>NC_136415.1:156352678-157675178 GCF_051521515.1 Lactuca serriola
AGAACTTACTTTAGTCAATCTTCAAATTGGTCTGTAACATCTCAAACATTTCTAACAGTATAGATAGTTTGAAGTAACGTTAGGGTGAAAACGATCATAGCAGCAATGACTGACAACGTTTTCCATGTAGTACTTCTATAGAGGCGATTCAATAAAATTAATATGCTAGGCCGGAAACGCTTGCAATATCTATCCAATTGTCTCCATTCCTCAGTGTAATAAAATTCCCGAAGGACAACACCTTTGCAAATATTGTTGAAGAGATTTGTGACATCTTCGATGGCTCCCAGTTTATGTTGAAGGACTTTTGCTCTCACAAGCAACGAAACATCATCTTTAGTGTCAATGAGCCTGTCCATGAGGAAGGCGAAAGAGGTAACATAATGACGACTGAATGGGTAGCACTGTTCATAGGCAATGAGATTCCTCAAGAACGACGCGGTGGTGTCTTGGATGCACAATACTGGAATTTTGAAACAGGTTTCTCTAACAAATAGAGTACCCAACCCCGGAACAACAGAGGGTTGTATAAATTTCACTGCTAGCGGAGAATATTCTTCCGTTTGTGCCTTGAATTTGACTCCCGCACGAACTATTTCAGTTGCAGAGTAAGAGATATTTGGAAATCGGCCACGCATAGTAGCTCCAGGCCTGTAACAGCGTTGAAGAAGCCCAAGGATATGACAAGGCTCTACTGTGTCTGTTCCATCAATTGTGGTAAGTTGGCTATTATTTATGATATTCATATCCTTGAAGAAATAAAAGACAAGGTCAGTTAACGAAGTGCAATCAAAAATATTGATCGTAAACAGTTTTTCAAGGATAAAGAAAGGCATTTGATTTTCTAGAAGTAGCAGGTCGTGTTGAATGTCACGCATCACCAGAATATTGTCGAAAATTGGATCACCCTCTCCAATTCCGTACTTGAACGTGTAGAGAAGTTCAAGTATAAAACAACCATCAATAACCATCATTTCAGCCAGCTTGAAATCTTCATAGTTTGTAAGACTTGGTGCATAGCAAGCTCTTGCACGTGTTAGAAGCCCAAGCACTGCTTGTGCGCAATAATCACTTATTTGCTCTATAGCCTTCCCCGTGGTTTCCTTAGTTCGAAGAAATAGTCTATACATGTAAGTCACTTTTTGCACCTCAATAGCTCTTAGATGTTGGTTCTCTTTGTGAAGAGGACCAATTGAGACTATTAGAGGTGTATAGGCGGTTGGGTTGAGATTTCTGAGTGTATCAGGTACCATGCAAATTGTGACATTAGTTTGTTCGAATTGACCCCGTCTTATTGATTCACCTTCTATCAGTAATCTGATAGACTCGTGAACGCTGTTTCTTCTATAATCGGCAGCTTCTGCTCCCATAACGAATGTTGTTGATGACTGCAGACTTGTAGGATGTAGCTACACGAATTGATCACGATAAAAAAAGGTTACAGATTACAAGCTTGAAAGAAGGAATAATCAACTTATCATGGTAAATATTTAATTAGCTAGCAAAATTTTGAGCGGAAGATGTACCTTGAAGGTAGCTTGAATATTAAATTTTGGCCCCATATCCATAATTGACGTAGTACATGGTACGAGTCCTGAGTGTTACACTTCATATTAGTGTTCACATTCAGTCATATACATAATACATTCAAATATTAGAAGGCTTTGTTATAAATCTGAAAAAATAGACTTGCGCGCCTTCAGGCTTTCATTAAAGCACACCTGATCAGCCATCAGCCACGATGCTGAGATGGACGGGTTTCAGGACATGAAACATCCCGCCCCCAACCATGATGTTGGGATGTCATGGTGCCCCGTGAACCCTCTCATATGGGTGTGGTCATCCCTTCGTGCACCCTCAACATTGTGGCATGAAGATGGTGTTGGGGTGGTAGAAGGTCGTGAGGGTCGGCATGATGACCACACCGGCCCGCATCAAATTCTAGGTGCCAAGTGTCACAGCATGACACAACAAGAAAAGAGAGCAATAGAGTGATACTTATCGCAGCTAATAATATCAAATGTCGTTATTGACTTTAGCAGCGTCAAATCGCCAATTATGATCACTAGTACATAACAAATTGTTGATGCTGCTATAATAACTAATTAGTGCGAGATTCACCCGCAACAACAAATTAAGCACCATTAAATACCATCATTTAATGATGTGGTTACCTAAACCACACTAAAAGGTCATATCACCGCACCAACAAACATTACAAAAAAAAATCATTATTAGTGACCAAATTTTTTAGTGACGACTAAAATTTAGTCACTAACAACATCATTTAGTCACCAAACATTAAGTCGTCACTTAATTTTGGTAATCCTATAAATTTAATGACCAATTTTATGTGGTAGTCACTAAATCGGTAACTAAACCGAGAATAAAATTAAAACATATTTCTTTCATATCATAACTATTAGTGACTAAAATTAATGATCATTAAATTACAAAATAAAAAAACAGTTACCGACCACAAAATAATCATCGCTATATATATATATATATATATATATATATATATATATATATATATATATATATATATATATATATATAATAGTAGTGGACCCACACTGCGGCAGCGGCGATTTGTTTCATTTTAAAAAGTAGTTTGTAGGCGGCAATTGCTTTCTTTTTGGCATGCCTCAAAACGTTTCGTTTCTCTAGCCATTGTTGTTTTGGCTTTAAGGTATAAGTTTGTTTCTTGTTTAGGTTAAAAGGAAAGTATTTAGTTGACGTTTATTTTCATTTACATGAATAGTTTCGTGACAACAATTAAATTCTTTTCGACCTGTTTCAAATAGTTTTCTTTCAATTACCGACTGTATAATTAGATTCATTTTGATGTGTTTCAAATATATTTACGTGTTTCAAATAGTTTTCTTTCAAATGTTTTTTTAAACATGATTAGAATCTGATCAACATGCAAGAATAACAAAAAAGTTATATGACTCGCTAAATCGGCAACATAGGAGAGTGATTGTTATTTTGTTTAATAATCTTATATATTCTTGAAATATAAAAATCCTTTTATGTATTTTATTTTTTTAATCAAAAATAAACTACAGCACATATATAATACGGGTTATAGAGTAATTCGTATTTTATAATATTAGATGGCTTAGAAAAGATTTAGTATACGGTTTTATGAGAAAAACAAATGTACTCTATGTGGTGTAGTGCATGAAAAGGGAAATAGAATACGCTGGAACATGCTTTATAATTTATAGTTGTATTTTATATATAACCTGATAAATACTCTTAGATTTAAAATCTAATACCTAATTTAGGCACCGTTATAGTTTGTCCACATCCATATTCATCTTTCTTTCAAAAAAAAAACATATGAAAAATCGACCTCTGTTTTTCATATCTCTGCTTTGAGGTTTTGGAGACGGTGGCATTCATTCCGATTTCTGAAGCATACATAGTGATGATCTTCATCTGAAGACAAACTGTCCAGGTTTCTTCCGACCTTGGTATCAGGTATCTTTTTAACAACTATGCTCTGTTCCTCCTTCTTGCTTTCTGCCATCTGTTAAGTCAATTTCCAACCATATGATTTTGCAATTTATGCATTAAATAGTTTGATTGGTTCTATTTGATCAAAACAGATTATATTTTTTTCTTGAACGACATTAAATTGAAAAAAAACAAACCCCCCAAATCACAATTCCATCATCTCTTTTCTTGTTTCAGCTTCCTTGTTCCTTGTTCTTGCCTTCGCTAGTTGCAATATAAACATAATCACCCCCAATTGAATCTGGCCCCCATCCATTCCCTGCATCCACAATTACTAAGTTTCACCGGCGATTTCAATTTCCCCTCAAATCGATTGAACATCCTCAATTGTCGATCATGGACGTTGACTCTTGGATGTTGCCTATATTCTATATCCAAACATTCGATCTTCAATCCCAATCACCTGGTAAACATCAAGATTGAATTCATGGTTTCTTGTAAAGATCAAAACAAGAAATCTCACCAGAAGTAAGTGTTGACGCTGCCTTCTTGACATCCTCTCTGCTAGACGGATGTCTTCTTTATTTTCTGTAATTTTCTCAATCCATCAGGCTGCCTTTCTCTTCTCTACATCGGACATGACTCATTGCTGAGAAACCACGAGCAAAAGATAATAAGAACTGGATCATTATTAGTTTTTTCTTATATTTAATGTTGTTTTCTCTAATAAAACTCATTTATTTGTTTTAATATTCTCCACGTCATGCATTAATTGATACTTAATACTTATCACACTTTTTTTTTTGTTTATTAAAAAAAAGATAGTTAGTAAATTAAGCATTCTTGAATGGAATCAGTTTTTATATGTAAAACCATTATTTATTTTATTTGTTAAAATTATAATTTCATTATATAAATAATAATAATTATTAATATAATTAAAAATCTTGGGTGCTATATTTTATGTTAAAAATCACACAAAATACACCTAATATTGTCCCAAAAAATTATTATTATAGATTAAATGGCATATATGTTCTTAGTTTTGTTATTTGAATTTGGTTATAATTTATTCTTGTTTTGTTTTAATCTTGTAGGGTAGTTACCCATCAACAAACTTTAGAACGATATTCTTCAAGTTATTTTCTCCGACTATAAGGTATAGTTACTTCGAGATGGTTAAAGAATTATTGTTGGTTTAGCTTTAAATACTTAATTTTTTAATAAATGTTCAAATATGATACAAGTTATTTAAAAACTGATTAGGAGTGATAACTTCCAACCGCATTTGTTGTATATTTATCGTGCATGTGTTTTGATAATAACTAAAATTCTTGAATTATAGATGGATCGTGATACTTGGATGTATGGATTACAACGTCATGACAAAGAAGACCTAATTAGGTTGAAAGATTTCCTTAAAGCTGTTGAGGGTCATCGAGTAAAAAAAGGAGAAAGTCAAATTTGGTGTCCTTGTATCTCTACGTTACATGTACCCATTCGAGAGATATATGGGTTTTCTTAAGGGGTATGTAAGGAATCATCATCGACCCGAAGCCAGTGATGTTGAAGGATATGCTTCAGAGGAGGTTATTGAATTATGTACAAATTATCTACAAGGCGTCCTAAGTATTGGAATACCACGATCACGACATGAAGGTAGACTTGAAGGGGTTGGTATAATTGGCTTGAAAGTGGTTATTCCTGATCGAAATGAATTCCATCTAGCACATTTTACAGTCTTACAACACATGACAGTTGTTGCTCCATACATAAATGAGCACATGGAAACATTAAGAATGACCCACAATAGAAGGACACAAAAATGGTTAGCTAACAAGCATTTGGGAACATTTGCACAATGGTTCAAAAAAAAGGTGAAAGATGTTGGATTAGGTGTCTAAGTTCATAACTATAAATTAGATGTACTTGATCCGATAGTAGCATGGTCCTTTTGGGTTGCCTTCACACTGGTGACTAGACAGGATGACTGTTGAGGAGAGAGGCTGATTTATTATTAAGAATAATAAATTAGGGCATAAATATGATTTATTAATATATTATATGAATAATATATTATTAATTTGGAATCATATTATTAATTAGTATTTACTCATATATTAATTTGGAATTAATATTAAAGGAACTGATTAAAAGTATAGGGGTTGTTTTGTAATTATTTGATAGTTGAGGCTTTGGGCCATTGGATCACCCTTGTTAGGGCTAGGCCGAAAATCCTAAAAGGATCTAGGAGTTTTCGTCCAAGGCCTAATGCAAGGAGGTCCATAGACTTGCTTAGGCCCTAAGCTAAGGGATTAAGGTTTCCACCCTGAAACCCTAGCTGACCTCAAGTATAAATAGACCCCCTAGGCTTAAGAATTCTCCCCACCCCTTGAGAAACCCTGTAAGAGACAATTTCTAGAGCTAGTTACATTCTCTCCTCTCTCTCTTATTCATCCTTTCACTCTTGTATGTTTGTGAGCCATTAGAGGCACTACATTTGTGGTACTTGTTCTCAAGAGCAAACGAACTTCAAGATTTAGTTGTTACTACTATATAACAACAAAGGTATGTATTCTAATCCTTTTTGTTTGTGATTTTCGAAATATTAGATGCATGTTAAGGTTTCTTTTTGTGTTCATTTGTTGTAGGTCTAATACTAAAAACATAGATCCAAATTAGGGATGCATGCACACATAGGATTGTTTGTATAAAACCTAACAAAAGAAAGTTTAGGCACAACCAATGTTGATCCATTAGTGAAACTATTGGGGTATGGTCCACTAAACATGGCGTCAACATACCAAAGCTATGACATTAATGGATATACATTTTACACTGAAGAACGTGATAAAAAGAGTACAGTACAGAATAGTGGAGTACCTTTAATAGCCATATCGACTGATAACTCTAGTGCAATTCATGAAGGAAGGTCAATTATAGCCAAAGACTCGTATTATGGTGTTATTCAAGAAATTTGGGAACTGAAATATGATTCCTCTACCATAGTACCCTTGTTCAAGTGTAAGTGGGTCGACAACTGACGAGGTGTTAAGCTCGACGACGACGGTTTCACACTATAACACCTCGTTTTGAAAAGCACTTTGTGGCGGTCTTGGAGGCCCAGGGTATGAGCAATTGGGTCTTTTAGGGTCCCGGGTTTTATTCGGAAGGTTTAAGGCTTGGGTGTGTGGTCAGGAGCATAGTGCTTCTCGCCGCCTTTTCGTGGATTTAAAGTTCGTCGGAAACAGACTTAGAATGAAGAAGTTATAGCACTTTGAAGCATTTGGCATAAATGGTCCCTAATGGAAATGTTTGGCAAGCAAGTCCCATGCATGCAAGGGGAGCATGCACGTGTCTGGCTGGGTACGCCCAACGTAGTGGAGTAAATGATCGCGGGTATGGGGAGCGTACGAGAGGTACGCCCAACGTACTCTCAAAGACCCAAAACCCTAATTTTTAGAGCATGCTACTATATAAAGAACATAACACCCCAATTATCAGCCTCCCTCTCATCTTCATACAACCACCACGAAACCCTAACCCTCCTTTGAGTGTTCTTGGAGCTTTGGAGGTCATTAAAGAGCATTTTTGTGAATGTGAAGCCATTTCCAAGCAAGTGAAGAGTATAATAAGGTGGTGGATCAAGGGGGAAGTAGTAAATCCATTTCATATCACTTGAATGTATAAAGCTATAAACTTTATCTAAGGGTGCTTAGATCTAGTGTGGTTTAGTTTTGTAGTCATTTTGGTCCAAAAGTTGAATCTTTTTAATCCAAATCCAGCTTCTAGGCTAAGGGTTGCCACCCTTAGTGCTAAATGACTCCCCAGGTCAGAAAGTTGTCATCTTGGTGGTCTTGATGGGTTCATGCTAGAGTTAAGACCACTTTCATGGAAGTAGAATATCATTTTTGGAGTTTGGATTTGTTTGGGACATGCAAAGTCACCAAGTCAGTGACTTTATGGATTAAGACGTTGGAAAGGACTTTGATCTGTGATTGTAGCTCCTGGATCTGAGTATTAAGCACTTAATGGGGAAAATGGCTTAACAGGGGAGTATGTTGAGCGTACAAGTAGGTACACCCAGTGTACGCACCATTTGGCTAATACGCTTAGCGTACACAGGAGTACGCCCAACATACTCATCAGTTATGGGCCTTATGGATTTTGGGCCTCGGTTTGGGCCATGTAGGGGATTTTGGTTCTTTGGGCCTTAGTGGGCCATTAGAAGTCAGTTAATGTGGACCAAGAAGATGTTTGGGCTTTGGGTAAGGCCCATTAGGGGAGTGGGCCCAATCTAGCAAATTGGGCCATTAGTAGACCACTAGTGGGCTTGGAAAGCCTACCTAGTGTTGGGTCTTGTTTTGGTATTGGGCCCCGACCCAAATTGGAGAAAAGACAATGTGGACATGATGGACTACGTGGACCCCCCTTAGTCAAGATTGTTATGTTGTGTAATGACTTGGTATTTATTATGTGATAGTTCGGGATTTCCGGTGAGATAGCAGTTCGGGAGTTCGTTTCTTCAGTTCGGATCAGCATTGTGAGGTGAGTTATCCTCATTATATCAACAGGGTCTAAGGCACCAAGGCTGACCCTTTCTCGGATTGTATACTGGTTTTGTTTGATATGTTTATTGATCTGTTAGATCTACATCCTGGTAGTTAGGATGATATTATGTTAAGTGACATGGTTTAGGTCAGTATCCTGCTATATAGGATGATGTTATATTAGTGACTAGTTAGGTCGGTATCCTGGTTGTAGGATGTTGCTATGCTATATGATCTGTTAGATCGGTTTGTCTGTCTATAGACTGTTATGTGATTATCTATTATATGTGCACATGGTTGTTTGGTTGGGGGTTGGGTTGAGGCGAGTCTTGCTTTGTGCTGGAGGCAGTGATGAAGGTGGTGACAGTGGTGGAAGTGGAAGAGGTGGTGGTGGTAGTAGCAGCGGTAACAAAGGTGGTAGTGGTAGTAAATGTGGTGGTGTTGATTGTAGAGGTGGTGTTTGTGGTTGTTGTAGGCGGTGGTGTTGGCGGAGGTGGTGGTGGTGGAGGCGGAGACGGGGGTGGCAGCGGCGGAGGTGGAGGCAGTTGTGGTAGCGGTGGTAATAGTGGCAAAGGCGGAGGTGGTGGACCTAGAGGTGGTGGTGGTAGTAAAGGCGGCGACAATGGTTGTGGTGATGGATGATGTTGTTGGAGGTGGTGGGGGATGTTCTTTGTTTACATTTATTATTTTTTCTTTTCCTATTCAACTTGTTAAACTGTTCATATATTACCCTTTTACAAATAGTAGCAGATCACAAGGGTAAAATATGAACAAGTTCAACAAATTGGATTGTATATGATTTACCAAAAAAATAATAATTAAATGTTAAAAAAATCAATAATTCATTAACCTCATAAGTCATTTTCCTTGATAAATATGATTATAAGATGCATCCTTGATATACAAAAAAATCATAGTTGCTGATAATATTATTAATCGGCAAAAAAAAAAGCATATATGCTAGTAATATTATAAATGAAATTAAGTTATTATATTTAATAATATTAATAAAAATATTAATGGGAAAAGTTATAGATATATTTGTTGGCCATGTCATAATCTTTATAATAAATTTAATCGGCAAATCGGTAAGTAGCTAAGATTAATTAGGGCTTGTGATTCTCTTTTATAACAAATACAGTTTTCAATTGTGATAACCGTCATGTAGCATCGTGATGACTGCACATCCTTTTTATCTGGCCCGCCAAAATTATAAGCTTTCCCTCTCAAAATCGATATCGATGTTTAGAGGTATAATTAAGCCCTAATTTCACAGCAGTCAGTTTTGACCTCAGTTACCATATCGACGTCGTTAGCATCCATTGTTGATTCGAGGTAAGAGAAAGAATGTTCCTTAGTTTTAATTGTTCTCATGTATTACCTAAGATTCGATTTAAGAGAAAATATGTCTTTTCTTAAACTATACTTACTGATCATTGAAAATGGTAGAGTATAAAAGTCTATTGTTGTCATCCTCGTAAATTTTATTTTAATTTTTTCAGCTAGTATCTAATTTCTATCTTACAGTATAATGTTTAGATGTGTAAATAGGATATGTAATAATAGAATATTAATATTTGCACATAACTCAAGGTAAACTTTACCATCATGCTAGGATATGAATATTTAAAAATGTGTCCACTGTTTAGATAGTGTTGTGATAAAATTATAAAAGTTTTGTTTTTTTAGTAATTTAGGAGCCCAAATTTAAGACCACAAACAAGTAAAAAAAAAACAATGGTCCTCAGTATACATACATTTATCCGAGGAACAAGTTCATTAAAATAGTAATTTTTTTATTGTTGATATGTATTATGTTTATCTTATTACTAATATAATATGCACTCTAACTTTTTATTTTTGTTAGGTATTCTGTTTTCATTACTTGATAAAGCTTTTGGTCCAAAAGATGTAATTTTTTTATAACTATTGAGAGTTTATTTAGTCATGATATCTTATTTGTTCCTATAGGAATACCACACTATGAGCCACCCAAAAAGGAAAGGAAAGAGTACGCCAAAACACAAATTAGTAAATTTGCAAATTGAGTTTGATGAGATAGGTCAAACTATCGGAAATAACCGATTTGAATTCACCACATATTGTGGAGTCACTGTGAGAACCAGGATTTCTATCCTTCAACAATGGAATGAAGTGCCTTAACCTGAGATTTTGGGAAAAGATGTAAGTCCTCCCATCAAACAAGTTACCTCTGTTATGGATAACCAGGTAATTGCTAAAAACTAGTATTAGCACCTTGAAATTCTTGAAGCTTATGTAACAATCAAAGGGTCTGTAAATAATGTAGGTCCAACACTACCAAAAAAAGCAAGCAACCAAGCGGTTGCCAACAATTGCAAAGAGGACAACACAAAATTTTGTGACACCAAAGAAACTACAAGGCAGATCGATCATCCAATCATGGTATAGTACTTTTACAAGCAACAAATATGTCGAACAATTTCATGTTGAGTCAGAACCCGATATCTTTGGGCCGGGGAGGATTGAAACATACATTAGGCATGATGTGATTTTGGAGATGTTGAATAGTGAAGAGCTTGACATCAGTTGCATACTTTGGTATCAAGTGTAAGTATATTAATTTTAATTATATTAAACTTTTAAAATATTTTATTTTTATAATATTATACTATTTTGTTTTTGAGTGCTACATTCGATTCTTGCAACAAATGGGGTTAACAGGTGCGCTTTTATAAACCCACAGTCGATCACTGAAATAGAATGTGTCCATGACGAGCAGGAAAAGACAAACCAACGCAACAATCGTGTTGCAACTGAGATCGCTGAAACAATGAATTTCCATCAAGAAAAAGACTTTTTTCTTGCCCCATATTGGCAAAAGTACCATATTCTACTATATTCATTGTTGCATGTTTTTTGTTCATTGATTTTTATCCTAAGCACTTTAAACATTCTAGTCAACATTGGTTGCTGCTTGTGATTTGTCCATATCAACGCACCGGTTACATTTTGGATTCCATCAAGAAGTCAGGAAATCCGACTGATTCTTACAAAGTCATAAAACATGATGAAAAGTAAGATTTTTTTATATATGTCTGGATGACATTTCTTTCTATAAATTATAACAACATTACTTATTTTTGTTTTAGGGCTGTTGAAATGTTTAATGAAGATTTCAAAACATCACATCCAATGACATGGACGATTGCTGATGTAATTGACCTCTCTCTCTCTCTCTCTCCCTCTCTCTCTCTCTATATATATATATATATATATATATATATATATATATATATATATATATATATACAACATAAGAAAACCTCTGATATTTATTTTCTTTTTAGTGCAACCAACAATCGTCTAATTGGGAATGTGGCTATTACGTGTTGAAATGGATGCATGAATTTGTCATGTATCGACAATATGCATTCCCGAATGTAAGTAACTTTTGTAATATTGTTTTTCCATTTTGTCTATTTCACCAAACCATCTCTTTTGTTCAATAACACTTTTTGTTTATTCTGCATGTAGAACCTTTGGAATGATATAAACCTCATTCCAGAAAAGTTGTTGGACGATGTGGTAAATGTGTGGATGGCTAGTTTTCAAAGTAAATATATGAAATGAAGCTTGTGTTTAATGGTTAGTTTTGTTTTCTACACTCGTTATTATTGGATTTATTTTGATAATAATATTTTTGTAATAACTTGAATTGGCGTCTAAACTATGTATAGTAGATGAATAAGTTTGTTTACGATTTTTACATTATGTTCTCAATTATTTTGTTTGATTTTTAACCTTCTATGGTTTAAACAAAGTCATGTATCATATGCTTTGTTTTTACACATAAAAATATAAAATCTTGACTAATCTTTGCTCTTGGTTCTTGATTAGCTTTTCATTGGTGATGGTTGGATGGAGTCCACTCCGAAAGCTACAAAAAGACAAAAGAAGTTTTCTTTGTTTTATACTTTTTGTAGGTGTCATATATTTGTAATGAAAACAATGGTCCTTCTCCTTTGTCATTTGAGTCTTGCATGATTGTGTTTTAGTACTTTATTATTAACTATTATTTTGTTATAGTTAATTTTTATTATTTGAAATGGCCAAATATTGTCATTCGTAAAAACTAATGTATTTATGTTTATTCTTTTTATTGTAGTTGTCAATTTTATAATTTTTCATGACTAAATTTCTGAACTTTATAAACACGCATATCCATGTATCAAGCGGAAGACCGGTATAACTGGTTTCGAAACTATTTTATATTTGATTTTTTTTAATTCATAGATATATACATTACGGTTCTATAACCGTATTCTATTTCCAAGATTAGCGTACTAAATCTTCTTATATATTACGGTTCTAAAATCGTATTCTATTACTTAGATTACCGTATTATATATTCTTATAGATTACGGTTCTACAACCGTATTCTATGTATCGTTTACCGTATTATATCTTCTAAATAGATTACGGTTTTATAACCATGTTTTATTGCTTCTTCAAATAAAACACGTTCTATTAGAATACGCTTCAATGTCCGTATTTTAATTGCTTTTTCAACCGTATTTTATTTTTGATTTTGTAGTAGTGAATTTGTTTTACGAGTAATCTTTTTATTAACGTAATTCTTTTAT
Organism: Lactuca serriola; assembly: GCF_051521515.1. Lineage (NCBI taxonomy): Eukaryota > Viridiplantae > Streptophyta > Magnoliopsida > Asterales > Asteraceae > Lactuca > Lactuca serriola. The sequence goes on from NC_136415.1 coordinate 156,365,322, forward strand.
TTACGCATCTTAGAAAGTGAATTATAAAAGAATGATACATCCATAGTTTAAATAATTTGGTAAATATCTGATTTTAAGTTTTTTTGAACTTTAGGTTTGACGATTTTGAAATATGAAATAAATCAAATTTTATAATTTTTTATTGGAAAGACCATGAAATTACATTTAGAAAATTGAAATTCTAGTTTATAGACTATAGAATTTTAGGAGAAAACAAAATTGAACCAAACATAAAACAAATCTGAATAGTCTTAGTGTCGTTTATGTTTTTATAGTTAGTTATAAAATATGTATAATGATATTTTTTATGTCTATCAAAATATCTACGACTGTCATTATCATTCAGTTTGGAAATTCTAGTCATTTAGATTAATTTATTTCCATCTTTGACAACATAATGGTTTTTGATGTTTTTCTAACAATTAAATGATCCAAATTCACCATTTTTTCCCGATAGCAAAAACAAAGCTACATGTCATCTTTCATTTTTCTTTTATTGAAGCTTTTCTTTGGTTTACAATACTACATCTCAATCTTTTATACAACTTTAAAATTTTAACAGATTTTGTTTCTTTTCGGTTGTCAAATACATAATACATAAAAAAGATAATGTGATCACATATTTTTTATTTGGTTTTCTACGTTTCCATATTTCATATTATACTATAATTTTAATACATGTATGTTTCCTTAATTCACGTTAGCCTATCAAATTTGCTAGGGTTGGGGAATTTGGGTTTCAATTTACTACCCTTTTGGATTTAAAAAGTCTGTAAATTTCACAGTTGTACTTAATGCCTTATAACTTGTATCTTGTCTTCTTAGATAAACGTAAAATTATAACAAAACTTAAAAATAAAGGAATAAAAATATGAAAGTTCTAAAAGAATAAATATAATGATATTAATGCAAGCAAAATCATGAATTCCCATGTTCAGAATCTCAATGCCTTTCTTACGCCCTATTGTTTAAGCTTCATGGAAATATATTTGCTTAAAGTTTCCACTGTGGGCGTCCCAAGCTTTTCAACAGGGGAGATCCATTACTCTTCCAGATGGGTCTTATGATTATCTGTACAGAAAACAACACACATCAAGTGTCCAACATTTAACAAAATAAGGACATCAAGACTTCCACCCATCAGCCATCCTCGGCTAAAATATCATATAATCATGACAAAGAATGCATGAAAAGAGAAAAGGACTTACTACAAACTACAGAAAATAGAAATATACCTTATTCTTTTAACCAATATACACTTTCCTTTTCTTACTTTCATTTCAACCATAAATAAAATATATCTTTTTTTTTTTTGTATTAAACCATAGTACTTTCAATGTACATTGCTATAAATGGGTGGCATGAAATAGTAATGTACTTTCAAATACAATCATATTTAGCCTGAAAGATTTCCAGATGCCAGGTAGGACAATACTAATAAAATTACAAAAAAAATGTTGATTTTTCCAGATGCCTCACCAAACTCAGCAGCAATAGCATGCACTTTTAGACAGCAACCAAGGGTTACACAGTTTAGACCAAAATACCCTTGGCATATTTTCTTGAGTATTCCTACCATTTGAATTTATTTAATTTGTATATGAGAATATCTCTTTGATGTAGTGTTCTTAGTATGTAAATGTTCATGATTTCCTCGTAAACTGTACATATTATAGTTTTTCAAAATGTATTTTGTTCGTATAGTAAACCCTAGTGTGATGCTCACTCATAAAGTATAACACGTAAAGTGACTTGATTGATCACATATACCTAATGTAAAAATGGAGCATTTGATTTGTATATATATATATATATATATATATATATATATATATATATATACACATATATATATATATACATACATATATATATATGTATATATATATATGTGTGTATATATATATATATATATACATATATATATATATATATATATATATATATAAACTCGTGTAGTAGTTTATGAATCACATATGATTACTTAGCCAAAAAGTTTATATAGTGAATCGTTAAGTTATACATGATAATAACCGCGTGTTTTACTTGCATTTCCCCCCTAATATTGTATAAAAAGCATTTATCAAACATTTAAAAGCGTGGTTTATAGGGGTATGAACTCACTTGAAAGATCCAAGAAGGCCAGATGAAAACCGAGCAGAACTTTGACTCGAGAAAGTGGATTTTCTTGGGATTCTCGGGAATCTCGGGAGCACAAACGACCTTCGGGGCTTGAGTATGGAAACCGGGGCTTCGGGATATCACGTGCACGGAAAACGAGGCGAAAACGCAAGAAATATGGGAGGAAATGAGCATTTTCCTCGAAACCCTCGCATCCCTTTTATAGCGGTTGGGAACCGCCTCGGTACAATGGGCGTACGCGGTTACGCTGGGCGTACGTGTGCGTAATGCGTGACCGCATCCTCGACTGCCTCGGAGCTCGGATGGGACGGGGCATAGCCTCGCATAGGGGGCAACATGGATGATCCAAGGCCTAGTCCTCGAGTACGCTGGGCGTAACTCGGATTGGCCCGGTGACTCTCCATTCGGATAATACCGAAATTTGATTTAAATTTATATTTTTATTATTTAGTAAACTTCAAAAATTCATATCTTCTTCATACAAACTCCGTTTTCGATGTTCTTTATATCCACGCATAGGTGAGACTACGCTCTACAACTTTCGTTTAGACTCCGTCGGCAAATTTTGAAATTATTTTTATTATTTATTTATTAAAACGTTGGGGTAAGAAAAGTTCGTTAGAAATTCATAACTTCTTTATCCGATGTATGTTTTTGCCAGACCTTTTACCGTTGAAAAACCATTGTCGAGACCTTCGATTCTCATTTAGGTCATTCCGGCCAAAAGTCGCTCGATCTCTGTTTCGAGTTTTTAGCTGTCTATCGCTATGCCGAACTTGGAAAAATCATAACTTCCTCATACGAAGTCAGATTTGGACGTTCTTTTTACGTACGATCACGGTTTAATGATTTCTAACATAGTAGGTAACCAAATAGAGAGTTGTGTACATTTTTATTTTCAAAGTTAATTTCATTATTTTCAAAAGTGGTTACAATACTTGGCTTTTTAAGTCATTACATAGGAGTGAAATATCGGAATGTCACATCATCCCCCCGTTAGAGGGAATTTCGTCCCGAAATTTAATGTAAACAAAACACTTGTGGATTATAGAAAAAGATGTGGGTACTTTTGTTTCATCTGATCTTCGCGTTTCCAGGTGTATTTAGGTCCTCGCTTTGCATTCCAGCGGACCTTCACGATGGGTATGCGACTTTGTTTTGTTCTTTTAATTTCCCTATCCATGATTTCAATTGGTTCTTCTATAAAGTGGAGACTCTCGTTGATTTCGATCTCGTCTAGAGGGACGACGAGGGTCTCATCGGACAAACATTTCTTCAAGTTTGACACATGAAATGTAGGGTGTACGTTATTGAGTTCTTGCGATAGACGAAGTTTGTAGGCTACCGGGCCGATTCTTGCAAGGATCTCGAATGGTCCAATATACCTCGGGTTTAGTTTCCCATGTTACCTGAAATGTATTAACCCCTTCCAGAGTGAGACCTTTAATAGCACCTGACCCCCTACCTGAAATTCCAAGGGTTTTTGTCTTTTGTCTGCATAACTCTTTTGTCTGTCTCTTGAAGCTTTTAGTCGTTCTAGAATTTGTACAATCTTGTCGGTTGTCTCTCTTATGATTTCCGGGCCAGTGAGAGTGATGTCGGGTACTTGTCCCTTGGATAGTTGTGTGTCACCTACTTTAGTCCAGCACAGTGGTGATCTGCACTTCCGTCTGTAGAGGGCTTCAAATGGAGCAACCATAATGTTGGAGTGATAGCTATTGCCATATGAAAATTTGACTAGTGGTAAATGGGTATCCCACGCTTTACCAAAATCGATTACAGAAGCTCTTAGAATATCTACCAAGGTTTGTATGGTCCTCTCACTTTGACCGTCGGTTAGTGGATGGTAAGTAGTACTCATGTCGAGCCTCGTTCCTAGAGATTTTTGTAACGATTGCCAGAATCGCGAGGTGAACCTACTATCTCTGTCGGAGATAATGGATATTGGTACACCATGTAGTCGCACAATCTCTCGGATGCAGGTTCGAGCTAGATTTTCCATCTTGTCGGTTTCTCTTACTGGCAGGAAGTGTGCGGATTTTGTTAACCTATCAACGATTACCCAGATGGTGTCTAGTCCACCTGCTGTCCTGGGTAATTTTGTTATGAAGTCCATCGTTATCCGTTCCCGCTTCCACTCGGGGATTTCAGTTTGTTGCAGCAATCCTGATGGCTTCTGGTACTCTACCTTGACCTTAGTGCAAGTCAGACACTTGCTTACATAGGTAACAGTCTCTGCTTTCATGTTCGGCCACCAATACAGTTTCTTGAGGTCCAGATACATCTTGTCCGAACCTGGATGCACGGAGCATCGAGTCTTATGAGCCTCGTTCATGACTACGTCTCTGAATCCACCAAACTTCGGCGTCCAGATCCGATCCATGAAGTAATGGGCTCCGTCACCCTTAACTACAAGATTCTTATCCATTCCTTTTAAGGCTTCACCTGCCACATTCTCTGTTTTCAAGGCTTTTCTCTGAGCTTCCTTGATTTGTATGGACAGATGTGAATAGATCGTCATGGTTAAGGATTTCACTCGGCGACCTGAGTATTCTTTCCGACTAAGGGCATCAGCTACTACATTCACTTTTCCTGGGTGATAGCGAATCTCGCATTCGTAGTCATTCAGTAGTTCAACCCATCGTCTCTGCCTCATGTTGAGTTCTTTTTGGTTAAGGATGTGCTGAAGGCTCTTGTCATCGGTGAAGATCATGTATTTCGTGCCATAAAGATAGTGTCTCCAGATTTTTAGCGCGAAAACAACTGCTCCTAGCTCAAGATCGTGGGTAGTGTAGTTGACTTCATGCGTCTTGAGTTGTTTGGAAGTGTAAGCGATGACGTTACCTCGTTGCATTAGTACACATCCAAGACCCTTATTAGATGCATCACAGTAGACCACGAAGTCTTTTGTTCCTTCTGGCAAAGACAATATAGGTGCGCTACACAGTGCTTGCTTCAGTGTTTGGAATGCAGCGTCTTGTCCTTCTTCCCAATTGAAAGTAACACCTTTTTGAGTAAGGATGGTAAGTGGTTTCACAATCTTCGAGAAGTTCTGTATAAACCTTCGGTAGTAGCCAGCAAGGCCCAAGAATTGTCGAATTTCAGTTGGGGTTCTTGGAGCTGACCAGTTCTCGATCGCTTTGATTTTGGAAGGGTCCACATGTATTCCGTCTTTGCTAACCACATGACCTAGGAAATCTACCTTCCGAATCCAAAATTCGCACTTGGAGGATTTTGCGTATAGCTTCTCTTTTCTTAGCATTTCCAATACTTGTCGGAGGTGTTGACTATGATCCTCTTTATTCTTTGAATAAATGAGTATATCATCTATGAACACGATTACAAATTTGTCCAAGAATGAACGACACACTCGGTTCATTAAGTCCATGAACACCGCCGGTGCGTTTGTTAATCCAAGGGGCATCACTACAAGCTCGTAGTGACCATAACGAGTTAGGAAAGCTGTTTTGGGAACATCTCCTTCCAAGACTCGTAGTTGGTGGTACCCAGATCTTAATTCGATCTTTGAGAAATAACTCGCTCCCTGGAGTTGGTCGAATAGGTCGTCGATACGTGGTAGTGGGTATCGGTTCTTGATAGTGAGCTTGTTAAGTTCTCGGTAGTTGATGCATATATGGAAAGATCCATCCTTCTTCTTTACGAATAAGACTGGTGCTCCCCAAGGTGAGAATAAGACTGATGAACCCTTTGTTGATCAGTTCGTTTAATTGGCTAGATAGTTCTTGCATCTCAGCGGGCGCTAGACGATACAGCGACTTAGCTACTGGGGTAGCTCCGGGAATTAAATCGATTCTAAACTCGACTTGTCGTTCGGGTGGGACTCCTCGGAGATCTTCAAGGAAGATATCGGGAAAATCGCAGACATCTAGAATGTCTTTGATGCTCTTCGTTTCTTTTTCCTTATCTACCACTGGGCTAAGAAGGCATAGCACTCCTTACGTAGGTATTTCCGGGCTTTGACGCAAGAGATGATTTGTAAGCTGGTACCGGGTTTGTCACCATAAATGACAAGAGTTTCACCGTTTGGCAAATTCAGGTGAACGACCCTTTCATGACAAAGTCTATCGGCATGGTGTAGGCTTAACCAATCCATACCGATGATGACATCAAAGCTCTTTATAGTGATCAGCATTAAATCGATTTGAAATGAGTGTTCGTTTAGAGTTAGTGTGCAACCTATGTACATATCAGTCGTGCATTCTGTTCTACCGTTTGTCATTTCTACTGTGAATATCTTATTGAGTGTTTTAGGGTTCTGTTTTAGTATATGCTTGAATTTATGACTCACGAAACTCCTCTCCGCACCACAATCAAAGAGTATGCATGCATAAGCGTTATTGAGGAAAAACGTACCTGTAACCACCGTGGGATTAGCTATTGCTCCGTTCTGCCCTATTTCCAGCACGCTTCCTATGCGGCCAACATTCCTTGCCTTAGGGCAGTCCTTCTTATAGTGTCCAGCCTCACCGCATCCATAACATGCATGGCCTACACCAGCTCCTTGGACTTGGGTGATCGGTTGTGCTGGTGCTCTACAGGAATGGGCAGTGTGCCCCTTCTTGTTGCAGTTGTTGCAATGCATCTCCCGACAATTTCCGTTGTGATAGAAATTGCATTTGCTGCATTTTGGCAGGTTTCCAGCATATGGCTTTGCTGGTGTAGTGGTAATTGGTGCAGCCGTGGGGGCAGTGGCAGCATGGATTGCCATGATCTGTTGTTTCATGGAAGGTTCCTGTGAAGGTTGACTCTTCCTTTTGTTACATAACCTCTTCTTGTTGTTGTTGTTGGTATTGTCGTTGTTGTTGTTGCTTCCTCTGGGTTGTTCCGGTGCGGTGGTTGCAAAGTTTTGGCAGACCCCATGGTCTACGAGAGCTTGTGCCAACTGCTTGGCGCTATCGAAGGTGATTGGTTTGAAAGCTAGAACACTTCCTTGAATCTGGGGTGACAGTCCCCAGATGTACGTTTCGATCTTCTTGCTCTCTAGAGCAACTATTCCTGGGCAAAGAATTGCCAAATCACTGAAGCTGTTGGTATAGGTCGTGATATCTGAGCCTACCATGGTAAGGCTCCAAAGTTCCTGTTCGAGCTTTTGCAATACGCCCCGTGGACAGTACTCCTGCAGTAAGATTTGTTTTAGGTTCTCCCATCCCATAGAGTTAGCCACTACTAGTTTTAGTGACTTGACATGGCCATTCCACCATGTCAGAGCTCTCTCAGAGAAAGTACAGGCAGCGAACTTCACTTTTTCCTTTCTGGACAAGAACAAATCTCGAAAATTGCTTCAGTTTTCTCTATCCACTATGATAGAGCCATTATCCCTCCGGTCCCATTAAAAGTAATGGGTTTTCTATTCATGAAATCCTTGTATGTACAATCCCATGAACGACCTGGGCGTTGGCCATTCGTAGAACTATTCACTCCCCCACCAGAACCATTGTTACTCATTTGGGCCATTGTCGCCGTTACTGCAGCTGTTACATCAGCTATTAGTGCGTCATTTTCCGTTTGTTGGAGGCGGTGGTGGTAGAGGTATCGTTCCCGGCCTGGGTCTTAGGTTTGGACGAGGAGGCATCGCGCTGCCAAGAAATAAAAATAAAAGATTATAATTTTTGGTGGTTGAGAGTTAAATGATAATGAGTTAACTATCTTTAATAGTTCAAGAATTTGGTTTGACCAACGCAGGGCTTTGAGTTTGATTTACCAATGGAGTTTTTTTTTTTTTTTAAAAAATAAATAAATAAAACAACTCATGAACTCGTATGAAACGCACAGAATTAACACACAAAGAGGTATGCCCTATATATGTTAAACATATGGTTGCGTTACATCCGTAGTTAGGAAATTTTTGACCTTTCTAAAGGTCTCCGATTACAGGAAGTTTAAAGAAGGTAAGACTTTTAGCCGATGGTCCTATTCTATATCAAAATTTGGGATTTGGCAAGCACTACTTGCGATGTAGGTTGCGCTTGGAGCTTGACTCCGCATCTGATTGCTTCGCTTCCATAAGACGCCTATCGAAGGCGGATTGCTGTTCCCTCATCTATGCGAGGGCTGCAATCATTTGTGCTTGGAATGCGTCGGCGTGGAGGTGGGTGTCATCCTGCAACCTATCCAGTCGGTGGATGTCAGAAGTGTGAACCTGTACTTCCACGTTGACTTCATGAATCCGGTTAGCTTGAACCCCGGATTGATAGGACTGGTTGGCTAGCTTGCCCACCATGACTGGGAGTGCTCGATCGACTGAACCTCTGTCACGGACATCGTAGAAGTCCCTACACATACCGTAGGGAGGACGTATCCCTTGTTGCTAACTCCAATGGTGGAGGTGACTTCCCCAAACGGGAGTCGGTCCCTGCAAGTTTCTCCTAACACCAGGAGGTTGAGCGGCTGGTGGGTTGATTACCTCTGATTCCGAGTCTGTCCCAGAGTTATCCCCTTCATCCAACTCGATAGGTTCTTCATCCTCTTCGGGATCTTCTTCGATCCATCCCCCGTTACCTTGGTTGGGGTAGTAGGGGTCGTCGGGGTGATGAGATCCAGCCATTGAGTCTATACGTGAATAGGGTTATAGGAATTGAATAACATTATGAAACATGTAAAACTAAAAATGTTGATTAGACTATTTCATGCACCAAATACTCTTATAGTATTTTAAATCTGTATGTTTGATACTAGTGTTTATTTTGGAAAGTTTTGACTTGTTGCTCACTACGACCATTCCTCGACACACGTTAGTCCAATCTCGGACAAATATAGTTCATCAGTCTATATTCATCCCAAATCCAATTACATATGTCGAGGCCTAATCGTAGTGTCCAACTTGTCTTAATACTTCTTGTATAGTTCTAACCATGAAAATATATTTTTGTAAGCATGTATTTGTATTTTTACGACCCAAAATAATCCAAATTAAATGAATCAAGGTTTTAGGTGCAAAAAAATGTTTTGTCAGAGAGTTTTACTCCCTTATGCATTTATAGTTTGTATATCTTATGTGGTTCGATATACTTAGTTCACTATAAACAATGCTCTGATACCAATCTGTCACACACCCAAACCAGAACGGCGGAATCGTTCGAGGGCGGATGACTTCATGTAGTATCGAAACAATTGAATACATAGTAAAGAAAGCAATACAACCATCACATATATAATTTAAAAGTTTACCTTGTTCACATATACCTAATGTAAAAATGGAGCATTTGATTTGTGTTGTGACTTGATTGATCACATATACCTAATGTAAAAATTGAGCATTTGATTTGTATATATATGTATATATATATATATATATATATATATATATATATATATATAAATAAACTCGTGTAGTAGTTTATGAATGGAGCATTTGATTTGTATATATATGTATATATATATATATATATATATATATATATATATATATATATATAAACTCGTGTAGTAGTTTATGAATCACATATGATTACTTAGCCAAAAGGTTTATATAGTGAATCGTTAAGTTATACATGATAATAACCGCGTGTTTTACTTGCATTCCCCCCCCCCCCTAATATTGTATAAAAAACATTTATCAAACGTTTAAAAGCGTAGTTTATAGGGGTATGAACTCACTTGAAAGATCCAAGAAGGCGAGATGAAAACCGAGCAGAACTTTGACTCGAGAAAGCGAATTTTCTCGGGATTCTCGGGAATCTCGGGAGCACAAACGACCTTCGGGGCTTGAGTATGGAAACCGGGGCTTCGGGATATCACGTGCACGGAAAACGAGGAGAAAAAGCAAGAAAGATGAGAGGAAATGAGCATTTTCCTCGGAACCCTTGCATCCATTTTATAGGGGTTGGGAACCGCCTCGGTACGCTGGGCGTACGCGTGCGTCATGCGTGAGCGCATCCTCGACCGCCTTGGAGCTCGGATGGGACGTGGCATAGCCTTGTATAGGGGCCGACGTGGATGATCCGAGGCCTAGTCCTCGAGTACGCTGGGCGTAACTTGGATTGGCCCGGTGACTCCCCCTTCGGATGATACCGAAATTTGACTTAAATTTATATTTTTATTATTTAGTAAACTTCAAAAAATTCATATCTTCTTCATACGAACTCCGTTTTCGATGTTCTTTATATCCACGCGTAGGTGAGACTACGCTCTACAACTTTCATTTAGACTCCGTCGGCAAATTTTGAAATTATTTTTATTATTTATTTATTAAAAGGTTGGGGTAAGAAAAGTTCATTAGAAATTCATAACTTCTTTATCCGATGTCTGTTTTTGCCAGAATTCTTACCGTTGAAAAACCATTGTCGAGAACTTCGATTCTCATTTAGGTCATTCCGGCTAAAATTCGCTCGATCTCTGTTTCAAGTTTTTAGCTGTCTATCGCTATGCCAAACTTGGAAAAATCATAACCTCCTCATACGAAGTTAGATTTGGACGTTCTTTTTACGTATGATCACGGTTTAATGATATCTAACATAGTAGGTAACCAAATAGAGACTTTTGTACACTTTTATTTTCAAAGTTAATTTCATTATTTTCAAAAGTGGTTACAATACTTGGCTTTTTAAGTCATTACATAGGATCGAAATATCGGGATGTCACATACCTGCACCCAATTAATATCAACACAACTCTTAGTGGTCAAATCTAAGACTAAAAATAATTTAGAATGGTAAAATAGATAAAAAAAAATTATGAATTTGTAAATAGTACCTTTGATTTGACGATTTACTAATTCTCTCTATCAACAGATAACAACTTTCAAGTTCATGACCTAATTAATTTACTAAGAACCGAATCCAAAAAAATGGTTAAAACTAAGCTTCAAATCAAATGTGAGTGTAATAACAATCATAAAAAAAGGCTAGTCAGACAACCTACAACAAAATCGAAGAGGTTTCAGAAGCTAAGAAGGCATTTCCTCATCACCTCAAAATCGCAAAAACTGTGCCAGGAAGAAACAACATACGTTGGAATTTCTTAAAATACTTAGAAAATCATAAAAGCTATGAACAATCAAAAGCCAAAGAACCTCTGGAATTTATGGAAGAAACATAGCATACCATTAAAAATCACAAAATAAAATCAGATAGAGAAGATGGTTCGGCGATGGAGAAGCTAGGTTTTATGATTTAAAGTGTCTTTGCGTTCTTTCATCTAGAGTTTCAAAGTCTTCTTCCAAACCTTAAAGGTTTTCATGATGATTAAAGGTGAAGATGATGGTGGCGTTGAGGGTTTTTTTGGGAGAAATAGAGGAGGATGACGATGGAGTTGGAGGCATCAGGCAGTGAGTGATGTGCGATGTTACGGTGGGATGCTTTTGGCTAACATTGAGATGAGTTTCTTGAGAACAATGAAGAGAGACAGAGAGACGCCTTTTGGGTTCATTCAGATTTCAAAAAAAATTGAATTTCCCACCTAGTTAGAGACGTGAGGTCGATCCGTGTGAGTGTGGGGATGTAACCTAGACCATTGGATTGATAATGGAGGGTCAAGATCTTATCCCCTTGATTTTTAACATAACATGCAAAAATATTTGTACCTTAGGCTTTAAATTTTGTAATTAAGATATTGATTATGTATGCTTTATAAGATGGTATATATATATATATATATATATATATATATATATATATATAAAATTTTCAAACAAGAATTAAACAATATATGCTTTGGGTGTTGTATATTATGTATACACAAAAATACAATGGGATGGTAAATGGCAATAGGCATCAGGCAACAAAACATCTTATGCAGTTCCAAATAAATGTGCATTACCAAGTTGTACTTGTTGCATAACAAGAAATAACTTGGGTAGGATTTAGCAACTGTAGATATCTAAAGGAAATATCCTTGAAAGCTCATAAATATGGAATTTTCATGTCTAAACTTAATGGGATATGCACGTTTGGTGCACATGATTGGTTTAATGGACACATGCATTGAGGGCTTGTACACAATGCATGGTGCTGGAATCCATTTGACTTTCAACGAGAAGTAAACTGTCGACTAACCAAAACACTTTTATCAAATATATTTACTATAAAATACCCTTCTCTTGTTATATTAAGGAAAAAGTTAGAGTTTATTTTTTCATTGTAATGTTCAAACTCAGTGAAAACACATCCCGCTTCACGTCAACAAATCTATCCTCATAGTTTTCCCTAAATCGACACACCAACCATCGACAGTTCGGCACCAACGTCGCCGATTGTAACATCCATATGATTCATAAATATTTAAAACTTTTTCAAGCATACCAAAACCATTACTTATTACAAAATGTTTTCTAAATAGTTTCATATCAGAGTATCTCAGAAATCAAAATAAAAAAATGTGAGGAGGTGAACGATCAAACTTTCACCTTCCCGCAATCATCCAAAGTACCTACAACAAAATCCAAAACTATAAGCCCAAAGTTTAGTGAGTTTCCCTCAAAACACTGATACATAACAAATAACACACATAATTGTTGGGTTTTAAGAACTAAAACACTTCTATGGTGCACATGCAACCCTAATGGATTTGGATCTATGTTTTCTCTAGTTATACATGCACTAAAGTTTCCAAAGCTTGAAGCCTACAACTAGCATACAATTTTGGTACATTCATCATAAAATCAAATTAGATGAATACCTCTTTATTGTAGCTTGTAGTTTTGGCCTTTCAAAAGCTTAGCACCCCAAGTGTGATGCCTCAAATGGTTCGCAAACACCATGAACAAAGGAGGACTTCGAGAGAGAGGTTAGAAATTCTAAAATAGGTTTTCTCTCTTCCTAGAACACTTAGGGCATCGATTTTAGCTAAGGGATAACATATATATATATATATATATATATATATATATATATATATATATATATAGTAGAATCCAAGAGTCATGGGTAACCCTAATCCACACACTTAGGTTATGATACATATATCATGTGGGCTAATTCTTACATAATCGGTCCCCATTAATTTAATTAGTCTTTTTTTTATCACTAAATTAATTCCAAATTAATTCTTGAACAATACTAGTTAAATAATATGATTTCAAAATTAATATATTATACTTATAATATATTAATAAATCATAAATAACCTCTTTCTCAAATAACCGTCCTATCAGATTGTTCTGGTGAAGGCAACCCAAATGGATCATGATACTCTCAGGTCAAGTACATACCATTTATACTTATGGGCTTAGACACCTAATCCAAAAGTCTTCCACTTGGATAAGTCTAATAACTATTATTACAAGTACGAATCCAAAATCCCGACTAGCAATCGTAGCTCTCAAACACCGTTGTCGAACTCTGACCTAGTCAATGATGTGTCCATTAGATAAGGGATCATATATTCCACTATTCTAGATATCGTATGAACTGAGACATGGATTATAATCATTCTCTCTGTTCATGTGTTGTTTCACGATTTCTGATTTATGATGACCGACTAATTGAACAAATCAAATCAGTCCAGGCATGGCCAAGCGCTTAGGGTTGTCATCACTAAATCATCGAGGGGCCCACATATATCGCTTTTATCCCACATTGGGTAAAAGGAATGGATAAACTTCGACTTAAATGCTTGCTTGTACTCACTCATCAAATCACACACACCAATATGTTTTATAACACCAAGTTATTGGTGCTTTTACATATGTCAATGTGCAACCGATTTGTAAACTACAACTCACATGTCTTGATTTCAAGAATATAAGATATTATCGTCTCACAATCACTCGTGATAAAATCCATGAAGTGATTCATATGTGTGTGGGTTTAATCCAATACTCAAATCTTATTATAGGAGTACTCGTGAATACTGCAGCAAACTTGTGCTATGTCTAAAACACTTAGACAATCTACATACGGATTCATGACAGTCTTGCCTCAATAAATACTTCCAAATTATGGTCGACTGTGGATGGTTTGAACAATCTTATTATTCGGGAAGTCAAAACATGCAAAGTGAAATACATGAATAATCGAATCCAATATGGTCTCAAAACTTTTGAATAAAAATAAAACACATTTTATTTAATCACCATATTGTTTGCACATTATTCATTATATAATGTATCGATTTATCAACTTTACACTTGAATCAAAATAATAGTTATCCCATGCTCCAACCATGCACACTACGTTTACATATGGTCCTTACTTTTTGAAATAGATCAATTGTAAATATTTACAATGACACTAATTTCACAATTCCAAATCCTTATCGTAAGTGTAAGAATACCAAGTCCTTACTACTTACTGTAAACTGTTAGATTCTAAGATTTTATGCAGTGATCCTTTTGTAATGATTATGTATACAAGTCACAGAGACTTTGTCAATTACAAAATTTTCCACATTGTTACAAGACAATTCCATATATATGAAGTCTCATATTCAAAGCACATTCCTTTGAACATCCTTTTTGTATAAAAGTTTTCAACTTACCCATAGATTCTTGATATCCAACTCCCATTATGGGAACTTTTCCATAATTGCCATATGACTATCCATTCTTAATAGAATCATATCTATTCATAATAATGTCAATATGGTCCTTTCATTACTATACTTCCAACAGGCCACAAGTGACCAATCCTTAGCGAGCCTTCGATCGTCCTTGACAGTTGTTTAATAACTTTAGTCATATCCGGTTCTAGTCCTTTTCCCTCTTAATGCCCCAGACATTTGGAAAATTACAACAGGAGAATATTATAGCACATGCAATCGATCCTATATCTGAAGCATATTGGACACGGCTTATAATGTCTTATATAAAGACCTGATACTTTACTAGTCTCTTGCTATAACATTTCCATAAGCATACTTTCCTTATGTCAAATCTTTTCAACATAACATTCATATATGTCCTTGACTAGATATTATTAAAATATCGATCTAAACTTTTAGAATTAAAATGAAGTATAAGTTCCTCTCCCTTAATTATTGCAAAACAACATTTTCAAACCCTGCAACTTTGCGAATTGAAACTTTTGTTTTCTATAATTAACAATGCTAACTCGCAACATTTACCATAACAATTATGCTCCCACTAGCATAAAAATTATTTTGTTACTAGCATAACATTTATGCTCCCACTAGCTTTGACATGTATCCAAAATCAGTTGGACTTCTAGAAATCAATACTTTATTGATTTTCTTACCGAAGTTTAGATTTCTGATACGAGATGCCTCGATAAGCCTTTATCTAAGCTCATATGGGTGTCTAAACTATTCAGCACTTACGACAATAGGTTCCGAATATTCAAACTATTTTCCATTTCTCACAATTCGAACTATGAAGAGGGATTCCGTAATCATAATCGAATTTGAGAATGCAAATATCACAATTGCTAACTCTTTATGTTGGAGCATGGAAATGCTCTACAAATAATGAGTGATAGTTAGATTGTATTTCTCCCTTTATTTTGTATTGTTGGTATATTTTCTCTCCCTCGTATATAAAAGGAGAGGTGGTCATTTTTCATGTATGCATCTTTTCTACAATGTAATCCTAAAGAGAGAATTGGTGGGATCTCTCCCCACCAAGGGAGAATCTTCTCTCCCATGTTCTTGTCATGTTCTTAATTTTTACCTCTCTTTTCTTTCTTATCTTTCAAGAATTATCATCATATGTTCTTCATGGTTATATTTTTGATACATGATAAATTTCGAGATATCTTCTCTTCCGCATCCACCGTACCTTGAGCAAGAACTCTGATTTTAAAAGGCCTTCTATACCACTAAAGCTCACTTCTTTTAAAAAAACAACAAAATCTTTTTCAAAACAAGGAAATATGGCACAAGCATTATCACTCTGTTTCCAACAATGTTGGAGGTTCGAATAGAGCTCCAATATTGGTGGCAAATGAGTATCACCACTGGTCCCAAATAATGGAGAGATATCTATGAAGACTTGGACGAGATGTGTGGAGATCTGTAGGAGAAGGACCTCATTTCCTGATTCTTACTCCAGTGCAAGCCGACGGTGCCCAAGCCAAACTTGGAGGAGGTCAAGCTGCCTTAAATCGTCCCACGAAGGATGATCTCGATAAAATGGAAAAGGATGCAATTGCCTTTTATGAAATATCCTGCGGAGTTGCTCCTGAAAACTTCGACATTATCATCAATTGCAAATCTACAAAAGATATCTGAGATGTTCTAAAGAACCTTTATAAAGGTTTCAATTAGGCACAAGATAAGAAGCTCACTTCAACACTCAATGAATTCAATAATTTTAAAGCAAATGCGGGTGAAAGCCTTGAGCACTCTTTCAAAAGATTCATCCTCATTGTTACTAGGTTGTCAAACGTTGGCACTGTTTGCAGCAACCATGAAACCATTCTCCAATTTCTCAATGGTTTAGGGAAACAACAGACTACAACAAAAATGATAGTCCAAGGTGACAGGAAGATTCACTCACTCTCTCTTTTCAAACTATACGAAGAACTCAAAGTGTAAGAATCAATTGTGCTCAAAGACCATGCTGACTTCGGAGGGTCACTTGCTCTCATGGCCTAGACTCCACAAAACATAACTCCTCAAGCCTACTCTTTCTCCTATGAAAACCCACCGCATTCCTATGAAGCCGACACAGAGTGTGATGATGAAGAGGAATTCTAGAATGCTATTGCTTTTGTCAGTCAGCAGTTCAATCGATTACATCCAACCTCCTTTCACAAAAATCAGCAGTTCACTAAGCCTCCCTTTAACCGAAACTTCAACCCTCAAAACAATAACCCTCGATACTCAAAACACCCTCATCAATCTGCGCAACCTATAAAATCTCATCAAGCCAAGCAGATGCCGCAACCTGCTAAACCAACTCACCCCGGTGCCTCAACCGAAGTTAAAGAAGATGTTGTCATTTGTCATAAGTGCAACAAAAAGTATCATTTTGCTAAGGACTGTAAAGCAAATGTTGTGAAGGACAAATCCTTTTATCTCCGAATGGCACAAGAAATAGATGAAAAAGAAAAGGGAAGGGCATATGTGGCCCAGGTGAAAATAGATCATCAAGTGTGTTCTTCAGGTGATGAGGATGAAGATTTCAACATCAAGGGCAAGGGTAAGATTTGCACGCTAGCCACTACGGACAAAAATGGATCGACCAAGCTCGAAAACAACTACTGCTATATGGCGAAGGACGGGACTCTGAGCATAGTGGAACATGTAAAGCTTATGATTCAAACTCTCAATTATAGCATGCATGATTTTCAACCATTCCATGACAACCTTAATGACACATGTACTGCCGTCCTTTCAGACTACAATAAGGCCCTAGATAAGAAGAATATAGTGTCCCAGGAAATGTTCCATATAAGAGGACGTCTAAAAGACAAAAGACTCAAAGTGACCATGCTAGAAAGAGACTTAGGATTAGAGAAGGATGCAAAAAATGTTATGTGAAACCCAATTTGGAATAGCATTAGATTAGAGGGATTTAGCATAAAAAGAAATTGTACGTTTGAACTTGTTAATTGAACATTTATTTAATGAAAGCGATGCCATTGAGAATCTTGTAAATAATGGAACCGTTGACAATACGTATAATTGGGGTTGGTCCAATGGGTACTCCACCGAAACGGACTCATCATCCCGGTTTAACAAAGACTGTCTCTATGTCCCTCCTGACCGAGAGTTTCACTTCCCAGTGACTGACAATACATTTCTAGAAGACATTAGAACCTACTTTAGTAGACTTCACAATTTGAGTAATAATTGTGTCATCGAGGAAATTCTTCCTAAAACCTAAGATCATCCATGTGATCAAATTCCAATCATTGGCAGAATTTATCCCAACTCTCAGGCCTTATCAGTTGTCGATGAGGAAATCCTTGTGGAAGGACCCGAAGCTCTTGTACATTATCCAACCTTGTCCTCTGACCATAGTTCTTCTAACTGCAGTCTCGACCCAAAATTACCATCCATAAAGTGTCCCACCAAAGAACCATCTCTTACTTACTTCGCAGTAGTTTAATCTTCTCTACCACAGATCGAAGTTAAGAGTACACTGACCATTCAACCAATTCTTCATGAATTGCCCATAGATAATTTTGAATATGGTCAATCTTCTTAACGTCTTGTTTCTTCCAGCTCTAATGACTCAAGTCCTCATTTTCAAAAACAGTCGAAATTTTCATGGAAACCATAACTAAACCTCAATGACCGTGGTTCCCCAAAAACATATGCAAAACAAGCTTTCAAAGAGGAACTCAATACACGTGGGAAAACACAATAAAGTTTTTCAAAAAACAAAACCAAAATCTCTAAACAAAAGGGTCCTGAAAATCATGATCATATTTGAAAAAACACTCCAATCAAGAAAACAGACAAAAAGGAATGTACAGTTCCAAAAGCTTTTTCAAAATCTCCTGACAAGTCCCAAAAGTGTGTCAAATCTTTTCATAGATATTGCTTTCAAAACTATTCTTCAGATGACCCAAAATAGAAAGGAATTTTGCCAACTCCTAAACTTCTAAAGTCACGTCAATTTGAAAAACAAACAGAACCTAGGAGGAAATCAAATGCAGACAAAAGATCTAAACCTAGGAGGAAGTCTATTGCCCAAAATTTTTGAAAACCCAAGGGCAACTCTGTCAAATCCCATTCTCGGACTAGTCACAAGCCTCAAACCACACTGCTGACCAGGTGTTGTGTCTGGCTAAATGAGAAAAATCTTACCTTTGGATTTTATCATCAAAAAAAGACCAAATCAAGTCCAACCTGGTAATTCTTTAAAACCTCATAATCCTCCAAAACCTCGTAATCATCCAAAACTTCATAATCATCTGAAACCTCGTAACTTCCAGAAACCTCGTAATCCTCAAAAGACCTCAAAACATCTACGTCTAGGTCTGAAAGTTGATATGAAGCCTGTCCCCACAATCTAATCTCATGTATCTAAGTAAAATTCATTTGTAACCCCGGGCTCTAAACTTATTTGGGTGTCTAAACTAACCGTGTAATTTCTAGGCTTTGTGCAAGTAGGAACAAGCAGAGGAGTGGTTGATCGATAGTGCCTGCTCCTTGCACATGACAGGAAGGTTAGAATACCTTCGAGATTTCGTGCCTATCAGAAATGGAGGACATGTAACATTTGGTAACAACTCCAACGGTATCATCCGAGGTTATGGTGTACTCACAACAAGGAACTTCTCAATACAGAAGGTTGCTTAAGTAGAAGGCCTCAACCATAATCTCATCAGTATACGACAATTATGCAAAGCAGGTCATCGGGTTAAGTTTGATAATGAATTTTGCTACATCATGACATGTGATAGAAGCACCTGCTTGATCAAATCCAAATCCGAAGGGACCATGTATCCTTTGGATATCTCATTGATCATTGGGAAACAACAACTATGTTTTCTGTCCAAAGCTGTATCTGATGTTAGCTGGTTGTGGCATCGAAAGTTGGCTCATCTGAACTTTCAGTACACCAATAATGTTATTACTGAAGAACTCATCCGAGGCCTCCCAATTATGAAGTATAGCAATGAAATACTCTTCCCTGCTTGTGATTGTGGAAAACAATCCAAGGGAAGTCACCCACTGGTTATTGATTCATTAATTTCTGAACCTCTAGAGTTGTTGCATATTGATCCCTGCGGTCCGTCTACCGTAGCCAGTATCTATCACAAGAAGTGCATACTGGTTATAGTTGATGACTTCACTCGTTTCACATGTGTCTTTTTCTTGAGACTCAAGTCTGAAACACTGCAAGTTCTAATAAACATCATCAAAGAAATTAAACTCCAAATCAAGCTACCAGTTCGCAGAATCTGAAGTGACAACGAATTTGAGTTCACTAATCATCTCTTGGATAATTTCTTGGTTTCCAAAGGTATTAGTCACAACTTCTTTGCTCCCTACACACCGCAGCAAAATGGAGTAGTAGAGCGAAGGAATCGTACTCTGGTAGAAGCATCCAGATCTATGTTAAACTTTGCAAACATTCCTTTATACTTCTAGGCCGAAGCAGTGGCAATGACATGCTTTGTCCAAAACCGTAGCATTGTTTGCAAGAGTCTCAACAAAACACCTTATGAGGGCCTCGACAATCGAAAATCGAATGTCCGATTCTTTCACATATTTGGGTATATATGTTTTGTGATCAACAACAAGGATAACCTTAACAAATTTGCACCAAAGTCAGATGAAGGCATATTTCTTGGCTACTCAACAAACAAGGTGGCATATAGAGTTCTTATCAGACGCACTCGACTAATAGTTGAAAGGTTTGATTTCAAATTCGATGACTATTACGTCCGCAACACTGCTCCTTCGATTGAAACAAAAGCAATCCTGGAAAGTGATATCCAAGCCTCTTCGGGGCCTCTCAACATAGTTGAAGTTAACTATGACGACCTCTTTTAGGGATTAGTCAATGCTTGGACTCTTGAGACATCATAGGGGTAGAATGGTCTTTTACCCTTCTTAGATAACTTAGAGGGGAATTAGTCTAGCCTTTGAAAGTCATATTGATTAGAGTAATTATTTATGTGAATAGGCGGAGACTAGCTCAGTATTTCCGAGTTCAAGATTCTTCAAGATTTCCTGAGGTGAGTCTTCTCACTATACTTTACCTTGAGGGGTAATTAGAGTTATGTAATAGAGTATCTTGTATGCTATTTATGTGATGTGTGGCACCGCATTATTTCTATGTGAATTATGTTGTGTATATATCAGAGTTTATAGAGTTAGGACCAGAGGGTCCATAGAGTTAGGGCCAGAGGGCCCACATAGTTGTAGCCTCGAGTGGATATTGTGTGTTATATGTGGTATTTGGGGGAACTAACTAAGCATTTATGGTTACAGTGTTGTGTTATGTGTTTCAGGTACCAGTGAGAATCGCGGGAAGGCGCCGGCATGATCAGTACACACATGAGGAGTTTTATTATTATTATGATCTTAGGTTTTGTTTCTATGGATTGATATGTGATACAATGAGATTTTTATAATATTTATGAATGAAAGTATGTTTTTAAAAATGTGAAAAATTGTTTGAAAGCTTACGGTGTTACACTTGGAATATTTAATATTTGCATGTATAATAGAGAAAACATAGATCCAAGGTTTATAGGGTTGCATGTACACCATAAGAGTGTTAGAATGCTCAAAACCCAACAGTGGTGTCAGAGCCTAGGCTTGTTTTCTTTTATACTTGATGCAATTGCTGAAAAATCAAAGTGATCTTGCTGTCTGGACAGTGCACTCGCCGAGTTCACTCATGGATTCGACGAGTCCATGGCAAAATGCAACCAACTCGTCGAGTTGGTTCATGCACTTGGTGAGTTGGACCCCTTGACAGCATATCTTCAAGTTTTGGTGCTGGAATTGGTCTAGAATCATTATCTTAAACTGTTTTGGACTTATAAAAACTATTTTTTGATGTGGTAATGATTATGATAAACCAATTTCAAAGTTGTTATCAAAATTTCAAGTTTTATATGGTTAATTTTATGATTCTTGAAATTGTTGATATGCATGTTCTTGAACTTATGAGCTTAGATGATCATAGGAAATATTTGTAACCTTCCTGGTAGTTTAATTCTTGATCATTATGTGTTTTAATGGCGTCCATAACTTGTCCTCAAGTTATGGATAACCAAAAGTCACAAGTCATTAAATCCATTAAAAGAACACAATGGTTACATAAGATGAAAAGTCACTCATTTTAATAAGCCATTAACGCATAAGTTATGAGAAATGAAAAGTTTTTAAAGTTTACAAAACTTTCCCTCAAGTTTTGGAACATGTAAAGCCACAATTAAAACTTTAGTTCCAATCCCTAGAATTTTAAAAGGTTAAAATTTAACCTTTATACTTTCTAATATTATAAGTATAATAATATTCATATATGTATAAGAACAAAAAAAGTCGTTTTACCATTAGTAGGCCTCATTCACGAAGCCAGTCTATAAGGGGGGTATAAGGTTACTGCCTATAAAATGGAAGTTTAATGGGTGTCCACTCTCACCCACCGCTTCCTTGACCGATGGAGGGTCGTTAGCCGAACGGGTATGACAAGGACTATAATTCTCCCTTCATTAAAATTATTAATGATAAATACTAAGTAACTAAACCTTATAAATTCTCAATCTTAGTTACTTAGGAAAAATGTGAATAAGGTGCTAATCCATGAAATTACACTCTGCACTTTGTTTAAGCCGTTAGTGGAGCGTGTGTGGTTAACTGGAACACTAACCTGGACTTAACAAGGTAGGCAAAGGGTAACTTAATGTTTATCATAGTATCGATGGAGCGTGTGTCGTTAACAAGCACATTGATTGAGGGGTAAATATTAAGGGTACCAAGTATATTTTCATGGTTACTTCACACCTTGTTTTGTGATCCTCGGCATCCCAGTCACAAAACCTGAAGGGCACACTCGAGATTGAAACATGCCATTGAAAAGTTAAATGAATCTCAAAAAAATCTAGGAGTTTCAAAACCAATTAAAACCTAATAATACATTTCGTTTATCTTGGTGGAAATTGGTGAATCGTCATTCACCTACCTTCAAATATTTTATAGCTTGGATTACGTAATCCCTCTTCCAAGTTATAAAATAGTTTGTTCGGTCCTAGCCTTAATATTTCATATTGGGTGTGATATTGAGGACTTAAATCAACTGTACTTGAATTTCTAATTTTCTCCCATTGTTGATGTCTGGTTTAGACAACAATGATCTTCCCAAATTAAGCTTTCCTAATGAATATGACTTCCCAAGTTTGGCTCATGGAAATCATACTTCTCTTCTTCCTCATCCTCCAATTATTCTCCCTGACCCACAAGTTTAAGGACTTGAAAAGTTCACTCAATCCTTACTCACAATAAAACATAAAATTGGAAGTCCTGTGTGCACTCATGTATTAGGACTAAAGTCACATAGTGATAGGTTGAGAATTTTAGGTGTCGTTGTCCCAAGGAAGTTGGCTATTGACTGGGTCTTTCAGTTACTTCCTGAGTCATATAGAAAGACTACTATGTGACACATCATGACATGACCCTAATGGATCTTTCTTATTTGCTTATTGATGCTGAATCAGAAATGATTTGGTGCAATAGTCAAGCAAATATGGATGGAAGGTTTATTTCTCAAACTTCCATGGACATGGACAATGTTAACATTGGAAGTTCAGAAAAACTTTCTCTTCCTAATGGAAAGGGATTGGCCTTGGTCAACCCGGTTGACCGGAAGGTAAAGAAAAAGTCTAAGTCTGGAATAGTCTGTGTACCACTCCCAAAGAGTCTATATGTTCTCAGTGTGAAGAAAAGGGGCATTAGAAGTGAAGCTTCCCAGGCTACCTAAAAGAAAGAAGAATCAAAAGTTTAACTCTACTTCAGGTAAGTCCACTATCTAACTCTGTTAAGTTCCCAGTTGGTGATTCATAATACAAAATGTGACTCGGTTGCATTTTGATATTTAGCAGGATCAAACAAAGGGAAGGAAACTTAAAGAAAGAGTATGCTGAATTTGATCACGAAGATGGATTTCTTTCGCTTGGTCGAAGATTGAATTCTTGAACTACTTCTTAGGAGTTATGATAGATTGCTAGGAAACATGTAATAGCATAGTTTTCATTTCAAGTTGCATTGTAAGGAAAAGTTTTTTCCGCATTTTAAAATAAATAAAAGTTTGTTTTACTTTTTTTATCTCCTTAATATGGCATTCATGAAAACTTGATGTTTGTATGTTTATAGCAATATTGGAAATATGAATTTGATTCTTTCATTTGTGGTAGTGTCTAAATTTTACCAAATAAGGAAAGTTTCTCATCACCCAAGTTTCAGTTGGACCGAAACTTGGAATCATACAAGGTGTTTAGTGTGATGTATGATAATTTTCAACTTTGAAAGAATTAAGACTAGTTCCTTGTTCACATGTATATGTGACTCAAGTGAAGGACTAAGGTATCAAATTCACTTTCTTGTGCACTTGTCAAAGTCCACCATAAAAGATGGATAAGTCTATTCTTCATGATTTACTAAGGTTTAGTAAATATGATTATACGTACAAGCTTAAGTTTAACTCTGAGACATTGGAAAAGTTCCAAATGTATGGCAGAGCGAATATGAAGAATCCAATTAGGCAGAAGGATAAAAGTTTCCCAAATCTGAAAAGATGGGAGAGTGCTTTACTATCATGTATACATGATCAACTTAATGATTAAGAGACCTTTATCGTAATTCATCCTCTAAGTGCATTTTGATAGCTAAGAATAGGAGTTATGAATTGTCGAAGTGGTTAAATTAACAAGATGAGTCATACTTCGTTCCAAACAATTCTTAGAGTCATACTCCAAGATTGTAACTTGAGTGACATATTTTAAAGAAGGTTTAAAAACACTTCTCAAATGTAAGAGTAAAAGTTTTCTACTCTTGTACATTTGAAATTGGTAAGTTGTGATGTTTTGGATAAAAACAAAGACCAACTAGGGCCAATTGTGTGAAGTGTTTGTCTTGATTAAGAATCCACACTACTTCTTGAATATTTGGCAAGAAAGTCTTATAGGTCAAGAAGATAGTGGGTGTCTAAAAGATCCTGATATAGTTTCAAGAACTAATCAAGAATAAAAACTTGTATTTCATCACTAGCACACAACTAGAGGTTTATAACCTATCGTGTTGACATTTCTGTGCCCATTCCAGTTAAGTTGGATATAAATTTGAGTTCTACATGTTCTCAATTGTTTGCATAGCTACTTGGAAGCAATGGCAGACCCTTGAGCTGCCAGGTGGCAAGAGGTTAAGATTGCAAAAGTTCAATCCATATGAGTTAGGATTTGTCATTAACCTAGTCTTGTGATTATGGTTTTGACAAATTCATGTGGATAAGAACACATACACCATAAAATCTAAGTGTCATAAGGTTTCTCTTCGATTCAAGAAAATGATGGTGAGGAAATTCTTTCACTAAGTAGATTTTAAGTAGATAGCAATTGTGATATTTGCAGTTCTCAAAGTCGTTAGTGGAGCGTGCGTGGTTAACGGACACACTAACATTGACTTATGAGAAATGGCAAAAAGTCTAAACAATTGAGACTATGATTATGGCATCCCTTTTCATAGTTCTGAAATTGTTTATACACACCCATGAACTATCTAAGATAAGGTGTATGATTTTGATAAAGTCTTATCAAAGCAATCTAGTATCAGAAATCTAAACTTTGGTAAGAATTTCAATAAAGTATTGACTTCTAGAGGTCCAGCTGTTTTCTGGATACATGTCAAAGCTAGTGAGAGCATAAGTGTTATGCTAATAATCATCATGTTAGTCGGATCATGATAATTATGATAAGTATTGCAAGTTAGAAATGTTAATTATAGAAAAAAAAAGTTTCAATTTGTGAGGTTGCCGGGGTTGAAAAAGTTGTTTTGCTATAATTAAGGGAGAGGAAATTATACTTCATTTCAATTCTAAAAAGCTTAGATTGAGTTTATAATCATTCAAAAGACCTTATATTGAGATTTTAATCACCTTTAGTCAAGAATATATATATATATATATAAGAATATATATGAATTTCATGTTGGATTGGTTCAACTTAAGAAAATTCTATATATTGCGTTCTCCAAATTCGGTTATGATTATGACATCCCTTTTCATAGTCAAATTTTTTAGAATATTGCAAACAAAAATTGTTATGGCAAAAGACTGGTCTAGAACCATTTTATGTGAAACATCATGAATCGTGTCCCATTTACTTTGGGTACAAGATTGCTTACATGTGCTATAATATTTGTCCTTTCTGAATTTTCGAAATACCTTGGGGCATTAAGGGGAAAAATGTCTAGAATTGGATATGACTAAAGTGATTAAGCAATTGTCGAGGACAATCTAAGGTTTACCAAAGATTGGTTGCTCAAGGATAGTTGGAAGTACACTGTTAATATTGGAAGAACCATATTGACATAGTCCGAAAAGAGGCAACTCTTGTTCAGAAGTGATAGTCAAAATAAGAATATAGAGTTGTCTTCATATGTGGAAACAATTTGTGTAAGGTTAAAGAAACTTAACGCAAGAAGCATGTTCAAAGCAATGCGCTTTGAATTTGAGATATCTTTTCCGTGGAATTGCTTTCCATTGGGATACTCTGTAATGATTGTTGCCAAGTCTTTGTGGCTTTGTACATAATCATTACAAGAGGAACAGTGCATATAAGTTTAAAATATAAACAAATTTCGATAAATGATAGGAATTTGGAATTTTTACATTTAAGACAAGGGTTTGGGAGTATAAAAAGAGAATCATTAAAATTATGTTCAATTGACCTAAGTTCATAAAGAAAAGGATCATAGACAAACATAGAGTTCACACTTGGTGTATGGCAAAGCTATTGTTTAGAAAACATAGTGTACATGCTTGGAGCATGGGACACCTAGTGTTTGAATTCAAGTATAAGGTTGATAAAACCGAAAAAATGAATAATGAGTAATAAGTATGATGATAAATAGAAAGTGTTCTATTTATATTCATAGGTTTTGATACCATATTAGATTCATTTATTCTTGTGTTTCACTTTGCATGTTTTGACTTCCATAATAACTAGGTTATTCTTCCGGAATGACTAAGTTATTCAAATCATCCACAGTCGGTCATATGTTGGAATTAGATATGAATCAAGACTGTCATGGGTTGGCTTGTAGAGGTCCAAGTTGGTGGACAAAGTTGTGCTACAACACTCATGAGTGCTCATAAGTTCTGAGTATTGGATTCAACCTGCGCTCATTTAAATCACTTCATGGATTTTATCATGAGTGATCATGAGATGATAATATCTTATATTCTTCAAACCTAGAGATATGAGTTGTTACTATGAGTTGTTACATTGATTGCACGAAAACGCATTCGGTAACTCGATGTTATAAAACGTGCCTTTGTGTATGATTCAAAAAGTAGTAGAACAAGCCATATGATTAGAAGTTTATCCATACCTTTTACCTTCAGGATAAAAGCGATATATGTGGGCCCCTCGATGGTTTAGCGATGACACATGTGAGTACTGTGCCAAGCCAGGACTGATTTGATTTGTTCAATCAGTCAGTCATCATAAATCGGAAATCGGGAAACAACAAATGGACTGAGAGAATGATTATAATCCATGTCTCAGTCCATATGATATCTAGAATGGAGGAATATATGATCCCTTATCTAATGGACAAGTCATTGACAAAGGTCAGAGTTCGTTGACAAGGTCAGAGTTCGACAGCGGCTTTAAGAGCTATGATTGCCAGTTAGGTTTTGAAGTCATACTCAACAATAGTTTTAGACTTATCCAAGTGGGAGACTGTTGGATTAATTTCTAAGTCCATAACTATAATTGGTATGTACTTGACCCGACCCGGTATGGTCCATTTGGGTTGCACTTCACCCGAACAATTTATATGGATAATCTTGTGAGAATAGTATAACTTATGATTTATTAATATATTAGAAGTTCTAATATATTATATGAAATCAAATTATTTAGTTAGTATTGATCTTAAATTAATTTTGAATTAATTTAGTGATCATAAGTATGACTAATTATATATGGGCTCAAGTATTTATATAGTGTGAGCTAATGCTTATTTGGAATGGGCTAGGCTTGCATGGTAAGACCATGGATAGTCCATGGAGCTTAACCCATGGATCTCATGGAAATGAAAAGACATGGGTATTAGGGTTTACATGGATGTAACCCTAATCCACCACACTATATAAAGGAGTACTTGGTACCTAAAATGGCACTAGTGTGTGAGGACATAAGAGTGGACCAATTTTAGTGTGCATACATATTCTCTCAAGTTCTTCCAAGGTGTTTTGGTGATTTGTGATTCCACTTGAGGCTTCCACACTATTGGGGCTAATCTCTTAAAGCTTGAAGACATCAAGCTACGTCAAAAGGTATGTCATCTAACTAGAATTTTGTAGTATATGTGCTTCATAATATGCTAGTTAGGATGAAACCTTGGAATATTTAATATTTGCATGTATAATAGAGAAAATATAGATCTAAGGTTTATAGGGTTGCATGTACACCATAAGAGAGTTAGAATGCTAAAAGCCCAACATATACAACCCTCTACGTTGGGCATAGAACCAGCCATGCATGCATCAGGGGTGTCTCGACGCTACGCTACGCGTAACGGGGAGTACGCACCGCGTACTCCTCAAACTTCCATTCCTCACTTCATTTGGTGTTAATCCATTATGACAAATGATACAACTACATATCTGAGCTAAATAAGGTCCATTACCTCATAAAGTTGTGGACTTTAAGCCTTAGCATGGCTGAACAAGTCCTAAACTCACAAACTCTAACATTCTTAACATAAAGCTCCATAAAACTCATGCATGGAGAGATTTAGACGACTAAGCTCCCATTTTTATGAATCTTGACAACCAAATACACTTAAAAGGCCAGGAATTATGCCCTGGAGTTCATCAAACTCACAAAGCTCCAAACTTGGGACATAAAACCCTGAAAATGGACCCAAAACATGAACTAACACAGCAATAAGCAAGTTCTGAACTTGATACTTCTGGAAGATGCGCCAACAAGGGTAGAGTTTAGATCCAAGAGCTTGAAGCATAAGCTTTCCTTCTTTCAAAGCTCATTCCTCACCAAAAGCTTCACAAGAACATTTAAATAAGCCACAAACACTCACACAAACAAGGAACACGAACTTAGGGTTTGAAGGAGGTTGGTGGCTGGAAATGAGGCCATCATGCTCCTTAAATAGGGACACAAAATGACATTAGGGTTTTACTCTGAGGCTAGTACGCCCAACGTACCCTCTTGTATGCCCAGCGTACTAGCTGTCCTCCGCGATCATGCAAAATACATGAGTACATTGCGCGTAAACATGCATACGCCCCGCGTTCTCAATTGCCACCTTTTTCTCAAATAATGATTAGTCTTGACGATTGCATAAAAGATTAAGGTCATCAAAGTATACCTCATTTTGGGGATGTTAAACAAATTGAAATTAAAAAATCGAAAAAAAAAATGAAATAAAAAAATAATAGGTTTTCTTATTTGGTGTTTTACATTTCCACAAATAGTGTTATAAGAGTGAGGTGACAACTACCAAATAGATTTATAAATGTAGAAAAAGTGATAAGGCGTTGATTGTAAACTTCCCATTTTGATAATATTTAAAAAAAAAAAAAAAGGTTAAAAAATGAATGGCATGCAAACAAATATATTAAGACAAGAAGAGCAGCAGAATGTTGGAAATGCTACAATTGAAATGATACACTGAATATGAAACAAATTAGAACTAACAACCACCACACGATCTTAAAGTAGCAAAAAAAAAAAAAAAAAAAAAAAAAAAAAAAAAAAAAAACACCCGACAGTAAGTAGTAGAGGAAATGCTAACCAGCCAAACAGAAGACCGTGCTAGAAATAATACAATTAGACAACTAATCTCCTTCAACACATGGAATTAACAAGAAAAACCAAACACCAATAGCACTGCAGTACGTAATTAACACCTTCGAGACCCAACCACACCTTCGAAACCCAACCACATTCAACAAAGGTAACAGTAATGCAACCAATCGGAGGCAACGCCAGGAGAATCAACTATCAGCCAGACTTCAACAGCAACCAGATCAAAATGACCAAAAGTATCCCTAGAAGCAACAACAAAAAACGATTTTGTAACCTCAAAAGAAAATTTCAAAGCTCGACACGTTCAGAGAACTTACTTTAGTCAATCTTCAAATTGGTCTCGAACATCTCAAACATTTCTAACAGTATAGATAGTTTGAAGTAATGTTAGGGCAAACAGGATCATAGCCGCAATGACTGTCAACGTTTTCCAGGTAGTACTTCTATAAAGGCGTCTCAGTGCAATTAGAATGCTAGGCCAGCAACGATTGCAATATTCATCCAATCGTTTCCATTCCTCAGTGTAATAAAAATCTCTAACGACGATGCCTTTGCAAATATTGTTGAAGAGATTTGTGACATCTTCAATGGCTTCCAGATTGTGGTGAAGGACTTGTGACCTCACAAGCAAAGAAACATCATCTTTACTGTCAATGAGCTTGTCCATGAGAAAGGCAAAAGAGGTAACATAATGACGACTTAACGGGTAGCACTGCTCATAGGCAATGAGATTCCTCAAGAACGACGAGGTGGAGTCCTTGATGTACAACACTGGAATTTTGAAATAGGTTTCTTGAGCAAATAGAGTACTCAACCCGGGAACAAGAGACGATTGTTCAAATTTCACTGCAAGCAGAGAATCTTCATCCGTTTGTGCCTTGAATGTGACTCCTGCACCAGCGATTTCAGTGGCAGAGTAAGAGATATTTGGGACTCGGCCTCGCATGGTAGTTCTGGGAGTGTAGCAGCTTTGGAGAAGCCCAAGGATATGACAATGTTTTACTGTTTCGTCAACTGTGGTAAGTTTACGAGTACTTCAAATATTCTGTTGGGGTTAATTCAGAAAAGTTATTATTTTATTATGCACGTAATGTTTTACTTAGGAATAAAGAACTCGTCATATGTAATACCGAGTCTCAAGCAAGTAGTTTGTTTCCTAGTATTTTGCATTTTTTTTTTGGTTTAAATCCCTGGCAATGTAATCGTTGTATTGTGAACTTCTCTTTCTTCATCCCATAATACAAAAAGCATTTGCCCAACTCTCTCTCTCTCTCTATTGCTCCATACTCTGTTTCTCCATAATTTTCCTTGCAGATTGGCACCTTGAAGAACCTGTCAAAACCATCAAGTGGTATCACAGCAACCCTGGTGTATGCCCAAGTATCAATCCCGTGTAGAAATGACAGGAAACAATGGAAATGGGGAAAAAGAGGGTCAGATTACCTTGCAGTATCCAATGTTGTCGAGAACCAATTATGGCGCATGGGCGATTAAAATGAGGGTGTATATGCAGGCTCATGGTGTTTGGGAAGCGGTGGAGCCCAGAACCCCAAACACAGTTGTTGACACAAGAAAGGATAAGATGGCGTTAGCAGCAATTTATCAAGGGATCCCAGAGGATCTTTTGATGTCTGTGGCTGAGAAGAAAACAGCCAAAGACACGTGGGAAGCATTAAAGACACGGTTTGTAGGGGCAGATAGAGTAAAGATGGCGAGAATTCAGACTTTAAAGGCAGAATTCGAGTCACTTACCATGAAGGAGACGGAGGCTGTAGACGATTTCGCTGTGAAGATTGGCAATATCGTTAGTTCCATGCGAACCCTCGGTGACACAGTAGAAGAGTCCTATGTTGTGAAGAAACTTCTCAGGGCAGTGTCAACTAAATTTCTGCAACTAGCATCCACTCTTGAACAATTTGGCAACCTAGAGGAGATGACAGTAGAAGAGGTTATTGGGAGGCTAAAAGCACACGAAGAACGGATGAGAGGTCACGCTGAGACAGAAGAGAGAAAACTTCTTTTGACTCATCAAGAGTGGACAGAAAAAAACAAGAAGAAGGGAGGAGGTGATTCCAAGTCTAAGACACAGAAAGGAGGATCTGGAAACTCACGTGGTAGAGGTAGAGGAAGAGGCAGGAGTGCAGGTGGTCGTGGTGGTCGTGGGAGGGGCAACTCACACCATCAACGAGAAGGCAGCAATGG
This sequence comes from Lactuca serriola, assembly GCF_051521515.1. NCBI lineage: Eukaryota > Viridiplantae > Streptophyta > Magnoliopsida > Asterales > Asteraceae > Lactuca > Lactuca serriola. The sequence continues at coordinate 156,397,043 of NC_136415.1, forward strand.
GGCTTCTGGCAGTCGAGACAAAAGTAGCATTCAATGCTACAACTGTCAGGAATTCGGGCATTATGCATCTGAATGCACAAACCCACGAAAAGAAAGAAGCTATGAGAACAATCTGATCCAAGAAGATAGCGAGCCAGCCTTGCTATTAATGTCCCTGGAAAACAAACAAGAAACTGGTGAGGTATTTTTGAATGAAGAAAATGTTCACCCTAAGTTAAAGACAACAGGAGGAGAACCAGACCCATCGAAGTTGTGGTACTTGGATACAGGGGCGAGCAATCATATGACAGGTGACAAAAAGAAATTTCGTAACCTGAACACGGAAATTCATGGTTATGTGAAATTTGGAAACGAAACCAAAGTCAAGATAGAAGGAAAGGGGACTGTGGTATTCATATGCAAGAATGGTGAACAAAGAAAGTTAGAGGAGGTGTACTACATACCAGACTTATGCAGCAATATCATTAGTCTTGGTCAACTTTCAGAAGGAGGAGATGAGATCAAGATAAAGGAGCCATTTCTTTGGGTTCGGGACAGCACAGGAAGGTTGCTAATGAAGGTACACAAATCTCCAAATCGGCTCTACAAGATTGAATTAGCAGAAGTTAGTACAATGTGTCTAGTTGCTGAAATAAAGGACACTACATGGCTATGGCACACAAGGTTAGGTCACGTAAACTTTACCTCACTCAAGTCTATGGCTGATAAAGGATTGATTGAGGGAATTCCCAAGATGGTGATCCCATCAAAGCCTTGTGAAGGTTGTCTCGTAGGGAAGCAAACAAGACAGCCGTTCCCCTCATGTACTAACTTCAGGGCAAAAAGGAGGTTGGAACTAATACATGGTGATCTGTGTGGTCCTGTCTCACCACCAACACCTAGTGGTAACAGGTATTTTATGCTGCTTGTAGACGATTTCAGTAGGATCATGTGGGTGTACCTGTTGAAAACAAAAGATGAGGCACTTCAAACTTTCAAGACATTCAGAAAAAAGGTAGAAGTAGAGACAGGTGAAAAATTGAAACTGTTCAGAACAGATCGAGGGGGGGAATTTCTCTCGAATCAATTTGCAGCATATTGTGATGAGACAGGCCTGAGTCGTCATTACACCTCACCATTATCCCCACAACAGAACGGGATAGTGGAGAGGAGAAATCGAACAGTTCTGGAAATGGTAAGAAGCTGTTTGAAAACAATGAATGTACCTGATGTCTTGTGGGGAGAAGCTGTCAGCCATAGTGTGTACATCCTAAATCGAATAAGTTCCAAGGCTCTCAAGGATTCTACACCATACGAGATGTGGACTGGAAAGAAGCCAAATGTTGGGCACCTAAGGGTTTTCGGTTGCACGGCACACATGAAAATCATGAAAGGGCATCTGAAGAAGCTAGATGATCGGAGTAAGAAAGTGGTGTATCTCGGTACTGAAAGAGGGACTAAAGCTCATCGATTGTTGGATCCTAGCACGGGTTCGGTGTATGTAAGTCGAGATGTCGTCTTTGAGGAGAATCAAACATGGAATTGGGGGGAGAGTGACAAGATTCGGGCAATTCCAGGTATGAGTTTCACGGTTAATGGTTTTATTTTCACAGATTTTGGGGCGATTGAAGATGAATATGAAGAACCCTGTGATAGCAGGTCCGAACACGGGTCTGAACATGGTTCGGACTCTGGGTCGGACTCGGATGAGCCCACTATGCCACAAATGTCGAGCCCAAATCTGTATGATAGCCCAAATCTGTATGATAACCCAACTTCACCAGTGACCCCAACTTCACCAAACCTGAACTCGTCTCCGAACACCGCTTCTAGTTCCACTGGCGGTGGCGCCCCAAAACGATATCGCACCCTCAACGATTTGTACGAGAATACAGAAGAGATTCAATTGCCCCCTGAAGAGCTTCTATTTGTACAGAATGATGAAGAACCAGTCTCCTACCATGAAGCAAAGCTGAAAAAGGAGTGGGTCAGTGCTATGAAAGAAGAAATTGTTTCAATTGAAAGAAACAAGACCTGGACTCTAGTCGATCTCCCTCAAGGACGAAAGCCAATCGGACTGAAGTGGGTATACAAAGTAAAAAGAGACCCAAGTGGCAGAGTTTCGAAATACAAAGCTAGGATTGTGGCAAAAGGGTATGTACAGAAACAGGGGATCGACTATGAAGAAGTTTTCGCACCAGTTGCTAGAATCGAGACAGTGCGAGTCATTCTAGCACTTGCAGGGTCAAATGGATGGTGGGTACACCATCTCGATGTGAAATCAGCGTTCTTAAATGGGAAACTGGAAGAGGAAGTATACGTAACACAGCCTGAAGGTTTCGAGAAAGGAGGTGAAGCAGGAAAAGTGTATAAGCTCTCAAAAGCCCTTTATGGGCTTAAACAAGCTCCCAGAGCTTGGAACGCATGTTTAGACAAGCATCTGAAAAGTTTGGGGTTCACTAGATGCTATCAAGAGTACTCTGTGTATACAAGAAAGAAAAGTGGGAATACCTTGATCGTGGGGGTATATGTAGATGACCTCCTAGTTACTGGAAGTTGTGCTAAGAATGTTGAAAACTTCAAAACAGAAATGAAAGGTAAGTTTGAAATGAGCGATCTTGGCCTATTGACCTACTATTTGGGAATAGAAGTTAATCAAAATGAAGAAGGAATAACTCTGAAGCAGGAATCGTATGCAAAGAACATCCTTCTTAAAGCTCGTATGATGGAGTGTAATGCAAAGAGAATTCCTATGGATCACAAGCTGAAGTTGCGTAAGGATGAGGAAGGAGAGTTGACAAATCCCACTGAATATCGAAGCATAGTAGGTGCTCTCAGGTACTTGACACACACACGACCCGATCTCTCTTTCTCTGTTGGAGTAGTCAGTCGCTTTATGGAGAAACCAACAACAAAACACGCCCAAGCTGTGAAAGCTATACTCAGGTACATCAAAGGTACCTTGAACTATGGCTTACAGTATAAAAGAGGAGATAGAAAAGTCATCCTCACAGGATACTCAGACAGTGATTTTGGCAAAGACATGGAGGATGGGAAAAGCACTGGCGGTACAGCGTTCTATATGAACGGAAATTTGGTGACTTGGTCTTCACAGAAGCAACGAAGTGTGGCTCTGTCATCGTGTGAAGCAGAATTTATGGCAGCAACTCAAGCAGCTTGCCAAGGAATTTGGCTTAGGAGATTGCTTACAGCAATAACGGGACAAAAGGTACCTCCAGTGGAATTGTTGGTAGATAACAGCTCTGCAATTGACTTAATGAAAAACCCAGTGTTTCATGGGCGCAGCAAACACATAAATATTAGGTACCACTTTATTCGAGAATGTGTTGAAACAGGGGAGATCACAGTGAGCCATGTATGTGGTACAAAACAGAAGGCAGACATCCTTACAAAGTCAATGGCACGAGTCAAGTTTGAGGAAATGCGAAGTTTGATTGGAGTTATTTCGATCAACAAGATTCTGAATTAGGGGGAGAATGTTGGGGTTAATTCAGAAAAGTTATTATTTTATTATGCACGTTATGTTTTACTTAGGAATAAAGAACTCGTCATATGTAATACCGAGTCTCAAGCAAGTAGTTTGTTTCCTAGTATTTCGCATTTTTTTTTGGTTTAAATCCCTGGCAATGTAATCGTTGTATTGTGAACTTCTCTTTCTTCATCCCATAATACAAAAAGCATTTGCCCAGCTCTCTCTCTCTCTCTATTGCTCCATACTCTGTTTCTCCTTAATTTTCCTTGCAGATTGGCACCTTGAAGAACCTGTCAAAACCATCATATTCATATCCTTGAAGAAATAAAACACAAGGCCAGTTAACGAAGTCCGCTCCAAAGTGATCCTACACAATATTTCAAGAATAAAGAAAGGCATTTGATTTTCTAGAAGCAGCAAATCGTGTTGAATGTCACGCATCACCAGAATATTGTCAAAAATTGGATCACCCTCTCCAATTCCATACTTGAACCTGTAGAGAAGCTCAAGTATGAAACAGCCATCAATAACCATCATTTTAGCCGGCTCGAACCTTTAGAACTGGAATATATCGAACCGGTTTCGGGTTCAAAAATTGGCTTTATCCGGGTTCCGGGTAATCCGGGTTTGGGTCCATTTGGTCCGGGTAAATCGGGTCTAAAAACCGGAACTATTTTTAGGGTCGGAACCGGTTTATTGTGAAACGTTTAAAAGATTTATATCTCATTCGTTTCAACTTCGATTGACATACGATTTTTTTCAACATATAGTTTAGAGTTTGTACATGATTTTAGACTATAAATTTGTCATTTTTAGTTTTATATTCATTGACTTACAATCCCCCAAAGTCGATATATCAAACTTGGAAGTTTTTAATTTTTCAGTTTTTTTATATTCGGTGAAAGTTTTAAAACATACATATCTAATTCGTTTGAAGCCAGATTGACATGTGGTTTTTTCCAACTTGTAGTTTACAGTTTATACATGATTTTAGACTATAATTTTGTCATTATTGGTTTAACATTCAATGATTTACAGTCCTCCAAAGTCGGGATATCAAAACTGAAAATTTTCAACTTTTTAGTTATTTGTTTTTGTACTTTGTATTATGTGAAATTGTTAACACATGCATATCACATTCGTTTAAAGTCGGATTGACATGAAGTTTTTTCCAGAATGTATTTTAGAGTTTGTATATGATTTTTTACTATAATTTTGTTAATTTTGGTTTCATATTCAATGAGTTACAATCCCCCAAAGCCGGGATATCAATATGAAAATTTTCAAAGTTTAACCCACTAAGTAGGAAGTAATTCAAAAAATTTCGGTTTTTCCGGGTTTTCCTGTTCTAAACCAACTTTATCCGGTTCCAACCTACCCACTTTGATGTTTCCAGGTTTTCCGGTTTTAGACTCACGTTACCCGAAACCATACCCGGAACCGAACCGGAACCGGTTCCTATATACCGGTCCGGTTTCCGGTTCTACAAAATCCCATTAACCGGTTCCGGGTATTCCGGGTCCGGGTTTGGATCCACTTTCATCCCTACTATGAACCGCCTAGTGGCAGTTTATTTTAAGGGTTCACATTTTATTTTAAAAAAAAAACTTCATTTTATAAAATATACATCGGGTACATTAATTAATGGAAAAGGAAACATAGAGAACAACTAGGGGAAACAAAATAAATAGACAGATAGACCGTTGTAATCCTAATTAGCTAAATATGGCAATATCCTAAATATATATATTCTAGCACTATGTCTCATTAAGTGTTGCATAGGAAATATTTTTATACAAGTGAAACTTTTGATCACCAGATTAGTTAGAATAAAAAAGAAAGTTGCCTGAAAATCAAATTGACAACTTCATCAATGAGTTACACCATCTCTCTAATATAAAAATTACAACATTGCCCTTAAACTATATACCGGAGCTTATCTTTTAAGTTCACTGTCGAAAGAGCAAACAGTATTAGCTCCTGCAAACTAGTGGGTGTTTCCGAGCTTTTTCCCAAGTTCATTTAATTTAATTTGGGTCATATGTTTTGTTTGGGTTTTACACTTACACATCTTGCTTGTTTGCATAAATTAAGTTTATTAATTAGTAACAATATTGTTTGCTTCAAGATTCTCCCATAGTTGAGTTGTTGAACATATTGCTTGAGAGTTCTATGCATGAATCTTATTTTTCAAAAAATACTCAATTTGTCTATAAATTTCAAGAGAAATCAAATATCCTTCTATTTTTTTTTCTCTTATCACCTTTTTACTCATTTAAGATTATGATATTTGTCACATTTAATAAAATTAAATAAAATTTTATTACTCTTGTCATTATGTAAAAATGATAGAACAATGGATAAGAAGAACAAATAAGAGGATATTTAATTTCTAATTTCAAAAAAGAAATTTTTTCTTTTTGACTATTCATATATTGTATATTGTATTTAGATAATAATTATGTTTGTTATGCTAGGAATGCACTACAAGAAAACAAAGCATTACCGGCAACACCTCTAGCGGCGATACAAAAAATTTCGCAGCTAGCTAAAAGCTTATTTCGCCACTAAAGAGTCGCCGATAATGACTAAAGGACCGAATCTACGTCAAACGTTTCTGGTAAATCTCATTCGTCCGATCAGGACTCTAATCCAATGGTTGGGGCTCTATTTCGCATAAAACGTATAGCGGTGACATTAATATTAACGGTTAATGTCGCCGCAAATGGTCTAAAAAAATGCGGTGTAAATTCCCTCCATTAGTTGTCGTGGCTTTTGATAGCTGTCGCCACTATTGATTTTGTAGCCGTCTGTATTAATTGTCACAAATAAACCACAACAATTATCCTCTTTCCGCTTTCCACTTCAATTTTCCTCTTGTTTTTTCTTCCTCATTTCTCCAACGATTCTCACATGATCGATCGATTCAGGCAGAATAAAGACCACCACGCCACTGGAAACACCCTACTGTGGCATTCCGACGAAGTGCAAAAAAAGATATAGGTGACTGTAGTGCATCTCCGACGACAATAGTTCATTTCCTTCCTTATTTCACTTTCTATTTCTTTTGTAACGTTGATTTCTAGTTTATAATCGTGATTATTTGCAAAAAAAAAATGTTCCTTTTAGTTTCTTTTTCCACTGTCACTGGCCAACTGTTGTTGTCACCAAAGACAATTATCACCATCACTACACCATCTGGTGATTTCCGGTCACCATATGTTCAATTTACTGTGGATTTCGATATTAATTGAAAATTATGTTTATTTGAATATATTATGTGAAATTACGCATATATATGTATATTTTATATACTTATGTGAATGTATGTGTATTTGGTGTATGTATGTGAAAAAGTATATGTATTTGGTGTATGTTTGTATGTATAATATGTATGCGAAAGTATATGTATTTGGTATAAGTAAGATGTTATTATGTATGTATATGAAAGTATGTCTACTTTGTATAAGTAAAACGCTATCATGTATTTGTTATATGTGTGTGAATTTATGTTTATTTGTTATATACATGGTATACGTATGTGAAAATATGTGTATTCGGTATAAGTAGGACGCTATTGTGTATTTGATATATGTGAATGTATGAGTATTTGGTTTATATATGGTATATGTATGTGAAAGTGTGTGTATTCGGTATAAGTAGGATGCTATTACATATGTACAATTTATTAAGTATGTATATGTGTATTTGTATGTAATGTTGATTTTATTAGTTTATTATGTATGTATTTATGTATTTATATGGGTACTTTTATTCAATGTGGTATATGTGTATTTGGTATAAGTAGGATGTTATTATTTGACAATGCTATTTAAAGTGAAGCACTATAATGGAAAAAAAACAAAATAAAATAAGATGCAATTATTGACAATGGTTTTTAAAGTAAACTAGTCTAATGGAAAAAGAAAATAAAGCAGGATGTTATTATTGATAATGATATTTAAAGTGAACCACTATAATTGAAAAAGAAACAAAAAAAGTAGGATGTTGTTATCGACAATGTTATCATGTTATGTGTATTTGTAATATAACTTTATTTGGATTCTTAATTTAGATAGAAATGTTTATTTCTATATAATGTGTATTTTGTAATAGAAATTGTATGTGCATATTTTATAGTTTTTCAGGTAATGGCGTCGATTTGGATCTTGTTTCTTTACACCACAACTGTTATGGGTCGTGGACATGGGGTTGATGGAGTTCGGGATCCACCACACACAAACAATAGAGGTCATGATCAACATGAGCAGGATGGTAAGTCTTATTATGAATTTTTATGTCCTAAGTGAAAAAAATAGCAATGTACTTTGTTTTTTGTCCATAGTCTAAAAATAGCAATGTGCTTTGGCATCAATAAATGCATGGTGATTTGGTAATTATGTTTATGTCACAAGTGCAATGTAATGCCCAAAATAGTAATAATTTTTTTTTCTAATTAAAGTCATTCTAAACATTCATTAATTGTTCGAAACCCATAAAATCATAGTATTAAATCATCAAAGTACAAATTATTTCAAATGCAGAAATCATGAGAGGAGGATGTTGTGCCATCACGCCAGGCCTTCCCCTTGGAACTGGGTTTACTTGAAACCATAAACATAAACCATGAGAGGAGGATGTTGTGCCATCACGCCAGGCCTTCCCTTTGGAACTGGGTTTACCTGAAACCATAAACATAAATTTTACGCTTAACGCTTAGTGAGTTCCCCAGGTATCACATACCACTCATGAAAGAAGATAAATGTCATGGGCCAAACCATGGTCTTTCCATCGAGTGTCAAGGGCTAAATCTAGGTTTAGCATACAAATGCTAAGGACCAGATCCTGGTCATTCATATAACTACTAGGGGCCAGATCCTGGTCTTCTATATATCCATCACAAAGCATCTAAAATTCTACACAACAAACAATGGGCAGGTATTGGTGTCTTCGACCCATGGAACTAGTGAGGAAATGTAACACCCAGGCCTTCCCCTTGGAACTGGGTTTACTTGAAACCATAAACATAAACCATGAGAGGAGGATGTTGTACCATCACGCCAGGCCTTCCCTTTGGAACTGGGTTTACCTGAAACCATAAACATAAATTTTACGCTTAATGCTTAGTGAGTTCCCCAGGTATCACATACCACTCATGAAAGAAGATAAATGTCATGGGCCAAACCATGGTCTTTCCATCGAGTGTCAAGGGCTAAATCTCGGTTTAGCATACAAATGCTAAGGACCAGATCATGGTCATTCATATAACTACTAGGGGCCAGATCCTGGTCTTCTATATATCCATCACAAAGCATCTAAAATTCTACACAACAAACAATGGGCAGGTATTGGTGTCTTCGACCCATGGAACTAGTGAGGAAATGTAACACCCGTAAAACTCAAGCCAATTTAAAACTTTTTAAAACATTTAAAACCATTAAGTTATTACAATTTGTTTTCAAAATAGTTTAAGCATCAGAGTATCCTAAGAATCAATTCATGAAAATAAGAGGAGGTGCATGATCATGCATTCGCCTTCCCGCGATCATCAGAAGTACCAGAAATATAATTAACAATTATAAGCCTGAAGCTTAGTGAGTTCCCCCAAAATACTAACGCCATACAAATATAACAATATCATATAACAAATACAGACAACACGCATAATGAGCCTTCAGCCCGATTGGACCGCCTCGCGGGCCTTAAGTCTATCTGGACCGCTCTCCGAGCCTTCGACACGTCTGGACCGCCTCGCAGGGCCTACAGCCTATCCGAACCGCTCGCCGGGCCTTCGGCCTGACTGGATCCCTTTGTACGGCCTTCAGTTTATCCGGACGGGCCTAGGTATGTCGGCCTACAACACAAAGCAGGACCGCCTCAACCCAACCCCCAACCAAACAAACATGTGCACATAAATATCATACACTAGCTCATTTCATATAACCGTCAAACCGACCTAACAGATCATCAATAATAGCAACATCCCAATAACCGAGATACAGACCTAACTGGTCACTAACATAGCATCATCCTATAACCAGGACAATCATGTGCACATAGATATTATATAACACTGGCATGTATATACATAACAGTCAAACCGATCTAACATATCACAAGCATAGCAACAATCCTGTAACCAGTATATCGACCTAACAAGTCATTAACATAGCATCTCACCATCCTAACTACCAGGATGTAAATCAGTAAGTATAACGTGGAATAATCCGAATACGATCCATAAAGGTCCGGCCTTCGTGCCTTAGACCCTGTTGATATAGTGAGGATAACTCACCTGGCACCGCTGAAGTCCCGCGGATGAAACTCCAGCTGATGGTTGACAAATTCCCGAACTGCCAACATCAAACAATACCCAATAAAAAATTTGGTTCCAAACCCAAGGTCCAACTCACACTCCAAGGACCCAAAAGTCAGGTAATTGGCCAAAGCCCAACATATGGCCCAATTTTCCAAATTGGGCCCAGACCTCCACGTGGTCTTTCCTTAAAGCCTATTCAATTATTTTAGTCCAAACTCTTGGGATTCCCATGGCCCAAAATTGCATAATCATAAAGGCCCAGATATGGCCCATCTATGGCCCAATTTTCCAAATTGGGGCCAAGTCTCTCACTTGGGCCTTACCCTAAAGTCCATCCAATTATTTAGGTCCATTTACTTGTTCTTGGTTAGCCCTTCAATAGTCCAATCACCCAATCCCAATAGGAAGGTCCAACTCGAGGCCCAAGTGAAATTAGGGTTTAACATAAAATGGTGATTAGGGTTAAGTGTCCCTACTTAACCCATTAAGGACTTAATCCATTAAGGGCTTAATTCATTAAGTCCACTATTACCTTAAGTTAATTTTCCAATGATTGTAATTCAATATTTTAAGTTCATTAATAATTCCGATGTGGTCCCGATAAGTCTCAAATTAGGGTTTCATGTCATTAGGGTTTTCCAAACCTTAATTAGGGTTTCCAACCCAATACTAGCCCATTAATCAAATAGTTGGCTTTTTAGGTCAATTAGTGCTTTATTGGGCCCATTAGGCCCACTAGAGTTTCACTAAGCCTATTAGGGTTCTATTGGGCCCACTAGGGTTTCTTTGGTCCCACCTTGTCCAGACATCCCTAAACGAGTCTAAAAATGCAAACAAGGCACACCGCCACCCAACACGGCGGCCGGTGGCAGTAGGAGGCGGCAACCACCAACCTACAGTGGTGGTTTGAGCTTTTCTTTTCATTATTCCTACTTTATTACAGTTTTACAATGCAATTTCAATAACACACACACACACTAAGCTACACACAAGCAACAATAAAATTACACACAGCCACACTACATGGTGGCTGGTGGTGGCATAAGAGCAGCAACCGGCCGATAGCCACCATGGATGGCTGCCATGGTGGCTCCCAACATTTTCCGGCCATCCCATAAACACACCCACATGCTGAATCGTACAGAACCAGGCACACAAACAACCAGAACACCTACCGAGCAGCTCTTCATCGGTCTTTAAGGAAGTTAACGGCGGCAGCAACGCGACGGCGGCGGATATGGATTGACGCAGCAATAGAAGAACAAGAAGAGAGTGTGTGTGGCCCAAATGAGAATAGCAACAGTACTACGAATCGAGTTTGACGATCTCCTCACAAGTGTAGCTCCTGGTTCCTGGTACGTATGACCTATCTAAGTAATTTACATTTTTAGCCTTGGACTCGGTGAGTTGTAGACCCGACTCGCCGAGTAGAGCCGGGATTTTGAGCATGTTTAAGTTGGCGACTCGACGAGTCCATATTCTGGACTCGGCTAGTCCCCGCTGTCTGGATGAAACCCTAATTTCAAGGGTTTGCACCCTATTTAAACCACCTTATGCACCCCCAAGCTCGCCCCCCTTCACTCTTAGAGCAACCTTAGCCAAACCCTAACCTTCCCCTTTGTGATTTCAGTGTTTCTGTGTGTTTCTTTGAAGTTTTGAAGAAGAGAAGGAGGAAAGATCAAGGAGAAGGAGGAGGACAGTAGTTGTGAGCCCATTTCAGAGAATAGTAAGGTAAAACTCGACCCCTTCTTCTGTTTCTATGGTTGTGGTTTAGAGGACTCCTTGGTTCGCTTAGCCTTTAGATCTGACCACATCTAAGCTCAAGAGGCTCAGATCCACAACCTTTATGGGCCATTTTCATGAACAAGCCTAGATCTACACCTCTAACCCCATAAAAGTCCTTAAATCACTTGAATGAGCATGCATCCACGTAAAGTTGGAAACTTTATGTGTAAAATCAACCCTAGGAACCCAGATCTATGAATGGTATGCATTGGATCCAAGCAGAATCGAGTGCACAGTTTTTGCATACATGCGACTCGGCGAGTCGTTCTTCAGACTCGGCGAGTCGAGTCGCGAGTCCCTGATTTTCCCCCTTTTTGCATGTATGCTGAGTAGCAGTGAGTCATGGGTGGACTCGGTGAGTCAGAAGCCAGACTCATCCATGGAGAGACTCGGCGAATCAATGCTCTGACTCGGCGAGTCCAAGGCAGTCTTCATAAAACTCGGCGAGTTGCTCATCAACTCGGCGAGTCGAGGACAGATCGTGTTCATCAGATGAAGATTCACTCGACGAGTTGTTCATACAACTCGGCGAGTTGGATGAAGGACCATTGTGTATTCAGTTAGGAAGAGAACTCGTCGAGTCAATGCCTAACTCGACAAGTAGAGACGGGAGTAAGGTCAATCGGCTGGCTATGAACTTGAAGAGTTGGCAAGCCAACTCGGCGAGTCGGGTCAACTGGAAGTTGACTTTGACTTGACTTTGGTTTGGAATCGGTCAGGGGTAAAATAGTCATTTTACCCTGGGATTAGTATCAATTTCTGATTAAGTGTTCTGTGGGAATACAACCGGGGGATCACCGGAGCAGTTGTCAGACATTTGTGGATCAGCTTTTCAGCAGTCAGCCTTTCGAGGTGAGTTACCTTCCAATAAGGGTGGGTCTAAGGCCACAATGTCGGCCCACCAAGTAGGAGTATTTTAGAAGATGATTTTCTTTGTGATAATTATCTTGGTATGGATACGTGTTTGATTATGAGATACTTATGTATGATATGCTATGTGCATGATAGGGATAGTTTTTCCCTGACAATAGTCTTTAGGACCGAAGAGTACGTCAGTACTCGGATAAGCCTGATTGTATGCTTATACCTTGTTGTTATATGCTAGTAGTAGTAAGGGGGTGGAATAGACCTCAGTTACCGGTTGAAAGATACCGATGATGATTACAGGTTGAAAGATACCGATGATGATTACCGGTCGTAAGATACCGATGATGATTACCGGTTGAAAGATACCGAAGATGATTACCGGTTGAAAGATACCGATGGCATTGAATGGTATGTGGTATGATGGGGGAACTCACTATGCTTCGTGCTTACAGTTTTTATTGTGGTTTCAGGTGTGACAACCCCAAAGTTTATTCCGTTACATTACCCCGTTTCCGTTAACGGAATATTCCGCTGTATAAAAGTTTCGTGAATAAGAGGTCGTCAAATAAATAAATGTTTTATTTATTTATGTTTTATGTCGTGATAGTCGTAATAAAGTAAATGAAAACACCTAAATTACATTTCCATGGTAATTTAGAAAAAGTTAGTTTTTATTATTACGACCACTAAATCGGGTGCGACCAAAAGCCCCGTTTAACGGCAGTATCGGGTAGAATCCCACTGAGCCCCAACTCCAACCCCTATATAAGGGTGAGTGGAGTCGATTAGACACTTTTTACACTCTCCCCACCCTCTCTCTCTACAACTTAAATTCGAGCCAAAAATCGTCCGTTTCAAGCCTCAAACGCGTAGGTAAACTATCCTAACTCGTTGTATAACTTATCTAGCCTGCAATTTCGAGTTTAAAACATAAAATAGGGACATAATCATGTGTTTACGGCCCAAGAATACTCTTGGGCCGTGAACACCATTTAATGGGGTTTTTAAGCCCCAAAACCCCTCCAAATTGTCCCTAAGGCTTAGATGTGACTTGTAGGCTTATGGAATCGGACTTAGAACACCTTGAACTAGCATTTTGGGGAGTAAACATGAGTTTACTGCCCAAGAACATGCTTGGGCCGTAAACTCCTCTTCATGGGGAGTAAACTCATATTTGTGTGTTAAAAATGCCCTTAAACACACCAATGGCCTTGGATTAAATTCTAGAATCAACCACCAACAAGCTAGGGACCTTAAACTCAATTAAAACAACTCCATAGGGAGTTCACGGCCGTAAACCCCTCATATAAGGGTACTTGGTCCGTAAACTCCTATAAGGGGGTTAAATGGTGCCCTAAACTCCCCATTTGACTTGGAAAAATGTTTAGGATTTTATCCTCTACCATTTAAGACTTCAAAACATCAAAAGAATGAGTGTATAGGAGCTTACGGCCGTAAGCTCCCTTGCTTAGGGCCGTAAACTCCTCAAATGGTCCATATGATGCCATAAATCCATTCACACATTTTATATTTGGACATAGGAAAATTCCACAGTTGATATGAGACATTTTAGCATCCTAGAACACCCTTACCATGAGTTTACGGCCGTAAACTCATGGGAGTTGTCCTAGGACCGTAAACACTAAGTATAGAGTTTACTCTTGGAGAGTAAACTCCATTCCTAAGCCATTCTAGCCCTTAAATGTTACCCGGGACACCCCAAACACTTAACCAAAGTGTTTTCCGCTCTTTAGGGTGCGTATACTTGTTTAATTAGTATTATATATATATATATATATATATATATATATATATACTAATTGTATGAAAACATATGTTATCATATGTTAAATAGGTCAATAAGTGTACCCAAGTCTTTACTTGACACCGGGCACTCAACCGGCACCTTCGTTGGATACACTTACACCAGGTGAGTTCATACCCCTGAATGAACCTTTTAAATGTTTTTACATGTTTTATAGGGGGGGAATACAAGTTAAAATTGCCAGTTATCATATCAATCACATGTGATTGATAACCCGCATGCACAAGGATTTATCACACTGTTAATTGTTTTACCGAGTATGATACTATAAATGGTTTTCACTTATTCAAATCTCTTACTTATATTGTTTTATCAATGTTTCATTTAAAACTGATTTATGAGAGTTTTCCAAAGGATTTCCAAAGGTTTTCAAACTTATTTTACAAAAGATTACCCTGTCGTGATTTTCTCAAGAATAAAGGTTTTCTTTCATGTTTTGATACTCCCTCTTAGTTTAAACTCCTACTTGATAACGCTTTCACGTCGTGACGCGTTTACACTTGTTATTGCCTCTATTTCGCTTATACTTGTAGTCGCTTATACCTATTATACGCTGTTACTTCACTTCTTGTCATTTCCACTTCGTGATACACTTATATTTGGTAACGCTTATACTTTACGATTCGGTTGTTCACACTGTTCGGTTATACATCATGAGTCGGTTATTCACACTGTACGCTTATACTTCACGATTCGGTTATTCCACACTATACGCTTATACTTCACGATTCGGTTATTCCACACGATTCGGCTATACATCACGATTCGGTTATACTTCATGATATGATTCCACTTGTTACACACTCAAGCGTAGTTAGATGTATGTCTGTGCTTGTATAGATGCATATAAATAATGATTGAAGGACTTAGGAAGGCTTGTCCACCCTATTTCCTTTTCTTCGTTGAGATGTGGTCTGGTGGGATCGGATGTCCGTCCGAAGGTCATTTGATCATTAGTTATATATTATGTACACAAGCATAGACATATAGGTTTACTCTAGTCAGTTCAGTTATGAGTCTCTACCTCTAGTTCAACACTTACATTGGAAACACACTACTCACTATTTGGGATGCATCTTCGGGACACGGCCTTCTCCGTCATCTAGTTGGTAACCAGAGTCTCCTGTAGGGAGAGCGGACATTGTGTGTATAGATCTATACGGGATTGACACCCCCGCATCCTGACTGCTAGCTACCGTCCACGGCCTACCAAGCCAAGGGGTGACAAATGTCATATTCTCTAGTGTCGGTTAGTATGGTTACAAGTATCCCAGGTTACCTTATAATTCATGGCCTTAAGGTAATGGTTTTTCACCAGCAATTTACACTGTATGCTGGAACCCACTCTCGGAGTCACGCTGTTTTTAGACCTTGCTAGCTGTATCTTTCATTTGATACTGTTTGGGGTCTGTATTCACTGTTTTAGACCTTGCTAGCTATATCTTTCATTTGATACTGTATGGGGTCTGTATTCACTGTTTTAGACCTTGCTAGCTGTATCTTTCATTTGATACTGTCTGGGGTCTGTGTTCACTGTTTTAGACCTTACTAGCTGTACCTTTCATTTGGTACCATCTGGGGTCTGTGTCTCTCTTCGTTAGACTGAGCCAGGCGTGTCGTTTGTTCGATACTCTCCTGGAGTCTATGATTCCTTTTTCCTTAGTCAGCAGTCCTCACTGCTGAGGCATATGTTATTTTCCCTAATTCTTCTTGCTTTCTTTAATAATCAAATTATGTATTTTTATAATGATAGCGATTAAGGGAAAACTACTTTTTACCACATAACCCTGACCAGTCTTGGTAGAAGACTGCGTTTAAATAGAAAATATAGGATTTTCTGGAAAGGACTCTATTTCACTGTATACTTGAAAACTACCACTTATATAAAGTTATTTGTATAAAATGTCACTAAACGCTTATGAACTCACTAGCATTTGTAAAAATGCTGATACTTGCTTTTCAAATAACTTGTATTCTCAGGTCAGCATTAGACAGGTACATCCCCGGAGCTATTGATGAAGATAGCTTAGTACCATGCTGTACTTATTATATTTACTCGTATTACTTTAATGTATTGTAATGAAAGGCATGTAAAACTATTACTATTAATGCAATGTTTTGTTGTACTTCGATTACTATAATGCATGTGTTGTGATACTTGACATGACGTCATCCACCCCAAAACGTTTCCGCCGTTCCGGTTTTGGGGTGTGACATCAGGTACCTCTTCGTTAAAGGGGAAAGAGCCGACGGCATAGCGACACATCACACACATGATTTTCACACTGGATTTTCTGGGATCGTACTCTGATTTTCCTGTTTCCGATGATATCATTTTGAGACATGACCTTATGTTTTATAGTTAATGTAACTTTGACAATGTTTTAGTAACACGCCTTATTGCATGCTAAATTCTAAAAAATGAAATTTTTGGCCTCAAAATTTGGGATGGTACACAAGTCTTCGTCTTCGCCGGCGACTGGAGCGTCAATGGCATCGGATGGCGGGATGGGCATCGGTAAGTGCGTATTCGATGTTTCAACGCACAGGGCAGCAATCCTGGCAGTAGAGACGTGCGAGGTGGTCTTTGCCGGTGGAGGATACAGCAATGAACAGCAGCAAATACGACCCAATGCTAGCCTCTTCCGATCGTCAACTGTCACGGCTCCCTAAAGACAACCTTCATCTTCAGAGGCGGTGGCATAGCGTTCGATGGTGCTGACGACGAAGGAGCTGGAGGTGGTGGCCGGATGGAGGGGGTATAAGGTGGGTGGCGGTTGGAGTGTTAAGGTAGGGTTAGGGTTTGGTTGCGTTCAAAAATGAAGGCGACGAGGGTAAGCAGTGGCTTAAGTCCCGTTCTCATATGAAATTGACACATATTACAAGTTTTGGCCCCTGACTTCACAATTTAATTCAGATAGAGTTCAATATTTACACTACAGCCCCTGCTCTACAAAATTCGTTTCAACATAAGTCCAAAAATTACCAATCAGCCCCTAGCATCCAAAATTCATAACAACTTAAGTCCCAGTAGTTACCATATCGCCCCTCCATGACAAATTCTTACCAAATAAATCCTGAAATTATACTTTAACCCTCGGAAATCAAAATTATATCATTTGGCTCCCCGAAACCAAGTCCCCACTAATTATTATTCGATTTTGGACTGTAGCAATATAAAATAATAATAATAATCACTTATGGGTGTTCCGGGTCTATTATTTGATTATTCTATTTTAAACGGGATGTTACAGGAAACTCACCTCAACTGCTGAAAATCCCAGATAAACACTTTGGTTGCTGGAATGGAGAAATCCCCATGCTAAACAATAAAGTACCAATTAATAATTAAGACATAACCCAAAACTAAACTA
Organism: Lactuca serriola; assembly: GCF_051521515.1. Lineage (NCBI taxonomy): Eukaryota > Viridiplantae > Streptophyta > Magnoliopsida > Asterales > Asteraceae > Lactuca > Lactuca serriola. Next base: position 156,414,685 of record NC_136415.1, read on the forward strand.
AAACACTTGCCTAATGTCCAAGGTAAAAAGGGGCGAGCTAGTCTTTAAAGCCCAATAAAATACTACGCCCAAACTCAAGGATAATCCAAGGTCCAATATGAGCCCATCATAAAAAGTGGCCCAACAACAAGAAAGTCCATGGTCCAGCCCAAAATGCAATCCAAATGATTAAGGCCAAAAAATGACCCCAAGCTGGACTGGGACGTATGCTCGGCATACCAAATCATACATGTAATGTACTCGGCCGAAGCGGGTGGATCGCGACTGGGATGCAGTACGCGTGGCGTACAGGGAGTTACATCCAACATACACAACCCTCGTGCAAACCCAAGCAAAATGTCTTAATGACTCAAGATCATACAATCAAAACTTGAATCTGAACCCATTAAGACCTCTAAGGCCATAAAGTTGCAAACTTTATGCCTTTGCATGGCTACAAGAAGCCCAACACTAAAAACCTAACTTATTTCAACCTTTTCTAAACTCTAACTCATGGATGGAGACAAATCAAGGTCCAGGCTTGCATTTTTATGACTTAAGATGCCTTAAAACGTCTTAAAGGAAACCTTAAAGGCTTAGGAGTGCCTCATACTCATTAATCCCTAAACTTTCGGGACACAAAGGAAGAAAACAATGCTTAACTAATATCTAAAGGAACATAAGCCAAGTTTGGAGATTTATACCTCCAAATGGTGCACAATGAAGAGGAGATGATGGATCCAAAGTCTTGAGAGCAAAGCTTAATTCTTGAGGGTCCTTCTTCACAACCAAGGAAGCACACAATCACTCCAAAAAGATCAAAATGCTCAAAATAAAGTAGGGTTTGCAAAGAGGGTCGATCTTACGATGGAAACCGATAAAGGGAGGTTCTTAGGGCCATAATGGGGTTTAAATAGTGCAGAAACTGTAATTACTAGGGTTTTGGTCTGAACCACGTACGCCCGATGTACCAGATTACGCGCAGTGTACTGGCATGAGGCTTAGTACGCTCAGTGTGCCAAGGTGTACGCCTCGCATACTCAAGCAACACCAAAAGTCATAAATTTTGATGTCGGGGACCCTTCTTGAAACTAAAACAAAACTCAAGTGTTCAAAAGAAAACCTGGAAAATAGATGTTACAACTCTCCCCCACTTGAATTATAGTTCGTCCTTGAAGTCTTCTATTGCGAACAAATCAGGGTAGTGCTCTCTCATCTCCGTCTCGGGTTCACAGGTCCATTTGGAACCATTCCGATGTTGCCACTCGACCTTGACCAATGACACCTTATTATGCAAAACCATAGTCTTTCATTTTGATATCGCCATCGGCCTCTCCACGTAGTTCAGGTTATCATCAAACTGAATATCATCTAGAGGAACAACTACAGACTCATCAGCTACACACTTCCAAAGCTGCGACACATGGAAGGTATTATAGATCTGAATGAGCTCATTAGGAAAATCCAGCTGGTATGCTACCTTGCCCACTCTGGCAATAACCCTGAAGGGTCCGAAAAATTTGGGGCATAACTTGCCCCACTTGTAAAAGCGGATAACACCATTCCAAGGTGACAACTTTAGAAGCACCAAGCCTCCTACCTGAAACTCAAGGTTCGAACGCCATCAATCGGTATAACTCTACTGTCAGCTTTGTGCGGCTCACAGTTTACCACATACCTAATGAATGAACTCCGTAGTCTTGCGTACAACTTTTGGACTCCCCATGACTCAGTGCCCGACCTCCCCCCAGTAAATCGGGGTCCTGGACCATCTTCCATACAACATCTCAAATGCATGATAACTATTGTTGTAGGAGAACTCGACCAGTGGAAGGTAAGTATCCCAACTTCCTCCAATATCCAACAGATAAGCCCGGAGCATATCCTCGAGCATCTGAATCGTTTGCTCACTCTGGCCATCGGTTTGAGGGTGGTACGTTGTACTAAAATGCAGCTAATTACCCAACTCCTCATGAAACTCCTCCAAAACCTTCTTTACTAAGAAGATCAAGTCCCTTTTCAGATATATGCCCAAGCCGTCTATGCCATAACCAAGTGCTTTCATATGGGTCACCACCTATGCTATCAATAGTGCGCTATAGCGGCACTATAGCATTTTGAGGTGATAATGAACCACTATTTTGAAATAGCATTTACGAATAGCAATGATGCTATTATTGGTGCTATTGGTTGTTATTTACTGCAAACCCCATCAACACTATAGCGACGTTACACCCGCTTTTACAATTTCGTACACATTGGACTACTTTGACAAAGAACAAACCGATTGTAGGCTATTTCAATATTACATATGTATTTTTACAATTTGTCCACTACAGTTTTTGTTTTAATAAGTCCAAATAATAAATCTAATAATTCAAAACTACAAAACAACGAATGACAACTTCTATTTCTCCTCTCTTTTTGTACTAACAAATCTCGACTTGAGCTGCAATGACACTTTAACTCTTTTTAATTACCATATTATTATATTAGAATATTATATATATATATATATATATATATATATATATATATATATATATATATATATATATATATATATATATATATATATATGGTTTATGTGATGTTTTTATATGACTTTTTCATGATATTAATTCTATATAGTATTAATACTCCAATATATAAATTTCATATAAATATATAATATAAATTCTATATAATATTAGAAAACACTATATCACAGCTATACCACCGCGATAACCGTGATTTCACATTGTGTATGTGACTGCTATTGAAATTTTAACTATAGTAACTGCTTAAGTCACCACCACTACCATTTGTTCCAACTGATGCACCATCTGTCACCGTTGTGCCCGAAAGAAGATAAAGGTTTCCTAGACGAATACCTTTCATTACAACCAAAGAACTAGGAACAACCTTCTTTACTCCTTCCCATGTAACTATCTTACGCCAACTGGAGTCCAATACATCTACAGAGATGAGATTCTTTTGCAACTTAGGAACATGTCTCACATCCAACAAAGTTCTGACCACTCTATCATGCATTTTGATTCTAATAGAACCAAGCCCAACCATTTTGCAGGAATGGTTATTTCCTATTACCATGGTTCCACCATATATGCTTTTGTAGTTAGTAAACCACTTCCTATTTGCACACATATGATCAGAGCAACCCGAATTAAGAATCCATTTACCAGAGATTTCTTCATCAGAAGTGATAAAGTAACAATCATCGGTCTTTCCTTCTCCCGAGGCATAACAAGCTTCTTGCTTCTCTTGCGCATTTCCTTTGTTGTTGTTATTGTCTTTTTCCGTCATACTCTCTTATTTGGATAATTTGCTTTGTAATGCCCAAGTTCGTTACACTTGAAACACCACTTTTCTGCAAGAGGTCTAGATTTAGACCTAGACTTTCCTACGCTGCCTTTTCTTCTCTCATTACTTCTACCTCTTGCAAATAGTCCTTGTGCCTACTTGTAACATCCTATTTCGGATCATCCAAGATTAGGGTTGTGCGCTGCAACCTGGGCACGAGGAAGTCTCGGGGTTGCGACGAGTTGTTGGAAGCATAGAGCATCTTGACACCTTTCCGAGGATATGAGATTCATTAGGAAGCGGAGTTATATCAAGGAAGCCATGAAAATTTGGAGTTATGGCAGGATAAGTCCTTTAACTGAAAAAGGTGGCAATAGGGTACGCTGGTCGTACGTGTGTGTACGCTTAGCGTACACATGTGCGTGATCTTTAAGAAGGGCCACCTAGTACGGTGGGCGTACCAGAGGGTACGTTGTGCGTACAAGGCACAGAAGGAAAACCCTAATTGTGAGGAGTGTCCCTATATGAAGAATGAGATCGCCTCATTCCTGGCCACCATCCTCAGTCCATAAACCCTCTCAAACCCTAATCCTCGTTCTTGAGCTTGTGTGTGACCATGGTGAGCTTTTAAGTGTTCTTGTTGGATTATTGGAGTGAAGAAGGAGCATGGAAGAGAATAGAGTTGGATCCCAGGCTTTGGATCTGAGCTTTTCTGTGGTTGGGACATCATTTAAAGATATAAAGCTCAAAGCTTTCATATCCATTTTGTTTTGTGCATGATATGGTCCATTTTAGGGTTTTTGGTCCCAAAGCTTGAGGCTTTATGAGTTCTTGCACTCCAGAGCTTAATAATTATTCTTTTAAGTGTTTTGATGTGCACAAAAGTACCCACTAATTTTAATATTTATAACCTAACAAACTTAGACTATCTATGCACTTATAGGCAGTGTACCTAGTCAGATTACAGTATAGCTTAGGTAAGTCGGGTGTCGATCACAGGGAACGGTGTTCTAATTAATTTACTTACTATTAAATTAACCTAATTTATTAACAAATTTAATGAAGGGTTTTATCTGATTTTACAAGATCAGATGAACTTAAATCCAATTCAATAAGTAAAAACACACACTCTTGTTTAGATTGAATTCACTTTTCCCTTATGGCTAGCTAACAATTACGGATTACTAAGTTGGTTTTTAATTATATTAGTAATTTAGTTCTATCTTACCAATATTTAACTAATTCATGTCAAACCATGTATGTTCACACATAATTAAACACATAACCAATTATAGTTGAAAATATGCTATATAAGATTTGTTGTGTAAACGCAATTATGATCACAATTCTCGTTCTCTAGCACAACTAAACTTTATTTATTCTAATTATTAACTAAGATTGGTCAATCCTAGCTCTAACAATTCAATGTTCACTAAATTATTAGGTAAACAGGTTCATGCAGTTTAATGGTCACTAAGCTACACAGAACATGTAATTAAACAATTAGATAAACAAATATTAACATGCTAGGTCATACAAATCAAACACAAGCAAATTTTCACCAACTAAGCTTAATCCATAATCATATAACTATTCATAAGTTCAAAGCTTCATCTAGCTAAACAAGAGTAGCTAGATTCAGCTGCTCATTATAGTAATTAAACTAACACAGCTAAAACTAATGAAAGACATGTTCTAAAAATAAACCTTTACTTCTTTTGGTGTTGAAAACCCTCTTCCAGAGCCTTTCTTTCATTCTTATTCGTCTTCTGGAACTCTTTCTCTTCTGCCAAAAGTCTCCCCTTTCGTAATAATCATCAGAACTTATATAATGCTTAAAAACTCGCGCCACGTCGTGGCCAGGTTGCGCCACGTCGTGGGCTTCAAGCAATCCGTATCCTTCAAGGAAATCCTCCGCGTCGCGATGCTTATCTTCTGAACACCCATGCCACGTCGTGGGCTTCATCGCCACGTCGTGAAATTAGCTCTTATCGCGAATTTATTATTTTCTTGTCTTCCAAGCCTCCCATGTTCCCCATTTTGTCACCTTTGGTCCCTTTCTTCGAAAATCCTTTGTATTGACTGAAAATAACAATTTAAACTCATAAGTATCTTTATTCTAAACATATTATCAATTTATTAATAAAAATGTACTTAAATACTGCCTAAAAATAAGTGTAAATATGGCAATATCATGTTTCTAGTGTAGAGAATCCATAAAAATGAGGTCTTGAACGTGAGGATCAGCCCATGCATGAGATATGAGCATTTTGAGTTAAGAGAGTAAGAGCTTTGTGTTTTTGTGACCTTAGCAGCCATGCAAAGGCTTAAAGTCATTGACTTTATAGAGTAAGAGCTATAAGGGAGTCCAGATCTGAGAAATGAGCTAAGGTCTTAACGGGTTAAGACCAAGAGAATGGGCTAAGCAAAGTTGAGCGTACGCCCCGCGTACTGGGTTGGTGTCCCCGATCAGTTTCATTCATGCGTGAGTACGCTGAATGTACCAAAGGAGGTACGCCCCGCGTAACCTCACTGTGGAATTTTGGGCTAAGTCGCATTTTGGGCCTTGAGGGTTGGGCCTAGAGCTTTGGGCTTGTGTATTAGGGACTGTGATCAAAGAAATATTATATTGAGCTTTGGGCCCTTGGGTTGGGCCTGTCATTTAAATTGAGAATTGGGCCTTGGGAGAGCCCATTTATTATTGGGCCTTTGTGGGCCCAATAGGTTTTAGGTCATTGATAGGCTGGTTAGTGGACCACCTTTAGACCTAATGAGTGAGATTTTGGGCTTAGTTTCTAATTGGGATAGTTGTGGGTTTGGCACAGAGTTAGTGGCCGGTACGCATTTATAGAGGTTGTTCATCATCCGAGGTGAGTCTTCTCACTATACTTACCATAAGTGGTAACTTATGTTTGACCAGAGGGTCTTATGTGTTTATATTCAGTACTGTGAAATCCTGCATTATGTCTATGTGATTTATGTTGTGTAATATTCTGTGCTTACTGAGTTAGGATCGGAGGGTCCCACTGAGACACATTGACCGAAGGGTCTTATAATGTTATGGCCTCGAGTGGCTAATGAGTTGTGTGTGCGGTATTTTGGGGAACCCACTAAGCTACGTGCTTACCGTGTTATGTGATATGTGTTTCAGGTTCTTCTCAGGATCGCGGGAGGGTGCCGGTTCGATTGTACACACCAGAGAAAGAGTTATGTTTTGAGGATCCTGGAGTATTAATTAAACAGTTGTGGAGTTGCGTTGTAAATTAAATAAATGAGATTTAAGTGAACCGTGTTATGAGAATTATGTGATTTTTAAAATGATTTTTTTTTCAAAATTTACGATGTTACACTAGTCTTTGTTACTATTAGCAGCAGCCATGTCACCGGTTGTAGTCTTTCGAATATCATTCGCTAGAATTGAAGTTCTGGTCTCATCTATCATAAGACTGTTTCCCACAAGCGTCAACGTTTGTACAAGATCCTTATTAGACTTTGGCAACAAAAGAAGTAGTAAAAGTGTTTAATCCTCATCTTCTACCTTCAGTTCAATGTCTTTTAAATTTTATATACACCTATCAAATTTGCTGATGTGTTCCCGGATTGAGGAACCTTCATCCATTTTGCAAGAAAACAACTTGGACTTCAAATAGATCCTGTTTCTTAGAGTTTTCGTCATGAAATTTGCCTCCAACTTTTTGCACATCACAGCTGTCGATTCCTCGTTACCTACCAAGAAAGCAACATCTCTTTCAAAGCATAAAATGATCAATGCTCGTGCTTCAAGATCTAACTCCTCCCAATCCCCATCGGACATATCTTTATGCTTCATTGTCTTACTCGCCAAAGCCTTATGTAACTTCTATGAGATTAGTAAATTTTTCATTTGCGTCCTCAAATCAGAAAAATCATTCCTCCCATTAAACTTCTCTAATTCATACTTCCTAACTTTAACCGTTCCACTCCTAGATGTCATTTACCCGCTTGTTTCGAATCTGCCTCTCTCATGACTTTTATCAAACACCTTGTGTGCAGAACACAAAATACCACCTAAATAACTCAAATCTGAGCTCTACCACCGGAATTTGTTATTAAGCTCTGATACAAATTGTTGTTCCAGCAAAAACGCAAAAATCAAAAGAAAAACAACTAACCTTGTGTAACTTAGATTCCCATTTTTGCCCTTTGGACCCAAAATGAAACAATGACAACAATCAAGCAATGAAAGTAAATAGAGAAAGAAACAAGATGTTTACGTGGTTCAGCAAATTTACCCACATCCACACCAAAAGATAGAGTCTTTTGTATTAGGTTAAGCAATTTACCTCACTTTTTCCTCTACAATACTTGATGTTCTTCTCACATACTCTAACCCTACCTCTCTTCACTAAGAATTACATAACAAATAAGGATGAGCTTTTTAACTTTGGGCCAAAACAGTTGGACCAGAAACTTTAGTTGTGTTGGGCAGACTCAAGCTCACTAGAGTTGTCTCAAGCTTACTAGAGCTATATCAAGTTCACTAGATAGATCACTTGAGCTGACTACAAATGACTACCAACACAAGATGAGGAAGAATGGTTGATTTTAGTTTTTTAATTAATTAAAGGGAGAATTTCGTATATACCCTTGTTAATCTTCAAAATATCGTATTTGCCCAACCTAAAATCTAAATATCATATATACCCTTCTTTAACCTTTAAAATATCATATTTGTCCAAATTTATTTTTTTAAATACTATTAATTAGTTTTTATATTATGTAATCATTTTAATTTATTAAACAAGCTAATTGACCAGATTGCCCTTTAGCTTTATAACCCTTTTGCCATACATTTGAATTTAATGGACCGAAACACCCCTAGCTATCTAACCCTTTTTCTCATCACCTAGATGGATATCGGCACCTTCTGAAATTGGAAAGACAACCATATTTGTTGTTCTTTGCTCATGACAATAGTCGATATCTTCAGGTTCCGTTTAACTCGTGATTCAGCGTCCTCTGATTCTAATTTTCTAGGGTTAATTTCGTCTTCAGGTAATTTCCTGATTGGGATTTATTGAACAACATTAAACTCAAGATCAAGGGTGGTGTGCGAAAATTACAGGTGAGAGATTTACTTTGGATTGCAGAAATTGGCAAGTTGGTACCATCTGATAAGAACACATCGCATGCAACACTCGCCATTTAGTGTAACAAAACCCATTTTTGATTCACCTGTTAGCTGTTTTGGGATGTTAGTTTCCTTTTTCCAACCATTAGAATCCATGGCAATATGGCATATGTGTAATCATGTTCATTCAGATGTCATATGACTTGAAAAATCAAAATCAGATCATGACTTCATGAGTTTAGAAGTTACCTAAAAATGTCACTTTTATCAAGCATGAAGACACTGGGAGGACCACCATTTATATCTTCAATTACAATGATTCTCCCTAGCCTCCTCCTCTCACCTTCCTCCCACATATGTCCAAGTTCTCTCCACGTCCCATTCTCACCGTTCTTAAACCTCATCATCATAACATCTTTGTAATACTAATCCACAAGAAAAACACCTAAAATGGTTCTTGATTCACATATCCACACATTACTCAGAGCACACACACAAGGCTTTAATAAGTCTAAAGACCATTCAATAACAACTCAAAATCCTTCTTCTTCTTCTTTATCTAACAACTCTTTAGATTTATCACCCAATACCTCATATCTTAAGAAGTAAGAATTTTTAAAAGAACCCACTCACAAACCCCTCCCTCTTCCCAAAAAAGAGACCACGAGTCACCATGGAACCTCCAGTCAAGCTTATTATGTTCATGGTCATAAACTGATAACGTTCCTGATGTCTAAACATTGGGTCAATAGGATAAGTCAAGGTCAATTTGGAACGACCCATTTATGCAATGAGATCGCAAGATGGATAGATATATACGTGTAAACTGACTTTGGTCAATCCCATGTAAGGCAAAAAAGGTTTAAAATTAAGGGCAATTTGGTCAATTAGCTTTTTTTGATAAATTAAGATGATTTTAAAATATAAAAATTGATTAAAAAAGTTAAAAAAAATGTTTAAAAAATAATTTTGGGCAAATATGATATTTTAATTAGTTAAGAAGGGTAAATATGATATTTAGATTTTACGTTGGGCAAATACGATATTTTGAAGTTAAGAAGGGTAAACACCCAATACATTAAACTGGTAATGGTAGGTTATAGGGACTAAAAAGACGGTCACTTCACAGTTTGTTCCTTCATAAACCACGGAAAATACTTAAAGGACTGAACTGACAAATGTTCAAAACATCGTAGGGCTAATGTATCATCTATACTAATAAATAAAACCCATTTTCTGCCACATGTCATGTCCTCATTGATTTGGACACATGACATTTTAATAAAACTTTAGAATTTATTTATTTCCACATGTAATTTTCTGATTTGTTTACATATCATAATTTATTTCGGTTATAATATTGAGAGAAATAAATGTTTCCTTGAAAAAGAATTGATAAATTTATAATGTAATAAATGTCATAATTAATGAGAGCTCTAAAATTAATATTGATATTAAATTTAATGTTTAAATATTGATATTAAATTTTTATTTTTAATAAACCCATATATTATACGGGTCTTACACCTAGTTTTCCTATTAAATTAAGACAAGATAACCAGCATGCTGGGAATGCTACAAGGAAAGTGAAACAAAAGAGAAGTGACAACTACCACACCATGCTGAAGTAGAAAAAAAAAAAAAAAAAAAAAAAAAAAAAAAAAAAAAAAAAAAAAAAAAAGACAACACCTCGATATAGGAAATGCTAACCAGCCAAACAGACGACCATGCTAGAACCAGTACAATCAGAAAACTGATCTCCTTGAAGACGAGGAACATTCAAAGACAAATCAAACACTGCAGCACGTAACTAACACCTTCGAACCCCAACCACATGCTATAAAAGTAAAACAGATGCAATCAATAGGAGGCAACACCAAGAGAACCGACTATCAGTCAAACTGCAACAGTAACCAAATTAAAATGGCCAAAAGTACTATTCCTAGAAGCAACACCAAGATTACCAACTTGCAGAAAAATCCATTAAGAATCCAGATTAGCACCACCATGAGAACCGACTTGACTTGTATCCATAAGAATAGAATCAGCACCAAATTCAAATCTTCAGACCACCAAATTCAGATCTACAAACCACCAGCAAATTTAATAAATAGTCAATACCAATAAGGCCTAACACTTAACAAAACTGTCCTAACATTCGAAACAAGTGTGTATTTTTTTACCAATATACAAATTGTCAACAAAAAAATAAACAAAAACACAAACACAAACAAAAAAAAAATTAAAACAAAGAAAAAAACAACTAACCTAACACTGAAAAAGTGTTGATTAAATTTCTAAGATTATGGGATATATAATGCTAGTTTTGAGATAGTTACAAAGTGGATTGTATTAGGGAAAACTAAAAAAATTTGGCAAAGTGTTTACGTATTTGTATTCACACACACGTCTTCAGTACTTGGCATGCCTTTTTCTAGTAACAAATTGAAGGAGAAAACCTTGGCTGTAACTTGGAATATTCTGAATAAAAAACTACTAATACAAGGAATATGTAAGGTTGAAAGACAATTTCAAAATCCAAAAAAGTTCAGAGAAATTACTTTGGTGAGTCTTCGAATTGGTCTCGAACATCTCAAACAGTTCTAATTAAGCTCTAACACTATAGATAGTTTGGAGTAATGTTAGGGTGAACAGTACCGAAGCACCAATGACTGTCAACGTTTTCCAGGTGGTACTTCTATAAAGGCGTCTCAATGAAACTAACATGCTAGGCCAGAAACGATTGCAGTATTCATCCAATCGTTTCCATTCCTCAGTGTAATAAAAATCTCTAACGACGATGCCTTTGCAAATATTGTTGAAGAGATTTGTGACATCTTCAACGGCTCCCAGGTTGTGTTGAAGGACTTTTGACCTCACAAGCAACGAAACATCATCTTTAGTGTCAATGAGCTTGTCCATCAGAAAGGCAAAAGCAGTAACATAATGACGACTTAATGGGTAGCATTGCTCATAGGCAATGAGATTCCTCAAGAACGATGGTGTGGAGTCATTGATGCACAACACTGGAATTCTGAAACAGGTTTCTCGAAAAAATAGAGAACCCAACCCAGGAATAAGAGATGGTTGTATAAATTTCACTGCAAGCGGAGAATATTCATCCGTTTGTGCCTTGAATGTGACTCCTGCACCAGCGATTTCAGTAGCAGACGATATATTTGGAACTCGACCCAGTTTTGGAGCTCTAGGCCTGTAGCAGCTTTGGAGAAGCCCTAGGATATGACAATGATCTAGTGGACGTTCGTCGATTGCGGCAAGAGCTCTATAAAAAAGCTCAACCATTTGACGATTCGGTATGGTAACATCTCTATTAAGAAGCCCAACGATATAATCATGATCTCTGTTAATTGAAAGCCCGCTATCACTTATGATATTAATATCCTCGAAGCATATATGTAAGTCACTTTGTGCTCCTCCATAGCTTGAAGATGTTTATCCCCTTTGTGAAGAGGGCCAATTGAGGTGATTCGAGGTGTATATGCAGTTGGGTTGAGATTTCGAAGTGTATTGGGTACCATACAAATTGTGACAATATTAGATTGCTCGGATTGATTCAGTCTTACTGATTCACTTTTTATCAGTTTACTGATGAAATCGTGAACTTCTTTTCTGTAATCGTCAGCTTCTGTTTCCATAATGAATCCTCTAGCTTTTGCGTTGTTGCTGACCAAAGACGTCTAGGATATATCTACACAAACTGATCACAATAAACTCGTCAGCAATTAGCCAAATTACAAATTAATTTGCAACTACGAATAATCAACTTATCATGATTTATGTTTAGCATAAACCTTGGGTGGAAAAAGTACGTTCAAGGTAGGTTCGCTATGAATTTTTTTTGTCCCCATATCATTGACATATATGAGTAAATCAATATCTATTATTGACATAGTACATGGTACCAGTGCTGTGTGTTCACTTGGTATTAATTAAGATTCATGCATATACATTGAAATTTTGAAGGTGCTTTATTGTGAATCAGGAACAGTAAGATGTAACTTCAAGCTTTTATTCATGTGCATCTACTAGGCTCATGGGTGTGGTCGTCATGCCTCATCCATGACACCGAGGTGCAGGGTTTTCACGTTGTGAGCATCGCCCCCCTTAGTCGTGAGGCTGAGGTGGTGTATGAACCCTAGTGTTGAAGTGGTGGAGGGTGGCTGAGGGGTGGCGTGATGACGATATCGGCCATTCTCATATTCCAGGATATGCCCCATGTCATATGGCATGATTGTTTGATTTTTTTTGTTTTTTCGTTCATTCTTTTTAGTAAAAAAAAATTCCTTGTAAAAAGAAATCAAGGTTCGCAAAAAAAAAACAACTTTTCTACAAACAAGCATAATTATAAAATTTGGAAAAAATATAATGTTTGTTTCTATAGATACCAAGAGAAAATTTTTGTCTCCAAATGTCAAGAAAGGTTAAATTATTCTTCATGTAACTATATTTGTTCTGTTTGCAAGAAAAAATTCAAAAATATTTTGTTTAAGAGGTCATATTTTACTTATAAAAAAAACTTTTGCTTTTATAAACTTTATATACATTACAATGAATGGAAAGGGAGACATAGAGAACAACTACCGCAAACAAAATAAATAGATAAGCCATTCTAACCCTATGATTAAATATGGCAATCTGCCAAGAGTTTGTTTGGAATTGTTCGTTTAACTTAATAGGTTTTTTTGATAAAAGTTTTTATTAACTTACTAGGTGTAAAACCCATATATTACATAGGTTCATTTAAAGAAAAATAAAATATGAATTTTAATGTGTTTTTTTCTTTTTTAAATTAAAAAAAAAAAATAATTTAGATAAATAAACAAAGAAAACTAATGAGGTTTTAATTTAGAAAATTTAAAAATAAAAAGAAAATCAATTAATGAAATTGATATGCATTTATTATTACATTAATTATAATTATTATATTTAAATATTATAAAGAATTTAATAAAATGAAAAAACCACAAAATGTCATGTAGAAAGAATTTAATTGAAAATAACTATAAAATGACACGTGGCCAAATCAATGAGAATATGACATTTGGCAAAAAAAAATTTCATTTATTAGAATAGATGTGGTTTTAAAAAGATATTTATATTAGTTTATATGCATGGTGGCAATAAGCTATAACATGGTTTTTAAATAAGTGTTTATATTAGGTTATATGGTGACAATAAACTTTATATTAGTTTATATGGTGACAACAAACTATAACTGATAAGCTTTTTTTTAAATGTGTTTGAATTAACTTATAGTCGTTTTAGGTGAAAAAGTCATAGATAAATTTTAAAAACCAATAGTTTATAACTTTTTAACAACACATTTTTAATGGTTGTAAAAAGTTGTTTTTAAAAGCATATTTCTATTTCTCAAATACTTTTTTAAGCTAATTGATTTTTTGAAAAACTAATAAATCAAAATAAACATTTTTCGAACTCAATGTCAAATACCCTCTAAATATATGCTAACATTGTGTCTCATTAAATGTTGCATAGGAAATATTTTTACACAAGTGAAATATTTGGCCGCATTAGAGTAAAAAAAAAGGTTGTTGGGGAATTAAATTGAGAATTCCATCAATGAGTTGTTAGGTGAAAGTTAAAAAATAGGGGTATTAGATTGTTTAGATTCTCTAAAAGTTGTAAAAACAATATTAAATTGAAATATTTCGATGGTACAAATCGAACACCCAATTTGATAAAATTTAGAGATTACGAAATGAAAGAATATATGTGAATATGTTCTTGAAGATGTACCAGAAAATGACCAAAAAACAAAATATAACCTCTATGTCTGAAAATTGTCGCAAAACAGTTTTAAACTATCATAAAACTACCAAAAACCATCACTAAACTATCATAAAGCTCGACACCGGCCATAGGCTTGGCCCCTAGGACCCCGCTACCAAGAGAGTTGCCCTCGGACACATGTCGGTTTAGGGGCTTCGCCCTTAAATGACAATGTATTTTGAATTTTGAAAAACTCAAAGAAGTGTGCACTCCGCACCACCCAAACTTGTTCACTGTTCAACAAGATTTCTTTTTGTCAACAAATTAATCATATTACACTTAAATAATATTAGTGATAACAAATCACCAACAAACCTCCCCCATTTATGTATAATCATGATTAACTTGCAGCAAAACATAACAAAAACAAATTGATGCATAAATGAAATGCCGTGACGGTTGAATTTCAAATTATTATATTACTCAATCCAAGTATTCGAATATCAGGGTGTCACTAAGGATTGAACCATTTCTATTCAAACTGAATACATAAAGATAATATACACAACAATTTACATTCTCATAAATTCGAACTTGACACTATATTTTACTAACTTGTGTCCTATCCTTATATAAGGATATCAACAACAAGTCTCAAACTTCCTGAAGCAGCTAAACATCATGCTTATATAGGCAGTTCTTTTATCCGTACACCTGCAAATGCAATTTTTTAAAAGAACTATCAAGAAATGAAATTCCAACCACCCTTACTTGTAGTACTGAACACATACCTTGGGATATTTTAATAATGTGTTCTAATCTAAAAGTATCAAGCTTTCCATATTGAATTCAACATCTAATATTGTATTAGAAGGGAATTGGGTATCTTAATATGAAAGATTTTAGGTGGACTTTGAACCCATCCCTAACGTTGCCTTGTGCATAAGATCTCTAGCTAACCCTTTGGTTAAATAATCAGCTAAGTTCCATTGATTTCTCACAAACTTCACAAATATCATACCGGTCATAATGAGCTCACAAATTCTTGTTATGTCTAACACCTAAATGTCTAGACTTCCTATTTTACACTTGAATATAATCTTTAACCAAGGTTGCAACACTATCGCATCTGATAGAAATGGTAGATATCGGCTTGGGCCACAATGGAATTTTATAAATCAAATTCCTTAGCCACTTAGCTTCTTTACCAGCAGCAGACAATGCTACAAACTCATACTCCATGGTGGAGTTTGTAATACAAATCTGATTCTTGGATGTCTAAGAAATGACACCTCGTCCTAGAAGAAATATCAAACCACTAATAGAGGAGTGATCCTCTAAGTGGGTTAGCTAGCAGGAATCTAAATAACCTTGTAAGACAGAAGGAAATCCACTGTATGTGAACTAGGATTGATATACCTACTAAGCTTTCCTACAACGTATGTTATATCAACCCTAGTACTAATCACTGAATACATGTAACATCCCAAAATTCAAGACCAAAAATTTCATTTTAATTAGATAAGTTATAAAAACAATAGTCAGAAACATCCATAGTGTTAACTCATTTCATAATCAAAAACTAGTATTTCAAATGACTAAAACATGTCATAGAAAAGTATTATCATAGTACAACTCCCAAATATCTCATAATTCGGAAATCATAGTGTGATACGTTGCGATCCTACTGGCTCCTTTCCTTTTGAAAAAGAGGTACCTGAAACCAAAACTGAAAATCGTAAGCACAAAGTGTTGGTATTTTATGTTGCGTCTTTTTGGGCTTTTTACTTAGTCTTTTGTGTATCCGGGATGGGCCTTCCCACCCGTGATTAATGATTAGGGTTTTATTGTTTAAGGTGCATGCATGAATCGTGTATTAGCTAACCATGTCATTGTAAAAACTACATAACCTCTACAGTAGCAGTTCTCTATCGAGCTCTTCTGAGGCTGTGACTTTTAATCATTCGACGCATTCTTGATTCATATTATGTGTTTGATTATTTTTACCTATTTGAATCTATTCGATCTATAGAGGTTTAATCTCAACAATCGATATCAGAGCCGGAGACTGTGTAATCTATACGTGTCTCTTCTGTTGAAAGAGTTTTTATGGTTTCCGCTATTATTGGATCTGGTTCAGCCGACATCATTGTTATTGATGCTGATCTTTGATCTTTATATTACCCAAAAACCATTTTAGTTTACACATCTGAATCATTATGTTTTAATCGATCTTTAATCATGTCTAACGATTCTTAAGTTAACTCAATAAATCTTTCAAGCGACAATGGATCTACAACAAGGATCTCTATTCTTTTCCCCAGAGATTATGAAGTGTGGGCGTTGCACTTTGAAGATTACGACCTAAGGCTTGAAGACAATGGCTATTTGATATGGGAATCCATTATTGTCCAGACGTTTACTCATACAGGAACAAGAAGATAAATTAAAACTCAAGATGATTACAACGAGCTTCTTCTTGATGTAAAAGACGTATCACAATATGAGAAGGATAGGCTAATAAGCAATGTTAAAGCAATGAGGATCATCAAGTTTGCTTTGCCACCAAACACTTTTCATTTGGTTAGTTCATACGACACAACAAAATCCATTTGGGACAGGCTTAAGGAACTATACTCAACTGATGTTGATCTTGAGCATTCTACTCAAACTCTACTGCTTTAAGAGTTTGGAATGTTTGTACAAAAGCCTGAAGAGAGTCTAGATCCAACCTTCAATCTCTATAATCATCTTCTCAGTAAGATAAAGAAGCGCAAGATTAGATGTGAACTAATCGAGCAAAGAGTCACGTTCATGAATGGGCTAAGATCTAAATGGAAGGTTGTTGTCTCTACTATAAAAGCGCATGAGCATTTTAAGAACTATATGTTGGCAAAGCTAGTTGGAATACTCAGGTCACATGAAGATGAAGTGACAAAAGAAGGGAAGATAGTTTCTGGGATGGGATCACCGGCCCTTGTTGCGAAGGGTAAAAAGGCATTAGATGATGATGGTTTGGAGTCTGATCTCTCCAATTACAAACTTTATAAGGAGGAGTTTGCTATGATGGTGTCTAATCCAAAGAGATTTGAAAAAAATAACTTCGGTCGTAAGAAGAACCAAAACTAGTAGGGAGGTTGTAGCTCTTAAAAGGTAAAGGAAGAGAGTGCAAATAACACTCAGAAAGAAGAAGCGAAGAAGGATAAAAAGCTTATGGGAGACTTCGGCTATGATTGTAATTACTATCATGGTAAAAACCATCTAGCCAAGGAATGCATGCTGAGAAAAACGAACGAGAAGAAGGAGGGAGAGGATGACGAGGCATACTATCTCCGAAAGCTAGAGGATATCAAAAAAAAGAAGAATGTTGGTAACACCATGCTTGCTTAAATTGTGTAGGAAAAGGAAGCTGAAGATGAATTTGGCAAAGTCGAGGACTGGTCGACTAACTCCGAAGATGAAGAGGTTCACATACCTACTCATGGAAGGAGCTTCGAGGCAAAGGATGAAGCTTCGTGGTTTGATGGAAGGTGTTTGATGGTTACTAGTGAAGTGTCAGAGATGAGGGGCTATACAACCGGTGGTGGACGTAGCACTGATAGTTGTTTCGCTTCGAAACCAATTCTTGAGCAGATAAGCGAGTGCGAGAAGGTGATCAACAAGGTAAACTCTATCCTTGAATCTCTTAATATACTTGTATCTATATATCAAACTGAATTGAACGACTTAAAAAACACCTTTTCAAATTTCAGTGACAGTCTAAAACAAACTCGTTTAACAAATCCTAACTGAACCGATCAACTCGGTAGGGTTTCGTCAAAAAGTGAAGAGAGACGCATGTGGATTGAAAAGTTGGAGTCTGATTTGTCTAAGTCTAGGGATGAGTCAGTTTATTTGCAAAGAGATAATTTAGGTATTTTAAAATAGCGTAACATTTTTTGCTTAATTTCCAAAAGACTTTATTTTAATATTACTCAGTTGCATCTTAATTGTGAGATTGGAAAGAAAATTCACAAGATGATTCTGCCCTTTCTCGAATTGAAAGAGGACGAAATCGATGCAGAATGTTATAGGTGTGAATCCATCGTCTCCTCAGACGAAAACTCAGATACATACAGAGTAGGACTGGAAAAAATCAAATCTTTCATAAAGTCTAAAGATCACAAAAACATGCTTAAACAAATTTTGGGTGAATAAGACAAAGAGCAAATTAAATCCAAAATTGTACAGAAGTTTGACTCATTAAGCACCAAGTTGAGTTCGAAAATAAACTTGATTTTAATTTGAATAGTAGTTTAAGTTTGGGTCCCTTTCATTGTATAGGTGATCTGTAGAGGCAGTAATTGGAGCAGTTATCGATTCAGCTATCTTTGAGCAATGAGGTGAGTTTTCCTCACTATACATGTGGGTTAACGGCACCAATGCCAGCCCACTAGGTTATATATCTTGGTATATAGGATGAGGTTATGATGGTCATATGATAGATTGGTAGATTTATATGATTACCTGATTTTGTTGGACATATGTATGTATTTATCCATTGTATACGTCGACACATTTTAGTTGGTTTGAGGTGGTTCGGCTTTGTGTTACAGGCCAAGATAGTCGGGGCGGTATGGATAGACTGGAGGTCCTATGAGGCATTCTAGTCAGGTCGAAGGCCAGGAGAGTGGTCCCGATAGGTTGTATGCCCTGTGTGGCGGTCCAGTCATGTTGAGGGCTCATATTTGCATGTTATTATATGTTTAGTTGTATGTGGTACTATGGGGAAACTCATTAATCTTTGTTTCATAACTAGCAATTTAGCTAGGAAATTATGTACTCCTGTAAACATCATCCGTTGTGATATATGTAATTCCTATGGATATCAATCACTATGCTAAATCAGTGACAACAAATTCAATCAAGGTTCATCAAGTAAAGTGCAAAACTCTATACAAAACATTTCAAATAGTCAAATAAAAGTTGGAAACCCTACAAATTCTGGTTTAAGCCATTATGAACTATGAATTCCTTAGTGGGCCAAATGGACCAATAAGTTTTCATTTCGACTATTTTGGGCCTAGAATCCTTAAGTGTGTTCTAAATGGACCCACTTTCATAAAACTTAACATTTTGGGTCATATGGACCCAAAATGAGTCATTTTATCTCTAATGGGCCATGTTGGGCCACAACAAACTTCAATAGCCCAAATGGGCCATAAACTCCATTTTTTTATTCAAATGGGCCGTGAACTTTCCTAAGGTCCCAATGGGCCGGAAAATAATTATTTGGGCCTCATGATTTTGAGCAAAGGAAAGTAATTGCCCTAATTTAATCCACTTCCTTCCTCCTAACCCAAATCTTGGCCCATGTATTATATAAAAAAAAAAGAGAGAAAAATCGCTAATAAATCCACACCATGACACATCACTTTGGTTCAAAGGATAACCAAGCTTAATGCATCACATACATCCATACAAGTCCCATATATCCATGCACACTCTCCTTGCCCTCTCACTTCATGATATCCTGGCCAAGAGAAAAGAACACCCGCACACACACCATCAAACTCTCTCAAGCACTCTCAAGAATCACTCTCCTCCTTTCTTAAAATCTCGAAAATCTTGCTTGTGTTTCAAGAGGTTTTTCACAAGAAAAATCATCATTCTTTGGTAAGTTTTTACATATCCAAGTTATATAACTCCTTTCTCATGTTAGATCACTCCTCCTAAACAAGCTTTTGGTGATCATACTCTTAGAAAACTTCTTAAGCTCGAGATCTACATCAAGGTGTTGCTAGGACCAAAAATCTCCTCATCTCTTCTTCAAAACCGAGAACAACAAGCAAATGTGAGTTCATACGCCCTATTTTCGATTTTTAATTTGTTTTGGGGGAGAATACAAGTTGTGTTGTATATATCTATGTGTGTATGCATGACTATGTGTGTTTTCCATGAATTATTTGGTGATTATGAGTTGATTACTTCATTAATCTAAAAACATGTTAAGAACTTGAAGTTTATCACTTGGATCTTCATAAGAACCTTGACAAAAGTATGTTTTATCACATATATTACATATAAACTTGTAGATCTGGGAATTATATGCTTAAAATAGCAAAAATGAGTGTTGTGCTCAAAGATCTATAACTTATACTCAAAAATCAGCTTTTGACAGGAAAGTTTTAGCCCAATCTCGAACTGTTTTGACTCTCTTAATGGAAATATTTTTCAAAACTGTTTTAGATGGATAAATTTCAGATTTATAACTTTAAAATGACTACTCTCACGTTTTCATATGATTTTCCAACAATTTTTTGCGAATTTTACAAAACTGCCTATCAGATTTGAAATAATTTCGGACCAGACTGTGAAGATGAGCAATTTCACACTTGTTAGAAGCTTTTAAAGCTTATGAGAAAAATTGTGAACAAAGTAGACATAATTTCCAAACTTCCAGAGTTTACGGATCCAAATTTTGACTTACGATGAGTTTTCTACAAATTTTCCAACAACTAGGTCGGAAAAACTCAAAAACCAGAAAATGTGTATTTTCACAAAAATCAAGCCAAGAATGACATTTTTGCTAATGATGGGTTTTAAAATGTTATTTTTACCACAAACTAGTCATCAACACAAGTTTTGAACAAAATGGAGACTAAAGTGTATATCTTACAAAAATTGGGCCTTAATTATAAATTTTTGGCTTATTGGGCCAAGAACGTCATTTTTACAAAAAGTGGGCTTTCATGCTATTTTAGTGAATACTTGAACCAAAACCAACGATAACTAACAAAAGGATTAATTTGATCATTTTCTAGGTTATTGGGCCTTAGTGGCCCATTTTTTATGTATGATAGGTCATGTATACTATTTATATGTTTATTGGGCCTCATTGACCCATTAACATGTGCGACGGACCTTGGATACTATTTGTGTGCTATTTGGGCCTGTAAATACCTTACATTTGAAATGGGCCTTAGTTGTCCTTTCATATATATATATATATATATATATATATATATATATATATATATATATATATATATATATATATTTCGGGCCCATGTTATATAATTTCATTCCAATTTGGGCCTTTAAATGATTTACATGTTTAGCGATGCCTTAGTGGTTCACTTACATGTTTCATTGGGCCTGGAATGAGATTATACTTTTCTTCATGTAAATTTGATTAAGGATCTAGTGAGTTTTGTCGGTTAGCACATATTAAGTGTACGATCGTCGCCTGTTGTTATAACCAGAGTCTCTTGGAGGGAGAGCGGGGATTTGTGTATAGATCTATACGCGGATGACACCCCACACCTGAGTTGTTCGCTACAGTTAGACTAACTCAGTCTAGGGTGACGAAAACCTTATAATCAAAAATCAAAATCGGCGTCCAAGAACGCCAAGACAGGCGAAATTGCCATTATTTAGTATGGTTATGACGACTCACTTAGAGGAGTTAATGTTATGAATTTTACGGAAGACCATTCTCTTTTCTCTTGGATTACTCGGAAACATACCCGTACTGGTACTCAACCTCGGGGGTTGGTATGGCAGCATTTTCTTTTACAGACAACATCGAGTTATCTGGAGGCATTCTCTTTGCATTCTACTTTCTCTTGGATTACTCAGAAGCATACTTGTACTAGTACTCAATATCGAGGGTTGGTATGGTAGCATTCTCGTATACGGACAACATCGGGTTGTTTGGAGGGATTCTCTTTACATTCTCTTTATCATTTCAGTAATATCTTGATACATCCGCATAAACAATAACACACACGCATTAATACAAGATCTGACACTAACATACTAAACTGTTTTCATAAAATATAGGATTTTCTGGTGGTTTCAAAGTTATACAAATCATTTTCGCAAACATGCTTATCAACTCACCAACATTTTTATGTTGACCTTTTTAAATTAACTTGTATTCTCAGGAAACCGTTGAAGCAGGTTGAGCTGAACAAGCTAGCGGATATTCAGCTATGTTTGGTTTCATCATACGCTAACTATGTGGCATGTAATATTCAAGTACAATACTCAATGTAAACTATGAATGTTGTTATATTACATGTGTGATGATGATGATGTTATGTTTCAATTATATACTCTGTAATGATATTTCAATTTATGTCACATGAGCCCTCGGACGTTTCCGTCGTCTGGTTTGGGGGTGTGACAGGTTGGTATGAGAGCCAGGTTTATAATGAACTAGCATATCTAATCATACAGGATATGCAACTATAAGTACAATAGGGCAAACTGCTCTGAACAAAATAATTAAAATACCTACTTATGTGTGCATTTTAGAGTAGTAACACAACAAGAACAGTAAAAGTCTTTGGAGGATTTGAACATCACAATTAAACTCAGGCAGTTATGTAGTCGTATTGGGGGTGAATGTAGCCTGATCAACTACATTTATTCAAAATACGACCAACATGTGCTCGGAAGTAATCGTGATGCACAATGGATGAAAAACCTACCACCTAATTATCCAAAGAGCTTATAGAACCAAACCTATAAAAAATTAAAATACTATAGGAGTATTTGGAGTGCTATTAGTTTCTAGTGTTTATACAACTTCGTGCAGACACTATGGTCGGGTGTCATTAGCCAGGAGACCCCTATCTCCTTAGTCAGGGGAAGGCCGAGTGGTTGACCCAGAAGAAGACCCAGAAGGAGACTCAGAGGAAGAACCATAGTAAGAACAAGAAGTAGAACTTGCAGGTGGACCCGCCGAGCCATGGGTGGACCTCGAAGAGGAAGAGCACGAGGGAAATGACGATGATGACTCGGATGTAGAGTTCGAGGTCATCAATCCTCCATATGTGGCCAAAGTACTGGCTTGTCGTATAGGCCCCGAAGGCCCCACGCCTCATAGGCACACGATATTGGAGATGGAGTCGCCAACAAGGGATGGAACCGCCCTATGGTATGAACCGAGGTCTTTTCAATCTTAGTCATGGAGGACCAGCTGATCGGGCCCTCTCGGACATGGTCCGACTCACCCGAGATATTGACAACCAAGCTCAGGACACCCCAAATCAAACGGACCAAATGTGGACTGCTGTTGATTGAGATGAGAGACAAACACAGGAAGTGATCGGAGACTTCCAAGCGAGACAGTCAGTTTGGGAAGCACGACTACGAGACACCGAGTGACAAGTAGCTCGTCTCCGGGGTGCATCCACATCATTAGAACCACCACCAGGCACTTTCCACCACGATTAGGATCAGTCCCCCCCCCCCCCTACTATTTGTTATGATTCTCTTTTGCGTGCTAAGATGGTATTCACTAATGAAGCAATTATGTGTTTTCCTTGCTTCATGTTATCGCACAAATTCACTTATATGCACAACCGAACCCCTGAAACTGCTATATACTCAAGGATCTCAGAACCAAAATGATCCATGTACTCTAGGGATAGACTTAATATTCGTGCAGGATCTACTATTACTCACCACCATATATACATCATGAGGATGTAGGTTGGAACATTTACAATCATACGACAAAACGCGAAAGTTATAGAGTACAATTAGAAATAAACATCGCCACTGGCGATCTTGATCATCATCATGTAGCAAAAAATGACACCCCGCAGAAATAACAAGCGCACCCATGAGACACCAATCTTGTAGATGGACTCTGCTACATTCCAAGTTGTTGTAACAGCTGCCGTAATTGCTGCTATGGCACAACTCAACGCAAACAACACCAACAGAGGTGGAAATAGCATCGACAACTCCAGCCAAAGAAAAGAGCACGAAAACAAACGAGTGACAGCTCATCAAGGCACTCCAAACCCCATGCTTAAGAGCAGGAAGTGAAAGTCTGAGCGTAAGGGAAAGGGACAGCTAACTCAAGGGTCCTCGAAGAAGCAACATGTTGTTGCTGTCCATGCGACCATGACACTTACTACATCAACACCTGCGAGATCATATGTTGGAAGCCTTCCAAAGTGCAACCAGTGCAACTTCCATCATAAGGGAGCCTGCCGGGAGCCATATTGTAATAGATGCAATCGAAAGAGTCACACCACCAAATACTGTAGAACTTATCAACGACATAATCAACATCCAAACAACAACAACAACAATCGCAACAACCTTAACAGCAACACTAATGTTGGGACCACTCACACATGCTATAGGTGTGGAGGAATCGGTCACTTCGGGCGCAATTCCCCAAGGCTAACAATCAAGGAGCAGAAGGATCAGGAAGAGTCCTAACTTTAGGTCAAGGCGAAGCAGTCCAAGACCCGACGGTTGTTACTGGTATGTTCCCACTTAACAACTCTTTCGCTTACATCTTATTCAGTAGTTGAGTTCAGCGAAGTTTCATTAGTAACATATTCAAACACTTACTAAAACAACAACCCCAGAAGCTAAACAAAACCTTCTCGGTAGAGATGGCTCATGGAAAAAAAATGAATCAACCAAAGGAATTTATGTAGGGTGCACCTTAACACTAAACAACCATCCATTTCAAATAGATTTGATGCCAGTAAATATTAGGAGTTTTGATGTAACGATCGGCATGGATTGGTGAATCCCCCACCATGTTGATACTATATGTCGCAAGAAGGCCGTTTTCCTTTACCTCCCTAATCACAAAACCCTTATAACCTATGGTGATAAACCTGGCACCAATCTTCGTCTCATTTCGTACATCAAGGCACAGAAGTGCCTGCACAAGAAGAATTATGTGTTCGTCACCCATGTTGTAGATAAAGCCAAAGAAGAAAATCAACATTAAAGACATCCCAGTGGCCTGCGATTTTTCCGGATGTATTTCTTGAAGACTTTCCGGGAATACCTCGAGAAAGACAGGTTGAATTTCGAATCGACCTAATACCAGGAGCCACATCAATTGCCAATTCACCCTGCAGGTTAGCTCCTGCCGAAATTCAGGAGTTATCCAGTCAATTAAGAGAATTGTTGAGCAAAGGATTCATAAGACCAAGCTTCTCACTCTGGGAGCTCGAATCTAGTTCATCAAGGAGACAGATCCTTCAGAATGTGCATCGATTGTAGGGAATTGAATAAGCTCACTATCAAAACCGATACCCACTTCCTCGGATTGACGAACTATTTGACTAGCTTCAAGGAGCTAGTTGCTTCTCCAAAATAGATCTAAGATCTAGTTACCATCAGCTCCAAGTCCGAGAAGAGGACATTCCAAAAACTGCTTTCTGAACTCGTCGCGACCATTTCAAATTCGTTGTGATACCCTTTGGTCTAATGAATGCTCCCACAGTATTCATGGACCCTACAAACTGAGTTCTCCTAACCATTCCTAGTCAGCCTTTATGTATTTTCAATGATAACATACTCAACTACTCACGAAGTAAGAACAAAACACTATCAACATCTATGACCAACCTTGAAAGCATCAAAGCTAGAGAATATCGCAAAGAAAACACTACATGGATGGATAAAACTCTCGAAGTCGAAGGAAGAAGCTTATAGTTATGCAAGTTGAGTTGGGCGTTATCTGGTTGATCGTCGATAGGTTAACCCAATCCGCCCATTTCCTGCCAATACAAAAATCAAACAAGACGGAAACATTAGCTTGGACCTATATCAAGGAGATCGTGAGACTCCATGAAATATCGGTATCTACTATCTCGGATCGAGATAACGGGATTACTTCAAGACTTTGACAATCATTTCAGAAGGATATGGGAACATAGCTAAGTATGAGTGTTGCTTACCACCCTCAAACCAATAACCAAAGCGAACGAACCATTCAACCACTCGAATTCATGCTACAAGTCTGGGTGTTTGATTTTAGCAATTCATGGGATACCTGGTTACCCTTGATTGAATTCTCATACAATAACAATTATCGCACGAGCATCAAGGTTGCTCCTTCGAGGCTCTTTATATTCATAAATGCAGATCACTCGCCAGTACTCTCACAGGACCAAAAACCATTCACGAAACGACAGAGAAGATAATCCAAATCAGAACTCGACTTCAAGCATCCCGAGATAGACAAAAGAGTTATGCTGACGAATAATGAAAACCTTTGGAATTCCAAGTCAGGGTTCGGGTACTATCGAAAGTCTTTCCCTAGAAAGGACAGATTCGCCTTAGGAAACGGGAAAACTAAATCCGTGATACATCGGTCCATTTTAGATTCTTGCTCGAATTGGTCCAGTAACTTATAAGCCACCTTCGGAGCTCAGCAACGTACACCCCATGTTCCACATCTCTAATCTAAAGAAATGCATATCTGATGAAACTCTTATCATTTTTTTTAGAAGAGATCGAAATAAATGAGAATCTCCTATTCATCAAAGAAACAGTCGAGGTATTGGTTGGGGAAGTAAACCGTACAAAACAAAGCCGCATTCTGATTGTGAGGGTTCGATGGAACGCTAAGTGCGGACCAGAATTCACATGGGAACGCGAAGACCAAATGAAACAAAGTACCCTCACATATTCTCTCATTTGTGGACCTATCTTTCGAAAGAATTTCGGGACGAAATTCCCTCTAACGGGGGGATGATGTCACAACTAGTAATTTAGCTAGGAAATTTTGTACTCCTGTAAACATCATCCATTGTGATATATGTAATTCCTATGGATATCAATCACTATGCTAAATCAATGACAAGAAATTCAATCAAGGTTCATCAAGTAAAGTGCAAAACTCT
This sequence comes from Lactuca serriola, assembly GCF_051521515.1. Lineage (NCBI taxonomy): Eukaryota > Viridiplantae > Streptophyta > Magnoliopsida > Asterales > Asteraceae > Lactuca > Lactuca serriola. Next base: position 156,441,487 of record NC_136415.1, read on the forward strand.
ATACAAAACATTTCAAATAGTCAAATAAAAGTTGGAAACCGTACAAATTCTGGTTTAAGCCATTATGAACTATGAATTTCTTATTGGGCCAAATGCACAATATAAGTTTTCATTTTAACTATTTTGGGCCTAGAATCCTTAAGTGTGTTCTAAATGGACCCACTCTCATAAAACTTAACATTTTGGGTCATATGGACCTAAAATGAGTCATTTTATCTCTAATGGGCCAAGTTGGGCCACAACAAGCTTCAATAGCCCAGATGGGCCATAAACTCCATTTCTTTTATTCAAATGGGCCGTGAACTTTCCTAAGGGCCCAATGGGCCGGAAAATAATTATTTGGGCCTCATGATTTCGAGCAAAGGAAAGTAATGGCCCTAATTTAATCCACTTCCTTCCTCCTAACCCAAATCTCGGCCCATGTATTATATAACAGAAAGAGAGAGAGAGAGAGAGAGAGAGAGAGAGAGAGAGACAGAGAAATGGCTATTAAATCCACACCATGACACATCACTTTGGTTCAAAGAATAACCAAGCTTAATGCATCACATACATCTATACAAGTCCCATATATCCATGCACACTCATCTCACCCTCTCTCTCTTCTTGATATCCCTGCCAACAGCAAAGAACACCCACACACACAACATCAAACTCTCTCAAGCACTCTCAAGAATCGTTCTCCTCCTTTCTTAAAATATCAAAAATCTTGCTTGTGTTTCAAGAGGGTTTTCACAAGAAAAATCATCATTCTTTGGTAAGTTTTTACATATCCAAGTTATATAACTCATTTCTCATGTTAGATCACTCCTCCTAAACAAGCTTTTGGTGATCATACTCTTAGAAAACTTCTTAAGCTCGAGATCTACATCAAGGTGTTGCTAGGACCAAAAATATCTTCATCTCTTCTTCAAAACCGAGAACAACAAGCAAAGGCGAGTTCATACCACCTATTTTCGATTTTTACTTTGTTTTGGGGGAGAATACAAGTTGTTCTGTATTTATCTATGTGTGTATGCATGACTATATGTGTTTTCCATGAATTATTTGGTGATTATGTGTTGATTACTTCATTAATCTAAAAATATGTTAAGAACTTGAAGTTTATCACTTGGATCTTCATAAGAACCTTGAGAAAAGTATGTTTGTAACAGCCAAAAATCCGGGTAAGCTTTATGACCCTTCTAATTTGAGAGTTGGTAAATTTAGTCGCTTAAGTTGTATGTTGGATTAGTGAGTATGTTGAGCGTACTGAGGTGTACGCCGCACGTACTCACGCACTTAATTTGGACGCGGACTTGCCCGAGTACGTTGGGCGTATCCAGGGGTTACGTTGGGCGTAGTGAGCCCAGATGCAAACCCTAATTTCTGGCTTGTGCACTATAAAAGGAACATGTAGCCCATTGCCCTAGCCACCATATCCCCTTGAGTGAGTCCTTAGAGAGCTGAGATCCATACTTTAGCTTGTGTGTGTGTTTTTGAGCTTGAAGTTATCTTTTCAAGGTGAAGAAGGAGAAGAAGGAGCCATTGTTGGAGATAGAAGTTGAAGAACAAGTGTAGATCCGAGTTCTACAGTGGTTGGAGATCCCTTTAGACGTAAAAAGCTCAGAGCTTTCCTTGTTCTTCATAAGTTTTGCTTTTTGGACCATTTTTAGGGCTTTTGGTTCAAAGTTTGAGACTTTGTGTGCAAAGAGTCTCCATGAGCTTAGATCTAGCCTTTTCTAGTGTATAGTGCGTTGAGGATTCATAAAAATTCAGTCTTGTGTCATGCACGAGTTATAGTTTCATTATGGAAAGAGGAAAGGTGTTTTGAGCACAAAGTGACCCTTACACCCATGCAAAGGCTTAAAGTCACCAACTTTATGGATTAAGTCGTACTATAGGAGTCAGATCTGGATTTTGGACGCAAGTCTTAACTGATTAAGACCTGAATGAGATGGATAAGGAAGTTGGGTGTTATGTTGGGCGTAATCCCAGTACGCGCGGCGTAAGGGGCCGCGTGCCCCCAACTCTGTAAAGGTTCCAAGTACACCCAGCGTACATGTTTGGTACGCGCAGCGTAACAAGGAGGGTTGACTTTTGTTGACTTTTAGGGTTTGGCCAAATTTAGTGTATTTGAACCAAGTAAGGGATAAAATGGTCTTTTACCCTTCTTGAGAATGATTAGAGGGATTGGTCTAGCCTTGGGAAATATGTTGATGTCGAGTGTTTATTTCATATGATTAGGTGGAGGCAATGTCCTATTTCACAGAGTTTGAGATTTCCGAGTTATCGAGTTACACGAGGTGAGTCTTCTCACTATACGTTACCTAGAGTGGTATTATGTGTTGACCAGAGGGTCTTATGTGCTATGTATGAGATTATGTGCTATGTGATATATATATATATATATATATATATATATATATATATATATGTTTTATGATTTTATAGACCTGACCGAAGGGTCCAATGATACAGACCGGACCGGAGGGTCCAACAATTCAGACCAGGCCAGAGGGCCCAACGAGCTATGACCGGAACAGAGGGTCCAACGAGCTACGGGACTAGAGGGTCCCACTGAGACACATCGACCGGAGGGTCGTGCTATAGCCTCGAGTGGCCTATGTGTTGTATGCGGTATTTTGGGGAACTCACTAAGCATTTATGCTTACAGTGTTGTGTTATGTGATTCAGGTACTAGCGAGGACCGTGGGAAGGCACCAGCATGAACCGTACACACAGAGTGGACAGTTGTCTATGATCTTGGGAAAATGTTTTAAGAAATAACAATTGTGAAATACTCTTTTGGGAATGTTTTTAAATGTAATTTTGGTTGTTGAAAAATGAAAATTTTGTTTTGAAAATTACGTTGTTACAATGTTTTATCACATATTTTACATATAAACTTGTAGATTTGGAAATTATACGCTTAAAATAGCAAAAATGAGTGTTGTGCTCAAAGATCTATAACTTATACTCAAAAATCAGCTTTTGACAGGAAAGTTTTAGCCCAATCTCGAACTGTTTTGACCCTCTTAATGGAAGTATTTTTGAAAACTATTTTACATGGATAATGTTCAACTTTATACCTTTAAAATGACTACTTTCACGTTTTCATACGATTTTTCTACAATTTTTTGGCAAATTTTAAAAAGAGCAAGAAGTTTTGAGACAACCCGATCAGAGCAGTGTGTACAGTCAGCCAGCACCCGAACGGTGGATCCCCAAAATAACCTTACATTATGTGTTATGGGATATGCTATGTTATGTTATGCATGCTAGAGTAGGCTAGGTATTCATATTAGGACTAGAGTGGCCTGATTTGTGATGCCTTAGCCTAGGAGATTACTGCTGCTATGAGATGCCTTTAGAGAGAGTAGGTAGCAATGAGGAGCTCATGAAAGGTCTACCAGAGGGTAGCCAATGCATAGCGAGAGTAGATTACTTGCGATCTGGAATCCAAGGAGGAGGACTTGGGGTGAATGCTGATGCGGTGTGGTCGGTAGTATAGGGCCCGTAATACCGAAGACACCGGATGAGTGAGCAGTCCAAGTAAGAATCCTTAGGATGCTGGAGGACGAGTAGGTTTGCATTATCGAGTGCGAGCATGCTCGATCGAGTCTCTGATGTTTTTTATGTTGTATTTCAGAGACGTCATGGTTGGGACACGACACACACCTAAGAGCAGCGGTGTTAGCGACGAGGAGATCCGTCGGATGATTCATGAGGAGGTGGCTGCGGCTATTCGGCCGGAGATACTGGAGATGTTTGGGTCTATCAAGACCACATTGATTGAGACATTTTATGAGCGGTATGCTGCACTTACTGATGTTGTTGTTGCTGCAGCCACCGTAGCGGTCGCAGCTACCAGGCCGCATGGGGGTGATTCGTTGCTGTATCAGGAGTTTAACAACACGAAACCACCAGAGTTCGATGGGACATAGGATCCGATTGCTGCCATGAGGTGAATTGCAGATGTTGAGGGGTGCTTTTACACTTGTTCATGTCCAGAGCACTTGAGAGTGCAGTTCGCGCTGAACCAGCTTCGCCTGGGGGCGAAGGACTGGTGGAAGTTTGTGTCAGCAGATTTCACCCCAGCTGAGCTTACTGTGGTGACCTGGGAGAGGTTCACCACCATGTTCCGTGATGAGTACATTCCACCTGTGGAAAGGGAACGACTAGCTCAGGAGTTTTTGACCCTCAAGCAGGGTACTGATTCAGTTACTGTGATTACGCGGAAGTTCCATGAGAGGGCGGTGTTTTGCCCTGAGCAGGTGTCTATGTAGCAGGCTCGTATCAGCCGGTATCTGAGTGTGATGAGGAAGGATATTCGGGAGTTCGTGGCGAACTCGACATACCAGACATTTGCCGAGCTCCAAGAAAATGCCCGAAAGAGGGAGATAAAGTTGGAGACTCAGGCCAGGGAAGAGGCGGAGTCTCAAGGGAGGGATCGGCGGCCAGCACAGTCTCAGCTGGCAGCCAAGCGGGCTAGGCCCGCTGATTCGAGATCTGGGAGTGCGAAGGGTCGTTCTTGTGGGAAGTGCAGCAAGAGTCACGAGGGGTCGTGCAGAGCGGGGGTATGCTACAAGTGCAGGAGGGAGGGGCATATCACGAGGGATTGACCAAAGGGGTTTTCGGTTTGCTTTCATTGCAACCAGACCGTCCATCGAAAGGTCGAGTGCCCTCAGCTACATCAGGGATCTGCGCCTACTGTTAGGGCTACCGAGGTTCGACCAGCGAAGGTCGAGGCGCCGAAGGCTCGCGGGATAGCTTTCCAGCTGACAGCGGAGGAGGTCCGCGTAGCACCCAACGTTGTCTCGGTATGTATTCTTCTCTCTATTTATTTTGAGTCTGCGATATTATGCTTATATTATGTTATGCGTAGGTACTTTTCTTGTGAATTTTGTACCTGCCTTAGTGCTATTTGACTTGGGAGCGAGTCGATCTTTTGTGCCGTTAGCTTTTAGTCGTCATATTAGTATTTTTCGGGGGGAAATTGAGTCGGCCTCTCCGAGTTTCTATAGCTAACGAGCGAGCGGTGTATGCCACCGAGGTGATTCGAGGATGTAGACTTGAGATCTTCGTTGTGGGGTTCCCGATTGAACTAGTCCCGATTGAGATGGGGGACGTATGTGTTATAGTGGGCATGGATTGGCTGAGTCAATTTGGAGCTATTATAGATTGCGAGCGTCAGTTGGTGACGATACGAGACCCTAGTGGGGGAGTGCTTACAGTGTACGGTGAGGGTACCCATCCTGAGTCAGCATTTTGTCCGGCTGCCAGGGCGAGGCAGAGTCTACAGCAGGACTGTAGGGGGTTTGTGGCCTATGTGATGGACACGCGGGAGGCTGTTGGGAGGCTAAGTTCGATTGATGAGGTCCCGATTGTGTGGGAGTTCCCTGATGTTTTCCCCTAGGAATTTTTGTGTGTGCCTCCCGAGAGGCAGGTGGAGTTTCCTATTGATTTGATACCGGGGGCGGCACCTATCGCCAAGGCACCCTATCGCCTTGCGCCGCCCGAGATGCAGGAGTTATCCTCGCAGCTTCAGGAGCTGCTGGGAAAAGGGTTCATTAGACCGAGCAGCTCACCATGGGGAGCGCCGATCCTTTTTGTCAAGAAAAAGGATGGTTCACACCGGATGTGCAATGATTACCGGGAGTTGAACTAGTTGACGGTCAAGAACCGTTATCCGTTACCGAGGATCGACGATCTGTTCGATCAGTTGCAGGGGGGCGTCTTGGTTCTCCAAGATAGACTTGAGATCGGGATATCACCAGATGAGGGTACGAGATGAAGATATCCAGAAGACAGCGCTCATGACTTGTTATGGGCATTACGAATTTGTTGTAATGCCATTCGGGCTCACCAATGCACCAGCATCGTTCATGGATCTCATGAACAGGGTGTGCCGGCCGATGTTGGATCGTTCGGTGATCGAATTTATTGATGATATATTGGTATATTCGAGATACAGAGAGCAGCATGAGGAGCATTTGAGGGAGATCCTCAGAGTTCTGAGATCAGAGAGGCTTTACGCCAAATTCTCCAAGTGCGATTTTTGGTTACGGGAGATCTAGTTCCTAGGGCACCTCATTAACCAGAAAGGGATATTGGTCGATCCGGCCAAGATCGAGGCAGTGATGATTTGGGAGGTGCCGAGGTCGCCTACCGAGATCAGGAGTTTCTTAGGATTCGCTGGTTATTGTTGGAGATTTATCAGGGATTTCTCCAAGATCGTCGTGCCACTTACCAAGTTGACTCGGAAGGGTGTTACTTTCTCGTGGGGTCCGGAGCAGCAGACCTCATTTGAGACCCTTCGCCATAGATTGTGCGAAGCTCCGGTGCTTGCTCTACCAGAAGGGATGGAGGATTTTGTAGTGTACTGTGGTGCATCTATAACTTATACTCAAAAATCAGCTTTTGACAGGAAAGTTTTAGCCCAATCTCGAACTGTTTTGACCCTCTTAATGGAAGTATTTTTCAAAACTGTTTTACATGGAAAACATTCAGCTTTATACCTTTAAAATGAGTACTTTCACGTTTTCATACGATTTTTCTACAATTTTTGGCGAATTTTACAAAACTACCTATCAGATTTGAAATAATTTCGGACCAGCCTGTGAAGGTGAGCAATTTCACACTTGTTAGAAGCTATTAAAAATTATGAGAACAATTGTGACCAAAGTAGACAAAATTTCCAAACTTCTAGAATTTACAGATCCAAATTTCGACTTACGATGATTTTTCTACAAAGTTTCCAACAACTAGGTCGGAAAACTCAAAAACCAGAAAATGTGTATTTTCACAAAAATCAAGCCAAGAATGACATTTTTGACAATGATGGTTTTTAAAATGTTATTTTTACCACAAACTAGTCATCAACACAAGTTTTGAACAAAATGGAGACTAAAGTGTATTTCTTACAAAAAATGGGCCTTAACTGTAAATTTTTGGCTTATTGGGCCAAAAACGTCATTTTTACAAAAAGTGGTCTTTCATGCTATTTTAGTGAATACTTGAACCAAAACCAACGATAACTAACAAACGGATTAATTTGATCATTTTCTAGGTTATTGGGCCTCAATGGCCCATTTTTTATGTGTGATAGGTCATGTATACTATCTATATGTTTATTGGGCCTCATTGACCCTTTAACATGTGCGACGGACCTTCGATACTATTTGTGTGCTATTTGGGCCTGTAAATACATTACATTTGAAATGGACCTTAGTTGTCCTTTCTTATATATATTTCGGGCCAATGTTATATAATTTCATTCCAATTTGGGCCTTTAAATGATTTACATGTTTAGTGATGCCTTAGTGGTTCACTTACATGGTTCATTGGGCCTAGAATGAGATTATACTTTTCTTCACGTAAATTCGATTAAGGATCGTAGCCTGTAGTTATAACCAGAGTCTCTTGGAGGGAAAGCGGGGATTTGTGTATAGATCTATACGGGGATGACACCCCACACCTGAGCTGTTCACTATAGTTAGACTAACTCAGTCTAGGGTGATGAAAACCTTATAATCAAAAATCAAAATCAGCGTCCAACAATGCCAAGACAGACGAAATGGTCATTATTTAGTATGGTTATGATGGCTCACTTAGAGGAATTAACGTTATGAAGAGTACGGAAGACCATTCTCTTTTCTCTTGGATTACTCGGAAACATACCTTTACTAGTACTCAACCTCGGGGGTTGGTATGGCAGCATTTTCTTTTACAGACAACATCGGGTTGTCTGGAGGCATTCTCTTTACATTCTCTTTTCTCTTGGATTACTCAGAAACATACTTGTACTGGTACTCAACCTCGAGGGTTGGTATGGCAGCATTCTTGTTTACGGACAACATCGGGTTGTCTGGAGGCATTCTCTTTACATTTCCTTTACATATAAGATCTGACACTAACATACTAAATTGCTTTCAGAAAATATAGGATTTTCTAGTGGTTTCAAAGTTATACAAATCATTTTCGCAAACATGCTTATGAACTCACCAAGATTTTTATGTTGACCTTTTTAAATTAACTTGTATTCTCAGGATACCGTTCAAGCAGGTTGAGCTGAACAAACTAGCGGATATTTAGTTATGTTTGGTTTCATCATACTTTAACTATGTAGCATGTAATATTCAAGTACAATACTCAATGTAAACTATGAATGTTGTTATATTACATGTGTGATGATGATGATGTTATGTTTCAATTATATACTCTGTAATGATATTTCAATTTAAGTCACACGAGCCCTCGGACGTTTTCACCGTCTGGTTCGGGGGTGTGACACTTTGGCTTACAATTTGAATTTGTGATTTTAGGTACTTCAGTGGACAGGGTAAAGGCAAATTCTTGATCGTGCACATCATCCTGGATTTTATGTGATTATGATTTTTGGGGAGACTCTGATTCATGTTTAATAACTGTTGGAAACTATGTTTTGTGATATTATGGATTTTGGATTGGTTTGAAAATGAAAGTTTTTGCATTGATTTTTGGGATGTTACACGGACGATATGGGTGTCTTCGACCCCCTAACACAGTGAGGAGACTCACGTCAATCTGAAGATAACCAATCACATAGGTGCTTCTGCTACAAAGGCTCCTCAAACTAAACATAACAAAACCAATACTAGTCAATACTTATGGTAATAACCCATCATAAAGGTCCAATACATAATCTCTTTCACTAATGGTAAAATACCATTTTACTCTTCCAAGGCTAAACCCACCCAACTTGGCCCAATCCCAAGAATGGCCCAAGTGCACCTATGGGACTACACCCTGGATACTCCATACTTACACCCTGTATACCGCATTTCCACAGAAGAGTAAACGAGGCAAAACCCATTATGCATTGTGTACTCCAAGGTTATGCCCTACAGGTTGGGTTTTTAGCACTATAACACTTTTATGGTGCACATGCAACCCTAAAGGCTTTGGATCTATGTTTCCTATAATTATACATGCATTTTCTTTTTCCAAAGCATTCACCCTAGCTAGCATACAATTGAATCTATATAACATAAAAAACTTAGTTTGGATGCTTACCTCTTGAGTAGGGTAGAGTTCTTGACCTTTGAAATCTTGAGCACCCCAAGTGTGATGCCTCTAATGGTTCACAAACACCAATATGCAAGATGAGGCTTTAAGAGAATAAGTTACTTGACTCAAAAGAGGGTGTAGTTGATTTTGGCTCATGCGGGGTCTATTTATAATATAGCAAATGCTAGGGTTACACTTTGGAAACCCTAATGCTCCATGACTTTTCACATTCTTATGCTCCATGGGTTTTAACCTCCATGGATTATCTTATTGATTTAGCCCATCTACAAAATCATGGATCATTAGCCCACATTATAAGAATCAATGATTTACATAATCAATCCCTATATATTTAATTAGTCTCTTTTAACCACAAAATTAATTCCAAATTAATTCATGATCAATACTAATTAAATAATCATATCATTTCATATTAATATATTATACTTGTAATATATTAAAAAACCATAAATAACCTTATTCTCAAAAGTCCATCCTATCAAATTGCACTAGTGAAGGCAACCCAAAAGGATCATGCTACTATCGGGTCAAGTACATCCCAGTTATAGTTATGGGATTAGACACCAAATCTAACAGTCTCCCATTTGGATAAATTTAATAACTATAGCTGCCAATGTGACTTCAGGATCCGACTTAGCAATCGTAAGCTTTCAAAAGCAGCTGTTGTAACAACCCGAAATTTTGTATCATTACTTGTAACCCTTTTCGTAATCCATTTCGATCAACCAATCGTCGTTTCCAATTTAGCTATTTAATTAAGTCATTAAATTGTAATTATCTAAAATGACTTAATGGGTGTCCTAATGCATTTAGAAATCATTCTAACACCCCATTCTAGTGATCGGAACATTTCTAGAATCAACCATATCGGGTTACGGCAACTTGGCCGGGTGCGACCAAAAGCCCCGTCTAAAGCCGGTATCGGGTAGAATTTCACCATGTCCAAATCCCGAACACTATTTAAAGTGTTCTAAGCCTTCATTTGAAGATTTTGCTTCATCTCACTACTCTCTCTCTCTCTCTAACCTTTCTCCTCAATCAAAGATTCAAGGTCCAAAACATTGAATTAAGGCTCCAAATCTTTGAGGTAACATCCCCAACTTGTTGTTTAACCTCTTAGGCCTTCAAATTCGTGTTTAAACTTGGGTTTTTGAGCAATTTAACCCTTCCAAACCATCATTTGGACTTAGATATGACCTTAAGGCTTGCAAAACCGGACTTAGAACACCCTAGACATGGATTTTAAGGGAAAAATAAGAGTTTACGGCCAAGGAACATGCTTGGGCTGTAAACTCCTCATTCATGGGGAGTAAACCCATTTTAATATGTTAAAAAGCCATCCAACATCACCAAAAGCCTTGGAATAAATCCTAGAATCATCTAAAAATGTGTAACAGCTCAAATTCTGAAATAAATTTTTCAAAAAAATAAAACAATTTCACTCAACAATAGTATTTATTCCAAATTTCATTTCAAAATACGATTTAAAGGATCCCCAAGATCTCCAACAATGGCAGTGTGTACGCGTCACGCCGGCGCCTTCCCACGGTCCTCGCTAGTACCTGAAACACATACATACAACTTGTAAGCATAAATGCTTAGTGAGTTCCCCAGTATACAACTTACACACATACGCCTTTCCAGGCCCTGACCTTCCGGTTCACAATACATTGCCTTCCGGCCCGTAACATAACTGCCTTCCGGCCCATGACTTATCGTCTTCCGGCCCGTATCATATTGCCTTCCGGCCCACAGTATATTGCCTTCCGGCCCATAACATTTACAACACATAATACATATAACTTAACACACATAGCACGTAGCACATACATCATACCTGACCTTTCTGCCACATAATATATCGCCTTCCGGCCCACATAAACATACATATCATGCATAACATCTATCTTTCTATTTATAACATAAATAACACATATCATATACGACCTTCCGGTCTCACAGTCAAACCCTTCCGGGTGGAGTATAGTGAGAAAACTCACCTCGTAGTATGTAGGCTAGAACTCTTGAAACTACTCGCACTCAATCCGCCAAACTGCAGACTCCCTATAATACCACATACCCTTATTAATAATCTTATCAAACAAGACAACTGACCCTACGAAATTACATGCAGGTCAACTCTGGTCAACGGTCAACTTGACCGGACTCGTCGAGTGCAAAGGCGACTCGGCGAGTCTAGATGTCCTCCCCAACTTCCCTGTTGTTCCCCTTTCTACCCGTCGAGTATCCCTCCTGACTCGACGAGATCCTCGTGGAAGAATCGCGGGGCCACCCCGACTCCACTCGCCGAGTCTAAAGAACAACTCGGCGAGTCCCAGTGAACCTTCAAGATACTCGCCGAGTCTGAAGAACAACTCGGCGAGTCCCAGTGAGCCTTCAAGCTACTCGCCGAGTCTGATCATTGGACTCGGCGAGTCCATGCCATGCAGTCGATCAACTGCCTCCTGTAATCCGCATGGTTCCGATATATACATATACATGGGACTTCCTGGACCTCTAAACATACTATTACTGGGATTTAAACACTTGATAACAACATTATAATCTATCTAATCACTAAATGGGTTTCATAAACCCTAGATTCGTGCTCACCATCAAAACAACAGAAATGGGCCGAGCATTACCTGAAGAACGTGATCTCTGTGTCCCCAACCTTCAGAACTCAATCCTCTTGATCTTCCTTTGACCAAAACCTTGCCTCTTCTTGCCTAAAAATCTCCTCAAGGTCCCCAATAGCCTTCCCTTCTCCTCTAATTGTCCACAGATGCTAGGTGCTTCACAATCGGCCAAAAAAAACGTACAGTGACGGCCTAAGAGGCATTATATATGTTCCAAACTAAACGGCTAGGGTTTCTGCTGAACAGCGTCGACTCGCCGAGTCCATATCTGGACTCATCGAGTCCAGTCGCGCATCCGCGACCAAGCCTGTGGTCCTACTCGGCGAGTCAGGCACCAACTCGCCGAGTCCCTTCCTAAAATGTCCCCAAAAATAGTTTTAAAACAATACCTGAAATACCGGGCTGTTACAACTCTCCCCCACTAGAACTAGACTTCGCCCTCGAAGTCTCACTCTGCGAATAACTCCGGATGTTGCTCCCGCATTTCACGCTCCGGCTCCCAAGTCATCTCCTATCCCCTCCGATGTTGCCACTGAACCAACACCAGAGGTATCTCCTTGTTCCGCAGAACCTTGATCTTCCGATCCCTGATAGCTACTGGTCTCTCGGCGTAATTCAGGCTCGCATCCACCTGAATATCCTCTAACGGAACCACTGCCGATTCATCGGCTATACACTTCCTCAACTGTGATACGTGAAAGGTATTGTGAATCTGACCCAACTCTGCTGGCAACTCCAACCGATAAGCTACCCGACCTACCCTTGCAATTACACGAAATGGACCTATGAACCGGGGCCCCAACTTGCCCCTCTTTCTGAACCGGATCACTCCTTTCCAAGGAGAAACCTTTAGGAGGACGAAGTCGCCAACCTGGAATTCGAGCTCGGACCGGCGTCTGTCCGCATAACTGTTCTGTCGGCTCTGGGCGGTCAATAACCTCTGCCTAACCTGCTGAATCTGCTCGGTCGTCTGAAGTACGATCTCTGTACTGCCCATCACTCTCTGTCCCACCTCTCCCCAGCAAATGGGAGTCCGACACCTTCTACCATACAACAACTCAAAAGGTGGCATACTAATGCTCGAATGATGGCTGTTGTTGTAGGAAAACTCAGCCAAAGGCAAATGCGCATCCCAGCTACCCCCAAAGTCTAACACACACGCTCTAAGCATGTCTTCCAATGTCTGAATCGTCCGCTCGCTCTGACCGTCTGTCTGGGGATGGTATGCGGTACTAAAATGCAGTTTAGTACCCAGCTCCTCATGGAATTTCTTCCAGAACCTGGAAGTGAAACGTACATCGCGGTCCGAAACAATCGAGATCGGCACTCCATGCCGAGATACTATCTCTCTCACGTATAACTCCGCCAACTTCTCTGCTGATGAACTTTCGCTAATGGCAAGGAAGTGTGCACTCTTTGTCAACCTATCCACAATCACCCAAATTGCATCGACTCCTCTGGCAGTTCTCGGCAATTTGGTGATGAAATCCATCGTAATCTGCTCCCACTTCCACTCAGGAATCTCCAAGGGCTGCAACTTACCATGCGGTCTCTGGTGCTCGGCTTTAACCCTACGGCAGGTCAAACACCTCTCAACGAACCAAGCAACGTCTCTCTCTTCATGCAAGGCCACCAATATTCCTTTCTCAGATCCAAATACATCTTCGTAGCACCGGGATGGATCGAGAATTTCGATCTATGAGCCTCCTCCATCAAAGTAGCACGCGTACCGCCCACGAATGGTACCCAAATCCGACCCTGAAACGTCAGAAGTCCTCGTCCATCTTTAACGAACTCTGAAATTAACCCGACGACCCGCTCCTTCTTCTGCATCTCGGATCTTACAACCTCGGCCTGTGCCCCACGAATAGCATCTAATACCGGAGTCATCACCGTCAACCTCAGACATACGTCCCGCAATGGAGTGCTCTCCGCCCGACGACTCAATGCATCGGCTACCACATTAGCCTTGCCTGGGTGGTATAGGATCTCACAGTCATAATCCTTAACCACGTCCAACCATCTCCTCTTTCGCATATTTAGGTTGGGTTGATCCATCAAATACTTCAAACTCTTATGGTCCGTGTATATAGTACAACGAACCCCGTATAGGTAGTGACGCCAAATTTTGAGAGCGAACACTACTGCCCCCAACTCTAAGTCATGCGTGGGATACCTCGCCTCGTGAGGCTTCAGCTGCCTCGATGCATAAGCTATCACATGGCCCCTCTGCATCAACACTGCACCCAGTCCCGAAATCGATGCGTCGCAATATACGACAAAGTCCTCCATCCCCTCCGGGAGAGCTAATACCGGGGCTTCGCACAGTCTCTGACGAAGTGTCTCGAAGGAAGTCTGCTGCTCGGGTCCCCATGAGAATGTAACACCCTTCCGGGTCAATCTAGTGAGCGGTACCGCGATCTTGGAGAAGTCTCTAATAAACCTCCGATAGTACCCCGCCAACCCAAGGAAACTCCTGATCTCGGAAGGTGACTTCGGTGCCTCCCAACTCATCACTGCTTCCACCTTGGCCGGATCAACCAATATCCCTGCCTGATTAACAACATGTCCCAGAAATTGGACCTCCCGCAACCAGAAGTCACATTTGGAGAATTTCGCATATAGCTTCTCCGACCTCAGTACCTTAAGGACCTCCCTCAAATGCCTCTCATGCTGCTCTCTAGACCGCGAATACACCAGGATGTCGTCGATAAATACAATCACTGACCGATCCAGCATCGGCCTGCATACCCTGTTCATGAGGTCCATGAACACTGCCGGGGCATTGGTGAGCCCAAAAGGCATCACCACGAACTCGTAATGCCCATACCGCGTCCTAAATGCTGTCTTCTGGACGTCCTCATCCCGCACTCTTACCTGATGGTACCCTGATCTCAGATCGATCTTGGAAAACCAAGATGCCCCTTGCAACTGATCGAATAGATCATCGATTCTCGGTAACGGATAGCGGTTCTTGACCGTCACCTTGTTCAACTCCCGGTAATCGATACACATCCGGTGTGAACCATCCTTCTTCCTGACGAACAGAATCGGTGCTCCCCACGGCGAGCTACTCGGCCGAATAAATCCCTTTCCCAGCAACTCCTGGAGTTGCGAGGACAACTCTTGCATCTCTGGAGGTGCAAGACGATAAGGCACCTTCGCAATAGGCGCAGCCCCCGGAACCAGATCGATACCAAACTCTACCTGTCTCGCAGGAGGTACTCCCGGCAAATCCTCGGGAAAAACATCTGGAAACTCGCGCACCACTAGAACCTCCTCCACTGTCTTCGGTCTCTCGGAAGTCTCCCGCGTATCCATCACACACGCCACAAAACCTTTACATCCCTGCTGTAGGCATTGCCTCGCCCTAGCAGACAAAAACAAAAAGCTGATCCCGAACGGGTACCCTCGCCGTAAACCGTAAGAACTCCCCCACTCGGGTCTCGTATAGTCACCAGCTGACGCTCGCAGTCAATGACGGCGCTGAATCGGCTCAACCAGTCCATGCCTACGATGACACAGACATCTCCCATCGCAATAGGAATTAGGTCAATCGGAAACGCAACCCCGAAAATCT
This sequence comes from Lactuca serriola, assembly GCF_051521515.1. NCBI lineage: Eukaryota > Viridiplantae > Streptophyta > Magnoliopsida > Asterales > Asteraceae > Lactuca > Lactuca serriola. Next base: position 156,456,757 of record NC_136415.1, read on the forward strand.
CTAGCACGCATCCCCGAAGAACCTCCGTAGGACAAACCACCCTCTCGGCCGCAATAGAAACGCCCAAAGGCCGACTTAACGGCTCACGACTAATGCCGATATGCTGACTAAAAGCTAACGATACAAAAGATCTACTCGCACCCGAATCAAATAACACTAGAGCAGGCATAGAGTTCACAAGAAAAGTACCTGCCACAACATCGGGCGCAGCGCGGACCTCCTCCGCAGTCAGCTGAAAGGCTCTCCCGCGAGCCCTCGGGGACTCGACCTTCGCCGGTCGGGTCTCAGTAGTCCTGGTAGTGGGTGTAGCTCCCTGACAAAGCTGCGGGCACTCGGCCTTCCGATGGCCTGTCTGGTTGCAGTGAAAGCAAACCATAAACCCCTTAGGGCAATCCCTGGCAATGTGTCCCTCCTTGCCACACTTGTAGCAACCACCAGCTCGACACGCCCCCTCATGACCCTTGCTGCACTTCGCGCAAGTGCGGCCCTTCGGACCTCCCATCCTCGAATCAGCGGACTTGATCCGCTTCGCTGCCGGCTGAGACTGAGTCGGCCGCCGATCCACCTGCCGAGACTCGGCCTCCTCCCTCACCTGAGTCTCCAACTCGATCTCGCGCTTCCTGGCGTTCGCCTGAAGCTCAGTGAAAGTACGATAGGTGGAGTTTGACACAAACTCCCGGATATCCCTCCTCAGCACGCCCAAATACCGGCTCATCCGTGACTGCTCTGTAGATACCAGCTCGGGGCAGAACATCGCCCTCTCATAAAACTTCCGTGTGACCACTGCAACGGAATCAGTACCCTGTTTAAGGGTCAAGAACTCCTGAATCAATCGTTCCCTCTCCACCGGAGGAACGTACTCGTCCCTGAACATCTCGGTAAACCTCTCCCACGTCACCGCTGTAATCTCCGCCAGAGTGAAGTTCGCCGTCACGAACTTCCACCAATCCTTCGCTCCCAGTCGGAGCTGGTTCAGCGCGAACCGTACCCTCAGGTGCTCCGGGCATGAGCAAGTATAGAAGCACCCCTCAACGTCGGCGATCCACCTCATCGCCGCAATCGGATCCTGTGTCCCATCGAACTCAGGGGGTTTCGTGTTGCTAAATTCTCGGAACAGCAACGAATCACCCCCTTGCGGCCTGGCAGCGGCCACGGCTGCGGTAGCGGCAGCAGCTGCAGCCTCAGTCAGTGCGGCGTACCGCTCCTCGAATGTCTCCATCAGTGTGGTCTTAATAGACCCAAACATCTCCGGGATCTCGGCCCGGATCGCTGCAGCCACCTCCTCCTGGATCATCTGACGAATATCCTCGTCACTCACAGTGCTCGAACTCGCCCCATTGCGTGTGATAACCATGATGTCTCTGAAATACAACATAAAATATCAGAGACTCCACCAAGTACAATTGTACTCGATAACGCACCCTACTCAGTCTCCGATATCCAGGGATTCTTACTTGGGTCTTCCACCGACCCGGTGTCTTCGGTAGTACGGGCCCAATACTACCGACCACACCGTATCAGTATTCGTCCCAAATCTTCCTCCCCAAACCCCGAATAATGAGTACTCTACTTCCAGTATGCACTATCTACTTGCACGCTACCAAATATCTCATATAAGCAATCTCCCTAGACTAAGGCATCACAAAACAGGCCATTCTAGTCCTATCATGTATACCTAGTCTCCTAGCATGCATAACAATTCATAATTCAGTGCATAACATAACATTGTAAGGTATTCTGGGGATCTTTACCGTTCGGGCGCTGGCTGATCGTACACACTGCTCCGTTCTTGTTTACCGCTTTACCATTTATAAAATTGTATGTCTTTATTACTTTTAAAAGATTTTTCCTCAAATCCTCGGTTTGAGTTCAGTTACACCCGAAGGTACACCCGAATCCCTCAAACCAAGGCTCTGATACCAATTGTAACAGCTCAAATTCTGAAATAAATTTTTCAAAAAAATAAAACAATTTCACTCAACAATAGTATTTATTCCAAATTTCATTTCAAAATACAATTTAAAGGATCCCCAAGATCTCCAACAATGGCAGTGTGTACGCGTCACGCCGGCGCCTTCCCACGGTCCTCGCTAGTACCTGAAACACATACATACAACTTGTAAGCATAAATGCTTAGTGAGTTCCCCAGTATACAACTTACACACATACGCCTTTCCAGGCCCTGACCTTCCGGTTCACAATACATTGCCTTCCGGCCCGTAACATAACTGCCTTCCGGCCCATGACTTATCGCCTTCCGGCCCGTATCATATTGCCTTCCGGCCCACAGTATATTGCCTTCCGGCCCATAACATTTACAACACATAATACATATAACTTAACACACATAGCACGTAGCACATACATCATACCTGACCTTTCTGCCACATAATATATCGCCTTCCGGCCCACATAAACATACATATCATGCATAGCATCTATCTTTCTATTTATAACATAAATAACACATATCATATACTACCTTCCGGTCTCACAGTCAAACCCTTCCGGGTGGAGTATAGTGAGAAAACTCACCTCGTAGTATGTAGGCTAGAACTCTTGAAACTACTCGCACTCAATCCGCCAAACTGCAGACTCCCTATAATACCACATACCCTTATTAATAATCTTATCAAACAAGACAACTGACCCTACGAAATTACATGCAGGTCAACTCTGGTCAACGGTCAACTTGACCGGACTCGTCGAGTGCAAAGGCGACTCGGCGAGTCTAGACGTCCTCCCCAACTTCCCTGTTGTTCCCCTTTCTACCCGTCGAGTATCCCTCCTGACTCGACGAGATCCTCGTGGAAGAATCGCGGGGCCACCCCGACTCCACTCGCCGAGTCTAAAGAACAACTCGGCGAGTCCCAGTGAACCTTCGAGATACTCGCCGAGTCTGAAGAACAACTCGGCGAGTCCCAGTGAGCCTTCAAGCTACTCGCCGAGTCTGATCATTGGACTCGGCGAGTCCATGCCATGCAGTCGATCAACTGCCTCCTGTAATCCGCATGGTTCCGATATATACATATACATGGGACTTCCTGGACCTCTAAACATACTATTACTGGGATTTAAACACTTGATAACAACATTATAATCTATCTAATCACTAAATGGGTTTCATAAACCCTAGATTCGTGCTCACCATCAAAACAACAGAAATGGGCCGAGCATTACCTGAAGAACGTGATCTCTGTGTCCCCAACCTTCAGAACTCAATCCTCTTGATCTTCCTTTGACCAAAACCTTGCCTCTTCTTGCCTAACAATCTCCTCAAGGTCCCCAATAGCCTTCCCTTCTCCTCTAATCGTCCACAGATGCTAGGTGCTTCACAATCGGCCAAAAAAAAAACGTACAGTGACGGCCTAAGAGGCATTATATATGTTCCAAACTAAACGGCTAGGGTTTCTGCTGAACAGCGTCGACTCGCCGAGTCCATATCTGGACTCGTCGAGTCCAGTCGCGCATCCGCGACCAAGCCTGTGGTCCTACTCGGCGAGTCAGGCACCAACTCGCCGAGTCCCTTCCTAAAATGTCCCCAAAAATAGTTTTAAAACAATACCTGAAATACCGGGCTGTTACAAAATGGTTTGGGAACCTTAAACTTGTCAAACACCCTCCAATTAGGTGTTTACAGCCAAGGCACCCCGAGAACATGTTCATGGGCCGTAAACTCCTTTATACATGTCAAATGATACCCTAAATACATACCAAAGCTTGGAAAATTAGTTAGAATCACATGTGATTGTCCAAAGCATCACAAAATAAATATGGTTTGAGCTTGGGGGAGTTTACGGCCATAAACTCCAAGTTTACAGCCGTGAACTCCCATAAGTGATGTATATGTTGATTCAATTCAATCCAAGGCATTAGAAAAATCCATTCTAGCATTCCCCATGTCCATTCAAGCCATTTAGCACTTAAAATCACCCAAACATGAGTTCACGGCCGTGAACTCATGTATGTAGGGGATATATAGCCTCAAACTCCATTAGGAGTTTACTCTTGAAGAGTAAACTCAATTCCCAAGTCCCTCGCATCATTACAAGTCTGTAGATGTCACCCGGGTCACTCCAAACACTGGTTTTGAAGTGTTTTCGCTCAATGGAGTATAATATTCCATCTAATTAGTATTTTAAATTTAATTAGATAAATTTGGATATTATTTCATATTACATAGGAACCTCGCATGTAATCAAGCCCCGAACCAACGTTTAGTGTCCGAAACAGTTGCGTCTCCTCGTCTGGTGAGTTCATACCCCTACCCTTTTTCACTGTTTTTCACTGTTTTCAGGGGGGGACACATGCAAAGTACAAGGAATTACTTGTACTCAAAACTTGTTTTCATGTGTGTGTTTCACATTTTATATGCTTTTAACACTGATTGTTACAACTGATAACCGTTTGAACATACAGATCACGTAAACATATATTTGTGAAATGGATTTTAAACTGTTATGTTTTATATATATTTCACAAATGATTTTCCACATTTTATTAGTTAAAAGCATGACATTAGAACCTGTGACCATAAAACTTGTACACTGTTTTGTCCCCGGTAACACTCCACAGAGATACGCGACTGGAGGATTATCATATTATTACTAGTAAATTGTTAGTCCTGTATGATTGGAGACACGTCCTCGACGAACACTTCACAGAGATACCTGAGTGGAGGACTGCACCCGTAACCAGAATCTGTAGGATAAGGAGCTTGACTTGAGTGTATAGATCTATATGGGGCTGACTACCCCACACCTGGCTTCTAGCTACAGCCGAACCGAAATGGTTCAAGGGTGGCGAAAGTCATAAGGTGATGTGGACTACTTATTGCCACATCTAGTCTATCGTATGGTTATGGAACTCGCAATTCGGATAACAGAAATTTACTTAATAGTAATAATGAATAACGTAATACATTTCACAAGATAACTAGGTTTCAGTATACATCTTTCACATTGGTAACCAACAGTCAGGAAAGTATGGGACTTTCCTGGGGAAACATTATAAATAACTAGAAAAGCGTAACAAACCGGGTAACTTTACATCTTAGAAGGGTAAACGTGTTTTTCATAATACATCTTTTACATTTGATAACCAACAATCAGGAAGGTATGGGACTTTCCTGGGAATACATTTGTACATAACCAGAACAGTATAACAAACCAGATAACCTAACTGTACATTTCACAAGAGTAAACATGTTTTCAGTGTACAACCTTACTTCACTTTACATCTTGAGAACCATTAACCAACCTTTTAAGAAAATATGGGATTTTCTTGGTGTGTGTAACATTTTCAGAAACAGAAAGGAAACTTGAACATTTTCACAAAACAAAACCGCTTATGAACTCACCAGCGTTATGCTGATTTTCAAACCGCTTGTGTTCTCAGGTCAGCGTTAGAACAGGTACCCGAAGATCCTTTTGTTCGAAGACGGTGTGCACAGAAGACTTGTCTCGTTTTGTTTATATATACTATGTAACACAACTGTACAACTTACTTTTGAAACAAATGTAAACTTTTCTATATGTAATGTAATGGTTGTTTTACTTTACTTACTATGTGCATTGGATTTGATACTCAACGTGGAGTCAACCCCGGAAATGTTTCCGCCTTCGGTTTTCGGGGTGTGACAGATTGGTATCAGAGCCCTTGTTTATAGTGAATAAAGTATACCAAACCTTACATGGTATAAAACTATAAACACTAAAGGGCCTAAGTGCTCTGAATTAAAAGTATCTTCAAACTATAAGTATTTTCAAAAGTATACAAGTATATCGAACCGTCGAGATCCGTAACTACAAGTAGAACAAAACATAAGTAAATGGGTGTCGTACGCTGCAGTTAAACCTGGGCAGTTATGTATTCGTGTCAAGGATCAATATAGCGTGGCCAACTATATTCATTCGAGACACGGCCAACTTGTGCTTGGGAGTGACTGTGTGGTATACGGCATGCCTAAGACTTACCCTAATACCACAAACATCGAGCCAGTGTCGTAGCGAATCATGAAATACTATGGGAGTATTTCTTGAGCCAATGCTTTGTAGAAATCCTCGTTCACGTATAGATCATTGATCATTCCGTTAGTGATAGTTTACCTGCTATGATAACTCTTTCCTGCTTTATCGCTTATTCGGAATATATATCTGTCATATCTCTCGATTCGATTCAGAGGACTTATCATCCTCTCTTTCTTGATCTTATTAGATCAAGATGCCTCCCAGAAAGAGACCCAGCTCAAAGACCAACAACCCTCCGCCACCACCTCCTCCTGAAATTTATCCTGTGGTATTTTAGGCAGCTGTTACCGCCGCGGTGGCAGCTGCTATGTCTCAATTGAACACTGGTGGTTCTGGTGGTTCGGGAGGCGGTACTCAAACTCAGGATCAAGAAAGCAATCAGGAACACCGAAAGGAGGGTTCCTATAACGATGTCATGAATGCAAAACCAACATCCTTCGATGGCACTGGAGGTGTCATTTCTTTATCCCGATCGTTCGAGAAAATCGAATCCATCTTTGAAATTTGTGCATGTGCGGAGTCCGATAAAGTCAAATTCGCAGCCTGTACCTTCATTGATAAAGCCTTGACTTGGTGGAATGGCCGAGTCAAATCTCTGACCCTACCCGTAGCCAACGTCATGGGCTGGGAAGCCATGAAAGAACTCATGATAGCCGAATACTGTCCCCGTGGTGAAATGCAGAAACTAGAGCACGGGCTCTGGAACCTGAAGATGAAGGGTTCCAATATTGCAGCATACACTTCTCGATTCAATGACCTCGCACTTCTTTGCCCAGGATTGGTCACTCCTGAAAGTAAAAAGATAGAAAAGTTCATCTGGGGGCTGACCTTGTGACATCCCGAAATTTCTAGTTTGCATTCTTCATTTTTATCAAAGTTAGCTTCGTTTTGCTATTTTATAGAGAAGTCTCGAGTCTAAAAGAGTGCTTAAGGTTTAGTATAATTGAAATACGCGTCAGAGGATGGGTTAGTTTGGGTGTAGCATTGGAAAAATGAGCCAAACACACCAAACCAGGTGTGTGCGGCCAGCCAGCCGCACACAGGCCAACCACACACACCTCCAACCGCATACACCCTCCTATATATACTATCCTTGGTCATTTTGATCATTTCTTACACTCTTACAAAGCTAGGACTTGAAAATCCTCTCAAGTATCATCCGGAAAGGTAACATCTTTCACCAAGAACACCAAGAACACCATGTTTTCTGGAAGCACACGCTTCTAGCAGCACACCTGGCCGCACGCATGGCCGCACACACACATATAGTGTGTATCCAGGCCATACACTCTCTTGTATAGCCTTTTAACCCTTCGTACAATCATTTATGGTTGTAACACTTCAATATAAGTGTTTACTAGTCCCTAAAGTGGTCCCAATTCAATAGTTAGTTATTTATAACACTAATTATATTCATATATGTATCAATATGTGCTAAATAGGATTCGCGTGTGTACTCAAGTCACCACTTGATACTTAGCAACAGATCCAACATTGTCATCAGAACCACTCACTACATGTGAGTTCATACCCCTGAATGAACCTTTTAAATGTTTTTACATGTTTTATTGGGGGGAATGCAAGTTAAACATGCCAGTTATCATAACAATCACATGTGCTTGATAACCTGCATGCACAAGGATTTACCACACTGTTAACTTTTTTACCGAGTTTGATACTGTAAATGGTTTTCAAAAATGTTTCCACTTGTTCGAATCTCTTACTTATATTGTTTTATCAAAGTTTCATTTAAAACTGATTTACGAAAGGTTTCCAAAGAAATTCTAAAGGTTTTCGAACTTATTTTACAAAGGAATACCCAGTCGTGTTTTTCTTAAGTATAAAGTTTTCTTCCATGTTTTGATACCCCACTCGTTATATACCACTGCCTTGTTATACTTTCACATAGTGGATACTTCTACTTAGTTAAATGATTATACTTGTTTACACTCTTACTTAGTGATACGCTTCTACTTCACTTATACTCGATACGCTCCTACTTCACTTGTTGTCGCTTCTACTTCGTGATACACTTATATTAGGTGACACTTATACTTCACGATTCATTTATTCTACACTGTACGTTTATACTTCACAATTCGGTTATTCCACATTGTACACTTATACTTCACGATTCGGTTATTACATACGATTCGGTTATACATCACAATTTGGTTATACTTCACGATATGATTCCACTTACTACACACTCAAACGTAGTTAGATGTATGTATGTGCTTGTATAGATGCATATAAATAATGATTGAAGGACTTAGGAAGGCTTGTCCGCCCTATTTCCTTTTATTTGTTGAGATGTGGTCTGGTAGGATCGGATGTCCGTTCGAAGGTCGTTTGATTCATTAGTTATATATTATGTATACGAGCATAGACATATAGGTTCACTCTAGTCAGTTCAGCTATGAGTCTCTACCTCTAGTTCAGCACTTATATTGGAAACCCACTACCCACTATGCGGGATGCATCTTCGGGACACGGCCTTCTCCGTCGTCTAGTTGGTAACCAGAGTCTCCTGTAGGGAGAACGAACATTGTGTGTATAGATCTATACGGGATTGACACCCCCGCAACCTGACTGCTAGCTACAGTCCATGGCCTACCAAGCCAAGGGGTGACAAATGTCACATTTTATAGACGCTTGTAGGGCGTCAGGTACTCTAGTGTCGGTTAGTATGGTTACGAGTATCCCAGGTTACCTTATAACTCATGGCCTTAAGGTAACAGTATTTCACACGGTACTTTACACTGTATTTCACATGGTATTTTACACTGTATGCTGGAAATCCACTCTCAGAGTCACACTGTTTTAGACCTTGCTAGCTGTATCTTTCATTTGATACTGTCTGGGGTCTGTATTCCTCGTGTTAGACCTTACTAGCTGTGTCTTTCATTTGATACTGTCTGGAGTCTGTAGTCTCTGTTTTTAGACCTTGCTAGCCGTACCTTTCATCCGGTACCGTCTGAGGTCTGTATCTCCCTTTGTTAGACTGAGCCAGGCGTGTCGTTTGTTCGATACTCTCCTGGAGCCTATGATTCCTCTTGCCTTAGTCAGCAGTCTTCACTGCTGAGGCATATGTTATTTTCCTTGAGTACTCCTGCTTTCTTTAATAATCAAATTCTGTATTTTGATAATAATAGCGATTAAGGGAAAACTAGTTTTTACCACATAACTCCGTCTAGTCTTGGTAGAAGACTGCTTTTATTAAAGAAAATATAGGATTTTCTGGAAAAGACACTAATGTAATGGACACCCTAAAACTACCACTTTTATTAAAGTTATTTGGATGAAATGACACTAAATACTTATGAACTCACCAGTATTTGTAAAAGTGCTGATACTCGCTTTTCAAATAACTTGTATTCTCAGGTCAGCATTAGACAGGTACATTCCCGGAGCTGTGGATGAAGAATGCTTAGTACCAAACTGCACTTATATTATTACCTGTATTACTTTGTTGTATTGTAATATAAACCATGTAAAACTATTACTATTAATGCAATGGTTGTTGTACTTTGATTACTATAATGCATGTGTTGTGATACTTGACATGACGTCATTCGCCCCTAAATGTTTCCGCTGTTCCGGTTTTGGGGTGTGACAGATTGGTATCAGAGCATTGTTTATAGTGAGCTAAGTATATCAATTCATAAAAGATATACATCCTATAAATACAAAGGGATAAAACACTATGACCAAGAATTATACTTTAAAATATTACCATATTTTACCAAAGTATAAGAACATCCAGAATCTAAACACTCAAACACAAGTATCACAAGAAGAACAAGAATAAAAGTCTTCGGATGTTGAGAATTACCGTCAAACCTGGGCAGTTATGTAATCGTAAGTTGGAATAAATGTAACCTGGTCAACTACATTTATTCAAGATACGATGAATGTGTGCTTGGGAGTGATAGTGGTGTTGCAACAGGTCTGAAACTTACCAACTAGGAATGTTAGAGCCAAACATAAAGTTAAAATACTATAGGAGTATTTTGGAATACAAAAAGATTCACAATAATCCCAGAATCACATTTAGAAGATAAGAATCAAACAAGAATTAAAATACCGTAGGGATATTTTAGGATACATAGATAACCTTGCATGAAGAACTAAAAAGATCCTTATTGATATACCTACAACTACAGAGAGTATACTCCCAAGGTTATATATAATAAGGATCCCATAGGCTAAGCATGTGTGGTTTCGCCCTATTTCCTTTTCCTCGTTAGGATGTGGATCTAGAGTAGTATCACATATTCGAAGGCCTATCGGATCTAAGCTATATATGATTTGTATACCCTGTGTAATCGTAGCAGGACTCGATATGGATCATTCAGTGAAATGTTAATAATCTCTTAGGATTCTTTAGACATTTCCATTCTCGCACGAACCCTGTAGAAAACCCTATCCACTTCAGTGCTTAACAGAAGAGTTGATTCCGGCCCCGAAGAAGTTCATTGAGAAGATTTCTAGTCGGAAATAAATGAACTGGGTCGAGACTATTGAATTCACCAAGTGCCTATATCTTTTAGGAGCAGTGATGAGAGATTTGCCTAAACTTCCGAGATTCCAGTCATCCATCATGAAATGATGACACCCAGAGTCGGAATCAGAAGGAAGGCGGAGTAGAAATTCAATATGTCCATACGAGGAGAGAACCCTAGGTAACTACCCGAAGGAAGCCAACGCCGATTCCAGTCAAAGATACGAGACAGACAGAGGGAGCCAGTGCATGGAACCCAAGAAGAGTCTTACCCTCGTATTCGTCACGCTAATACACCCTTAAAATAATACAATTTAGTGAGTTAGCAGTTACACTACTCACGCTATGTGTTAGGTAAATCATCGTTTCCCGTTGCCAGTAACACGATTAGAGAGGATCCCCGCACCTCTATTGAGAGTAATTAGCCATAAGCCTTCATGAGCCTCTTTTCCTGCGGTCTTTGTTCCGAACAGTTCTCAAACCTCTCTAGGTCGGAGAGTGAAACCTTTCCCAGTATAAAGGTAACTTAGTAGGAATGACTTGTATCTTATGGCCTTTTCCGATACTCATACTCCTACCTTGCACACCAGGACTACATCATAGGGATGTAGGTCGACACTCAGACAACCGGTACCCAAGGCATGGGAAAAATTTATGCCTAATACAGCCAGGACAGATATGTCTAGGGTTAGTCATCGTCTCTTATTACCGTGTTTTCCTTTCCGTGTAGAAAAACCATGCCTCCGAAGAAGCGTAACCAGTCCACAAGACAGAAAACCTACTCTCTTATTTGATGAAGCTACGTTCCAAGCTGCAGTCTCAGCAGTCGTAGCAGCTGTCATGGCTCAACTGAATGCTAACAACGCCAATATTAGCAAGGGCCCTATCGGAAATCTCGATTCTAGTAGTGGACAGCAGCAACCAACCTCTGCATACCCAACCGCCCAAGAACCTCACTCAAATCCACTGAAGAGAAAGATCAAGATCGAGGAGGTAAGTACCTCGACTCAAGGACCTTCCGAAGGGCAACGAGCTGAGATGGTCAAATTCCTTGCCGACCCTTCCACCCCTACGTCTAGGAGACCATACCTAGGAAACCTTCCCCAGTCCAACAAGTGTGGCTACCATCATCATGGTGTATGTCGGGAGCTCCATTGTGCTAGGTGCCACATGTTGGGGCATACTGCTCGCGTCTGCAGAACCCCGGTTGAGTTCATTACATCAACCACCAATGTGGCGAGCCGTACAGTTTGCCACCTATGTGGTGAGAAGGGGCACTTCAAGAAGAACTGTCCAACTGAAGGAAACAACAAAGACACATGAGGAGCCTAACTCTACTGCTTAAGGAGAAGCATCAAGGAACCCGGTAGATTTTTGGTACGTCTCTCAATCTCAGATAACTAACGTAAAATATTGAAAGTCTAATTCAAATGTAAATACTTCCCCATTAAGGCGAAAGTCGCAGCACTGTTATAAAATTTAAAATTCATCAGGTAAAACTATAATGGCAAAACATATACGTTACAGCCATGTATAGTTAAGATGGATAGACCTAGAGTGAGCGAATACCGCCTCATTTCCTATTCCTCGTTTGGTTGTGGATTTAAGGCGGAGCCGCTCAGTCAACAGTCCTCCCCACCTTAATTATGCATGACTAGTATATGTTAGGAGATTATAGAAATGCCTCGTGAGAATCCATTCATGAAAAGGTACTCTAGTCGGAAACACTTAGGACTCTCTATAGTTCCGCGTCGACTCTATCGGTCCAATTACCCGCGACAGTGATACACAGGACGAAACCCGAGACGCCTAGAACTTGTGTGCCTGTTCGGCGCATGACTCTACTGATCCTCATCTTATATCATGTCGTAGTGTGCCAACTTCGACAACTCTACTGATCATGGTTCAACCTCATGCAACCATGTGTGTAAATCCCTAGTGCTATGTAAAAAGAACTTTCTCCGTAAGACATGTCGGCAAATAAAGGTTCTTCCGAACCTAAAACATAACACAAATAATCAACCTAATACGATCCGTCAGTCTTCCCTCTTATCTCAAACCTTCCGAAGTACCCAGGAGAAGGGTACCGCGCGCTGTTGACCGACCCCTCTTAGTTATATGGAAACCGAAGCGAAAGACACTGCAAGATACTCCAGAGGACAATGACCATCCGAAGCATACTTCGTAGATTCCCCAGAAAGACCCTTCGCACCTCGCACATCAGGTTCGTGAACCCAGAAGATGGAACTCATGGGACTAACCACTATAACCAGGTATATGCATAAGGGTAGTATATAGTTGAGATCAAAAAGATTTAAGATGTGTGCTTCCTCCCTACTCCCTGTTCCTCGTTGGGTTGTGGGTCTGGGGTGGAGTCGCACAACTGAACATCCTGCCGACCTCAATTATATACGGCTTGCATACACCAAGTATTAGTGGTGAAGCCGAGTATGAGCTCTACCACAAACTTCATAGTAAAGCCCTTCCTCCTATTCCATAAAATAGGAGCTGGAGTCAAGAGAACCACTACGGGTTGAGCTACTATAATGACCACGGATCCGAAATTTGCTGTTATACCGGTTAAGCCCACATAGTAGCTAACACCCTCAGCTAGTAAAGAGATTAAAATTCCGAGTGATGGGAACCTATACTCACTAGATTTGACCTAGACCAGGAAAACTCAGAACCTTCGGAAGAGTAGTTGCAGTAGATGCTCGCACTACTCAGAAACTTCTTCCTCTCTGTTACCGACGAGTAGTGCATAGGACACTCTGCCCTCTCGCATGGAGGAAATCACCGTCGAAGATACACTGCATTCTCCGAAGTGAATACTAGAATACCGAGAACCACAGAATAACTTTCGCAACCAGGAATACTTGATCAAAATGCGAAAGTAGTTGTGTTAAGCCTTATAACCCAGATCCCGATGAGATTATAGACTTGACACCAGTCTAGGTGTTTGTCGATGGGTTATACAAGAGCACCCGCTTTCCACACTAAAATAAACCAACGCCTTGCAGATTAGAACATGTCTTAGAGATTCATTGGACTACTAGGTGTTCCACGAATACTATCTCGCACAGAAATGGTAGAACCACCTCCAGATATAGTCCAACACTCGTCTGGTGAAACCCTATCTCCCCGACCCTGAGGGTTTCCGTTAGAAATATCTCAAGAATCAGAAGTGCAGGTTCATTTTGCACAAGATTGAGATAGACACTCTGCAGCAAACAAGTACCCATAGACACGCAAACCACCCAATGATCTAGAAAGTCTCTAAAAGCCAATTGACAGGAAGCGCGAATCCAAGGACAACCCGAGCTTCCTAAGAACCAGCCTGAAGGACTACACTTCCAGTATGAGAGAGAACGTTTGGAACTTCGGAATGGCGATCATGCCAGTGATGATCTCACCATAGAAGTACACTATGTTCTAAGTACTGAAAAGCCCTACCCTTCCGAGAGTTTAGGACCATCCGAGGTTCCTTACAAAATTAGTCCAACCCTTGTCAGACCACTACTACTTTTAGAAATTCCACAAGTTTCACCCCAAATCAATCCACTTTTGATAAGTGTCTGCTCGACGTGACTTCTTGTATTCCACTCATCTTGACAGAAACCATTGGGAACCCTAACTTCGTAGAAGATCCAGTAGGAATCGCTAACGGCACAAGACGGAATCCGCATCCCGTAAGTGAAAGTTTAGTTAGAACACCAAGCGAATGCCAGAGTTCACTTGGGAGTGCGAGGACCAGCCTAATTGGAAGTACCTTCATCTCATTACTCGGTCATTCATACCTACTTCCTTGCCTAAACCTGAATTTCGGGACAAAATTCCCTCTAACGGGGGGATGTGACAACCCGAAATTTCTAGTTTACATTCTTCATTTTTATCAAAGTTAGCTTCGTTTTGCTATTTTATAGTGAAATCTCGAGTCTAAAAGAGTGCTTAAGGTTTAGTATAATTGAAATACGCGTCGGAGGATGGGTTAGTTTGGGTGTAGCATTGGAAAAACGAGCCAAACACACCAAACCAGGTGTGTGCGGCCGCACACAGGCCAACCACACACACCTCCAACCGCACACACCCTCCTATATATACTATCCTTGGTCATTTTGATCATTTCTTACACTCTTACAAAGCTAGGACTCGAAAATCCTCTCAAGTATCATCCAGAAAGGTAACATCTTTCACCAAGAACACCAACAACACCATGTTTTCTAGAAGCACATGCTTCTGGCAGCACACCTGGCCACACACATGGCCGCAAACACACATATAGTGTGTATTCAGGCCATACACTCTGTTGTATAGCCTTTTAACCCTTTGTACAATCATTTATGGTTGTAACACTTCAATATAAGTGTTTACTAGTCCCTAAAGTGGTCCCAATTCAATAGTTAGTTATTCATAACACTAATTATATTCATATATATATATATATATATATATATATATATATATCAATATGTGCTAAATAGGATTCGCGTGTGTACTCAAGTCACCACTTGATACTTAGCAACAGATCCAACATTGTCATCAGAACCACTCACTACAGGTGAGTTCAAACCCCTGAATGAACCTTTTAAATGTTTTTACATGTTTTATAGGGGGGGAATGCAAGTTAAACATGCCAGTTATCATATCAACCACATGTGCTTGATAACCCGCATGCACAAGGATTTACCAAACGGTTAACTGTTTTACCGAGTTTGATACTGTAAATGGTTTTCAAAAATGTTTCAACTTGTTCAAATCTCTTACTTATAATGTTTTATCAAAGTTTCATTTAAAACTGATTTATGAAAGGTTTCCAAAGAAATTCTAAAGGTTTTCAAACTTATTTTACAAAGGAATACCCAGTCGTGTTTTTCTTAAGTATAAAGTTTTCTTCCATGTTTTGATACCCCACTCGTTATATACCACTGCCTTGTTATACTTTCACTTAGTGGATACTTCTATTTAGTTAAATCCTTATACTTGTTTACACTCTTACTTAGTGATACGCTTCTACTTCACTTATACTCGATATGCTCCTACTTCACTTGTTGTCGCTTCTACTTTGTGATACACTTATATTAGGTGACACTTATACTTCACGATTCAGTTATTCCACACTCTACGTTTATACTTCACAATTCGGTTATTCCACATTGTACACTTATACTTCACGATTCGGTTATTACATACGATTCGGTTATACATCACAATTTGGTTATACTTCACGATATGATTTCACTTATTACATACTCAAACGTAGTTAGATGTATGTCTGTGCTTGTATAGATGCATATAAATAATGATTGAAGGAATTAGGAAGGCTTGTCCACCCTATTTCCTTTTCTTCGTTGAGATGTGGTCTGGTGGGATCGGATGTCCGTCCGAAGGTTGTTTGATTCATTAGTTATATATTATGTATACGAGCATAGACATATAGGTTCACTCTAGTCAGTTCAGTTTTGAGTCTCTACCTCTAGTTCAGCACTTATATTGGAAACCCACTACCCACTATTTGGGATGCATCTTCGGGACACGGCCTTCTCCGTCGTCTAGTTGGTAACTAGAGTCTCCTATAGGGAGAACGGACATTGTGTGTATAGATCTATACGGGATTGACACCCCCGCACCCTGACTGCTAGCTACAGTTCACGGCCTACCAAGCCAAGGGGTGACAAATGTCACATTTTATAGACGCTTGTAGGGCGTCAGGTACTCTAGTGTCGGTTAGTATGGTTACGAGTATCCCAGGTTACCTTATAATTCATGGCCTTAAGGTAACGGTATTTTACACTGTATTCCACACGGTATTTTACACTATATTTCACACGGTATTTTACACTGTATGCTAGAAATCCAATCTTAGAGTCACACTGTTTTAGACCTTGCTAGCTGTATCTTTCATTTGATACTGTCTGGGGTCTGTATTCCTCGTGTTAGACCTTACTAGTTGTGTCTTTCATTTGATACTGTCTGGAGTCTATAGTCTCTGTTTTTAGACCTTGCTAGCCGTACCTTTCATCCGGTACCGTCTGAGGTCTGTATCTCCCTTTGTTAGACTGAGCCAGGCGTGTCGTTTGTTCGATACTCTCCTGGAGCCTATGATTCCTCTTGCCTTAGTCAGCAGTCTTCACTGCTGAGGCATATGTTATTTTCCCTGAGTACTCCTGCTTTCTTTAATAATCAAATTCTATATTTTGATAATGATAGCAATTATGGGAAAACTACTTTTTACCACATAACTTCGTCCAGTCTTGGTAGAAGACTGCTTTTATTAAAGAAAATATAGGATTTTCTGGAAAAGACACTAATGTAATGGACACCCTAAAACTACCACTTTTATTAAAGTTATTTGGATGAAATGACACTAAATACTTATGAAGTCACCAGCATTTGTAAAATTGTTGATACTCGCTTTTCAAATAACTTGTATTCTCAGGTCAGCATTAGACAGGTACATTCCCGGAGCTATGTATGAAGAATCCTTAGTACCAAACTACACTTATATTATTACTACTAAATTGTTAGTCCTGTATGATTAGAGACACGTCCTCGGCGAACACTCCACAGAGATATGCAAGTGGAGGACTACACCCGTAACCAGAATCTATAGGATAAGGAGCGTGACTTGAGTGTATAGATCTATATGGGGCTGACTACCCCACACCTGGCTTCTAGCTACAGCCGAACCGAAATGGTTCAAGGGTGGCGAAAGTCATAAGGTGATGTGGACTACTTATTGCCACATCTAGTCTATCGTATGGTTATGGAACTCGCAATTAGGATAACAGAAATTTACTTAATAGTAATAATGAATAACGTAATACATTTCACAAGATAACCAGCTTTCAGTATACATCTTTCACATTGGTAACCAACAGTCAGGAAAGTATGAGACTTTCCTGGGGAAACATTATACATAACTAGAAAATGGTAACAAACCGGGTAACTTTACATCTCAGAAGGGTAAACATGTTTTTCAGAATACATCTTTTACATTTGATAACCAACAATCAGGAAGGTATGGGACTTTCCTGGGAATACATTTGTACATAACCAGAATAGTATAACAAACCAGATAACCTAACTATACATTTCACAAGAGTAAACGTGTTTTCAGTGTACAACCTTACTTCACTTAACATCTTGCGAACCATTAACCAACCTTTTAAGAAAATATGGGATTTTCTTGGTGTGTGTAACATTTTCAGAAACAGAAAGGAAACTTGAACATTTTCACAAAACAAAACCGCTTATGAACTCACCAGCGTTATGCTGATTTTCAAACCGCTTGTGTTCTCAGGTCAGCGTTAGAACAGGTACCCGAAGATCCTTTTGTTCGAAGATGGTGTGCACAGAAGACTTGTCTCATTTTGTTTATATATACTATGTATCACAACTGTACAACTTACTTTTGAAACAAATGTAAACTTTTATATATGTACTAATCAAGCTCCGTTTGATCTCCCAGAAGCGGAAGCTGAATCAGTTGCAGGCTATAATGTAGAATATGCCTTTTGAAATGCTTTAAGAGGTCAATACATTAGCCATCGGGAGCGCTCTTTGAAAGAATGTAATGGTTGTTTTACTTTACTTACTATGTGCATTGGATTTGATACTCAACGTGGAGTCAACCCCGGAAATGTTTCCGCCTTCAGTTTTCGGGGTGTGACAGCTGTCAACTCTGAACCATTCAGTGATGCATCCTTTAGATAAGGGATCATATAATCACCTGTTCTCAAGATATCAGCTGGACAAATACATGGAAAAATGTCATACTTATTGTCCAGCTGTTTGTTTCCCGATTTCCGATTCGTCTGACATAGAACATAACTGAACACATCAATTTAGTTCTGACCGGGCCTGATACGTAAGTCAAAATAGAATCATCTAGGGGCCCAAGATATCACTTTTAATCCTCTTAGGATAAAAAGGAACAGATAAACTTCAACTTTATATGCTTGAACTAACTACTCATTAAATTATGTACAACGACACATTTTAAAACATCAAGTTACTAAAGCGTTTTCGTGTCATCAATGCACAACTAATTCATAGTTGTCACACCCCCAAACCAGAATGGCGGAAACATTCAGGGGTGGATGACTTCACATAGTATCACAACCATTGAATATTGTAAAGAAAGTAACACAACCATCACATATATAATGAAAACGTATGTTGTTGCGTTATACATATTAGCAAAAGAATATTACAATGAGATGATAAATGTTCAATAATAAAACATCCTTAGTGTTCCTTTCTCCAAAAGCTGGTGGTTACCTATATTATTGATTCCCTGAGAAATACAAGTGGTTTCGAAAAAGTGTCAACAATTAAGTTGGTGAGTTCATAAATGTTTTGCATTGAAAAGTATGTCCTTTTTTATAGTAAATCGATGAACGAGGTTTTCAGAAAATCCAATATTTTCTATAAATGATTTGAAAAGTTTCCCATGTTGGAGTGCGTTTGTGTTTTCCATACTTGAATAATAGTGATAAAATTTGTGTTAACAATAAAATGGAAAACTGAAATGCATATATGAATCTCGTAAATCAAACTTGTTTTTATACTTTTATGTGAGTTTTATAACCATGCTATTGACATTGATGGCCTGTAACAACGTTCTTCAAGCGTTGGAACTGTTATGACATTTGTCACCCCAGGCCTGCTGGCCTAGCTGTAGCTAACAGCTTAAGTGTGGGATTGTCAATCCCGTATAGATCTATACACAAGTATCACGCTCCCCCTACAAGGGATTATGGTATATAATACAGGACTTAATAATGCATACTCGAACGTACGTGAAGCTGTCTCACATTACTTGGTATAAACAGATTTACGATAATAAAGACTTTACTTCTTTTGAAAGCATTTCATTTGTCGAGATGTATATGTAAAATGTATGAATCACTTGAATACTACACTCGTTATAGTTTCTCAAAAGTATGTTCCCATTTGGCATTAACAACTTGGTGATATAATAGCCCTTTAAACATAAAGTTATTTTTGTAATCAAAACTCTATAAGAACGATATTATAAAAATGATACTTTGATTTGTAATGTACTTGTATTCCCCCCTTAAAACATGAAAAGTATTGAAAAGTAGGGGTATGAACTCACTCGTTAAGTTTGAAGAGAGAGGCTAGGGTTGAGCAGAACTTCGACCGCGGATGGTTGCGTCGTCGGGCTCTTCGGGGATCTCTGCAGCGTAAATCTTTCGTCGGGGGCTCGAGTGCGGAAACCGAGGTGAGGGAAAGGTCTCTGGAGCTTAGAGGTGTGGGAGAAGGACTGAGGAATGGTGAATGGTGTGCAAAAACTCGAGCTCATGCCTTCTATTTATAGGGCTGGAAACCCTCGTACGCGGCGCGTACTTCCGAAGTACGCGGGGCGTAAGATGGCGTCATGGCTTACGACTCGGGTCTAGCTAAGCGTAGCTTGGGCGGGCCGATGGGACTCGACTATGGGTCTAGTACGCGGGGCGTACTCCCATATTACGCGGGGCGTAATCCTGGCTTCCGACTTCTAAATTCCGTAACTTTCGCGTACGAGTTCCGTTTTTCCCGTTCTTTATATCCACGCGTAGGTGAGATTATGCTCTACAACTTTCATTTAGACTCCGTCGGCTAGTTTTGACTTTATTTTTAATGATATAATTTTAATAGGTCGGGCCTCCTAAAGTTCGTTAAAAATTCATAGGTTCTTTATTCGACGTCGGTTTTCGTTTGTCTTTTTATCGTTTTATTACTACTGTGGAGATCTTCAACTTCCGTTTAGGTGGCGATAGCTAAATAACACTCTATCTTAAATCCGAGTTTTTAGCTCTCTACTATTGTTGCGAAACTTTAAAAATTCGTAACTTCTTCATACGAGGTCCAATTTGGGCGATCTTTTTATGTACGCTCACCTTTCAACGAGATCTACGACTTTGGTTTAGATACTTAAGGCTAAAATGCATTTTATTAAGATTCTACTTTTTACGTCAAATAATGTTTTAACGTCGTGTCATAAATATACGAGTGGTTATAATTTCTTCAATATAACCCGGTTTTGAGCGTTCTTTATGTTTTTGGAAACCTTGGCTTGATATCTAATATTTGATGTATCCCAACTTAGATACTTGAACACTTTATTTTCGAGGTTAATTTCGTTGTTTTTAGCTTTCGAGTGTTTACAATGCTTTTGGGAAAAATAGGGTTGTCACATCATCCCCCTGTTAAGGGAATTTCGTCCCGATATTTAATCTAAGATAGAGTTTACAGTTTTAGGAAAAAGATGCGGGTACTTTTGTTTCATCTGATCCTCGCGTTCCCAGGTGTATTCAGGTCCTCGCTTGGCGTTCCAGGGGACCTTTACAATGGGTATGCGGCTTTGTTTAGTCCTTTTGATTTCTCGATCCATGATCTCTACTGGTTCCTCCACAAATTGAAGGTTTTCATTTATTGCAATTTCGTCTAGAGGGACGACAAGGGTCTCGTCGGATAAGCACTTCTTCAGATTCGATACGTGAAAGGTAGGGTGTACGTTGTGGAGCTCCTGAGGTAGTCTAAGTTTGTAGGCCACTAGACCGATCCTGGCAAGGATCTCGAATGGTCCGATGTATCTAGGGTTCAGTTTTCCACGTTTTCCGAAGCGTATTAAACCTTTCCAAGGTGAGACTTTGAGTAGGACATGGTCTCCAACTTGGAATTCCAAGGGTTTGCGTCTCTTATCTGCGTAACTCTTTTGTCTATCCCTTGATGCTTTTAGACGTTCTCGGATTTGAACAATCTTCTCCGTAGTCTCCCTTATGATTTCTGGTCCAGTGAGTGTGTTGTCAGTTGCTTGTCCTTTTGCTAGTTGCGTGTCCCCCACTTCGGCCCAGCACAAAGGTGACCTGCATTTGCGGCCATAGAGGGCTTCGAACGGGGCAGCTTTGATACTGTTGTGGTAGCTATTATTGTACGAGAACTCGACCAATGGTAGATGTGTGTCCCATGCTTTTCCAAAATCGATTACGCAAGCTCTCAGCATGTCTTCTAGGGTTTGTATAGTTCTCTCGCTCTGGCCGTCGGTTTGTGGGTGATAAGCGGTACTCATGTCTAGTCTTGTCCCCAAAGCCTTTTGTAGCGACTGGCAGAACCTTGAGGTGAATCTACTATCTCGGTCCGAGATAATGGATATGGGCACACCATGCAGTCGTACAATTTCTCTGAGGTATGTCCTTGTTAACTTCTCCAATTTATCCGTCTCTTTGATTGGTAGGAAATGTGCTGACTTAGTTAACCTGTCGACAATTACCCAAATGGTGTCGAGTCCGCTTGTTGTCTTGGGTAATTTTGTTATGAAATCCATGGTTATCCGCTCCCACTTCCATTCGGGTATTTCTGGTTGTTGTAATAAACCCGAAGGCTTCTGGTATTCCACCTTGACTTTGGCACATGTCAGGCATTTGCTCACGTAGGTAGCAATTTCGGCTTTCATGTTTTGCCACCAGTACAACTTCTTGAGATCGAGATACATCTTATCGGAGTCGGGATGTATGGAGTATCATGTTTTATGGGCTTCGTCCATAACGATTTCTCTGAATCCACCAAACTTCGGTATCCAAATTCGATCCATGAAATAACGAATTCCGTTGTTCTTGGTCTCAAGGTTCTTGTCCATTCCTCTTAGGGCTTCTCCTGTCACATTTTCAAATTTCAAGGCTTCTATTTGGGCTTCCTTGATTTGCGTGAACAGGTGTGATTGGATCGTCATAGTTAGGGATTTTACTCGGCGACCTGAGTACTCCTTCCAACTGAGTGCATCAGCCACTATATTAGCTTTTCCAGGGTGATATCGAATTTCGCACTCGTAATCACTTAGTAGTTCTACCCATCGTCTCTGTCTCATGTTGAGTTCCTTCTGGTTGAGGAAGATTGTACATTTTGTGCCATAGAGATAGTGTCGCCATATCTTCAGAGCAAAGACGACTGCTCCTAGCTCAAGATCGTGCGTTGTGTAGTTCACTTCGTGCGTATTTAGTTGCCTTGAGGCGTAGGCGATCACCTTCCCTCTTTGCATTAAGACACACCTAGGTCCTTGGTTTGATGCATCACAATAGACCACGAAGTCCTCCGTTCCCTCGGGCAGGGTTAGGATGGGTGCACTACATAAGGCTCGCTTTAGTGTCTGAAATGCGCTGTCTTGTTTTTCTCCCCAGTCGAAGGTCACATTCTTCTGGGTTAGGGTGGTAAGTGGCTTGGCAATCTTTGAAAAGTTCGGTATGAATCTTCGGTAATACCCGGCGAGTCCCAAAAATTGCCGGATTTCTGTAGGGGTTCTTGGAGTAGTCCAATTATCTATTGCCTTTATCTTGGAAGGGTCCACGTGTATTCCTTCTTTGCTTACAACATGTCCTAGGAAATCCACTTCCCGAATCCAAAATTCGCATTTGGAAAATTTTGCGTAAAGTTTCTCTGCCCTTAATGTTTCCAGTACTTGGCGGAGATGTTTGCTGTGTTCTTCCTGGCTTCTTGAATAGATGAGTATATCATCTATGAAGACGATCACGAATTTATCCAGGAAGGGACGACATACTCGGTTCATCAAGTCCATGAACACTGCTGGAGCATTCGTCAATCCGAAGGGCATTACTACAAATTCGTAGTGACCATAACGTGTTCGGAAAGCCGTTTTGGGGATGTCTCCCTCCAGTACTCGCAGTTGGTGATAACCGGATCTTAGATCGATCTTTGAGAAGTAGCTTGCTCCCTGAAGTTGGTCGAATAGATCGTCTATGCGCAGTAAGGGATATCGGTTCTTGATCGTCAGTTTGTTTAGTTCCCGATAATCGATGCACATGCGAAAGGATCCGTCCTTCTTTTTCACGAATAGGACTGGCGCTCCCCATGGTGAGAAGCTCGGTCTGATGAATCCCTTGCTCAGCAGCTCCTTTAATTGACTGGATAGTTCCTGCATCTCGGCTGGGGCTAAATGGTAAGGTGACTTTGCTACAGGGGTAGCTCCGGGGATTAAGTCGATTCTGAACTCGACTTGACGTTCCGGTGGGATTCCTTGAAGATCTTCTGGGAAAATATCTGGGAAGTTGCAGACTTCCGGAATGTCTTTAATGTGTTTCGATTCTCGCTTCTTATCTACTAAGTAGGCTAGAAAGGCATGATATTCCTTACGAAGATACTTTTGTGCTTTAATACAGGAAATGATTTGTAAACTTGAACTAGGTTTGTCGCCATAAATGACAAGAGTTTCGCCGTTTGGCAGATTTAGGCGAACAGCCCTTTCGTGGCAAAGGATATCGGCATGGTGAAGGCTCAACCAGTCCATACCGATGATGACATCGAAACTTCTTATGGAAATGGGCATAAGATCAACTCGAAACAAACGCTCGTTTAAATTTAGTGTGCACCCTACGTATAAATCGTTTGCGTGTTCTGTTTTACCGTCTGCCATTTCTACAGTGAATATTTTATTGAGTGGTTGGGGTTTTTGATTAAGTAGGTGTTTGAATTTATGACTCACAAAACTTCTCTCCGCACCGCAGTCAAAAAGTATGCATGCATAAGTGTTGTTGAGTAGAAACGTACCCGTAACCACCGTCGGGTCCGCTATTGCTTCTCTCTGTCCTACTGCCAGCACTCTCCCCACACCGCCAATATTCCTTTCCTTGGGACAATCCCTCCTGAAGTGTCCAGTCTCTCCGCACCCATAACACGCCCGGCTTACTCCAGTGCCAGAAACTTGAGTGATTGGTCGTGCCGGTACTTTACAGAAACGGGATGTATGCCCTTTCCTGTCACAGTTCTTGCAGTGCATCTCGCGACAAATACCATGGTGATGGTAGTTGCACTTGCTGCACTTGGGCAGATTTCCTACATATGGTTTTGTTGGCGCAGAGGTAGCATGAGTTGTGGTGGGGGTAGTAGCAGCATGAACCGCAACCATTTGCTTCTTTGAAGGTTCTTGCGAAGTTTGCCCCTTCCTTTTGTTCCAAAGTTTCTTCTTGTTGTTGTTGTTGGCATTGATTTCATTGTTGTTGTTCCCTTTGGTTGGTTCAGCCATAATAGCCGCGACTCCTTGACAGACACCATGATCAACAAGAGATTGCGCTAGTTCCTTGGCGCTGGCGAAACTCAAGGGTCTGGAAGCTAGCACACTTCCTCGAAGTTGGGGTGATAGTCCCCAGATGTATCTCTCGACCTTTTGGCTCTCCAGGGTTAACATTCCTGGGCAAAGTGTTATTAAGTCACTGAACCTGTTGGTGTAACCAGCTATGTCCGAACCTACCATCGAGAGGTTCCACAGTTCCTGTTCAAGCTTCTGAATCTCGCCTCTTGGGCAGTATTCTCGAAGGAGCATTCTTTTCAGGTTTTCCCAACCCATGGAATTCGGTACCACCAGGGTTAGTGTTTGGACGTGGTCGTTCCACCATGTTAGGGCGCGTTCAGAGAAAGTAAAAGCGGCGAACTTTACTTTGCTTTCTTCAGGACATGCACAGATTTCGAATACAGCTTCTGTTCTCTCTATCCGTTGATATAGAGCCAATACTCCCCCAGTCCCGTAAAAGGGAATAGGTTTTCCGTTGGTGAAGTCTTTGTAAGTGCATACCCCTGAACGGCTTTGACCTTGGCCATTTGTAAAACTGTTTGTTCCTCCCCCCGATCCGTTGTTGCTCATTTGTGCCATTGCTGCAGTTACAGCAGCGGTTACAGCAGTCTGGAACATAACGGTGTCCATAATTGGAGGAGGTGGTGGAGGTGGTGTTGAAGTTGAGTTTCTGCGTGTTGATCTACGAGGAGGCATGTTCTGGTAGAGAAAAATAAGAATGAATACTATAAGTTTCTAATGTTTTGACAATCGTGTGTTTAGTTGTATCTTGTAATTTGTTTTGACTTTAGTTTATGGTTTCAAGGTAGGCATAGAAATTTAAAACTCGTAATTTTTGAGAGGTATATAATAAGAAATACTTCGTATTTATACATATAGGTCACACCTGAGGTGTGTTACATTACATGTAGTAGAGGTGACTTCCCCACATGGGAATGGGTCCCGGTTGATATGGTCTGATTACGGGAGGATGAGGGATGGGAGGGTCGTACACTTCTGGCTCGGAGTCTGTCCCGCTAGAAATCTCCTCGACCTCTTTGTCGACTTCGAATTCCTCTCCAACTTCGACTTCGAATTCTCCCTCGATAACCCCTTCGGGTTCTTCCTCGACCTCTTCTTCGATTTCCTCTGGGTCTTCCTCCGGGTCTTCTTCTATCCAACCGCCGTTGCCTTGGTTTGGGTAGTAGGGATCTCCTGGTAAATGGAATCCGGCCATTTGTCTGTACTAGGGTAGATGTATGAGAACTTTATAAGAAAAGAAAATTCTATTTAACGACTTACTATATTTAACTATAATTTTTATTGTACAACTATTTTTAATAATACTCCTATAATATTTCAACTTGGCGAAACTAAAATAATTTGTATTTGGTAAGTTCTTGGCTTGTTGTCCACTACGACCATTCCTCGATGTACGTTGGTCAAATCCAGGATAAATATAGTTGATCAGGCTATATTTATTCTCGACATGATTACATACCCCGGGGCTCAATCGTAGTGTCGTAACTTGCCTTAATACTTTTTAGTAAAACTTGTTATGATACGAGATTAATGCATGCTTGTAAAAATGTATATATTTAAAAGAATGTATTTTGTTCATGAAATGTTTCATCAGAGGGTTTTTGGTCCCCTTTGCATTTATAGTTTGTATATCGTATGTGGTTCGGTATACTTAGTTCACTGTAAACAATGCTCTGATACCAATCTGTCACACCCCCAAACCAGAATGGCGGAAACATTCAGGGGTGGATGACTTCACATAGTATCACAACCATTGAATATTGTAAAGAAAGTAACACAACCATCACATATATAATGAAAACGTATGTTGTTGCGTTATACATATTAGCAAAAGAATATTACAATGAGATGATAAATGTTCGATAATAAAACATCCTTAGTGTTCCTTTCTCCAAAAGCTGGTGGTTACCTATATTACTGATTCCCTGAGAAATACAAGTGGTTTCGAAAAAGTGTCAACAATTAAGTTGGTGAGTTCATAAATGTTTTGCATTGAAAAGTATGTCCTTTTTGATAGTAAATCGATGAACGAGGTTTTCAGAAAATCCAATATTTTCTATAAATGATTTGAAAAGTTTCCCATGTTGGAGTGCGTTTGTGTTTTCCATACTTGAATAATAGTGATAAAATTTGTGTTAACAATAAAATGGAAAACTGAAATGCATATATGAATCTCGTAAATCAAACTTGTTTTTATACTTTTATGTGAGTTTTATAACCATGCTATTGACACTGATGGCCTGTAACAACGTTCTTCAGGCGTTGGAACTGTTATGACATTTGTCACCCCAGGCCTGCCGGCCTAGCTGTAGCTAACAGCTTAGGTGTGGGATTGTCAATCCCGTATAGATCTATACACAAGTATCATGCTCCCCCTACAAGGTATTATGGTATATAATACAAGACTTAATAATGCATACTCGAACGTACGTGAAGCTGTCTCACATTACTTGGTATAAACAGATTTACGATAATAAAGACTTTACTTCTTTTGAAAGCATTTCATTTGTCGAGATGTATATGTAAAATGTATGAATCACTTGAATACTACACTCGTTATAGTTTCTCAAAAGTATGTTCCCATTTGGCATTAACAACTTGGTGATATAATAGCCCTTTAAACATAAAGTTATTTTTGTAATCAAAACTCTATAAGAACGATATTATAAAAATGATACTTTGATTTGTAATGTACTTGTATTCCCCCCTTAAAACACGAAAAGTATTGAAAAGTAGGGGTATGAACTCACTCGTTAAGTTTGAAGAGAGAGGCTAGGGTTGAGCAGAACTTCGACCGCGGATGGTTGCGTCGTCGGGCTCTTCGGGGATCTCTGCAGCGTAAATCTTTCGTCGGGGGCTCGAGTGCGGAAACCGAGGTGAGGGAAAGGTCTCTGGAGCTTAGAGGTGTGGGAGAAGGACTGAGGAATGGTGAATGGTGTGCAAAAACTCGAGCTCATGCCTTCTATTTATAGGGCTGGAAACCCTCGTATGCGGCGCGTACTTCCGAAGTACGCGGGGCGTAAGATGGCGTCATGGCTTACGACTCGGGTCTAGCTAAGCGTAGCTTGGGCGGGCCGATGGGACTCGACTATGGGTCTAGTACGCGGGGCGTACTCCCATATTACGCGGGGCGTAATCCTGGCTTCCGACTTCTAAATTCCGTAACTTTCGCGTACGAGCTCCGTTTTTCGCGTTCTTTATATCCACGCGTAGGTGAGATTATGCTCTACAACTTTCATTTAGACTCCGTCGGCTAGTTTTGACTTTATTTTTAATGATATAATTTTAATAGGCCGGGCCTCCTAAAGTTCGTTAAAAATTCATAGGTTCTTTATTCGACGTCGGTTTTCGTTTGTCTTTTTATCGTTTTATTACTACTGTGGAGATCTTCAACTTCCGTTTAGGTGGCGATAGCTAAATAACACTCGATCTTAAATCCGAGTTTTTAGCTCTCTACTACTGTTGCGAAACTTTGAAAATTCGTAACTTCTTCATACGAGGTCCAATTTGGGCGATCTTTTTATGTACGCTCACCTTTCAACGAGATCTACGACTTTGGTTTAGATACTTAAGGCTAAAATGCATTTTATTGAGATTCTACTTTTTACGTCAAATAATGTTTTAACGTCGTGTCGTAAATATACGAGTGGTTATAATTTCTTCAATATAACCCGGTTTTGAGCGTTCTTTATGTTTTTGGAAACCTTGGCATGATATCTAATATTTGATGTATCCCAACTTAGATACTTGAACACTTTATTTTCGAGGTTAATTTCGTTGTTTTTAGCTTTCGAGTGTTTACAATGCTTTTGGGAAAAATAGGGTTGTCACAATAGTCACAACTCATATATCTAGGTTTGAAGACTTATATGATATTATCGTCTCACGATCACTCGAGATAAATTCCATGAAGTGATTCAAGTGGAGCGCGGGTTGATCCAATACTCAAATCTTATTTCGGAAGTACTCATGAATGGTGTAGCAAACATGTTGCTATGCCAAACTCCTTAGACAATCTAAAAGCCAACTCATGAAAGTCTTCTTTCATACCTACTTCCAAAGTATGATCGACTATGGATAGTTTGAATAAATCTTATTATTTTGGATGTCAAAACATGCAAAATGAAACAATAGTAAATGATTGACACAAGACAGTAACTTTACTAATAAATAAAGCTCCTTTTATTCAATCATCAAATGTCAATTACAATTTAGCTATTACAAGTTTATGATTATCTAATGACTAAAACTAATATCGTCCCTTAGCACAATGCCCCTTGCATGTTGCAAGTGCTTAACCCTAGTCAATCCCTTTGTGAGGGGAACTACTAGGTTGTCCGCTGACGATATCCTCTTCACCACGAGGTTCCCTTCTTCTACTTGATGTCTTATGAAGTGGTACTTTCTGTCGATATGCCTGGATCATACATGATCTCTCGGTTCCTTGGTTAACGCGACCGCCCCTTCATTATTGCAGAAAATCTCTACAGGCTCCTTTATGGATGGAATTACTCCAAGGTCTCCGATGAAGTTTTTCAGCCATATCGCCTCATTTGCTGCTTTGCTTCCTGATATGTATTCTAATTCACACGTTGAATCGGCTACAGTCTCCTGCTTGGAATTTTTCCATGTCACTGCTCCTCCATTCAGGGTAAATATCCAGCCCGATTAAGAGTGGAAATTAT
Source organism: Lactuca serriola (assembly GCF_051521515.1). Lineage (NCBI taxonomy): Eukaryota > Viridiplantae > Streptophyta > Magnoliopsida > Asterales > Asteraceae > Lactuca > Lactuca serriola. Next base: position 156,486,082 of record NC_136415.1, read on the forward strand.
CTATGTCGGTCTAAAAGCTCGCGTTGCTATACCCTGTTACTCTCAAGTCACTACTCCCACAGAGGGTAAGGACCCAGTCCTTAGCCCTCTGCAGGTACTTAAGAATGCTCTTAACCATAGTCCAATGATCTTTACCAGGGTTCCCTTGATATATGTTGACCATGCTCAAAGCAAAGGCCACATGAGGGTGTGTATAAGTCATAGCATATATGATCGAACGAACTTCGGAAGCATATGGTATATGTGACATCCCCATTTTCACGGCCAGAAAAGACCGATTTTGCTTATGCTTTATAAAAATCAGAGTACTTCTTTTAATAAAAATGTTGCGGCATTTGTTCCCAGTAAAACATGATAAATATGTTATCAAATCATTTTCGAAGAAATGTATTTTTATTCCTTTTTAAAACATCTGGGATGTCATCGTCAATATAGAAACATAAGCATAAATTGAACTTACATTCATTCTCACTAGTGATTTATATCTCCTTAATCTCTCAGTGTAATGTGACTTCATATCAACACCTGTGATATAAATAAACTGAGTGGGTCGGGTTGGAAAACCTGGTGAGTACATAGGGTTTTCAACCCACAATAAATAAGTTTATTAACTTTATCAAACAAATCAAATCCGATTACCCCTTCCCATTATCTTCACTTTACGTCCCTAAAACATCTAACACAAGGGACCTAGTCTAAGTAATTTCATCGGGGTGACAACACATGCTTCGGGGGTTCCTCAGCAATTCATGTCAAATAAGGCAACCATGTGGGGGATGGAGTATTGTTGGTGAGCACACAGTTCAAATAAACGCCTACAGGTTGCGAGCCTGCTAGCATTCCCTTGGACTGTCTAGAATAGTCTGTGGTCGTCATCTATACTCCACTAGATGAGTGGATCATCAATAACATCGATAACGAGGCATCTCATTATTTTATTTGGTCACACAGCAACTATTACATCTACCCATGTTTTACCCAACACATTTTATAGATATAAAATACATATACAGTTTAAATTATTTAAAACGTGTATAAAAATCTTTCACCCAACATAGACAGCAAGTATTCAAACAATATGCACACATAGCACGGAATTTATATTAAATACTTCATATCTATGTGTAAGATGAAAGTAACTATGCACTCACTTGTTAAGATGGTGATTCCGAACTTAGACAGCGCTTCGTTACTCTTGAAACAATTTCCTTCGTCAAAACCTAGTATTGTTACCACTACGGTTTAGTCTATCATTCACCGAGACTAATTAATAGTCTAGCTATTATTACTATTATATAAGCATTAAACAATCCTTATATAAACCATAATAATATCCCAGGTACTTATTATAAGGACCTAATAACGTTACTATAATTAATTAGAAGTTATATTAAAAATAGGGTAGGCGTAGCTCACTTACAGCGGGTTTTATAGAAAACCGGGCTTCGCTTGGAGCAGCGTTTCCAAACTGAAAGACCCTTTTTCACGGGACTTCGGGAGCCTCGGGGCTTCCTTCGGGTGCTAGGGAGTTTCCTAGGGTTTAGGGGGGTTAGGGAAGCTAGAGAGAGAAAGAAACTAGAGAGAGAAGTGAGAAAGGGGTGAGAAATCCGAGCAAGTTTACATCCTATTTATAGGCCGGAGGTCCTCGGCCTACGTGGGGTGTAGCCTCGGACGCGGCGCATTCGTATGCTGAGGTGTCGCCTCGCTGATAGTGCATCGTGGCCGCTTTCGGAAGCACAGGAGCTTCAGTGTACGTGTAGCGTTCCTTCGAACGCAGGGCATTCCTATGACAATGCACGTTTCTCTTGAACGCGAGGCGTAGTGATGCTAAGTGTCCGAATCCGAAGGCAAGACCGTGCTCAGTAAGCGACGGCCCTGATCGAGCCACGTCATCACCCCCCCCCCTCGCATATTCACATTTTTCCTTTCCCAACTTCTAAAATTCGTAACTTTCGCATACGAGCTCCGTTTTTGACGTTCTCTAAATCCACACGTAGGCGGGAACGTACTCTACAACTTTCATTTAGACTCCATTAGCTAATTTTGACTTTATTTTAAAAGTTACATTTTTAACAGGCCGAGACATGATTGGTCCGTTAAAAATTCATAACTTCTTCATCTGACGCCCGTTTCTTCTGTCTTTTTATCATCACACTACTATTAACGAGATCTTCAATTCTCATTTAGGTTTTGCCGGCAAAAAACCACTTGATCTAATATTTGAACACTACTCAGCCGAAACTTCGAAAAATCATAACTTCCTCATACGAAGTCAAATTTGGGCGTTCTTTTTATGGATGCTCTCGGTTTAATATATTCTACGACTTTCGTTTAGGTCACTAAGGCTAAAAGTCGCTCTATCGTAAATTCACTATTTATGCTTCCCAATGTCGTGCCGATTCCGTCGTGAAACTTCAACGGGTCATAACTTCTTCGTTATAACTCGGATTTCGGCGTTTTTTATATGTGCGGAACCCTTGAGAAATATTCTATAACTTGATTAAGATTAATCCTTTTAAATAATCTTCCATCAAAAACTCATTTTTGATGCTCATTGTCTCTAATTGACTAGCCCGGATTTACGGGCATTACAGTATATGACTCATTTCTGCTATCTCAGCCTCTGTACTCGAACTTTGAGTCTTACTCAGTTTATTATTGCTTTGGATAGGTAAGTCTCCTTTCTTGGAGTGCTCCATGCTGAAACATTTCAATACCTTGTCCAAGTAGGTACTTTGACTATGTCCTATTAGTCTTTTAGTTCTGTTTCTCAATATCCTTATCACTAGGATATAGGCAGCTTCTCTGAGGTCCTTCATCGCGAAACACTTCCCAAGCCAGGACTTGACCACCTGCAAGGTTGGGATGTCATTTACTATGAGTAGTATATCATCTACATAAGAAAGCTGACTATACTCCCACTAGCTTTGACATATACATAGCACTAATCCTCGCTTCTCGAAAATCCAAACTCTTTGACTTTCTCATTAAAGTAAAGATTCCATATGTGAGATGCTTGTTTTAATCCATAAATGGATTTCTCAAGCTTACACACTCTATTAGGGTATTTTGCATTGACAAAACCCTCTGGATGACTTATGTAAACATCTTCAGCCAGCTTTCCATTAAGAAAAGCGGTTTTGACATCCATTTGCCATATTTCATAGTCATGAAACGAAGCTATGGCTAGCATAACCTTATAGATTTAATATTCGCTAATGGTGAGAAGGTCTCATCATAGTCAACTCCCAGAGTCTTGTAAAGCCCTTCGCAACCAGTCGCGCCATATATGTATGTACTCTCCCATACATGTCAGTCTTCTTCTAGAAGATCCATTTGCGCTTGACTATCTTACAGCCGATACATTGTCAACCAAGTTCCAAACTTGATTGCCATACATGGACTGAATCCTGATGTCCATTTCCTCTTTCCATTTAGCAGACTCGGGGCCTGCCATGGCTTCCTTGTAGTTATTAGGTTCATCCAAATTTATCAGTGTGTTGTCACTGATAAATGTGTCACCCTCAGATGTTATATAAAATCCATATATCACAGGTGGAACACTAGCTCTACTGGAATGCCTTGGTGGTATGGACTTGTCAATTGGTTCAACCGGAGTTTCTTCCTCAGGTTAAGTGCTAGTGTTTGAGGTTCCTTCATCACTTAACTCTTGAAGCTCTTCAAGGTCAATTTGCCTCCCACTGTCCTCTTGGCATATGAGTTCTCTCTCTCTCTCTCTCTCTCTCTCTCTCTCAAGACTCCTCTCCTCGCAACGAAGACAACATTGTCACTCGATCTATAGAAGAGATATCCAAAGGAATTATGCAGGTAGCCATTGAAAATACATCAATCACTCTGAGGTTCGAGCTTGTTGTGAGTCCCGCATCTCACGAAAGCCTCGCAACCCCAAACCTTGATGTGGTCTAATGTGGGAACCTTCCCTGTCCACATATCGTGAGGTGTTTTGGAAGCCTTTTTGGTAGGGACTAGATTAAGGATATGGGTGGTGGTCTCCAAGGCATACCCCCAGAATGAGATAGGTAACAAAGCTCGACTCATCATGGAACGAACCATGTCTATCAAGGCTCTATTGCGCCTCTCAACCACACCATTAAGCTGTGGTGTCCTAGGTGGCGTCAATTGTGAAACAATTCCACATTCCTTAAGATAGTCAAGGAACTCGATACTAAGATACTCTCCTCCACGATTGGATCATAGCATCTTTATCTTCCTGCCCAATTGATTCTCTACTTCCTACTTAAACTCTTTGAACCTTTCGAAAGTTTTTGACTTATGGTTGATTAAGTAGATATAGCCATACCTACTGTAATCATCAGTGAAAGTCACATAGAAGTGGTTTGCATCCCCTGCGGTGGTTCTGAATTGTCCACACACATCAGTGTGTATGAGATCCAACAGATCTTCACCCCTTTCACAAGTACCAGTGAAGGGTGAATTGGTCATCTTTCCAAGTAAACAAGACTCGCAAGTGTTATCTGACTTTAAGTCGAATGTCTCCAAGACTCCATCCTTTTGGAGTTGGGCTATGCGGTTCTTATTCACATGTCCAAGACGACAATGCCACAAGCATTCCTTATCTAAAACATTGGACAAATCAATATACAACACATTATTTCCTAGGTTATCTAAAACATTATTAGTTGCATATATATCATTTCAAGGTAATGCTTCAAAATAAAATACACCATTATAATAAGCATTAATAGTACCAACTTCATTATAAAAAGAAAAGGTAAAACCTTGTTTGTACAAACTATAAAAGGAAATAATATTTCTTGCCATATGGGCCGAGAAACAACAATTATTCAAATCTAAATTTAAACCATTATAATAAGCAATAAAGAGTAAACTCCAATCTTGGTCATGTTGTATTTTGTGTCTAAGCCCATAACTATAACTGGGATGTACTTGACCCGATAGTAGCATGGTCCTTTTGGGTCGCCTTCACCAGTGCAATTTGATAGGATGGATTTTTGAGAATAAGGTTACTTATGATTTATTAATAAATTACAAGTATAATATATTAATATGAAATCATATTTTTTAATTAGTATTGATCAAGAATTAATTTGGAATTAATTTTATGATCAAAAGAGACTAATTAAATATAGGGGGATTGATTATGTAAATCAATGATTCTTATAATGTAGGCTAATGATCCATGTTTATGTAGATGGTTAAAACCCATGGAGCATAAGAATGTGAAAATTCATGGAGCATTAGGGTTTACAAAGTGTAACCTTATTTGCCACATTATAAATAGACCCCCCATGAGCCGAAATCGGCTACACCCTCCTTTGAGTCAAGTAACTTATTCTCTAAAAGCCTCCTCTTGCATATTGATGTTTGTGAACCATTGAAGGCATCACACTTGAGGTGCTCAAGCTTTCGAAGGTCAAGAACTCTACCCTACTCAAGAGGTAAGCATCCAAACTAAGTTTTTATGTAATATAGCTTCAATTGAATGCTTCAGAAAAACAAAATTCATGTATAATTAGAGAAAACATAGATCCAAAGCATTTAGGGTTGTATGTGCACCATAGGAGTGTTATAGTACTCAAAACCCAGGGCCGGTCCAAGACCAATTGAGGCCCGGGGCAAAATAGAAAACGGGGCCCTTCGTCATTATCTTGTTCATTTTCTTATAAGCTAGAAGAATTTAAGTTTTTTTAAATAAACTTATTCATGGTAATTTTGCGTTTCAATAAATAGTTTGACTTTTGATTTTTAAGTTTTGCACTACCATATATATTTTCTAGAAATCAATTTAAAGAGATACAAGTAGTAGAGGTTATATATTTAAAAGGTGAAATGAGAGTATCTTTAACCTATTGGAAGCTGCTGTATAAGAAAATAAAATACAAAAGACTTCAAAAATTAACATCAGGATTCTTAAAAACCATAATGAGACGGTGCAAAAATCCAATAAGATAGTTGCTATGTAAGAAATATGAAATTTATAATATATCTGTGTTAGAAAATGAAATCCAAATGCAACAAAAATTAAAATGATCAAAGTCACAGCAACATATGAAAATAAAATCAAATTTAACAATCAAAGATTACAACATAAACAAGAATAATCAAGGTCACATGCATCAATTTAAAAAATCGAATTTGACGGTCAAAGAATGCATCAGAAGAAAATATTTATAATAGGAGTCACAATGTGAGAATCCGACAAACTCCATTTTAATAGAAAAACAAATCAAAAGTTATATCACAATATAAGAAAAAAATATCATAATTTGTATCTGATTAAAAACTTGAATTCGGCAGCTTACAATACCGATATTTGTATAACAGGGTAAGAAAAAAAATTGCATCACATTAGATAATAATCAAATTTAACAAGAAGCTTTAAACAAGAATTAATTCAGAAAGTGATTGTGTGATTTGCATCATTGAATTCTCTCAGTCTCAAACTGATTCAGTATTTCATAAAGAAATAGAAATTAGAGGGGTAACTCAGAATCAAAAATAAGAATTGACTGCGATATCAACCGTTAGATCAGAAATCACGGGAGAAATCGATAAGGTTTCAACTCTCAATCGATGCAAGGGTCAAGACCACAAGATCTCGACAACTCTCAACTCAAGGGAAAAATTCATCAGATGGGGAAGAAAGAAATCATGCGTGCGATCAAAAATTAGAAGAAGAAGAATAAGAAATCAGCAAATCACATTAAAAAAAAATCAAGTAGCCGTTGTTGGTTGGAGTTTTGAGTGGAATCGCTGCAAATGCATTAGGAGTTTCCATAGACATCGCCTATGAGCCTTGGAAATCGGAATTTACATTGCACGCTTGACGCTCCGTCTTCCAGTTCCCGCTTTCGCCTGATAATGTTAGAATCGGGGCCCTTTGGCATTTCGGGGCCCGAGGCGGTCGCCCAGCTTGCCCATGCCCATGGGTCGGCCCTCTCAAAACCCAACAGTGGTATCAAAGCATATGATTGTTTTCTATTATATTTTATGCTTACTAGTTTTTCAAAGCTAAAAAAGTCGAAATTTTGGCCTCTGACTGGTGAACTCACCGAGTCCATGAACAGACTCGACGAGTCCACTCGGTAACAGAAGCTACTCGGCGAGTCAGTTCATGCACTCGACGAGTTGAAGGCTCTGTTTGTAGAATCTCGAGTTTCTTGGCCTGGTTTGGATTGGGAACACTACCACAAACTGTTTTGGATCATTGGAAATGTTTTTTATGATATGGTAGTGCTTGTACTCATCCAACAACAAGATAATTGTCAAAGTTTTAAAATAATTGTTGTTTCTATATGATTAACAAAATTGCTTTCAAATTGTTGACTTGAGATTATCTTGATTATGAGTTTAGTCAGATCATAGATTATGTGATAATTTTATTTGTTAGAAAATGATCTAGATGAATTTTAATGACCTCCATAGCTTGTCCTCAAGTTATGGAAGATTAAAGGTCTCATACATTAAAATCCAATTAAACTCATAAGTTATGAATGTGAAGAGTTTTGACAAGTTTCAAAACTTTCCCTCAAGTTTTGGAATTTGTAAAGTCTCATCAATGAAACTTTAATTACAAACCCTAGAGTTTTAAAAGTTAATGTTCAACCCTTATACTTTATAATATTATAAGTTTAATAATACACACACACACACATATATATATATATATATATATATATATGTATGTATGTATAAGAACAAGTTAGTCTTACCGTTAGTAGGTGTTATTCACGAAGTCGGTCTATAAGGGGGTATAAGGTTACTGCCTATAAAATATTGGTTTAATGGGTGTCCACTCTCACCCACCGCTTCCTTGACAGGTGGAGCGTCATTAGCTTAATGGGTAGGATAGGACACTAATTCTCCCTCATTAAAAGTATAATGATAAACAAAAAGTAAATAAACTTTTATTAAATTCCTAATCTTAGTTACTTTAGGAAAAATGTGAAAATTGTGTTAATCCATGAAATTACACTTTACACCTTGTTAAATCGTTAGTGGAGCACGTGTTGTTAACTGGCACACTAATCTGAAACTGAAAACGTGTGGAAAATGGTAGCTTGATGTTAATCATAGATCAATGGAGTGTGTGTGGTTAACCAGCATATTGATTAGGTGATTTGTAACATTGGGTGTACCAAGTTAATTTGCATGGTTATTCACACCTTGTTTGTGATCCTCGGCATCACAGTCACAAACTTGAAGGGCACAATCGATATTTAACCATACCATTGAAAAGTTCAATGAATCTCAAAGATCTATGAATTTCAAACCAATTAAAACTTAATAATCTATCTCGTTTTTCATTGTGGAAATTGGTAAATCGTCATTTACCTACCTTCAAATATTTTACAATTGGATTATGGCATTTCTCTTCGCAATTGTAGAATATTGTGTTGGGTCATAGTCTTAATATTTCATTTGGGTGTAATATTAAGGATTCTCATCTAATCTAAACTTTGTTCTTCTTCTTTTCAGATGTCTATTCCGAACAATGCTTCAACACCAATTCCTTCAGGCCCTTTCTCCTTCATGGACCTATGTGGGAGGGTCATTTTCGATGGCTCGAACTTCAATTACTGGATTCGTAAAATTAGAATGGATATTCGCTATGAGGACAAAGAATATGTCCTAGATAAATAGCTTAAGGAGATTGATGTAACCACTATTACTCCTAAACAAATCGCTGAACACACTAATCATGAGAAGGATGCGACAAAGGTTTCGTGTCTTATGATCGCTACCATGACTGCTGAGCTACAGAATTCATATGAGGACTACTATCCCTATGATATGTATCATGATTTGATGGAAAGATACCATCAAAGTGCTCGACATGAGAGGTATGAGATCATTGCCTCCATGATCACCACCAAAATGATGGATGGTGAACCCATCACGGCCCACTTGCAAAAGATACAGAGATATGTGGACCGCTTGCTAAAATTGAATGTCAATTTTGATGTAGAATTGGACATAGATATAATTCTACACTCTTTAACTTCTTGTTATGATCAGTTTCGTATGACTTATCATATGAACAGGGAGGAGGTCTCTCTTATCAAGCTTCAAGGCCTTTTAAAGACTGCTGAAAGAAACCTTAAAGGCAAGTCGGTTGTGTCTACTCCTACTACTTCTACCCCTTTTCTGGCAATAGGACAAGGAAAGGGAAAGAAGAGGAAGGCTCCCTCCAAGAGCTGCAAGGGAAAGTCTCTTGATGGATCCTCTTCTAGTGGAACCAAAGCTGGTTTTGCTAATTCCTCTTCCAATCTGAAGGATGTTGAATGCTTCCATTGTCATGAAAAAGGGCACTGGAAACGAAGCAGCCCCAAGTTCTTGCAGGACATAAAGGATGGGAAGATCAAACCCTCCTTTGCAGCTATTTACACTATTCAATCTAATAACTCATCACATGCTAATTCTTGGGTCCTTGATACAGGTTGCGGATTTCACATTTGTTCTGATTTGCAGGGACTACAAAGAAGTAGGGATGTGGAGCACGAGAAAATAAACTTAATCATGGGAAATAGGAAAATGTCGCCTGTGACCAAGATTGGAGTTTACTCTTTATTTCTTAGTAATGGTTTAAATTTAGATTTGAATAATTGTTGTTACACGGCTGATATGGCGAGAAATATTATTTCCTTTCATAGTGTGTACAAATAAGGTTTTACCTTTTCTTTTAATAATGAAGTTGGTACAATTAATGCTTATTATGATGGTGTATTTTATTTTGACACATTACCTTGCAATTATAACACCCCAAATTCAGAAGGCCAAGAAAGGAAAGAAAAATCCCAAGTAAAGAGGTCTACTCGTCGAGTCCAGAAGGGAACTCAATGAGTAGGAGCGGATTCTCGTCGCGGGTTAAGTGACCTACTCGACGAGTCGGTAGACCGACTCGGCGAGTTGGTCTGGGTTTGGGAAAACCCTAAATTCGGACTTGGTGCCCTATTTATGCATCTCATTCTTATTCTACCAGCCTCATTATCAGCCTCCATTATCCAGAGCATGCTCCTCGAAACCCTAGTGCCTCCCATGAGTTTGTAAGCCATTTTTGGGAGATCTTGATTATTCTTGAAGCTTAGAAGAATAAGAAGAGGGTTGGAGGTTTAAGAAGAAAGATCCAGAAGATACACTCCATTTGCTGCATTTCTTGGTAATCAAGTATTCATCTTGGCTTATAGTTTCTTGGATCTAATTATGTCCATTTTATGAGAATTTTGGCCCATGAAGTTTGATCTATGGGACAAGGACGTCCCAAGCCATATCTTTTCATATCTAGAGTCCCTAAGAGTAGTTAAGGCATAAAGGTGCAAGCTTTATTCCATTAGAAACCCCTATGCAAGGTTTAAGAGATTGTTTTGGCATTTTGAGCAAAAAGGGTCATGCATGGATGTAAAGGCAATAGCTTTGTATGTTATTCTGGCCCTAGAAGGTTAGATCTCGGTCCTGGATGCTTGGTGCCTGATTGAAATCGTCTGAATAGAGTTGTACCTTAGGGGACTCGATGAGTTGTTCTTTTGCTTCGGCGAGTCGGGTAGTGGTTCCCCCAAATAATTCATGTTTCAGTGTAAGGTGGTTGAGTCTAGAAGAGGACTCAGTCAGTTTGGGTTCATAGTAGACCTGAAGATCATCGTACTCGACGAGTTCAAGGAGGAACTCGGCGAGTTCAAGGTAATATCCCTAATTTATGAAGGTGGACTCGACGATTTCAAAGGAGAACTCAGCAATTCAAAAAAAGAAGGGTCCCGACGTGTTGAAGGTGTACTCGACAAGTTCAAGGAGAACTTGATGAGTAGGGTCGAAGTCCAGAAGTAATTAATTTGTGAATTGTGGGACTCAACGAGTTGATAAGTCAATTCGGCAAGTTGAAGTCAACTCGGGGCGTTAACTTTGACCAACTCTGACATGGTTTGAATGTTGAGGGTATTCTGGTCTAAATGTTATTTTGGGTAATGTTAGTTCGGGGAGCCGAAGGATCAGCAGTTCAGGAGTTGTCGGCTAGCAGTCAGAAGTGTTTCAGCCAGTCTTCAGCAGTGCGAGGTGAGTCTCCTCACTGTGTATATGGGTCTACAACCACAATGCCAGCCCATTATGTTCATGTTTATGTATAGTAGGAAGGCCCAGGGTTAGCCCTAGGCACTTATTGTTATATGTTCCGGGTTACAACTTGATGTTGGGCGAGGCCCAAGGAAGGTTAGAATGCTAGAGGTCTTTGTGATTCTTGCATTAGTAGGTATGATAGATTCAGGAACGGGGGTCCGATGCCAGGGTAAGCCTGAAGTATGTTAGATGATAGTATGTTTCCGGACCGAGGGTCCGATGCCGAGGCAATCTTGAGGAAGATTCTTATGTTGTATGTTAGATTATACTTGTTGTCTTTGTGATACTTGTATGTGTCTGGTAGGGAGGTGGGTATGGGCGAGGTCCCGTATCTCATTTCTAGTTGAGAATGGATGGGGTTCCATATCTTAACATTAGCAGAGTAGGGGCAAGGCCCATGATAGGAAGGGATTGTGGGCGGGGGCCTGTATCTCACTACAAGCGAGAGTATAGACGGGGTTCCACAGGCGAGGCCTTATATGAAGGTACAGTTAGAGAGTGTTTATTTATATACTAGTATGCTATTTGATTTTATGTATGTGTGTATCAGGCAAGGCCCGGAGACAAGTGGGGCCTAAGAGAGATAGATATGTATACCGAGCGGGGCTCGATGCCAGGTGGGACCTGATGCCAGGCGGGGCATGATATCGAGCGGGGCTTGATGTTGGGCAAGGCCCGATGTAGCGAGATGGGGCCCAGTACGTGGTTATGTGTTCATGGTTATGCGTATATGGTATGTGGTAGGTTGGGGAGCTCACTAATTAAGCTTTGTGCTTATGGTTTTCAATTTTGCTTTCAGGTACTTCCGGTAGCGGAGGGAAGAGCTCGGGGTGATCGCATAGCACACACACCAAAGGAGTTTTAGCCTGGGATGTTTAATCTGATAAAACGAACAAGTGTTTTGAAATGATACTATGATTTGTTATATAATTTGTTAGTTATGGTTGAAATGATTTAATACTTATGGTTTTATTAATGTTTTAAAAAGAATTTTTTGGTAATGATTTTCGGGACGTTACAGCAATGGTGTATATAAAATTGTCAATGTTGTAGATAACCTAGGAAATAATCTGTTAAATATTGATTCGTCCAATTTTTTGGACAAGGCATCCTTGTGGCATTGTCGTCTTGGACATGTCAACAAGGAGTGCATAGCCCAACTCAAAAAAGATAGAGTCTTGGAGTCATTCGACTTAAAGTCGGATGAAACTTTCAAGTCTTGTTTACTTGGAAAGATGACCAATTCACCATTCACTGGTACTTGTGAAAGGGGTGAAGGTCTATTGGATTTCATACACACTGATGTGTGTGGACCATTCAGAACCGCCACAAGGGATGCAAACTGCGTCTATGTGACTTTCACTAATGATTACAGTAGGTATGGCTATATCTACTTAATCAAGCATAAGTCAAAAACTTTTGAAAGGTTCAAAGAGTTTAAGAAGGAAGTGGAGAATCAATTGGGCAGGAAGATAAAGATGCTACAATCTGATCATGGAAGAGAGTATCTTAGTATCGAGTTCCTTGACTATCTTAAGGAATGTGGAATTGTTTCACAATTGACACCAACAAGGACACCACAGCTTAATGGTGTGGGTGAGAGGCGCAATAGAACCTTGCTAGACATGGTTCATTCCATGATGAGTCGATCTTCGTTACCTATCTCATTCTTGGGGTATGCCTTAGAGTCTACTACCCATATCCTTAATCTAATTCCTACCAAAAAGGTTTCCAAAACACCTCACGAGATGTGGACAGGTAAGTTTCCCTCGTTAGAGCACATCAAGGTTTGGGGTTGTGAGGCTTTCATGAGACATGAGACCCACGACAAGCTCGAACCTCAGAGTGAGTGATGTATTTTCATCGGCTACCCACAAAAGTCCTTTGGATATCTCTTCTATAGACCGAGTGACAATGTTATCTTCGTTGCAAGGAGAGGAGTCTTTAGTGAGAGAAAACTCATATGCCAAGAGGAAATTGGGAGGCAAATTGACCTTGAAGAGCTTCAAGAGTTAAGCAATGAAGGAACCTCAAACACTAACACTCAACCCGAGTATGAAACTCTAGTTGAACCAATTGACAAGTCCATACCTCTGAGGCATTCCAGTAGAGTTAGTGTTCCGCCTGTGCTATATGGTTTTCATATAAAATCTGAGGGTGACACATTTATCAGTGATAGCACATTGATAAATTTGGATGGACCTAACAACTACATGGAATCCATGGCAGGTCCCGAGTCTTCTAAGTGCAAAGAGGCAATGGACAGCGAGATTCAGTCCATGTATGACAATCAAGTTTGGAACTTGGTTGACAATGTACAAGGCCAGAAGACATTTGGGTGCAAATGGATCTTCAAAAAGAAGATCAACATGGATGGGAATGTACACACGTATAAGTCACGACTGGTTGCGAAGGGCTTTATTCAAACTCTAGGAGTTGACTATGATGAGACCTTCTCACCAGTAGCGAAGATTAAATATATAAGGGTTATGCTAGTCATAGCTGCATTTCATGACTATGAAGTATGGCAAATAGATGTCAAAACCTCTTTTCTTAATGGAAAGTTGGCTAAAGATGTTTACATGATTCGGCTAGAGGGTTTTGTCAATGCAAAATACCCTAATAGAGCGTGTAAGCTTGAGAAATCCATTTATGGATTAAAACCAACATCTCGCAGATGGAATCTTTGCTTTGATCAGAAAGTCAAAGAGTTTGGATTTTCGAGAAACGAGGATGAGTCTTATGTATATGTCAAATCTAGTGGGAGTTTAGTCAACTTTATGGTATTGTATGTAGATGATACACTACTCATAGGAAATGACATCCCAACCTCGCAGGAGGTCGAGTCCTGGGTTGGGATGTGTTTCACTATGAAGGACCTCAGAGAAGCTGCCTATGTATCCTGTAACATCCCAAAAATTCAAGCCAATTTAAAACTTTTTAAAACATTTAAAACCATTAAGTCATTACAATTTGTTTTCAAATAGTTTAGACATCAGATTTTCCCCATAATTAATCACGAAAATATAAGGAGGTGCACGATCACGCCTTCGCCTTCCAGCGATCATTAGAAATACCTGAAACAATAATCGATAAACGTAAGCTCGAAGGCTTAGTGAGTTACCCCCAAAATACCAACGCCATAAAGATATAATCATATCATATAACATATAACCAAACAGCATGCATAATGAGCCTTCAGCCTAAGTGGACCGCCTCACAGGCCTTCAACCTATCTGGACCGCTCTCCGCGCCTTCGGCACGTCTGGACTGCCTCGCAGGGCCTACAACCTATCCGGACCGCTCATTAGGCCTTCGGCCTAATTGAACCTGTTTGCAAGACTTTTCAGTTTACCCGGACCGCCCTGGGTATGTTGGCCTTCAGCATAAAGAAGGACCGCCTCAACCCAACCCCCAATCAACAAACATGTGTACATACATATCATACGCTAGCATATATAACAGTCAAACCGATCTAACCGATCATGAATCATAGCAACATCCTATTACCATGATACAGACCTAACTGGTCACTAACATAGCATATCACCATCCTGAATACCAGCATGTAAATAAATAAGCATATCATGAAATAAACCCGGATCCAAATCCGATAACGACCAGCATCGGTGCCTTAGACCCAGTTGATATAGTGAGGATAACTCACCTGGCACTGCCAAAGTCCCGTGAATAAAAGTTCAGTTGTTGGTTGACAGATTCCCAAATTGTCAACATCAAACAATACTTAATTAATAATTGGGTTCTAAGCCTAAGGTCCAACTCACACCCCAAAGGCCAAAAAGTCAAGTAATGGGTCAAAGCCTAACATATGGCCCAATTTTCCAAATTGGGCCTAGGCTTCTATATGGTCTTTCCTTAAGGCCCATTCAATTATTCTAGTCCACTCTTGGTATTCTCATAGCCCAATATCACATAATCATCAAGGCCCAGTTATGGCCCAGTTATGGCCCATTTATGGCCTAATTTTCCAAATTAGGCCCAAGTCCTTCACAAGGACCTTATCTAAAGGTCCATCCAATTATTTTAGTCCATTTAATTATTCTTAGATAGCCCATCAATAACCCAATCACCAAGGCCCAAAAGAAAGGCCCAAATCAAGGCCCAAGTGAAATTAGGGTTTGCACATGAAATGAAGATTAGGGTTAAGTGTTTCTTACTTAACCCATTAAGGACTTAGTCCATTAAGTCCAATATTTTCTTAGGTTAATTGTAAATGATTATTAATTAATATTTTAAGTTTATTAAATAATTCATGTGCATGTCCCGATTAATCCCCAAAATTAGGGTTTCATGACATTAGGGTTTTCCAAACCCTGACTAGGGTTTCCAACCCAACACTAGCCCATTAGTCACTTGGTTAGGCTTTAAGGTCAAATTGGGCTTCATTGGGCCCATTATGGTTTTATTAGGCCCACTAGAGTTTTATTAGGCCCACTAAGGTTTTATTAGGCCTATTTTGTCCAAGCATCCCAAACAAGTCCAAACGCAAACTGAAACGTCCCAAAATACGACCCAAAAATTTTTGTTTTAATAATACTAAAAATCACATCATCGATAACATATCAACAAAAATTGTGGAACAACTATCCCAAAAGGTCATAACAAATGTAACATAACAACTGTATCAAAACATATCATAGTTTCTGATGAAAACTCCCAGGATAAAAAGTTGAAGCTATGGTGTGTGCGATGCTATCATCCCGAGCTCTTCCCCTTACTAGCGGAAGTACCTGAAACCAAAAACTGAAACTGTAAGCACGAAGCTTTGTGAGTTCCCCCAAGCTACCACATACCATACAATGGCATATAGGCAAATACTGGGCCCCGCCCACTGCATCGGGCCCTGCCCGGCATCAAACCGAAGTCCGGAACTATCTAACCTAGAATAATCATATATCTTAAAACATATACTGTATCGGGGCCCGCCCAGCATCAGACCGAAGTCTGGAACATATAGCACATAACATAACCGAACATAACATGCATGAATCACGAAGACATCAAGCATACATATCTACTTCTCGGGACCCTCCCGGTATCGAACCGAAGTCCGGAACTACTATCTAAACGGGGCGGCATTGTGGTCGTAGACCCGTTACTACTGGAAGGAAACTCAACTCGAAAGCTGGCTACTGAAAATCTACTTGGAAACTCTCTGTTGCTGCTCTGGTATCTCCCCGACTATAATTCCCATAAACACACTCAATCAAATACTGATAACTAATCTGATGGTAAAATGACTATCTTACCCCTAGCCAAGGTCAACACCCTAGTCAAAGTCAACATACATCTAACCTGACTCGCCGGTTTAGGCCGCCAACTCGTCGAGTCCCTGCTCTTATTTCTAATTCCCTGTCCGCTACTACTCGTCGAGTCTGGCATACACTCGACGAGTTCATCTTCGATGCGAATAATCAGTCTATCTTCATCTAGCTCGCCGAGTTGTATGAACAACTCGTCGAGTTCTCCTTCATCATAATAACACTCTAGTCTGCGACTCAACGAGTTGTATGAAAAACTCGTCGAGATTGTTCTTGAGGCAAGAAGATTGCCTTGGACTCGACGAGTCTCTCCATTACTAAGTCTGACTCCCGAATCACTGAGTCCATATCTAATTCAGTGGTTCCACTCAAAATAACTCAAAAGAGGAAAAATCGGGGACTCGTGACTCGAGTCGTCGAGTCTGATGAACAACTCGCTGAGTCGCTTGCATGCAAACACTATACAATCGATTTTGATCGATTCCAGTGCATTCAACTCATAGATCTGGGTTCCTCGGGTGATTTTTACACGTAAAGTTTCCAACTTTACGTGCATGCATGCATATCTAAGTGTTTCAGGGCTCTAAATGGACTAAAAGAGTAGATCTAGGGCTTGCATAAGAATTTAGCTCCATAAAGATAGTAGATCTGAGCTTCTAGAGCTTAAACATGGCTAGATCTGATGTCTACCAATCTCTATATGTTCTCTACTCATTATTAAGCCAAGAAATGGCCCCAAAAGTGACCTTAATTAGATTTATTGGGGATTCAAGCATAGGAACAAAAGAGATTTGAGTTATACCTCAAGATGCTCTGAAATGGACTCAAGATCTTTGCTCTTGTCCTTCTCCTTTGGTTCTTCCTTTCTTCTCTTCTCCAAAACTTCAAAGAATCACACAAAAACACTCAAAATGCTAAAAAAGCGGTTAGGGTTTCGTGAGGAGTGTTCTGGGAGTGATGGGGGTTGACTTGGTGTTCAAAAAATTGTTTAAATAGGGTGCAAACCCTTGAAATTAGGGTTTCATCCAGACTGGCGGACTCGCCGAGTCCAAGAATATGGACTCGTCGAGTTGCCTACTTAAACGTGCACAATATCCCATCTCTACTCAACGAGTTGGGCTACTAACTCGTCGAGTTCCTCTTGAAGACTGGAAAAATACATATTTAAATTACATACCAGAAATTAGGGCGTTACTACTCTCCCCCACTTATCTCAGACTTCGTCCTCGAAGTCTGCTGTTGTTGTGACTGAAAACAACTCAGGATAATGCTCCCTCATCTCCTCCTCAGCCTCCCACGTCCACTCGGAACCCTTCCGGTGCTACCACTGCACCTTCACTAACTGAACCACCTTGTTCCTCAAGATCATTGTCTTCCGATCTAAGATCGCAAATGGTCTCTCGATATAGTTCAGGCTACTATCAACCTGAATATCCTCCAATGGTACAACTGTTGACTCGTCCACCAAACACTTTCGTAACTGAGAAACATGAAAAGTGTTGTGGATCTGGCTTAGCTCTGCTGGAAGATCCAAACGGTAAGCAACCCGGCCCACCTGGGCTAAAACCCTAAACAGACAAATGAACCTGGGGCCTAGCTTGCCCCTCTTCCAAAACCTGATAACACCCTTCCAGGGTGATACCTTCAGGAGGACCATATTGCCCACTTGAAACTCCAAGTCTAAACACCTCCTGTCAGCGCAACTCTTCTGCCGACTCTGCGCAATCTGCAGACTGCTATGGACCTGTTGGATCAACTCAGTGGTTTTGAGCACCACCTCGGTGCCCCCAACAACTCGCTGACCGACCTCGCCCGAACAAATCAGGGTCCTACACTTCCTCCCGTAAATCATCTCGAAGGGACGGCGGTCAATGCTGGCGTGGTAACTGTTGTTATACGAAAATTCCGCTAACGGAAGATACGTATCCCAACAGCCACCGAAATCTAAAACACATGCCCGAAGCATGTCCTCAAGTGTCTTAATCGGCCGCTCGCTATGCCCGTCCGTCTGAGGGTGGAATGCGGTACTGAAATGGAGACGAGTACCCATCTCGTCGTGAAACTGCTTCCAGAATCTGGAAGTAAAACGGACGTCTCGGTCTAACACTACTGAAACAGGCACTCCATGTCGTGCCACCACCTCGCGCACATAGATATCGGCTAGCTTCTCAGCCAATATGCTCTCCTGGATCGGTATAAAATGGGCACTCTTCGTCAACCGATCCACAATAACCCAAATCGAATCCACGCCACGTGTAGTCCTGGGAAGCTTAGTGATAAAATCCATAGTGATGTCCTCCCATTTCCATACGAGGATGTCTAACGGCTGCATCTTCTCGTGGGGTCTCTGGTGCTCTACCTTGACCTTCCTGCAGGTTAGGCATCTCTCCACATACTAGGCGACATTCCGCTTCATGCAGGGCCACCAATAGTCGGGTCAAAGATCTCTATACATCTTCGTCGCCCCTGGATGGATGGAAAATCGAGACTTATGGGCCTCGTCCATCAACACCTGTTGTACTCCGCCCCAGTACGGTACCCAAACTCTCCCATGAAGAGTCAACAATCCCTGAGTGTCATAATCAAAGGAAGCTACTCGGCTCACGATCCTCTCACACTTCTGCCTCGCCTCCTTGAGGCCCTCGACCTGTGCCTCCCTAATCTACTCCAACAATGGAGTAATCACCGTCATCCTCAGGTATATATTTGATCGGGGCTGCTGCCGCCTTGCGGCTCACGGCGTCGACCACTATATTGGCCTTCCTGGGTGATAAAGGATCTCACAATCGTAGTCATTCACCATGTCTAACCACCGCCGCTACCTCATGTTCAGATTAGGCTGCTCCATGAGGTAACTCAAACTCTTGTGATACGTGTAAATGGTACAACGGACCCCAAAGAGGTAATGTCGCCAAATCTTGAGGGCAAACACCACTGCCCCCAACTCTAAATTATGTGTCGAGTAGTTAGCCTCGTGAGACTTCAACTGTCTAGAGTATAAGCTATCACATGGCCTCGCTGCATCAAAACTGCTCCCATACCTGTGATCGAAGCATCACAGTAGACTACAAAGCCATCCACTCCCTCTGGCAGGGTTAGAATCTATGCATCGCACAATCGCTGTCTGAGGGTCTCAAATGCTTTCTGCTGCTCAGGCCCCCAGCGGAACGTCACCGACTTCCTAGTCAGTCGGGTGAGCAGAACCGCTATCTTGGAAAAATCCTGGATGAACCTCCTGTAGTACCCCGCCAACCCTAGGAAGCTCTGAATCTCATATGGAGACCATGGGACCTCCCACTGCATCACGGCCTCTATCTTGGCCAGATCTACCAGTATACCCTTCTGGTTGAAAAGGTGACAAGGAACTGCACCTCGCGCAACCAGAACTCGCACTTGGAGAACTTCGCAAAAAGTCTCTCCCTCCTCAAAATCTCTAGCACCTCCCTCGGGTGCTCCTCGTGCTGCTCCTGAGTCTTGGAATATACCAAGATGTCATCAATGAACACAATCACAGACCGATCCAGCATCGGCCTGTATACGCGGTTCATGAGGTCTGTGAACGTGGCTGGAGCGTTGGTGAGCCCAAATGGCATCACCACAAACACATAATGACCATAGCCGGTCCTGAAAGCAGTCTTATGCACATCCTGATCCCTGACTCGCATCTGATGATACCCGGAGCGCAAATCAATCTTGGAGAACCAAGATGCTCCCTGAAGCTGATCAAACAAGTCATCTATCCTCGGGAGTGGGTAACAATTCTTTACCGTTACCTTATTCAACTCCCGGTAATCTACACACATACGGTGCGACATATCCTTCTTCTTCACTAACAAAATCGGGGCTCCCCAAGGCGAATTGCTCGGCCTGATAAAACCCTTGTCTAGCAACTCATGCATCTCTGGAGGAGCCAACCGATATGGTGCCTAGCTCTCACTGTTGAATAAAAAATCGGTCCGCGTTGTGGCCTCTCGGCCTGAATCATTATCTCTCCCGCACTGGGAGTGCGAACCCTCACTAGCTGCAGCTCACAATCAATCGCCGCCCCCATTGGGGCTCATCCAATCCATACCTATTATGACCTTATTCCATCGCAGGGTAATAAGGACCAAGTCCACTGAAAATTGCTCGCCAAATAACCAAAACGAGCACTCCCTGTGAATCCTCGCGACCCTGACGGTCCTGTCATCTGCTATCTCAACCTCAAGTGGACAATGCAGCTCCTCAAGAGCTCTTCTAAACCTTTTGCTAAGCGCAAGAGAGACAAATGATCGGGTAGCCCCCGAATCAAATAAATTGTAGCTGAAATGTCGTTCACTAAGAACGACCCTATACGCAAATATATATATATATATATATATATATATATATATATATATATATATATATATATATATATATAACATTAGAAACAATCAATAATAAATGCAGAGATGAAAGGAGAATACATACCCGTCACCGCGTCAGGAGTCGCTCGCGCCTCCTCTGTTGTCATCTGAAAAGCTCTACTCTTCGCCACTGGCGCCTCGGCCCGACCCTGACAACCGTCCGTAATCCTCAAAGTAGCAGGGGCATGTGCCAACACCTTCTCTGTTGCGGCTAATCTTGGACATTGGGACTTTTTATGTCCCCTCTGATTGTAATGAAAGCAATCAGATCTGGTGATGTGGTGGTGGTAGTAGCTGTACAGTCTCTGCTCATATGCCCATTCCGGCCACACTTAAAGCAGCCAGGACTCCCTGCCTTGCACACCCCATCGTGCACTCTCCCACACTTGCCACACCGACTGTGGCTCTACTGTCCCCTGGACCATTGATCTGACACCTTGGGCCTTTTGCCCGAACTCCCTGTACATGTAGCCACCTCTGGCTTCCTCTTCCTCTCCATCTCTAGATCTATCTCTCTCTACCGAGCCCTCTCAATCATATCATCCAGCGTTTTACAGTTAGACCGGCTCACAAACTGACGGATATCATACTCCAACAGTCTGCAGTCTGCTACGGACCTGCTGGATCAACTTTGTGGTTTTGAGCACCACCTCGGTGCTCCTGATGACTCGCTGACCGACCTCGCCCCAACAAATCGGGGTCCTACACTTCCTCCCGTAAAGCATCTCGAAGGGAGGGCGGTCAATGCGGGCGTGGTAACTGTTGTTATACGAAAATTCCGCTAACGGAAGATACTTATCCCAACTGCCACCGAAATCTAAAACACATGCCCGAAGCATGTCCTTGAGAGTCTTAATCGTCCGCTCGCTCTACCCGTCCGTCTGAGGGTGGAACGCGGTAGTGAAATGGAGACGAGTACCCATCTCGTCGTGAAACCGCTTCAAGAATCTAGAAGTAAAACGGACGTCTCGGTCTGACACTACTGAAACAGGCACTCCATGTCGTGCCACAACCTCGCGCACATAGATATCGGCTAGCTTCTTAGCCGATATGCTCTTCTGGATCGGTATAAAATGGGCACTCTTTGTCAACCGATCTACAATAACCCAAATCAAATCCACCCAACGTGTAGTCCTGGGAAGCCTAGTGATAAAATCCATAGTGATGTCCTCCCATTTCCATACAGGGATGTCTAACGGCTGCATCTTGACGTGGGGTCTCTGGTGCTCTACCTTGACCTTCCTGCAGGTTAGCCATCTCTCCACATACCAGGCGACATCCCGCTTCATGCAGGGCCACCAATAGTCGGGTCGAAGATCTCTATACATCTTCGTCGCCCCTGGGTGGATGGATAATCGAGACTTATGGGCCTCGTCCATCAACACCTGCCATACTCCGCCCCAATACGGTACCTAAACTCTGATGGGTTTTGGTCATAAGAACATCCTATGTGCTCATACAAACCCTAATGCTTGGATCTAGGTTTCTCTATTGTACATGCAAGTTATCCAAGACTATAAACCCTAATTCTAGCATACAAGTAATCATATTAACATAAGAATGGGTTTAAGATATTACCTTGATTGTTATGTAGCAATAACAATCCCAATTCCTCCTTGTATTGACTTTAGAAAGCTTAGAGTTACAAATGTCACTCCTCTAATGGTTCACAAACACCAAGAGCAAGAGGATGTGGAGGAGAGAGGATGGAGGCTGCCCAAAACGTGTTCTAACCCTATAAGAGAAGTTCCCCACGTTTTTGAGCCTTAAGGGTTCTATATATAGTGAGGCTATTACGGTTATCTAACAAGGAAACCCTAATTTGGATGCTTAAGCCCTAAGCAACCCATGGATCCCTTTCTTTAAGGCCTTGGACGATTTCTTATGGGCTTCCCCATAGAATTCGTCCACTCCTTAATATAAGGCAATCCATGGCCCAAATTGCAATTATCTTATAATTACAAATCCAGTCCCTTAAGTTTAATTAATCTCTTTTAGTCACAAAACTAATTACCAATTAATTATTGACTAATATTAATTAAACAATATGATTTCTTCTTTAATATTTTATTCTCATAATATATTAATAAATCATATTTAATCCTTTCTCTCCATAATTCATCCTATCAAGTTGCTTTGGTGAAGGCAACCCAAAAGGACCATGCACCATCGGGTCAAGTACATACCAAAACAGTTATGGACTTAGAAACTAATCCAACAGTCTCCCACTTGGATAAGTCTAATAACTATTATTTGTATGACTTCTGATCCTGATCTACAATCGTAGCTTTCCAAAGCCGCTGTCAACTCTGATCCTATCAGATACGCGTGTCCTTTAGATAAGGGATCATATATTCCTCCATTCTAGATATCGTATAAGACCTGATTTCAAATCATTCTCTTTGTACTATTTCTCGAATTCCGATTTACGACGACTGACTAATTGAACAAATCAAATTAGCCCTAGCCCGCGAGCATTTATGTTTGTCATCACTAAATCATCGAGGGGCCCAAAGATATCGCTTTTATCCAACTTTGGATAAAAGGAATGGATAAACTTTAATACATTGCTTGCTTACACTCACTTACCGAATCACACACAACAATATGTTTTATGACACCAAGTTACTGGTGCATTTACATATTATCAATGTGCAACCGATTTTCAAGATACAACTCACACATCTCGGTTTCAAGAATATAAAATGTTATCGTCTCACCAATCACTCGTGACACAATCCATGGAGTGATCCAAGTGAGCGTGGGTTTAATCCAATGCTCAAATTCATATTCATAAGCACTCATGAATGTTGCAGCAAACATTTTCTTATGTCTAATACTCTTTTAGACATTCCACACACCAATTCACGACAGTATTCATCCATACCTACTTCCAACATATGAACGACTGTGGCCCGTTCGAATAATTTGACTGTTCTCAACCAATTAAATTATTCAGGAAGTCAAAACATGCAAAGTGAAACACAAGAATAATACTAATCCCATATGGCCTCAAACCTTTGAGCATAAATAAAACACCTTTTATTTATCACCATATCGATTACTCATTATTTGTTGTTTCGGGTAATCAACTTCTTACTCGAATTATTACTACACTTGTCCCGTGCTCCTAGCATGCACACAATGTTTACCTATGGTTCTTACTTTGTGAAATAGATCAAATTGAACACATTTCCAATCATACTCATTTCACAACTCCGAATCCTTTTCACAAGTGAAATAATATCTAATTCTTTCCACTTATGGAATATGTTAGATTCTAACATTTTATGCAACGATCCTTTTGTAATGTCACTGCACTAAAGTCACAATGACTATTGCCAATGAAATTACAAAGTCCTCTATCGGAGATTGTTACAATACAATTCCTTAGATATGATGTCTCTCACTCAAAGCACATTCCTTTGAACATCCTTTTGCATAAAAGTTTCTAATCTAGACATAGATTTTCAATATTCAATTCCCAATATGGACACATTTCCATATTTTCCCTATGACAACTCATTCTTAATAGAATCTTATCTATTCATAATAATTTCGATATGGTCCATCCAATACTATACTTCCAACTACTCACAAGCGACCAATCCTAGGCGAACTTTGGATTGTCCTTTGATAGTTGTTTAATTATCTTAGTCAAAACCGATTCTTGTCCTTTTTCCCTCTAAATGCGCTAGTCATTTGGAAAATTTTAGAATGGTCAAATATTATAGCATTTGCAATCAATCCTATACCCGAAGCGTATGGGACTCGATGCATAATGTCTTACACGAAGATTCGATACTTTATCAATCTTCTGCCATAATATTTTATGTGCTACGTTCTCAAAATTCGAACTATGAAGAGGAATGCCGTAATCATAATCGAAATTTGAGAACACACTATGTTTCCTTAAATTTATTAACATTTCGCAACCTAAGCCTTTAGATTTGAAATGAAGCATAATATTCTCTCCCTTAATTATAGCAAAAACAACTTTACAACACTTATGACTTTGCAAGGTATAACTCTTGTTTTTCTCTAATTAATATTGCTAACTTGCAATACTTTCCTTAATAATCATACAATCATAACATTTATACTCCCACTATCATGATGATTATTATAAAACATAGCACTTTATGCTTCCACTAGCTTCGACATGTATTCAGAAACATCTTAACTTTCAGAAAATTAATACCTATTGAATTTCTTAAGTCCATGTTTCTAATACTTAATGCTTTGATAATCTTTTATCAAGGCTTCTTGAACTTATACACCCTTTTCTTAGAAAGCTCATATGTGCGTCTAAACAATTCAGACTAATTGTCAAACCTCACAATTCAAATCATGGAAAGGGATACCGTAACCATAATCGAATTCGAGAATACAATTTCACAGTCACTATTCTTTTTAAAATTTTTCTTAGTGAAAGCATTTCCTCACAGTCATTTTCATGAAGGAGGGAATCTTATGACACTTAGATTTTAATGGTGTATGCGTTCCTATCCATGTGAATTTGTCAAAACCAAAGTTCACGACAAATTCAAACACATATGGATCAAACTTTCTTAATCTTGATTTCTTGCCTTATGGTAGCACAGCTGCCCACCATGTCTTCCAAGTAGTTAAGCAACTCACCTTTTCCTATCAATGTACCTTTCATTGATCAAGGTCCTTGCCTTTTTATGCATTCAAATGAGAACTCATAGGACTCACATGCATAATTAACTCAACTGGAACAGCACAGAAACAAAATAATGTCAACACGATAGGTTGTAAACCTCAACTCGTGCGCTAGTGATGATCGATAAGGTCTATTTTGATTTGTTCTTGAAACCTTTCAAGACTATTAAAACTCCCACTGACTCCTTGACATATAAGATTCTCTTGTCAATAAACATTTCTTGACAAACAAATATTCAAGAGTTGGTGTAGTTTTTATCAAAACATTTCATAAATTGGTCCTAGTTGGTCTTTGTCTTATCCAAGACATCACAACTTTCCACACTTGATGAATGTTATAAACCTTCTTAATACTTTTTCACTCAATGTCACAGTCTTAACTCTAAGACTTGTTTTGGAACGAAGTATGATTGACTTCTTGATTTAACCATTTCATCAATTCTTGATTCCTCTTCTTAGACATACAATTGTACTAAGACTCACTTAGAGGATCAATTGAGATATGGTTCTTAATCATTAAGACCTATCATAAAGCATAAAAGCTACTCTCCCTTCTTCTTATAATGGAGAAACTTTTATCTTTCTGCCTACTTGATTCTTCTTATTCGTTCCGCTTATTGATTTAAACTTTTTCAATCAATTCAGAATTACACTTAATCTTATAAGTATAATCATATTTACTAAACCTTTAGTAAATCATGATGAATATCTTTGTTACTCTTATGGTGGACATGATCAACACGCAACTTTGTGTATTCGATCTCCTAGTCCTTCACTTGACACTTTGTCAATGAATTAGTCTAATTTCCAAATATGAAAATTTCTCATTCATCGTGCAACCAAGTCGCGTGATTCCAAGTTTCTGTCCAATTGAAACTTGGTCGATGAGAAACTCTCCCTATTTGGTAAATTCTCGAACTTTCCATAATTATCATAAATAAGAATCATATCCACTCGTTGTAGAAATATGTAAACATCAATTTTCATAATGATTTCATTGCAAGGAAATAAACAAATAAATAAATAAGTCAAACCAAAATTTATTTTATTTATAAAAGCAGCGGAAAACAATTGTCCTTACAATGTAAAATCCATTGAAAACTATGTATTCAAAAAGAAAATTCCTAACAACTCTATCATAACTATCTAAGCTCAAAATCTAATCTTCAAGTCCATGCGATCCATTTCTTTGTGATTAGACTCATCTTGCTCTTTCATCAAACTTCCTTTCTTTTCACCGATCCTGCCAAACATTCAAATGCAATCTTATCACATCATGTATTAAGAATCAAAGAATAGGAACTTAATGGAGTTAGATAGTGGATTTTACTTGAAGCATAGCCATACTCTTTGACTCTCCCATCTTCTGGAATCTTCAGGCTCTTAGGGCAGACTTCTATCCAACGCCCTTTCTCTTGGCAGCAAACGTAGGTCGATTCTCCTAGAACGTCCTCGGAAGCATGGTCGGTTGAATTTCCCAACAAATACGCTCCATTGCTTTGCCAAATCATTTCTGATTCAGCATCAATGAGCATGTAATTTAGGTCAATGAGGTTATCGTCATGATCCATCATATAATACTTTCTTTTGAACTCATTATATGATTCAGGAAGTGACTGTAGAACCCAGTTCACAGCCAACTTATCAGGGAATGACGCACCCAACATTATCAACCTATCAATGTGTGATTTCATTCCTAGAACGTGGGCACACACGGGTTTACCATCTTCATGTTTCATTTCCAATAGGGCTTTAGTGATGTTGAACCTTTCAATTCTTCGATCTTGTGGGTTAGGGAGAAAAATTGGAGGAGGTGGAGGAAGTGAAGCATGATTTCTTGTTCCTTGATCAAATCGTGGAATACCATCTTCATGTGGAATGCTTGTTCCACGGGATTTGGGAAGACCATAGTTGTCGAACTTTGACATCTACAAAACGGGAGAAACAAATTCAAGTTAGTTGATTGATTGAGTCCTTAGTAAATCACCCAAATGAGATACTAAGGCTAGGATCCAACATAATATTCTACAACTCGGGAAAGGGATGTCGTAACCCAAATTGCAGAACATTTGAAGGTAAGTGAATGACGATTCACTAATTTCCACCACGAAAAACGAAAAAGAAATTTAAGTTTTAATTCTATGAAAACTCCTAGATCCTTTGAGATTCATTGAACATTTCAATGGCATGTTTAAATCTCGGTATGCCCCTCTTGTTTGTGACTGGGATGCCGAGGATCACAAAGCGGGTGTGAATAACCATGCAAACTTACATGGTGCCCTCACATGTTACAGTCACCTATTCGATGTGCCGGTAAACCACACACGCTCCACCGAACTATGACAAACATTGAGTCACCCTTTGCTACCTTTGCTTAGAACCATTTAGTGTGCCGGTTAACCACACACGCTCCACTAACGTCTTCGCAAGGGCACAAAGTGTAATTTCATGGAATTGCATCAATTCACTTTTGCCTAAAATAACTAAGATTGGGAATTTTATGAAAGCATTTAGTTACTTTTGTACTTCATTATACTTATAATGGAAGGTTTTTGTTCTATCCTGCCCGTTCGGCTAACGACCCTCCACTAGTCAAGAGTGCGGTGGGTAAGAGTGGATACCCATTCAATTGTCATTTTATAGGCAATTTCCTTAAACACCCCTTATAGACCAGCTTCGTGAATGAGGCCTACTAACGGTAAGACTTGACACTTTACTCATACATATATAATATTAGACTTTTAATGATATATATAGTATAGGGTGTATTTTACACTTTTAAAATACTAGGTGGTCTAATTTAATAATTATACACTTTAATTAATTAATAAAACCATAAGGGTGTGATTTGAACTTTTCATAACAATACTAGGGTTTTAGAATTTAACAATCCAAATTAAAATTTTAATCAACTTTTAAATTCCAAAACTTGAGGACAAGTTTTGAAACATTTCAAAACATTAGGGTTTAGAATTTAAATATACATAAAAATTAAACTATTAATCAAAATTTAAATTCCACAACTTGAGGGCAAGTTTTGAAACCTTTTTCAAAACATTAGGGTTTCAACTATTTAAAATTCAAAACAACAAAACTTTTGAGTTCAAATTTAAACTATAAAACCTAAAGGGGAAAATATGAAACTTTTCATAACACAATGATCAAATAAAAAATAATATTAATTAACATTTAATCACATAATTATCCATATTTGATTTATTTAATGATTTCTTGCAAAACAATTTACCAATTTAATCAAAATAATTAATTAATTATCACATAAGGAAACAGATGTTTTATTAATTCATAAATATCTTCAATTAGATCAAGAATATAGTCATATATATCATAAACTCGGATTTATATTGATCTAATATGATAAAGGCAAGTATCTCAAGGATAAACAGCAAGAAATCCCGAAAATAGCTCCATCTGACGCTTGAACTCGCCGAGTAACCCCATGGACTCGCCGAGTAGAGGGCAACTCGCCGAGTCCATCATGCAGAACCACAAAAATCGAATTTTTTTAACATACATGGCATCAATACAATAGAAACCAATCTAGGCTCTGATACCACTGATGGGTTTTGGTCATAAGAACATCCTATGTGCTCATACAAACCCTAATGTTTGGATCTAGGTTACTCTATTGTACATGCAAGTTATCCAAGACTATAAACCCTAATTCTAGCATACAAGTAATCATATTAACATAAGAATGGGTTTAAGATATTACCTTGATTGTTATGTAGCAATAACAATCCCAATTCCTCCTTGTATTGACTTTAGAAAGCTTAGAGTCACAAATGTCACTCCTCTAATGGTTCACAAACACCAAGAGCAAGAGGATGCGGAGGAGAGAGGATGGAGGCTGCCCAAAACGTGTTCTAACCCTATAAGAGAAGTTCCCCACATTTTTTAGCCTTAAGTGCTCTATATATAGTGAGGCTATTAGGGTTATCTAACAAGGAAACCCTAATTTGGATGCTTAAGCCCTAAACAACCCATGGATCCCTTTCCTTAAGGCCTTGGACGATTTCTTATGGGCTTCCCCATAGAATTCGTCCACTCCTTAATATAAGGCAATCCATGGCCCAAATTGCAATTATCTTATAATTACAATTCCAGTCCCTTAAGTTTAATTAATCTCTTTTAGTCACAAAACTAATTACCAATTAATTATTGACTAATATTAATTAAACAATATGATATCTTCTTTAATATTTTATTATCATAATTAATAAATCATATTTAATCCTTTCTCTCCATAATTCATCCTATCCAAAATAGTTATGGACTTAGACACTAATCCAACAAACTCTCCCATGAAAAGTCAACAATCCCCGACTGTCATAATCAAAGGAAGCTACTCGGCCCACGATCCTCTCACACTTCTGCCTCTCCTCCTTGAGGCCCTCGACCTGTGCCTCCCTGATCTACTCCAACAATGGAGTAATCACTGTCATCCTCAGGCATATATCTATGATCAGGGCCGCTGCAGCCTTGCGGCTCTGGGCGTCGGCCACTACATTGGCCTTCCTGGGGTGATAAAGGATCTCACAATCGTAGTCCTTCACCACGTCTAACCATCGCCGCTGCCTCATGTTCAGATTAGGCTGATCCATGAGGTACCTCAGACTCTTGTGATCCGTGTAATTGGTACAACGGACCCCATAGAGGTAATGTCGCCAAATCTTGAGGGCAAACACCACTGCCCCCATCTTTAAATCGTGTGTCGGGTACTTACCCTCGTGAGGCTTCAACTGTCTAGAAGCATAAGCTATCACATGGCCTCGCTGCATCAAAACTACTCCCATACATGTGATCGAAGCATCACAGTAGACTACAAGGCCATCCACTCCCTCTGGCAGGGTTAGAATCTATGCCTCGCACAATCGCTGTCTGAGGGTCTCGAATGTTGCCTGCTGCTCAGGCCCCTAGCATAACGTTACCGACTTCCTAGTCAGTCGGGTGAGCGGAACCGCTATCTCGGAAAAATCTTGGATGAACCTCCTGTAGTACCCTGCCAACCCTAGGAAGCTCCAAATCTCATATGGAGACCTTGGGACCTCCCACTGCATCACGGCCTTTATCTTGGCCGGATCTACCAGTATACCCTTTTGGTTGACAAGGTGACCAAGGAACTGCACCTCGCGTAACCAGAACTCGCACTTAGAGAACTTCGCAAAAAGTCTCTCCCTCCTCAAAATCTCTAGCACCTCCCTCGGGTGCTCCTCGTGCTGCTCCTGAGTCTTAGAATATACCAAGATGTCATCGATGAACACAATCACAGCTAGATCCAGCATCGGCCTGCATACACGGTTCATGAGGTCCGTGAACACGGCTGGAGCGTTAGTGAGCCCAAATGGCATCACCACAAACTGATAATGACCATAGCGAGTCCTAAAAGCAGTCTTCTACAAATCCTCATCCCTGATCCGCATCTGATGATACTCGGAGCGCAAATCAATCTTGGAGAACCAAGATGCTCCCTGAAGCTAATCAAACAAGTCATCTATCCTCGGGAGTGGGTAACGATTCTTCACTGTTACCTTATTCAACTCCCGATAATCTATACACATACGATGCGACCCATCCTTCTTCTTCACTAACAAAACCGGGGCTTCCCAAGGCAAATTGCTCGGCCTGATAAAACCCTTGTCTAGAAGCTCTTGCATCTCCGGAGGAGCCAACCGATATGGTGCCTTGGCTATCGGAGCCGCACCAAGGACCAGGTCAATCCTAAACTCGACCTGTCTCTTAGGAGGTATCCCAGGCAAATCCTCCGGGAATACATCCGGGTACTCACGTACCACTGCTACATCATCTACTGTCGTTTTACCCTTATCCCGGGTGTCCATCACATATGCGACATAACCAGCGCAACCCTGCTGGAAGAAGCGCCTAGCTCTCACTATTGATTAAAAAATCGGTCCGCGTTGTGGCCTCTCGCCCTGAATCATTATCTCTCCCGCACTGGGAGTGCGAACCCTCACTAGCTGCAGCTCACAATCAATCGTCGCCCCCATTGGGGCTCATCCAATCCATACCTATTATGACCTTATTCCATCGCAGGGGAATAAGGACCAAGTCCACTGAAAATTGCTCGTCAAATAACCAAAACGAGCACTCCCTGTGAATCCTCGCGACCCTGACGGTCCTGTCATCTGCTATCTCAACCTCAAGTGGACAATCCAGTTCCTCAGGAGATCTGCTAAACCTTTTGCTAAGCGCAAGAGAGACAAACGATCAGGTAGTCCCTGAATCAAATAACATTGTAGCTGAAATGTCGTTCACTAAGAACGACCCTATATATATATATATATATATATATATATATATATATATATATATATATATATAAGATTAGAAACAATCAATAATAAATGCAGAGATAAAAGGAAAATACATACCCGTCACCACGTCAGGAGTCGCTCGCGCCTCCTCTGCTGTCATCTGAAAAGCTCTACTCTTCGCCACTGGCGCCTCGGCCCGGCCCTAACGATCGTCCGTAATCCTCAAAGTAGCAGGGGCAGGTGCCGACACCTTCCCTGTTGCGGCTAAGCTTGGACATTAGGACTTTTTATGTCCCCTCTGATTGCAATCAAAGCAATCAAATCTGTTGATGTGGTGGTGGTAGTAGTTGTACAGTCTCTGCTCATATGCCCAGTCAGGCCACACTTAAAGCAGCCAGGACTCCCTGCCTTGCACACCCCATCGTGCACTCTCCCACACTTGCCATATCGACTGTGGCTCTGCTGTCCCCTGGACCTTTGATCTAACACCTTGGGCCTTTTGCCCGAACTCCCTGTACCTATAGCCACCTATGGCTTCCTCTTCCTCTCCATCTCTAGATCTATCTCTCTCTCTCTCTCTCTCACGAGCCCTCACAATCATATCATCCAACATTTTACAAATGGATCGGCTCACAAACTGAAGGATATCACTCTGCAACATCTAATGATAACGGGCCTTCTTCATTTCCTCATCAGTCGCATATTGAGGAACAAGAAGGGCCCTCTCCCTGAAATTGGCGGTATCTCTGCCACTGTCTCTGTAGTCTGACTAAGATCCTCAAACTCCCTAGCTAACTGTTGCACCTCAATAACCGGTGCAAACTCGGCTCTGAACCTGGTAGAAAAATCATCCCAAGTCATAGCATCAAGTGTTGCGTCATCCCCGATGATATGCCCAACCCCCTCCCACCAGTCGCGTGTCCTGTCCTTCAGAAGACAGGATGCTAGTCTGACCTTGTGACCCTCGGGACATCTGCTGGTGCAGAACGTGTTGGCAACATCTGCCAACCATATAGTACTTGGAATGGGGTCCCGCACCCCATGATAGTCTAGAGCTCCACAAGCTCTGAACTCCCTGAAGGTGAGTGTGCGCGACCCCATCATAGTCGCCACCTCAGCACGAAATGTGCTCAGCTTCTCCTCTATCAACTCCAAAATACCCTCCTTGATCGAACCAAAGATTACAGGAGTCTGCTCAAGTATGATACGGGTAACCTCTAAAGTGAAAAACTCTCTAGTCTGCTCATCCAAGTGCTCGGCCCTCAAGCCTGATCTTGATCTCTCCCCGGCACCTGAACTGTCGCCTGCTGGTCTAGGGCGTAGAACCACCGTTTTGAAAACACATCACATCAAACGTTAGAACACTGATATATCTCAAGGGATCATTATTACTGCAGGTTCCCTGGTCTCGCCTCGGCCTTCCTTGATTCAAGTTCAGATCCTCTGCTTCCAGTAGTATGGGCCCCTACTACCTTCCACATCTATCGGTACTTTCCTCAAGTACTGCCTTGACTCCACCAGATCCCCTCTACTATTACTGATCTTTGCTATTCTCATCCTAGGCTTGCCCTAGGAAAATCCCTGTCTTCACTTAAACCAGTCCTCAGCTACTGAAGGCCTCCTTGTAATGCCAATTAGCCATCACCTGAATACTATCACATGGGACGAGGCTCAAATAACCCTTCGAGTAAAAGACTCGCCCCTACAATGGTTAGACTCAAACAAGAGCTACGCAATAGGGCCAAATCCAGCACTCTAAGATTATTCAACCCTGATCACATGTGACGTGACATATTCACCTAATGGCTAACTCCCATTATTCAGAGTCCCACAAAGCACAAAGCAAGTAGCATTCGAACACAGGAAACTACTCAAGCAAATCTATCCTCATAACAAGAAATTATACTAACATACAATGCTAAGCTCGTACTATTAGGCATAACCTAAACAGGATATCCTACTACTGTCAACTCAATGCTGGCATGCAATTATCATAAAGCTGGAACACATATAGCAGGCACATAAGGCATCCTCCTAGATCCTTAGACCTATTCTAGCATGCTGTTCTACTGAAACTAAAACTGATAAGCATAACATAACTTGTATGCGTAATTTGGGAGTACTCACTTGAGCTCGGCTGATCGCATGCACCACACCCCTTTTCTCTTTTTCAAAACTCTTTTCTTTCTAAAAAATATATTTTCACTTTTCTAAAACTCTTTTCTTTTGAAAAACTTTATACCACTTACTTAGTTTGAGTTGTGACACACTCGGAAGTGTGCCTGAATCTCTCAAACCAAGGCTCTGATACCAACTTGAAACATCCCAAAATACGACCCAAAAATTTTTGTTTTAATAATACTAAAACTCACATCATCGATAACATACCAACAAAAAATGTGGAACAAGTATCCCAAAAGGTCATAACAAATGTAACATAACAACTGTATCAAAACATATCATAGTTTCTGATGAAAACTCCCAGGATTAAAAGCTGAAGTCTGGTGTGTGTGATGCTATCATCCCGAGCTCTTCCTCTTACTAGCGGAAGTAGCTGAAACCAAAAACTGAAATTGTAAGCACAAAGCTTAGTGAGCTCCCCCAAGCTACCACATACCATACAATGGCATATAAGAAAATATTGGGCCCCACCCACTGCATCGGGCCCCGCCCGGCATCGGACCGAAGTCCGGAACTAGCTTGGGCCCTCCCACTACGTCGGGCCCTGCCCGGAATCGAACCAAAGTCCGGAATAACTTAGGCCCCGTCCACTGCATCGGGCCCCGCCCGGCATCGGACCGAAGTCCGAAACTATCCAACATAGAATAATCATATATCTTTAAACATATACTGTATCGGGCCCCGCCCAGCATCAAACCGAAGTTTGGAACATATAGCACATAACATAACCGAACATAACATGCATGAATCACGAAGACATCAAGCATACATATCTACTTCTCGAGACCCTCCCGGTATCGGACCGAAGTCCGGAACTACTATCTAAACGGGCCGGCATTGTGGTCGTAGACCCGTTACTACTGGAAGGAAACTCACCTCGAAAGCTGGTTGCTGAAAATCTACTCGGGAACTCTCTGCTGCTGCTCCGGTAACTCCCCGGCTAAAATTCCCATAAACACACTCAATCAAATAGACCCATCCACCCACCTAGTGGCGTACGGCCGTGGTGGCAGTGACTGAGCTAGGCGACAGCAGCATCGGTTATCGACAACAGCTTCATTATCGGCAGCAGCCACCATGGTCGGCTGCCATGGTGGTTCTTCACGCCTTTCATTCGACAGAACCCGCTCCCACACGCAATCGCATAACAAACCATGAACGCTGCCACCCTCTTGACGGAATAGTCCGGCAACGATGGCAACAGAAGCGGTACGACAGGCGGCAGCAGCACGACGGCATCAGCTACGGATGGTGACAGAAAGAAGGAGAGTGAGAAAGTTTGACCGAAACGAGAGCAACGGCGGCTGTTCGATGGTCCTGCGGCTTCAACAGTCAAGGAGGAGATGGATGAAGGAGTTCTCATGAGCAAATGATGGTAGCTTTGATAGCGATGATGCTGGATGGCGACTCCTGTCGACGGCATCGACTCGTTTGGTGCTTCGCCTTGCCAAAAAATCGTGAGGGGATCGTGTGGTGGCGGCTGGACAATGGAGGAAGTGAAGATGGCGGCTGGTGAATCACGCTAGGGTTAGGGTTAGGAAGAGGTTGACGGTTATATACCTGGCCTCAAGAAACTTCTGCCTATAATGCCATAATCAGTCCCTCCTATCCGAAATGTTTCCAATTTAGCCCGGATATTTACTAATTACACCCTTGTTTCCATAATTCCTCTCAAATTCAATCCATAATTTACTAAAAGCCCCCTACCCTTCAATATCTCTTCAAATGAAGTCTCAAAAGTTACCATTTAGCCCATCTATGACAAATTCATTTCAACTTAGGTACATAACCCTTTTAACCCCAGCTATCCAAAATCATTTCATATTAAATCCAAATGATAACAAAAGCACACCCTGACCTCCGAAATCCTTTCAAAATAAGTCCTGAAAATTAACATTTAGTCCCTACCTTCATAAATACTTACAAAACCAATCTAGAACTTACACTTTTAACCCCCAACTTCTAAATTATGCCATTTGGCTCTCCAAAACCAGCACCCCGCTAAATATTATTTGATTTTGGACTATAAAAATATAAAATAATAATAAAATTACTTCTAAGGGTTCTGGGTTTATTATTTAGTTTTTCTATTTAAACGGGATTTTACATATCCTAGGGATAAGGATATTGAGAAACAGAAGTAAAAGACTAATAGGACTTAGTCAACGTACCTACTTGGACAAGGTGTTGAAACGTTTCAGCATGGAAAACTCCAAGGATGGTGACTTACGTATCCAAGGAAATACCAAATTAAGTAGGACTCGGAGTCCGAGTACAGAGGCTGAGATAGCAGAAATGAGTCATATACTATATGCTTCCGCAGTTGTTTCGATCATGTATGTTATGACTTGTACCCGCCCTGATGTGGCCTTTGCTTTAAGCATGGTCAGCAGATATCAAGGGAACCCTGGTAAGGCTCATTGGAGTGCAGTTAACAACATTCTTAAGTACCTGAGGAGGACTAAGGACTGGGTCCTTACCCTTGGTAGGAGTGACGACTTGAGAGTAACAAGGTATAGCGATGCGAGCTTCCAGGCCGACAGAGATAATATCCGCTCTCATTCGGGCTGGATATTTACCCTGAATTGAGGAGTAGTGACAAAGAAAAGTTCCAAGCAGGAGACTATAGCCGATTCAATGTGTGAATCAGAATACATATCAGCAAGAGAAGAAGCAAAGGAGACGATATTGTTGAAAAAATTCATCGAAGACCTTGGAGTAGTTCCATCCATAAAGGAGCATGTGGATATTTTCTGTGATAATGAAGGGGCGGTTGCCTTAACCAAGGAACCAAGAGATCATGGCAGATCCAGGTATATCGACAGAAAGTACCACTTCATAAGACATCAAGTAGAAGAAGGGCACCTCATTGTGAAGAGGATATCGTAAGAGGACAACCCAGCAGATCCCCTCACAAAGGGACTGACTGGGGTTAAGCACTTGTAGCATGCAAGGAGCATTGGGCTAAGGGACGATATTATTTTTAGTGATTTGATAAACCGAAACTTGCAATAGCTAAATTGTAATTGGCATTTGATGATTGAATAAAAGGAGATTTATTTATAAGTAAAGTTATTGTCTTGTGTCAATCATTTACTATTGTTTCACCTTGCATGTTTTGACTTCCAAAATAATACGATTTATTCAAACTGTCCACAGTCAATCATACTTTGGAAGTAGGTATGCAAGAAGACTGTCATGAGTGGGCTTGTAGATTGTCTAAGGAGTTAGGCATAGCAACAGGTTTGCTACACCATTCATGAGTATCTCTGCAATAAGATTTGAGTATTGGATCAACCCGCGCTCACTTGAATCACTTCATGGAATTTATCTCGAGTGATCGTGAGACGATAATATCATGTAAGTGTTCAAACCTAGATATATGAGTTGTTGACTATGAATTAGTTGTGCATTGATGACACGAAAATGCATCAGTAACTTGATGTTATAAAACGCGTCGTTGTGCGTGATTAAATGAGTAGTCAATTCAAGCATATAATGTCGAAGTTTATTTGTTCCCTTTTACCCTAAGAGGATTAAAAGCGATACCTTGGTCCCCTCGATGATTCTGTTTTGACTTATGTGACGGGCCCGGTCAGAACTAAATTGATGTGTTAAGTTATGTTCTATATCAGACGAATCAGAAATCGGGAAACAAACAATTGGACAATAAGTATGACATTGTTTCACATATTTGTCCAGCTGATATCTTGAGAACAGAGGATTATATGATCCCTTATCTAAAGGATGCGTCACTGACTGGGTCAGAGTTAACAGCGGCTTTTGAAAGCTTACAATTTCTAAGTCTGATCATGAAGTCACATTGGCAGCTATAGTTATTACACTTATCCAAGTGGGAGACTATTGGATTTGGTGTCTAAGACCATAACTATACTCGGGATGTACATGACCTGATAGTAACATGGTCCTTTTGGGTTGCCTTCACTAGTGCAATATGATAGGATGGATTTTTTAGAATAAGGTTATTTAAGATTTATTAATATATTACAAGTATAATATATTAATATGAAATCATATTATTTTAGTATTGATCAAAAATTAATTTGGAATTAATTTTGTGATCAAAAGAGACTAATTAAATATTTGGGGATTGATTATGTAAACCAATGATTCTTATAATGTGAGCTAATGATCCATGATTATGTAGATTAGCTAAACCAATAAGATAATTCATGGATAGTCCATGGAGGTTAAAACCCATGGAGCGTAAGAATGTGAAAATTCATGGAGCATTAGGGTTTACAAAGTGTAACCCTAGCATTTGCCACATTATAAATAGACCCCTCATGAGCCAAAATCGGCTACACCCTCCTTTGAGTCAAGTAACTTATTCTCTTAAAGCCTCCTCTTGCATATTGGTGTTTGTTAACCATTAGAGGCATCACACTTGAGGTACTCAAGCTTTCAAAGGTCAATAGCTCTACCTTACTCAAGAGGTAAGCATCCAAACTAAGTTTTTATGTTATATAGCTTCAATTGTATGCTAGCTAGGGTGAATTCTTTGGAAAAACAAAATGCATGTATAATTAGAGAAAACATAGATCCAAAGCATTTAGGGTTGCATGTGCACAATAGGAGTGTTATAGTGCTAAAAACCCAACAGGTCACAGGCGACATTTTCCTATTTCCCACGATTAAGTTTATCTTCCTGTGGTCCACATCCCTACTTCTTTTTAGTCCCTGCAAATCAGAACAAATGTGAAATCCACAACCTGTATCAAGGACCCAAGAATTAGCATGTGATGAGTTATTAGATTGAATAGTGTAAATACCTGCGAATGAGGGTTTGACCTTCCCACCCTTTATGTCCTGCAAGTACTTGGGGCAGCTTCGTTTCCAGTGCCCTTTTTCATGACAATGGAATCATTTAGCATCCTTCGGATTGGAAGAGGAATTAGGAGAACCAGCTTTCGTGCCACTAGAAGAGGATCCATCAAGAGACCTTACCTTGCGGCTCTTGGAGGGCGCATTCCTCTTTTTTCCCTTTCCTTATCCTATTGCCGAAACAAGGGCAGAAGTAGTAGGAGTAGACACAACCGACTTGCCTTTAAGGTTGAGAATCTAATAAAAGTTTAGTTACTTTATATTTATCACATTAATTCTTTCCCTTTCCTTGTCCTATTCACATTTTTCCTAAAGTAACTAAGATTGGGAATTTAATAAAATTTTAGCTACTTTATGTTTATCATTATACTTTTAATGAGGGAGAATTAGTGTCCTATTCTACCCGTTAAGCTAACGACGCTCCACTTGTCAAGGAAGCGGTGGATGAGAGTCGACACCCATTAAACCACCATTTTATAAGCAGTAACCTTATACCCCCTTATAGACCAACTTCGTGAATGAGGCCTACTAACGGTAAGACTGACTTGTTCTTATATATATATATATATATATATATATATATATATATATATATATATATATATTAAACTTATAATATTATAAAGTATAAGGGTTGAATATTAACTTTTAAAACTCTAGGGTTTGGAATTAAAGTTTCATTGATGAGACTTTACAAATTCCAAAGCTTGAGGGAAAGTTTTGAAACTTGTCAAAACTCTTCACATTCATAACTTATAAGTTTAATTGGATTTTAATGTATGAGACCTTTCATTTTCCATAACTTGAGGACAAGTTATGGAGGTCATTAAAATTCATCTAGATCATTTTCTAACAACTAAAATTATCACATAATCTATGATCTAACTAAACTCATAATCAAGATAATCTCAAGTTAACAATTTGAAAGCAATTTTGTTAATCTTATAAAAACAGCAATTATTTTAAAACTTTGACAATTATCTTGTTGTTGTATGAGTACAAACACTACCATATCATAAAAAACATTTCCAATGATCCAAAACTGTTTGCGGTAGTGTTCCCAATCCAAACCAGGCCAAGAAACTCGAAATTCTACAAACAGAGCCTTCAACTCGTCGAGTACATGAACTGACTCGCCGAGTTGCTTCTGTTACCGAGTGGACTCGTCGAGTCTGTTCATGGACTCGACGAGTTCACCAGTCAGAGGCCAAAATTTCGACTGTTTCAGCTTTGAAAAACTAGTAAGCATCAAATATAATAGAAAACAATCATAGGCTCTGATACCACTGTTGGGTTTTGAGCACTATAACGCTCCTATGGTGCACATACAACCCTAAATGCTTTGGATCTATATTTTCTCTAATTATACATGCATTTTGTTTTTCTAAAGCATTCACCCTAGCTAGCATACAATTGAAGCTATATTACATAAAAACATAGTTTGGATGCTTACCTCTTGAGTAGGGTAGAGTTCTTGACCTTTGAAAGGTTGAGCACCTCAAGTGTGATGCCTCCAATGGTTCACAAACATCAATATGCAAGAGGAGGCTTTAAGAGAATAAGTTACTTGATTCACAGAAGAGTGTAGCCAATTTTGGCTCATGGGGGGTCTATTTATAGTATGGCCAATGCTAGGGTTACACTTTGTAAACCCTAATGCTCCATGACTTTTCACATTCTTATTCTTATAATTTTTGGTGATTTGTGAGGAGACTCGGCGAGTTGGAGCTCAAACTCGCCGAGTATGATCGCGGTTTGGGCACGGGTTCGCGTCTGGACTCGGCGAGTCCACACTGTTTAATGAAACCCTAATTTCCAGGGTATGAGACCTATTTAAAGGGGCTTATGGCCGTCATTTGCGGCCACCAACCCCAGAGAGAACCCTAAAGAGTCCTTGAGAGTTTTGTGAGAGAGAAGAGGAAGATCCTTGACTATTTGTGGGTGTTTTTGCATATAGAAGGGGATCAATGCAAGAGGAGACCAAAGGAGGTGATAATCCAGTGATTCTCGAGCTCAGAGACTTCAGTTGAGGTAACCATTCGTTCCTTTCTCAGTCCTTGGTGTAAATCTTAGAGTTAGGGTTTCTTGGTGGAAAGATCCATGGAGTAATTAGCCTCTTTTTGTGTTGGTGCTTTAGATCTGGACCCAAAGAGGTCCAGAGACTCTTTTCCCTCAATCTTTATGAGTGTTAATGGAGGCCATGAGCTTAGAATAGCATTTTAGAGACCCTATCATCAAATAAGGCCTTTGGACCTTTGCATGAGCACCAAGATAGTAACTTTACGTGATGAATGTGCTTGGAAAGACTGGATCTATGAGTTGTTGGAATGGATCTGCCCTCAGGAGTGAGTTTGAATTTATGCATGGCATAGACTCGCTGAGTCCGAAGAACAGACTCGGCGAGTAGCATGAAGATTGTCCTTAACCATTCAGCGAGTGGTCTTGCTGAGTTAAGGGGTTGACTCAGTGAGTCAGGGAGAGTCAGAGAGGGTTGTCGAGTGGGCTGAGTCAAGCTGGAACTCACCGAGTTGTTCTTGAGACTCGGCGAGTTGAGTTGTGGTAGCCCCGCGATTCATGCCAGGTGGAACTCGTCGAGTCAGGGAAGTACTCGACGTGTCAAGGGAGGATCCTACGGAGTCAGTGAACACGTATAGACTCACCGAGTCGCTCTAGTGCACTCGCCGAGTCCGGTCAGAGTTGACCAGTGATGACTTGATAGGGGTAGTCAACCTTAGTTGTGAAAGTGTTAATTAGAGATACATTGTGTTATAGGAGGATTATAGCTCGGGGGATCGAGCGCGAGTGATTTCCGGGAATTTCGAGTTATCGGGATAAGCGAGGTGAGTCTTCTCACTATACTTTACCTTGAGTAGGTAATCAGAGTTATGTGACAGAGTATTTGTATGCTATATGTATGTTATGTGTTGTACTACATGATTTCTATGTGATTTATGCTTTGCATGCTTATAGAGTTGGAACCAGAAGGTTCCCAGAGTTAGAACCAGAGGGTTCACAGAGTAGGGTCTACGGACCCACAGAGTTATAGCCTCGAGTGGCTAATATGTGTGATGTGTGGTATTTTGGGGAACTCACTAAGCTTTGTGCTTACAGTGTTGGTGTTATTTGTTTCAGGTACTAGTGATGACCGTGGGAAGGCGCCAGCTTGATCAGTACACACACATGGGATTTTTATGTTATGTGATCTTGGGATTCTTTGTATAACATTGATTGGAGTTTCAAACATTGATGTTGTTATGAAAATTAAATGAATATGTTTTTATATTATGCGAAAAATTATTTTGAAATTAACGGTATTACAAGTTGGTATCAGAGCCTTGGTTTGAGGGATTCGAGTACACCTTCGGGCGTATTTAAACTCAAACTGAGGATTTGAGAAGTATTTTCAAAAAGAGTAAAAGACTTTTGGAAGAACGCAGAGCAGAGTTGTGTGTACGATCAGTCCGCGCCCGAACGGTGATTTCCCAAAATACCCTCATGTTATGTGATATTGATATTGATATGATATATTCTCATGCTAGAGTAGACTAGGTACTCCTATTAGGACTAGAGTGGCCTGATTTGTGATGCCTTAGCCTAGGGAGAGGTGAGCTGCTATGAGATGCTTGAGAGTGAGTAGGTAGCTGCGAGGGGCTTATGAGAGATCTGTTAGAGAGTGGATTATGCATGATAGAGTACTTGGAATTTGGGATCCGAAGAGGAGGGCTTGGGGTGTATTATGATACGGTGCAGACAGTAGTATTGGGCCCCGTACTACTGAAAGCACCGGAGCGGTGTACAGCCCAAGTAGGAATCTTTGGAATGCCAAGGATCAAGGAGGAATGAGTTGTCGAGTGTGAGTATGCTCGAATGGATTCTAATTTATCGTATGTTGTATTTCAGAGGTAGATCATGGTGAGGACACGTCTGATGCCTGAGAGCAGTGGGGCCAGTGATGAGGAGATCCGCCGGATCATCCATGAGGAGGTGGGTGCGGCCATCAGGACAGAGATACCAGAGATGTTTGGGTCTATTAAGACCACGTTGATTGAGACCTTCGACGAGCGTTCTGCCGCTCTTTCTGAGGCTGTTGTTGCAGCGGCCACCGCAGCTATTGCTGCCGCGAGGCCACAGGGTGGTGATGCGTTGCTGTTTCGAGAGTTCAGCAACACAAAACCGCCAGAGTTTGATGGGACCCAGGACCCGGTGGCGGCTATGAGATGGATTTCTGACATAGAGGGGTGTTTCTTCACTTGCTCATCTCCTGAGCATTTGAAGGTTCGGTTCGCGCTGAACCAGCTTCGCTTGGGAGCGAAGGACTGGTGGACGTTTGTGACGGCGCACTTTACGCCTGCTAAGCTTGCGGCAGTGACCTGGGAGAGGTTCACTGCCATGTTTCGAGATGAGTATGTTCCCCAGGTGGAGAGGGAGCGTTTGGCCTAGGAGTTTCTGACCCTCAAGCAGGGTACTGAGTTGGTTACGGTGATTATCAGGATGTTCCAAGAGAGGGTGATGTTCTGCCCCGAGCACGTGTCCACTGAGCAGGCACGTATGAGCCGATATTTGAGTATCTTGAGGCGAGACATTCAGGAGTTCACGGCAAACTCCTCGTACCGGACATTTGCCGAGCTTCAGGCAAATGCCCGGAAGAGGGAGATTGAGCTAGAGACTCAAGCCAGGGAGGAGGCGGAGTCTCAGGGGAGGGATCGATGACCGGCACAGTCTCAGCCGGCAGCCAAGCCCGCTGATCCCAAACTAGGGAGCCAGAAGAGCCGCACTTGTGGGAAGTGTCGCAAGGGTCATGATGGAGTCTGTAGAGCGGGATCTTGCTACAAGTGTGGCAAGGAGGGGCACATGGCCAAGGACTGCCCCAAGGGGTTTGCGGTGTGTTTTCACTGCAACCAGACCGGACACCGGAAGGCAGAGTGTCCGCAATTGTGAGGATCATCTCAGGGAACACCTCAGGGATCTGCCCCTACCGCCATCAGAGCTACCGA
Organism: Lactuca serriola; assembly: GCF_051521515.1. Lineage (NCBI taxonomy): Eukaryota > Viridiplantae > Streptophyta > Magnoliopsida > Asterales > Asteraceae > Lactuca > Lactuca serriola. Next base: position 156,529,863 of record NC_136415.1, read on the forward strand.
GAGTCGGCCAGTGAAGGCCGAGGCGCCGAGGGCACGAGGGAGAGCTTTTCAGTTGACCGCGGAGGAGGTCCGCGCAGCGTCCGATGTCGTGGCTGGTATGTATTCTTTCGTGTATTTATTTTGATGTTGAGATATTATGCTTATATTATGTTGTGCGTAGGTACTTTTCTTGTGAATTCTGTACCTGACTTGGTGTTGTTTGACTCGGGTGCGAGTCGGTCTTTTGTATCTCTGGCTTTTAGTCAGCATATCAGTGTTAGTCGTGAGGCGTTGAGTCGGCCTCTGAGAGTTTCCATAGCTGATGAGAGGGTGATATATGCCACGGAGGTTCTCCGAGGGTGCGTAGTCGAGATTTTTGGTGTTGAGTTCCCGATTGATCTGGTTCCTATTGCGATGGGCGATGTCTGTGTCATTGTGGGCATGGACTGGTTGAGCAGATTCGGTGCGGTTATCGACTGCGAGCGACAGCTGGTGACCATACGAGACCCTAGTGGGGGAGTTCTTACGGTATACAGCGAGGGTACACGTTCTAGATCAGCGTTTTGTTCGGCCGCTAGGGCAAGGCAGTGTCTACAGCAGGGCTGTGAGGGTTTTGTGGCGTATGTGATGGATACGCGGGTGGATTCCGAGAGACCGAGGTCTGTTGAGGAGGTTCCGATAGTGCGTGAGTTCCCTGATGTATTTCCTGAGGAGTTGCCGGGTGTGCCTCCTATGAGACAAGTGGAGTTCAGTATCGATTTTGTTCCAGGGGCCGCGCCTATCGCTAAAGTGCCTTATCGCCTTGCACCTCCAGAGATGCAAGAGTTATCCTCGCAGCTTCAGGAGCTGCTGGGAAAGGGGTTTATTCGGCCGAGCAGCTCGTCGTGGGGAGCGCCTATCTTGTTCGTCAAGAAGAATGATGGTTCACACCGGATGTGCATTGATTACCGGGAGTTGAACAAGCTGACGGTCAAGAACCGTTACCCGTTGCCGAGGATCGATGATTTGTTCGATCAGTTGCAGGGAGCGTCTTGGTTCTCCAAGATCGATTTGAGGTCTGGATATCATCAGGTGAGGGTGCAAGATGAGGACGTCCAGAAGACAGTGTTCAGGACGCGTTATGGGCATTACGAGTTCGTGGTGATGCCTTTTGGGCTCACAATGCCCCGGCAGTGTTCATGGATCTCGTGAACCGAGTGTGCAGGCCGATGCTGGATCGGTCGGTGATTGTATTTATCGACGACATTTTGGTATATTCGAGATCTAGAGCGCAGCATGAGGAGCATTTGAGAGAGGTTCTCGGAGTTCTGAGATCGGAGAGGCTTTATGCCAAATTCTCCAAGTGTGATTTCTGGTTACGGGAGGTCCAGTTCTTAGGACATCTCGTTAACCAGAAAGAGATATTGGTCGACCCGGCCAAAGTTGAGGCGGTGATGAGTTGGGAGGTGCCGAGGTCACCCTCCGAGATCAGGAGTTTCCTAGGGTTGGCAGGGTATTATCGGAGATTTATCAAGGATTTCTCTAAAATCGCAGTGCCACTCACCAGGTTGACCCGGAAGGGTGTTGCTTTTTCATGGGGCCCCGAGCAGTAAGCCTCCTTTGAGACACTTCGCCAAAGGTTATGCGAAGCCCCGGTGTTAGCCCTCCCGGAAGGGATAGAGGACTTTGTGGTATACTGTGACACATCAATTTTGGGGTTGGGGCGGTGCTGATGCAGAGAGGGCATGTGATAGCATATGCATCGAGGCAGCTGAAGCCTCATGAGATGAGATATCCCACCCATGATCTAGAGTTGGGGGCAGTGGTGTTCGCCCTCAAGATTTGGCGTCACTACCTGTATGGGGTTCGGTGTACGATATACACGGACCATAAGAGTTTGAGATATTTGATGGATCAGCCCAACCTAAATATGCGACAGAGAAGGTGGTTGGATGTGGTCAAGGATTATGATTGTGAGATCCTGTACCACCCAGGCAAGGCTAATGGTGTAGCCGATGCACTGAGCCGCAGGGTGGAGAGCACGCCGATGCGGGATGTATGTTTGAGATTGACCGTGATAGCTCCAGTGTTGGACGCCATTCGTGGGGCACAGGCCGAGGCTGTGCAACCTGAGATGCAGAAGAAAGAGCGGGTTGTTGGTTTGATTTCAGAGTTCGTTACCGATGGTCGGGGGCTTATGACATTTCAGGGGCGTATCTGGGTGCCGTTTGTGGGAGGAACGCGTACCATTTTGATGGAAGAGGCTCATCGGTCGAAATTCTCGATCCATCCTGGGGCCACTAAGATGTATTTGGACCTGAGAAAGAAGTATTGGTGGCCCTGTATGAAGATGGATGTTGCGTGGTTTGTTGAGAGGTGCTTGACCTGCCGTAGGGTTAAGGCCGAGCACCAGAGGCCGCATGGTAAGTTGCAACCGTTGGAGGTTCCCGAATGGAAGTGGGAACAGATCACCATGGACTTTATCACCAAATTGCCAAGGACTGCCAGGGGAGTTGATGCAATTTGGGTGATTGTGGACAAGTTGACGAAGAGCGCTCACTTTCTTGCTATCAGCGAGAGTTCTTCAGCAGAGAAATTGGCAGAGGTGTACGTGAGGGAAGCGGTATCTCGGCATGGGGTGCCGATCTCGATTGTTTCAGACCGTGATGTGCGTTTCACTTCCAGATTCTGGAAGAGGTTTCATGAGGAGTTGGGTACTAGGCTGCATTTTAGTACCGCATATCATCCCTAGACAGACGGTCAGAGTAAGCGGACGATTCAGACGCTCGAGGACATGCTCCGGGCATGTGTGTTGGATTTCGGGGGAAGTTGGGATGCATATTTGCCCTTGGCAGAGTTTTCCTACAACAACAGCCATCATTCAAGTATTGGTATGCCGCCCTTTGAGCTGTTGTATGGGAGGAGGTGTCGGACCCCCATTTGTTGGGGAGAGATTGGACAGCGTGTGATAGGCAGTATCGAGATCGTGCTTCAGACGATAGAGCAGATCCAGCAGGTCAGACAGAGGTTGTTGACCGCTCAGAGTCATCAGAAGAGCTATGCAGACAGACGTCGGTCCGAGCTTGAGTTTCAGGTCGGCGACCTTGTACTCCTAAAGGTCTCTCCTTGGAAAGGAGTGATTCGATTCAGGAAGAGGGGCAAGTTGGGGCCCTGATATATTGTTCCATTCCGAGTGATCGCGAGGGTAGGCCAGGTAGCCTATCGGTTGGATTTGCCAGCAGAGTTGGGGCAGATTCACGACACTTTCCATGTGTCGCAACTGAGGAAGTGTATAGCCGATGAGTCAGTAGTGGTTCCATTAAAGGATATTCAGGTGGATGCAAGCCTGAATTATGCTAAGAGACTAGTGGTAATCAGAGATCGGAAAATCAAGGTTCTGAGGAACAAGGAGGTACCCTTCGTTTTGGTTCAGTGGCAACATCGGAAGGGGTCCGAGATGACTTGGGAGCCGGAGCGTGAGATGCGTGAGCAGCATCCGGAGTTATTTGCAGAGTGAGACTTTGAGGGCGAAGTCTAGTTCTAGTGGGGGAGAACTGTAACAACCCGGATTCCCAGGTATTAGTTATTCTTATATTTTTTGGTGATTTGTGAGGAGACTCGGCGAGTTGGAGCTCAAACTCGCCGAGTATGATCGCAGTTTGGGCGCGGGTTCGCGTCTGGACTCGGCGAGTCCAAAAGGTGCACTCGGCGATTCCATGCTGTTTAATGAAACCCTAATTTCCAGGTTATGAGACCTATTTAAAGGGGCTTATGGCCGTCATTTGCGGCCACCAACCCCAGAGAGAACCCTAAAGAGTCCTTGAGCGTTTTGTGAGAGAGAAGAGGAAGATCCTTGACTATTTGTGGGTGTTTTTGCATATAGAAGGGGATCAATGCAAGAGGAGACCAAAGGAGGTGATAATCCAGTGATTCTCGAGCTCAGAGACTTCAGTTGAGGTAACCATTCGTTCCTTTCTCAGTCCTTGGTGTAAATCTTAGAGTTAGGGTTTCTTGGTGGAAAGATCCATGGAGTAATTAGCCTCTTTTTGTGTTGGTGCTTTAGATCTGGACCCAAAGAGGTCCAGAGACTCTTTTCCCTCAATCTTTATGAGTGTTAATGGAGGCCATGAGCTTAGAATAGCATTTTAGAGACCCTATCATCAAATAAGGCCTTTGGACCTTTGCATGAGCACCAAGATGGTAACTTTACATGATGAATGTGCTTGGAAAGACTGGATCTATGAGTTGTTGGAACGGATCTGACCTCAGGAATGAGTTTGAGTTTATGCATGGCATAGACTCGCCGAGTCCGAAGAACAGACTCGGCGAGTAGCATGAAGATTGTCCTTAACCACTCAGCGAGTGGTCTTGCCGAGTTAAGGGGTTGACTCAGTGAGTCAGGGAGAGTCAGAGAGGGTTTTCGAGTGGGCTGAGTCAAGCTGGAACTCACCGAGTTGTTCTTGAGACTCGGCGAGTTGAGTCGTGGTAGCCCCGCGATTCATGCCAGGTGGAACTCGTCGAGTCAGGGAAGTACTCGACGTGTCAAGGGAGGATCCTAGGGAGTCAGTGAACACGTATAGACTCACCGAGTCACTCTAGTGCACTCGCCGAGTCCGGTCAGAGTTGACCGTTGACCGTTGACCAGAGTTGAACAGTGATGACTTGATAGGGGTAGTCAACCTTAGTTGTGAAAGTGTTAATTTGAGATACATTGTGTTATAGGAGGATTATAGCTCGGGGGATCGAGCGCGAGTGATTTCCGGGAATTTCGAGTTATCGGGATAAGCGAGGTGAGTCTTCTCACTATACTTTACCTTGAGTAGGTAATCAGAGTTATGTGACAGAGTATTTGTATGCTATATGTATGTTATGTGTTGTACTGCATGATTTCTATGTGATTTATGCTTTGCATGCTTATAGAGTTGGAACCGGAAGGTTCCCAGAGTTAGAACCAGAGGGTTCACAGAGTAGGGTCTACGGACCCACAGAGTTATAGCCTTGAGTGGCTAATATGTGTGGTGTGTGGTATTTTGGGGAACTCACTAAGCTTTGTGCTTACAGTGTTGGTGTTATTTGTTTCAGGTACTAGTGATGACCGTGGGAAGGCGTCGGCTTGATCAGTACACACACATGGGATTTTTATGTTATGTGATCTTGGGATTCTTTGTATGACATGGATTGGAGTTTCAAACATTGATGTTTTTATGAAAATTAAATGAATATGTTTTTATATTATGCGAAAAATTATTTTGAAATTCACGGTGTTACAGTAAAGGAGGTCTCAATGACCTAAGGTCCTTTAAATAGAGGTCAAACCCTAAAAATTTGGGTTTTAGGTCATCTCGAGTACGCCCTACATACTGCTTGAGGACCGCGTCCATTTTAATGATGTACGCCCTACGTACACCTCATGTACGCCCAACGTACTACCCATTCTTATTTCCCAGCTCAACTTCAAATAGCCATAACTTCTTCGGTCCAACTTTATTTTCGATGTTCTCTATATGCACGGAAAGGTATTGAAGATCCCCACAGTTATATCTAGATACTTTTGACTTATCACCAACCAAACTAAAACTGAAAACCTCGCAAGAAGCATGATCTGACTTTCCCTTTCTACCCTTCGGCTCAGCACACAAATCAAAGAGTTTGGGCCTTACAACCAACATTATTAACCATCAATAAGGCCTAAGCTACCTTCCCTAAAATCCCAAAACTCTTTTTGTGATCGAATTTGGATCACTTCCTAGAATTCAAAAACGATCTGAAATAGGGTATTACACTAAGAGTCCATTGAGTATGATAATGTTCAGATCTAGGAGTTGGTTGATTATTAGATCCATGCATGAGAATTTTCGTATAATCTCTCCTTTTTTGGCCTAGAATGGATGGAGGACATGAATGAGGCATGCATGTCCATCAATAAATCATTTTTATGGACATTTGGAGTCCCCCTTAGCTTCTAGAAAAGTTATAGCGAAAGAATTAATGGATTAAGGACTCAAATCTTTGGACTTTTGCTTCAAGTTGTAGTCACGACGTGACACTAAGGGTGTCACAACGTGACCACGAAAGAACCCATTTTTGTTGAGTTTTTGGGGCTCATGACGTGACAGAGGGATGTTCATGTTGTGAGGCCAACCCAAAGGATTGTCCATGACTGAGGGTTTTCCCCTGGCTCAAGTACGCCCTGCATACTCTAGGTGCGCCCAGGGGGAAAACCTCGCGTCCAAGCCTCAACAAGGTACACCCTACGTACCTTAATTACGCCCAATATAACTAATATAAATGCACAAATGTTAAAACTTTTAGAATTTAAGGGATTTACCAGGAACCAGGCGTTGCAATAGAGACTCACCCTCAGAGAGGGAGGATCGAAGAGGATAGACATGGATGCCACCATCTCTCATTTGACACCCATAAAAATCATGTCAAATTTAAACTTTTAAAAACATTCCAAAACCATTAATCATTACAAAACTTGTTTTCAAAATAGTAAATATCAGAGTATCCCAAAAACAAAGTCATAAATGTGAGGAGTTGTACGATCATGCCTTTGCCTTCCTGCGATCATCTAATGTACTTGGAAAAAAAAAACTAAAACTTTAAGTCCAAAGCTTAGTGAGTTCCCCCAAAATACCGATACACTGTAAATAATAACAGCACGTACTGGATCCACAGCTTTACAAACTGGATTACCCCCGGGCCCATAGTGTGAGTCTGGATTGCCTTCCGGGCCACAGCTCACATCTGGATTGCCTCTGAGCCCACAGTACGAGTTTGGTATGCCCTAACTGGCCCTTAGCTCGTATTTGGAACACTCCCGAGCCCACAGTACGAGTTTGGCATGCCTTACCCGGCCCTCAGCTCGTATTTGGAATGCTCCCGAGTCCTCAGTATGAGTCTGGCATGCCCTGCCCAGCCCTCAGCTCATATCTGGAATACTCTAGGGTTTGTTGGCTACCGCACGGAGTAGTACAACCTCAACCCAACCCACATAATTTTTGGATATAGTGTCTATGTCCAAAACTATATTTGGTATGTACTTGACCCGACCCGGCATGGTCCATTTGGGTTGCACTTCACCCGAACAATTTATGGATAATCTTTTGAGAATAGTACAAGTTATGATTTATTAATATATTATAAGTTCTAATATATTAATATAAGATCATATTATTTAATTAGTATTGATCTATAATTAATCTAGGATTAATTTAGAGATCAAAGATATTACTAATTAAATATGGGCTTCTATATTTATATAGTGCGGGCTAATGCTTGTTTGGAATGGGCTAGGCTTGCATGGAAAGTCCATGGATACTCCATGGAGCTTTAACCCATGAATCTCATGGAAATGAAGAGACATGGGTATTAGGTTTTACATGGATGTAACCCTAATCCACCACACTATATAAAGGAGGCTTTGGTTCTTGAAATCATACTAGTTGAGGTGAGTAAAGCAAGAGGGCTGATTTCAAGATCGTAGTGACTATTCTCTCAAAGTTCCAAGTTTGTGGTGATTTGTGATTTCCATTTGAGGAATCCACACTATTGGTGCTAGGCTCTAAAACTCCAAGCAATCAACTACTACTAGGTAAGTATTTCTACTAGCTTTATTTGATTCATGTTCCCCATGCCATGCTAGTTAGGATATGAACCTTGGAAAAATAATTATTTGCATGTATCTTAGACAAACATAGATCCAAGGTTTATTAGGGTTGCATGTACACTTAGGAAGTGTTAGAATGCTCAAAACCCATCAGTGGTATCAGAGACTAGGCTTGTTTGCTTGATTCTTGATGCAAAATATTGGAAAAAGTCGAAAAACTTGTTGTCTGCCTGATGAACTCGCCGAGTCCATGGGGGGACTCGCCGAGTTCATCTGAATCTTCAACCTACTCGCCGAGTAGGTTCATGCACTCGGCGAGTAGAAGCCTCAGAGTGCAAATTTTCGACTTTAGTTGCTGGAAATGGACTAGAAACATTACCCTAAACTGTTTTTGCACTTGAAAACTTGTTTTAGATGGTGTAATGTCTTTGCTAATCCATTTACAACAACTTGTTATCAAAATTACAAAGTTTTATGTGTAATTTTTGATTCATGAAAGTGTTCATATTCATGTTCTTGATCTTATGATGTTTAGATGATCATAGGAATTATTTGTAACCTATGTGGTAGTTTAATTCTTGATCATAATGTGTTTTAATGGAGTCCATAACTTGTCCTCAAGTTATGGAAAACCAAGAGTCACACTTGAATTAAAACCATTAAAAGAACACAAGAGTTAGAAAAATGAAGAGTCTTCATTTTTATTACTCTATTTAACTCATAAGTTACAAGAAATGAAAAGTTTTGAAAGTTTACAAAACTTGCCCTCAAGTTTTGGAACAAGTAAAGTCATATTAAAAAACTTTAGTTCCAACCCTTAGAATTTTAAAAGTTAAAATTCAACCCTTATACTTATAATATTATAAGTTAATAATATATATATATATATATATATATATATATATATATGTATAAGATTAAAGTCGTCTTATCGATAGTACGCCTCATTCACGAAGCCGGTCTATAAGGTGGGTATAAGGTTGTTGCCTATAAAATGGCAACTTAATGGGTGTCCACTCTCACCCACCGCTTGCTTGACTGGTGGAGGGTCATTAGCCGAACGTGTAAGACAAGGACTTATAAATTCTCATTAAAAGTATGATGAATATTATAAAGTAACTAAATGTTTTATTAAATTCCCAATCTTAGTTACTTTAGGAAAAATGTGAATAAGGTGCTAATCCATGAAATTACACTTTACACTTTGTTTAAGTCGTTAGTGGAGCGTGTGTGGTTAACCGGAACACTAACTTGGACTTAACAAGGTAGGTAAAAGGGTGACTTAATATTTATCATAGTATCGATGGAGCGTGTGTGGTTAACCGGCACATCGATTGAGGGGTAATTTATTAAGGGTACCAAGTAATTTGCATGGTTACTTCACACCTCGTTTTGTGATCCTCGGCATCCCAGTCACAAAACTTGGAGGGCACACTCGAGATTGTAACATGCCTTTGAAAAGTTCATTGAATCTCAAAAGAATCTAGGAGTTTCTAAAAACCAAATTAAATATTTATTAATATTTCGACTTTAGTGGAAATTGGTGAATCGTCATTCACCTACCTTTCAAATATGTTATTACTTAGATTACGGCATACCTCTTCTAAGTATAATATATTGTGATTGGGTCCTAGCCTTAATACTACATTTGGGTGTTTTATTAAGGACTATCTCTATATCTAAACTAATCCTTCTTTCTTCTCCTATCAGATGACTGCAACAACGCTGCTTCTGGCTCTAATCCTAGTGGCTCCTTTTCTCTTATGAACTTGTGTGGGAAAATCACTTTTGATGGATCCAACTTTAATGAATGGATCAGAAACATCAGAATGATTACTCACTACGAGGACAAGGAATATGTCCTCGATAAGGAGCTTAAGGAGATTGATGAGAAAGTTGCTACTCCTCAAGAGATCGTTGATTTTAGGGCACATGAAAGGGATGCCACCAAAGTGGCATGCATCATGACGGCCACTATGACCGCGGATCTCCAAAAATACTATGAAGATTTCTACCCCTATGAGATGCACCAAGACTTGATGGAAAGATACCATCAAAGTGCTCGTCAAGAGAGGTATGAAATCATCTCCTCCATGATAACAACTCGCATGAAGGATGGTGAACCCATCACGGGCCACATGCAGAAAATGCAAAGATTTGTGGACCGTTTGCTGAAGCTAAATGTGAACTTCCCTGAGGAGCTTGCAATAGATAACATTTTGCACTCCTTACCTTCATGTTATGATCAATTCCGCATGCCATACCACATGAACAAGGAAGAGGTCACACTCAGAAAACTTCAAGGACTCTTAAAGACCGCGGAAAGTGGTCTTAAGGGTAAGGCGATTGTTACTCCTACTCCTACCAACACCGCCCCTGTCTTGGCAATCGGGAAAGGACGAGGGAAGAAGAGAAAGAGTTCTTCGAAGGGTACCAAGGTTAGGACCCTTGATGGCTCTTCTTCAAGTGGAACCAAGAAAGGTTTCATCACTCCTTCTTCTGACCCAAAAGAGGCTGAATGCTTCTATTGCCATGAAAAGGCGCATTGGAAGCGGAACTACCCAAAGTACCAGCAAGATGTGAAGGATGGGAAAGTTAAACCCAACCATGCAGGTATTTACACTATCATTTCTAATAACTCACCCAATTCTAACTCTTGGGTCCTTGATACCAGTTGTGGTATTCATATTTTTTGTGACTTGCAGGGACTAAGAAGAAGTGAGAATGTGGAGCAAGGAAGGATAAACTTAATCATGGGGAATAGGAAAGTTACACCTGTCACCAAGATTGGAGTTTATACTTTGTCGCTAAGTAGTGGGTTAAATTTAGATTTGAATAAATGTTGTTACTCGCCAAAAATGGCAAGAAAATACTATTTCCTTTCATGCATTGTATAAACAATGGTTTACCTTTTCATTTAATAATGAAGTTGGTTTTATTGATGCTTTCTTTAATAATGTTCTTTATTTTAAAGCATTACCCTGTGATGGTGTGTATGAAGTTGTGTCTGTTGTAGATAACTTAGGAAATAATGTGATGTGTATTGGTTCTATTAATAATAATAACTTGGATAAAGCATCATTATGGCATTATCGTCTTGGACATATAAGCAAGAAACGCATATGCCAACTCCAAAAGGATGGAGTCTTGGAGTCATTTGACCTAAAGTCAGATGATAGTTGTGAATCATGCTTACTTGGAAAAATGACAAAGTCACCCTTCACAAGCTCGTGTGAGAGGGGTGAAGGTTTGTTGGACCTTGTACACACGGATGTGTGTGGACCATTCAAACATGCCACAAGGGATGCTAATCATTATTATTTGACTTTTACTGATGATTACAGTAGATATGGATATGTCTACTTAATCAAGCATAAGTCAGAGACTTTCAAAAGGTTTAAGGAATTTAAACAGGAAGTCGAGAATCAATTGTGCAGGAACATTAAGATGCTTCGATCCGATCGAGGTGGTGAGTATCTTAGTTCAGAGTTCCTCGACTATCTTAGGGAATGTGGGATTGTCTCACAATTGACACCTCCCAGGACACCACAGTTGAATGGTGTAGCTGAGAGGCGTAATCGAACCTTGTTGGATATGCTTCGTTCCATGATGAGTCGAGCTTCGCTACCAATCTCATTTTGGGGGTATGCCTTAGAGACCGTCACCCATATCCTTAATCTAGTCCCTACGAAGAAAGTTACCAAAACTCCTCACGAGATGTGGACTGGTAAAGTACCCAACCTAGACCACATCAAGATTTGTGGTTGTGAGGCTTTTGTGAGGCGCGAGACTCATTACAAGCTAGAACCCCGAAGCGAGAGGTGTATTTTCATCGGCTACCCACAAAGATCCTTTGGTTATCTCTTCTACAGACCTAGTGATAATGTGGTCTTTGTAGCAAGAAGAGGAGTCTTTCGAGAGAGAGAGAGAGAGAGAGAGAGAGAGAGAGAGAGTTTATAAGCCAAGGAGACAGTGGGAGGCAAATTGATCTTGAAGAAATTCAAGAGTCAAGTGGTGAAGGAACTTCAAATGCTAGCCCTCAACTTGAGGAGGAAACTCCTGTTGAGCCAATTGATGAGTCTATACCTCTGAGACGTTCCACGAGAGTTAGGAATGCACCTGAGCATTACTATGGTTTCCATATTACTGCAGAAGGTGAGACACTTATTAGTGATGAATCACTAGTAGGTCTGGATGAGCCTAACAGCTACACGGAAGCCATGGCAGGCCCTGAGGCTGCTAAATGGAAAGAGGCTATGGATAGCGAGATACATTCCATGTATGACAATCAAGTTTGGAACTTGGTTGACCATGTACCTGATCGTAAGGTAGTTGGGTGCAAATGGATCTTCAAGAAGAAGACCGACATGGATGGTAATGTACACAGTTATAAGGAACGACTGGTTGCAAAGGGTTATTCTCAAACTCTAGGAGTTGATTATGATGAAACCTTTTCACCAGTGGCCAAGATAAAGTCTATTAGGGTTCTGTTAGCCATTGTTGCATTTCATGACTATGAAATGTGGCAAATGGATGTCAAAACCGCTTTCCTTAATAGAAAGTTGGCTGAAGATGTTTACATGGTTCATCCAGAGGGTTTTGTCAGTACAGAGTACCCCAATAGAGTGTGTAAACTCGAGAAATCTATTTATGGATTGAAACAGACACCTCGCAGATGGAATCTTTGCTTTGATGAGAAAGTCAAGGAATTTGGCTTTTCAAGGAGTGAAGATGAATCTTGTGTCTATATCAAGGCTAGTGGGAGCATAGTCAGCTTTTTGGTACTGTATGTGGATGACATACTACTCATAGGAAATGACATCCCAACCCTGCAGGAAGTAAAGTCCTGCCTTGGGAAGTGTTTCGCTATGAAGGACCTTGGTGAAGCTGCCTATATCCTAGGGATAAGGATTTTGAGAAACAGGAGTAAAAGACTAATTGGACTTAGTCAAAGCACCTATGTGGACAAAGTGTTGAAAAGATTCAACATGCATAACTCCAAGAAAGGTGAGTTACCCATTCAGAGTAACGCCAGATTGAGTAAGACATAAAGCCCTAGTACTGAGGCTGAGATAGCAGAAATGAGTCGATTACCTTATGCTTCAGCTGTAGGTTCGATCATGTATGATATGACGTGTACTCGACCTGATGTAGCTTTTGCTTTGAGCATGGTGAGCAGGTATCAGGGGAACCCTGGCAAGGCACACTGGACTGCGGTAAAGAATATCTTCAAGTACCTACGAAGGACTAAGGACTGGGTCCTTACCCTTGGTGGGAGTGATAGCTTGAGAGTTGTATGGTATAGTGATGCTAGCTTCCAGACTGACAGGGATAATTTCCGCTCTCAGTCGGGCTGGGTCTTTACCCTAAACGGAGGGGAAATTACTTGGAAAAGTTCCAAGCAGGAGACAGTGGCTGATTCCACTTGTGAATCAGAGTATATAGCAGCAAGCGGGGCAGCAAAGGAGGCTATATGGCTAAAGAACTTCATCGGAGACCTTGGAGTTGTACCAGCTATAAAGGAGCCAATGGAGATTTTCTGTGACAGCAATAGTGCGGTTGCCTTAGCCAAGGAACCAAGAGATCATGGGAGATCCAGACACATTGACAGAAAATATCACTTCATCAGACATCGAATAGAAGAAGGAATCCTCGTGGAAAAGAGGGTATCATCAAATGAGAACCCAGCAGATCCCCTCACGAAGGGACTGAGTAGGGTTAAGCATCTCCAGCATGCTCGGCGCATAGGGCTGAAGGATGATATAAGTTTTAGTAGTTAGATAAATTATGAAATTTGTAAAGTGTAATTGACATTAGATGATGAATAAAAGGTGTTTTATTTATAAGTAAAGTGTTGCTATCTCTTGTCGATCGTTTACTATATTTCTTTTGCATGTTTTGACTTCCAGAATAATTATGTTTGGTATATCATATTATTCAAACCTCCACAATCGGTCATATGTCGGAAGTAGGTATGAATCAAGACTGTCATGATTGGTTGCAGAGGTCTAAGGTGTTGGACATGGCTACAACAATCATGAGTGCTCATAAGTTCTGAGCATTGGACTCAACCCACGCTCACTGGAATCACTTCATGGAATTTTATCTCGAGTGATCGTGAGACGGTAATATCATATAAGTATTCAAACCTAGAGATAGGATTTGTTACTTACGAGTTGGTTATGCATTGATTGTACGAAAATGCATTGGTAACTTGATGTTATAAAACGTGCCTTTGTGTATAATTCAATGAGTGGTAGAACAAACATATGAGTCGAAGTTTATCTGTTCCTTCTAGGATTAGAAGCGATATCTGGGCCTCTCGATGATTTTGTTTTGACCTATGTACCGGGCCCGGTCATAACTAAATTGATGTGTTCAGTTAAGTTCTATGTCAAACAAATCGGAAATCGGGAAACAAATGTTGGACAATAAGTAAGACCATGCTCCATGTATTTGTCCGACTGATATCTTGAACAGAGGATTTTATGATCACTTATCTAAAATGGCGCGTTCTAGTTCAACAGAGTTTAAAGAGCTATGATTGTTGATCGGTTCCTGAAGTCATACTTGCAACTATAGTTATTAGACTTATCCAAGTGGGAGACTGTTGGATATAGTGTCTAAGTCCATAACTATATTTGGTATGTACTTGACCCGACCCGGCATGGTCCATTTGGGTTGCACTTCACCCGAACAATTTATGGATAATCTTTTGAGAATAGTACAAGTTATGATTTATTAATATATTATAAGTTCTAATATATTAATATAAGATCATATTATTTAATTAGTATTGATCTATAATTAATCTAGGATTAATTTAGAGATCAAAGATATTACTAATTAAATATGGGCTTCTATATTTATATAGTGTGGGCTAATGCTTGTTTGGAATGGGCTAGGCTTGCATGGAAAGTCCATGGATACTCCATGGAGCTTTAACCCATGGATCTCATGGAAATGAAGAGACATGGGTATTAGGGTTTACATGGATGTAACCCTAATCCACCACACTATATAAAGGAGGCTTTGGTTCTTGAAATCATACTAGTTGAGGTGAGTAAAGCAAGAGGGCCGATTTCAAGATCGTAGTGACTATTCTCTCAAAGTTCCAAGTTTGTGGTGATTTGTGATTTCCATTTGAGGCATCCACACTATTGGTTCTAGGCTCTAAAACTCCAAGCAATCAACTACTACTACAAGGTAAGTATTTCTACTAGCTTTATTTGATTCATGTTCCCCATGCCATGCTAGTTAGGATATGAACCTTGGAAAAATAATTATTTGCATGTATCTTAGACAAACATAGATCTAAGGTTTATTAGGGTTGCATGTACACTTAGGAAGTGTTAGAATGCTCAAAACCCATCAATAATATGTTGACATATAACATAACTAATGCATATATAAATAATCTGGTAATAGCACAGGTAGTCCTACAGATCTACCAACTGGCATAACAATAAGCAACTAGCATGCATAACTAACTCATACTCAACATAATACCAGCTGTTAGGATATTATATCCAATGGGCCGGCATTGGTGCCTTCGACCCCTTAGTCTAGTGAGGATAACTCACCTCTCAACTGTCGAATCGAAGTGATAAACTCAAACTCTCGAACTACGGCCACGAACTCCACCACCAATATTTACCATAAGACGAATTCCATAAATTTCCAATTTACCAAAATACCCCAGTAGTCAACTAGCCAGTCCTTGGTCAAAGTCAAAGTCAACGGTCAAGGTCAACAGTCCATGTTGACCCAACTCGTCAAGTGCAGCTCACTGACTCGTCGAGTCCTTCCAGAACTCAAGAAGTCGTGAATCCCCCAGTTGACTCGTCGAGTTTCCCTGCAATTATGCATATCCAAACGTCGGGAAAAGCCTGGCTGACTCGCCGAGTCGTCCTACTGAATCGCCGAGTTCATGCAGAAATCCTTGCATGACAATCTTCATCGGACTCGCCGAGTTGGCCATGCAACTCGTCGAGTCCCTTCAATCCTTTCTCCATTCAGATGCTTTTAAGCCACCCCAAATCTCTTTATTACAGATCAAGCTTCCCAAGGCATGTTTATCACGTAAAGTTGCAAACTTTATGTGCATACAAGGCTCTAAAGTCTTAGAATGTCAAATCCAAGCTTATAATGGGGTTTAACTCAAAAGGGAAGGTTCATACTTGCTAAAGCTGGACACTTTATAGCTATAGAGACCAAGATAAGCTCAGATCTGAAGTTACAACTTTAGATCCTAGCCCATACCAAAAAATGGTTAATATATATGCTAGAAAAGCCCTAATCTTAAACATAAAGAGATCTAGAAAGAGGGAAGGTCAAGCTAATGACTTGTTACCTTCAAACTGATGCCAATAAGCAGAAGAGTTAGATCCACCAGCTCCTCTTTGCACCAATCCTCTTATACTTCAAGTCTTCTTCTTGCAAATCACCTTTAAAGCTTGAAAATCACACAAAATGGAGTGCACACGCGAATTAGGGTTTCAGAGCTCAAGGGGACGGTGTGGGGAGGCCAAGGGAGGCTAATGATCCTTTAAATAGGGTGTAAAACCCCGGAATTTAGGGGTTTCATCCTCCAGCTCCAACTCGCCGAGTCATGCCTCTGACTCGGCGAGTTGGTCACTTAAACACGTGGCTAAAATGTTCCTACTCGACGAGTCAGGGCATCCAACTCGTCGAGTAGACCTTTCAATTTTGAAAAATAAATCTGTAAAGTTAATACCTGAGAGTCGGGGTGTTACATCTCAACTATCAAAATTACAGCTATAAGATATATTGTGGCATACATTATAACACTCATCTGTGGAGAGGAAGGCACGATGTGGATAAACAAGGATGTGTCAAGCCATGGGCACTATACGTCGGATTTGATACCATGTAAGATATATGTGGAGTCATTGGTTTACTCTCCAAAAGAGTCGATATGGAGAGTGGGAACTCCAACATATATAGATGCTTATATAACAGTGTCACACCGATATAGGATACACTAACTACATCAATCATAATATATATATATATATATATATATATATACATAGAGAGAGAGAGAGAGAGAGAGAAGATCGGGTGAGAACTCTTTTTTCGGTGAGGACTCATGAGGACACCTTAAAAAAATTGAAAAAAAATACAATTCATAAAATTGAGCATAGTACTATATCGGAGAGAAAAGAATTAGAAAAAAAGGGATCATTAAAATTGAAGCATGGATCATTTTTATATTTTGTCCTAATGTCGGCTTTAATCGTTTAAGCAATTTCACGCTCCTCCCCAGTGTTGTGAGTTTTGTCTTGCATTAAGATTCTCATGTATTTTCTCTTTCATTCCTATACACTCTTTCGGTAGCAACATGCAAAAAATTGATCCATTCTTTCATTTAGACCCTTAATCTTCGTCCCCACTACTTTCAAGTCATCTGAATCTACGGATTTGCCTTTTCCTTTCTCTCCGTGTTTGCCTTCCGCTTTGTCCCTTCCTATTGGTTAGGAAGGTGGTGTGACTTGAACGACATCATCATCATTGTTGAAGTCGATTCCAACATCAGCATCTAATATAGTGTGCTCAGATTTGGATGTTTTTAAGTGTTTTGAACCATCACTAATATGTTGGAAAGCCTTGTTTTTCTTTGTGGTACACTTTTAACGTTTTCTTCAAAATCAAATCATCACTTGCTCTGATTTACCATTGACGTTGAATGTTATACAAATCATTAAACAGCATGACTTTCTTGTTTGTCTTCCCCCATCTGAAGTACACTTGGTCTTTTTTCTCCTTTTTCGTTTCTTTTTGGAACGATTTAAGAACTTGCCTCCAAAAATAGTCTTGTTTTTTGTCGTTGCACACTATTGGATCCTGAGATACATCCATCCATGCATATGTCAATGCCATAACTTCTTCCGGTTTCTAAGGTTTATTTGGGCTCTCTTTTTTTAGGTGCTTGGGTGGGTTGAGTCTTCCAAACAAATTCAGATTCGGATTTGGATTTGTCTTGAGGTTGGCGAAAAAATTCAAGTTGAGTTTGAGACACAAAATCAAAGGGATTATATTCGGTGTCAAATTGGAATTGTGGTTGTGGTTGTGTATGTGAATGTTTTTTTGTGGGTGTTTTTATGGTTGTGATAGTGTACCACCAAAGAGGTAAACAACCGACAAGTATTTTGATCGATTGAATAAGAGGTTAGGTTGTTACTTGCTGGTGTTTTTTGTTGTTTTGATTGTTAGAAGAGACATTTTTTGAATTCTTGAGAAATAGAAGTAAAATTATAGAGAATTAGAAGAAGTGGGTCTGGTGGTACCGAGCATGGCTTAAGCCATATACCCAATGCGGTGTTTTGTCATGGCTGAGGTGGCAAGCCACGTGACATACTGCACCTACACCCTTCGGTCTTAGTAAGATGTTATTTGGTTGAGATTCTAATGATAGTTGATTTGTTGAATTTATTGCTTGAGAGTTCTATGCATCTAATTCTGTCTTCGATCATTGTAATGTAAATAAGTGCAAAAGAAACCACTTAAAATGAATCGTAGGAAATGAGAAGCATATGTTACAAAGACTAGTTCATTGCTGCATGAACTTTAACCCTTTCTAGTCACCACAAAGCACAAACCCAAGTTTCTTTCAACTTTTCTTCAAATCGGCAAAGAATTCAAACCACCTACTGCAAATGGATTCTTGAAAAAGATAAATCCAATTGCATCTCTTAAACAATAACAAAAGTCCACATCTGTTTCTAATGTCCATTCTCAAATCCCATACCAATTTTGTTGGTAATTTCACCATCAACAAAACTCTGATTATTGCCAACGCTGTGCTCAGAGCTAGCACTGCTGCTTGTAGCAAGAGGAGAGTCTGAAGCACTAATGGTGTGGTTTTTCACTGACTCAGATCTCACACTATAAACCGAAGAAGCAGGAATTTTCGTGATCATTGCTCTCATATTACCTGGCATGCTTCGCCTAATATCCTGCATCAACAAAAAAAATTCATTAACCTAAGAAATTTAGGCCCCGTTTGTTTATCACACTATATATGACAAAACAAGTTGTATACTGCATTTGACATGCATTGGACTAAGACCGAAAGTCTAAAAACCAAAGTCAATGAGAAAAAAAAATTGCAAATTTTTTATCCGACTCAAAAATGTGGAATTAGGTGGAGGTAGGGGATCGTTCTTGATCTTTTGTCTATGCAAAAAGACGCAAATGCCCTTCTCGTCCCTATTGCCAAGAATAGCCCAAGAAAAACTTGTCCAGTCTCATGAAGCAAAAGCAGCCTTAGGCTGCGTTTGTTACAACGGGGCAAGAGCAGAGAAGCTTTCTTGGGCTATTTTTGGCGATGAGGATAAGAAGGACATTTACGTCTTTTTGCATAGACAAGAGATCAAGAACGGTCCCCTACCTCCACCTTATACCACATTTTTGGGTTGGATAAAAAATTGCAATTTTTTTTCTCATTGACTTCGGTTTTCAGACTTTCAGTCTTAGTCCAATGCATGTCAAACACAGTAGAAACATACCAAATGTCTCAATGCCATATCGAACGATTTCTTCGACAATGTTCTCCCAAACCCTGCGTTATCTTGCGACACAGACAACTTCCCAGACGTATTATTCTGATTAACAACACGATCTTCCCTCGGTGGAGCAAGTTTTCTCATGTTTACAACCCTTTCAACCATCTTAGTACCCATTAAAACCGGGTTCACATCATCGTTTCCATTCGAATACCCTCGATTCTTCACAACCCCGGTTTTCACACCATTAGAAACCTGTCCTCTTGAAGGAGACAAAGATGCCCTTTTTGGAATTTCTTTCACATTAGTTTCAGTTAAACCCGGTCTTCCCCTCGATGCTGAAGCCGGCCTTTCAGGTAAAGATTTCTTTATACTTGGGGGAGCTGGATCACGTGCTTTTGTTACCGATGTTGACCGGATTTTGTTCACTGATGAGTTGGCAGGTCGCTGAGTTGGCGTTGAAGATCTCGATGTTGATGATGACTTGGAAGTAGCGGGAATGGAAGGGCGGGTAGTTGGGGTTGAAGATCTTGGAAGTATGGAGGGTCGGGCAGTTGGGGTAGAAGAACGGGCAGTTGGAGTGGCGGACCGTTTTGAAGGAGGGAGTGGTTTTGTGGCGGGAATGGTGGGCCGTGGTGTTGGAGTGGAGGATCTTGATGGTTTTGTTGTTGGTGTGGAGGATCTTGAAACTGTTGAGGGAGGTTTTCTTGATGGTGAAGGTCTTCTAATGGTGGCATTGGAAGATTTTATGGAGGATGATGGAAGTTTGGATGCTACTTTTATTTTAGTTGTTGAAGTAGTATCTAAAGTCGGGTTTTCTAGCTACAATGCAATAAAAGAAACATAAATAAGGATTATAGTATTGAAGTGAATAACAAACGTGTGATATACATTAAAAGTTGACATTCAAAAGGGCTTTGGAATGAAGTTAGTAGAGTACTTACTCTGGGCTTTGGAGAAGTAGATTGACCATTAGATATCAGATGTTGACTAGTAAGAGTTTTCTGTTCTTCCATTTCTAATGAAGGTACTGAGTTACGTGGTGGAGAAAGAAGCCTGAGTTCAAAAATTATGAACAGAATCTTGAATAAAAATAGAAAGTTAAGTAGACAAGAAATGTATATAACATGTTACATGAATCAGAAAGATGCTAACGGCATATTTTCTGTTTGTTTATCACAAGAGGAGACATGCCTTTAGATAAAAGAAAACATCAATGTGGTCCATACTCCATATCTTATCAGAAACAGACAGCAGATAGTAATAAGAAAGACCATGAGACCCATGACAAAAGCAAACCCATTTCCCTATGGGAACAATGACAAAACAACCAAAGTTCTATTGTGCTTGTATCTCATGCATTGAAGGTTGTACATTCTCTATATTTGGATTCTTTTCAGCTTATGAGAAAAGAGATCCCCTGAAAAAGTTCTTGAAAATAGCTACAAGTTTAAATTTTGAAGACATACCAATCGTAGTCGGTGGTGTTGTTTTCAGAATTCAATAAATCAACAGCAGCAGGATGATGTCCTTGTATTATTATTGATCTTGTTTCTGGCATCTTTGGGTTATCAGATTCAGAGTCTGCAACATGCAGTAAATGTTGGTCATAATTAAACTCTGAACAAAAGTTTTAGCAAAAAAACTAAGACATTTAATATACAAATTAATGTACAACTAATATATGCATCAGTGAATTGCATGATAATAGAATTGGTAGTCAGAAAAAGATGATTACGTGGGGACAATTGCCCCACACTTGCTTAGGATTCCTCTATAATGATCAAGATGACGTATCCATGTTACTTATACAGGGCCCCTGTTGATTGTGGAACTAGTAAAGCTCACAATAAGTAGGGATAACTCCACTTGCTAATTGTTATCTATCTTCTAATTGGTACACGAGTTCAAAAGGCATCCAGTTAAATTTGGATGTGACTGAGTTTCATTTTAGCTTATAATCAATGTGACTTATAGACTTTTAGAAGCTTTTGATTACCTCGTTAAACTTTATACTATAAAAGTATAGATAGACTAATGTTTCAATTAAAACTCACAAAAATCATTATAATGGTAGGTTAAAAAGGTATAACTGTTAACAAAAATATATAGCTCAGAATAAGTAGTTATAATCCCACTTACTAATTATCAGGAATCATATCCCAGTGTGTAGGAATGAATTATAAATCAAACAAGGCGCAGTTTGAATTAAATCTCATGTTCCAGTAACAAAAACTGATTTATATGTACTCGATTATGAATTGTGCATAAGTCAAAGCAGATGCAAAGCTAAAAGGAAAAAAGATAATGAGATTAACTACCGAATATGTCTTGAAACTGATTCGATTTCTTATGAAGATCGATGTCCAGATTTGCTCCATTGAAATCGACGAACAACGACAGATCATCACCCTTTTCCTTCTCCTTAGTCTCTCCACAGCTCATCTCCTCTTGTCTACACTGAACAGACGCCTGGAAAAATTCAACAAAAATGTAATCTATATCACGAAAACACAGATATGTTGCAAAGTCAGATCTAAATCGGACATCACGAACTACTGTATATAAATCTCCTTTTTCGATTTCTCACATTCTATCATTATCAAAAATAGCTGAAGCTGAACACAATATGAAGATTAGAAGTACTTACAGCCATCTTATTTCTGAACGAGCTGGAGATTTTCAGCGAATCTGAGTGAGATTGTTCGATTTGGTACAAATCTTGATTTTTGTCGAGTAATGACAGATTGAGACGCGATGGAAGAACACGCGATGTTCGTGAACCAGATAAGCGGTTTGGATTTGATTCCTTTCACACATAAACACACACTTCTCTCACACAGACACTTTCATGCCATGTGGGACTGGTTTTAATATATACTCCCTCAACGGGGGAAGACGAACAACCAATCCGGAATTTGAATTCAATTTCTCTGTATGTTGTGCTGCTGAGCTGACTCACTACTGGATTGCATTTAAATTTAAAAGATTAATTGACGCTAAACCCTAAAAAATCATTAATATAAGCTTTTCTTTGAACAACTACATTACAACGTACAAAGTTTGAACATTCAAGAAAGGGACTGCCGATTAAAATTTAAAATACTAAAAATACAAGTTATGTTTCATATTATCGAACATATTAAACTTTTGTTATTTTTTTATTTAGGCCCTGGAGCCTTGAACCTGACGATATTATCTTCAAAATCATTAATAAAAAAAAAAAAAAAAAAAAAAAAAAAAAAAAAAAAAAAGTTTAGTAACATCATTAATTTTGTTAAATACTTTAAGCAAAAAGCATCACTTGCAAAAGGATGCAACCCGTCTTTCATCACTTTGATTAGGTATATGTACAATATCATCAAGTTTAAAATCAATAATTGGATTCATAATCAGTGATATTCAATCAGCTTTTGCTTCTGGTAGGAATATTCTAGATGCTCCTTTTGTAATCAATGAAATTTCTCGTGGGCCAAACAGTTTAAGAAAAAACTTTTCCTCCTCAAAATCGATTTTGAGAAGGCTTTTGATTGTACTAATTGGACTTATCCATGCTCAATCATGATGCAAATGGGATTTGGATCCAAATGGAGATTTTGGATCAGGGGATGTCTCACATCATCAATGTCTTCAGTGCTTATCAACGAGTCTCCAACAGGTGAATTTCCCATCTCACAAGGTGTTCGGCAGGGTGATCCCCTATCGCCTTT
This sequence comes from Lactuca serriola, assembly GCF_051521515.1. Lineage (NCBI taxonomy): Eukaryota > Viridiplantae > Streptophyta > Magnoliopsida > Asterales > Asteraceae > Lactuca > Lactuca serriola. Next base: position 156,552,671 of record NC_136415.1, read on the forward strand.
TCTCTTCATTACTGCAATGGAAGGTTTGAACATAGCAATCAACAACGCCTACAGCAAATCACTAATCAATGGCATCAAACTTCCAAATGATGGTCCACGACTCTCTCATTTGTTCTACACTGATAACGCTATTTTTGTGGGTGAATGGTGCAGCGAAAGCATAAAGAACTTATCACGGATTCTCAAATGCTTCCATATATCATCCGGTCTCAAAGTTAACTTCCTCAAATCCAGACTTTTTGGTATAGGAGTATCTTCTCATGAGGTTCAACAACTGGCAAGAATTCTGGGGTGCACGGAAGGTACCTTTCCGTTTACCTATCCAGGGGTTCCAGTTGGTGCGAATATGGCACTAAAGAAAAATTGACAACCTATTGTAGATAAGTTTAAGTCAAAATTATCAACCTGGAAAGTCAAATCTCTTTCATTTGGTGGGTGCCTCACCCTTATAAAATCAGTTTTAAACAACCTTCCAACCTATTATATGTCCGTGTTTAAAGCACCACAAGGCATTCTCAACCTCCTTCAAAAAATAAGGTGTAGATTCTTATGGGGAGGGGACATGACAAAAACAAGATACACTGGGTGGATTGCTCCAAGGTAGTTGCAGGAAAAAAAAAGGATGGAGGTATCGGGGTTGGGTCGTTAAAAGCTCAAAATATAGCTCTACTCACAAAGTGCTGGTGGAGGCTACAAAACAAAAGAGATCAACTGTGGAGAGAGGGGATAATAAGCATTCACAACCTAAAAAATAAACCCGTAACGTACATTGCAAGGAAAACGTTGACAAGGGTGTGGTTCAACATATACAAAGTGATTCGCCGCTTAGATGAGATTAACATTGACCTAAACATGTTATTTAAGATGACTCGTGGATGTGGTTCCAATATCCTCTTCTGGAATGATACCTAGTGCGGTAACTCCCCTTTTCAAGATCGATTCCCAATTCTATACAACAGAGAAAAGGTAAAATGTTGCAGTCTAGAGGAGAGGATGTCAACTTCGGGGTTTACTTGGAACTGGAAACAAGATCCAAATGATGCCGCAACCTTAAATGAGCTATGGCAATTATAATCATGTTATGGCTTTATGGAGATCCTACCTCAATCCCCCTATGGTTTTGAGATTTACACTAAATCCGGACGGATCTTACTCTTTCAACACCATGTGAAGATGCATAGATGCAAAAATCAACCCCCAACATGGTTCACCTATCTTTTGGGACAAAAGGGTACCACTGAAAGTTCGATGTTTCATATGGGGCACTTCATTGTCTAGAATTCCTGTAGCAACTACACTAGATGAAAGAGGTGTATCAATCCCCAACCAATTGTGCTAATTCTGCTACAAAGAGCCTGAATCTATTGACCGCCTCTTTGTGAATTGTGATTTTGAAAAAGGGACCCGTGAGTGGATCTTCAAATGGTGTGGTATCAAAATACAAGATTTTTTTCAGATTAAGGAGTTCATCGACTTAGCAGCATCTTGGGGGAACTTGTTGGATTAGTGTCTAAGTCCATAACTATTTTGGTATGTACTTGACCCGATGGTGCATGGTCCTTTTGGGTTGCCTTCACCAAAGCAACTTGATAGGATGAATTATGGAGAGAAAGGATTAAATATGATTTATTAATATATTATGAGAATAATATATTAAAGGAGAAATCATATTGTTTAATTAATATTAGTCAACAATTAATTGGTAATTAGTTTTGTGACTAAAAGAGATTAATTTAACTTAAGGGACTGGAATTGTAATTATAAGATAATTGCAATTTGGGCCATGGATTGCCTTATATTATAAGGTGGACGAATTTTATGGGGGAAGCCCATATGAAATCGTCCAAGGCCTTAATTAACGGACTCCATGGGTTGCTTAGGGCTTAAGCAACAAGTTTAGGGTTTCCTTGTTAGATAACCCTAATTGCCTCACTATATATAGATCCCTTAAGGACCAAAAACGTGGCTAAGCATCTTGCTAGGGTTTTCACACGGTTTTGGCAGCCTCCATCCTCTCTCCTCTTCATCCTCTTGCTTATGGTGTTTGTGAACCATTAGAGGAGTGACACTAGTGACTCTAAGCCTTCCAAAGTCAATTCAAGGAGGAATTCGATTGTTATTGCTACATAACAATCAAATGTATGATCTTAAACCCATTTATATGTTAATATCGATTTCCATATTCTATAATTAGGGTTTATAGCCTTGGATAACTTGCATGTACAATAGAGAAACCTAGATCCAAGCATTAGGGTTTGTATGAGCACATAGGATGTCTTATGACCAAAACCCATTAGTGGTATCAGAGCCTTGACTGGTTTCTATTGTATTGATGCTTGATATGTTTGAAAAATTCGATTTTTAGTGTTCTGCTTGATGGACTCGGCGAGTCCCACTGTGGACTCGGCAAGTTGCCCCTACTCGGCGAGTCCATGGGGGTACTCGGCGAGTTCGAGCGTCAGATGGAGCAAACTTTGGGATTTCTTGCTGTTTTTGCTTATGGATAGTTACCTTATCATATTAGATCAATATATATCCGATTTTATGATATATTTGACTATATTCTTGATCTAATTAAAGATATTTATCAATTAATAAGATAATTGTTTCCTTATGTGATAATTGATTAATTATTTTGATTAAATTGGTAAATTGTTTTGCAAGAAATCATTAAATAAATCAAATATGGATAATTATGTGATTAATTGTTAATTTAGATTATTTGTTATTTGATCCTTATGTTATGAAATGTTTCATATTTTCCCCTTAGGTTTTATAGTTTAAATTTGAACCCAAAAGTTTTGTTGTTTTAAAATTTAAATAGTTAAAACCATAATGTTTTGAAAAAGGTTTCAAAACTTGCCCTCAAGTTTTGGAATTTAATATTTTGGATTAATAGTTTAATTTGATGTATAGTTAAATTCTAAACCCTAATGTTTTTGAAATGTTTCAAAACTTGCCCTCAAGTTTTGGAATTTAAAAGTTGATTAAAAGTTTAATTAGGAATGTTAAATTCTAAAACTCTAGTATTGTTTTGAAAAAGTTCAAATCACACCCTTATGGTTTTATTAATTAATTAAGGTGTATAATTAAAAGAGGTTTAATAAATCCATAAAAGTTTAGGTTTACAATTTAATTGAATTAAAAGTATAATTGTTAAATTAGACCACCTAAGTATTTTGAAAGTATAAAATACACCTTATACTATATATAACATTAAAAGTCTAACATTATATATATGTATGAGTAAAAGTCAGTCTTACCATTAGTAGGCCTCATTCACGAAGCTGGTCTATAAGGGGTGTTTAAGGAAATTGCCTATAAAATGGCGATTGAATGGGTATCCACTCTTACCCACCGCACTCTTGACTAGTGGAGGGTCGTTAGCCGAACGGGTAGGACGGGACAAAACCTTCCATTATAAGTATAATAAAGTATAAAAGTAACTAAATGTTTTCATAAAATTCCCAATCTTAGTTACTTAGGCAAAAGTGAATTGATGCAACTCCATGAAATTACACTTTGTGCCCTTGCGAAGACGTTAGTGGAGCGTGTGTGGTTTACTGGCACACTAAATGGTTCTAAGCAAAGGTAGCAAAGGGTGACTCAATGTTTGTCATAGTTCGGTGGAGCGTGTGTGGTTTACCGGCACATCGAATAGGTGACTGTAACATGTGGGGGCACCATGTAGTTTGCATGGTTATTCACACCCGCTTTGTGATCCTCGGCATCCCAGTCAGAAACATGAGGGGCATATCGAGATTTAAACATGCCATTGAAAGTTCAATGAATCTCAAAGGATCTAGGAGTTTTCATAGATTTAAAACTTAAATTTCTTTTTCGTTTTTCGTGGTGGAAATTAGTGAATCGTCATTCACTTACCTTCAAATATTCTGCAACTAGACTACGGCATACCTTTTCTAGGTTGTAGAATATTGTGTTGGGTCCTAGCCTTAGTATCTCATTTGGGTGATTTACTAAGGACTCAATCAATCAACTAACTTGAATTCGTTTTCTCCCGTTTTGTAGATGTCAAAGTTCGACAGCTATGGTCTTCCCAAATCCCGTAGAACAAGCTTTCCACACGAAGATGATATTTCACGATTCGATCAAGGAACAAGAGATCATGCTTCTCTTCCTCCACCTCCTCCAATTATTCTCCCTAACCCACAAGTTCGAAGGCTTGAAAAGTTCAAACTCACTCAAGCCCTTTTGGCAAGTAAACATAAAGAAGGAAAGTTGGTGTATGCACACGTCCTAGGGATGAAGTCACATATTGATAGGTTAAGAATGTTGGGATCCGTTGTCTGTGAGGAGATGGTTGTTGATTGGGTTCTTCAGTCACTTCCTAAATCATATAGTGAGTTCGTAAGAGAGTACTATATGATGAACTGCGACGTGACCCTTATAGATCTCACCTATATGCTTATTGCTGTTGAATCAGCAATGGTTTGGCGCAATAGAAAAGCAAAGTTGATTGGTGAATCTGCCTTCAAGACCTCTATGGATATAGAAAATGGCAACAAAAGACATGCTATGATCGAAAAGTTTGATCATAAGTGAATGGCAATGTCTGAAGTAGTTCCTTGTCATGTTCCAAAAGAGTCAATTTGCTTTTATTGCCAAGAGAAGGGGCATTGGAGACGAAGTTGCCCTATTTACCTAAGAGATCTAAGAGATGGGAGAGTCAAAACGTATGGCTCTACTTTAGGTAAAATCCATTGAATAACTCTTTTAAGCTCCTATTCTAGATTCTTAATACATAATGTGATAAGATTACAATTGATGTTTGTAGAATCAAAGAAAAGAGAAGAAGCTTAAGGGAAGAAGTAAGCAAAATCTAACCGTGAAGAAATGGATTTCGATCGCATTACTTGAAGATTAGATTTTGAGCTACAACTTAGAGTTAGAATTAGAAATATGTATTAACATAGTTTTTCAATTAATTGCATTGTAAGGACAAAAATTTTCTGCAATAAAATAAATTTTGATCCGTATACTATTTATTTATCCTTGCAATGGCGTATATGAAAAATTGATGTTTGAATGTTTATAATATTAGCAATAATGGATTTGATTCTTAGTAATGTTGTTTATGGAAATGTCGAGAATTTACCAAATAAGGAGAGTTTCTCATCGCCCAAGTTTCAATTGGACAGAAACTTGGAATCATGCAACTTGGTTGCACGATGTATGAGAAATTCATATTTGGAAATTAGACTAATTCATTGACAAAGTGTCAAGTGAAGGACTAGGAGATCGAATACACAAAGTTGTGTGTTGATCAAGTCCACTATAAGAGTAACAGAGATATTCGTCATGATTTACTAAAGGTTTAGTAAATATGATTATACTTATAAGATTAAGTGTAATTCTGAATTGATTGAAAAATGTTTAAATCAATAGCAGATCGAATAAGAAGAATCAAGTAGATAGAAAGATAAAAGTTTCTCCATTCTAAGAAGAAGGGAGAGTACCTTTTATGCTTTATGATAGGTCTTAATGATTAAGAACCATATCTCAATTGATCCTCTAAGTGAGTCTTAGTGCAAGTGTATGTCTAAGAAGAGGAATCAAGAATTGAAGAAATGGTTAAATCAGAAAGTCAATCATACTTCGTTCCAATAACAAGTCTTAAAGTTAAGATTGTGACAATGAGTAAAAAGTATTAAGAAGGTTTATAACATTCATCAAATGTGGAAAAGTTGTGATGTCTTGGATAAGACAAAGACCAACTAGGACCAATTTATGAAATGTTTTGATAAAAACTACACTAGCTCTTGAATATTTGGTTGTCAAGAAATGGTTATTGACAAGAGAATCTTATATGTCAAGGAGTCAGTGGGAGTCTTAATGGTCTTGAAAGGTTTCAAGAACAAATCAAATAAACCTTATCGATCATCACTAGCACACAAGTTGAGGTTTACAACCTATCGTGATGACATTATTTTGTTTCTGTGCCAATCCAATCGAGTTAATTATGCATGTGAGTTCTATGAGTTCTCATTTTGAACGCATAAAAGGCAAATCACCTTAATCAATGAAAGGTATATTGATAGGAAAGGGTGAGCTGCTTAACTACTTGGAAGACATGGTGGGCAGCTGTGCTACCATAAGGCAAGAAATCAAGATTAAGAAAGCTCGGTCCATATGAGCTCGGTCCATGTGAGGTTTGGCAATTAGTCTTAATTGTTTAGACACACATATGAACTATTGAAGGCAAAGGTGTATAAGTTCAAGAAGCCTTGATAAAAGATTATCAAAGCACTAAGTATTAGAAACATGAACTTAAGAAATTCAATAAGCATTGTTTTTCTGAAAGTTAAGATGTTTATGAATATATGTCGAAGCTAGTGGGAGCATAAATGTTATGATTGTATGATTATTAAGGCACGTATTGAAAGTTGGCAATATTAATTATAGAAAACAAGAGTTATACCTTGCAAAGTAGTAAGGGTTATAAAGTTGTTTTGCTATAATTAAGGGAGAGAATATTATGCTTCATTTCAAATCTAAAGGCTTAGGTTGAGAAATGTTAATAAATTTAGTCAAAGGTACAAAGTGTGTTCTTAAAATTTCGATTATGATTACGGAATTCCTCTTCACAATTCGAATTTTGAGAACATGGCAAATAAAATATTATGGCAAGAAGATTGATATAGTATCAAATCTTTATGTAGGACATTATGCATCGTGTCCCATACGCTTCGGGTATAGGATCAATTGCAAATGCTATAATGTTTGACCATTCTAAAATTTTCCAAATGTCTAGCGCATTTAAAGGGAAAAAGGACTAGAATCGGTTTTGACTAAAATAATTAAACAACTATCAAAGGACAATCCAAAGTTCGACGAGGATTGGTCGCTTGTGAGTAGTTGGAAGTATAGTATTGGAAAATATGGAAATGTTTCCATATTGGATGGACCATATCGACATTATTATGAATAGATAAGATTCTATTAAGAATGAGTTGTCATATGGAAAATATGGAAGCGTATCCATATTGGGAATTGAATATTGAAAATCTATGTCTAGATTAGAAACTTTTATGTAAAAGGATGTTCAAAGGAATGTACTTTGAGTGAGAGACATCATATCTAAGGAAGTGTCTTGTAACAATCTCCGATAGAAGACTTTGTAATATCATTGGCAATAGTCTTTGTGACTTTGGTGCAGTGACATTACGAAAGGATAAGTTGCATAGAATGTTAGAATCTAACATATTCTATAAGTGGCAAGAATTTGATATTCTTACACTTATGAAAAAGGATTTGGAGTTGTGAAATGAGAATGACTGGAAATGTGTTCAAATTGATCTATTTCACAAAGTAAGAACCATAGGTAAACATTGTGTGCATGCTAGGAGCATGGGACAAGTGTTGTAATTCAAGTAAGAAGTTGATTAACCGAAACAACAAATAATGAGTAATCGATATGGTGATAAATAAAAGGTATTTTATTTATGCTCAAAAGTTTGAGGCCATATGGGATTAGTATTATTCTTGTGTTTCACTTTGCATGTTTTGACTTCCAGAATAATTGAGTTTATTAAGAATAATCGAATTATTCAAACGGGCCACAATCGTTCATATGTTGGAAGTAGATATGAATGAAGACTGTCATGAATTGGTGTGTGGATTGTCTATAAGGTATTAGACATAAGCAAATGTTTGCTGCAACATTCATGAGTGCTTATGAATATGATTTAAGCATTGGATTAAACCCATGCTCACTTGGATCACTCCATGAATTGCATCATGAGTGATTGGTGAGACGATAACATCTTATATTCTTGAAACTGAGATGTGTGAGTTGTATCTTGCGAATCGGTTGCACATTGATAATATGTAAACACACTAGTAACTTGGTGTTATAAAACATATTGTTGTGTGTGATTTGGTTAGTGAGTGCAAGCAAGCATTGTATCAAAGTTTATCCGTTCCTTTTATACAAAGTAGGATAAAAGCAATATCTTTGGGCCCCTCGATGATTTAGTGATGACAAACGTAAATGCTCGGCCGGGCTAGGGCTAATTTGATTTGTTCAATTAGTCAGTCGTCATAAATCGGGAATCGAGATATAGTACAAAGAAAATGATTTGAAATCATATCTCATATGATATCTAGAATGGAGGAATATATGATCCCTTATCTAAGGACACGCGTATCTGATATGATCAGAGTTGACAACGGCTTTGGAAAGCTACGATTGCAGATCAGGATCTGAAGTCATACGCATAATAGTTGTTAGACTTATCCAAGTGGGAGACTGTTAGATTAGTGTCTAAGTCCATAACTATTTTGGTATGTACTTGACCCGATGGTGCATGGTCCTTTTGGGTTGCCTTCACCAAAGCAACTTGATAGGATGAATTATGGAGAGAAAGGATTAAATATGATTTATTAATATATTATGAGAATAATATATTAAAGGAGAAATCATATTGTTTAATTAATATTAGTCAACAATTAATTGGTAATTAGTTTTGTGACTAAAAGAGATTAATTTAACTTAAGGGACTGGAATTGTAATTATAAGATAATTGCAATTTGGGCCATGGATTGCCTTATATTATAAGGTGGACGAATTTTATGGGGGAAGCCCATATGAAATCGTCCAAGGCCTTAATTAATGGACTCCATGGGTTGCTTAGGGCTTAAGCAACAAGTTTAGGGTTTCCTTGTTAGATAACCCTAGTTGCCTCACTATATATAGATCCCTTAAGGACCAAAAACGTGGCTAAGCATCTTGCTAGGGTTTTCACACAGTTTTGGCAGCTTCCATCCTCTCTCCTCTTCATCCTCTTGCTTATGGTGTTTGTGAACCATTAGAGGAGTGACACTTGTGACTCTAAGCCTTCCAAAGTCAATTCAAGGAGGAATTCGATTGTTATTGCTACATAACAATCAAAGGTATGATCTTAAACCCATTTATATGTTAATATCGATTTCCATATGCTATAATTAGGGTTTATAGCCTTGGATAACTTGCATGTACAATAGAGAAACCTAGATCCAAGCATTAGGGTTTGTATGAGCACATAGGATGTCTTATGACCAAAACCCATCAGAACTGTCCACATAAATGAATACTATTCAATAACATTGTATATTGTTTACTCTGGAACATCTGGTTAGCAAGAAATGACTGGGTATTTAAAGAGCTGAAAATTTCTCACACAAAGGTGGAATACAATGTTGTTTCCGTCTCCTATTTGTGGTGCAAACATAGAAGTAAGCTCGGATGTGAGAATTGGGTGGAATGGAGCATATCACCTTGCTCTCATTGTAATTCTATTGTATAATTGTCATTTTGAATTGTTGTGTACTTTTCATTTTGCTTCTTAGTATCTTGCTAAATGTAGCTATTTTAATTTAATATATATCTCATTTGGTGCTTCAAAAAAAACTGAACTTATTTTCTTGTGCAACAAACCATTAAACTCACTATTTACCTTACAATTAAACCATTATGCTTGATTTTCAAAGGGCTACCATTCCTACAAGGAAAATCAACGTTTCAAAGATGCTTATGTAGACCACCTACATGGACGACTGGCATGTTAAAGAAGTTAAAACTGACCAACTACTACAATAAAATGAAACCATCATTTCGACCAAAGTTGAGTTCTTTTTTACCTTCTTTATGTAAACTCAAGAGCTTTTGTCAAACCCTCTTCAAGAACAATGTCATCTTCCAACTGGTTGACCACAAGGAACTGGCTACCATTTGCTCGTATCCATATACGTGATGCGGTGAACATTTGTGATTGTGATGTTTTAGTTATGGAACGAACCTGATTGCGCCTTACAACCCCCAAGAGGCGATGTTGGAATTGCCAAAATACGGAAATAGTATGGTAAGCTATGATCTAGTTACATTTCATAGTGCAAGAAGTTTAAGTGTTTTCATCTCATATTTTGGTTTTGAAAACCTTTTTCTTACTATGAAAAACCATTTTTATATTATATGTTGATTTTGGTTTGCTTCTGGTAGATATTCTTCGATGTTGATGATAACAAATGTTGACGAAACTATTTGATAACATATACATTTTCAATTATGTTAGATATTAGTGGTTGGTTGATATTGCATTTTATTAAAGACGGTTAACTATCTAATAACATATGCATTTTTAATTATGCAAGAAAGTTTTTTGTATCATATGGGTAATCTCGTATGTTGTAATCTATCATGTTGATCATTATGGTGGAAATGTGGATGGATTACATACTAGGCTAAAGAAATGTGGCTATTTTGAATGGAAAGATGATGAATAAGAACAAGGGTACTACAAAATCCTTCTTTATTCTCTAAAGTAGAAGTTGGATGCTAAGGAGGATCATTCTGAGATGAAGATGTTCAGGAAAAGCATAGTTGAGTTGGAGTTTCACATTTCTAAGGAGATGGTTGTGGTGGAGAAAATTGTGAAGGAGTTGTGTGATTACAAGAAGAAAGTAGCTAGGTTCAAGGTTGTGGTTATAAGTTTGATGCTTTGTTTGATTTTTTTTTTGTGTGTGTATTATGGAAGCAAGGTAGAATGTTAATGAAATACGTTAGAATGTTGGGGTAGGGGTTTTTGGTATATGTATCAGGCTTAAGTTATAGTTAATTATGTATTATTTCAACCTTCTTTTGTCAGCCTTTTTAGATATGTAAGTACTTTGTATACTATTAAGTCCTAAACATCATCCTAATTAGTTTTAAGAGTTTTCCCCTTTAAATTTCTTGGAGCATCATCACCACCTACTTTCTTACCCAATTCAAACTTCAAGATTCTCTTTGACTTTGTTTTCCTTATCCTCGTAGAAATTTCAGAAAAATATTCATTTAATAGTTAATTCATATCAATATGAGTCCTACAAAGCACAAAGTAAGCAGCATTCGAGTAGTAGAACTCTATAAGCCACAAAACATCAAAAGGTATCCTTCCTAATAGGCATTCTATCATGCAACCCTGAACATATCATTATGATAACCTCAAGCATGCAAAACATTCTATAACGCATATACATATCCACATGTATGGGCATTCTAAGAATCACTTACTTGAGTTCGGATGATTATATGCATCATACCACTTTCTTTGTTAAAATCTTTTCGAAAATTTATTTTCTTTCATAAAGATTATCAATTCCTCAGTTTGAGTTCAAACACATCCAAGAGCGTGCCCGAATCCCTCAAACCAAAGCTCTGATACCAACTTGTAATGTCCTAAAATACCGATAAAATTTTTCATTTTTAATTCATCAAATATATACAACCATTTGTTCCAAAACCATTCAGAGTAAATTGTGTTTTCCAAACATCATAGTAAAACAATAATAATCAGTGTGGAAAAGCCTTCAACGGATGCTATGCAGTCAAGTCGGGCCCTTTCCTTTGGAACTGGAAGGACATGAAAATGTTAAAACCACAAACTACAAGCACAAAGCTTAGTGAGTTCCCCAAAATACCACATACCATACAATAAGCCCAACCCAATATGCAACTGGCTCAACCTAACATACAAACAAGCCCAACCTATCATACCAATGAGACTAAGCCAACGTATCAACATGCCCAACCCAACATACAATGGGCCCATCCTAACATACAATGGGCCTAGCCCATAAATCCATGTAAGAGTCGCAAAGACAACTAGAATCCTACATAGTATAGTGAGAAGACTTACCTGTCTCACAAATTCAACTAAAACTCAACTCAATGCCACGCAGATGGTGCTACCACATACCTATCGAATCAAACAAGGTCCAACCTTAGTCTATACTCTAGACCTAGTAATTTGAATAAAAGTCAACTGTTAAATCCAAAGGTAAATAATTATCATTAGCAAGCCTTCATGTCGTGGCCTCCATGTAGACACGTCGTGATCACAAAAGCCAAAATAGTCAGGCTAGTCCCCAGTCCCCGTGTTATGGCGGCCAGAAGGCCACATCGTGGGAACTGGGCCTAAACAACTAAATGGATTAAGTTGTTTTCCATCCATTCCATAAGCTCCAAAGCTCAAATCTGATTCTCTCCATGGCCTTAATGGATAAAGTTTCCAACTTTATCCATTAATACACCCCCAATAAGCCAAGATCTTTAAACCTAGGTCCTTAATGGCAACTTAAGGTATAAAGTCAACCATTAGGCACTTAATCCTTGAGATCTCAAGTCCACAATTTACAGAAGGATTTCCTACCCCCAAAACACCATAAAAATCATTGCTTTATGGACATGCATATCCAATGCATGTATCTTCCCAAATTAGGTCAAAATTACGAAGAAATGAACTCAAACTTGAGTATGGGACCAAAAAATCCAAGGAAACAAAGATCTAGACCATATAATACCAAAAGGAATTCAAGGATCCATAAAGTTGCCAACAATATGGCGTCCATTCCTCCAAACTCCCAGACACATGAAGAAAAGGAACAAAGAACTTAGATCTAGAAACATGAAACCAAAAAAAGCTTGAATCTTGAACACTTACTAAGGTCCAAAATATGCATAAGAGAATGATGATGAAGTTTCCTTGATGGATCAACAAACTAGAACACCTTCTTATTTTTCTTTAAGTTACCAAAAACACCAAAAAGCCAAGAATCACCAAGAGGTATTACCATATTAGGGTTAGGGTTTCTGAGGTTTGAGTGAGATGAAGGCTGAAAAATGAACCCTAAATCCGAGATTAGGGATTTAAATACGAAGGAAAACCCTAAAATATCATGGGCTTGGGTTGCAACTTTGCCACGTCGTGACCACACTCATGTCACGTCATGACCACCCTATGGTTATGTCGTTACACATGAATTTTCCCAAAAATCATGCCTTTAACTCCTTTATGCCCTATATTAATCCAATCCTGAAAACAGATGTTACAAATAGGAAATGGTGAGAGATATATGATAGGTAGCAACCGAACCAATACCTTGATTGGCATAGGTGTAACAATAACATACATAATAGAAACATGAGAACCAGGTAATAAGAAAGCAAAGGATGGAAAATATGGTGACATATGATGAGATGCACCAGAATCCAATATCCTCAAGGATGAAGGAATACCTGAAGTACTAGATGAAGGAAGTCCAAAGTGAAATGTTGACATGACAATGGGATTGTAGGCAAGAAATTTCCTAAATTGTTCAAACACCTGAGGATCCAAGGTGGAAGGTGGTGTAACTGTTGTATAAGCATCTACTAAAGGTGCAACAACAACACTGAATTATGGGGGGCGAAAATGGTGGTAATGACGGGCATAGCTGAAATTGTACAGGTGCCTTGGTTGTTGTTGTTGATTTCCCTATTGCTGGAATTGTCCAAGTGGCCTGGTTTGTTGTTTTTGATTTCCCTTGCCCACCAAAATGGGAACTGAGACTTCTAATGATTTTTTTTACAGAAACCACACTCATCAACTGCAACTTTTGGTCGAGACTGATTTGAAGTATTAGGTTATTGTGGAATAGCAAAAACAGCAGGTGTAGTGACTGTTTTAGACCCTTTGTCATCTGGAGACTTGATAGGAGTTTCTTCGACAATAAACTCATGAACAACTGATTCAATTGTGGGACGAGGGTTGTGATGTAGAATTATTCCATGTAAGCCTTCAAAATCTGAATGTAATGTCATCAAAATTGAACCAATCGTTGCTCTTCCCTTATGAGCAATGTAGGGCATGAAAGCCTTAAGGAAAACAATTTTTTTTGAGGGCTAACTGATCCCACAAATCAGAAATAGAAGCATAAAAATATTGAATACTCATATTGTTTTGTTGGAGGGATCGAATATCAAATTCTAACTGATATTGTTTTGCAAAATTAGACTGAGTGTACATTCTAGCCAAGTGATCCTAAACTTCCTTTGTTGTCTCATATTTTTCCAACTACTTGCCAATTGATTGAATTACAAAATTGTTAATCCAAGTGATAATATTGGAATTATCAGTCCACCACGAATCCAATAAGGCTGCATAATTTGCAACCATGTCATTTGTTGGTTTTTTCTTGTCACATGTAACAATCCCCCATATACTCTTTCCTCGCAAGAAATTCTTCAATACACAACTCCAATAGGTATAATTCTTGCCATCGAGCTGGGTACTAACGGACTGAAGAGAATCATCTATTGGAGCCATATTGCAAATAACAGTCAAACGAAAAAAAAAATAACCAAAACCAATAGCAAATATGAATAGCAGCAGCAACAATCAAGATTCGAAATCAACCAAATTGAACAAATCATACCAAGAAAAATACAAAAATGAAGTAGGAAATCATACTCAAAACCTTGAAAATTTCGAAAACGGAGCGTACAACGTCATGCCTGCTACAACTCACCTTCAAAAACGAAAATGCAAATGATCAACCGTGCTCTGATACCATGTCAACTATAAAAGAGAACTAGGCTTTTCATATTGATATTAATAACTATTACAAAAGAGGAAGCTAGAGAAAACAATAAAAATAAAAAAATATGGACTAGGGTTTTCTAAAGGGCCTAACAAGGCCCGAAACACAAAATTAGCCCAAAAAATCTATTATGCTAACACTAATCTCGATGAAGGAAACACAATGGCTCCACTAGTGATGTTTTTTTATTTATTGATTGGAGAATCGCGTGTGTCGTCGATGATGATCCGAGTAAGGTTTATATCATTGCAAAATTGTACATACATAAGGTCATACCAGTCCAATAGGTATGCTAGGGGTGGCGATTGTTTGACAAAGACCAAGAAGAAGTCAGGGTAAGCTTTTAGGTGTTTAGTTTTTTATGAAATGCTTAAGATCGACTTAAAATGTTTGAATAGATACATGTTGGTTATCGAAAGTCTGGGTTTCTGAATGTGGCAAGGAAATTTACACTTTCAATTATTGATGCTTTCTAATATGTACCTCAAGATGAATTTTTGTAGGGTCTTTTTTTATGGCATACATATTAAATCTATAGACCATTACTATAAATAATGGAAAATGAATGAAATGACTTGTCCCCATATATAGGGTACATTAAGTTTTTCAATTATACTTTTCCTTAAGTTTTCAATTATGTTTTTTTTTTGTCATGATTGGACTCATGATTGTATTATAAGTATACTCTCGTAAAGAAAAATTATAAATCTGTTTTATTATTGTTGATTTTCATTATAGTTTCTTCTTAAGCGGTATCGTTGGCGGGCTCCAACAAAAGAACGACGGTACCGCCAAGACGACAAATCCGAGAAGAAATTGTGTCGTCGAAAACAGTTGATTGCGGGTTGTGGAACCCGCTCCTCTCTATTCTCTTTACTTCTATCATATGTAGTTTCGTATGTTTTTAATTGAATTGCGGGAGATGAGTTTTCATGTGTTATGAGTTTGGAAAAATAGAAGAAAAATGATAAAGAAAAACTAATATGACAAGTAGGTTGAATGGGTTAGAAAAGATGGATATCCTCCGCCGTAGTTGTTGGTTTATACTTCAATAAATGCACAACAAACTTCTTTGTTAAAAATGTCTACATAATGTTTAGGGAAAAAACGCCAAGCATGTTATAAGAAAGGGGTGTTACGAAGTTAGAATATAAATAATCCATTGTTTTAATGCATATTGCGAATAAATAAACACAAAATTTGTGATTCATAAAGATAAGTTGACAGACGATTTGATTTAAAATATTTTACAGATTAAATGAATTTCTTGAATATGTCTCAAATCATTTCTAATCAAGAAATTGATTTTATTTTAACGAGTTAAATCGTTATTTTCTAATGGAAAATGAAAATACAATCATATTAGATCTTGCATTTTTTATATTTTGGATAATAGCTCTTTTTGAATACCGACTTATAATGACATGATAATAATTAAATTAATTATCATAGCCAATATCGGACTAACCCAAGTCATAGAGACGTTGCCTTTTAGATTGAATTATATCTTATTTTATAAATATAATTCCACTTAATAATTTTTTCTTATAAAAATCATCAAAATTCAAATCTTAAACATCACCAAGGGTGATTTGTTGGCGGCAGTGGAAATTATGTGGTGAAGTTACATAATATAAGTATATATGTCAACATGACCAAAATAGTCTTTTCGTCTGTGCCCTTGTATTCGTCTGTTTTTTCTGATCCTGACCTCGACCCCGAACCAAATTCCCCTGTTTCCCAACCCCAATCTCGCTCTCGGATTTCAAGATCACCCCAGATCCCGTCCCGATTTCTTCCATATCCTCCGTTAACCCCGTTTGGCCCGAAATACCTTGTTTAATCTTATTTACCTTATTTTTAAACTCGTTTATTTCGTTTAGCGTTACATATTAATTAATGATTCAAATACAAAACATATATATTAAACAATATGTATTCTAATGTTAATACTTATTTTTATAAATAAATAAATAAATAAAAAAGATAGTTAAATGTAAGATAATCATCTCGCCACAGGGTATTTGGACGGAACTCCCCGCCCCCGTCCCCGCCCCCAAAACATTATAGAAATACTCTCATACAGAAACATGTCATATTATACGTTGATTTTTTTACATAATATAAGTCTATAATATATATGAGATCGTACAATTTAAGTAAGAAATGCATAAGACAAGAATTTATTTTTTCTAGAAATGTTGATTAAGTTTGGAAAACCAAACCCTCGGATTTTAATTTGTTTTTATTTAGCGACTATTAACTAGGAAGATTGATAATATTTTGTAGCCAATTTTCACCTTTTGTCTTCATTTTAGTCAAATTTAATAATATCATCTACGTACATATCATATAACAAACATGATAATGTCATTTGTATACATAACATATATCAACATAAAAAATATTGCCACTCAACTTCGTCATCATACACACCATCATACTACTTTGATATACATTCAAGGGATAATGACTTAAAATGATAATATATTTTTCGATTTATATACATTTGATCACTTGAGTTTTTTTTTTTGTCTATATTTACTACTTTAACTTGTTAAACTGTATACATTCAGTCCTTATGACCAACTACTGTAGGTTAGCCGGTAGAAATGACTTAAAATTATAATATATTTCTCACTTTGTACACATTTAGTCTTTAATATTTTTGTACATATTAATCTTTAATATTTTTTGTTGCAAAATAAGTCATTTTTGTTTTTGTATTTATTCGGTACCTATGAATGAATTTTTAGGTTTTTCTCATGACATCTTATGTGAGACAATCACTAATGACATGTTTGGGGCTTTTGATGCTTATGTCTATCACAATCCCGACTACTTGATTGCTTAGGTCATATGTTCCAAACGTTATAACTTCTTCATGCAATCTCAGATTTTAACAATCTTTATATCTATGTGTTCGTATTTTATTCTACTACAACTTTCGTTTAGATTACTCCCGTTAAAAAGTAATATATATATATATATATATATATATATATATATATATATATATTACTTACGATTTTTATATTCATACGTTTTTTATGATTGCATGTATGGATGTTTTTTCCTTTTTATAAAATCATAAGTAAAAATATATTACATTTTAACAAAAGTAATTTTAACAAAAGTTGTAGTAGACTTAAAAACGAACATGTGTGTAACGTTCTAAAAATTTCAACCAATTTAAACTTTTCAAAAACAACCCAATTTCATAAAGTTATTACAAAAAGGTTTTCAATACATTTATTATTAGAGTATTTCCCCAGAACCACATCATAAACACATAAAACATGAGGAGTGGTACGATCATGCCTTTGCCTTGCCACGGTCTCCTGAAGTACCTGAAACATTTAAACGACAACTGTAAGCCCGAAAGCTTAATGATATACCCCCAAAATACCAACCACATATACCATACACATAACATGCCATATCGCAACAGAACGCAGAACAACCATGCACTTCGGGTCTACTGTGTGACTGGTCCGCCGCACCGGGCCTACAGTTCGCCTGGTCCACCCTTCGAGTCTAACCATATACCTTGAGTCTACAGTGTGATTGGTCCGCCCGCACCGGGCCTTCAATCCACCTGGTCCACTCTCTGAGTCTACAGTATGACTGGTCCGCTCGCATCGGGCCTTCAGTCGGCCTGGTCCACTCTCCGAGCCTTGGCACGTTTGGTCCGCCCTCTTGGGGCCTGAAGCCTATCCGGACCGCTCGCTGTGCCTTCGGGATAACCGGTTCGCCCTGGGTATGTTGGCCTACAGCACAAAGCAGGACCCGCCTCAACCCAACCCCAATCAAACAACCATGTGCACATAAACATATAATCATATAACAATTCACAACAAATCAACCAATCTAGCAGATCACATACGTAGCACATCCCTACCAGGATTGCGACCTAACCGGTCACTAGCATAGCATCATCCTATAAACCAGGATACTGACCCTAACTAGGTCTCTAACATATAACATCCTAACTACCAAGATGCAAATATAATAAAGCAATAACATAACAGACAACTACCCGGATTTCCATCCGATAAAGGGCCGGCCTTAGTGCCGTAGACCCTGTCGATATAGTGAGGATAACTCACCTCGCAACTGCCGAAACTCTGAACTGAAGAAGCAAATGCCCAAACCACCGTCTCACCAAGAATCCCGAACTGTCCAAAGTAGCAAAATAACCATTAGCCCAAGCACAATATCCTTCCAAGGGTAAATTGACCATTTTACCCTTAACTCACTCTAGTACATGACTAAGGCCCACAATCAAAATATGAAAGGCCCAACACTAGGTAAGCTCTCGAGCCCACTAATGGCCCAATTTGCTATATTGGGCCCATTCTCCTCATTGGGCCTTACCCTAAGCCCAACACCCATACTTGGACCATCTTCCCTGACTCCTGATGGCCCACTAAGGCCCAAAGACCCAAAGTCCAAAGCGCAGCCCACACCGAGGCCCAAAACTCAAGGCCCAACTGCCAGCGTTACGCGGGGCGTAACTCAACGTACGCTTAGCGTACCAGCTCCATGATGAGTACGTTGGGCATACCTGCACATACGCTCAGCATAGTGCTCTGTTAAGTCATTTCCTCATTAAGTGCTTACTACTCCATTCCAAGGGCTACAAACTCAGATCCGGGTCTTATTTCACGACTTAAACCATAAAGTCACTGACTTGGTGACTTAATATGGCTCAAACCAACTCAATCTTCCAAAATGATCTTCTACATCCAATAAGAGAACTAGATCTCATGCATGGGCTTAATAGAACCCCAAAGGTTGGAACTTTACTGCTTATGGGACTCATATGACTCTAAGGGAGGCAACCCTGGTCTTAGAAACGAGCTTAACTCACCAAGACCCAATCTTGGGACCAAAAGGTCCATAAACTTGTACTAGAGGAGATCTAAGAGATTAGACATCAAGATCAGAACTTTTTACCTCAAAAGGGCTCTAGAAGATGATACCTTTCCAGATCTACGAGCTCCAGCCACCCACTCCTTCTTTGACAACTTCCTCTTTCTTCTTCTTGCCTCTCCTTTGCCAAAACAAGCTTTCCAAGGTCAAACACACCCAAAGATGGAGGTGGGACGGCTTTCTAGGGTTTTCTGAGGGTAAGAGAGTGTTTATGGAGGCTAGGGTTGGAACCATAATGTTCCTTTTATAGTGGATGTCCCTAAAATTAGGGTTTAATGACTCTGGGCGTACGCGTCCTGGTACCCGCGATCACTCACCCTACTACGCTGGGCGTAACCCAGCTGACGTTGGGCATACCCAAGCGTGTCCCCAAACGCATGCATGGTCTTTTTCATCACTTTTTCCATTATGGGTCATAAATGTCAATCTCTTTAAAGTATCATAACTCCTTCATTCTAAATCCGTTTCCGACGAACTTTATATGCACGGAAAGGTGGCAATAAGATCTACGCTTCTAGCAACACACCCTGATCTGAAACTTTCCCGAATAATAACCCATTGCTCATGAAAGACCGAAACGCCCTTAATCTTGATCTCGGGAACCCATAAATAGACATTTTAAGAACGGGGCGTTACAATATGGATATAAAGATCGTTAAAATATGATATCGTATGCAGAAGTTACGACGTTCAGAACACAAGACCTAAGCCAAAGCACAAGACCTACGTAACCAAGCAGTCGAAATCGCTATGGACATAAGCATCAATAGCCCCAAACACCTTATCAATGATTGCTCGACATAAGATGTCGTGAGAAAAACCTAAAGAAACCATTCATTAGTACTGAATGAGTACAAACATAAAAAGGTCTCATTTTGAAACAAAAAAATATTAAAGAATAAATGTGTACAAAAATATTAAAAACTAAATGTGTACAAAATGAGAAATATATTACCATATTAAGTCATTTTTCCTGGCCAACCTGAAGTAACCGGTCTTAAGGACTAAATGTGTACAGTTTAACAAGTTGAAGGGGTAAATATGAACGAACAAAACTCACTGACCAAATATGTACCCATCAAATAATATATTACCCTTTTTAAGTCATTATCCCTACATTCAATCCATGCTACTAAAATATTTTACTTTTTAATTTTTAAATAAACTAAATAATATTTAACTTAAATAACTTAACACATAAACTTAAAATTCAAATTTAAATAATATTAAAATATACATAAATAATAATAAATGTTACATAGAAAAATACATAATTCAAACATAAAATTACTATTCGGCTTCGTCAGCTTCGTATTGGTATAAATGTTTTGTTAAGTCTTGTTGAAGATATTGCTATGTTTCAGTAGGTTGAATGTTGAGAACTCTCATCCTTTGTTAATTTTTATCGAGAAATAAATTGTTGTGGCAAATTAACTTCATCGGCATTATCATACATTCAAATCGCTCTCTACATGTTAACGTAACTACCATATTACGTAACCAAAAAGCTTCTACATTAGCAGTATCATGTGTTGTTCTCCCCCTTTAGGTCGAGGGTTCAAGTCAAGTTTGTGTCATAGGTGGATTCAGGAGGAGTTTAGAAATGGATTAGATTTGTCACTAAAAAAACTACTATATTATGTAATATACTACAAACATACATTATGTTGGTTATCTGTCATATTCTTAGAGTCGTACAACGTGTTTCACTGCATGTCATTTCTACTTAAGTACTCCAAACACCCTCTCCATGTCCCTTATAGCATATTCTCTTCTTTTGTAAATTTCTTTGTTTTCCATATCGTAGTAACAATACACCTTCACAAAAACGGTGTGATCAAGGTATATCTCATCACAAAGGTAGTAACCATGTCTGTATTTTCTTTTTTTTCTTTCATTATGAAAGACATATTATTTCATTGTCCGGTCAGAATATCGTTGACCCTCGGGGAATTACTACGAACATTTATGTCATTGTTGGATTTTTTGCCCCAAAGAATGTGTGACAACCCAAAAATTTATTGTCTTCTAGTCTTGTTAAGGGTCATTCTATTGGGTTTTAAGCCTGGTACACTTAAGGAATTAGTGTTAGAATGTACCTGCTCGAGACACTGTGCAACATTTCAGCCATAGGACCACCAAAAAGAGTTCACGACCACAACACTTGAGTTTACGACCGTAAACTCAAGGTGGGTCATAAACTCCCCCCATAAGACTCCTTCTCTTCAACTTTTCTTCATTATTTCATTTCCACCTCAAGAACACTTGATTTCTCTCTCAAGTATCATCGAGATTTTCATTCCCGATCTTCCAAAAGTAAGTGATTCTTCCCTCTAGTTGTTGATTATCCTTCTTATCCTTGAATCACTCTTTGATTTCATCCATGGAAATCAACTTTTGGCTAGATATTCAACTTTCACCAAGAACACCAAGAACACACACTTGTTCTTGGTGGCCGAAAACTCCTCAAAGGCCCTCCAAAGTGTGAGTATACCATTTATCATCTAGTAGTGCATGTTAAACACTAGATCATAGCCTTAAAACTTCATCAAACTCATCATCAAAGAGAGTTTACGGCCAGAAGTTTACACCTTGGCCGTAAACCCTTGTAATTGTGATGTTTTGAGCCTTAAACACTTCTAGAACCTTGCTAACCCTTAGAATACTTGAACCTTTGAAACTCCTTGCCATTATGACCCAAATTTAGACCATTTGGTGAGTTTACGGCCATAGGGTTTATGATGTGGCCGTAAACACCTTTTCTTGGCCGTGAACACCTCTTAATCAATCACATGTGATTCTACACTCCATTTCCAAGTGTCCCTTAGTCCCTTGGAGTGTTTCCTTGCATAATAGTTGCTTATAAACACTATATCCATGCAAATACTTGCCATATATGCCATTTAGGACCTGTTTGTGTCTCGGGAGTTCATTTTGTAGAACTTCTCATCCTTACACGCATATTCGTTTGAATCACCCACATAAGGCGAGTTCATACCCAGTAATGAATCTTTTAACTGTTTTAAATACTTTTAAAGGGGGGGGGGGAATACAAGTTGAACACAATGATAATTGTCTAAATGTTTGTTATAAACATCTTTCAAAAGATTGCTTATGTCTTGTATAAGTGATCAAAACATTTCAAAAACTCTTTTTATGTTATGTTGCTTCAGAGTTTAACAAAAATCTGTTTTTAAAGTACAAACATAACTTAGTAGTAAAATGAGTCTTTTCAATAATAGTTCAAGTAAAACATTCGTAAACTATAAGGGGTATAGTTTAGAGGTTCAATTCATAGTAGATACAATACACGATAACAGAAAGAACATACTAAGATACTATAACAGAATGAACATACTAAGTAGCTATAGCATGGAACTACTACATGATCTAATTATACCAATGAATCACTAACTCATTGTTCTAAACAAAATGTGATAGTTAAATTGGGTATACATGATCACATAACTTTAATGTGGATTACACGACCTAGCAATTGGTTTGCAGAAGTCGCGTTTGGTTCCCAGAATCTCTTAACAAGGAGAGCGTATAGTATGGGTACTAGCCTTCACATTATGACCTTAATTCCCATTACTTCCATATAGTGACAGTTCCACTTGAAAGTTAATGCAAAATATTTTCGAGTCAAGATAGTTATAAACTAGGGAAAACTTACATTTTACAAACGACAAACAGAACAGTCGGGTCTAGTACATTCAGTCGAAAGGGACCATAATGGTAACCTTATGATTCCTTAATGTATACATCAAGGGATACATATTAATAGGATCCGACAGGTAATAGGATGTGTGTTTTCCGCTTCATTTCCTGTTCCTTGTTTGGTTGTGGGCTTAGAGCGGATTCACCCAGCCTATTATCCATTCGATCTTAGTTATATATATATATATATATATATATATATATATATATATATATATATATATATATATATATATATATATATATATATATATATATAGTGAGGATAACTCACCTCGCAACTGCCGAAACTCTGAACTGAAGAAGCAGATGCCCGAACCACCGTCTCACCAAGAATCCCGAACTGTCCAAAGTAGCAAAATAAGCATTAGCCCAAGCACAATATCCTTCCAAGGGTAAATTGACCATTTTACCCTTAACTCAATCTAGTACATGACTAAGGCCCACAATCAAAATATGAAAGGCCCAACACTAGGTAAGCTCTCGAGCCCACTAATGGCCCAATTTGCTATATTGGGCCCATTCTCCTCATTGGGCCTTACCCTAAGCCCAACACCCATACTTGGACCATCTTCCCTGACTCCTGATGGCCCACTAAGGCCCAAAGACCCAAAGTCCAAAGCGCAGCCCACACCGAGGCCCAAATACTCAAGGCCCAACTGCCAGCGTTACGCGGGGCGTAACTCAACGTACGCTTAGCGTACCAGCTCCATGATGAGTACGTTGGGCATACCTGCACATACGCTCAGCATAGTGCTCTGTTAAGTCATTTCCTCATTAAGTGCTTACTACTCCATTCCAAGGGCTACAAACTCAGATCCAGTTCTTATTTCACGACTTAAACCATAAAGTCACTGACTTGGTGACTTAATATGGCTCAAACCAACTCAATCTTCCAAAATGATGTTCTACATCCAATAAGAGAACTAGATCTCATGCATGGGCTTAATAGAACCCCAAAGGTTGGACCTTTACTGCTTTTGGGACTCATATGACTCTAAGGGAGGCAACCCTGGTCTTAGAAACGAGCTTAACTCACCAAGACCCAATCTTGGGACCAAAAGGTCCATAAACTTGTACTAGAGGAGATCTAAGAGATTAGACATCAAGATCAGAACATTTTACCTCAAAAGGGCTCTAGAAGATGATACCTTTCCAGATCTACGAGCTCCAGCCACCCACTCCTTCTTTGACAACTTCCTCTTTCTTCTTCTTGCCTCTCCTTTGCCAAAACAAGCTTTCCAAGGTCAAACACACCCAAAGATGGAGGTGGGACGGCTTTCTAGGGTTTTCTGAGGGTAAGAGAGTGTTTATGGAGGCTAGGGTTGGAACCATAATGTTCCTTTTATAGTGGATGTCCCTAAAATTAGGGTTTAATGACTCTGGGCGTACGCGTCCTGGTACCCGCGATCACTCACCCTACTACGTTGGGCGTAACCCAGCTGACGTTGGGCATACCCAAGCGTGTCCCCAAACGCATGCATGGTCTTTTTCATCACTTTTTCCATTATGGGTCATAAATGTCAATGTCTTTAAAGTATCATAACTCCTTCATTCTAAATCCGTTTCCGACGAACTTTATATGCACGGAAAGGTGGCAATAAGATCTACGCTTCTAGCAACACACCCTGATCTGAAACCTTCCCGAATAATAACCCATTGCTCATGAAAGACCGAAACGCCCTTAATCTTGATCTCGGGAACCCATAAATAGACATTTTAAGAACGGGGCGTTACAATGTGGATATAAAGATCGTTAAAATCTGATATCGTATGCAGAAGTTACGACGTTCAGAACACAAGACCTAAGCCAAAGCACAAGACCTACGTAACCAAGCAGTCGAAATCGCTATGGACATAAGCATCAATAGCCCCAAACACCTTATCAATGATTGCGCCACATAAGATGTCGTGAGAAAAACCTAAAGAAACCATTCATTAGTACTGAATGAGTACAAACACAAAAAGGTCTCATTTTGAAACAAAAAATATTAAAGAATAAATGTGTACAAAAATATTAAAAACTAAATGTGTATAAAATGAGAAATATATTACCATATTAAGTCATTTTTCCTGGCCAACCTGAAGTAACCGGTCTTAAGGACTAAATGTGTACAGTTTAACAAGTTGAAGGGGTAAATATGAACGAACAAAACTCACTGACCAAATATGTACCCATCAAATAATATATTACCCTTTTTAAGTCATTATCCCTACATTCAATCCATGCTACTAAAATATTTTACTTTTTAATTTTTAAATAAACTAAATAATATTTAACTTAAATAACTTAACACATAAACTTAAAATTCAAATTTAAATAATATTAAAATATACATAAATAATAATAAATGTTACATAGAAAAATACATAATTCAAACATAAAATTACTATTCGGCTTCGTCAGCTTCGTTTTTGTATAAATGTTTTGCTAAGTCTTGTTGAAGATATTGCTATGTTTCAGTAGGTTGAATGTTGAGAACTCTCATCCTTTGTTAATTTTTATCGAGAAATAAATTGTTGTGGCAAATTAACTTCATCGGCATTATCATACATTCAAATCGCTCTCTACATGTTAACGTAACTACCATATTACGTAACCAAAAAGCTTCTACATTAGCAGTATCATGTGTTGTTCTCCCCCTTTAGGTCGAGGGTTCAAGTCAAGTTTGTGTCATAGGTGGATTCAGGAGGAGTTTAGAAATGGATTAGATTTGTCATTAAAAAAACTACTATATTATGTAATATACTACAAACATACATTATGTTGGTTATCTGTCATATTCTTAGCGTCGTACAACGTGTTTCACTGCATGTCATTTCTACTTAAGTACTCCAAACACCCTCTCCATGTCCCTTATAGCATATTCTCGTCTTTTGTAAATTTCTTTGTTTTCCATATCGTAGTAACAATACACCTTCACAAAAATGGTGTGATCAAGGTATATCTCATCACAAAGGTAGTAACCATGTCTGTATTTTCTTTTTTTTTTCTTTCATTATGAAAGACATATTATTTCATTGTCCGGTCAGAATATCATTGACCCTCGGGGAATTACTACGAACATTTATGTCATTGTTGGATTTGTTGCCCCAAAGAATGTGTGACAACCCAAAAATTTATTGCCTTCTAGTCTTGTTAAGGGTCATTCTATTGGGTTTTAAGCCTGGTACACTTAAGGAATTAGTGTTAGAATGTACCTGCTCGAGACACTGTGCAACATTTCAGCCATAGGACCACCAAAAAGAGTTCACGGCCACAACACTTGAGTTTACGACCGTAAACTCAAGGTGGGTCATAAACTCCCCCCATAAGACTCCTTCTCTTCAACTTTTCTTCATTATTTCATTTCCACCTCAAGAACACTTGATTTCTCTCTCAAGTATCATCGAGATTTTCATTCCCGATCTTCCAAAAGTAAGTGATTCTTCCCTCTAGTTGTTGATTATCCTTCTTATCCTTGAATCACTCTTTGATTTCATCCATGGAAATCAACTTTTGGCTAGATATTCAACTTTCACCAAGAACACCAAGAACACACACTTGTTCTTGGTGGCCGAAAACTCCTCAAAGGCCCTCCAAAGTGTGAGTATACCATTTATCATCTAGTAGTGCATGTTAAACACTAGATCATAGCCTAAAAACTTCATCAAACTCATCATCAAAGAGAGTTTACGGCCAGAAGTTTACACCTTGGCCGTAAACCCTTGTAATTGTGATGTTTTGAGCCTTAAACACTTCTAGAACCTTGCTAACCCTTAGAACACTTGAACCTTTGAAACTCCTTGCCATTATGACCCAAATTTAGACCATTTGGTGAGTTTACGGCCATAGGGTTTATGGTGTGGCCGTAAACACCTTTTCTTGGCCGTGAACACCTCTTAATCAATCACATGTGATTCTACACTCCATTTCCAAGTGTCCCTTAGTCCCTTGGAGTGTTTCCTTGCATAATAGTTGCTTATAAACACTATATCCATGCAAATACTTTCCATATATGCCATTTAGGACCTGTTTGTGTCTCGGGAGTTCATTTCGTAGAACTTCTCATCCTTACACGCATATTCATTTGAATCACCCACATAAGGCGAGTTCATACCCAGTAATGAATCTTTTAACTGTTTTAAATACTTTTAAAGGGGGGGGGGGGAATACAAGTTGAACACAATGATAATTGTCTAAATGTTTGTTATAAACATCTTTCAAAAGATTGCTTATGTCTTGTATAAGTGATCAAAACATTTCAAAAACTCTTTTTATGTTATGTTGCTTCAGAGTTTAACAAAAATCTGTTTTTAAAGTACAAACATAACTTAGTAGTAAAATGAGTCTTTTCAATAATAGTTTAAGTAAAACATTCGTAAACTATAAGGGGTATAGTTTAGAGGTTCAGTTCATAGTAGATATAATACACGATAACAGAAAGAACATATTAAGATACTATAACAGAACGAACATACTAAGTTGCTATAGCATGGAACTACTACATGATCTAATTATACCAATGAATCACTAACTCATTGTTCTAAACAAAATGTGATAGTTAAATTGGGTATACATGATCACATAACTTTAATGTGGATTACACGACCTAGCAACTGGTTTGCAGAAGTCGCGTTTGGTTCCCAGAATCTCTTAACAAGGAGAGCGTATAGTATGAGTACTAGCCTTGACATTATGACCTTAATTCCCATTAATTCCATATAGTGACAGTTCCACTTGAAAGTTAATGCAAAATATTTTCGAGTCAAGATAGTTATAAACTAGGGAAAACTTACAATTTACAAACGACAAACAGAACAGTCGGGTCTAGTACATTCAGTAGAAAGGGACCATAATGGTAACCTTATGATTCCTTAATGTATAAATCAAGGGATACATATTAATAAGATCCGACAGGTAATAGGATGTGTGCTTTCCGCTTCATTTCCTGTTCCTTGTTTGGTTGTGGGCTTAGAGCGGATTCACCCAGCTTATTATCCATTCGATCTTAGTTATATATATATATATATATATATATATATATATATATATATGTTCCGTATACATTAAGTCCTCATAAGGGGTACCAGGTATGGGTCAAGTCATAGGACACTAATACAATGCATAGTTTTCTAGTACAAAACATACTTTTCAAATCATAACTTTTGGTATACAAAACTAGAAACTTACCAGTAAAGGGTTTAATCCATTTTATTAAACCAGTACACCTTAAAGGATCTTAGGTGATTAACCTATAATACCTTAGTTTATACATCCGGGTTATATATAATTAATACCCGATACATAGTTAGATGTGTGTCTTCCACCTCATTCCCTATTCCTTGTTTGGTTGTGGGCTTAGGGCAGATCCACACAATTAACTATATGTTCGATATTAGATTATATATAGCTTGTATAAACTAAGTGATTATAGAATGAACCACTGTGGTTACTATTTTATTATAAGAAATAAGGGTTTTCTTACAGAATCATTTCATCAAAAATAAAGGAACTATTACAGTTAACTCTGTGAGTACCAAGTGAATACGCTAGGGTTATATACAACGATGATCCAACAACCAATGGGCTGTGTGCCTTCCGCCTCATTTCTTGTTCCTTGTTTGGTTGTGGGCTTAGGGAAGATACACACAACCGATTGTTTGTTTACTATGGGTTTTATATAACTTGTATCCATTTAGTACGCATAGAAAGGATTATAGAGGCATTTTTACTTATCTTTCACAAAAGCAGGAAATATAGGATTTTCTAGAGGAACAAACGAACTTTTCTAAAAAGAACTTACAACTTACTAAACTTTCTTACAACTTACTTACATCACTAAAATCTTATGAACTCACCAGCTTAATAGCTGATCAATTCTTTCAAAATAACTTGTATTCGCAGGAAACTAGTAATCAGGTACTTACGCTGGGAATTCAGAAGATGGAGTGGTATAGCTTCATGTCTTGTTTTTTTTATTTACATATGTATTCTATGTTTTGTGAACACATACTTTGTAAACACTTTCTTTCAAATGAAATGGTTGTTTATTACTTTGATTACTATGATGCGTGTCTTGTGATACTAAACATGACGTCCTCTGCCTTGAACGTTTCTGCCGTTCTGGTTTTGGGGTGTGACAGAATGCATGTCAAATCCATAAATCATTATATGCAACAGTTCCAACATCAAAGATGGTGCACCTATGTCACCTTGGGTAAATTGACATCGCTAAGCATTTTGACAATTTTCCCACACCCAATACATACAATCAAGGCTACCTATCATTCCTTGTAGACCATGCTTCACCTCATGGCCCATATAAAATCTCTCAACATCATGTTTGGTAAGTTTATGCAAATATATTTTATCGAAAACCTCAATAACCTATGCATAAAAATAATCCACACTAATAAATCTGATATAGAACAGCTTTTCATTTATTGATTTCTTCAGTCTTCAAATCAAGAATCACATCAGGTATATGTAATACCGAAAATAGAGATATACTTAAATGTTAAATAAAAGGAAAAAAGATAACTATAATATTTAGGAGATAAGGAAGCTTGATGACAGCTAGGAAGATTCTCAACACTCCCTCTCAAGGTGGATTGTGAAGATCACGAACACCCGACTTGCTACGTAGAAATTTAAAACGTTCTGCTCCCAATGCTTTAGTAAAAAAATGTTAGTTGGATGTGATTTAGAACGAATATGGCATGCAAGGTTCTAAAAGGCATGAGGCGTGGCGTGGCGGCAAGGCCAAGCCTCAAGCTTAACGAGTTATGGCGAGCCATGGCGTTTTTCAAGGCGTGATGTAAGGCAGCGATTTTGTATTAATTTATAATTATATTACCGCATAAATATAAATCTATATCAAATATACCTAGTTTTTAGAAGTGTTATATCAACAACTAATAACAGAAAGTTAATAAAAAACTCAATAGTTGTATGTCCGATTAGAAAAGGTATAAAAAAGAGCAAAAAAACATGTCTCAAATGAAAAAACACGTGCCATAACACGCCATAACGCGCCATGGCACGCCATATCACGCCTTGCCACGCGCCACACCTAACAGCAACGCTATGAAGCTTTTCGTAACGGCGACGCCGCGCCTCACGCCATGGCGCGCCTTTTAGAACACTGATGGCATGGCTTTATCTCACCATTGTTAACCTTTTCACGAACAAAGAAAAAATCCATCTTCACATGTTTTTTCCTCTCGTGATAAACATGATTAACTGCAATGTGACGAGTTGATTCACTATCACACATTAATGGTGTAGCTCCCTCTTGCTTAGCATCCAGGTCTTGAAGAAGCCATCACAGCCATAAAACCCCACACACAGTACTAGCCATGGATCTATATTTAGCTTCAGCTGAGGATCGATCCACAACACTTTGCTTTTTGGCTCTCCAAGAAATAAGGGCACCTCCCAAGCTACTAAAGTAACCTATACACGAACGTCTTGTTGAAGGAAAACTTAACCAACTAGCATCACAATAAGCTCTCCCCACTTGAAGGCAAGAACAATCCTTGACCTGATGTACTTTTTACATAATGCAAGACTCGAATAGCAACATCCATATGAGTTTTTCGAGGCTTGCTTAAAAACTGGCTGAGCTGGTTCACAAAAAAATATATGGGTGGGTAACTGTCAGATACAAAATCTTCCCACCAACCGACGATACTCTGAAGCATCAACTTCTGGGCTATCATCATCTTTTTGTAAACTAACATTTTGTTCCATAGGAAACTCTCTAGGTCATCCTCCTTGAATTCCACAATCCTCCAAGATATCAAGTGTGTACTTGCGTTGGCTGATCACAAACCCTTCAAGAGATTGAGCTACTTCTATTCCTAGAAAGTATTTTAATGGCCCAAAATCTTTAATACTAAATTGCATGTGAAGATAATCTTTCATATCTTGAAGTTTTCAATTGTCATTACACATTAACATAACATCATCAACGTATATAAGAGCAATGACATGGACTTGATTTCTTTTGAATATAAACATGGAGTGATCAGCCTTAGACTGCTTGAAACCATTTTCGATCAAAGCTTTAGTAAACTGTTGATACCAATTCCTGGAAGCTTGTTTTAAGCCATAAATCTATTTTTGTTGTTTACACACCCAACCTTCACTTGACTTCACAAACCCTTGGGTAACCTTAACTTCTTCGTCCAAGTCGCCGTGTAGGAACGCGTTGTTAACATCGAGCTTGTGAATAGCCCATTGTTTCTTAGAAGCTACAGTTAGAGCACTTCAAACGATTACTAGTTTTGCAACCGATACAAATGTCTCATGGAAATCGATCCCTTCAACATGCATATACCCTTTAGCAACCAAACGGGCTTTAAATCTCTCTATTTGCCCGTTTGGTTTGTATTTCACTTTGTACACTCATTTTGAATCAATATCTTTCTTTGCTGGAGGAAGCTTAGTCAAGATCCAAGTTCCATTATCCTCAAGATCCTTGATTTCTTTGCTCATAGCTTCATGCTATCTAGGATTAGCTGAAGCTTGAGAAAAATTATTTGGCTCATCACAAGATGTGATGCCCGCTAAGAAAGAATGATGAGCTTTTGAGAATTTATTATAAGATACATATTAACAAATAGGATGTACTGTAGAATCCGTGGAGGAATATAAAGTGGGAACAATAGTCGAGTGCTGAAGAGAGGGTGGAAAATCCATGACAAACTCACTGAAGCGTGTAGGTTTTGTTCTAACTCCAGTGCTTTGTCGTTTTTCATTTTTCCCTTGTTGTGCATCAACATTATTCTTAGGCTGATTGTTTGTTTCTCGATTTGGACTGTCGTGGGTATTAGTTTCATCTTCATTAACTATTCCAAGATCAACATCTTCATCTTCATCAAGGTATTCACTTTCAAGCTGATGTTCAATATCTTCATGAACATTGGCACCTGTATGATTTTCCCATAGTTCATTGTTATTGTCCATTGTTACTGATTCAACGAAACCTATGTCTTCCAAGTCCCTTTTGGTCTCATAATCGTTTCCAAATGGGAATATGTGTTTGACAAAAGTCATACTATGACTAGTTTAAAACTTTTCTCCCTTTATATCATAGAACTTGTAGCCCTTCTTTCCCATTGGGTAACCCAAAAAAATCTACGGTCTCCCTCTTTCGCTGAACTTATTTTGCTTTCCAATGTTATCGTGGATGTAAGAAAGGCACCCAAAACCTTTGAGATGGTTATATGTGGGTAATTGTCCAAGAAGTATCTCATGTGGAGTTTTGCTATCAAGAGCTTTAGTGGGTAATCTATTTATGATATAGGCTGTAGTTAAAACACAATCACCCCAAAATTCGATGAATAATGGTGCTTGGGATCGTAATGCACGACCCATTTCTAACAGATATCAGTGTTTTCTTTCAACAACACCATTCTGTTATGGTGTGTAGGGGCACAAAGTTTCCAGGATAATTCCTTGTTCTTTATAGAAATCAAACATGTGTTTTGATTGGAATTCAAAACCATTATATGTTCGTATCCTCTTAATTCTTTTATCAAATTGTGTTTTAACCATGTTATAAACGAAAATAAAAAATTCTCCTTATTCAGATTTGTTTCTCATTAGATAAACCCAAACTCCCCTACTATGATCATCGATAATAGACAAAAAATGTTCTCCATTAAGAGTAGGATGTTTGTATCGACCCTAAATATCAACGTGTATTAAATCAAAGCACTCTATAGATTTAGAAAAACTAATGGGAAAAGGCAATCTAGTTTGTTTTTGTTGAATGCAAGAATCACAAAATTGGTTACAATTACCTACATGTAATTGTTGTATCTTCTTTAAAACTGCTTCAGATGCATGCCCCAATCTTCTGTGCCAAATTATTTGCTCACTCAAAATTGCCATTGCCACCCTATAGCTTTTGAATGGCTCCAAATAGTATAAGCCATATCATTCTTTACCCATCCCAATCAGATTCCTCAAACGTAAGTCCTGTATCAGACATGAATCCGGAAATAAGGTTAAAGAAATCTTTAGGTCACGAGTTAGCCGGCTTACAAATATCAAGTTACATTTAAAATTTGGAACATTTAAAACATCCTTTAGATTGAATCCATCTGGAAATTGAACATTTCCTACATGTTCAATTGGTAATGATTGACCATTAGGAATGGTCACATAAGCATTTTCTCTATTTTTAATTGTTTTTAACCAATGTTTGTGAGGAGTAACG
The DNA here is from genome assembly GCF_051521515.1 of Lactuca serriola. Taxonomy (NCBI): domain Eukaryota; kingdom Viridiplantae; phylum Streptophyta; class Magnoliopsida; order Asterales; family Asteraceae; genus Lactuca; species Lactuca serriola. The sequence continues at coordinate 156,585,934 of NC_136415.1, forward strand.
TGTTTAATGGCTCCCGAGTCAATGAGCCAAGAATTTTGAGTTTTGTTCTTACCAGTCATGTATTCTTTTGGAATATTCCTACCGATCATGTTAGCTTTAAGTATGTTTTCAAAAGGTTTGGCTGGCCGTATCATCTTCAGGAGGTTGTAATATTCTTCTCTAGTGATCACCAGTGAGCTTGTTTCTTCCATGATAGTCGTAGCATGCGTTTGAACATTTTTCCTTATTGGTTGAGTTTTCCCGGTGGTGGACTTTGTGTTCCACCATTCAAGATAACCAACCAACTCAAAGCATCCATCAATAATGTGTCTTGATTTATGATAATGAGAGTACCAACGGTCATCAGATTTTGATCCCTTCCCACGATCATCTCGTTTTAACTGAGATGCAGATTTTCCAGATTGTCGTGTGCCTCCTTTTCCCATGGTTTGGAATGCATATGACTCACTGTTGGTGCTACGAATAGCTCAAATGATCCTTTGTTGTTCATCTTGACTAACAAGATGATATACAGTCCCCAAAGTGGGAACTGAACTACTACTCAAGAATTGAGTTTTAACAACATTGAACTCTTCATTGAGACCCATGAGAAAGTCATAAAACCATTCCTTTTCTCTTAAATTAATCATCTTTTTGTTGAGATTGCATTTACATCCTTGGCAATTACAAGTGGGAATTTGACTGATGGACTGAATTCTGTCCCAAATACTTCTACTTTCGTATAATAGGTGGAAACAGTCATACCTTTTTGTCGCACAGTGGTCATCATTCATCTTATTTCATAAGCCCTAGGAGCATTCTCCTTGCCAAACCTTTCCTTTAGATCGATCCATATGTCACGAGCAGTGACCACATATTTAACATTGTTCTGATTTCTTTTTCCATATAACTTACTAGCCATCCTCTGACCATTGCATTGCATCTTCTCCAATTGGTAAGATCGGCTGAGTTATTTTTTGGCATGGGTAGCGTTCCATCAACGAACCCAATATTGTTCTTAGCAAAGAGTGCATTCGTCATCTCACACTCTCAATCGCCATAGTTCCCATCACGCAATAGATTCTCACCCACAAAATTTTGTCTTGGGTGATCTGCAGATGTGAGAAAACAAGGAGACGATATATCTAAGACATATTTCTCACCTGAATCGGAGGGTTTATCACCGTCGACCATGGTTTAAACTGAAACTAGGTTTGAATGCCCAAATTCAGCTCTGATACCATATTAAATCTGATATAGAATAGCTTTTCGTTTATTGATTTCTTCAATCCTCAAATCAAGAATTACAATAGGTATATATAATACTGCAAATAGAGATATACTCAAAAGCTAAATAAAAGGAAACAAGATAACTATAATATTTAGGAGATAAGGAAGCTTGAAAAGAAAGCAATCAAAAAAAGCATCTAGATGACATCTAGGACGATTCTCAACACACACTCTTGTGCGGGCAGTTCTCACAAACAATTTCAAATACTCGTTCATTTCAACAATGGTTATACCATACCATATATATTTAAGTGTAGCCGTATATTTATCTAGAGTACTAAAGCTCATTTTACCTCTAGCGTCTAGTCTTTGCTGAAAAAACTCATATCACGCCTCTAAAACGTAAGTAATGCGTAAAAATACATCTCTACTTATATGAAAACAGTGATTGAATGCTTCCTTATCATAAAAACATTTATCGGCAAAGTAATCACTTACAAAATTTTGATGTGCAGCTTGCCGATTTTGGCTGATAACGATTATTGTATGTCTAACATTCGTGGAATCTTGATCAACAACATTAAAAAATGTTGTGATAAATTATCCATCATCGGAATAATAATTTCCAAAAAAATTCATACTTTTGGTGTTACAATGATAAAAGAGAGTGACGATTTTATGTGAAATTATATATATATATATATATATATATATATATATATATATATATATATAAAGAGAGAGAGAGAGAGAGAGAGAGAGAGAGATGGTATGTATAATAAATTTGATTTTTCTCAGGAAGTAGTCTTTGTATTGGAAATCACTCACTTAAATACTCTTATTTGTCGTTGTGGTCCATGACAATCAGAATGAGAAACCACGATCATAACACCGAGGATGATGTGCACGACCGTGACCACCTTGCCACGATCCACTCTCGTGTAGAGCTTACCGTTCGGCCTAATAAACTACATGGTTAAGTGGTATCAGGTGGTGTCCTCCCTCTTTGAGGTCTAGGGTTTAAGTCTCGTCGTGGACATAGGTGGAATTAGATGTTAGTTTAGGAGTATATTAGTATATTTGTATTTGCTGATTAAAAAAAAAAAAAAAAAAAAAAAAAAGTGGCTTACAATTCACAAAACTGTGGCCATAAGAAAATATATGTAAATAAATTTAGAGACTTGATGTGCGTAAATATTTTCTAGGAGCAACATCCATGATTTTTATTATATCGTTGATTGATTTTCATACTTGAGTTTAATATTTAAATATGTAGAGCATATAAATTAATGAAAGAAAATAGTCCCACGGATGTAACACCATTAGGCATTAGTTCTAGAGGAATTTTGGAGTGTGGGCGAATAGTAGTGCCAGTCCAGCAATGATCAGAGTCGGACTCGATGGGTTGTAGTTCGCTCATTTAGTATGGACTCTTTGCTAACTAGGTAGTTTTGGTCGTGGTGGACCCAGCTAGTTACAAATGGTAGCCCGTGTTACCTCAAATTTTCTCAATATTTTTCAAACTTTCCGATATGATATGTTGCAACTTTTCTGTGGTGCTATCCTAAAATCATGTGTGTTATCTCTGACATTTTATTTTAATTTCATGGTTCGTGTTGTTGTCAATGACATGATACCCCTTGGATGGTATGTCTAATCAGTAAAGTTTATTGAATATCAATCCTTTGGGGTTTGGACGAATAGAAAAATAGATTACTAAGGCAATCCATATCTTTGGATATTATATGAAAGAATGAGTGTTACTTTCATTCTCAGTAATATATACATGTACCCACTCCATGAAAAGGTGGATGTAAGTTGAAAAGGACATCAAATCAAATGTATAAGTACTTCAATTTAACAACTTTAATCCACACTTCCTTCTTCCTTTATTACCCAACTAACTTTATTTGTTAATTGTTTGGCTTCTTAATTTTATTTATAAAATTAGTACATAAGTTATTAAGAGATAACTAGCCATTCAATGTAAAAATACGGAGAAATTAGGAAACGGGAACACAAAAACCAAGCATTACAAGAAATCAAATAGCGAAACTTAGGTTTTGTAACAATCTAACCCACTTGACTTTCCAACTTTTTGTTTATATGCACTATCCAAGAAAAAGATTTTAATGTAATTCTATTTGTTGTGTTTATTCAATCTTACATTGTTAGTTACATTAGAATGACAATCTCACATTGTTAGAGTCGATTGCAAGCTAAATTCATTTAAATTTCCCAATATTAAACTTTTGATACCCTTTTATTTAAGTTTAAAAGTTAAACCCGCCAATTTTTTTGACTCTAACGATAAAAGATGTGTATCGCCAGTCATCACCACCACCTATTAACCTCCTATAAAAAAACAATATCGGCGATCATCTATTTTATCCTATATTTCAAACATAGGACCATCTCCAGGGTTTTTGTGGTTCATTAACTTTGTTACAAATGGTATGCGATTGATTTAGACAGGAAATAAACAAAATGAGAGAAACTAAAGCCTTAGAACTATAATAACTAACAAAAATAAAATATATCTACACAAGGTTAACTAAGGAAAATAAACATATATACATGAATGGTGATTATACTTTTACATGTAGCATATCGGACTTCTTAAACCAATGGTACATTCAAACAACTCAGAGTCGTGATGAATATATAGGAATCTCAACGACAGGACAATATTGTTGAACTTTTTAAACAAATATTGAGGTTATTGTTAGAGACCTTAGAGCTTTTGGAGTTTGTAGGCATGTCATGTTGGATGATTATGTTGGTGATTTACTTTCACTAATATTATTTAAGTGTAATGAGATTAATTTGAAGATCAAAAGCAATCTTAATAAACATTGAAAAGTTAAGGATGGTGCGGAGTGCATATTTGTTTTAGTTTATTAAAGATTGATATCACATTGTTATTTAAGGGCGGAGCCCCTGAACAAACGGGGGTCCGGGAGAAGCGCCCCTAGGAGCGGAGTCTAAGGGGCGACATCCCGTGGCTAGGGTCGAGCTGCCAGGTCAGCTTGAATTTTTTTATTTTATTTTGGTAATGTTGCTTTGTTAAAAATGCATCAGAGATCCGGAAATTAGAAAATCGATCCATATTTGACTTTTGTGTTGACCCTTGTCTAAAACCCGTTTTGTGATAGTTTAGAGCAGTTTAAAATTGCGTTGTGATAGTTTCATGTCAGTTTCAGACATAAAATTGTCTTGTGACAGTTTCCAAACAAGAGATGTACTTAACCAATTTTTGGTCAAAATGCTAGTACTAACGAAATTTGTAATAATCTCATTCTCTGTTCTTGCATCTCTTCTGAGTCTTATCCATTGAAGATTCGGGATTACCATCTAAATACTTCAATTTGAAAGTGTTATCACGATTCTCAGAATTCCAACGTGCTATTACATCCCATAAAGATAACAAATTAATCCCACTTTGAGGCCATATATAGACGTTATCGACTTAATTTGTAATAAGGAAGGAATTTTTAACATCCATAGGGGTGTTTGAACATAGTTAACTTAACAAACATAGATATGACTTCTCATAATAATGAATATTGTCCGTTTGGTTAAAACACTTTTTGTGATAACCCGAAATTTTTGCCTTGTAAGTCCAGCCATTCAATTCAAACAAGTGTCAGACCCGTTTATGCTATCTTTTAGCATTGCTTAGAGTCTGATTAAGGGTTCTAAAAGCAGTACAATCAAGCTATTGGGTTAGGGATGTGTCAGCTAAAGTTCTTCGTGTTGAAATCGAGCTGAACACTCCATCCAAGGGAGTGTACGGCCGTACATCCATCATAACCGTACACACACCTCCATAAGTGTGATATTCTTTCATTTCTAGTCATTTCTCACATTTCCAAGTCCAGAAAATCGATTCTCTCTCAAGTATCATCGAGTTCTTCATCCTAGATCTTCAAAAACGTAAGTGTTTCTTCCATCTTTGAGTTGATTATCCTTCTTAATCATGTATCAGCCTTTGATTTCATCCATGAAAATCATCTTTTTGGGTAGATCTTCAAGATCTTTATCTTTCACCAAGAACACACACTTGTTCTTGGTGGCTGTGAACACCCTTTTGAGCCTCCAAAGTGTAAGTATCCTTTCCCTATGCTTAGTACATGATGAGATCTGATGTTAAACACCTTAGAATCGACAAGAACTCAAGAACACAAGGAGTGTACGGTCATACACCCATGTGTGGCCGTACACCCTTCAAAACACCCCAAAAGGGCTTCCAAAATGCAAACCTAGTTCATGCACTTATTGAGCAATAGTCCCACAAGCTTCCTTATCACTCAAAACACACTTTTGTGCACTTTTTACCATGAGTGTACGGCCGTACACTCCATGGCCACACACCCATGGCCGTACACTCCTCTTTGTGGCCGTATAAACCCATTAGATGAATCACATGTAATTCTAACACTTGGTCCAAGTGTTTCCTAGTCCCTAAGGGTGTTTCCTTGCATGTAGTTGCTTCTAAACACTATATTCATGCCACTATATGCCTTTATATGTCATTTAGGACTCGTTTGTGTCTCGGGACTTCATTCGTGGAACTTCTCATCCTTACGTGCATATTCGTTTGAATCACCCACGTAAGGTGAGTTCATACTCATATAGTCAATCTTTTAACTGTTTTAAACGCTTTTAAGCAGGGGGGGAGGGGGGAATACAAGTTGAACACAATGTTAATTGTGTAAATGTTTTATTATAAACATCTTTTAAAGGATTGCTTATGTTTTATTAAGTGATCAAAACGTTTCAAAAACTCTTTTAAAGTTATGTTACTTTATAGTTTACAAAACTCCGTTTTTAAAGTACAATCATAACTTAGTAGATAAAATGAGTCTTTTCTTCAAGTCAGTATCAGTTCAAGTAAACATACTAGTAAACTATAATAGGTATATTTTAGGGGTTCAGTTCACACTAGAACATAAAGAACATGCTATAAAGAGAAACAGGGAGGAAGATACAATACATGGTAATAGAGAGAACATACTAAATACTTTAACAGAAGAAAAAATCATGATTAACAACATTATACCAATGATCACTAACTTATTGTTCTAAACAAAATTTGATAATAAATGTGGTATACAAGAACAAGATAAATTTAATGTGAGACTACTTCACGGCTCAATAATTTGTTTGTTGAAGTCACGTTTTGTAACTAGAATCTCTTGGAGGGAGAGCGTATAGTATGGGTACAACCACATCACATTATGACATTAATAAAACGAGCTAGTTTTATGGTATTCAATACTTAAGTTGTGTCAATTTAAAAGACAACTACTAAATTACATCAATACAAGCGACAAACAGAACAGTCGAGTCGTAGTACATTCAGTAGAAAGGGGCCTATAATGCTCACTTTATGATTCCTTAGTGCATACATCAGGGATATATATTAATCAGGTCCGATAGACAGTAGAGTGTATGTTTTCCGCTTCATTTCCTGTTCCTTGTTTTGTTGTGGGCTTAGAGCAGATGCACATAGTCTATTATCTATCTGATCTTAGTTATATATATATATATATATATATATATATATATATGTATATCTTGTATACACCAAATAATCATAAGGAGTACCAGGTATGGGCCAGGTCATAGTATACAAATTCAATACATTGTTTTCTAGTACAAAACATATTTTTCAATTAGAACATTTGGTAGACAAAAATACAAACTTACCAACAATGGGTTTAATCCATTTTATTAAACCAGTACAACTTAGAGGACCATAGGTGGTTAATTCTATGATACCTTAGTTTATACATCAGGGTTATATATAATTAATACCCGATAGGTAGTTGGATGTGTGCTTTTTGCCTTACTTCTTGTTCCTTGTTTGGTTGTGGGCTTAGGGCAGATTTACACAACTAACTATCTATTCGATATTAGATTATATATAGCTAGTATAAACCAAGTGATTATAGAAGGAACCATTGTGGTTATCATTTTTACTAAAAGAAATAAGGGTTTTCTTAAAGAATATTTTCATCAAATATAAAGGAACTATTGCAGTTAACTCCGTGAGTACCAAGTGAATACGCTAGAGTTATATACAATGATGATCTAACAAACAATAGGAGGCATGCCTTCCACCTCATTCCATGTTCCTTGTTTGGTTGTGGGCTTAGGTCAGATACACACAATTGATTGTTTGTTTACTATGGGTTTTATATAACTTGTATCCATTTATTACTCATAGAATGGATTGTAGAGTCATTTTTTTTTACTTATCTTTCATCAAAGCAGGTAATATAGGAGTTTCTGGAGGAACAGATGAACTTTTCTAAAAAGAATTTATAACTTACTTACATCACTAAAATCTTATGAACTCACCAGTTTAAATGCTGATCTACTCTTTCAAAATAACTTGTATTCTCAGGAAACTAGTAGACAGGTAGGTGCACTGCGATTCAGAAGATGCAGCATGATAACTTCATGTCTTGTTTTGTCATTTACATATGTAGTCTATGTTATGTAAACCACATACTTTTTAAACACTTTCTTTCTAATGAAATGGTTGTTTATTACTTTGATTACTATGATGCATGTCTTGTGATACTAAAAATGATGTCCTTCGCCCCCGAACGTTTCTGTCGTTCCGATTTGGGGGTGTGATAGATTGGTATTAGAGCACTATTTATAGTGAACTAAGTATATCAACTGATAAAAGATATACAAATATGAGTACAATGGGGCTTAAGTGCTCTGAATAATAATATATTTTAAGAATATAACAATACTTTATAAAAGTATACATACATGCTTGGTTTTGGACTTAGGGTAGAATCCTCAGTTAATTGTTAAGCGTATGATTTCAAAGTTGTATACGACTAGGATCATATCGCCATGAAATGATCAATTTGGCCTCATTTCCTATTCCTTGCTTGGTTTTGGACTTAGGGTAGAATCATCATTTGGCAGTCTATGTGATCCCATTTTGTGTATAACTTTCATGCATAAGGCAACCGACGGTGTTGATGGAGATTCTCAGTACTTCGAGTGGTGGGAGTTGAGGATTCCTAGGAAAACTGAGGACATGTATGTTGTTTAGTATAGGCTTGGTATATGGTTATAGTATGGTGACATAGAGGAATCAGTACAATCATGAGGAAGGTACAGATAGGTGTGAAAGGTAGTATTGGGCTCGTACTACTGGAAGCACAATATTTGTACTTGAGACAAGAGCAGACATGGAGACTCTAAGGAGACCTGTATAGTAAGCATTCCCTCGAGTTATATACTAATTGTTTATATTTTTGTGTTTCCATTTGATTATGGTGATGACTACTTAAGGAGGTTCTGGCTCTGGTTTTGGTTCAGGTTTCGGCTCTGATTTGCTTCCATTGCAATCAGACCACCCACAAAAAGGCCGATTATCCGAGATTGTCAGGAAGAGTAGTGGTGGCGCCTGTGCCAGCCACCTTGAGGATTACTGATGGCCGTCAGGCCAAGGTGGAGGCACCTGTAGTGAAGAGCAGGGCATTTCAACTGACCACCGATGAGGCCGTGCAGTACCAGATGTGGTTACTGGTCTGTGACTTATTCATATCTTTATTTTTCTTTACTTATTTATGTTCATGATTATATTTAATCATGTATAGGGACCTTTTTGGTTGATGGTATGGCTACTCATGTTCTATTTGATTTGGGTGCTACCCGATCCTTTGTATCTCTTACGCTTAGCGAGAAGTTTTGTGATGCTCCCGAGATCTAGATTACCCATTAGAGGTTGAGCTTGCAGATGACTGTTATGTGAGTGCTTTGAGGGTTCAATGTAGGCGTGTCCTGAATCTGTTTTGTGAGAGATACTCTATTGATTTAGTGTCGATTCCTCTACGGGATCGAAGGTTATTATCGGGATGGATTAGTTTTTCCCCAATGGGATCCTGATTGACTGTGAGCTCCAGCTAGTAAGAGTTCGAACCCCAGGTGAGGTGGGAGGGACTGGTTATTCCTAGTAACAGAGCTTCACATGGGCCAACTCTTTTTTCAACAACGAAGGTCAGGAGATATCTTCAGTAAGGATGTTCTTGGCTTATATGGCAGATGCTCGAGTTGAGGGCATGACAATGTTGAGTGAGGTTGCCATTGTTTGGGATTTCCCAGATGTGTTTCCTGTGGAGTTACCCCAAGTACCTCCTGAGAGGCAAGTCATGTTCCGGATTGATTTGATTCCTTGAGCGACTCCCATAGCAAAGGCTCTGTATCGCATGGCACACCAGAAATGCAGGAGTTGTCTACGCAGCTTCAGGAGCTGCAAGACAAGTGTCTCATTCGACCGAGTAGCTCACCGTGGGGAGCACCGATCCTATTTGTGAAGAATAAGGATGTTTCACACAGGATGTACATTGACTATCGGGAGTTGAATAAGCTAGCGATGAAGAACCATTACCCACTCCCGAGGATTGACGATTTATTTGACTAGCTTCAGGGTGCATCTTGGTTTTTAAGATTGATTTGTGATCAAGGTACCATCAGATGAGGGTCATGGATGATGATGTGCAGAAGACATCCTTCAGGACTCGTTATGTTTGTTGTGAGTTCGTAGTGATGTCATTCGGGCTCACCAATGCACCGACATCATTCATGGATCTCATGAACCAGGTTTGTAGGCTAATGCTAGATCAGTCAGTGATAATATCCATAGATGATATTCTAGTCTACTCCAAGACCAAGGTGAAGCACTAGGAGCACTTGCCAGAGGTGTTAGAAACCCTAAGGAGGGAGAGGCGGTATGTCAAATTCTCCAATTGTGAGTTCCATTTGCACAAGGTGCAATTCTTAGGGCACATTGTCAACCAGAAGGGTAGACTGGTCGACCCGGACAAGATCGAGGTCATGATGCGATGGGAGATCCCGAGGACCCCATCTGAGATTCGGAGCTTCTTAGGTCTCGCAGGGTATTATCGTATATTTATCTAGGATTTCTCCAAGATCGCAGTGCCTCTGACCCGTTTGACGAAGAAGAATGTTACTTTTCAATGTTGGCCTGAGCATAAGTTGGCTTTTGAGACTCTGAGGTACAGATTGTGTGAGGCCCCAATCCTCACACTTCCTGAGGGTATGGATGTAACACCCATTTTCCAGGACGAATCGAATTAGGGTTTCAATGAGTTCAAAGGTTAGATTTTTGGAGAAAAAGGATCCTTATGACGTGAGGCATAGAGGCTCACGATGTGAAATGGGTTGCATGAAGATTTTGTCCGGGACTAAGCTCACGACGTGAGCAATAAGAGCTCACGATGTGAGGAGCAATGCAGACCAAGCCCATGATCTTTTAGGGTTTTCTTCGTATTTAAGCACCTCTAACCTCATTTTAGGGTTTCTTATCATCCCCAAACCTCTTTCACCTCAAAAAAAAACCCTAGTACCCATCCTTTCTTGATCTTTGGTGGTGTTTAGAGCCTTTCATGGTGTACAAGAATAAGAAAATAAGAAGAAGAAGGCGGTCTTGTGTTGTGACTTGCAAGGAATCATCATCATCATCATCATCATTACCTTGCTTTGTTTTTGGACCATTATAAGTGTTAAAGCTCCTATCTTTATGGTTTTATGAGGATAGATCTAAATGTTGTCCCACTTTTCTTCTTGGATGTGCATGTTTGAATGTATAGAAACCATTTGTTGGATCCTAGCCCTAATTTCTCATTTGGGTGTTTAATTAGGGATTCTTTTTCCAATCAAACTTTGTTCTTTTCCTTTTCAGATGTCGAACATGAACAACAACAACGCTTCCGGCTCGAGTTCCTCCGACTCATTCTCACTCGTGAACTTGTGTGGGAGGGTGATATTCAATGGAAACAATTTCAACAATTGGATCCGTAACATAAGAATGGTCACCCGTTATGAGGACAAAGAGTATGTCCTTGACAAGGAGCTGAAGGAGATCGACATGAACATTGCCACTCCTGAAGAGATCTCTTCCTTTGAGGCCCACGAGTGTGATGCCACGAATGTCAATTGTATCATACTAGCGACCATGACTTCCGAACTCCAAAAGTCCTATGAGGACATGTATCCCTACAAGATGCATCAAGACTTGTTGGACCGGTGCCACCAAAGTGCGAGGCAAGAGAGGTATGAGATCATCACTTCGATGATCACTACCCGAATGGGTAGTGGAGAGTCCCTTACCGCTCATCTGCAAAAGATGCAGAGATATGTTGATCGTATACTGAAGTTGAATGTTAACTTTGATGAAGAGTTGGAGATCGACATCATCCTTGTAACAGCCCAAAATCCAAGTAGGCTTTATGACCCTTCTATTTTGGAGAGTTGGCAAATTGGTCCCTTAAAGTTGTATGTTGGATTGGTGAGTACGTTGGGCGTACTGAGGTGTACGCCACGCGTACTCACACGCTTAAATTGAACGTGGACTCGCCCGGGTACGCTGGGCGTACCCAGGGGTTACGATGGGCGTAGTGAGCCCAGATACAAACCCTAATTTTTGGCTTGTGCACTATAAAAGGAACATGTAGTCCTTTGCCCTAGCCACCATATCCTATTGAGTGAGTCCTTTGAGAGCTGAGATCCATGTTTTAGCTTGTGTGTGTGTTTTTGAACTTGAAGTTATCCTTTCAAGGTGAAGAAGGAGAAAGAGGAGCCATTGTTAGAGCTAGAAGTTGAAGAACAAGTGTAGATCCAAGTTCTACAGTGGTTAGAGATTCCTTCTGAGGTAAAAAGCTCAAAGCTTTCCTTGTTCTTCATAAGTTTTGCTTTTTGGACCATTTTTAGGGTTTTTGGTTCAAAGTTGGGGACTTTGTGTGCAAAGAGTCTCCATGAGCTTAGATATGACCTTTTCTAGTGTATATGGTGTTGAGGATTCATAAAAATCCAGTCTTGGACGTGGATCTTGTGTCATGCATGAGTTACAGTCCCATTATGGAAAGAGGAAAGGTGTTTTGAGAACAAAGTGACCTTTACAGCCATGCAAAAGCTTAAAGGTTTCAACTTTATGGATTAAGTCATATTAGAGGATTCAGATATGAATTTTGGATGCAAGTCTTAACCGATTAAGACCTGAATGAGATGGATAAGGAAGCTGGGTATTACATTGGGCGTAATCCTAGTACGCGCGGCGTAAGGGGCTGCGTACCCCGATTCTGTAAAGACTCCGGGTACGCCCAGCGTACACGTTTGGTACGCGCAGCGTAACCCGAAGGGTTGACTTTTGTTGACTTTTAGGGTTTGGTCAACTTTAGTGTATTTGAGCCAAGTAAGGGGTAAAATGGTCTTTTACCTTTCCTAAGAGTGATTAGAGGGAATGGTCTAGCCTTGGGAAATATGTTGTTGACGAGTGTTTATTTCATATGATTAGGTGGAGGCTATGTCTTACTACACTGAGTCCGAGATTTCCGAGTTACCGAGTTACACGAGGTGAGTCTTCTCACTATACATTACCTAGAGTGGTATTATGTGTTGACCAGAGGGTCTTATGTGTTATGTGTGAGATTATGTGCTATGTGTTATTTGTGTGACGTATGATTTTATAGACCAGACTGGAGGGTCCAACGATACAGACCGGGCCGAAGGGCCCAACAAGCTATGACCGGACCAGAGGGTCCAACGAGCTACGGGACTAGAGGGTCCCGCTGAGACACATCGACCGGAGGGTCATACTATAGCCTCAAGTGGCGCATGTTTTGTATGCGGTATTTTGGGGAACTCACTAAGCATTTATGCTTACAGTTGTTGTGTTATGTGTTTCAGGTACTAGCGAGGACCGTGGGAAGGCGCCGGCGTGACCCGTACACACTAGAGAAGGGATTTGATTTTGTGATCTTGGGAAATGTTATGTTTCGTTAACTATTGTTGAATACTTTTGAGAATATTTTTATATAAATTTGGTTGTTGAAAAATGAAAATTTTGTTTTGGAAATTACGTTGTTACAAGTTGTTATCAGAGCCTTGGTTTGAGGGACTCAGATGCACCTTTGGGCGTATCTGAACTCAAACTGAGGATTTGAGAAATTTTCAACGATAAAAGCTAAATTTTCTAAAAGAGCAAGGAGTTTTGAGACAACCAGAGGAGAGCAGTGTGAACGGTCAGCCAGCGCCTGAACGGTGAATCCCCAACATACCCTTACATTATGTGTTATGAGATATGCTATGTTATGTTATGCATGCTAGAGTAGGGTAGGTATTCATATTAGGACTAGAGTGGCCTGATTTGTGATGCCTTAGCCTAGGAGATTTCTGCTGCTATGAGATGCCTTGAGAGCGAGTAGGTAACAGATAGGAGCTCATGAGAGGTGTATCATAGGGTAGCCAATGCATAGCGAGAGTAGAGTACTTGTGATCCGGGATCCAAGGAGGAGGACTTGGGGTGAATGCTGATGCGGTGTGGTCAGTAGTATAGGGCCCGTACTACTGAAGACACTGGATCAGTGAGCAGTCCAAGTAAGAATCCTTTGGATATTGGAGGACGAGTAGGGTTGCGTTATCGAGTGCGAGTATACTCGATCGAGTCTTTGATGTTCATATGTTGTATTTTAGAGGCATCATGGTTGGGACACGACACACACCTGAGAGCAGTGGTGTCAGCGATGAGGAGATCCGTCGATTGATTCATGAGGAGGTGGCTGCTGCCATCCGAGCTGAGATTCCAGAGATGTTCGGGGACATCAAAACCACATTGATTGAGACCTTTGACGAGCGATATGCAGCAGTGACTGAGGCTGCAGCTGCTGCAGCTACTACTGCTGTTGCTGCTGCCAGACCTCAGGGAGGTGACTCGTTGTTGTTTCGAGAGTTCAGCAACACGAAGCCACCAGAGTTCGATGGGACGCAAGACCCGATTGCAGCGATGAGATGGATCTCTGACATAGAGGGATGTTTCTATACATGTTCTTGTCCAGAGCACTTGAGGGTACGGTTCTCTCTGAACCAGCTCCGCTTGGGAGCAAAGGATTGGTGGAAGTTCGTGACGGCGAGCTTCACTCTAGCAGAGATTTCTGAGGTGACCTGGGAGAGATTCACCGCCATGTTCAGAGACAAGTATGTTCCCCCGGTGGAGAGGGAACACTTGATTCAGGAGTTCTTGACCCTCAAGCAGGGTACTGATTATGTTACAGTTATTACCAGGAAGTTTCATGAGAGGGCGATGTTTTGTCTTGAGCAGGTGTCTTCTGAGCAGGCTCGCATGAGCTGGTATCTGAGTGTTCTGAGGAGAGATATTCGGGAGTTCGTGGCGAACTCGACTTACCGGACATTTGCTGAGCTCCAGGTAAATGCCCGGAAGAGGGAAATTGAGTTGGAGACTCAGGCCAAGGAGGAGGGCGAGTCACAGAGGATGGATCGGCGGTCGGCTCAGTCTCAGCCGACAGCCAAGTGGGCCAGACCCGCTGATTCTAGAATTGGGAATGCGAAGGGCCACACTTGTGGGAAGTGCGGCAAGAGTCACGAGGGGTCGTGCCGAGGCACTAAAGGCTCGTGGGAGAGCTTTCTAGTTGACTGCGGAGGAGGTCCGCGCAGCGCCCGATGTTGTGGCCGGTATGTATTATGTATTTATCTTTTAATTGAGTTGAGATATTGTGCTTATATGATGATATGCGTAGGTACTTTTCTTGTGAGTTTAATGCCTGCTTTGGTATTATTTGACTCGGGTGCGAGTCGGTCATTTGTTTCCTTGGCATTTAGTCAGCACATTAGCATCCGTCGAGAGGCGTTGAGTCGACCTCTGCGAGTTTCCATAGATGACGAGCGAGCGGTGTTAGCTACGGATGTGATTCGAGGATGTATACTTGAGATCTTCGGTGTGGAGTTCCAGATAGATCTGGTCCCGATTGCGATAGGGGACTTTTGTGTTATAGTGGGTTTGGATTGGTTGAGCCGATTTGGAGCTATCATAGACTGCGAACGTCAGTTGGTGACGATACGAGACCCTATTGGGGGAGTACTTACGGTGTACGGCGAGGGGACCCGATGTGGGTCAGCGTTTTGTTCGGCTTCCAGGGCGAGGCAGAGTTTGCAACAGGGTTGCAGCTGATTCGTAGCCTATGTGATAGACACGCGAGTGGCCGCTGGGAGGCCAAGTTCGATTGATGAGGTTCCGATAGTGTGCGAGTTTCTGGATGTTTTTCCTAAGGAATTGTCGGGTGTGCCTCCCGAGAGGAAAGTGGAGTTCCGTATCAATTTGGTTCCGGGGGCAGCACCTATCACCAAGGCGCCTTATCGCCTCGCACCGCCTGAGATGCAGGAGTTATCCTCGCAGCTTCAGGAGCTGCTATGGAAGGGGTTTATTAGACCGAGTAGCTCACCTTGGGGAGCGCCGATCCTTTTTGTCAAGAAGAAGGATGGTTCACACCGGATGTGTATTGATTACCGGGAGTTGCACAAGCTGACGTTCACGAACCGTTATCCGTTACCGAGGATCGACGATCTGTTCGACCAGTTGTAGGGAGCGTCTTGGTTCTCCAAGATAGACTTGAGGTCGGGATATCACCAGATGAGGGTTCGGGATGAAGATATCCAGAAGACAGCATTCAGGACTCTTTACAGGCATTACGAGTTCGTGGTGATGCCTTTCGGTCTCACCAATGCACTAACAACATTCATGGACCTCATGAACAAGGTGTGCAGGCCGATGTTGGATCGTTCGGTGATCGTATTCATTGATGATATCTTGGTGTATCCAAGATCCAGAGAGCAGCATGAGGAGCATTTGAGGGAGATTCTCGGAGTTCTAAGATCGGAGAGGCTTTACGCCAAATTCTCCAAGTGTGATTTTTGGTTACGAGAGGTCCAGTTCATAGGGCACCTCGTTAACCAGAAGGGGATATTGGTCGATCCGGAAAAGGTCAAGGCGGTGATTAGTTGGGAGGTGCCGAGGTCACCTACCAAGATTAGGAGTTTCCTTGGGTTGGCTGGTTATTATAGGAGATTTATTAGGGATTTCTCTAAGATCGTCGTGCCACTCACCAAGTTGACTCGGAAGGGGTTACTTTTTCTTGGGGTCCAGAGCAGTAGACCTCATTTGAGACACTTCGCTAGAGATTGTGCAAAGCTCCGGTGCTCGCACTCCCGGAAGGGATGGAGGACCTTGTAGTGTACTGTGATGCATCGATATCAGGGTTAGGAATGGTGCTTATGCAGAGGGGGAATGTGATAGCATATGCATCGAGGCAGCTGAAACCTCATGAATCGAGGAATCCCACCCACGATTTGGAGTTGGGGGCAGTGGTGTTCGCCCTCAAGATCTGGCGTCACTATCTGTACGGGGTTCAGTGTACTATATACACGGACCACAAGAGTTTGAAATATTTGATGGATCAGCCCAACCTGAATATGCGCCAGAGGAGATGGTTGGATGTGGTGAAGGATTACGACTGTGAGATCCTGTACCACCCAGGCAAGGCTAATGTTGTAGCCGATGCCCTGAGCCGTAGGGCGGAGGGCGCCCCGATACGAGATGTTTTCATGAGATTGACAGTGATGACTCCGGTATGGGACACCATTCGAGGGGCCCAGACGGAGGCCATGAGGCCGGAGAACCGCAAGAGGGAGCGAGTGATCGGGCAGGTATCGAAGTTTGTTACCGATAGTCTAGGACTTATGACCTTCCAAGGTCGGGTTTGGGTACCGTTTGTGGGCGGAACGCGTACCGTCTTGATGGAGGAGGCGCATAGATCGAAGTTCTCGATGCACCCCGGGGCCACTAAGATGTATTTGGACCTGAAAAAGGAGTATTGGTGGCCCTGTATGAAGAGGGATGTTGCATGGTTTGTAGAGAGGTGCTTGACTTGTCGCAAGGTTAAGGCCGAGCACCAGCGTCCGCATGGTAAGTTGCATCCATTAGAGATTCCCGAGTGGAAGTGGGAACAGATCACCATGGATTTTATCACCAAGTTGCCGAGGACTGCCAGGGGTGTCGATGCAATTTGGGTGATTGTGGACAGGTTGACGAAGAGCGCTCACTTCCTTGCCATCAGTGAGAGCTCTTCCACGGAGAGGCTGGAAGAGTTGTACGTTAGGGAGGTGGTATCGCGGCATGGAGTACCGATCTCGATCGTCTCAAATCGAGATATGCGTTTCACTTCCAGATTCTGGAAGAAATTTCATGAGGAACTGGGTACGAGGCTGCATTTTAGTACCGCATACCACCCACAGACCGACGGGCAGAGCAAGCGGACGATTCAGACGCTCGAGGACATGCTTCGGGAATGTGTGCTGGATTTCAGTGGGATTTGGGACACATATTTGCCCTTGGATAAGTTTTCCTATAACAACAACCATCACTCGAGCATTGGTATCCCACCTTTTGAGCTGTTGTATGGAAGGAGGTGTCGTACCCCCATTTGTTGGGGCGAGGTAGGGCAACGTGTGATGGGTAGTACGGAGATAGTGCTTCAGACGACATAGCAGATACGACAGGTCAGACAGATGTTAGAAAAGTTACGCGGATAGGCGACGATCTGAACTCGAGTTCCAGGTCGGTGATTTCGTGATCCTGAAGGTATCTCCTTGGAAAGGGGTGATCCGATTCAGGAAGAGGGGCAAGCTGGGACCCGGGTATATTGGACCGTTTAGAGTGATCGCGAGGGTGGGCAAAGTAATGTATCACTTGGAGCTACCCGCGGAGTTGGACCAGATTCATGATACCTTCCATGTGTCACAGCTGAGGAAGTGTATTGCCGATGAGTCGGCAGTGCTACCATTAGAGGATATCCAGGTGGACGCAAGTCTGAATTATGCTAAGAAGCCAATCGCAATCTTGGATCGGAGGATCAAGGTTCTGAGAAACAAGGAAGTTCCCCTGGTTCAGGTCTAGTAGCAACATCGGAGAGGGTCCGAGCTGACCTGGGAGCCAGAGTCGGAGATGCGGGAGCAGCATCCAGAGTTGTTTACGGCATGAGACTTCGAGGGCGAAGTCTGGTTCTATTGGGGGAGAATTGTAACAGCCCGAAATCCAGGTAAGCTTTATGACCCTTCTGTTTTAGACAGTTGGCAAATTGGTCCCTTAAAGTTG
This sequence comes from Lactuca serriola, assembly GCF_051521515.1. Classification (NCBI taxonomy): domain Eukaryota; kingdom Viridiplantae; phylum Streptophyta; class Magnoliopsida; order Asterales; family Asteraceae; genus Lactuca; species Lactuca serriola. The sequence goes on from NC_136415.1 coordinate 156,604,142, forward strand.
TATGTTGGATTGCTGAGTACACTGGGTGTACTGAGGTGTACGCTGCGCGTACTCACGCACTTAAATTGAACGCGGACTCGCCCGGGTACGCTGGGCGTACCCAGGGGTTACATTGGGCGTAGTAAGCCCATATGCAAAACCTAATTTCTGGCTTATGCACTATAAAAGGAACATGTAGTCCTTTGCCTTAGCCACCATATCCCCTTGAGTGAGTCCTTTGAGAGCTGAGATCCGTGTTTTAGCTTGTGTGTGTGTTTTTGAACTTGAAGTTATCCTTTCAAGGTGAAGAAGGAGAAGGAGGAGCCATTGTTTGAGCTAGAAGTTGAAGAACAAGTGTATATCCAAGTTCTATAGTGGTTGGAGATCCCTTCTGAGGAAAAAAGCTCAAAGCTTTCCTTGTTCTTCATAAGTTTTGCTTTTTGGACCATTTTTAGGATTTTTGGTTCAAAGTTGGGGACTTTGTGTGCAAAGAGTCTCCATGAGCTTAGATCTGACCTTTTCTAGTGTATATGGTGTTGAGGATTCATAAAAATCCAGCCTTGGACGTGGATCTTGTGTCATGCATGAGTTATAGTCCCATTATGGAAAGAGGAAACGTCTTTTGAGAACAAAGTGACCTTTACAGCCATGCAAAAGCTTAAAGGTTTCAACTTTATGGATTAAGTCATATTAGAGGAGTCAGATCTGAATTTTGGATGCAAGTCTTAACCGATTAAGACCTGAATGAGATGGATAAGGAAGCTGGGTATTATGTGACAACCCGAAATCTATTCCGTCATTTTTAACCTTTTCCGTTAATAAGCCTCGCTTATTTAACTGTCCGTTAACCTTTTGGAATAGGTTAATCAATTAAAGACTTTTATAATAACTTGGTAAAGGTTGAAACAAATTAGAAACACCCACAAAATACCCTTAAAAATGGGTGGTTGCAACCAAGTCAAAATTTGACCGTTTAATCGGGAGCGACCAAAAAGCCCCGTCTAACGGCAGTATCGGGTAGAATCCCACTGAGCTTCAACTCCAACCCCTATATAAGGGAGAGTAAACTCCATTTCCACCTTTTTACCCTCTCTCTAAACTCTCTCTCTACAAATTTTTCCCGAGCCAATAATCGTCCGTTTCGAGCCCCAAACGAGTAGGTAAACTATCCTAACTTGTTGTATAGCCTATCTAGCATGCAAATTCGTGTTTAAATCATAAAATAGGGACAAAATGATGTGTTTACAGCCCAAGAACACTCTTGGTCCGTGAACACCATTTAATGGGGTTTTTAAGCCCCAAAACCCCTCCAAATTGTCCCTAAGGCTTAGATATGACTTGTACGCTTATGGAATCGGACTTAGAACACCTTGAAACGAGTTTTTCAAGAGTAAACATGAGTTTACTGCCCAATAACATGCTTAGGCCGTAAACTCCTCTTCATGGGGAGTAAACTCAAAATTATGTGCTACAAATGCCCCAAACACCCCCTATGGCCTTGGAGAAATACCTTGAAGCAATACCATCAATGGAAGGGACTTAAACTTCAATAAAACTAAGGGAATAGGAGTTCACGGCCGTGAACTCCCATATAGGTGGTTCATGGGCCGTAAACTCCCAATTAATGCTTAAATGGTGCCCTAAACTCCCCATTTGACTTGGAAAAATGCTTAGGATTTTATCCTCTACCATTTAAGACTTCAAAACACCAAAAGAATGAGTGTATAGGAGCTTACGACTGTAAGCTCCCTTGCTTAGGGCCGTAAACTCCTCAAAGGGTCCATATGATGCCTTAAATCCATTCACACATTTTATATTTGGGCCTAGCAAAATTCCACAATTGATATGAGACCTTTAAACATCCTAGAACCCCTCACCATGAGTTTACGGCCGTAAACTCATGGGGAGTTGTCCCAGGGCCGTAAACACCATATGGAGAGTTTACTCTTGAAGAGTAAACTCCATTCCTAAGCCATTCAGGCCCTTACATGTTACCCGGTACACCCCAAACACTTAACCAAAGTGTTTTCCGCTCCGTAGAGTGCGTATACTTGTTTAATTAGTATTAAATGTACTAATTGTATGTGAACATATGTTATCATATGTTAAATAGGTTACTAAGTGTGTCCAAGTCTTTACTTGACACCGAGCACCCAACCGGCACCTTCATCGGATCCACTTACACCAGGTGAGTTCATACCCCTGAATGAACCTTTTAAATGTTTTTACATGTTTTATAGGGGGGAATACAAGTTAAACATGATAGTTATCATATCAATCACATGTGATTGATAACCCGCATGCACTAGGATTTACCACACTGTAAACTGTTTTAACCAGTAGGATACTATAAATGGTTTTTCCAAAAGGTTTTCACTTGTTCAAAACTCTTACTTATACTGTTTTATCAAAGTTCATTTTAAACTGGTTTATAAAAAGTTTCCAAAGAATTTCTAAAGGTTTTCAAACTTTATTTACCAAAGAACACCAAGTTGTGATTTTCTCAAGTATAAAGGTTTTCTTCTATGTTTTGATACTCCCTCTTAGTTTAAATTCCTACTTCATAACGCTTTCACTTCGTGATGCGTCTATACTTCTTATTGCCTCTATTTCGCTTATACTTATAGTCACTTATGCTTGTTAGACGCTCTTACTTCACTTGTTGTCGCTTCCACTTCGTGATACACTTACATTTGGTACGCTTATACTTCACAATTCGGTTATTCCACACGATTCGGTTATTCCACACGATTCGGTTATTCCACACGATTTGGTTATACATCAAGATTTGGTTATACTTCACGATATGATTCCACTTGTTACACACTCGAACGTAGTTAGATGTATGTATGTCTGTGCTTGTATAGATGCATATAAATAATGATTAAAGGACTTAGGAAGGCTTGTCCGCCCTATTTCCTTTTCTTCGTTGAGATGTGGTCTGGTGGGATCGGATGTCCATCTGAAGGTCGTTTGATTCATTAGTTATATATTATGTATACGAGCATAGCCATATAGGTTTACAGGTTTACTTTAGTCAGTTTAGTTATGAGTCTCTACCACTCGTTCAACACTTATATTGGGAACCCACTACCCACTATTTGGGATGCATCTTCGGGACACGGCCTTCTCCGTCGTCTAGTTGGTAACCAGAGTCTCCTGTAGGGAGAGCGGACATTGTGTGTATAGATCTATACGGATTGACACCCCCGCACCCTGACTGCTAGCTACTGTCCACGGCCTACCAAGCAAAGGGGTGACAAATGTCACATTTTATAGACGCTTGAAGGGCGTCAGGTACTCTAGTGTCGGTTAGTATGGTTACGAGTATCCCAGGTTACCTTATAATTCATGGCCTTAAGGTAACGGTATTTTACCGGCAATTTACATTGTATGCTGGGAACCCACTCTCAGAGTCACACTGTTTTTTTGACCTTACTAGTTGTATCTTTTATTTGATATTGTCTGGGGTCTGTATTCTCTGTTTTTAGACCTTGCTAGCTGTACCTTCCATTTGGTACCATCTGGGGTCTGTGTCTCTCTTTGTTAGACTGAGCCAGGCGTGTCGTTTGTTCGATACTCTCCTGGAGTCTATGATTCCTTTTGCCTTAGTCAGCAGTTCTCACTGCTGAGGCATATGTTATTTTCCCTGATTCCTCTTGCTTTCTTTAATAATCAAATTATGTATTTTGATAATGATAGCGATTAAGGGAAAACTACTTTTTACCACATAACTCCGTCCACTCTTGGTAGAAGACTGCTTTTATTAAAGAAAATATAGGATTTTCTGGAAAAGACACTAATTAAATGGATACTCTAAAACTACCACTTTATTAAAGTTAATGGAATAAAATGACACTAAATACTTATGAACTCACCAGCATTTGTAAAAATGCTGATAATCGCTTTTCAAATAACTTGTATTCTCAGGTCAGCATTAGACAGGTACATTCCAGGAGCTTCTATTGAAGACGGTTTTGTACCAAGCTGCTCTTATATTATTACTTGTATTACTTTGACGAATTGTAATGTAAACCATGTAAAACTATTACTATTAATGCAATGTTTTGTTGTACTTTGATTACTATAATGCATATGTTGTGATACTTGACATGACATCATCCACCCCTGAACGTTTCCGCCGTTCCGGTTTTGGGGTGTGACAAATTGGTATCAGAGCATTGTTTATAGTGAGCTAAGTATATCAATTCATAAAAGATATACAGCCTATAAATACAAAGGGATAAAACACTCTGACCAAAAATTTTACTTTAAAATATAACCATATTTTACCAAAGTATAAGAACATCCAGAATCTAAACACTCGAACACAAGTATCACAAGAAGAACAATAATAAAAGTCTTTGGATGTTGAGCATTGCCGTCAAACCAGGGCAGTTATGTAATCGTCAGCTAGAATAAATGTAACCTAATAGTGGTGTTGCAACAAGTCTAAAACTTACCAACTAGGAATGTTAGAGCCAAACATAAAGTTAAAATACTATAGGAGTATTTTTGAACACTAAAAGACTCACAATAATCCCAGAATCATAATCAGAAGATAAGAATCAAAAAAGAATTAAAATACCATAGGGGTATTTTAGGATCCATAACTAACCTTGTGTGAAGAACTAAAAAGATCCTTATTGATATACCTACAATTACAGAGAGTATACTCCCAAGGTTATATATAATAAGGATCTCATAGGCTAAGAATGTGTGGTTTCGCCCTATTTCCTTTTCCTCGTTGGGATGTGGATCTAGAGTAGTATCACATATTCGAAGGCCTATCGGATCTAAGCTATATATGATTTGAATACCCTGTGTAATCGTAGCAGGACTCGATATAGATCATCCAGTGAAATGTTAATAATCTCTTAGGATTCTTTAGACATTTCCATTCTTGCACGAACCCTATAGAAAACCCTATCCACTTCAGTGCTTGGCAGAAGAGTTGATTACGACCCTGAAGAAGTTCATTGAGAAGATTTCCAGTTCGGAAATAAATGAACTGGGTCGAGACTATTGAATTAACCAAGTGCCTATATCTTTTTAGGGACATCAGTGGGAAATTCGCCTAAACTTCCGAAATTTCCAGTCATCCATCATGAAGTGATGACACCCGGAGACGGATTCGGAAGTAAGGTGGAGTAGAAATTCAATGTGTCTTCATGAGAAAAGAACCCTAGGTAACTACCCGAAGGAAACCAACGCCGATACCAGCCAAAGATACGAGGCAAACAGAGGGAGCCAGTACATGGAACCCGAGAATTGTCTTTTCCTCGTGTTCGTCACACTAATAAACCCGTAAAATAATACAATTTAGTGAGTTAGTGGTTACACTACTCATGCTATGTGTTAGGTAAATCATCGTTTCCCGTTGCCAGTCACACGATTAGAGCGGATCCTCGCACCTCTATTGAGAGTATCAAGCCATAAGCCTTCATGAGCCTCTCTTTCCGTAGTTTCGTTCCGAACTGTTCTCAAATCTCTCCAGGCCGGAGAGTGAAACCTTCCCAGTATAAAGGTAACGTAGTAGGAACGACTCGCATCTTATGGCCTTTTCCGATACTCATACTCCTACCTTGCATACCAGGACTACATCATAGGGATGTAGGTCGACACTCAGACAACCAGTACCCGAGGCACGGGAAAAATTTATGCCTAATACAGTCGGGACAGATATGTCCAGGGTTAGCCATCGTCTCTCATTATCTTGTATTCCTTTCCGTGTAGGAAAAACCATGCCACCGAAGAAGCGTAACCAGTCCACAAGCAAGAAACCTACTCTCTTATTCGATGAAGCTACGTTCCAAGCTGCAGTCTCAGCAGCCGTAGCAGCTGTCATGGCTCAACTGAATGCTAACAACGCCAATGTTAGTAAGAGCCCTATCGGAAATTCCGATCCTAGTAGTGGACAGCAGCAACCAACCTCTGCATACCCAGCCGCCCAAGAACCTCACTCAAATCCACTGAAGAGAAAGATCAAGATCGAGGAGGGAAGTACCTCGGTTCAAGGACCTTCCGAAGGGCAATGATCTGAGACAATTAGTATCCCTGCCAACCCTTCCATCCCTACACCTAGGAGACCATACTTAGGAAACCTTCCCCACTTCAGCAAGTGCAGCTACCATCATCATGGTGTATGCCGGGAGCTCTATTGTGCTAGGTGCCACATGTTGGGGCATACTGCTCGCATCTGCAGAACCCCGGTTGAGTTTATTACATCAACCACCAATGTGACGGCCAATACAGTTTGCCACCTATGTGGTGAGATTGGACACTTCAAAAGGGATTGCCCAACCGAAGGAAAAGACAAGGACACAGGAGGAGCCTAACTCTACTGCTTAGGAAGAAGCATCAAGGAACCCAGAAGATTTTGGTACGTCTCTCGATCTCAGATAACTAACGCAAAACATTAAAACGCTAATTCAAATGTAAATACCTCCCCATTAAGGCAAAAGTCGCAGCACTGTTATAAAATTTAAAAATTCATCAGGTAAAACTATAATGGCTAAACATATACGTTACGGCCATGTATAGTTAAGATGGATAGACCTAGAGTGAGTGAATGCCGCCTCATTTCCTGTTCCTCGTTTGGTTGTGGATTTAGGGCGGAGTCGCTCAGTCAACAGTCCTCCCCACCTTAATTATACATGACTAGTATATATTAGGCGATTATAGAAATGCCTTGTGAGAATCCATTCATGAAAAGGTACTCTACTCGGAAACACTTAGGACTCTCTATAGTTCCGTGTCGACTCTATCGGTCCAAGTATCCGCGGCAGTGATACACAGGACGAAATCCAAGACACCTAGAACTCGTGTGCTTGTTCGGCGCATGACTCTATCGATCCTCATCTTATATCATGTCGGAGTGTGTCAACTTCGACGACTCTATCGATCATGGTTTGACGTAGTGCAACCATGTGTTCATCCCTAGTGCTGTGTAAAAAGAACTTTCTTCGTAGCCATGTCGGCAAATAAAGGTTCTTCCGAACCTAAACATAATGCAAATAACCAAACCTAATACGATCCGTCAGTCGTCCCTCTTGTCTCAAACTTTCCGAAGTACCCGGAGAAAGGTACCGCGCGCTGTTGACCGACCCCTCTTAGTCAAATGGAAACCGAAGCGAAAGACACTGCAAAAACTCCGGAAGACAATAATTATCCGAAGCATACTCCGTAGTTTCCCAAAAAGACCCTTCGCACCTCGCACATCAGGTTCGTGAACCCAGAGGATAGAACTCATGGGACTGACCACTATAACCAGGTATATGCATAAAGGTGGTATATAGTTGGGATCAAAAAGATTTAAGATGTCTGCTTCCTCCCTACTCCCTGTTCCTTGTTGGGTTGTGGGTCTGGGGTGGAGTCGCACAACTGAACATCCTGCCAACCTCAATTATATACGGCCTGCATACAGCAAGTATTAGTGGTTAAGCCAAGTTTGAGCTCTACCATGAACCTCATAGTAAAGCCCTTCATCCTATTCCATAGAATAGGAGCTGGAGTCAAGAGAACCACTGCGGGTTGAGCTACTAAAATGACCACAAATCCAAAATTTGTTGTCATCCCGGTTAAGCCAACGTAGTAGCTAACACCCTCAGTTAGTAAAGAGATTAAAGTTCCGAGTAATGGAACCCTATACTCACTAGATTTGAATTACACCGAGAAAACTTAGAACCTTCGGAAGAGTAGTTGCAGTAGATGCTCGCACTACTCAGGCACTTCGTCCACCCTGTTACCGACGAGTAGTGCCTAGGATCCTCCACCCTTTCGCACGGAGGAAATCGTCGTCGCCCTATAGACGATAGACTTCATTCTCCGAAGTGAACACTAGAATATCGAGAACCATAGGATAACCTCCGCAGCCAAGAATACTTGATCAAAGTGCGAAAGTAGTTGCGTTAAGCCTCATGACCCAGATCCCGAGAAGAATATAGACTTGACACCAACCTTGGTGTTAGTCGAGGGGTTATGCAGGAGCATGCGCTTTCCGTACTAGAATAAACCAAAGTCATAGAGATTTATTGGACTATTAGATGTTCCACGAATACTATCTCACGCAGAAATAGTAGAACCACCTCCCGAGATAGTCCAACACTCGTCTGGTGAAACCCTATCTCCCTGACCCTGAGGGTTTCCGTATCTCAAGAATCGTTAGTGCAGGTTCATTTTGCACGAGCTTGAGATAGACACTGTACAGTAGACAGATAACCGTAGATATGCAACCCATCCGATGATCTAGAAAACCTCTAAAATCCAATTGACAGGAAACGCGAACCCAAGGACAACCCGAGCTTCCTAAGAACCAACCTGAATGACTACACTACCAGTATGAAAGAGAACGTTAGGAACTTCGGAATGGCGATCACGCCAGTGATGATCTTGCCATAGAAGTACACTATGCTCTAAGTATTGAAAAGCTCTACCCTTCTGAGAGCTTAGGACCATCTGAAAATCCTCACGGAGATTTGGTCCAACCCTCGTCAGACCACTACTACTTTCGGATATTCCACAAGCTTCATCCTGGATCGATCCACTCCTTAGACTTGATCAGTGTTGCCCGACGTCATTTTTCGTATCCCACTCATCATGATAGAAACCATTGAGAACCCTAAACTCATAGATACACCAGTCGGAACTCACTAACTGCACGAGAGGGAATTCGCATCCCATAGGTGGAGGTTTGTTGGAAAGTCAGACACAGACCAGAGATCACTTGGGAGTGCGAGGACAAACCAAATAGGAAGTACCCTCCTACCTCTACTCGGTTATTCATGCCTACTTCCTTGCCTAAACCTGAATTTCGGGACGAAATACCCTCTAACGGGGGGATGATGTGACAACCCGAAATCTATTCCGTCATTTTTAACCTTTTCCGTTAATAAGCCTCGCTTATTTAACTGTCTGTTAACCTTTTGGAAGAGGTTAATTAATTTAAGACTTTTATAATAACTTGGTAAGGGTTGAAACAAATTAGAAACACCCACAAAATACCCTTAAAAATGGGTGGTTGCAACCAAGTCAAAATTTGACCGTTTAATCGGGTGCGACCAAAAAGCCCCGTCTAACGGCAGTATCGGGTAGAATCCCACTGAGTTTCAACTCCAACCCCTATATAAGGGAGAGTAAACTACATTTCCACCTTTTTACTCTCTCTCTAAACTCTCTCTCTACAAATTTTTCCCGAGCCAAAAATCGTTCGTTTCGAGCCCCAAACGAGTAGGTAAACTATCCTAACTTGTTGTATAGCCTATCTAGCATGCAAATTCGTGTTTAAATCATAAAATAGGGACAAAATGATGTGTTTACGGCCCAAGAACACTCTTGGGCCGTGAACACCATTTAATGGGGGGGGGGGGGGTTAAGCCCCAAAACCCCTCCAAATTGTCCCTAAGGCTTAGATATGACTTGTAGGCTTATGGAATCGGACTTAGAACACCTTGAAACGAGTTTTTGAAGAGTAAACATGAATTTACTGCCCAAGAACATGCTTGGTCCGTAAACTCCTCTTCATGGGGAGTAAACTCAAAATTATGTGCTACAAATGCCCCAAACACCCCCCTATGGCCTTGGAAAAATACCTTGAAGCAATACCATCATTTGAAAGGCCTTAAACTTCAATAAAACTAAGGGAATAGAAGTTCACGGCTGTGAACTCCCATAGAGGTGGTTCATGGGCCGTAAACTCCCAATTAATGCCCAAATGGTGCCCTAAACTCCCCATTTGACTTGGAAAAATGCTTAGGATTTTATCCTCTACCATTTAAGACTTCAAAACACCAAAAGAATGAGTGTATAGGAGCTTACGGCCGTAAGCTCCCTTGCTTAGGGCCGTAAACTCCTCAAAGGGTCCATATGATGCCTTAAATCCATTCACACATTTTATATTTGGGCCTAGCAAAATTCCACAATTGATATGAGACCTTTAAACATCCTAGAACCCCTCACCATGACTTTACGGCTGTAAACTCATGGGGAGTTGTCCCAGGGCTGTAAACACCATATGGATAGTTTACTCTTGAAGAGTAAACTCCATTCCTAAGCCATTCAAGCCCTTATATGTTACTCGGGACACCCCAAACACTTAACCAAAGTGTTTTCCAATCCTTAGAGTGCGTATACTTGTTTAATTAGTATTAAATGTACTAATTCTATATGAACATATGTTATCATATGTTAAATAGGTTACTAAGTGTGTCCAAGTCTTTACTTGACACCGAGCACCCAACCGGCACCTTCGTCGAATCCACTTACACCAGGTGAGTTCATACCCCTGAATGAACCTTTTAAATGTTTTTACATGTTTTATAGGGGGGAATACAAGTTAAAAATGCTAGTTATCATATCAATCACATGTGATTGATAACCCGCATGCACAAGGATTTACCACACTGTAAAAACTGTTTTAACCAGTAGGATACTATAAATGGTTTTTCCAAAAGGTTTTCACTTGCTCAAAACTCTTACTTATACTGTTTATCAAAGTTCATTTTAAACTGGTTTATAAAAAGTTTCCAAAGAATTCCTAAAGGTTTTCAAACTTTATTTACCAAAGAACACCAAGTTGTGATTTTCTCAAGTATAAAGGTTTTCTTCTATGTTTTGATACTCCCTCTTAGTTTAAATTCCTACTTGATAACGCTTTCACTTCGTGATGCGTTTATACTTGTTATTGCCTCTATTTCGCTTATACTTATAGTCACTTATGCCTGTTAGATGCTCTTACTTCACTTGTTGTAGCTTCCACTTCGTGATACACTTACATTTTGTACGCTTATACTTCACGATTCGGTTATTCCACACGATTCGGTTATTCCACACGATTCGGTTATACATCACGATTTGGTTATACTTCACGATATGATTCCACTTGTTACACACTCGAACGTAGTTAGATGTATGTATGTCTGTGCTTGTATAGATGCATATAAATAATGATTGAAGAACTTAGGAAGGCTTGCCCGCCCTATTTCCTTTTCTTCGTTGAGATGTGGTCTGGTGGGATCGGATGTCCATCCGAAGGTCGTTTGATTCATTAGTTATATATTATGTATACGAGCATAGCCATATAGGTTTAGTTTAGTCAGTTCAGTTATGAGTCTCTACCACTTGTTCAGCACTTATATTGGGAACCCACTACCCACTATTTGGGATGCATCTTCGGGACACGACCTTCTCCGTCGTCTAGTTGGTAACCAGATTCTCATGTAGGGAGAGCGGACATTGTGTGTATAGATCTATACGGGATTGACACCCCCGCACCCTGACTGCTAGCTACTGTCCACGGCCTACCAAGCAAAGGGGTGACAAATGTCACATTTTATAGACGCTTGAAGGGCGTCAGGTACTCTACTGTCGGTTAGTATGGTTACGAGTATCCCATGTTACCTTATAATTCATGGCCTTAAGGTAACGGTATTTTACCAGCAATTTACAATGTATGCTGGGAACCCACTCTCAGAGTCACACTGTTTTTTTGACCTTACTAGCTGTATCTTTCATTTGATACTGTCTGGGGTCTGTATTCTCTGTTTTTAGACCTTGCTAGCTGTACCTTCCATTTGGTACCATCTGGGGTTTGTGTCTCTCTTTGTTAGACTGAGCCACATAACTCCATCCAGTCTTGGTAGAAGACTGCTTTTATTAAAGAAAATATAGGATTTTCTGGAAAAGACACTAATTAAATGGACACTCTAAAACTACCACTTTATTAAAGTTAATGGAATAAAATGACACTAAATACTTATGAACTCACCAGCATTTGTAAAAATGCTGATACTCGCTTTTCAAATAACTTGTATTCTCAGGTCAGCATTAGACAGGTACATTCCAGGAGCTTCTATTGAAGACGGTTTTGTGCCAAGCTGCTCTTATATTATTACTTGTATTACTTTGATGAATTGTAATGTAAACCATGTAAAACTATTACTATTAATGCAATGTTTTGTTGTAGTTTGATTACTATAATGCATGTGTTGTGATACTTGACATGACGTCATTCACCCCAGAACGTTTCTGCCGTTCCAGTTTTGGGGTGTGACATATTACGCTGGGCGTAATCCTAGTACGCGCGGCATACGGGGTCGCGAACCCCGATTCTGTGAAGATTACGGGTATGCCCAGCGTACACGTTTGGTACGTGCAGTGTAACCCGGAGGGTTGACTTTTGTCGCCTTTTAGGGTTTGGTCAACTTTAGTGTATTTGAGCCAAGTAAGGGGTAAAATGGTCTTTTACCTTACCTGAGAGTGATTAGATGGAATGGTCTAGCCTTGGGAAATATGTTGTTGACGAGTGTTTATTTCATATGATTAGGCGGAGGCTAGGTCTTACTACACTGAGTCCGAGATTTCCGAGTTACCAAGTTACACGAGGTGAGTCTTTTCACTATAAATTACCTAGCGATCTAAGTGAAAGTCGTAGAATTCATTAAATCGAGAGCGTCCATAAAAAGAACGTCCAAATCTGACTTTGTATGAGGAAGTTATGATTTTTCGAAGTTTCGGCTTAACAGTGTACAACCCGAAATTCGAATATTAGATCAAGCGGTTTTTAGCCGACACAACCTAAATTAGAATCGAAGATATCGTTAATAGTAGCATAACGATAAAAAGACATACGAAAACGGACGTCGGAAGAAGAAGTTATGAATTTTAACGGACCAATCGTGTCCCGACCTGTTAAACAATATAACTTTTAAAATAAAGTCAAAATTAGCCGAAGAAGTCGACACGAAAGTTGTAGAGTACGTTCCTACCTTCGTGTGGATATAAAGAACGTTGAAAATGAAGCTCGTATCGGCAGTTGCGCCTAATAGGGAGCCTTATGACCATGACAGTAGTGTTTAAAGGTCAATACCGGCAGAAGCACCTCATAGAAAAAGTCCCAATTCTGGCAGTTGCGCCTAAGTGATAATATTAGCAGCTGCGCTTGACTAATGTGTCATTGACAACAATTGACTTCATGTTGTCTCCTTAGGATGAATGAATGAGAAATAGCTGATTCTTAGGGTAGATCCTTAAGAATAAAGAAGATAATGGGGATGGGTAATTGGGTTGATTGTTTGATTGTTTAAACATAATAGTTATATTATTTTGGGTTGAAAACCCTATGTACTCACCAGGTTTTCCAACATGAACCACTCAGTTTATTTACATCACATGTGTTGATATGAAGTTACATTACACTGAGAGATTAAGGAGATATAGATCACTAGTGTAAATGTGTAAGTTCTGTTTATGCTTATGTGTCTGTATTGACGATGACATCCCAAATGTTTTAAAAATGAATAAAAATACATTTCTTTGGAAATGCCTTGATAATGTAATTATCATGTTTTCCGGGGAATAAATTTCGCAATGTTTTTCTTAAAAGAGATACTCTAATTTTTATAAAGCATAAACAAAAATCGGTCTTTTCTGGCCATGAAAATGGGGATGTCACAGTTGGTATCAGAGCATTAGTTAAAGCGAACTAGGAATATGGATTTATTTCTAGACTTAAACTTAGAATGCTAAGTGATGATTGTGAAGTGTGAGCACTAGCTTATTTTAGGAATTGTGCCTAAAATGCGTTTTATGTGCTAAATGTTTGTGCCTGATATGCTGTTATTTGTTCGGATCTACGGTCTATTGCCGACCGGATCTGGAAACCATATGTGTTTAGGATTCTAAGTGTTTACCTACGATATTAGAACTAGCATATAAACGTTTCGGAGTGATAAGGATGATTTAAACGTCAATCCTAAATAAAGATCTAGATTCACCTTATTCGGTGCATAGATCAGGATGGCAAGGACATGTAGCGGAAATGTGAATGCAAATGGGAACCGAGATAAACCCCCAGTGATTGAGCAAATACCTGTTGTAGTAGCCGCTCATCAGCCAATCACGATAGCCAGAGTTCAAGCGATGATCCAAATGATGTTGGATCATAAAATAGAGGAAACAAGGCGTTTAATTCAACAAACTCGAGAGGAACTTACGATGCCTATTGAACAACCCGAGCTGAATGACGGGCAGTCCGAGGAAGGGAACGACAGCATGACCGTTGGTCAAGCTAATCCATCGGTGATTAGGAGGAACAATCAAGATGACGAAGTCGAGAGGAATGGATGCAAGTACAAAGATTTTCTAACTTGCAAGCCATCGACTTTCACTGGAAAAGAAGATCCGATCAGGGTCATGGATTGGATCTCGGAGATGGAGTTAGCTTTCATGACGTGTGGTTGTAGAGGCAAACTACAAACCACGTTTGCGGTATGCCAGTTCAGAGGAGGCGCGGTTCGTTGGTGGAACACTCTGGGGAAGACTCTAAGCCCCAATGATCCCCTACAACTGACATGGGCAGGTTTTTGGTGCAGTTCAAACGTAAGTACTGCTCAGCCCAAAATCTGCTCGAGCTAGAAAACCAATTCCTTACCTTGAAGAAAGGGAGCATGTCTATTGATGAATACACCAACAATTTCACAGATAAGATGGAGTTCACCTTACGTCTTGTTCCGGATGAGCTGAGTAAAAATTGACAAGTACGCAAAAGGACTTCCATGGGAGTACGCGGTGCCAGTGTGTCAGGCATCTACTCTGGAAGTAGCTATCTGGGCTGCCAAATCTATGGAGGATATGATTTAGGGAAGAGCTACCAGCAAGGTTGAGGTTGGCAAAAAGAGGAAGTTCGAAGGATCGGCAAGGGCCGATGAGAAGAAAAATTCCAATACAAGGAAGTTTAGAGGAGGAGGAAGTGAAGAAAGATGGTATGAAAAGTGCAAAAAGTAACACACTGGAAAATGCGGTGAGGAGGTGACTTGTTTCAAGTGTGGGAAGCATGGGCACTATGCCAACGAGTGTACATTCAACAAAAGGGTGTGTTACGGATGTAACAAGGAAGGGCACTTCAAGAAAAACTGCCCAAAGAGAGAGGGGGCTACAAAGCCAAATGTGTCGCCAAAGCCAAAGGCGAGAGCATTTCAAATGATCCTTGACGAAGCAAATGACAACGCAAGGATTCAGGAGTGAAGGCTTGCCATCCAAAGATCGAGTTATGAAGTAGTCATGTAGATAGTACCACGTGGTGTAGCCTATTAAAGGCATAGTATAGGGTTAACTTGAACACCTACGTAATAGTTTCAAGAAATAATAAAGCCTTCGTTTTGTTATCTGACACGTTAAACTGCTATGTGATTTTCTTGCATGATGACGTGGAAAACTGCAGGACAATACTTGGGACGAGTATGAGTAGGTGTGAATGGTAGTAGAGGCCTATACTACCGGAAGCACATGACTCACACTTGGATCAGGAAAGGTCACAAGGTTACTAAGAAGCTAGTAATTGATTTCGTTCTATTCAAGTATGTCGTTACCATTGTTTCGGTAATGACTAAGGAAACGATTTTTATTCTGACCCTAGTGGTCATATCACATTAAGTCCGACTACGATGAGTAGGTTACATGGTTCAGAGAACCAAGTTTGATGTAGCGTCCGAATTAAACCTAACGATTGAAATCAAAGCGATCAATAGAAGTATCGCGCTCGTTGTTAATGAAGTTGGTAGCTAGAAATGCTACATGTTAAAATGTGATTATATTACATTAGACCATGAAGGAAGGCATATTCCATTTCGTAATTTGACTCTAAGAGACATGAGTCTAAGCGTTGCTACATACGGTAATAGGTCATTAGAATATGACACATCGGTCAATTGTAGTAATCAAATTAACTTATCCTAAGTTTTTTAAGAAGAAGAAGGAGTCTATAATAAAGAATGAGGTTGTAACACAAAGGTCAAGATTGAATGTCTAACGAGCAGGTGCAAGACCGAGCACCGCCTGCAGTCAAGGAGTCCAAGAGTTAGATACTCGTTCGAAGCAACATAGAAGTAACAGTTATTACCTAGGATGAAGAGATAACGTATTGAGTCATTATACCATCCTGTTTTGTTGATGATTCCGGGACGTAATCATCCTAAGGGGGAGATAATTGTAACGCCCGTAAATCCGGGCTAGTTGATCTAGAGGCATAGGGGTCGAAAACGACTTTACGACAAAAGATTATTTAGAATAAATAATCTTAACCAAGTTGTAGAATATGTCACAAGGTTTCTATACATATAAAGAACGCCAAAATCCGAGTTATAACGAAGAAGTTATGACCGTCGAAGTTTCGCGACGGAACCAACACGGCACCGGAAAGCGTAAATAGTGAATTTACGATGGAGCGATATTCAACCTTAGAGATTAAACGAAAGTCATAGAATTCGTTAAACCAAGATCATCCATAAAAAGAACGCCCAAATCTGACTTCGTATGAGGAAGTTATGATTTTTCGAAGTTTCGGCTTAGCAGTGTACAACCCAAAATTCGAATATTAGATCGAGCAGTTTTTAGCTGACACAACCTAAATGAGAATCGAATATCTTGTTAATAGTAGTGTAACGATAAAAAACAGACGAAAACGGGCGTCCGATGAAGAAGTTATGAATTTTTAACGGACCAATCGTGTCCCGGCCTGTTGAACAATATAACTTTTAAAATAAAGTCAAATTTAGCCGACGAAGTCTACACGAAAGTTATAGAGTACGTTCCCGCCTTCGCGTGGATATAAAGAACGTCGAAAACGGAGCTCGTACGCGAAAGTTACGAATTTTTAAAGATTTCACTCGAAATTGCGAAGTCTGATGAGAAGTCGATGACGTGGTAGCGCCACAACCGTCCATCGCTGATCAGCATCGCTTCGGATTTGCGCCACGTCGCTTCGCCCTTTGCCCCGCGTCCGAGGCCGGGTACG
Organism: Lactuca serriola; assembly: GCF_051521515.1. NCBI lineage: Eukaryota > Viridiplantae > Streptophyta > Magnoliopsida > Asterales > Asteraceae > Lactuca > Lactuca serriola. Next base: position 156,620,910 of record NC_136415.1, read on the forward strand.
CCCAGCGTACCTTGGTTCTTATCCATCCGAGTCCGAAGTGCGAGACAGCTAGAGCCACCTGTGCCCTTATCCGAACTACGCCCAGCGTAGTTATGCTGAATGCGGCGCGTACTTGCGAGGCCTCGCACCTATAAATATAGGTGCGAGGGCAGCCGATATTTCCACACCTTTCTCTCATCTTTCTCTCACTATCCTATTTTGAGCCCTCTAAAGCCTAGGTGAACCCCTAGCACCCGAAGGAAGCCCCGAGGCTCCCGGAGTCCCGATAAAAAGGGTTTTTCGGTTTCGAAACGCTGCTCCGAGCAAAGCCCGGTTTTCTTTAAAATCCGCTGTAAGTGAGCTACGCTTACGCAAATTTTAATATAGCTTTCAAATAATTATAATAAGGTTATTAGGTCCTTAAAATAATTATTTGAGCTATTATTATGAGTTATATTGAGTGTTATTTAACGCTTATATAATAGTAATAATAGTCAGACTATTAATTTGTCACGATTATTGCTAGACTAAACCCTAGTGGTATTGATACTAGGTTTTATCAAAGGAAAATTGTTTTGAGAGTATCGAAGTGCTGTCCGAGTGTTGAGTCACAACCTTTCAGGTGAGTGCATGGTCCCTTTCATCTTACACATAGATATGAAGTATTTTAATATAAATTACGTGTTATGTGTGCATATTGTCTGAATACTTGCTGTCTATGCTGGTGAAAGATTTTTATACATGTTTTAAATGATGTAAGTTGTATAAAGTATTTTATATCTACAAAATATGTTGGGTAAAACAGGGGTAGATGAATGATGAGGGATAAAAGCTGAAATAGAGGAACATTAGTAGTACGGACCTAGTGCCCTATAGGTATACATTGGCAGCAGTGGACCTAGTACCGTATATATGAGCACTGGCAGCTGCGCCACAACCCGTAGATGTTCTAGATCTACGGTAAACATCCTAGCAGTTGCGCTCTAAGGACGATATCGACAGCTGCGCCTAATAGGGAGCCTTATGACCATGACAGTAGCGTTTAAAGGTCAATACCGGCAGACGCGCCTCATAGAAAAAGTCCCAATTCTGGCAGCTACGCCTAAGTGATAATATTAGCAGCTGCGCTTGACCAATGTGTCATTGGCAACAATGGACTTCATGTTGTTTCCTTAGGATGATCCTTAGGAATTAATGAATGAGAAATAGCTGATTCTTAGGGTAGATCCTTAAGAATAAAGAAGATAATGGGGATGGGTAATTGGTTTGATTGTTTGATTGTTTAAACATAATAATTATATTATTGTGGGTTGAAAACCCTATGTACCCACCAGGTTTCCCAACCTGACCCACTCAGTTTATTTACATCATAGGTGTTGATATGAAGTTACATTACACTGAGAGATTAAGGAGATATAGATCACTAGTGTAAATGAATGTAAGTTTTGTTTATGCTTATGTTTCTGTATTGACAATGACATCCCAAATGTTTTAAAAATGAATAAAAATATATTTCTTCGGAAATGCCTTGATAATGTAATTATCATGTTCTTCTGGGAACAAATTCCACAACGTTTTTCTTAAAGAAGATACTCTTATTTTTATAAAGCATAAACAAAAATCGGTCTTTTCTGGCCGTGAAAATGGGGATGCCACACAATTCCACATGACCTACCATATGAATAAGGAAGAGGTCACCTTGAGCAAACTTCAAGGCTTGCTTAGGACTGCTGAGAGCAATCTCAAGGATAAGTCTGTTGCTTCAACTCCCGCTCCAACTATTTGATGGGTTTTAGGTAAAACAAATAAACTAGAAAAACAATTCCTAAGTTCACATGCAACCTACTTTGGATCTATGTTTTAACTATTGAACATATAACTTTGAATTGCAAAATAAGAACCCTAGAGGAGAGATAGGCTATTTTCGAAAATAACAAACTAGGGTTTAGGAGTTACATACCTTTCAATTGTTATAGCAAACAATTGATAATCCTATTGATCTTGATCTTGATCTTCTTAGAAGCTTAGCACCACAAATGTAATGCCTCTAATGGAATCACACTCAAGAACTAGCAAGAAGGAAACTAGAAGGAGTGAGAGGGAGGGAGTATACAATTCTCGGCCTAGGGTTTCTTCAAAAGAAGGAGTGCCCAAAATGTGAGCTAAGAGGCTCCTTATATAGCTGAGGGATCTAGGGTTTAGGGAAAAACCCTAATGCTCCTTGCTTAGGGCCTAAGAAAACCAAAGGGCCTTATCCAAGCCCCCATGGACGAAATCATTAGGGTTTCCCCTATAGATTTCGTCCACCCTCTTCCAAGGGGGTTCTGGAGCCTTCCACTCAACTATTAGATAATTGCAAACTAGTCCCTACACTTTTTAATTAATATAGTTAACCCCAAAAATTAATTCTAATTAATTTCTAGCTAACTATTAATTAAAAATTATGATTTTTAATCAATATATTAATCCTTTAACATATTAATAAATCATTTATATGAATTTATTAATCTTGTAATAAGTCAATATCTCTCCTTTCATAATTTCCTTATTTAGTTGCTAGGTTTTAAGGGCGACCCAAAAGGACCGTGCTGCTATCAATTCAAGTACTTACCAATTATAGTTATGGGCTTAGACACCTAATCCAACACTATTGCCCCTGTTTTGGCTATTAGGCAAAGGAAGGGTAAGAAGAGGAAGGCTCCCTCAAAGAGCCACCACAAGGGAAAATCCCTAGATGGTACCTCTTATAGTGGAACCAAAGTTGGTTCTGCTAAACCCAACTCAAACCCCAAGGAGGCAGAGTGCCACCACTGCCACAAAATAGGGCATTGGAAGAGAATCTGCGCAAAATATCTGCAATAAATAAAGGATGGGAAGATCAAGCCATCCTACGCAAGTATTTACACAATTCAATCTAATGATTCATCACATTCCATTTCTTGGGTACTTGATACAGGATGTGGTTTTCACATTTGTTCTGATTTGTAGGGCCTAATAAGAGATAGGGATGTGGAGCATGGGAAGATTAATTTGATCATGCGGAACAGAAGATCGTCGCCTGTTACCAAGATCAGAGTTTACTCTTTAATGCTCAGTAGTGGATTAGGATTAGATTTAAACAATTGTTGCTATTTGCCAGATATGGCAAGAAACATCATTTCATTTCATGGTTTATATAGACAAGGTTTTAGATATTCATTTGATAATGAAAAGGGTTCTAATAATGCTTATCTTAGTGGTGTATTTTATTTTGAAGCATTGCCTTGTAATGGAATATATGAAACTGTGATGGTTGTAGATAACTTAGGAAATGATGTGTTGTGTATTGATTCATCCAATGGTTTGGATAAAGAATGCTTGTGGCATTGTCGTCTTGGACATGTCAACAAGAAACGCATAGCCCAACTCCAAAAGGATGGTGTGTTGGAGTCATTCGACCTAATGGACGATGACGTGTCCGAGTCTTGTTTGCTTGGAAAGATGACCAAGTCACCTTTCACTGGCACTTGTGAAAGGGGTGAGGGCCTATTGGATCTCATACACACTGATGTGTGTGGGCCCTTTAGATAAACCACAAAGGATGTGAGCTGCTTCTACCTGACCTTTACCGATGATTATAATTAGGGGTGTAAACGAGCCAAGCCGAGCCCGAGCCTAACCAAGCTCGAGCTCGGCTCGTTTAATTTGAAGAAGCTCGAGCTCGGCTCGTGAACAATTTAGTGAGCTCGCGAGCCTAAACGAGCCTATATATATACACTCTCTCTCACACACACACAAATATATATATATATATATATATATATATATATATATATATATATATAGAGAGAGAGAGAGAGGCTCGTTTAGGCTCATTTAGGCTCGCGATCCCACCAGCTGAAGCTCGGCTCGAGCTCGTTTAATAAACGAGCCTCATATTTGGGCTCGAGCTCGGCTCAGGCTCGTTTAATTCGATCTCGAGTCGAGCTTTTAACGAATCGATCCCGAGTAGCTCGCGAGTAGCTCGGCTCACTTACACCCCTAATTATAATAGATATGGGTATATCTACTTAATCAAGCACAAGTCAGAAACCTTTGAAAGGTTCAAAGAGTTTAAACAAGTAGTGGAGAATCAGTTGGGTAGGAAAATCAAGATGATTCGATCCGATCAAGGAGGAGAGTACCTAAGTCTTGAATTCCACGACTATCTTAAGGAATGCGGAATCGTTTCGCAAATGACGCCACCTAGGACACCACAGTTAAACGGTGTGGTTGAGAGGCGTAATCGAACCTTTGGACATGGTTCGTTCCATGATGAGTCATGCTTCACTACGTATCTCATTCTGGAGGTATGCCTTAGAGACTGCCGCCCATATCCTTAACTTAGTCCCCACGAAGAAGGTTTCCAAAACACCTCACGAGATGTGGACAGGGAAGGCTCCCTCGTTGGCACATATCAAGGTTTGGGGTTACGAGGCTTTCGTAAGACGAGAGACTCACGGCAAGCTCCAACCTCATAGTGAGCGATGTATATTCATCGGCTACCCGCAAAAGTCCTTTGGATATCTCTTCTATAGATCGAGTGACAATATTGTCTTCGTTGCGAGGAGAGGGGTTTTCCGAGAGCGAGAGCTCATAAGCCAAAAGGACAGTGGGAGGCAAATCAATCTTGAAGAGATTCAAGAGTCGAGCGATGAAGGAACCTCTAACACTGGCACTCAACTCGAGGAGGAAATTCCGGTTGAACCGATTGACGAATCCTTACCTCTTCGACGTTCCAATAGAGTTAGGGTTCAACCCCAGTTTTATGGTTTTCATATTACTTCCGAAGGGGTTACGTTCATTAGTGATAGTATACTAGTGAATCTGGATAAACTTAACAGCTATAAGGAAGCCATGGCAGGCTCGGAGTCTGCAAAGTGGAAAGAGGCGATGGACAACGAGATTCAGTCCATGTATGACAACCAAGTTTGGAATTTGGTTGACCATGTGCCCGGACGTAAGACAGTCGGGTGCAAGTGGATCTTCAAGAAGAAGACCGATATGGATGGGAATGTGCACATATATAAGGCACGATTCGTTGCGAAAGGTTTCACTCAAACTCCCGTAGTTGACTATGATGAAACTTTCTCACTGGTTGCCAAGATAAAATCTATTAGGGTGATGTTGGCCATTGTTGCATTTCATGATTACGAAATATGGTAGATGGATGTCAAAACCGCTTTCCTTAATTGGAACTTGGCTGAGGATGTTTACATGGCACAACCAGAGGGTTTTGTCAATGCAAAGCATCCCAATAGAGTGTGCAAGCTTAAGAAGTCCATTTATGGACTTAAGCAAGCGTCTCACAGATTGAATCTTTGTTTCGACGAGAAAGTCAAAGAGTTTGGTTTTCTACGAAGCGAGGATGAATCATGTGTATATGTCAAAGCCAGTGGGAGTATAGTTAGCTTCCTCGTATTGTATGTCGATGACATAATACTCATAGGAAACGACATCCCGACACTGCAGGAGGTTAAGTCCTGGCTCGGGAAGTGCTTCGCTATGAAGGACCTCGGAGAGGCTTCCTATATTTTGGGAATAAGGATAATGAGAGACAGATGTAAAAGACTAATAGGACTTAGTCAGAATACTTACTTGGACAAGGTACTAAAACGTTTTAGTACGGAGAATTCAAAGAAGGGGGAGTTACCGATCCAAAGTAATACCAAGTTGAGTAAGACTCAAAGTCTGAGTACCGAAGTCGAAATAGCAGAAATGAGCTGAGTACCTTACGCTTCCGCAGTTGGCTCAATTATGTATGCTATGACTTGTAATCGCCCTAATGTGGCCTTCGCTTTGAGCATGGTCAGTAGATATCAAGGGAACCCTGGCAAAGCACATTAGACCGCAGTCAAGAACATTCTTAGAAACGTGTAATAGATAAATTGTAATTAACATTTAATGATTAAATAAAAAGGTATTATTTATTAGTAATGTTACTATCTTATATTAATTATTTACCTACTGTTTCAATTTGCATGTTTTGACTTCCCGAATAATAAGAATTATTCGAACTGTCCACAGTTGTTCATATGTTGGAAGTAGGTATGAATGAAGACTGTCATGAATTGGTGTGTAGATTATCTAAAATATATTAGGCATAGAAAAAGGTTGCTATAATGTTCATGAGTGCTTATGAGTTTGATTTGAGCATTGGAATAAACCCACGCTTGCTGGAATCACTTCATGGAATTTATCGCGAGTGATCGCAAGACAATAATATCATATGGTCTTAAAACCTAGATATATGGTTTATTGTTTGCTGATTGGTTGTGCATTGATAATGTGTAAATGCATCAGTAACTTGATGTTATAAAATGCATTGTTGTGTATGATTTGGTTAGTGAATAATAAATGCATATAAGTCGAAGTTTATCTCTTCCTTTTATCCTAAGAGGGTAAAAGCGATATCAGGGCCCCTCGATGATTTGGTTTGACTTATGTGTCAGGCCCGGTCAGGACTAAATTGATGTGTTCAATTAAGTTCTATGTCAAACGAATCAGAGATCGAGAAACAAACTGTTGGACAGTAAGTATGACTATGTTCCATGTAATTGTCTGTATAATATCTAGAATGGAGGAATATACGATCTCTTATCTAAATGACAGGTTACTGATAAGATCAGAGTTTAATAGCAGTTTTGAGAGCTATGATTGCTAATTGGATTGTGCTGCCATTTGTAGTTACTAGACTTATCCAAGTGGGAGACTGTTGGATTAGTGTCTAAGCCCGTAACTATATTTGGTGAGTACTTGACCCGGTTGTGCATGGTCGTTTTGGGTTTCCTTCACCATAGCAACTTGACAGGGTGATTCATGGAGAGAAAGAAGATATTATGGTTTATTAATATATTATAAGAATAATATATTAAAAGAGGAACCATATTATTTAATTAATATTAGTCATAAATTAATTAGGAATTAATTTGGTGACTAAAAGAGATTAATTGAACTAGGGGGATTTAAACTGTCAAATGTGTGATAGTTGTATTTTGGGCTGGGAAACCTAATGGATTAAAGGGGTGAACGAAATTATGATGGGAGCCCATCATATTTTCGTCCATGGCCTGTATTCCAGAAGGTTCCTTGGGCTGCTTAGGGTTTAAGTTGTCTATTAGGGTTTTGACTGAAACCCTAGTTGCCCACAGTATAAATAGGACCCTATGCATGCAATTTTAGGTGAGTGCTTTTCTAAGAACCCTAGAGCCAACTTTGTGTGCCTCCTACCCTCTCTCAAATACTACCCTCTTGCTTGTTGGTGTTTGTAAGCCATTAGAGGAGTTACAATTGTGACTCTAAGCTCAAGGAAGAAGAAAGATCAAGAGTTCTTGAAGAGGTAATCATCTAGATCTCATTAGTTACATTAGTTTTGTAATATGTATACTAGATCTAGGGTTTCAAATCTTGGATGAATTGCATGTACAATAGAGAAACCTAGATCCAAATATTAGGGTTTGCATGTGCACATATGAAAGTTCTTTTGTAGCTCTCACCCATCATTTTTAACCTCTTGAATACTTATGTTGATTAAGTTCTTATGTCAGCTACTTTGAAATCTGCTATATACACAGTCTATGTTTTATATAATATTCAAAAGACAAAATAATTTTAACAACCTCATTAGTTGTAATATATTTGACGAAAGACACCTATATTTTGACTTATCCAAAATGTACTATATTTGACAAATTTTCATTCTACAAATGTATCAAGTAATAATCGGTTATTAATTAAACAAATAACATTAATTTAATAATAAAATTGATATTTACTAGAGTTCATATTTTAATTCTGAAGTAATTGATGTTGTTTTTTTAAACAACGAAAATACAGTGTTTAATCTTATTTTTAAATCTACGCATTTGTTTATAACTAGGTGTAAGACTCATTCATTTAAAAAAAATTAAATATAAAATTCTAAATATTTGAGAAGTTTAAATTTATAAGAAAAATTAGAAAAATATTGAATTACTAAAATTAAAGTGTTTTTTCTCTTTTAAATTTAAACATATAATTTAGATAAATAAACAAAAGAAACTAATGAGCTTTAATTTAGAAATTTTGAAATTAGAAGGAAAATCAGTTAATAAAATTGAAATGCATTTATTATTATATTTATTACAATTAATAAATTTAATTAAATATTATGTGAAATTTAATAAAAATGAAACATCCATAAATGCATTATGGAAAAATTTAATTGAAAATAACCACAAAATGACATGTGACAAAATCAATAAGAATGTGACGTGTGACAAAAAGATTTTCATTTATTAGAGCAAATTGTTGGTGATTTTGATCATCAATGTTATTTAAGTGTAATGAGATTACTTTGTGTTGACCAAAAATGATCTTGATAAATATTAAACAAGTAAGGAAGGTGTGGAGTACACACTTGTTTAAGTTTGATCAAGTTTCAAAGTACACTGTCATTTAGGGGCGAAGCCCTGAACGAACGGGGGTCCGGGGGCAGCGCCCCTGGGAGCGAGGTCCAAGGGGCGGCAGCCCCTGGCGGGGTCCAAGGGGCAGAGCCCCTGGCTGGGATCGAGCTGCCAGGTCAGCGCAAATTTTTTTTATATAGGGTATGTTACTATATTAAAAATGCATCAGAAAATTGATTTTTCAGATAATTGACCATTGGTTTGACCCTTATCCATATATCCGTTTTATGACAGTTTTTATGGTTTTATGACAGTTAAAAACTGTCATATGACAGTTTTCAGACATAGATATTAAAGTTGGTTTTGGTCTCATTTTCTGGTACATACGAAAATATCATCAAACATTCTCGGTTCTTGTCTCTCCGAGTCTTATCCAATTGAAGATTTGAGAGTACCACCAAATACTTCGATTTGAAAATGATAATCACAATTCTCAGAATTTCCAAGCCTTTCTACACCCAAATTTCTAACACAAATAAGATTTCAATTCTTAATCTTTTTAAGGTGTTGCTAAATAGACATATTTTATCAAAAGTCAACTAATGATTAACTACTTGTAATTAGTTTATCATAAAACAATTTAATTCCAACCAATAAAATTAATTAAATAATTAAGCATTATGTCTATATGATAAAAATAAATGTTTTTTAGCTAACTTTTTTTAAATAAGAACATATTTGTAGAACACATTGATACCGCTAGTCTAATGTTGTTTGATTAAATGGGAAAATGACTTGAAAGAATAATTTCTTTTTCGTATTGTTCACGTTTAGGTAATTCCATTTTTTAGCGGGTGACGATGGTAATATGTGAACACATTTAACAAGTTAAATTGTCAAATGTGTACAAAAAAAGTGTCTAAATGTGAACAATTTTTTTAATAAATTTTTAAGACATTTTATAATTTCTTACAACATTTTTATGATATTTTTCCTAAAGCTTTTTCCAATACAATGTTTTAAACTTTATTTATAATTCTTTTAACTATTTGTATGTTTTCATATAATTTTAATACAAGTGCTTTTAAATCAAATATTTTATAAATGTATTAAATTTTTTTACAAGTTTTTAACTCTTTTTTAAATATTTTCATACAATTTTTTTTTATAACTTTCATACTATTATTTATAAACTTTCTTTTACAAAATTTTTAAAATGTTTCACAAATTTTGTATGACAAATTTAATATTCTTTTTTATAACATTTTAAATTACTTTCGTTAAATACTAGTTAAAAATGTTGAATTAAAAAAATTAAAGGTTTATAAACTTCTAATTAAAAAGTATTAAAAAGTTGTAATAATTTTAAAACAATTACATTATATAGATTTTTTTTGTTTTTTTATTCGCTAAGTAATATTTTGTTTTTATTTTTTAAAAGACCCTCCATACTTATTGTTACATATTTAATTTATTTAATTTTATTGTTAGATATTATTTACTTTAAAAATATTGTATATGCTTAAAAGAAAAAAAAAATATAAGAGACTATATATAATGTTTCACAAAAATTAAACATATTTATTAATTAAAAATATGTTTAGAATTAATCAATATTTAATTAATATTTAGGCAAGTATGAATATTTAAAAAATAACATTTGAAAAAAAATAATACTAACAAATATGAAAAATAAAATTGCTATTAAAAATAGAGAAAATGACTTATCAAAGTAATTAATTTTTTGTTTTGTTCACATTTAGCTAAGTTTTTTTTTTTTGTACACATTTAAGAATTTAACTTGTTAATGTGTTCACATATTACCATTGTTACCTGTTATAGTCGGTAACAATGATAATATATGAACACATATAACAAGTTAAATAGTCAAAATGTTTTAAAAAAAACTATGTAAACATGAATAAAACGATAAAGATTATTACTTTAATAATTCATATTCCTTTATTAAATCATAGCTTATGTCTTCAATTATAAATTTTGTTAAATGGTGTAAAAAAACTCTACATTGATTTTTTATTTTAAATATAAATGGAAGTGGAACATAATTTCATGAAAATTTGAATGACGAGGATTTACATAATTGAAAAGATGTATCGAATTCAAATGACCTGGTCAAAGAATTAAAAGCCGGTCTCGGAGCTAAACTAACATGGCGTGTTTGCATTTACACTTGCAGCCAAAAAGAACTTTAAATCGGACGGCCAATAATTCATCGGAACTACTTGTATTAAAAACACAAAATTAGATGTAGGGCCCTCGGTTATTCCTTTTCCTATGGAGAAGCTTGGATGCCAAAACCAAATTACACAAATTGTAAATCTATTTTGGTGGGAATCGCATGTTTACTCCAATATTTGAAAAATTAACAGATCGTATCTTTCTGATTTAAAAAATCACATCAACCGTCCTTCATCCAAAAAGAATATTTCACACTTTTTAATATTTCTTTCTTTTTCTTTTTTTATCTATTAACTTTTAATAATATTAAATAATAAAAGACTGTCACCTTTCTTCCGAGGATTGTAGATCCAAATCAAAACTTAAAATATAATTTTATAAGTATCATTCGATTGCTTCTGCGTATCATATTTCATAATAATTTACTATTAATTTACTAGGTATAAGATTTATGTATTATATAAATTAATTAAAAAAATTAAATATAAATATTTGAATATTTAAAAACTTGAATTTACAAAAAAAAAATAATAAGAAAAATAATAAATTATTAAATTTAAATAAATAATGAGATTTAATTTGGAAATTTTGAAATAAGAAGGTAAGTCCATTAATGAAATTGATATTCATTTATTACTATCTTTATTGTAATTATTACATTAAAGTATTATGTGTAATTTAATAAAATAGAAAAAAAAAACCCATAAAATGATATGTGGAAAAGAAGTTATTCAAAATAACTACAAAATGACATTTGACAAATTGAATGAGAGTGTGACATGTAGCAAAAAAAACATTCATTTATTAGAATAGATATGAAGTAATAGTATATATAACGGTTAATATCATAAAAGTCATTAATTCTGTACGAAAATTCGATTTTGACATTATATTATTTTTCGTGTCTTAAATTGAACACTGCATTTTTAATATTTTTACAATTCTAACAATTTAACCAGTTAACTCAGTTGTCTGTTGAAATGTTGACACAGGATGCTAAACTGTCAAAATTTAAAAAAAAAAAGTTACACAAAAGACACTAAGTTTTCATGTTTTTCAATTTTGACACTAAGTTTATTTTTTATATCAATTTTGATACTCTATTTTTTTCCAAATCGAAAATCAAATTTATTTTTTATATAATTAATTTTAGTTTTTTATTTTTAAAACTGATATATTTAATTGTAATTATTTCATTCATTACAAATAATCCAATTAAAATACACCAACTTTATAGATAACAAACTAAATATGTATTAATTATATTGTACTCATATTTTTTTGATGTATTATTACAATGTTATAGTATTTTCAACAAATCAAGAAATATATTTGCAAGAATAAAAAATCATGAATATATACAACGAACGGTCCATTGACAATTAAAGCGAGCCTTGTACTTTTATTTTCACGATATCACACTAGCTTATCACATTAGCTTATCTGACGGTGCATTACACACCTCCAAAATCATTTTAAAATTGCGTATTTAATGAAAAATTCGGTTATAATATTACTAATACATATTTACGCATAATGTTATGGTTTGAATGTAAGAAAAAACCTTATATTTTTGCTAAAAATATCATTTTTAAGTGAAAAAAAATCTATTTATACGGCTTCAAATGTGAAAAAAATTATATATACAATTTTAAGTGTAGAATGGTCAATATTGAACGAAATTAAAAAAATGATGTTCGATTTAAAATAAAAAAAATAGAATGTCAAACTTGATATAAAAAATAAAACTTAGTGTCAAAATTGAAAAAAAGTGAAAACTTTTAGCATATTTTGTGTAATTTTTTTTTCAATTTTGATACGTTACCATGTCATGTCACGTCATCCGAACTGACATGTCATCATGCTACATCAACAGGCAATAAGGTTTATCGGTCAAGTGGTCAAAATTATAAAAAATTGGAAACACGATGTTCTATTTGAGACGAAAAATAACGCAATGTCAAAATCGAATTTTCGTGTAAACTTTGTGACTTTTGAGATATTTACCCTACATATATAGTGGTGAGGCTACAAAATGCAAATGTAGGTCACTTGATCTACCTAAAATTTAAAAGTTTACAAAAACTTATATATAAAAAATATTTAGGACCTACTTTAATTATTTTGGTGGACCTATCTAATGTGTTGGAAAAAAAAATGAAAGGAAAAAAAGATATAAACTATAGATAATAGAAGACATAATGTTTTTGGCATGAAAGAGTCGTGCATTGACGTCAATAAGAGAATGGCTAAATGTTTTCTATTTTAAATAAATGCTTACATTTTTTTACATCATAAGCTTGTTGATGTCTAGTTTGGATCGACTAACTCCAAGTATATGATGATTTTTGTTAAAAAAAATGAAGAATCGATTTTGGCTTAGTTATACAATCACACTATAATTAAGATTCATATTTAATCATATATATATATATATATATATATATATATATATATATATATATATATATATATATCAATTGGTATCATTAGTACCATTAACTACCATAAGTTAATTTTTTTTAATAGTTGTTATTAATTAGTTGAAAATGAAGAGTTATGTAGGTTTCAAATGAATATGGTGCAAGTATAAGGCCGATCTTGAATAATATTTATTTGAATGACCTTTTTTATATGGTCTACTAGGCGAATGCCCGCGTGTTGCACATAAACACCTATACAGTTGAAATCTTTACAAATATATGTTTTCTTAAATATAACAATAAAGTTGTTGTTAAATTTAATAATTTGTATACTAAGTTGATATAATATATTAATTATTTTGAATAACGTCGTTTGAATGACCTCTACCTTTGGGTTACTCATGAATGAAAAATAAAAAATAATATATGGTTTAATGTTATTTATAGTTGTTGTTATTTTTAATGAAGTTTTTTAAAATTTATTAGCTTAACGTTTTAATTTTTATCATTATATTATTTAAAACATCAAACATTATTTTTTGTTTTTAAAATTAGCAATATAATCATTTTATAGTATTATTTTTAACTACTATTGTTGTAAGCTATTTATTGGAAAACTTTTAATGATTATAAAAATATCTTTAGGAAATATTTTAGTTAAATTAATATTACACTTAAGGTTTTGCATTTAGCATTACAATTTATCATTTTTTAACTATTCATAAAATATTGTTTTGGTTTTTATAAGTGGAACTGAAATTTATGTTTAAGTTGACCATGTAATGTTATATTTAAATTAACAATTTAAGTATATTTTATCCAAACTGTTCAAAAGTTGTAGTTTTAAACTGACAATGAATTATATATAACAACATATTAAATCAATTAAATTAAGTATAATATGCTAAAAGTTAAAGACATTACTTTATAAATAGATGTAAATATATTATTTTAATATTGAAATTTAATTTATTTATGATTACACTGTAGTTTTGATATTTATTTCACCTTATTAACCAACTTATCTACTCTAATAAATGAAATTTTTTTGCCACTTGTCACACTCTCATTCAATTTGTCAAATGTCATTTTGTGGTTATTTTGAATTAATTTTTTTTTCCATGTCATTTTATGAGTTTTTCTACTTTATTAAATTCCACATAATATTTTAATATAATAATTGCAATAAATGTAGTAATAAACGAATATCAATTTCATTCATGAACTTACCTTTGAATTTCAAAATTCTCAAAATATACTTCATTATTTTCTTTTGTTTATTTATTTAAATTTAAAAGATAAAAAAAACATTTCCATTAATATAATTTATTATTTTTCTTATTTTCTTATAAATTCAAAGTTTTCAAATATTTTGATCTTTATATATATTTTTTTAAATTAACCCATGTATTACATGTGTCCACAACTAGTAACCGTTAATAAAAAGACACTACAACTTATCACTTTTAAATATTTACAAAATATTCTTTGGGTTGTTTAAATTAAACTAAAATTTATATTTAAGTTGCAACTATAATATTATATTTAAATTAAAAATTTAAGTATTTTATTCAAACTGTTTAAAAATTGTAGATTTAAAATGATAATGTTTACATACAACAACATTTTAAAACTAATAAATTAAGTATAACATGTTAAAAGTTAAAGACGTCACTTTATAAATAAAAGTACATATATTATTTTAATATTGAAATTTAGTTTATATATGATTACACTTTAGGTTTGATATCTATTTAACTTTATTAACCAACTTATAATCATTATTAGAGAGAAATTGATAAGTCATGGGAGTTTCAAATGAATGTGGTGAAAGGAAAAATATTTAATTTATATGTATACTAGTCGAATGCTCGCACATTGCACAGAAACACCTATATAGTTGAAGTCTTTACAAATATATGTTTTTTTTAATATAACAATAAAGTTATTGTTAAATTTAATATAATAATTCGTATACCAAATTGATATAATATATTGATTATTTTGAATTATATGATAATATATACATTTATTATAACTGCATAGTCTCAATCATTTAAATGACTTTTACCCACGAGTTACACATGAATAAAATTAAATATAATATATGGTTTAATGTTATTTATAATTGTTGTTATTGTTGATTAATCTTTTAAAATTTATTTTCTTAATGTTTTAATTTCTATCATTATAATAATTTAAAACATCAAACATCGTTTTATGATTTTAAAGATAACAATATAATCATTTATATAGAGTTATTTTTAACTATTGGTATTGTAAATTATTTTAAGCTACTTATTTGAAAACTTCGATTATATATATATATATATATATATATATATATATATATATATATATATATATATATATATATATAGGAAATATTTTAGTTAAATTGATATTAAAATTTAGTTTTTGCGTTTATCACTACAATTTATCACTTTTAACTATTTACAAAATATTCTTTGGTTTTTTAAGTGGAACTGAAATTTATATTTAAGTTGACATTGTAATGTAATATTTAAATTAACAATTTAAGTATTTAATTCAAACTGTTCAAAAGTTGTAGCTTTAATCAGTTAATGATTTATATAGACAAAACTGCTAAATTGGTCCTTGGTTTGCGAAAAATTGTGGATGAAGTCCAAAAAGTTTTCAACTTGCGTGAGAGGTCCAAAATCAAGAAATTATTGTGGTTATGGTCCTAAAATTAAGAAATCTCCATGGTTTTGGTCCATAAAAACCTGAAAGGACAATGTTGCCCTTTTAATTTCTTTTTATTATATTTTTTAATACTTTATTATTTAAAAAAATAAAAAATTACACCCCACCCCTACTTCCCCCTTCTCTCTCTCACATACACACACATACATACAAACACATATGCACGATCTTTTCCCCAGATCTTCTTATTGTCTTCATTTTCAACCCATCTTACTATGAATCGATGAACTACAATTGCTACCACTAATCATCATCTTCACCATCTCAGTGACACCATCGTCTTCATCGTTTTAGTGGCACCACCGCCACCTTCGTCGCTGCCAGCCACCATCACCACATGTTGATTATTCTGTTGTAATTCAAGCCACCCATTCCTCCCTAACCCTCAGAATCACCCTCCCAATCCTTGATATTTACTTCTCTGTGAATAGGCTCGACAACCCTAGTAGAGATAACGTCTCACTGGGAAAAGATATACAGTAGAGATTCACGGAAGATTTGTAGCCCAAATTTGTGAAATTATGAAATTAAACATCTACATTATCCAACACCAAAATCCATAAACAAATCCATGGAATTTTGCAAGAGAAGATCTGCAACATGTCAAGGCGAAGTGGAGGTGTCGAGTGTGTCAAATGTTTGAAATATGCTTTGAAGTAACAAAGTCATACTTTATGGATCCAATAACTTAATTTAGGTGATTGTTGGGAGCTTTTATGGATCTTGATTATTGTTTCAAATCCAGATTTAATTACTAATCCCCTTTTTGATATTGTGATTGTTAGGAGCTTTTATCGATCTTGTTTACTTGTTGTATGTTAGAAACAGATTGCAGACATTTGGGTTTGTTTGGTCTTGATTAAAAAGAACATTTCTATCGAATTTTGTGTATGTTTTTTATTTACAATGTAAGTGTGTATGAGTTTGATTTCCATGTGAGAGATAAGGAAGAAGAAGATAGGATGGAGTGTGTATGTGTGTGTGTGAGAGAGAGAGAGAGACAGATAGGGAGAGACAGAGAGATAGAGAGAGAGAAAAAAAAGATACGGTGGAGAGATGGGTGGTGGGCCTAATTCTATTGTTATTCATTTCTAATTTTTAAAGTGTTAAAAATAATATGAAAAAATACAAAAAAAAAAGGAAATAAAAAGGGTAAAATTGTCTTTTTCTGTTTATTTGTACAAAAACCATAGGAAATTCCTGATTTTGGGCCTCTCATGCAAGTTGAAAACTTTTTGGACTCTATCCACAGTTTTTCGCTAACCACATGGAGCAATTTTGTAGTTTTGTCATTTATATACAACAACATATTAAATCTAATAAATTAAGTATAATATGTTAAAAGTTAAAGACATAACTTTATAAGTAGAAGTAAAAATATTATTTTAAAATTGAAATTTATTTTATTAATTATTACACTTTAAGTTTGATGTTTTTTTAACCTTATTAACCAACTTATAATCATTATTAGAAAGACACTATACTTAATCACTTTTAACTATTTACAAAATATTATTTGGGTTGTTTAAGTTAACCTAAAATCTATATTTAAGTTGACCCTGTAATGTTATATTTAAATTAATAATTTAAGTATTTTTATATAAATTGTTCCAAATTGTATCTTTAAAATAATAATGGTTACATCCAAAAGTATATTAAAATCAATAGATTAAGTATAATATGTTAAAAGTTAAAAAAATAACTTTATAAGTAGAAGTAAAAATATTATTTTAATATTGAAATTTAGCCCATATATGATTACACTATATATTTTGAGGAAAATATCATTATCATAAAAAGAAAATTTTAATTAATTTTTTTTGTTAGTTTGACATTTTGATTTAGATTTTACATTAAGACTTTTTAACTATTTAGAAAAATAGGCTTTGAATATATTATAAAAGTTATGTTTTAAATTTAATATCATATAATGACTTAAAAGGGTAATATATTCTTCAATTTGTACACATTTGGTCAATGAGTTTATTTTTTGTTCACATTTACCCCCTTCAACTTGTTAAACTGTACACATTCAGTCCTTATGACCGGTTATTTCAGGTTAACCGGTAAAAATGTCTTAATAGGGTAATATATTTCTCATTTTGTACACATTTAGTCCTTAATATTTTTGTACACATTTAGTCCTTAATATTTTTTTTGTTTCAAAATAAGTCATTTTTTGTTTTCGTACCAATTCAGTACTTATGAATGTTTTCTTTAATTTTTTCTCACAACATCTTACATGGAACAATCATTAACGAGGTGTTTTAGGCTTTTGATGCTTATGTCCATCGCGATCTCGACTACTTGGTTGCTTAGGTCATGTGTTTTGAACGTCATAACTTTTTCATACTATCTCGGATTTTAACGAACTTTATATCTATGTGTTTATATTTTAGTTTACTAAAGCTTTCATTTAGATTACTCCCGTTAAAAAGTAATATATTTTTTAATTACGATCTTTATATCCATACGTTTTTTATGAATGCATGTATGGATGTTTTTTATAAAATCGTAAGTAAAAGCATATTATATTTTAATGGGAGTAATCTTAACGAAAGTTATAGCCGACTTAAAAAACGAACACGTAGATATAAAGATCGTTAAAATCAGACATTGTATGAAGAAGTTACGACGTTCGGAATACAAAACCTAAGCCAAACCACAAGACATATGCAACCAAGCAGTTGAGGCTGCGATGGACATAAGCATCAACAGCCCCAAACACCTCATCAATTAGGGACGGACGCAGGATTTGGTAGTAGGTGTTGTCGGTCTGTAGTATGTGTTGTCGGTAAGTAGAAAAAAGAAAAAATATCGAAAAATTTACACTGCGTACAGAAAAAGCAGGGGTTGTCGGTGCCACTGCGGGCACCCAAAGAGAATCGTCCCTGTCATCAATGATAATCTCATGTTAGATGTCATGATAAAAACCCTAAATAAATCATTCATAAGTACTGAATTGGTACAAAAACAAAAAAATGACTTATTTTGAAACAAAAAAATATTAAGGACTAAATGTGTACAAAATGAGAAATATATTACCCCAATAAGTTATTTTTCTAGGCTAACCTGGAGTAACCGGTCATAAGGACTGGATGTGTACAGTTTAACAAGTTGAAGGGGTAAATGTGGACGAAAAAAAACTCAGTGACCAAATGTGTACAAATCGAAAAATATATTACCCTTTTAAGTCATTATCCCTATTTAGATTAACAAACTAAGTATATTATATTGAGAATAAAGAAATAATACTGAAATTACAATAATATTGGATTTAATGTATTAATTTAAAAAGTTCAAAAGTTAGGATTTCAAATGAAGGTGGTTGAAAAAAAAATGCATATTTTATAAGTATACTAGACGAATTCTCATGTGTTTCAGAGCGTAGGTTAAAAATATATTATTAAAATGTTGAAAAATATATGTTTAAAATGGTTATGTGATTGACATTAACTTTGACATAATATTTTTAATAATATTATTTATTGACATCAACCCACCTTCCTCATTAATAAAATTAAATATAATTATCTACTTAATATTATTTTTTATCAATTGTTATGATTGATAATTAAAATTTTTACTTATGCGACTATTTTCTAATTTCAATAATGATGTTCAATTAAAATACAATTTATTTATTGTTAAAGTTATGTAATTTATAAATTGATGTTATTATCATTTAAAATTATTGTTCTTTAGTTTTAAACCACTTATTATTATTAACAAGTTAAAGAAGACTTTTAAGAAACACTTAATATTACTATTAAAATGTGAAACATACACTAAATAATAAATTGATAAGATAGATAATTTGCATTTCAAAAGAGACTTGCATGGATAATATGACATATCCATGATTTTTATAATTTGATTTTATTATTTATAATTATGGCTCATTAATTTTAAAACCACTTATTATTATTAATAAACGAAAGAAAACTTTTAAATGACACTTGTTAGTATAATTAAAATGTTAAACATATACGAAAATATAAAGTGATAAGATAGACAATTTGCATTTTAAAGAGACTTACATTGATACTATGGATAATATTACATATCCATTATTTTTTTATTAATTATTACTTTGAAGCAACACAAACATACAAACATATATACAATATTTAATTAAATATTATCTATATCACTTTCCATGATATATGATCGATAACATCAATCTAATCTAATTTAAATTAAAGTTTCAACCAAAACATACAATGATTGTCTTAAAAGAATACTTAAACCAAGAAAAATATAAAAAAAGAATTAGTATATAACAAACTTATAAAACTTTAACATAATAACATGACTCGAAAAATTGTCCAAAGCCATCAAACCAACACAAAACCTTTAAACTTGTTTTCTGTGTGAATTTTGTATGTGATTTGTATTTGTGTGTCTACTCAAAGAGAATGAAAATTTTATAATAGACTATCCGTTAATTGCTTATTAAACATATTATATAAGTTTTAAAACCTTTCATGATGTGTGATTAATTACTTTGATGGTGAAAAGGTGTGGGGGTTTCAAATGCATGCGGTGCTTGGAAATTTATGTGGGCGTTTCAAATGCATGAGGTGATAGGAAAAATGCATCCTTTATAATTATAGTATGATATGATATGATATATATCTATATCTATATCTATATATATATATATATATATATATATATATATATAAAGATTATAAAGATAAAGATATAGATGAGCTTAAAGTTTAGGGAAAATGACGTATAGGCCCTATAATGTTTCTAGGATTGACCCATTTAGCCATTTAACTTATTTTGTGGCTTAATAAGGGAACAAATTACTCTTTGTCGGGTCGATTAAGTCATTATTTCAATTTTGAAGGGGTTAGCCGGTCATTTTAAGTCCACCTCCTTCTACTAACACCATATAGGATGTTGACTGTGACTTTCGTCTTATGCCATGTCATTAATTAGTTGCCTCCTTCTTAATGTCGGTATATGCTTCATAAAAGAGCCCTTTTACATCCATAGTTCAACATTTCATCGGTAAACCCTTTTTGTGAGCTGCTTCTGAATACGCAAGCATGGAACCCGTATTCGTACAAGTAGATGTCCACTTCCAAGGAATGTTCGCCAGAAACCCCATACACTACACTGGTGGAATTACTCAGAGGTTTTCGAACATTGATTTCGCAGGAATGGACAAGGATGGGTGTGTTGCGTTCATCGAAAGGTTCACTGGGGAAAAGTGTGAGAAACTCTATTACTTCCAACCTGATATTGATTTTCCAAAAGGTTTGACTCTAATTTGCAATGAACCCGATTATTACGACTTCATAGCAATTGCATATGAATGTGGTGTTATAATCCTTATGTATGTAGACCATTTTGGGAATAGTAACATACAGGAATGGTTGGATGAACACAAAGACGAGTTTGTTGATAACGTTCATGAAGAAGTACTTGATGGTTCAGGACTGGTTAAGGAAGTTGCACCAGGGCATCGGGATGTGGGTGACACAAACGATGATAAAGAGAATGGCGACGATGAAGACGACGAGGATGAGGATGTCGATGACGCTGAGGATGACCATCAGAAGGCTCATTTTTTTCTAAAGGGTAATGAGATTCAGGTAGAGATGGGTGAGAAAGCAGGTGCAAGTGAGTTTTTCGAAGAAGACATGGGTGACAATGAAGATGTTTATCCCGAATTGCCAAACATTTTCAATGATAAGGTCAATTGGAAGGAGCAGGAACCTGTTTTAGGTATGAGGTTTGAGAGTCCTAAGCAATTGAAACACATTCTTTGTAACTATGCTGTCGTGCATGGTTATCAATTATGGTTTGTTAAGAATGATACTAGACGATTACTTGTCAAATGCTATGATGGCAAATGTACTTTTAGGCTTTGGGTTTTTGGATGAGTGAAGATAAGTCTTTCTAGATAAAATCTCTTATCGGTGAGCATAATTGTGCAAAGAATTTCAAATTCAGATCAATTGTGACTTACAAATGGATAGGGACCTACTTTAAGCACCAATTTTATAACAATCAAAAGATGAGCATCCGAATGCTTAGAGAGGAGGTAAAAACCGATTTTGGGATTAACGTGAGTATGAGTCAGTGTAGGAGAGCCAAGAAGTATGCATTGAGTCTAGTTGAAGGCACAATAGCTGAGAATTATGCAAGATTATGGTTATATGGTGAGGAGATTAGAAGATCAAATCCTGGATCCACAGTAAAAATTTATGTTGATTCAATGCCTGATGGTAAGACTTATTTCAGAAAAATATACACATGTTTTGCTTCAGTAAAAGAGGGATGGAGGGGAGGATCTAGGAGGATCATTAACCTGGATGGTTGTTTTCTAAAAAGTTTTTGTCAAGGGGAGTTGCTTTGTGTTGTGGGTAGAGATGCTAACAACGGAATATTCCCGATTGCTTGGGTTGTTGTTTCTGTGGAAAACAAAGAGAATTGGAAATGGTTCTTAGAAACTTTTTCAAAAGATTTTCAATGTTGGAATGATGGTAATGGTTTGGTTCTAATTTAGGATCAACACAAGGTATGGTTCAAAACTATTGCGTGTTCTAAATTTAGTTATTGCTATTCTAATTTCCAACATTAATGTGACTTATGTAGGGTTTGATTGAGGCAGTAATGGAAGTATTTCCAGCAGCTGAACATAGGTAGCGTGTGTAACGCCTGTGTTTCCGGGCTTGCCATTTTTAGCAATGTAATGGTCTAGGTTAACCTTTGTAACCCATTTTGAAATATTAAGATTGTATTATTTGAGTATTGTGTGTTTTGTGCTTAATTGCTTAATTATGTGGTTTGATTAATTAAGAATAAAAATAAGCATCAAAATTTAAGTGTAAAATAAACTTAATAACTTTGATTTATGTTGTAGTAGTTGAAACGAGGTTTCCGAATATATATAGAACGCCCAAATCTGACTTCGTATGAGGAAGTTATGATTTATCAAAGTTCCGACTTAGCGGTATGCAGCCTGAAATACTCGATTTGAGATCGAGCGGTTTTTAGCCGAAGCAATCTAAATGAGAATCGAAGATCCCATTGTTGGTGTCGAAGCGATAAAAAGTTAGGCGAGAACGGACGTCAAACGAAGAAGTTATGAATTTATAACGAAGTTTGTCTGTCGCGGCCTATTAAAAATAAATAATAAAAATAAAATCAAAATTAGCCGACAGAGTCTAAACGAAAGTCGTAGAGCGTAGTCTCACCTTTCCGTGGATATAAAGAACGTCGAAAACGGAGTTCGTATGAAGAAGATATGAATTTCCGAAGTTTATTAAATAAATTTTATTTATTTTTAATCTTTTAATCCGGCCTTATCCGAAGCCCAGTCACCGGACCGATCCGACGTACGCCCCGCGTACGCAAGAACGCCCCGCGTACTCCGAAGAGTGTCGACATTTTGGATGACGCATGCAGTGACGATTCGGAGCCCTGTACGCCTCGCGTACAGGCGTACGCCCCGCGTTCGTGCGAGGGTCCAACACTATAAAAGGGGATCCGAAGGCAGCCAAAATTTTTGTTCATTTCTTCTCTTCTCTCTAGTCCTTTGCCTCGTTTTGCGTGCCGATTCCATCCCGAAGTCCCGGTATCATACTCTAGCCCCGAGGCAAGTCCCGAGATCCCGAAGATCCCGAGAAGTGCGGTTTCCGAGTCGAAGCTCTGCCCGCGAGAAGTTCGATTTTTGTGGAGATCTTCCAGATCTGCTGTGGATTACTACTTCTGCAAGTCGTAGTGTTGTCCGATCATCATCTGATCAAGTGAGTGTATACTACCTTTCATAAACACGATAATAATACATGTTTGGTTCGAGTGTATTAAATATATTGTCGTTTATAGGTGTGAGTGCGTAGTTACTTTCTTCCAAATACAATAATATGAAGTATTTTATATAAAATACGTGCTATGTGTATATATTTGGTTGTGTTATGTGTGAATGTGTATTCACTCTCTTCTATCTCATAGATATGATTTATTCTCTATGAGATATGTGCTATGTGTGTGTGTGCCTCATCTGTTATGTGATATATGTGTTGATCAAAGCATGCTATACAGGTTTTTTTTAAACTATGTATACAAATGTATATTTTTATCTACTAATATGTTGGGTAGAACATGGGTAGATAGTTGGTGTGTAATAAACAGATGAGAGGCCTCGTTGTTGTTTGATTGAGTCATCTAGCGGAGTTTAGATGATGACCACTGGCTATTCTAGACAGTCTTGTGGAAACATTAGCAGGTTCGCGACCTGTAGGTGTTAATGAACTTGGGTGTTCATTCGCTGTACTCCATCCCCCTCATGGTTGCCTTATTTGACTTATATTGCTGAGGTACCCCCGAAGCATGTGTTGTCGCCCCGATGAAATATTCTTAGACTAGGTCCCTTATGATTAGTTGTATTAGGGACATTAAAGTGAGAATAACGGGAATGGGTAATTGGGTTATTGTTGGTTGGTGAAAATTAAATATGATATTTATTGTGGGTTGAAAACTCTATATGCTCACCAGGCTCCCAAGCCTGATCCTCTTAGTTTTAAATTGTATTACAGGAAGTGGCGGAAGGGCATGAGATGGACGAACCATCAAGTTGTTTTGTTTACAAGTCTGCATATGTTTATATTTGTTAAATGACTTGTAATGTATTCTTTTATGCTTATTGGTCTGTATCGGAACATGACACCCCGAGTTTTGATTATAATGAAAATACATTTCTTTTATGAAATGCTTCGGTAAACATTGTTTTATCATGTTTTGTTTTTGGGAACAAATTCCGCAACTCTTTCAAATCAAAGGATTTACTCTGAAAATATTTAAAAGCATAAATGAAAATCGGTCTTTTCTGGCCGAGATTTTGGGGATGTCACAGTTGGTATCAGAGCATTAGTTTAAGCGAACTAGGAATTTGTAGGATTTCTAGACTTAAACTTAGAATGCTAAGTGAAGCTTTGAGATGTGTGTCTGTTATGTTTTAGACACGAGCACTAGTTTATTTTAGGAAAGTTGCCTAAAATGCTTTATGTGCTAAATGTTATATGTTGCCATATATGATATTATTTGTTCGGATCTATGGTTTGTTGCCGAACGGATCTAGAAACCTTATGTGTGTAGGATTCTAAGCGTACGTCTACGATATTAGAACTAGCGTGTAAACGTTTCGGAGTGATAAGGATGATTTGATTATCTATCATGATTGAGGATCTAATTTCACCTTATTCGGTGTGTAAATCAAAATGGTGAGAACAAGAAGTGGAGTTGGAAATGCTGACGAAAACAGGAATCAACCACCAGTGATTGAGCAAATACCTATCGTAGCAGCAGCGCCTGAGCCAATAACCATGGCTGGTGTGCAATTGATGATTCAGACGATGTTGGATCGTCAGATGGATGAAACTAGACGGTTGCTTCAACATAATCGTGAAGAACTGTCGATTCGTGTGGAAGAGCCTGAATTAAATGAAGGCCACTCGGAAGGTGGAAACTTCAGTGGGTCTGTTGGTCCAGCCAACCCACCGATAGTTAGGCAAGATAACCGTGAAGAAAGGAATGATGGAATGGGATGCAAGTACAAGGACTTTTTGACTTGCAAACCATCAACCTTCAATGGAAAGGAGGATCCGATTGGG
The DNA here is from genome assembly GCF_051521515.1 of Lactuca serriola. Classification (NCBI taxonomy): domain Eukaryota; kingdom Viridiplantae; phylum Streptophyta; class Magnoliopsida; order Asterales; family Asteraceae; genus Lactuca; species Lactuca serriola. The sequence continues at coordinate 156,646,272 of NC_136415.1, forward strand.
GTTATGGATTGGATCTCCGAAATGGAGCTAGCCTTCATGACGTGTGGCTGCAGAGGTAAGTTGCAAACTATCTATGCCGTGCGTCAATTCCGAGGTGGAGCCGTTCGTTGGTGGAACACTCTAGGGAAGACCTTAAGCCCTAATGAGCCACTGCAATTGTCATGGGCAGAGTTCTTGGTGCAGTTCAAGCGCAAGTTCTGCTCGGCTCAAAATTTGTTGGAGTTGGAGAATAAGTTCCTGACATTGACTAAAGGCAGCATGTCAGTTGATGAATACACCAATAACTTCACCGATAAGATGGAGTTTGCCTTGCGTATCGTTCCAGATGAGCTGACAAAGGTGGATCGGTATGCGAAGGGACTTCCATGGGAGTACGAGGTGCCAGTACATCAGGCACTTACTCTAGAGGCAGCTATCTGGGCTGCCAAGTCTGTTGAGAACATGATAAAGGGAAGAACCACCGTCAAGGTTGAGGTTGGTGAGAAAAGAAAGTTTGAAGGAACATCTGGTTCCGGTAAGAAAGGAAAATTTTCGAAATCTGATTCGAAAAAGTTTGGGGGAAAAGGAGGCGAAGCGAAGTGGTGTGATAAGTTTAAGAAAAAGCACTTTGGGAAATGTAGCGAGGATGTGACCTGCTACAAGTGTGGAAAGGTTGGACATTTTGCCAATGAATGTCTGAACAACAAAAGGATGTGTTTTGGGTGTAATGAAGAGGGGCACATTTTGAAGGACTGTCCGAAGAAGAAGGAGGCAGCGATGCCCAACATTCCACCAAAGCCGAAGGCGAGAGCCTTCCAGATGACACTTGAGGCTGCAAAGGATGAAGCTGATGTCGCTTCAGGTACCTTTCTCGTAAACGAATTACCTGCTCATATATTGTTTGATTCTGGAGCCAACTACTCCTTTATTTCGCATGAGTTTGGTAGAAAGCTAGCTTTGCCTATTGATAGACTAGATAATGCTTTATTAGTCGAAGTAGCTAGTGGAAAATTTGTACCTGTTAGCCATCGTATGAAAGACATCTTGATCGACCTTAATGAGAATAAGTTTCACGAGGCATTATTGCCTATCGAACTAAATGGTTTCGACATCGTCTTGGGAATGGATTGGCTTAGCGCCAATGATGCCGAAATTTTATGCAAGAAAAAGATAGTTAAAGTAAACCCGCCTGGAAAAGATTCGTTTATGGTGTATGGGGACAAACGGCGAGTGAATTCTGGGATCATTTCTCTAATGAAAGCCAGAAAGTGTTTGACCAAGGGATGTACATCATATTTAGCATTTGTGATTGATGCTAAGAAGGAAAAGAAGGTGATGCAGAGCATTCCAGTGGTGTGTGATTATCCGGAAGTATTCCCCGAGGATCTTCCTGGATTGCCACCTGATAGACAAGTGGAGTTCAGAATAGACTTGTTACCAGGAACCACGCCAATAGCAAAAGCACCTTATCGATTAGCACCGACGGAGATGAAGGAGCTGATGATGCAACTTCAGGAGTTATTGGACAAAGGTTTCATTAGACCTAGTTCATCGCCCTGGGGAGCTCCGGTGTTCTTTGTAAAGAAGAAAGATGGAAGTATGAGAATGTGCATCGATTACAGAGAGCTGAACAAGGCAACAATAAAGAATAGATATCCGTTGCCGAGGATTGATGACCTATTTGATCAATTGCAAGGTTCGAGCTATTTCTCGAAGATCGATCTTGGGTCAGGATATCATCAGCTGAAAGTAAGAGAGCAAGATATCGAGAAGACTGCATTCAGAACTAGATATGGAAACTACGAGTTCTTGGTTATGTCGTTTGGACTAACCAATGCTCCGGCAGCGTTCATGGATTTGATGAATAGGGTTTCTAATCCTTTCCTTGATAAATCTGTGATAGTGTTCATAGACGACATTCTGATCTACTCGAAAAGCCAGGAGGAGCATGGCAGACACTTGCGAGAAGTGTTAGAAGTTTTGAAGAAGGAGAAGCTTTATGCAAAGTTATCCAAATGTGATTTTTGGATTCGTGAAGTCCAATTCTTGGGTCATGTGGTCAACCAAGAAGGGATAATGGTTGATCCAGCAAAGATTGAAGCTGTGATGAAGTGGGAACAACCGAAAAGTCCCACGGAGATTCGAAGCTTTTTGGGATTAGCCGGATATTACCGCAGGTTTATCCAAGGCTTTTCTTCGATTGCTACTCCATTAACAGCTTTGACCCACAAAGGAGCTACTTATGCTTGGAGTGATAAGCATAAAGAAGCATTCGAGAAGTTAAAGAAGAAGCTATGCGAGGCACCGATACTTTCTCTACCCGATGGAGTTGAAGAATTTGCTGTTTATAGCGATGCGTCTGGGGTTGGATTGGGTTGTGTTTTGACCCAAAGAGAAAAGGTGATAGCATATGCGTCTCGACAGTTGAAGGAACATGAAAGGAATTACCCGACTCATGATTTGGAGTTGGCAGCGGTAGTTTTCGCTCTAAAAATATGGAGGCATTACCTCTATGGCACGAAGTGCAAACTTTTTACTGATCATAAGAGTCTCCAATATCTCTTTAATTAGAAGGAATTGAATATGAGACAACGACGCTGGCTAGAATTACTTAAAGACTACGACTGCGAGATACTTTACCACCCCGGTAAAGCTAATGTTGTTGCTGATGCTCTCAGTCGGAAAGTCAATCTTGAAAGGAGGAGGCCAAGAGCGTTGAGAATTGAAGTTGTCTCGAACATTGTGGAGAGTATAAAGAAAGCTCAAGAGGAAGCTTCTGAGAAAAATGACCGAAAGGAGGAACGTTTGGGTAAAACGTTGGTGTTTGGTACTAACGGTCATGGACTGAAGGTATTCCAAGATCGTATTTGGGTACCTAAGTCAGGAGGAATTAGGGATCTTCTGATGGAAGAAACTCACAAAACCATATACTCAATTCATCCAGGTAGCACTAAAATGTATAGGGACCTGAAACCCTACTATTGGTGGCCGACGATGAAGCTTGATGTTGCAAAGTATGTGGCCGAGTGTGTGACTTGTGCGAGAGTCAAGACACAACATCAGAAACCGTACGGGAGTTTAGAACCATTGCCTGTGCCTATGGGTAAGTGGGAAGACATTGCTATGGATTTTGTCACTAAACTGCCTAGAACAAAGAATGGTCACGACATGATTTGGGTGGTCGTTGATCGATTCACTAAGAGTGCGCATTTCATAGCAGCCAAGGAGAAATGGTCTATGGAAAAGCTTGCGAATTCTTACGTGAAGGAAATTGTGAGGCTTCACGGTGTTCCGTTAACGATTGTATTGGATCGTGATAGCCGTTTCACCTCAAGGTTTTGGAAAAGTCTACAAGAGGAAATGGGTACCAAGTTATGTTTAAGCACAGCTTACCATCCGCAGACAGATGGTCAGAGTGAAAGAACAATACAAACACTTGAAGATATGCTAAGAGCATGTACCTTGGAATTCCTAGGTAATTGGGATGAACATTTACCGTTGGTAGAATTTTCTTATAATAATAGTTTTCACTCGAGCATTAAGATGACACCTTATCAAGCTTTGTATGGACAGAAGTGTCGTACGCCGTCTTGTTGGCTTGAGGCTGGGGAAAAGCAGTTTATGGGACCAGAGATGGTTCATCAAACTGCTGAAAAGTTGAAAATAATTAGGGAAAGAATGTGAGCAGCTCAAGATCGTCAAAAGAGCTATGCTGACAAGAAGCGAAGACCGATGACTTTTGAGGTTGGAGATTCGGTTTTGCTTAAAGTCTCGCCGTGGAAGGGACTTATAAGATTTGGCAAAAGGGGAAAGTTGAGTCCAAGGTTTATTGGACCGTTTAAAGTTCTTCAGAGGGTAGGGAACCAAGCTTACAATCTCGAATTACCCGAAGAACTGAATGGAATTCACAACACTTTTCATGTGTGTTATTTGAGGAAGTTCACGGGAGAAGTTCCCGATATAATTCCAATTTCTGAATTGAGAATTGATGAGAACAAAAGGTTGGTTGAAGAACCAGAGGCAATTGTTGACCGAAAGACTAAGAAGTTGCGACGCAAAATGGTTGGGTTAGTGCTTGTCCGATGGAAACACACGAATGGGCCGAATCTCACCTGGGAGACGGAGAGTGACATGTTGAGTCGCTATCCGCATTTGTTTGTTGATGTGTGATTCCGGGGACGGAATCATTCTAAGGTGGAGAGAATTGTAACGCCTGTGTTTCCGGGCTTGCCATTTTTAGCAATGTAATGGTCTAGGTTAACCTTTGTAACCCATTTTGAAATATTAAGATTGTATTATTTGAGTATTGTGTGTTTTGTGCTTAATTACTTAATTATGTGGTTTGATTAATTTAGAATAAAAATAAGCGTCAAAATTTAAGTATAAAATAAACTTAATAACTTTGATTTATGTTGTAATAGTTGAAACGAGGTTTCCGAATATATATAGAACGCCCAAATCTGACTTCGTATGAGGAAGTTATGATTTATCGAAGTTCCGGCTTAGCGGTATGCAGCCTGAAATACACGATTTGAGATCGAGCGGTTTTTAGCCGAAGCAATCTAAATGAGAATCGAAGATCTCATTGTTGGTGTCGAAGCGATAAAAAGTTAGGCGAGAACGGACGTCAAACGAAGAAGTTATGAATTTATAACGAAGTTTTTCTGTCACGGCCTATTAAAAATAAATAATAAAAATAAAGTCAAAATTAGCCGACAGAGTCTAAACGAAAGTCGTAGAGCGTAGTCTCACCTTTCCGTGGATATAAAGAACGTCGAAAACGGAGTTCGTATGAAGAAGATATGAATTTCCGAAGTTTATTAAATAAATTTTATTTATTTTTAATCTTTTAATCCGGCCTTATCCGAAGCCCAGTCACCGGACCGATCCGACGTACGCCCCGCGTACTGCGAAGAGTGTCGACATTTCGGATGACGCATGCAGTGACGATTCGGAGCCCTGTACGCCCCGCGTTCGTGCGAGGGTCCAACACTATAAAAGGAGATCCGAAGGCAGCCAAAATTTTTGTTCATTTCTTCTCTTCTCTCTAGTCCTTTGCCTCGTTTTGCGTGCCGATTCCATCCCGAAGTCCCGGTATCATACTCTAGCCCCGAGGCAAGTCCCGAGATCCCGAAGATCCCGAGAAGTGCGGTTTCCGAGTCGAAGCTCTGCCCGCGAGAAGTTCGATTTTTGTGGAGATCTTCCAGATCTGCTGTGGATTACTACTTCTGCAAGTCGTAGTGTTGTCCGATCATCATCTGATCAAGTGAGTGTATACTACCTTTCATAAACACGATAATAATACATGTTTGGTTCGAGTGTATTAAATATATTGTCGTTTATAGGTGTGAGTGCGTAGTTACTTTCTTCCAAATACAATAATATGAAGTATTTTATATAAAATACGTGCTATGTGTATATATTTGGTTGTGTTATGTGTGAATGTGTATTCACTCTCTTCTATCTCATAGATATGATTTATTCTCTATGAGATATGTGCTATGTGTGTGTGTGCCTCATCTGTTATGTGATATATGTGTTGATCAAAGCATGCTATACAGGTTTTTTTTAAACTATGTATACAAATGTATATTTTTATCTACTAATATGTTGGGTAGAACATGGGTAGATAGTTGGTGTGTAATAAACAGATGAGAGGCCCCGTTGTTGTTTGATTGAGTCATCTAGCGGAGTTTAGATGACGACCACTGGCTATTCTAGACAGTCTTGTGGAAACATTAGCAGGTTCGCGACCTGTAGGTGTTAATGAACTTGGGTGTTCATTCGCTGTACTCCATCCCCCTCATGGTTGCCTTATTTGACTTATATTGCTGAGGTACCCCCGAAGCATGTGTTGTCGCCCCGATGAAATATTCTTAGACTAGGTCCCTTATGATTAGTTGTATTAGGGACATTAAAGTGAGAATAACGGGAATGGGTAATTGGGTTATTGTTGGTTGGTGAAAATTAAATATGATATTTATTGTGGGTTGAAAACTCTATATGCTCACCAGGCTCCCAAGCCTGATCCTCTTAGTTTTAAATTGTATTACAGGAAGTGGCGGAAGGGCATGAGATGGACGAACCATCAAGTTGTTTTGTTTACAAGTCTGCATATGTTTATATTTGTTAAATGACTTGTAATGTATTCTTTTATGCTTATTGGTCTGTATCGGAACATGACACCCCGAGTTTTGATTATAATGAAAATACATTTCTTTTATGAAATGCTTCGGTAAACATTGTTTTATCATGTTTTGTTTTTGGGAACAAATTCCGCAACTCTTTCAAATCAAAGGATTTACTCTGAAAATATTTAAAAACATAAATGAAAATCGGTCTTTTCTGGCCGAGATTTTGGGGATGTCACAGCGTGCTAGACATATCTATGCGAATTTTAGAAAGATATTTAGTGGATCCAAGTTTGAAAACTGTTTTGGAAAGCGAGCAAGGCAGCAACTGAAGCACAATTTAATGTAGTTATGAAAGAGATTGGAAAATTAAATCCGGAAGCAGTTGTGTATCTTATGGATAGAGATCCAAAGACATGGTCTTTCGCTTTTTTCAGAGTTCATAATTCTTGTGAGTCAGTAGAGAATGGTTTTTCAGAGAGTTTTAATAGTGTGATTTTGGATGCCCGGAAGAAACCAATAATAAACATGTTAGAGGACATTCGTATATATGTGATGCAAAGGATGGTGACTATGAAACTAACCAGACAAGGATGGAATCGTTTTTCTGTTTGTCCAAATATCAGAATACGGTTGAATATGCTCCAAACTGAGCAAAGGTTTGTACATTTATCCAATTACATTAGTACTTTACTCTTCACATCTCATGATATTTACGGTGTTCATCTATATATGTAGGCATTCACATGTCATTTCTTGTGGGGGGATGAAGTTTGAGGCAAGGGAAATGGACGAGGCATTTACTGCAGATGTTGAAAAAAAAGGAATCCAGCTGCAGGTTATGGCAACTTAATGGATATGGCTGTGTACACTCAGTTGCCACCTTAGCCTACTTAAATATGACACCTGATGGTCCATATGTAGATCCAATGTACTTGGCTGCATTATACCATAATACTTACAAACAGCCAATCCATGGGATGAATGGAAAAAATATGTGGCCTTCTACTGACTTGATACCCCCTTTGCCTCCATTGAAAAGACGTATGCCAGGCAGGCCAACCATAAAGAGAAGAAGAGATTCTTCGGAACGGATGGGAAAACATACCGTCTCCAATGCAGGGAAGAAAGTTTCTTGTAGCATATGCAAGGAGAAAGGACACAACAAGGCTACTTGTAGTAAAGGTGTAGGGAAATCCACACAAAATGGAGCAAAGAAACAAAAAACTATACCTATGCAGGAGTCTGTAAACGTTGCCACATGAGTTGGGGATGATGAGGTAATGGTACATGCTATTGATGCTTTGGATAGGCCTGGAGATGAAGAGCGAATGGTGGGAGCCAATGGACGGGATGAAGGGGTGAATGTCAATGCTTGAGTTAAGCATGTTAAACCGCCTAAAATGTGAAAGAAGTCAGAAAGAATCATTAAACTGAAGCTTGCAAAAAATGTGGGAGGTGAAGGTAGCAGTGTTGCAACGGCCATGGAGTTGGATTAAATAATTGTTTGTTATTTGTAGTGAATGTGTGTTGCAATAAAAAAATGATCTTTGTATGTTCTTTTATGGTGTACTATGTTGTTTTGTTGTGCGGTAAGTTGTTATATGGTATGTTATTGTTGTCCGGTGCCACAAATATTAGGGCTATTATGGGCATTTTAGGCATTACAAAGTAAATTGACCATTTTTGATGCGGGGGCATTTGAGTCATTACAAATTAAATTTACAATTTTGGATGTGGGGGCATTTTAGTCATTAGAAATTAAATTTACCATTTTTGGATGTGGGGAAATTTTAGTCATTACAAATTATATTGACCATTTTTGGATGTGGGGGCATTTGAGTCATTACAAATTAAATTTACCATTTTGGATGTGGGGGCATTTTAGCCATTAGAAATTAAATTGACCATTTTGGATGTGGGGGTAATTAAGTCATTACAAAGTAAATTGACCATTTTTAATGCAGGGGTAATTAAGTCATTGTAAAAAACAGGGTCTCCATTCAACATGAAAAGTCCATCTTTAGAAAACTTGATTCCCTTTTTTTTCAAAAAAGGTTTGCAGACAAGCAAACATATTCAATCGTCTGCAAAGGTATTTTTTGTCCCTTTTCCCAAACTGCACCATTTGTGGTCCCTTTCTATGTGCATAAAGAAAGTATATTCATTTTGCTTTGGCTTGTGGTCCCGTCCCAGTCGATGAAACATATATAATACCAAAATGTTTCTTTCTTTCATGCACACATACAAATACAGGTGTAAGACATTTTTTTAATAATAACATATTAAAACACATTTCAGCCATAGGTTTGTTTACATCGTTTTCCGCTATTCAATAACCTATTACAGAGATCATCGACAAAAAACTTCATCAAAAAACGATGACCATCAACAGCCCAAGCAACACCACCACCAAATCTACACACCAACATCATAAACTAATACCAGCAACCCACACAAAATCTACTACTAATATTGACACTAAAAAACATAACTGACACGCCAAAACACAAACCAGGACTGAAATGCTTCAACCTACACAACTTTTTTTTACTGAAACACCCAATACGTCACCACAGAAGCAGTAACAACACCAACAATCCCAACACAATACATCAGCTTCTTATGTTTGTTGTGCTTGAAGACCATCTTCACATATGCTCCTTGTAGAGAAACGAAATGATTTTTAAGATCAGCAACGACATTTGAGATATCCAACTGACCACGAACGTCATTGACCTCACAGTTCATGGCATCCAATTCTCGATCAACTATCCGACAAAGCTCACGCGACTGGTCTTGGAAGTCCTCCCGTATAAGAGACAGTTCCAGCTGGGTTTGCAGTAGATTGATGGCCATGTCTTTGTTGGTTACACCATTCGAATGATTCTCATCCATGTGACGATGGTAGTTTGGAGACCAGCTGTGTTCTGCATGTCCGATCAAAGCCATTTTGGAGTAAACTTAGAGACAAGATTGGGGTAATGAAGTTTGCAGATGTGCCGTTTTAGTTCAAGGAAGTATTGATTTTATATGGAGGCGCTTGAATAGTCAATCCTTGCTCCTTACGATTCGCCTTCAATACGACGTCGTTGCGGTTGTTCGACGCTTTAAATTCTTGTATCGCTTACGTGTTAGGCCAGGTTTATGTGGCAACGTTAACCGGCTACAATAGGTAAAATGGACTATATTGTTAGGTAACAAATACTTCGTTCCCTTATTAAGCCACAAAATAAGTTAAGTGGCTAAATGAGTCAACCCTAGAAACATTATACGGCCTATACGTCATTTTCCCTAAAGTTTATATCATGTTGGTTTGAAAACTTGAGTCATTGATGAAGTAACTATTTTCTTTCTCGTTTTTATTTCCATCACCTTTCATATACGTTTGTATGAACGTTATTCATCTACACAAACCACAGTTACAAGTTACAGATTATAAAAAATAATTTAGAAAATAAATAAGTTTATATAAGAATATCTCATAATTCGTTTGATTATTGAATTGAAAATACTCTCCACAACCTTCAGATGTGTTTGTATGGACATTATTTGTCTACACAAAACACACACTACAAGTTGCAACTTATAAAAAAATAAAAATATAAATAAAAACACTTTTATAAAAATACTTTATAGTTGGTCTGATCATTGAATTGAAAATACTCTTGACAACCTTCATATGTGTTTGTATGAACATTATTTGTCTACACAAAATACACACCACAAGTTCCAACTTACACAAAAAAAAGCGGTATAAAAATATCTAATGATTCATTTGAACGTTGAATTGCAAATACTCTTCCCAACATTCACTACTTAAATCATAATAAAAATTTGTGTTTATAAAAATATATCTTTTTTTGGTGAACATTTCTACTTATAATAAATATTTTTAAGATGTGAAATAAAAAAGAAGAAAATCTATTTACAGAAAACATTAAATGTAATTAAAAACAAATAATTAGTTTATTACAAAAGAATCTACTCTAATAAATGAAAGTCTTTTTTGTCACACGTCACATTCTCATTCAATTTTTGTCATTTTTTTGTTATTTTAAATTAATTTTTTTTCCACATGTCATTTTATGAGTTTTTTTTATTTTATTAAATTCCACATAGTAATTTAATGTAATAATTACAATAAATGTAGTAATAAATAAATATCAATTTCATTAATGGACTTACCTTCTAATTTCAAAATTCTCAAATTAATGCTTAATTTCTTTTGTTTATTTATTTAAATTATTTGTTTAAATTTAAAATATAAACAAAAACATTTCCATTTTAATAATTTATTATTTTTCTTATTTTCTTATAAATTTAAAGTTCTCAAATATTTAGACTTTTAGATCTAACTTTTTTTTAATTAACTCACGTAATGCATGGGTCTCACAACTAGTAATATATCAAATTAAATTACCAATCAATTTTTTATGTAGTTATATTTTTATGAAAAAGAAATATAATATCAAATCAATGGGTATTGGTTTTTCTAAATAAAATAGAGACTATAAAAAAATACTATATAAAAAGATAGCTTAACTAGAAGGACTAAAAGTAATATTTAAAAAGAAAAATGAATAAAAGTTTAAAGGTATAATGACTTAAAAGAGTAACTTAGTTTTCTATTTATATATAAATTTAGTCATTGAGTTTTTTTGTCCATATTTTCTCATTGAACTTGTTGGAACCGTTCAAAAAACATCCTTAAGACTTGCAATCATAGGTGTAGTCGGTTTCTAGCGTATTTGACAACTCCAGCGAGTCTTCAGTCATCTTCTTCGGCGAGGCTCCGTTGTTCATGATTTTTCCGGCAAAACATAATATTTTCAGAAAACAAAGATTAACACATCAAACATATTCCAGATTCAAGAACACATACAAAAAAATAAACACACATACATACACATCAGATCACTATTCATCGTCTTTAACCTCCAAGCCACCATTAAAATCTAGTTCTAGGGTTTATAATTTTCATATGATGGTGTTCGATGGGGATTGAAAGGTGATATGTTTCTTTCCAAAATCAACTTCAGAAAGGAGAGAATAAAGAAGTGTATGTGTTTTGTTCCAAAATTAAGCATGAACACACACATACACACGTTGATTTGAAAATCGTTCCAGAAACCCAAAACCCATATCTAAGAAGAAGATGAACACGATGAAGATCTACAACCAAAGAAGATGAACACACACACACTTTGATTTCTAGAGGCTGAAACGCATACATCAAATATGTGATGAACACATACAATACATCATATATGTGATGAACACTTACATACATACACATCATATTATTGTTCATCGTCTTCAACCTCCATTCATGGTGTTCTTAAGCAAATCTGAAACGATTTCTTGAGTAAAACTTTAGTTTTTTGAAGAATAAACCCCCTAAAACGATTTCTTGAGCAAAACGATTTCATCCATAGCAAATCTAGAAAAAAAATGAAAATCATACACACATGTAGATATGGGTTTGTGTTCTGATCTAACACACACCCATTCAAATCTGAAGAAGATCTCAAGAACACGATGGACAACCCTGATGAACCCGATAAAGATCTCAAGAATACGATGAAAAACCCCATCATAAGCTCTCGATATATCTGTAATTTTTGATCGAAGAAGATGAAGATGAAGAATTATTTTCTGGGCTTGAGTTCTTGAGTTTGAACATAAGAAGATGAAGATGAAGAATTGATTTCTAGGTTTGACCTCTTGAGTTTGAAAATCGAACGTCATTTCTAGGTTTGAGTTCTTGAGTTTGAAAATTGAACATCTATATGGGTTTATGTTCGAAATTTGTTCAGATCTAACATACATACACATACGCGCAAATCTGAAATCATTTATGATGAACTCATTTTTTGATCGATGTTCTTAAAGATGTTTAATCTGGGCTGAAGGGGTTGAAGACTTTCTAGAGAAAAACACTTAAATCTATGTTTTTTGGTGTTTTTGGCCGGAGACTAACCGGAGCTTACAAGCTCGCTGGAAACCAGCTAAACCTCCAATAGCAGGTCATAAGGATGTCTTTTTGAACAATTCAACTAGTTAAATGAGAAAATATGGACAAATAAAACTCAGTGACTAAACGTGTAATATATATATATATATATATATATATATATATATATATATATATGTTACCCTTCATTATCCCATGTTTAAATAAGCTTCAAATAAATGGACAAAATATGTAAGAGTTGTAAATTGACAACTTGGATGTTACTTTTTAATAGTTGTCTAAAGAAAAGCATAATTTCCTATACATATATATGAATTATTCGTGCAAATAATATCACCCATAAAACAGTGAGAAAAAAAAAACAGTGGTGTTTTTTTCCCATATAACCGCAACTGTGACAACCCGAAATTTATTCCGTTGCGGTAACCCATTTCCGTTAATAGAATATTTTTTTTATTTTTTTTTATTTTTATTATGGTTATTAAAAATTTCTGTTAACATTTGGGTTAGACAAATCAATTAATGTTTTATTTTATTTTATTTTATTTTTAGTGTCAAAATGAAATAAATAGAAACACGAGTGATACCCTCAAAAATTATTTGAGAAAATTTTTAGTTTATGACTAAGCCGGGTTACGACTAGTTAATCGGGTAAAATTTTAAATTACGTTTAACGTTGGTATGTGGTGGATCCCCACCTGGCCGCCAACTCAAGCCCTATATAAGGGATGAGTGGCTTTCCCATGAACTTTTTCCTCACTCCTAGAAGCTTTCTCTCTCTCTCTCTCTCTCTCTCTCTCTCTCTCTCTCTCTACAGGTGGGTTTAGCCAAGAAACACCTCATTCAAGCTCTAAACTCGTAAGTAATCATTCCTAGCTTGTTGTTTTGCTTTGTGCTCATGCAAATTCGGGATTTAACCACCCAAAATACCTTAAAAACTAGATTTTATGGTTTGGGAACACCTCCCAAAACCGTAAACTCCTATAAAGGGGTTTTGAAGCCCCAAAATCCCTCCAAAACCTTCCTAATGCTTATCTATGACTTAGAAACTTGCATGCATGAAGTTAGAAACCCAAAATCATGCCTTTAAGGGAGTAAACATGAGTTTACGGTCCATGAACATTCATGAACCGTAAACACCAAAACCATAAACACCAAGATGGGTGTTTTGGTGTCCCTAACTCCCTCCTTAGCATGTTTAATGGACTAGAAACTTGTATGAATGAGCCTCGGACCACAAAATACAAAGGAAGTGTAGTGACCAAGGGTTTACGGCCGTAAACCATAGGGTTCACGACCGTAAACTCCCAAGGAGTGGTCCAAGGACCGCAAACTCCAATGGAGTGCCCCTTTTGAACCATAACCACTTCGCAAGCCATGGATTTGATCTTAGAACCCTTCCTAATGATACAAGAGACCTTAAAGCACTCAAATACACTCCTCCCATGAGTTTACGGCCGTAAACTCATGGGGGAATTGGTCCCTCAACCATAAACTCACCTAAGATGGGTATTTGAGGAGTAAACTCCTTAGTGAGGCCATACACACTTTAGAAACAACCCCTAGCATTCCTTGCACTAGTAACAAAGTGTTTTCATACACTAAAGTGCCTTTACCTACTAAATTAGTGATAAATGACTAATTAGACCCATCATGTACCACTATATGTTACATAGGATCCGTGGGCGTGTTCAAGTCCTCACTTGACACCTAGCATCCTACCCGACATTCCATCCACTTCACTCGCTGCAGGTTAGTTCATACCCCTTAATTAACCTTTCGAATGTCTTTAAATGCTTTTAGGGGGGGGGGGGGGCGGGAATACAAGTTGAATCCAACAATTTATAGTATCAATCACATGTGATTCGTAACTTACAATCAAAAAGGGATTTCTATACTTTTAACCGTTTGCCTTCAAACAAAAACTGTTTTCAATGTTTACCAAACTCATTTTTCTGTAAACTTGTTATAAAAACTATTTTCAAACTCTTTTAAACTTCTTATGTTTTTAAAATATATCCACACCAATATATTTATATATAGTAAGACTTGAAGGACTTAGAACTGATAGCTCGCTTTATTACCTGTTCTTGTTTGATTGGGGTCTTGGGGTATATTGTTATCTGTCCGACTGTCGTTGAATTATTAGTTGTATATTGTATGTATTTGTGTTGGATATGAATACCTTCGTTTATTTCAATATTTATGAGTATCCAAGAACGACTGCAACATGCCAGTTAACTATAATAGGTATAGTTAAGGTCTACCACTCCTCGCTACCATTACTAAGATACTTACCACAGTTAGTGATATTATGAGTCGCTACATGTTAAGTACTATACAGAAAGAATACTATATGCTATAACATAAGAATACTAAATACATTATACCGAGAAGCACACTATACACTAAAACAAGAGAACATACTAATACAGAATGTGATACACTATTTCTACATACGACACTTTACTGCGCCTCCACTGTGTAACCTTAATCTCCTGGAGGGAGAGTGGGCTCTACTTGTATAGATCTATACAGGGCGGACACTCACACATTCCGACTGCTAGCTACAGTCCGAGCCGACTAGGCCCAGGGATGATAATATGCTACCACACTACATATGACCTGGAGGGTCATGATACATTCAATCGCCTATCCGCATGGTTACATACATATTCACATTCGGAACCCTAATCTAACAAATTATGAATTAAAGGTAAAGTAGACTCCCCGAGGTGTATCAAATACATATCGCTACCTAGAGTCTGCGGTTGATTACCATCCAGTCGGCAGTAACATTGCTAGAATAATACATTATTTTCCCATTTACTTTGTTCAAATGAAGTCCAAATTATATTTTTATAATTTTGAGTCTAGTTGGGAAAACTTTTACACACTCAAAGGATCAAACTTACCAGTAACCAAGTCTTGGCAGAAGACTAGTTTTATTAGAAAATATAGGATTTTCTGGAGATTCACACTATTTTCAAACTTAATAACAACTTTCATGTTATACGATTGTAACCATTTTTATACAAGCAATGACACTAAAATCTTATGAACTCACCAGCTTTATGGTTATACTCGTTTTGAAAATAACTTATATTCTCAGGTCGGCAATAGACAGGTACAGATGCAGTTTTTGAGAAGACGGAGCGCATATAAGACTCCTCTTTTATTTTTTATTATACTTTTGGTGTCTAACAAACTGTATAGAACACGCTTGTATTACAATTACTATATTGATGCAATGGCTGTTGTTGCTTGTTTTTACAATTATGCATTGTGATGATACTATACATGACGTCCTCCACCCCAGAACGTATTTCGCCGTTCTAGGTTTTGGGGTGTGACAGCAACCAATTGTTACCTTTTTTTAATAGCGGAAGTATATTAAAACGAGCTAGCATGGTGCTAGAAAAGTTGCATATTATAAATAGATAAACGAGAGATACACCACTCGAGCCAACATAACGAAATTAATCTAGCTCTATTCTTAATCCTGTTAAAGGAAGAAAGTTGGATGTCATCTGCCATTATCATTAGGCTGCTCTTCCTTTTCTTGAAAATCTGATCATTTCTAGCTTTCCAAAGAGACCACAACACCGAGTCTCCATCATGAAATTGATTTCAGCCAGTGCAAAATTTAGGTCCAAGTGATTACTCCAAAAAACTTACAAAATATCAAGAAAAACCTAGAAAATTAGAGAGGTCTAAGTTATTTGCTCCAAAAAATTACAAAAGCCAAAGTGATTTTCTCCAATTATTTATAAAGAAATAATCCAAAATATTGGTCCGATAATCCTGAAACTTTCAAAATATAACAGAGGTCCAAAAATTACTATTCGTGAAAAACGATACAAAATATCATTTGTTCTATCGCCAACCTAATGTTGTAATTCATATTCCTATGGTGGATTAGCTCCATCCATATAATGTCAAAAAAATATTAATTGAAAGTGAAGAAGAATCTTTAGGTGCTTTTGAAATTGATCAACACGTTTGAAGGTGCAGGTTAAGTTATTGATTGAACATAGGTCCAAAAATCTAGAACAAAAAGAAAATGTGCACTCCTCCTATGCGTCTCTCTCTCTCTCTCTCTCTCTATTTGTTGGTGTGTATTCTTCAACATATAAAAGAATAAAAAATAGTGAAATTAACTTATCAGGGTAATTACCTTTTCGTTTTGTTTACATCTGGGTAACTTTGTTTTCATGTACACATCTAGGTAACAAACTTGTTGTAAGTGTTCACATATGACCATTATGACTGATTGTAGCAAGTTACAGTTGGTCATAATGGTCATATGTGAACACTTCCAGCAAGTTTGTTACCTAGATGTGTATAAAAAACGAAGTTACCTAAATTTGAACAAAATGAAAAGCTAATTACCATGATAATGGAATTTCCTTTCTTTTTTATTTAACCTTCTAATTTTAATTTGGTATAAAATTTAAACTAAATGCTAAATATTTTTAAACCATGCCATTTTGATAAATATATTTTTAAAATACACCACTTTAGTAAAAAACTTCATATTTGACAGGGAAAAAATAAATCGTCGTTTTATAGAATTTTATTGTTTAAGATATTACATATAAAAATTAAAATTTACTGGAGACTAAAAGTACCAGAGATGGAGATCAATAAAATGAAATAGAACACCATATTCAATAAAGTTTGCTCCATGTATTAAAAGAATTTAAAATACAAAAAATAAAAGTAGCTTTTATCTACATCGATAACATTGCTCTTGTGTCACATATATAGAACTATTTGATAATCATGCTACCAAAAATGACTCCCAACATGTCATGACCAATTTAAAAGCTCATAAATGGTCGTATATATTATTTTAAAGAAATTTAACTAAATCTACTAGTATTACAAACATTATGATCGACTACCTTACTACAAAGGGAAATTGAGTTATTAGGATAATTATCTTTTCATTTCATTCACATTTGGGTGACTTTTTTTTACACGTCTAGGTAACGAATTTGTTGGAAGTGTTCATATATGACTATTATGACCAATTATAACTTGCTATAATCGGTCATAATGGTTATATGTGAACACATCTAAAAAGTTCGTTATCCAGTTGTGTACTAACATTCATAAAATTTTCAAAAGAATCTAAACTTCTCAAAACAACCCTTTTTCTATAGAAGTATTTACAAAACCCATTAATTCCAAAATATTATTTTAAAATCAACACCTTTCTCAACATAGTTTTCAAAACGTTCACATTATCAGGGTTTCCCAGAAATCATAAGTCCAAAACGCGAGAATGTGTAACGTCATGCCTTCACCTTGCCACAATCCACTGAAGCACCTGAAACCATAAACCAAAACCGTAAGCACGAAGCTTAGTGAGTTCTCCTAAAGTACCAACACCCAACAGATAACATATACAAACAACGACATGTATACCGAGCCTTCAGCATGTCTGGACCGCCTCACCGGGCCTACAACCTTTCTGGACCGCTCCCGAGCCTTCGACATGACTAGACCCTCTCGCAGGGCCTACAACCTATCCGGACTGCTCCCGAGCCTTCGGCATGACTGGACTGCCTCACAGGGCCTACAGTCTATCCGGACCGCTCGTCAGGCCTTCGGCCTAACCGGACCGCCTCACATGCCTTTAGTCTATCTGGGCCGCCCTGGGTCTCTTTGCCTTCAGCATAAAGCAGGACCGCCTCAACCCGACCACACACACATATCGACATACACGTAACACATAAGCAAGTATATAACATACCGATGTAAATATTACAAGGTTCGTTGACTGGCAGCAAAAAGCAACACAATCTCAACCTAACCACACTACATCAACACATGCTACGAGAAACATATATCCAGAACAGATAATAGGCAGATCTAATAGATCACTAAGAATAGCATCATCCTATCTACCAAGATACCGATATAACAGATCGCCACAACATACAAGCATACGATAAACTAGGATAACAATCCAAAATGGGTCGGCATTCGTGCCTTCGACCCATAAGTACAGTGATAAAAACTCACCTCGCACCGCCAAATACACAGACGATCTCTGGCTGCTGGCTGCCAGCTCCCCGAATTGCAAGCATCAAGACAACAGCTCATCAACAATTGATTCCATGAACAATCTCCAACTACAGATCCATCATCACACGTGTACTAACAGTTACCAAAATGATAATCCATCAACT
The DNA here is from genome assembly GCF_051521515.1 of Lactuca serriola. Classification (NCBI taxonomy): domain Eukaryota; kingdom Viridiplantae; phylum Streptophyta; class Magnoliopsida; order Asterales; family Asteraceae; genus Lactuca; species Lactuca serriola. The sequence continues at coordinate 156,664,559 of NC_136415.1, forward strand.
TCTAGCCACTGACTCAAACTATGAGTCCAATTTAGGGTAAAAGACCTTTTTACTCTTAAGCATGGTCCAAAGCCAAGGCTCAACAAATGACAAAAGGCCCAACATCAAAATAAACTCCTTAAGTCCGATTATGGCCCAATTTTCCAAATTGGGCCTAATTCCTTTCATGGCCTTCACTTAAGAAGATCCAGTTAGCCAAAAGTCCAAACAATTAAATCCCAGACGGCCCAACACAACCCAATACAAACTAAACCTGAATCTTGATCTAAAAAGGCTCAATTTACTTCAAGGCCCACATTTGGCCCAATTTTCCAAATTAGGCCCAAATCCTTATTGAGCCTTATCCAAGGTCCGATCCTCAAATTAGTCAAAAACAACACTTATCCAGATAGTCCATTAGGGCCCAAGTATTAAAGCCCAACAGATGGCCCAATACCCGAAGCCTAAAGCAAAGGAGCCCATAACAGTCGTATACGCCGGAGGTACACTCAGCGTACACAAGACCTCGCATTGACCAAGATACGGGGAAGATGACCAAGTACGAGGAGCGTACTCCTCCCTACGCGGGGCATACCCTCGCAGATTCAAAAGTCCAATATGTGCTTAATGGCTTAAGCACTTAAGCCCAAATTACAGATCCATGGTCCAAATGCACAATAAAGGAAAAAAGTCTCCAACTTTATTACTTTAGACATCCAAAAGTTCTTAATACAAGGTCTTAATCCATTTGCTCCTACTTTATTGTGTCTGAACAAACTATTCAGTTCGAATGTTGGGCGTTCCCTTGCTGAACACTGAGTGTTTCTGGCCAGTTGTCATCATCTGGTGCCAAGCCTTGGCGAGGAAGTAATGGCTCAGATCGCGCAACGTGTCACTCGCTGGTTACTCCTAAAACTAATTATCTTCTAAAATCTGTAACTTTTGTATACGGTCTCCTTTTTGATGTTCTTTATATCCACGAGTAGGCATCGACGGGATCTACAACTTTCGTTTAGACTTTGTCGGCTAATTTGGACTTTATTTTTAAAGTTATATTTTAATAGACTTAGACAGTTAAAATCCGTTAAAAAATTATAACTTTTTCACCCGATGTCCGTTTTTGACTGTCTTTATAGTATAGAGCTCCTATTGACGAGATCTTCGATTCTCGTTTAGATTATGTCGGCTAAAAATTGATCGATATAAAATTCGAATTCCGGGTTGTGCACTGCTATGCTAAATCTTAGAAAAATCATAACTTCCTCACACGAAGTTAGATTTGGGCATTCTTTTTATGAACGCTCTTGGTTTAACGTATACTAAGACTTTTATTTAGATCGCTAAGGCTAAAAAGTATTTTATCGCAAACTCATGTTTTGGTGTCGTGCCGGTTTTGTCGTAAAACTTCGACAGGTCATAACTTCTTCGTTATAACTCGGATTTCAACATTCTTTATATGTACGGAACCCTTTTAACATACACTCTAACTTAGTTAAGATCATTTATTCTAAATAATCTTCTATCCAAGTCATTTTTTATGCATATTGTCTCTAAATTGACTAGCCTGAATCTACGGGTGTTATAATTATCTCCCCCTTCAGATGACTACGTCTCGGAATCATAAAAAAAACAGGGCTTCTATAATGACTCCATACATTATCTTTTCATCCTAGGTAGTAACCGTAACTCCTATGTTCCTTTGAATGAGTATCTAACTCTTTGGACTTCTTGACTGCAGGCGGTGCTCGATATTGCACCCGCTCTCTATCTCATGTTAGACTTTCAAACGTGACCTTCAATTCAAAATCTCGATCATTATTGGAGACTCCTTCTTCTTCTTAAAAAACTAAAGATAAATTCTTTCCTTCTATTACCATAATAGACTAATGGGTCATGTTCTAATGACCTCTCATCATATGATGCAACGCTTAGACTCAAGTCTTTTAGAGTCAAATTCCAGAATCAAGACAGCTTCCATCATGTTCTAATGTGATGTAATCACATTCTATCATGTAGCACTTCTACCTACAAGATCTTACAATGAACGCGACACTTCTATTGATCGTTTCAATTATCTTTCACTTTAATTTCCTGGATTAAGTCAGATGCTACATCGATCTTGGTTCTCTGAACCACGAAACATACTCGTCTTAGTCAGACTTGTTTTGATATAACCAATAGGGTTGGAATAACAATCATCTTCTTAGTCATTACCAAAACGATGGTGACAACATATTTGAACAAAACGGAATCAATTACTAGCTTCTTGGTATCCTTGTCACTTTCCCTGATCCAAGTGCGAGTCCTGTGCTTCCTGTCGTATAGGCCTCTACTACCTTTCACACCTACTCATAGTTGTCCCAAGAATTGTTTCGTAGTCCCCAAGTTCTTATTTCCTAAAATCAGAAAACAATTTAACACATACGAATGTGTCCAAATTATCATAAAAAATTGCCTAGACTATACTAGCACTTCTTCCATGCGTATCTTCAATTATCAATTATGCTTCAACTCGGTTGGTGGAGGAAGTGTCAAATGATGGGATAACTTCATGGATTATACCAAAAATCTTTCTTTCTACAAATCGAAAGTGTACTTCTCCCATATTAGACGTATTATTTATTAGACGCATTCTAAAGGAAAGATACCTCTCGTAAGGTATCTTCCGATATGTATTATTCACTATCTTCAACTTTCTTATTTCCTCTATTTGCTCAGTCTGGTATGAGTCCTTATCATGACGTTCCATACACCATCATAGCTGTTCGAGACAAGATATTTAAGATAGAGAAGGTTTAGACGTGTAATCCTCCTTATTACTCCGAAAAGTTACATGCCGGTTCAATACCGTAATGAAACGTTTAGAAATCTGACACACATAAAGTTTCTAGATCCGGTTGGCAATAGACCATGGATCCGATCAATCGATAGCATCATAAAGCATATAAGACATCTTATAGCATAAATCATTTAGCACATAAAAGAAATTTAGGCATCTTTCCTAAATAAGCTAGTGCTCGTGTCAGTTTTGATGTACATCCTAAAATATATTAGACACACTCCTCATGATCATCGCTTAGTATTCTAAGTTTAAGTCTAGGAACTTCCTAAAATTCCTAGTTCGCTTAAACTAATGTTCTGATATCAACTGTGACTTCCCCAAATTCACAGTCATTTTAAAAATTTTACTTATGCTTATTTAAAAATCAGAGTACCCATTTTATAGAATAATATTGCGGAATTTTTTCCCAGAAAACATGATAAATATATTATCAAAGCATTTCCGAAGAAATGTATTTTGTTTATATTAAAACTTTGGGATGTCATCGTCAATACAGAAACATTAGCATAAACAGACCTTACATTTATTTACACTAATGATTTACATCTCCTTTAATCTCTCAGTGTAATGTGTCCTCGTATCGATACTTGTGATACAAATAAATTGAGTGGGTCAGGTTAGGAAACCTGGTGAGTACATAGTGTTTTCAACCCACAATATTAAAGTTATTTTTTTCATTTTCAAATAATTAACTCAATTACCCATCCCCATTATCTTCTTTATTTCTTAAGGATCTACCCTAAGAATCATATATCATTAACTCATTCATTCCTAAGGATTTTCCTAAGGAATAGGCACGAAGTCCATCGCTGCCAGGGTTTGTATAAAAAGCACTAACTCCATAGCTGCCGATGTTATTTGTTTGGCACTAAGTCCATAGATGCCAGGGTTTATTTCTTTTATTGAAAATATTATTTTAGGGAGTCCACCAACAATACATGTCAATGGTTTTTAGAGTACATATGATGAACATATCTTTCAAAACACCTACATGTTGCGAGCTTGCTAATGTTCCACTGGACTGTCTAGAATAGTCCATGGTTGTCATCTATACTCTGCTAGACAACAGGGTCATCGTATGGGTCACCGATTCTCTTCATCGTTCACCTCTCATCATCTATATCATCTTTCATCTCTCATCATTCATCTCTCATCTCATCTCATCTTTCATCTCTCATCTCATATTTTATCTACCAATCTTTACCCATCATAATTATAGGTATAAAATATGTATAAAGTTTAAATTGAATAAAACATGTATATTTTCTTCAACTAACATAAATATCAAGAACACATATGATATGCACACATAGCATGCAATTTATATTAAATACTTCATATATATATGTAATATGAAAGTAACTATGCACTCATTTGTTAAAGTGACGATTCCAACTCGGGCAGCGCTTCGCTTCTAACAATTCTTTTTTCCTTCCACAAAACCTAGTATCATTACCGCTAGATTTTAGTCTAATATTTATTATGACTATTTATCAGCGATATCGTTTTATAAGTGTTAAACAATACTTTTCAACCACTATGTACAAACAGGGGCCATACATGAAACACCGGAGGCATGACCATTTTAGCATTATAACACTTCTAAAATCTAACAACCCTATGCGGCCCTTCAAAACAGATTTCCCATACCGTGAGTTGTTAAAAAAATATTATAATAACGTTTTTGTAAAATATATTTTAATATATATATATATATATATATATATATATATATATATATATATATATATATATATATATATATATATATATATATATAGTTTATAAGTTCATAATAACGATATTGAACTTAAATGTAAGCTATACTTAAACTAGGTTGAACATAACTCACTTTCTAGGAGGTTTGGCTAGGAACCGGGATCTACAGGGGCAGAACTTCCGAGCTGAAAGCTCTTCTTCTCGGAGCCTTCTGGCACTCCAGGACTCGCCTCTAGCACTCAGGAAGTGATAGTGAATGGGAGGGGCTAAGAGGGGTGTTTGAGAGAGAAAGAATGGGAAAAGTGTGAGTTTTTGGGGTGATTTGCGCCACTATTTATAGGCTGAGTCCGATCAAACATGGTGAGTTCCCTTGCTGAACGCTCGACGTTCGTGGCCAGGTGTCATCATCTGGTGCCAAGCCGTGGTGAGGATGCAGTGGCTTATATCGCACTACCTGTCGCTCGTTGGTTACTCCAAAAACTAATTATCTTCTAAAATCCGTAACTTTTGCATATGAGCTCCATTTTTGATGTTCTTTATATTCTCGTGTATGTATCGACGGGATCTACAACTTTCATTTAGACTCCATCAGCTAATTTTTAAATTTATATTTTAACAGACTTAGACAGTTAAAATTCGTTAACAATTTATAACTTTTTCATCCGACGTCCGTTTTTGACTATCTTTATATCGTTGAACTCCTATTAACGAGATTTTTTTTTCTCGTTTAGATTATTTCGGCTAAAAATTGATCGATCTAAAATTCGAATTCCGAGTTGTGCACTACTATGCTAAATCTTAGAAAAGTCATAACTTCCTCATACGAAGTCAGATTTGGACGTTCTTTTTATGCACGCTCTCGGTTTATGTAGTGGTGTTGATTATGATGGCATGTGTATAATAAAAAAAATCTAGTGACCCATCATGTAAACTCATGAACGCATGAAGTACATAAATCTGGGTTTATCTCTCATTAGTATCGATAGAAAGAGTACAAATGGGTCTTGCAATTTCTCTTTCTAAACTAATGTTGTAACACCGTAAAAATGTAAACAATTTTTTGCATGTTAAAAATCATGTAATTTCATTCACATCCACATTTTAAAACATTGTATCATCATTATCTTAATACAAAACCCCAAGATCAAAACATATAAACTCCGGTGTGTGTGTGTGTGTACAAGTCATGCCGGCGCCTTCCGACGATCATCGCTGGTACCTGAGACACCACACATAACACTGTAAGCATAATTGTTTAGTGAGTTCCCCAAAATACCACATAAACACATATCAACCACTCAAGACTGTAACTTTGTTGACCCTCTGGTCGAATATCTCCGTGGGACCCTCTTGGTCCCATAACTCTGTGGACCCACTGGTCATAACTCTGTAAACTCTGAATCATGCATATCACATATCACAATAAATAACAACACATAATAACATGCAAATACCTTGGCATATAACTCAAAAATACTCTGTCACACAATTTTGTTACCACACTAGGTAAAGTATAGTGAGAAGACTCATCTCAGATGTCTCGGTAATCTCTGACTCGGTAGAAATATGATCTAGCCTCCGCCTAATCACATAAAGTAAATACTCTCATAAATATACTATACTCAACCCTATCTTAGTACCCTCAGAAGGGTAAAAGACCATTTTACCCCTCTCTTGGCTTAAAGGCCACATTGTTGACCAAACTCTAAAAGTTACCAAAACTCAACGGTCAAACTTTGACCCGACTCATCGAGTGCACTTGGGCGACTCGGCGAGTCTACACATGTCCACTAACTCTATAGTCCCGCTTGGCATGTCGAGTTCCTCCCCTTGCTCGACAAGTCACACCTAGCATGAATCGCAGGGCTACCCCGACTCAACTCGTCGAGTCTCAAGAACAACTCGGCGAGTTCCGCCTTGAACTCCAGTCCCTTAATCCCCCTCTGACTCACTGAGTTATTCCCTAACTCAACAAGTCTACTCATTGAGTGATTTACGGGAAACCCTAACCCTACTCGTCGATTTGTTCTTCAGACTCGACGAGTTCATGCTATGCACAAACTCCTTTGACCTCCTGAGGTCAGATCTATTCCTTAAATCCATAAATCTGACCTTCCCAAGCATGATAATCACGTAAGGTTTAGACCTTGACAGTCATATAACATCTAGATGGTCTCACTTGGTGATTTAGCCCCAAAAATAACATCCTAAGCTCATGGCTCCCAAAATAACTCATAAAGATCCAAGGGTTAAGGTCTATGGACCTCTTTGAGTCCAGATCCAAAACATACACTTGAGAAGGGACCAGTTGCTCCACATATTCATCCTCTAAAGGGGTTAGAAAACCCTAACTCTAAGAATCAACACCAAAACTGAGGAAGGTCCGAATAAATACCTCAAGATGAAGTCTATGGACTCTAAAATCACCAAAATCGCACCTCCTTCAGCCTCCTCTTGCCTTGGTCACCTCCTTCTTGCAATTACACCAATAAAATGATCAAGAATGGCCTCTCCTTCCTCACAAACGCTCTAGATCTCTTAGGGTTTCTCTATGGGGTTTGGTAGCCGCAAATGATGGCCCTAAGGGTCTTTAAATAGGTCCCAAACCCAAGAAATTAGGGTTTCATTAAACAGCATGGACTCGACAAGTTCCACTCATGAACTCGCCGAGTCCAGCTGTGAACCCGGATAGAATTTGCGACCATACTCGGCGAGTTTAACACCAACTCGCCGAGTTCTCTCCCAACCTCCAAAAAAATAAAGGAATAAATAATATACCTGGGAATCCGGGTGTTACAATTCTCCCCCACTAGAATTAGACTTCGCCCTCGAAGTCTTACTCTGCAAACAACTCTGGATGCTGCTCCCGCATCTCACGCTCTGGCTCCCAAGTCAATTCTGACCCTTTCCAATGCTGCCACTGGACCTGCACCAGAGGCACTTCCTTGTTCCTCAAAACCTTGATCTTCTGATCCATAATTGCCACCGGTCTCTCAATATAGTTCAGGCTCGCATCCACCTGAATATCTTCTAATGGCACCACTGCCGACTCATCGGCTATACACTTCCTTAGCTGTGACACGTGGAAAGTGTCATGGATCTGACCCAACTCTGCAGGTAACTCCAAACAGTAGGCTACCTTGCCTACTCTCATGCTCACCCTGAAAGGACCAATATATTGGGGCCCCAACTTGCCCCTCTTACTGAATCGAACCACTCCTTTCCAAGGAGAGACCTTCAGGAGCACGAAGTCGCCGACCTGAAACTCGAGCTCGGACCGGCGCCTGTCTGCATAACTCTTCTGACGACTCTGAGCGGTCAACAACCTCTGTCTGACCTGCTGAATCTGCTCTGTCGTCTGAAGCACGATCTCGGTACTACCCATCACACGCTGCCCTATCTCTCCCCATCAAATGGGGGTCCGACTCCTCCTCCCATACAACAACTCAAAGGGTGGCATACCAATGCTCGAATGATGGTTGTTGTTGTAGGAAAACTATGCCAAGGGAAAGTATGTGTTCCAACTCCCGCCGAAATCCAACACACATGCTCGGAGCATGTCCTCGAGCGTCTGAATCGTCCGCTCACTCTGCCCGTCGGTCTGTGGGTGGTATGCGGTACTAAAATGTTGTCTCGTACCCAATTCCTCATGAAAATTCTTCCAGAATCTGGAAGTGAAACGCACATCTCGATCTGAGACAATCAAGATCGACACTCCATGCCGCGATACCACCTCTCTCACGTACATCTCTGCCAACCTCTCCGCGGAAGAGCTCTGACTGATAGCAAGGAAATAAGCTCTCTTCGTCAACCTGCCTACAATCACCCATATTGCATCGACACCTCTTGCAGTCCTTGGCAATTTGGTGATGAAATCCATGGTAATCTGTTCCCATTTCCACTCAGGAATCTCTAACAACTGCAGCTTACCATGTGGACACTGGTGCTCGGCCTTAACCCTGCGACAGGTCAAGCATCTTTCTACAAACCATGCGACATCCCTCTTCATATAGGGCCACCAATACTCCCTCTTCAGATCTAAATACATTTTAGTGGCCCCGGGATGGATGGATCAAGAACTTCGATCGATGAGCCTCTTCCATCAAAATGGTACGCGTCCCGCCCACAAACGGTACCCATATCCGACCCTGAAATGTCATAAGCCCCCCGGCTATCGGTAATGAACTCCGATACCAGCTCGACAACTCGCTCTCTCTTCTGGCTTCTTGGCCTCACGGCCTCAGCATGGGCCCCACGAATAGTGTCCAACACCGGAGTCATCACTGTCAATCTGAAACAAACATCTCGCATCGGGGCGTCCTCCGCCCTTCGGCTCAGTGCATGGGCTACAACATTAGCCTTGATCAGGTGGTATAGGATCTCATAATCATAATCCTTCACCACATCCAACCATCTCCTCCGGCGCATATTCAGGTTGGGCTGATCCATTAGATACTTCAGGCTCTTGTGGTTCGTGTATATGGTACACTGAACCCCATACAGATAGTGACGCCAGATCTTGAGGGCGAACACCACCGCACCCAACTCCAGATCGTGGGTGGGATACCTTATCTCATGAGGCTTCAGCTGCCTCGATGCGTATGCTATCACATGACCCTTCTGCATAAGCACCGCTCCCAGCCCAGATATCGACACGCCACAATACACTACAAAGTCCTCCATCCCCTCCGAAAGGGCTAACACCGGAGCTTCGCATAGTCTCTGGCAAAGTGTCTCGAAGGAGGCCTGCTGCTCTGGACCCCATGAAAAAGCAACACCCTTTCGGGTCAACTTGGTGAGTGGCACGACGATCTTGGAGAAATCCCTGATAAATCTCTGATAATAACCAACCAACCCTAGGAAACTCCTGATCTCGGTAGGTGACCTCGGCATCTCCCAAATCATCACTGCCTCAATCTTGGTCGAGTCGACCAATATCCCTTTATGGTTCACAAGGCGCCCTAGGAACTGGACCTCTCGCAACCAAAAATCACACTTGGAGAATTTGGCATAAAGCCTCTCCGATCTCAAAACTCCGAGGATTTCCCTCAAATGTTCCTCATGCTGCTCTCTGGATATCGAATAAACCAATATGTCGTCGATGAACACGATCACCGAGCGATCCGACATCGGTCTGCACACTCTGTTCATGAGATCCATGAACACCGTTGGTGCGTTGGTGAGTCCGAAAGGCATCACCACGAACTCGTAATGCTCATAACGAGTCCTGAATGTTGTCTTATGGATTTCCTCATATCGCACTCTCACCTAATGATATCCATACCTCAAATTGATCTTGGAGAACCAAGATGCCCCCTGCAACTGGTCGAACAAATCGTCGACCCTCGGCAACGGGTAATGGTTCTTGACCGTTAGCTTGTTCAACTCCCGGTAATCAATGCACATCCAGTGTGAACCATCCTTCTTCTTGACAAAAAGGATAGGCGCTCCCCATGGCGAACTGATCGGCCGGATAAACCCCTTCCCCAGCAGCTCCTAGAGCTGCGAGGATAACTCCTGCATCTCTGGAGGCGCAAGGCGATAAGGCGCCTTGGCAATAGGTCCAGCCCCCGGAACCAAATCGATACTGAACTCTACCTGCCTCTCCGGAGGCACACCCGACAACTCTTCTGGAAATACGTCCGGAAACTCATGCACTATCGGGACCTCATCAACTGACCTCGGTCTCTCTGAATCAACCCTTGCATCCATCACATATGCTACAAATACCCTACAGCCCTGCTGTAGACTCTGTCTCGCTCTGGCGGCCGAACAAAATGCTGACCCATAACGTGTACCCTCTCCATACACCGTAAGAACTCCCCCACTGGGGTCTCGTATGGTCACCAGCTGTCTCTCGCAGTTGATGACCACTCCCACTTTGCTCAACCAGTCCATGCCAACGATGACACATACATCTCCCATCGCAATAGGAACCAAATCAATCGGAAACTCAACGCCGAAAATCTCGAGTACACATCCTCGGATCACTTTGGCAGCATACACCGTCCTCTCGTCAGCTATGGAAACTCTCAGAGGTCGACTCAACACCTCTCGACTAATACTGATGTGGTGACTAAAAGCCAAAGATACAAAAGACCGACTCGCACCCGAGTCAAACAACAACAAGGCAGGTACAAAATTCACAAGAAAAGTACCTACGCATAACATAAAATAAACACAACATCCCAACATCAAAATAAATACAAGAAATGATACATACCAGCCACGACGTCGGGCGCAGCGCAGACCTCCTCCGCAGTCAACTGAAAGGCTCTCCCTCGTGCCTTTGGTACCTCGGCCTTCACTGGCCGACTCTCAGTAGCTCTAATAGCAGCAGGGGCAGATCCCTGAGGTGCTCCCTGGGTTGTCCCTCGCAACTGTGGATACTCTGCCTTGCGGTGTCCGGTCTGGCTGCAGTGAAAGCATACTGCAAACCCCTTGGGGCAGTCATTGGCCATATGCCCCTCCTTGCCACATTTGTAGCAAGACCCCGCTCTAGACACCCCATCGTGGCTCTTGCCGCACTTGCCACAAGTGCAGCCCTTCTGACTCCCACATCTCGAATCAGCGGGCTTAGCCCGCTTGGCTGCCGGCTGAGACTACGCCGGTCGCCGATCCCTCCCCTGAGACTTAGCCTCCTCCCTAGCTTGAGTCTCCAGCTCTATCTCCCTCTTCCGGGCATTTTCCTGAAGCTCAGCAAATGTTCGGTACGTTGAGTTCGCCATGAACTCCCGTATATCCCTCCTCAAAATGCTCAGATATCGGCTCATACGTGCCTTCTCGGAGGACACATGCTCTGGGCAGAACATCGCCCGCTCATGGAACATCCTCGTAATCACTGTGACAGACTCAGTACCCTGCTTGAGGGTCAAAAACTCCTAGGCTAAACTCTCCCTCTCCACCTGGGGAACATACTCATCTCAAAAAATAGCAGTGAACCTCTCCTAGGTCACTGCAGCAAGCTCAGCAGGCGTATAGTGCTCCATCACAAACTTCCACCAATCCTTCGCTCCCAAGCGAAGCTGGTTCAACGCGAACCGGATTCTCAAATGCTCAGGAGAGGAGCAAGTAAAGAAACACCCCTCAATGTATGAAATCCACCTCATCGCTGCAATCGGGTCCTGGGTCCCATCAAACTCTGGTGGTTTTGTGTTGCTGAACTCCCAGAACAGCAACACATCACCACCCTGCGGTCTAGCCGCAACTACTGTTGCAGTGGCCGCAGTAACAGCAACATCAGAAAGAGCAGCGTATCTCTCGTCAAATGTCTCTATCAAGGTGGTCTTGATAGACCCGAACATCTCTGGAATCTCAGCGTGGATGGCAGCAGCCACCTCATCATAAATCATTTGGCGGAGCTCCTCTTCGCTCACACCCCCTCCACTAGTCCCTGGTATGTGGCGCGTTCCCACCATGATACCTCTTTGAAATACAACACAAGATATCAAGGACTCGCTCGAGCGTGCACACACTCGATACCCCCAATCCTACTTGGTTTCTGGTACCCTAAGGATTCTTACTTGGGTTGCGTACTGACCCGGTGCCTTCGGTAGTATGGGCCCAATACTCCCGACCACACCGACTCGGCACTCATTCCAAGTCCTCCTCCTAGAGTCTCAAATTTCCAAGCACTCTACTCTCTTAAATAAGCACCTCGCTACTATCTAAACACTCTCAAATATTTCTAGCAACAAAATCCCCTAGACTAAGGCATCATATATCAGGCCACTCTAGTCCTAATAAGAATACCTAGTCTACTCTAGCTTGCATATCATAATTCGTCATATAGCATAACATAACATTTCTGATAGCACTTATTGTAAGGGTATTTTGGGAAATCACCATTCAAACATGGTGAGTTCCCTTGCTGAACGCTCGACGTTCGTGGCCAGGTGTCATCATCTGGTGCCAAGCCGTGGTGAGGATGCAGTGGCTTATATCGCACTACCTGTCGCTCGTTGGTTACTCCAAAAACTAATTATCTTCTAAAATCCGTAACTTTTGCATATGAGCTCCATTTTTGATGTTCTTTATATTCTCGTGTATGTATCGACGGGATCTACAACTTTCATTTAGACTCCATCAGCTAATTTTTAAATTTATATTTTAACAGACTTAGACAGTTAAAATTCGTTAACAATTTATAACTTTTTCATCCGACGTCCGTTTTTGACTATCTTTATATCGTTGAACTCCTATTAACGAGATTTTTTTTTCTCGTTTAGATTATTTCGGCTAAAAATTGATCGATCTAAAATTCGAATTCCGAGTTGTGCACTACTATGCTAAATCTTAGAAAAGTCATAACTTCCTCATACGAAGTCAGATTTGGACGTTCTTTTTATGCACGCTCTCGGTTTATGTAGTGGTGTTGATTATGATGGCATGTGTATAATAAAAAAAATCTAGTGACGCATCATGTAAACTCATGAACACATGAAGTACATAAATTTGGGTTTATCTCTCATTAGTATCGATAGAAAGAGTACAAATAGGTCTTGCAATTTCTCTTTCTAAACTAATGTTGTAACACCGTAAAAATGTAAACAATTTTTTGCATTTTAAAAATCATGTAATTTCATTCACATCCACATTTTAAAACATTGTATCATCATTATCTTAATACAAAACCCCAAGATCAAAACATATAAACTCCAGTGTGCGTGTGTACGAGTCATGCCGGCGCCTTCCGACGATCATCGCTGGTACCTGAGACACCACACATAACACTGTAAGCATAATTGTTTAGTGAGTTCCCCGAAATACCACATAAACACATATCAGCCACTTAAGACTGTAACTCTGTTGACCCTCTGGTCGAATATCTCTGTGGGACCCTCTTGGTCCTAGAACTTTGTGGACCCACTGGTCCTAACTCTGTAAACTCTGAATCATGCATATCACATATCATAATAAATAACAACACATAATAACATGCAAATACCTTGGCATATAACTCAAAAATACTCTGTCACACAATTCTGTTACCACACTAGGTAAAGTATAGTGAGAAGACTCATCTCAGATGTCTCGGTAATCTCTGACTTGGTAGAAATACGATCTACCCTCCGCCTAATCACATAAAGTAAATACTCTCATAAATATACTATAATCAACCCTATCTTAGTACCCTCAGAAGGGTAAAAGACCATTTTACCCCTCTCTTAGCTTAAAGGCCACATTGTTGACCAAACTCTAAAAGTCAACAAAAGTCAATGGTCAAACTTTGACCCGACTCTTCGAGTGCATTTGGGCGACTCGGCGAGTCTCCACATGTCCACTAACTCTATAGTCCCGCTTGGCACGTCGAGTTCCTCCCATTGCTCGACGAGTCACACCTAGCATGAATCGCAGGGCTACCCCGACTCAACTTGTCGAGTCTCAAGAACAACTCGGCGAGTTCTGCCTTGAACTCCAGTCCCCTAATCCCCCTCTGACTCACTGAGTTATTCCCCAACTCGGCAAGTCTACTCACTGAGTGATTTACGGGAAACCCTAACCCTACTCGTCGAGTTGTTCTTCAGACTCGACGAGTTCATGCCATGCACAAACTCCTTTGACCTCCTCAGGTCAGACCTGTTCCTTAAATCCATAGATCTGACCTTCCCAAGCATGATAATCACGTAATGTTTAGACCTTGACACTCATATAACATCTAGATGGTCTCACTTGGTGATTTAGCCCCAAAAATAACATCCTAAGCTCATGGCTCCCAAAATAACCCATAAAGCTCCAAGGGTTAAGGTCTCTGGACCTGTTTGAGTCCAGATCCAAAACATACACTCGAGAAGGGACCAGTTGCTCCACATATTCAACCTCTAAAGGGGTTAGAAAACCCCAACTCTAAGAATCAACACCAAAACTGAGGAAGGTCCGAATAAATACCTCAAGATGAAGTCTAGGGACTCTAAAATCACCAAAATTGCACCTCCTTCAGCCTCCTCTTGCCTTGCTCACCTCCTTCTTGCAATTACACCAACAAAATGATCAAGAATGGCCTCTCCTTCCTCACAAACACTCTAGATCTCTTAGGGTTTCTCTCTGGGGTTTGGTAGCCGCAAATGACGGCCCTAAGGGTCTTTAAATAGGTCCCAAACCCAAGAAATTAGGGTTTCATTAAACAACATGGACTTGCCGAGTTCCACTCATGAACTCGCAGAGTGCAGCTGTGAACCCGGATAGAATTCACGACCATACTCGGCGAGTTTAACACCAACTCTCCGAGTTCTCTCCCAACCTCCAAAAAATAAAGGAATAAATAATATACTTGGGAATCCGGGTGTTACAAATGCTCTCAAAGTGTTTATTACATAAACGAGTGTCACTCACTTCCTATTTAAAGGAAAGACAACTCATCACACAATACAAGTGTGTAAAGCACAAATACATCCAAGAATGACTTTGCACTCTAACATTCTCCCCCTCAAAGTAACACCGGTCATCAAATCCACAAATGAATACCTGAATAACCCACTTCGAATACCCATCATTCTCCCCCTTTCTATAATAAAAAAATGATTATAAAACCCATTAAGGGTGAGAAGCGCCCGAGGAATAAACTTCACAATACTCCCCCTTGATATGTACCAAAAATGAATCACCGAAAAACTTGCACGGAAAAACAATCATGAAAAAGCCTCAAAAAATTTCCAATTTGTGAAATTTTTTGACTTTTGGGTAAATGTTGCAAGATTTTCCAAAATCCGGGTAAAAATTGTCAATAACAGAATTCTGCAGGGACCCGTTGTACCAAAAACTGCTTAATATCCGAAACTCTACCCCATTTGCGAAATTGGGCATAAAGTGAAATTTCGCACCAACTGCATGTACTAATTTTGTAAAATCTTCAATTTCTCTTCTTTATTACCTCAATTTCATAGTTGGGTATTTTCTGCCAACATTCGAAACTGCAGGGACTCACTTCAAAACTTCAACATTCTTCAAAATGTTTTACACCAATTTCGAATTTGGATCGATTTTGCCAAATCTTCAAAACATTAGGGACCAATTTCGAAACTTTATTTGGTTTCTTCACCAATTCGTGTTACTAATGACGAATTTGCTTTTCTCTTACTACGACTTCGACAGTCGAAGCACAACCCAAAACCCTTCACTTTTAGGTTCAAAGAATTCTTTAATCGAATTGAAAATCAACAAGCCTTCGACTATTGAACCATCAAGCCTTCATTCGCTTTCAACAAGCACACTTCGCTTTTCAAAAACCTTCATGAATCGAACTATAGTAACTCGACCATCGACTACAGTGCTTCGCACATTGACTTCAAAACACGGTTCCATGGCCTTTGAAATCTTCGCTTTTTGTTACTATCCTTTATCTTTTCATTCATCAAAATATGACATACCACTCACTATACCAAAATCCATTACAATCGAACAACCACAATCGATATCAAAAGCTTGATAACGGGAGTTTATTAATTCCAAAATCAACCAGATCATTTTCAACCATCGACATCAATAATGAATCCTCCTTATTCGCTTTTCATTCCAGTCAATATCAATATTCAGCAACCAAGTCGATCCATCTAAATCTAACCCATGGCTTTCGAAATTAGATTACAAATCGACATCAACAACCACACGTCGCTTTCTATACAACAATGAACCAAAATCCAATATAGTCGAACTCGCAATCAATCATCAGACTTCTCTATCAGAATCTTCCCATCGACCATATTGATTTTAACATATCGCCTCTCAGATCTATCAATCAACAACCAAAACAAAATCGATTTTGTTCCCAAGCATACCATATGACATCCCCAAAATCACGGCCAGAGAAGACCGGTTTGTTTATGCTTTGTTTAAAAATCAGAGTAACATTTTAAATAAAAGTGTTGCGGAATTTGTCCCAAAACAAAATATGATAAAGATTTATCAAAAGCATTTCCATAGAAATGTATTTCATTAAAAGACTTGGGATGTCATGTTCGTACAGATCAAAAGCATAAACAGTACAATATAAGCCTTATTACATTATTTCATATCTACAGGCCTATATCTGTAATCCCTCGTCCAAACATCATATCTATGCTCAAGCGCCACTACCTGTAATACATAAAACTGAGTGGGTCAGGCTTGGGAGCTTGGTGAGCACATAGGGTTTTCAACCCACAATAAATAATTTTATTAACTTCATTAAATTAAACAAACCCGATTACCCGTTCCCGTTATCCTCACATTACGTCCATAAGCATCTATCATAAGGGACCTATCCTAAGGATTATCATCGAGACAGACACTACTGCTAAGGGGATTCCTCAGCAATAAATGTCCTTAAGTCAACCATGTGGGGGATGGAGTACATCTGGTGAGCACACAGTTCAAATAAACACACAGTTCGAATAAACACCTACAGGTTGCGAGCCTGCTAGTGTTCCACTGGACTGTCTAGAATAGTCCGTGGTCGTCATCTATACTCCGCTAGATGACTAGATCATCAATAACATCTATAACGAGGCCTCTCATTATTTTATTTTGTCACACAGCAACTATTACATCTACCCATGTTTTACCCAACACATTTTGTAGATATAAAATACATACACAGTTTAAATCATTGAAAACATGTATAACAATGTTCATTCAGCATAGATAGCAAGTATTCAGATAATATGCACACATAGCACGTAATTTATATAAAATACTTCATATCTATGTGTAAGCTGAAAATAACTATGCACTCACCTGAGTAGGTGGTGACTCGGCGCTTGGACAGCACTTCGTTACTCTTAACACACTTTTCCTTTGGCAAAACCTAGTATGATTGCCACTAGGGTTTAGTCTAATATTCACCGCGACTAATTAGTAGTCTAGCTATTATTACTATTATATAAGCGTTAAACGATACTTATATAACCCATAATAATAGCCCAAGTACTTATTATAAGGTCTTAATAACATTACTATATTAAAACATAAGCTAAACTAAAGATAGGTTAGACGTAGCTCACTTACAGCGGGTTTTCTCGAAAATTGGGCTTCGCTGGAGTAGCGTTCCCGAGCTTCCTTCGGGTCCTAGGGGGTTTACCTAGGCTTTCAAGGGGGTTAGGGAGGCTAGAGAGAGAAACTAGAGAGAGAAAGTGAGTTTGGGAGGTGTGAAGAGAAGGCTAGACCCGACACCTCTATTTATAGTGAAAATATCTGATGGACTCGCCGAGTTGGTCCATGTGGTGGCCTTCTGGTGGTGCCACGTGTCCAATTCTGGTGGTGCCATGTCACCCCTATCGCGTATCAGCCTTTGAACTTAGAAAAATCATAACTCTCGCATACGAGCTCCGTTTTCGACGTTCTTTATATCCACGCGTAGGTAAAATCAATATCAACAACTTTCATTTAGACTCCGTCGGCTAATTCTCGACCGATCTCAAATTTAACAGTAGAACGCGTTTAGACTGTTAAATGACCGCGAAGAATTCGTAACTCCTTCATACGAACTCCGTTTTCGTCCATCTTTTTACCGTTGAGTTCCTATTAATGAGATCTTCAACTCTCATTTAGGTCGCGTAAGCCAAAGACCGCTCGAACTAAAATTCAAGTTTTAGGCCGTGCACTACTAAATCTTAGAAAAATCATAACTTCCTCATACGAAGTCAGATTTGGGCGTTCTTTTTATCGACGCTCTTAGTTTAACATATTCTACAAATTTCGTTTAGATTGATAAGGCTAAATCTCGCTCTATCATAAATTCACTATTTACGCTTCCCGGTGTCGTGCCGGTTTTGCCGTAAAACTTCGACGGACCATAACTTCTTTGTTATAACTCGGATTTCGGCGTTCTTTATATGTACGGAAACCTTGAGACATATTCTACAACTTTATGTAGAGATATCAGGATTGTATTGATGGGTTTTAGCCATAAGAACTTTCCTATGTGCGCATGCAAAACCTATTGCTTGGATCTAGGCTTTGTAATTAAACATGCTTTGAATCCAAGACTTCCAATGGCTAATTAGGTTAAATAACAACATTGAAACAGATCTAGAACTATACCTTTGAGTTCTTTGTTGATCTTGAGGTCTTGGAGCTTCTAGAGTCACAAATGTCACTCCTCTAATGGCTTACAAACACCAATAGCAAGGAAGATGATTTAGGAGAGAGGAGAGGGGAGGAAATCGGCCAGGGTTCTCTTGCTTTAGGAGAGATGCCGAATTCCTTATGCCATGGGGTCTATTTATACTTGTAGACTCCTTAAGGGTTACAACCTAAACCCTAATTGGATAATCTTCTCTTAAGGCTATCCAAATCTTTTCGATAGATAAGCCTTGGACGAATTAGCTATCCTTTTAGCTTCTAGAATTCGTCCCTTGTATATCTACAAGGATTTACAGTCTAAAGCTTAACTATCAAACAATTGACAGTTTATACCCCTTTATTTAATTAATCTCTTTAAGTCACCAAATTAATTCTAATTAATTCTATGACTTATAGTAATCAAATAACAATATATTATTCATTATATTATTCTCATAATATATTAATAATATTTAATCTCTCGTAATAAATCATCCTATCAAGTTGCTATGGTGAAGGCAACCCAAAAGGACCATGCACAACCGGGTCAAATACTTGCCTAATATAGTTGCAGCCTTAGACACTATTCCAACAGTCTCCCACTTGGATAAGTCTAGTAACTATATACACAAGTACAATTCGGTTTGCAATCGTAGCTCTCAAAGACGCTGTCAAACTCTGATCTAATCAATCTTGTCCTTTAGATAAGGGAACGTATAGTCCTCTGTTAGATATCATGCTGACAATCCTATGGAATGGTTAGTCAAGCATTTAGGTTTCTCGATCTCTGATTCATTTGACATAGAACTTAATCGAACACATCAATTCAGTTCTGACCGGGCCCGGCACATAATTCAAATCAAATCATCGAGCGGCCGAGATATCACTTTTACCTTCTTAGATAAAAGTTACAGATAAACTTCGACTTATATGCATTTACTTATCCATTAACCAACTATACACAACAATGCGATTTATAACACCAAGTTACTGATGCGTTTTCGCATTATCAATGTACAATCAATTAACAAATAACAAACCATATATCTAGGTTTTAAGACTATATGATATTATCGTCTTGCGATCACCTTTTATATCATATTCCATAAGGTGATTCCAGCAAGCGCGGGTTTGTTCCAATGCTCAAAACTAGTTCATAAGCACTCATGAACGTTGCAGCAACCCTTTGCTATGTCTAACACCATTTAGACATTCTACACACCAATTCATGACAATCTTCATTCATATCTACTTCCAACATATGAACGATTGTGGACCATTTGAACAATTTCTATTATTCTTAATAATTTCAATTATTCTGGAAGTCAAAACATGCAAAATGAAACAATAGCTAAACAATTAACATAAGATAGTAACATTACTCATAAATAAAACTCCTTTATTTAATCATCAAATGTTAATTACATTTATCTATTACACGTTTCTAATACTATCTAATCTATGTTAATATCATCCTTCAGCCCAATACTCCTAGCATGCTGCAAGTGCTTAACCCTACTCAGTCCTTTTGTGAGCGGATCTGCTGGGTTATCTTCTGATGATATCCTCTTCACTACGAGTTGTCTTTCTTCTACACGATGTCTAATGAAGTGATATTTTCTGTCGATATGTCTTGATCTACCATGATCCCTCGGTTCCTTGGTCAAGGCAACCGCTCCTTCGTTATCACAGAAAATCTCCATAGGCTCCTTTATGGCAGGTACAACTCCAAGGTCACCGATGAAGTTCTTTAGCCATATTGCCTCCTTCGACGCTTCGCTCGCTGCAATGTACTCTGATTCGCACGTTGAATCAGCTACGGTCTCCTACTTGGAACTCTTCCATGTCACTGCTCCTCCATTTAGGGTAAAGACCCAGCCCGACTGCGAACGATAATTGTCCCTATCGGTCTGAAAACTGGCGTCACTATACCCTCGCACCTTCAAGTCATCACTCCCTCCGAGGACTAAGAACCATTCCTTCGTCCTCCGAAGGTACTTAAGGATGTTCTTCACCGCAATCCAATGTGCTTTGCCAGGATTCCCTTGATATCTGCTAACCATGCTCAAAGCAAAGGCTACATCAGGGCGAGTACATGTCATAGCGTACATGATTGAGCCAACTGCGGAAGCATATGGTATTCGGCTCATTTTTGCTATCTCAGCTTTGGTACTCGGACTTTGAGTCTTACTCAACTTGGCATTACTTTGTATCGGTAATTCTCCCTTCTTCGAGTTTTCCATACTAAAACATTTTAGTACCTTCTCTAAGTAAGTGTTCTGACTAAGTCCAATTAGTCTCTTAGTTCTTTCTCTTACTATCCTTATTCCCAAAATGTAAGAAGCCTCTCCGAGGTCCTTCATAGCGAAGCACTTCCCGAGTCAGGACTTAACCTCCTGCAGAGTCGGGATGTCGTTTCCTATGAGTAATATGTCATCAACATATAGAACGAGAAAGCTTATTATACTCCCACTGGCTTTGACATATACACAAGATTCGTCTTCACTTCGTACAAATCCAAACTCTTTGACTTTCTCATCGAAGAAAAGGTTCCATCTGCGAGATGCTTGCTTAAGTCCATAAATGGACTTCTCAAGCTTACACACTCTATTCGGATGCTTCGGATCCACAAACCCCTCCGGCTGAGCCATGTAAACATCCTCAGCCAACTTTCCGTTAAGGAAAGCGGTCTTGACATCCATTTGCCAAATCTCAAAATCATGAAATGCGGCAATTGCTAGAATCACTCTAATAGATTTAATCTTCGCAACTGGTGAGAAGGTCTCATCATAGTCAACTCCGGGAGTTTGAGTAAAGCCCTTCGCAACCAATCACGCTTTATATGTGTGCACGTTTCCATCTACGTTGGTCTTCTTCTTGAAGATCCATTTGCACCCAACGGTCTTACGTCCGGGCACATAGTCAACCAAATTCCAAACTTGGTTATCATACATGGATTGGATCTCGCTATCCATTGCCTCTTTCCACTTTGCAGACTCCGGGCCTGCCATGGCTTCCTTATAGCTATTAGGTTCATCAAGATTTATTAGTGTACCATCACTAATATACGTGTCCCCTTCGGCAGTAATATGAAAGCCATAAAACTGGGGATGAACTCTAACTCTATCAGAACGTCTAAGAGGTAAGGACTCGTCAATCGGTTCAACCGGAGTTTCCTCCTCGGGTTGAATGCTAGCGGTAGAGGTTCCTTCATCTATCGACTCTTGAATCTCTTCAAGTTCGATTTGTCTCCCACTGTCTCCTTGGCTTATGAGTTCTCGCTCTCGGAAAACTCCTCTCCTCGCAACGAAGACAACATTGTCCTTCGGTCTATAGAAGAGATATCCAAAGGATGTCTGCGGGTAGCCGATGAAAATACATCGCTCACTTCGAGGTTCGAGCTTGTCGTGAGTATCTCATCTTACGAAAGCCTCGCAACCCCAAACCTTGATATGTGCCAACGAGGGAGCTTTCCCTTTCCACATCTCGTGAGGTGTTTTGGCAACCTTCTTAGTAGGGAATCGGTTAAGGATATGGGCGGCAGTCTCCAAGGCATACCCCCAAAAAGAGATAGGTAGTGAAGCACGACTCATCATAGAGCGAACCATATCCAATAAGGTTCGATTACGCCTTTCTGCCACACCATTCAACTGCGGTGTCCTAGGAGGCGTCACTTGTGAAACTATTCCACACTCCTTGAGATAATCGTGGAATTCAAGACTTAGGTACTCTCTTCCTCGATCTGATCGAAGCATCTTGATTTTTCTGCCCAATTGATTCTCCACTTCATTCTTGAACTCTTTGAACTTTTCAAAGGTTTCTGACTTTTGCTTGATTAAATAGATATACCCATATCTACTATAATCATCGGTAAAAGTCACGTAGAAGCGGTTCCCATCCTTCGTGGTTGATCTAAACGGTCCACATACATCGGTATGTATTAGGTCCAATAAACCCTTGCCCCTTTCACATGTACTCGTGAAGGGTGACGTAGTCATCTTTCCAAGTAAACAAGACTCGCATGTGTCATCTTCCCTAAGGTCAAATGACTCCAACACTCCATCCTTTTGGAGTTGGGCTATGCGTTTCTTGTTGACATGTCCAAGACGACAATGCCACAAGGATGCTTTATCCATACTAGTGGAAGAATCAATATTCAAAACATCATTTCCTAAGTTATCAACAATCATAACGGTTTCATATATTCCATTACATGGTATAGCTTCAAAGTAAAAGACACCATTTAGATAAGCCAAAATAGAACCATTCTCATTATTAAAAGAAAATCTAAATCCTTGTCTATATAAACCATGAAATGAAATGATGTTTCTAGCCATTTCTGGCGAATAGCAACAATTGTTCAAATCTAAAACCAAACTATTCCTAAGCACTAAAGAATACACTCCAATCTTGGTCACAGGCGACGATCTTCTGTTCCCCATGATTAGATTGATCCTTCCTTGCTCCACATCCCTACTTCTTCTTAGTCCCTGCACATTAGAACGAATGTGATAACCACAACCGGTATCAAGAACCCAAGAAATAGCATGATTAGAATCGTTAGATTTAATTGTGTATATACCTGCGAAAGACGGCTTGATCTTTCCTTCTTTGATTGCTTGCAGGTACTCTGGGCAGCTTCTCTTCCAATGTCCTATCTTGTGGCAATGGTGACACTCTGCCTCTTTCGGGTTAGGACAGGGCTTGGCGAGATCAACTTTGGTCCTACTAGAAGAGGCACCATCTCGGGCTTTGACCTTGCGATAGTTCTTCGATGAAGCCTTCCTCTTCTTTCCCTTTCCTTGACCAATAGCCAAGACAGGAGCAGTAGGTGGATTGGGAGTAGGTGCAACAGACTTGTCTTTGAAGTTGCTCTCGGCGACCCTCAAAAGACCTTGGAGTTTGCTTAGGGTGACCTCCTCTTTGTTATGTGGTAGGTCATCCTAAATTGGTTGTACATCGGAGGCAAAGAGTGAAGCACCATGTCGATCGCCAAGTTTTCACCGAAGTCAACGTTTAACTTGCGAAGGCGGTCGACATACCTTTGCATCTTTTGCAGGTGTACGGTAAGAGATTCTCCATGACCCATCTTGGCGGAAATCATGTTGGTGAAAATCTCATAACGCTCTTGTCTCGCGTTTTGGTGGTATCTCTCCAATAAGTCTTGATGCATCTCGTACGGGTACATGTCCTCGTAGGACTTTTGGAATTCGGAGTTCATGGTGGCAATCATGATGCAATGTACCTTCGTTGCATCTCGCTCATGAGTCTCAAAAGCGGTGATTTCGGCCGGAGTAGCGATTTCGGGGTTGATTTTCTCGAGCTTCTCATCGAGGACATACTCCTTATCCTCATAGCGAGCAATGGTGCGAATGTATCTTATCCATTCGCTAAAGTTCGTTCCATCGAAGGTGACCTTTTGGCAAAGGCTCATCAACGTGAAAGAACTAGCAGCAGCGTTGTTTGCGTTCGACATCTACAAAAGGAAAGGACAAAGATAGATTAGAATAAGAATCCTTAATTATCACCCAATAAGAAAAATTAGGGATAGGATCCAACAATAACATTTACATACTAGAAAAGGGATGTCGTAATCTAACATGCAAATAAATTGAAGGTAAGTGAATGACGATTCACTAATTCTCCATCACAAAACTTAAACTATTAGTCCTAAGTGTATTGAGAATTCCTAGGTTCGGATGAGATTCATTGAAACTATTCAATGGCATGTTTAAATCTCGATATGCCCCTCTTGTTTGTGACTGGGATACCGAGGATCACAAAGCGGGTGTGAATTACCATGCAAATTCACATGGTGCCTTCATTGTAACGATCACCTATTCGATGTGCCGGTAAACCACACACGCTCCATCAAACTATGATAAACAATGAATCACCCTTTGCCACCTTTGCTTAGAACCAATTAGTGTGCCGGTAAACCACACACGCTCCACTAACTTCTTAGCAAGGGTGCAAAGTGTAATTTCATGGGATCGCATCAATTCACTTTTCCTAAAGTAACTAAGATTGGGAAATTTTAAAAATATGTAGTTACTTTATATTTCTTATTATACTTTTAATGAGAGGATGAGGTTGCCCTATCCTACCCGTTCGGCTAACGACCCTCCACCGATCAAGCAAGCGGTGGGTGTGAGTGTACACCCATTAAGCGCCATTTTATAGGCCGCAACCTTATACCCACCTTATAGATCAGCTTCGTGAATGAGGCCTACTAACGGTAAGACTAGCATTTAGTTATACATATATATATATATATATATATATATATATATATATATATATATATATTATTCTAGTAATATCTTATTAGTATAGGGTTGTATTTTAAAACTTTTAAAATCTAGGGTTTGAAATTTAAGTTGTCTAAATTAAAACTTTTAATCACAAATATAAATTTCAAAACTTGTGGGTAAGTTTTAAACATTTTAAAACATGGAGGATCAAATAACAAATAATTCCAATTAACAATTAATATCCTAATTATCTATATTTGAATTTATTCAAGATTTCTTTGAAAGATAATTACCAAAATAATTAAAATAATTAATTAATTATCATATAAGGAAATTAAATATTTTATTAGTTGATAAATACCTTTAACTAGATCAAGATAATAGTCATATATATCAAAAAATCGGATTTAGATTGATCTATTATGATTAAGGTAAGTTTCCATAAGATAATTATGAAAAAATCCCGAATCTGGCCATTCCTGACGCCTGGACTCGCCGAGTGCACAAAGGGACTCGCCGAGTCCACTTTGGAACTCGCCGAGTCCATGACTCAGAAACCAAAAATCGAATTTTGCAGGTTTGTTTCAGTTAATCAAGCAACAATTTAAAGAAAACCAAGCTAGGCTCTGATACCACTGATGGGTTTTAGCCATAAGAACTTTCCTATGTGCGCATGCAAAACCCTATTGCTTGGATCTAGGCTTTCTAATTAAACATGCTTTGAATCCAAGACTTCTAATGGCTAATTAGGTTAAATAACAACATTGAAACAGATCTAGAACCATACCTTTGAGTTCTTTGTTGATCTTGAGGTCTTGGAGCTTCTAGAGTCACAAATGTCACTCCTCTAATGGCTTACAAACACCAATAGCAAGGAAGATGATTTAGGAGAGAGGAGAGGGGAGGAAATCGGCCAGGGTTCTCTTGCTTTAGGAGAGATGCCGAATTCCTTATGCCATGGGGTCTATTTATACTTGTAGACTCCTTAAGGGTTACAACCTAAACCCTAATTGAATAATCTTCTCTTAAGGCTATCCAAATCCTTTCCATAGATAAGCCTTGGACGAATTAGCTATCCTTTTAGCTTCTAGAATTCGTCCCTTGTATATCTACAAGGATTTACAGTCTAAAGCTTAACTATCAAACAATCGACAGTTTATACCCTTTTATTTAATTAATCTCTTTAAGTCACCAAATTAATTCTAATTAATTCTATGACTTATATTAATCAAATAACAATATATTATTCATTATATTATTCTCATAATATATTAATAATATTTACTCTCTCGTAATAAATCATCCTATCAAGTTGCTATGGTGAAGGCAACCCAAAAGGACCATGCACAACCGGGTCAAATACTTGCCTAATATAGTTGCAGCCTTAGACACTATTCCAACATGTATCACACTTTAATTTTGACGCTTATTTTTATTCTTTATTAATTATACATTTATAATTAAATTATAAGCACATAAATACACATAATTCACATAATACTCAAATATTTTATCTTAAAAAGAGTTACAATAGTTGACCTAGACTATTACATTGACAAATATGCTTAGCCCTGAAACCCAGGCGTTACATACCACCTCGACATCAAGCTATTGATCATTTCAATTCGTCCCCAAACCATTGACCATCAAATTTCTTCAATTGTTCGCTTCGTTTTCCAGGAAGCAGCCATAGACATCTACCTATCAATTTCAAATCGAGTTTGATTCCCAAATCATCTCCTTCGAACATCGACTCCAAACACACCGATTTCATTCAATAGATTGATAATCGAACATCCCATGTAATTTTGACTATTGAGTTGACTCATCAAAAACCAATTCAAATACATCACAAATATCCAAAATTGAACTTGTATGAATGTTTGGATCTCTTCAACAAATCCCAATTCGACATCTCAATAAACTTTTTCCAATCAAACACGGTCATTCAAATGAAATCAACAAAAACAATTCGAAGTAGTCACATACTCGTTCGACTTAGACCCAACACGATTTCGATTCATCAAACCTAAATCCAAATGACTCATTCGATTCCCGACCCATCCAAATCGAATTCAGCAATCGACCCCAAGCAATACTGTTCAAATTTAAAGCGACTCAGACCAAGTACAACAAAATCGAAATCGATTTCAGATTTATCAAGAATCCGATTTTGACTTTCGCGTTGACTGTTTCGTTCTTTCAGACGACTTCGACCAAATACAACTCCAAGAATATTCATTCTGGATTCAATCAATGAAAGCGGATCGATATAATTTTTGGGCTAAAAATTGTATGCATCAATGAACATTAATGAATAATAAGATTTGTTGTTTGGGCTCAATATTTTGATTGAAGTTTTGGACTTAAAATTGATCAGATCATGAAATTGGATGATATTAAAAAAGAATTGTGTTTGGATGAACAATGAATTTCAAATGAATTGCAATTGGGCTCAACAATTAATTATAAGAATAGTAACATTCAAAGATTAA
This sequence comes from Lactuca serriola, assembly GCF_051521515.1. Taxonomy (NCBI): domain Eukaryota; kingdom Viridiplantae; phylum Streptophyta; class Magnoliopsida; order Asterales; family Asteraceae; genus Lactuca; species Lactuca serriola. The sequence continues at coordinate 156,691,885 of NC_136415.1, forward strand.
ACAAAATGAGTTTGATTTTGGTTTTGTTCTAAACAAAAATAATTGGATCAATAATGGGGTTGAAACATATTTGATCCAATGAGGCAAATCGATCAAAAATTGAAAAACGCAAAATACGAATCAAAATTATTGACTTTTTGGAATCCATTTGAGATTTTGTGATACATTTTTGACGATCCAAGTTCCATTTTCAACGAACGGATCAAATTTAGAAGATCTTGGTTCTTTTGTTGGAATGAGAAAATCTCCAATTTGAACATTGTACCACCCAGTATACGTGATGTACAACTCGGTCTTCATGTTCTTCATCGATCCAAGAACATCTTCATAAGAACCATCAACATTTTTGGATTTTGACTTCAAATTCAATGCAACACTTAGAGATTGTTGCTTTGGAACACAAATTTGTTTCACGGATTTCAGATTCACAACAACATTCGACGATTTTTGTGAATAAACCCGCTTGTTCTTTCGTTTAATCTTCTTCTTCTTTTTCTTTCTCATCTTTTTTGCATCTTGAAGATTTGATTTCATGAACAAACCCACTTTCCACAACTCCAACATTTTGAATTTGAATCAAATCTGTTGGAGTTTGATACTTGTGAACTTCTTGGATCACCAGCTTCCGATAAGGAATCATTCCTTCAAACAAATCACAAGAACAAAAAATATCATCGGTTTAAACTCCAATTGAGCAAAAAAACTTTTTCATCTTCATGAGAATCAAATTGAACTCCTTTTTCCTGAACATCAAGAACATCCGGGTAAGAAGCAAGACCATCATCACCATATTTGCATTCATCAAAACGAATTCCTTCAATTACTTTGTCTTATTTCTTCTTCTTACTTCTTTCATGATAAGTTGTTACCAAACGATCAAGCAACACCTTATGATGATCATGATCAATATGATAGCCATTGAACTTTCCACATTCACATTTCTCCTTAGAAATGAGTGCATTTCGTTTGAAATACCCGGTTACAAAACAATTGAGAATTCCTTCAAAACTAAATGACTAGGGATAATCCTCCATAAGCCAATCATCACGAATTGTTTCTTCCATATTTGATCAATCGAAATGAACTTGAGTTTTCTAGAGAGAGAAAGTGATTTTGAATGGGTTTTCTAGAGAGAGAAAGGAAAAATCACTTGAATTCTAGTGAAGAAAATCGAATTATGAATAGAATATATGATGAATTCGATTTCTAGAATTCAAAAACTCTCCAAAACACAAAGATCAAAGATCAAAAAGATTCACAAAATCAAGAATGCCATGAAGGATCAATTCTTGATCAAATAAAGAGCACCCGCTCTGATACCAATTGTAGTGGTGTTGATTATGATGACATGTGTGGAATTAGAAAAGATCTAGTGAATCATCATGTAAACTCAAGAACACATGAAGTAAATAAATCTGGTAGCTCTCATTAGTATTGATAGAAAAAGTACTAATGGGTCTTGTGATTTCTCTCTCTAAACTAATGCTCTCAAAGTGCTTATTACATAAATGAGTGTCACTCACTTCCTATCTATAGGAAAGACAACTAATCACACAATACAAGTGGGTAAAGCACAGATACATTCAAGAGTGACTTTGCACCCTAACAATTTAATGTATACTACAACTTTCATTTAGATCGCTAAGGCTAAAAAGTATTTTCTCGCAAACTCACTTTTTTACGATTCCCGATGTCGTGCCGGTTTTGTTGTAAAACTTTGACAGGTCATAACTTCTTCGTTATAACTCGGATTTCAATGTTCTTTATATGTAAGGAACCCTTGTGAAATATACTATAACTTAGTTAAGATCATTTATTCTAAATAGTATTCTATCAAAAAGTCATTTTTGATGTTTATTGTCTCTAAATTGACTAGCCCGAATCGACAGTTGTTACACAAAATGCGATATTTCTTCATATTAGGGTTAAATTTAGAAACACCTCATACCGGGGATGTTACAACTAACTAGTTGGATGTCAATTAAATTAATGTTTACTCAAAGTGACCAAAATATTGTACACACCATTAATAATCATACCTTATGATATTTAGCCAGTTTTTTTTCTCTTTTATTATTTCCTAGAAACAATAATTTTGTATATGTTGGAAAATATTATTTTCATAAAACAATGTTTTCCAGTTAAATACAAGTGTTGATAATATTTATTAATAATCTAATTATACTAATAATTAGTAACTTGCTACAAAGTGTGACCCTATAGGATTATATTTCATTAGCAATATCATTATATAATGATTCTTGGGCATACAATATCTTTCAATCTCTCACTTGCACAAGTCACATCATAGATTGATATAGACAATGGTGAATGTCTAACAACATTTCACTGCCCCCAATAACACTCAACGAAGAATGCCATCCATCAACATCCAAATCCAAAAAGCTCAAAGCCTTAATTGATGTATAAGGTAAATCTATCACTTATCCCTTTCTTATAGACATCCGGTTGAACATGAGACTTGGATCACAATCAATATCATATGTAGTTCAAATTTGGGTAACGCGTGTTAGATGTCTAACTCTTAACACATAAGAGGAACAATTCCCATCTTGGCTACATAAGTATCTTTCATAGTTCAAACCATACTTGAAAATGGCTTTCATAACTGCCTATTTAAGGATCAACATTTGACCATATCTAAGCAAAACACTCTCTATACTTAATACCCACTATGTATCTCAGTTGTTAAGGATTCAAAGATAGTACCTTTTAATCAATCATTACTCACAACATCAATCTATGAGGTGATCTTGATGTGGGTCCGTTTAGTACTAATTCTTTGAAAAGTACATATGAAACTTGGTTACAACCACTGGCCTACTTTCATCTGGTGAGAGTCAACCAATCCAATTCATATTTTTCTTACTTCATAATTGCTCCCACATTTATAACCGACTATGAACTTTTAGAATAATAAGATTTTTTTATAGATTAAACATGTTAATATAGAGCACAACAAGTATTGATGTGATGATCATATCCTAATATATTAAAATTATATAATAGTTGTTGTCTTAATTTTCCAATATCCCAATACTAAATCCAAATCAAAAACCCATTTCTAGAATAATGAACTCCTATAGCTGAAGTGTGACCATTCATACTTAGCTTAAAAGAATGACTTTATTAATGTGTCTGACTAAATTTAATTTTTACGAATTTTGTGAATACTATCATCTCTGTATTTGGCTTTACTCTAAGTATAGTTAAATATCTTGGAGAATAAGATTGGTGCTCTAATGTGATATAAAGTTTCTTTGAATGATTAAGTACACTCTATAAGTCATAAAAGATTTATAGGTTATCCATGAACGGAAAGCGCCAACCTAGTTTTTCAATGATCTTGTTCATCCAATAATATTTGATTTCAACTTCTAAAGTAGAAGTGTATTCTTATTTAGTAAATTGTGCACTTATGTTTTGGTTGAACCTCATTCAAACAAAACTTACACTTCATTCCATAATGAAGTTAGAATCCAATTATAATTCATAATTATGTATAACTGTTTTAAAGTTGACATATGGTACATCTCTATACATGAAGATCTTCTTCTAAACATATTATCTCATATACATTCTCATAGTTCTTCTTAAGTACTCATAAAATGTCCTTATAGTCACCCACTAACTTAACCTTGTATCTAATTGGTATCTTATGATATGTTCATAGCATGATCATATACCAGGTCTTGTGCATAATATGACATAAATGATAAATTCATTTGTCAAAGAAAATAAAATATAAATCATTTTAACTAGTTCAAACCTATGTGCTAGGTCCTTTTGAGACTAGCTCAAAATGGTGATGTGACATTGCCAAGAATCCTCCAATGGAAGCTTCTATCTCGATCTCTTTTAATATATTTTCAATATATGAAAAAGATTTAAAACTTTTAACATTCATCTCTATCACTCACTATAGATTTTACATTCCAAGAATGTACCTTGTGCTTCCTAAGTCTTTCATTTTAGAAATACTTTCCGAGTCAAGGCGAAAGGGGCTTGCATAGTCAGAATGTAATTTCCCATGATTAAGTATGTCTTGTTCATACAATATTAGGAATATCACTATCATCCCACTATGTAACACCGTAAATTTTCAAAACAAAATTTTCATTTTTTCTAGACACATAAAACTCACATATTATATTTAATAAAACCACAAGTGTCTCAAATGTCAACATAAATCCACAAATTAAAGTCAAATCCCAGAATCCTCAACAAAGTCTCGAACAGGTGTGTACAATCATGCCGACGCCTTCCCTCGGTCCTGAGAAGTACCTGAAACACACATCACACAACACAGTAAGCACAAAGCTTAGTGAGTTCCCCAAAATACCACATACACAAATAATAAGCCTCTTATGGCTATAACTCGGCATGGACGCTCCGGTCTCATGCATCTCGGTGTGGACCCTCTGGTCGTGTGTCTCAGTAAGGAGCCTCCGGTCTCACAGCTCGGTTTGGACCCTCCAGTCCTATCTCAGTGGAACCCTCTGGTCCCACAACTCGGTTTGGACGCTTCGTTCCTATCTCAGTACAACACAGAATATAGCATATATATCACACGGACAAAATGCATAATACGACGTAACTGAAATAAGCACAAAAGACCCTCCGGTCACACATAGATACCACTCATGGTAAGTATAGTGAGAAGACTCACCTCGTAAGTAAGCAAAGAAAACTGGATACCCATCGAACAATCTAATCTCCGCCTACACGTAATAAGCATCTCTAATTAACTCATAAAGATCACAATGTCATATAACTCACGCTAAACTCTTTCTAACTCTTGAGATGGGTAAAAGACCATTTTACCCCCTCCATGGCCCCCATAAACCCTATCTTGACCAAACCTTAAAGTCAATACTCGATTCAACTGCCCATGTTGACCCAACTCGCCGAGTGCAACTATGTTACTCGCCGAGTCCCCGTTGTTTCTTACAATGTCGCAAAAATCCAACTTAACTCGTCGAGATGTCTCATTAACTCGCCGAGTCGCCCTTGTCCAGAATCATCAGGGAAAACCCAAGCCAACTCATCGAGTCAGATCATTGACTCAGCGATTCCCTTCAGTCTGAATTCTCATTCAGACGTTTTAAGGCAAATCTGCTACTCCATACCCTAGATCTAGGCTCCTAAGGCTCGAATGTCACGTAAAGCTTCGATCTTTACGTTCATGCATGGCATATTTTGCTCCAATATGCCAATACAACTCTAACAAGGGTGTTTAAGCACAATAACTCTTATATGGCTGAATAAAGTTGGGACCTTTGGAATTTATGGACGTCACATGGTCCAGATCTGAAGTCTAGACCTCCTGATGGACTCAATGCACTCAATGTCCCAACAAAAGGTGGTAAAAGCCCTAACTTCCATAACCATGAGATCTAACCAATAAGATGAGAAAGGTGTAGGCTTTTTACCTTCCATAGAAGCTCTGGTCGATATAGCAATAGATCCAATAGTTTCTCCTCGTTCCTTGATGGATAATCTTCTCTTCTCTTCAAAAGATGCACTAGAATACTCAAAGATTAGCTCTATAACTCTCTTAGCTCACTACAAACGTTTATGGTTTCACACAGGGGAGTTAGGCAGCTGGTGAGGCAGAAATGAGGACATAAGTTCTCTTAAATAGGCCCCAACCCCGGAGATTTAGGGTTTCACCTCACAGCGCCAACGTGGCGATTCAGCTCTCTTACTCGTCGAGTCGATCATTAAACCCACATGACCAAATCCAACTCTACTCGACAAGTTAGGCTCACAAGTCGTTGAATCACTCATGAAGTACCAATAATAAAAATAAATAAATATAAAGTAAATACCTGGGAGTTAGGATGTTACAATTCTCCCCCACTAGAATCAGACTTCGCCCTCGAAGTCAGGCTCCGGAAACAACTCTGGATACTGCTCGCTCATCTCGGACTCCGGCTCCCAAGTACACTCGGACCCCCTCCGACGTTGCCACTGGACCTGAACCACGGGCACCTCTTTGTTTCTCAAAACCTTCACTTTCCGATCCAAAATCGCAATCGAACTCTCGATATAATTCAAGATCGCATCCACGTGAATGTCCTCTAAGGGTACCACTTCTGTCTCATCGGCTGCACACTTCCACAACTGAGACACGTGGAAGATGTTATGAATCTGGCTCAACTCTGCTGGTAGCTCTAACCGGTAGGCTACCCTACCAACCCTGGCAATCACTTTGAAAGTACTGATGTATCAGGGCCCTAACTTGCCCAAGTTTCCTGAATCGGATCACCCCTTTCCATGGGGATACCTTCAAGAGGATAAAATCTCCAACCTGGAACTCTAGCTCAGATCGTCGCCGATCTGCGTAACTCTCCTGGCAACTCTGGGCTGTCAGTAACCTTTTTCTGACCTGCTGAATTTGCTCGGTTGTCTTTAGCACTATCTTAGTGCCACCCATCACTTGCTGGTTTACCTCTCCTTAACAGATGGGAGCCCGACACCTCCTCCTATATAGTAGCTCAAATAGAGGCATACCAATGATTGAATGGTGGCTGTTGTTGTATGAAAACTCAGCCAAGGGAAAATAAGTATCCCAACTTCGACCGAAGTCCATAACACATGCACGCAACATGTCCTCAAGCGTCTGAATCATCCGTTCACTCTGCTCGTCTGTCTGTGGGTGGTAAGCTGTACTGAAGTGCATCCGGGTACCCAAATCCTCATGAAACTTCTTCTAGAACCTAGAAATAAAACGCGCATCCCGATCTGACACTATCGATGTCGGCACCCCATGTCGTGCCACCACCTCTCGAACGTAAATCATGGCCAATTTCTCTACAGAAGAGCTCTCACTAATAGCGAGGAAGTGAGCACTCTTTGTCAACTGATCTACAATCACCCATATCGCGTCTACCCGACGTGTGGTCCTCGGTAGCTTGGTGATGAAATTCATGGTGATCTGTTCCCACTTCCACTGGGAAACCTCTAGAGGCTGCATCTGACCATGGGGTCGTTGGTGCTCTGCCTTAACCCGACGACAGGTCAAGCATCTCTTGACTACCCAAGCCACATCCCTCTTCATACAGGGCCACCAATAATCCCTCTTCAGATCCAAATACATCTTAGTGGCCCATGATAGATCGAAAATTTCGATCTATGCACATCCTCCATCAATATACGTCGAGCTCCACATGTATATGGCACCCAAATCCGACCTCGTAAAGTCATAAGTCCCCGAACATTTGACTGAAACTCGGAAACTTGACCGAGCACACGTTCTCTCTTACGGTTCTCCGGTCTCATAGCCTCTAACCAAGCCTCTCGTATGGTATCTAAGACTGGAGTCATCACCGTCATCCTCATACACAAATCTTGGATCGGAGCGCTCTCGGATCTGCAACTCAAGGCATCGGCTACCACATTAGCCTTGCCTGGGTGATATAAGATCTCGCAGTCGTAGTCATTCACTACATCCAACCATCTCCTCTGCCTCATATTTAGGTTAGGCTGATCCATCAGGTACTTCAGGCTCTTATGGTCCGTGTATATGGTACACCGGACACCATAAAGATAGTGGCGCCAAATATTAAGGGCGAACACCACCGCCCCCAACTCCAAATCATGGGTGGGATACCTCGTCTCATGAGGCTTCATCTGCCTCGATGCATATGCTATCACGTGACCCCTATGCATCAACACTGCACCCATCCCTGAAATAGACGCATCATAATAGACTACGAAGTCCTCCACTCCCTCCGGAAGGGCTAACACTGGAGCTTCACACAACCTCTAGCGAAGAGTCTTGAATGATGCCTGCTGCTCAGCCCCCCAAACAAAAGTAATGCCCTTCTGGGTCAATCTGGTTAGAGGAACAACAATCTTGCTAAAATGCGCATAGGTCTCCATGGATATATATATTCTTTCTAAAAGAATTACTTATTCCTTTTAGCCTTGCTATAGGGAGCAAGATTAATCAAGCTGATACTTGATTACTAGACATGGATTACATCTTAGTGTTCATGACTCTAATTCATTTATCAGTTTCAAGATCTGATATAGCATTTTGATAGTTGATGGATTTGCCAAAAACCATCAAGAAGAACTCATTAATGATAGATTCCACATTTCTCAAGTCATAGATGATTTTTATCATTAATGCAAACAATTTGTGTTTATAAATAACTATTATTCAAGTACAACAATCCTTGTTGAAACTAGTGTCAACTGCTGCTACATTAGGTTATGGTTCTTAAGTCGTTTCAAGTTCTATGTGCCTCCCACTTGATTTTTCATTAGAAGCCTGCTTTTTGTAAATTCAAATTTCAAAAGAATAAGAGAACTTATTCTTTGTGGGTTTGTACATAATAATTTGAATGCCTTTTTTAGAATATTCTACAAATATGTGTATAGTATATTTTGGGTTTAGAACCCTTACTCTAACATAGGCTTCAAATCCTCATAACATTAAGTAAGATATGGATGGATCCTTTCTAACATTGCTATATATATGCATTATTAAATAAATTTTGGTTAAATACAAAGACTTTTGGTACTTCTAAAGTATAAATTCTATTTTGTAGCCAAAGAAGGACATTCTCATGAAAAGGGACCAAACTAGACAAAGCTGGAAACTTAGAGGTTGGAGAATGTATCAAGAGGAAAGAAGAGAAGAGAAGCATGCAGAATATGTTTCCCACGTCGTGGTTGTATAATTGCCACGACATGGCGACGTGTCCAAAAGCTTCTCCGAATTTGTTTGGAAGACTTTCTGTATACGCGTTTAAGATGTTTTCCATAATGTGGCAGACATATGGCCATGGCGTAGAAGCTATTTTTTTTGGCAAGTATAAATATTTATCATTAGGTCAAATCTAGAGGAGTGTTGCTGATTTATTCAACCAAAAGCATCCAAAAACCTTTGAGAGAACCTTTGGAGGCCTTATTTCGATGGGAGAACAAGATTTAGAGGGATTAGAGTAAAGATTCATCATTAATCATTCGCTTTGTGTAGTTTTTACAATGTTTAACCTAGATTACTTTTTGATAATGTGTGTTTCTACTTTAGTTATGGCCTGAGAACTCATTACTTTCGTTTAGATTAGATGAACCCTAATACCATGTGTTAGTTTATATTTTTATGGATTAATGATGTTGGTTTTAACTTGTGTTTGATAGATTATTATCCTAGTATGTTAAAGTTTCAATCTTTATCGCCTGTCCTTCAAGTTTTATGTAGCTAGAAGACCAATTTGATTGTATGAACTTGTTACCTAGTTGTTTATGATCATTAAATTACTAGAGCTAGTGATTTAACTAATCCTAGAATAGATGGTAAAGTTAGTTGCTTTAATTGTGCTAGAGAGCATTATTACATCATAATATGTGATTGATTGTTTGTCTTGATCATAGATAGATAATTCTTAAATATAATCATTCATAGTCCAAATATATCTTAAAATTAATCTGGTGTTATTAATTTGCATGGTCATTATAGTAAAAGTTCAAAAATTGATATACATTAGGTAATCGGAACAAGATAACTAGTAATCTCTAATTTGGTAACCAACATAATTAATCCATTGTCTCGAATGAAACCATAGGAAAAGGGGGATTCGAAGCGAAATGGAAGCTATCAGAGATTTATATTTACGGATGGCAATTGTTACTCCACTATTGGAGTAGATTAGAGAGGTGCAAGTTGAGGAAATGAAGGAAGAGCATCGGAAGAGTGAGAGCAATGTGGGACATATTTCTTTATTTGAATATGATAGTCGAGGATTCTTGACTATTCACAACCAGGTTTAGGTTCCCTATTCTAGTGGGGCCCGACACACTTTGATGGAGGAGGCTCACAAATCAAAGTTTTTAATTCATCCTGGTGAGACAAAGATGTATAGATATTTGAGACCCGACTATTGGTGGCCCTCCATGAAGTGAGATTTTACTTGGTATGTGGAGAGGTGCTTGACTTGCCGGAAAGTCAAGGGCAAACAACAGTGACCTCACAACACGATGTAACCGTTGGATATCCCCATGTAGATATGAGAGCAAATTACCATGGACTTAATCACTAAGCTACGAGACGACATGCGGGGTTGATGCGATTTGGGTAATCGTCGACAGATTGACCAAGAGTGCTTACTTCATTCCGATTCAGGAGAACTCTTCTGCTGAGAAGTTAGCCGATATTTACATCAGGAAGTGGTCACATGACATGGAGTGGTGGTTTCTGTGGTTTCTGACTGAGATGTCCGTTTTACTTCCAGGTTTTGGAAGAAATTCCATGAGGAGTTGGGTACTCGGTTGCATTTTAGTACTGATTATCACCCTCATACCGATGGATAGAGCTAGAGGACTATCCAAACCCTTAAGGATATTCTTAGAGCATGTGTATTGGATTTTGGTGGGATTTGGTATCCGTATACGTACATTCCTTTGGTTGAGTTCTCTTACAACAATAACTACCATGCTGGTATTGGCATGCCTCCTTTCGAGTTTCTCTACGGAAGGAAGGGTCAGGCCTCAATTTGTTGGGGGTGATGTTAGAAAGCAAGTGATGATGAAAAATAATGTAGTATTTTGGTATGTGAAATGTATCCCACCGATCATCACCATCATCATTATCAACGAGTAAAATTTTACGAGGAGAAATACAAATGTAATACTCATGTATGTAGGACATGCCCCACCAATCAGTAATCTCATCAAATAAAGTTAGACTCTACATTCCCATCACACACATACCCTTAATAAGACAATACCTAATATTCAAACATAATTGAACTAAGCATCCCTTAGGGTATAACTAAACAAGGTTGTAATACCTATAATCATCCCAAAGTTCATTCCTATGTAATATCTTTACAATCTAACATCTCTTCACGTAACTCAAACTAAGCCTCCTTGTAAGTCTTATCTTATCGTTAAGCAAGACTATAATGCTTATAATCTACTTCAAATACTAACTCTATTTTAGGCAACATTATCCTAATTTAGTGTATATATTTAAAACAATATTAGGTATTAATCTACATTTATATTTTCAACAATAATAATTCTTAGTATTATATACATCTTATCACACATAGAACCATATATGGTTTTCACACAATATATATATATATATATATATATATATATATATATATATATATATATATATATATATTCCAGGTAATAGGCATATAATTCACACTTAAACTTTCGATAAATATTTAGTACTTTAACTAATACTTGTATTAAAATCATGTTCATGAAAGTAACTATGCACTCACCTAGCTTAGGTGGATGATTGGTGATTTGGGCAGCGTTTCGCTTACCACTTTAGATTTTCCCTTTAATAGACCTAGGTATAGATACAACTGAGTCTTAGTCTTATTTTTCTTGTGACTACAATAGCGATGGTCAACATTCCTTAATAAAACTAATGTTTACATTAAGATCTATCAAGCGAGGAACAACCATGTAAGATCATATCGGAGGTAGGGCCCATTTAGTATACATAGTATATTGTTTGGAAATCCCACTTTAAACACATTACTAAATCTCGCATAGAAATCATTCTTAGTCTTATTTTTCTTGTGACTACAATGGTGATGGTCAACATTCCTTAATAAAACTAATGTTTACATTAAGATCTATCAAGCGAGGAACAACCATGTAAGATCATATCGGAGGTAGGGCCCATTTAGTATACATAGTATATTGTTTGGAAATCCTACTTTAAACACATTACTAAATCTCGCATAGAAATCATTCTTGTAAGTAGATCAGTTAGTATTATGACTTGGAATCACTGATAAATCTTATTTAATGATCATAATAACGACTATGAATATAAATATATGTTACACTTAAAGCATAATAAGTGAAGCCTAAAGTAGATAAATTTTAGTGATAACCAGGAAATTACGTAGACAAAACTCCAAGACAAAAAACTCTATTTCACCGGGCTATCTGGTGCTCTAGAGCTTCGCTATTAGCTCCTAAAAACTCATAAACTTGTGCCTCAGAGTGTGGGAAAATTTGAGAAAGAATGGAAGATGTATAAGAAAGTTGCGAGGAAAGAGTGAGATTTTCGGCCTATATATAGCAATTCAGGGGGCGCGCCGGGTTTGGTGACATGGCTGTCTCCCCTGCTGCCACGTTTCACATTCTGCTTGGTCCACATTCCCTGCTTCTAGAAGGTGTGCGTCGTGCAACCTACTTGTGAGTGACGCTTCTCGAAAAACTTCAGAAAATCGTGTCTGTTTCATACGAGCTTCGTTTTCGACGCTATTTATATCCACACATAGCTATCGATGAGTACTACAACTTTCATTTAGACTCTGTCGGCTAGTTCCCACTTTATTTTAAAGTTATATTTTTAGAGGGTTTAGACTGTTAGACTCCATATAAAATTCATAACTCTTTCATACGACAACCGTTTTTGACTGTCATTATATCAACAAATTCCCATTCATAAGATCTTCAACTCTCATTTAGATTGTTTTAACTAACAATCGACCGATTATAAGTTTGGTTTCAATGTCCACACTACTGCGCTGAAACTTTGAAAAATCATAACTTCCTCATACGGAGTCAGATTTAGGCGTTCTTTATATGCACACTCTCGCTTTTACGATTACTACGACTTTCATTTAGATTACTTAGGCTAATAAGCAACATATCTTTGATTCACTATTTACTACACTGATGGCTCTGTCGGTTTGATCATGAAACTTCGAAGAAGCATATGTTCTTCATACAAAGTCGGATTTAAGCGCTTTTTATATCCACGAGATAGTAATTACTACTACTACTACATTTTAGCTAAGATTATATCTTAAATGTCCAGCCCGAATTCGCGGACGTTACATCACCAACCTAAATTCATTTAGATAAATGGCCTATTAAACAAAGCTTTTGCGTGCTTCAATACAAACTGTATGGGATACCTGGAGTGTCGACTATGATGTGAAACCAAAGGAAAACCATCAATGATTAAAGCAAAAACAATCGTCAAAACAAAAACGAACCTCCACACAACATAAACAAACACAATTGCCAAGGAAGACACATAAATCTGGTAGCAGTGGCGGTTGAGAATGGTAACGGTGGCAACGGACAATTGCCAAGGAAGACACATAAATCTGGTAGCAGTGGCGGTTGAAAATGGTAACGGTGGCAACGGTGGGAAGTGTGAGGTGGAAAGGGTTTGAGAGAATAAAATCCACCATGTGTGTATTCAGATGTATTTGAAGTAATCCCATAAGAGAGGCAATGAGTTATGACTCATCTATGACCACAGCAGTTTAGAAATATAATTAGGTGATTGAAGCACGAGCAATCCAATGATCAAAATTGGCAAGTTCCACAAAATGATGTGGTCAAATTCTAAAATTGCAAAAGTTTACTGTTTCTAAATGCACATATTAGCATATTAATATGTATATAATTCTTAAACTCTATTTTTAATAACTAATAAAAACTGTATTCAAAAGAATTTAAGAAAAATTGTTGAAACATTAGTTTAAACTTTAAATAGCTTTAAAAAAATAGTTTATAAATTAAAAAAAATAAAAAATAAAAAATAAAGTAGCGTATGGCATAGCCTAAATATGTAAATAAAAAATAGTTGAAGGACGAAATTTATGAAATGCTCTAATATGAATCTTAGACAAGATTGAACAGGATGGTGAGTCAATAGTCATCTGGTACACCGAAACACGTGAGACGACGACGTTAAAGGACACCGGATTCAAGAGTGGAACACATACATATTGACTACATTGCCACGTGCCAGGAGATTAAACAACATGCAAAATATTCTTTTGTCGTGGCACACACCGGATAACTCCTTTGCAAATGACCAACGGTCCAATATGACTTAAAAAATATATTCTGTTGACCCTTAATTTCAATTTCACCCCCTTCAAGTTGACTTAATGACATATTCAACCCTTGTTGTTCAAATATACTTCTCTTGTTTTACCGGCAGTAGCCAGTAAAACAACGCTCCTTTGTCGGTCACACTCACTTCATCCTTAACACTCTCTTTCGTTCTTCCAGAATCATACTGTTTTTGGCTCGTTTTCACTTCAACGATCACAGATCCTCCTCATCTTTCTCTCAAGGTATGTGTTTCAACTACTCCAAATCCCAGTTCTTGTAATTATATACTTGTATTCTGCTTCAGATTGTTGAAATCGCTGCTTAATTTTCGAATCAATCAGTTCAACAACTTTGGTAAAGTGGTTTTTGCTTTTTTGTTCATTTGATTCCTGTTCTTGTTTGTTAATTTATGAATTATGTTTTTGAAGTAGTTGTAAAAGCTTAATTAGGTTTTTACTTTCAAAATTGTTTTGCGTAAGCGATTCACTTCGTTTTCCTTTCTTCTTTTGTTTGAACTTTTGTTGATTTCTAGGGTTGTTAAATATGTAATCGGTGCTATTTCACTGTTCGTGTTCCTTTTGCTGATCCATCGCATATGAATTATGAAAGGTTGTTTTGATCTCAATTCTCGAAGCAAATTTCTAATATGTGAAGCGATTTTGTTTGCTTTGTAGATATGAAGGGTGCAAAAGGTAAAGGTGCAACAAAAAGAGACGCATTGAAGCCTGTTGATGACAAGTTAGTATTGTTACATATAACAAAAGTGATTTTGAGCTATCAATCAACTCAATGAATAATCCTTTCCAATTTGTTGTAATAACTTCTTTATATTATGATTTATGAACGTGAAATCTTCTCTTTTTCAGAAAGGTAGGGAAGAAAAAGGCTGTAGGAAAAGGCAAGGCTAAAGGAGGGAAAGCAGAAAAAGATCCAAACAAACCAAAAAGGCCTCCAAGTGCTTTCTTTGTTTTCCTGTATGTGTATAGTTTCTTTTTTCATGTTATAATAAGAACTCCAATATAGCTGCTAATTGAGGACATATTGTCATTTTAGTGAGGAGTTCAGGGTGACATTCAAGAAAGAAAACCCCAACATAAAGGCTGTTTCAGCTGTATGCTCTTTCACTCCTCTATGGTTCATTTTTGGGTTTTGACATTCTTTTAATCTTGATTTTATGCGATATCTAGGTTGGGAAAGCTGGTGGAGAGAAATGGAAATCTATGAGTGCATCTGTAAGTATTATTCTTAAGCTGAATTTGTAATATGATTGGTGTTTTGTGTTTAATATTCAATCTCCTTTTCAGGAAAAAGCTCCATTTGAAGCTAAAGCTGCAAAAAGAAAATCTGAGTATGAAAAACAGATGAATGCATACAACAATAAACAGGACGATGATGCTGATGAGGAATCTGACAAGTCAAAGTCTGAAGTAGATGAGGAAAGTGGACAGGTATTCTTTGTTTATAAACTTTTAGGGTTTATTTTAATAAACTTTTTTCTTTCTCACATAATAGTTTGTGGATAATTAATAATTAATATGTTGTCTAAAATGAGTAGGAAAATGCTGATGTTGATGATGATGAAGACGATGATGAAGATGATGATGAAGATGATGATTGAAATTTGTAATACATGAAAAACTTGTGTGTTTTTATTTCAGTCTTCTTTTGCAAATGTAACCCTTACACTTTTTCCCTCTTCAGCCTAATGTAAACTCTTAACTAAGTTCTTGCAATGCTAGTTTAACTTAAAATTAACATTTTAGTGTTGCTTAATTGTTCATTTTGTATTTTCATTGTGCATTGAATTCTAATCAAATTAGGTGTTATATATTGGCAAATAAGATACTTGAATACATAAAACATTGACGATTTCGATTATTAATACTATAAAGTCGAGAAGATACCATTACGACAACAGGTGAAAGAATTAGACTCGATACAGGAGATAAAAAGCAAAATGAATGCAAACAGACTTGTATTTAGGTTCTCTTCGTTGGAAAAACCATTTTTTATGTTGTATGTTATCTTATCATTAAAGAAAGTGATGCATATTCAGTAAAGTCTATTGCTCAAGATTGTTATACTACCCGAAGCAAAAGCTTACACATTTGAATCAAAAAATGAATCACATAACAAAGAAGAAAATATATAAGAGAAAGACAAATTTCGGTTAAATTTACAATTTAGTTGGGACAAACTTCAAAGTTTTTAACAAGATTAGTCTTCCTGATTGATGTCTAAATTCGAGAAGGATGTTCACATCCACAAGATTTTGTATCATCAAATAAATATGTTATGGGTCTTTTTTTGAAATATGCACTGTTGTAAAAATCTCGACTAGGTCTCGATTAATCTCCGATTAATCCCTAGGCGCTACTCAACCGATTAGAGAGCGCCTAGCGATTAATCCCTGCATACATAATGAGTGAAACATTATAAAACGATGAAATTTTAACACTTTGAAGATGTTTTATCTCAATGGAAACTATTTGAGGCATGATTAATATTATATTAATCATATTAATCTATTTTGTTATCATATTAGTGATATTTACGAACTTTGATATGATATTAGTCATATTTATTTTTTTAAAATTCAACAAATTAGCAATTAATGGTATCCGATTAATCCCCCGATTAATCTTCGTCTAGCCGATTAATCCCTTAACCCCAGTCCACCGACTAGCTAACGTCGAGCGTTTTTTGCAACCTTGGAAATATGTGAGCTTGAATTGAAGATCATCAATTTAGAAGAAGAGGAATCAGAGGAGAAGAAATTATTCGTTCATGAAGAAGCCCTAAATCGATTTATAAAGGAAGAATATTTTAATTAATGCCTTGCCACTAATTATTATGCCATGTTATAATTGTTAGGCCAAGTCATATTTTAACCTATAAAAGTCGGTTACCAGTATATAATATTTAAATAAAACATATAGTTTGTTGGTGTTTTTTTTATACAAAAACCTTATTTTGATAATGTTTTTTAAACATACTAAACTTGGATTGTGTTTTTAAACGATTTTGAAACATAGTTGCCATTTTGTGTCATTTTTTTCCTTTGATTATTTTTTACTGATAATTATCAGTTACCATAAGGTAAAATTTGAATAAGTTATATAGTTCGTTGGTGTTTCTTTTGTACAAAGACTTTATTTGGATGATATTTTTTGAATTAAGAAAACTTAAATGGTGTTTTTTAAATGATGTTGAAACATATTGATTGGAGAAAGTTTTGTGTTTTTCAAATTTTTTTTATATAAATATGGAAATTGTGAAAACATGTTTACCTAAAAAATACAATTTTTTTTCTAAGAAAAGATAAATATTTAATTTTCAAAATTACAATTTAATCGAAAAAGTAATAATTATTGTTTTTCAAACAACTTACATTTTATTTTGAGAGAATTGAATAAGTATTATCTTGTTTGAAAACTTTTATACAAACTGTCATTTCTCTAACATATTTTTTTTAAGACAAACTTCATTTCTTCCCTCTTTTCAAAAGTTTCAATTCTTCCTAAAATATAAAGCCTACATTACATACACCCAAACTCCCAATCCCTACCTCTACTCTATCTCTACGTCTACGTACACCCACACTCACACCTCCACACCACCACATCCCATCCATGGATACACCCCGCCCATTGATCCTCAACCACACCCTAAAGGACAATACCGTCCACCCCATACCCAATCATGACACCCCCACACCCACCCAAACATGTTTTTTAAAATAGAAAATGAAAACTCAAATAGTTTTAACTAAGTATGTTTTCTAAATTTCAATTGAAACTGTAACATTAAAAAATCCAGGTATTTCATTTAATCCCTTGGAGTATTTAATTTATGGAATTTGAGGACCTTCCATACACTGGGCGTACATATGTGTATGCTTAGCGTAAAAAAGCGGATGCATTGAGTAACTTAGGCTCGTACGCGGGGCGTATGAGGTCGAGGTCTAAAACCCTAATAATCAGATTTGTGACCTATTTAAACCATCTTATAACCTTTAGACCTCATTTCTACCAGCCTCCTTTGCCTCTCAACGTCCCTAGAAACCCTAGTAGCCATTAGAAGTGAGCTTGGAGTGTCAAAAGGAAGCCATTTTTGGGTGTGTTTGCAAGGAGAAGAGCTTGTGGTGCAATTCTTGAACGTGGTGAAGCTTCTAGATCCAACATTTCCTTCATCTTAGGGAGCTTTTGGAGGTATAAAGTCCATACCTTGCTCATCTATTATTTAGATCTCCTTTTTGGACTTGTTTTGGTCTCTTTGGTCCCTTTTTGAGGGTCTTGATATGTTAAAACCATTTGTGATCCCAAAGTTGAGGAGAGATTGCCCCAAGAAGGACTTGATTTGTTTTCACTGCAACCAGATCAGTCATAAGAAGGTCGATTGTCTGAGGTTGTTTGGAAGAGCAGTGGCGGTGCCTGCGCCCCACCACAATAAGGATTATGGATGGCCGCCCGATCAAGGCGGAGGCTCATGCGGTGAAGAGCATGGCATTTCAGCTGACCACTGAGGAGGCCCAGCAGCGCCGGACATCATAACTTGTATGTGATCTATTTCTATCTTATTTATTTTATTGTTATGCTTATATTGTTATGATCTGGTAAAGGGACCTTTTTGGTCAATGGATTGTCGGATCTTGTTCTTTTTGATTCGGGGGCTACCCGATCATTTGTGTATCTTGCACTCGGCAAGAAGTTTCAACATGATCCGGGGAGTTTGGATTCCCCTCTTGAGGTGGAGATTGCGGATGACCACACCGTGAGCGTTGCGATGATATTTCGGAGGAGCATTCTAAACATTTTCGGCGAGAGATTTCCTATTGTTTGGTGCCGATTCCTTTAAGGGGATTGAAAGTAATCATCAGGATGGACTGGTTGGGGCCCAATGGGGCTATAATTGATTGTAAACGACAGCTGGTGAGAGTTCAAACCCCAAGTGGGGGAGAACTGGTTATTCATGGTGAGAGAGCCTCGCATGGGCTAGCTTTTTGTTCGGCTGCGAGGGATAGAAGACTTCTTCAGCAAGGCTGTTATGGGTTTCTGACTTATATCTCAGATTCAAGGGTGGAGACCATGACAGAGTTGAGCAGGGTACCTATTATGTGGGAATTTCCTAATGTTTTTTCCAGAGGAGTTGCCTGGGGTGCCTCTCGAGAGGCAGGTTGAGTTCCAGATTGATTTGATGCCTGGTGCGGCTCCAATAGCCAACGTGTCGTATCTTTTAGCTCCGCCTAAGATGCAGGAGCTGTCTACGCAGCTGTAGGAGCTAGTGGACAGGGGATTTATTCGTCTAAGCAGTTCCCCGTGGGGAGCACCGATCCTGTTTGTGAAGAAGAAGGACGGGTCACACAGGATGTGTATTGATTATCGGAAGCTGAACAAGATGACGGTGAAAAACCATTACCCGCTTCGATTGACGATTTATTTGATTAGCTGCAGGGCGCCTCTTGGTTTTCCAAGATCGATCTTCGGTCAGGGTGTCATCAGATGAGGATCAAGGATGTGGATATTCAGAAGACGGCCTTCAGAACTCATTATGGTCATTACGATTTCGTGGTGATGCCATTCGGGCTCACTAATTCTCCAACAACGTTCATGGATCTCATGCACCGGGTGTGCAGACCGATGTTGGATCGGTCTGTGATTGTGTTTATTGATGAAATCCTGGTCTCCTCTAAGACCAAGGAGCAACATGATCAACATTTGTGGAAGGTATTGTGTAACATCCCAAGATTTGTCATTTATAGTCCTTGGGGATGGAAGGGTATAGCCATGAAAATCCTAAGGGCTAAGTTGCAATTTTGGGACCAGGAGGAGTACGCTGCGCGCACATAAGGGTACGCTGAGCGTACTAGGAGCGTCCTAGTACGTTGGGCGTACACTTGTTTACGTTGGGCGTACACTTGTTTACGCTGGGCGTACTCATGTCAGAAGGAAACCCTAATATTTAGGGTAGGGGCTATATAAACATCCTTATGGCTCATTTTCTCTCACCATGTGTGAGTGTGAGTTAGTGTGGGTTTTAAGCTCTTGAAGGTGAAGGCATTGCATCCAATAGTTGGAGGAGGAAGGCAAGCTTGTAGATCTGAAGTTTCCTTATGCTATAGAAGCTCCAGAAGGTAAAAAGCTTCAAACTTTATGCTTGTATGATATAGATCTTGCAATGCTAGCTTTATGGAACCATTTCTTGTCCCAAAAGTCCTAAGTTGGTGCAAGTAATGATTTGGACAAGATGAGCTGTCCTTTCAGACCTTAGAGAGGGTCCTAAGTGATAAAAATGAGGTTCTAATGGCTTAGGATGTCCCATGCATGTAGTAGAAAAGGTCTTAATGGATTAAGACCATGTGTTAAGAACTTTCTGGACGTCCGAAATGTGAAAGTTCGAGACTTTATGATTATTAGGCATATTTGGTCTATGGATCTGAAGTTTGGACTTAAGTACTTAAGCTATTAAGCACTTATTAGGGATTTGGCAAAACCCCGCGTAAATCCTATACGCCCAGCGTACTGGGTCAACCACCCCGATGGTGGTCAACGTCAGGAAGTGTACGCTCAGCGTACCAAAGGAGTACGCCCTACGTACGTCCTCTGTTGGGCTTTTGACAAGTTGGGCTTCGGGATTGGGCTGCTTTTGGACTAATTGGACTTGGGCCTTGCTGGGCTTTCTGAATAATGATGTTTTGGGCCAGTTTTGAATTTGGATCTTATAATAAGGCCCAAATACGGAGTTGGGCCCAATTTGGAAAATTGGGCAAATAATGGGCCTTGCATATATGGACTTGTGGATCATGGATTTGGTATTGGGCCTTGGCCCAAATTAGAGGGAAGGAAAAATGGACTATTATCATAGGTGGGACTCTTGGTAAAATTAGTATTTATTAACTTAATATTCGTTATTTTGGATAGTTCAGAATTTTTGGTGAGACAGTGATGTGCACAAAAGTACTCACTAATTTTAATATTTATAACCTAACAAACTTAACTAACTATGCACTTATAGGCAGTGTACCTAGTCAGATTACAGTATAGCTTGGGTAAGTCGGGTGTCGATCACAGGGAACGGTGTTCTAATTAATTTACTTACTATTAAATTAACCTAATTTATTAACAAGTTTATAAGGGTTTTTATCTGATTTTACAAGATCAGATGAACTTAAATCAACTTCAATAAATAAAAAACACACTCTTGTTTAGTTTGCATCCACTTCTCCCTTATGGCTAGCTAATGATTACGGATTATTAAGTTGGGTTTTTAGTTGTATTAGTAATTTAGTTCTATCTTACCAATAATTAACTAATTCATGTCAAACCATGTATGTTCACACATAATTAAACACATAACTAATTATGAATGTAAATATGCTATGTAAGATTTGTTGTATAAACGCAATTATGGTCACAATATATGTTCTCTGGCACAGCTAAGTTTTATTCATTCTAATTACTAACTAAGATTGGTCAATCCTAGCTCTAACAATTCAATGTTCACTAAATTATTAGGTAAATAGGTTCATGCAGTTTAATGGTCACTAAGCTACACAGAACATGCAATCAAGCAAATAGGTAAACAAATAATAGCATGCTAGGTTATACGAATCAAACACAAGCAATTTTTACCAACTAAACTTAATCCATAAGCATATAACTATTCATAAGTTTAAAGCTTCATCTAGCTAAACAAGAGTAGCTAGATTCAGCTGCTAATCATAGCAACTAAACCAAAACAGCTAAAACTAATGAAAGACATATTCTTATTTAACTAAAAAATAAACCTTTACTTCTTTTGGTGTTGAAAACCCTCTTCCAGAACCTTTCTTTCGTTTTTAATCGTCTCCTGGAAATCTTTTCTTCTGCCAAAATCTCTCCCTTTCGTAATAATCAGGAGGACTTATATAATCCTCAAAAACCCGCGCCACGTCGTGGCCAGAGGTGCCACATCGTGGGCTTCAAGCAATCCGTATCCTTCAAGGAAATCCTCCGCGTCGCGATGTTTATCTTTTGGAAGACCCGTGCCACGTCGTGGGCTTCATTGCCACGTCGTGAACTGTGTGTTTATCGTGGATTTATTATTTTCTTGTCTTTCAAGCCTCCCATGTTCCACATTTTGGCACTTTTGGTCCCTCTCTTCGAAAATCCTTTATATTGACTAAAAATAACAATTTAAAGTCATAAGTATCATTATTCTAAACAAAAATGTACTTAAATATTGCCTAAAAATAAGTATAAATATGACAATATCAAAATACCCCACACTTAGGCTTTGCTTGCCCTCAAGCAAATTTAAACTTAATTCTTAATTACTAACACCACACAGAACAATCCGACTCTAGTTCAGCCATTATGCCAAGACCTCAACGCATGCTTTTGTGTCTAAAATATTCCTAAAGTACCCCCATACTTTAAATACTCACAATCTTCATAAACACTTGCCCACTTTTTCCGAACAATGCTCATTTTATGCAACCCTCCGAATCCATCCTCAGAAAACCTCCTTATCCTCAAGGTATTTTTAGTTGAGCAACCTAAGCATACATAATCTAGAATTACAATCATTGATACCACTATGGAGCTCCTTTGGAATTCTTCAATTCTTTGACATTTGATCTTTGATTTCTTTAAATTCACCACCTTATTTGATTTCTGGTATCTTCAACTTTTAAATTTCTTGGAATTTTGATCTTTTGATCTTCACTTTAATTGCTCCAAAATTCTTCAAACTTTACTCGTAATTCTCTTTTTTTTTTTTTTTTTTTTTTTTTTTTTTTTTTTTTTTTAACATGTACCTCACTTTTTTTCTTTTCACTTAAAACCTACATGCTTAAGCAGAGGCGCTCAACCTCAACCTTTATCGGTTAACGATAATAATTTTCCTGGATACATTTCAGGTTTAGGCTGCTAAACATATTGCATCCCTCAAATCAAGCGGGGTTGTGTTTTTGTTCCATGATTTCACTAAAATAAGGGAGGCCATAAATACACTATAACGTGTATTGGCTCAACTAAACATTTGAACTTTCATCGGATCATCCCACATAATACTAGTAATTATAGCTCAAATTATTACTAGATTCAATTATTCAAAATTTTCAAAATTTTTCAGTTTTTTTACTATCAAATTCTATGATTTTCTAGCAACTTACTTTTTCTACCCCTACCCCACATTTATTTCATACAATGCCCTCATTGTATTCATGAAAATAAATCAAAATTAAAGAAAAGGGAGAAAAAGAAACAGACTCCCCTGGGATAGTGGCGTTAGCATCTCCAAAAGTGTGGAAAACGTGCAACTGGACTTCCAAAAATAGAAAGTTGGTGTAGAACTGGTTGAATACGTAAATAAACCACAAACATGACTCGAAACTTCAATTCTTCAAAGTGGGTATTTGTAAGGAAAATTGTGACAATGATAAACTGGGTCACGTCGTGACAGGTAATTGGCCACGTCGTGATATGGGTTGAAACCGCGAACGCGAAAATGCTGAATTTCTTCAAACTGCAGGAGTGCCACGACGTGGTGCTAAGATTCCACGTCGTGGAAACTGGGCATCAGCAGAAAATGGCTTATTTGTTTTATTTACTTTAGCAACTTTGACCAATGGCTAACTGGTTTCAGACGCTTCTATGCAAATATATTTCCCAACTATAACATCTCTCCTAATATACCCCACACTTATCTTGAATTGTGGGTTCCAACTCACGACTCTAAGCTTCATGGACTGGACAAACATGACTCGAAAGTTAACCTTTTTTGCTCCTTAGAATTCCAATGATAATCTGAAAAAAAATGGACAACCCAAAAGAAATAAAAAGTAACATCATAGTTTAATAATGTTTTACATCACACACCAAATTCAACATAAAAAAAAAACTACTCAAAAGAAATAAAATCAATCATCATCTTGATCTTGTGCTCCACTTGGCCCTGCCCCATCATTTTGCGGACGCCATAGCTCCTCCCATGTCGGAAAATATGGATACTGTGGTGGCATAGAAGGTGGTCGGGTCACACCCAAATGCGAATAAATACCCTCAGTAAGCTGGGTATGGTAAATGGCATGCCCCCGTAGATTATCCAAATATGTTCCTACCCGACTCTAAAAGGGGTCGGTGGGCACTCCCTGCACATACTCTGAAGCAGCACGCTCTCGCTCGACTTCACCTCTAGCCCGCACATTCCGACGCTGCGGTCTGGCTGGTGGTTGCTGTCCCGGCTGCTACTCCTCCTGCTCGTCATCTATCGGCGGTATAACAAAACGACCCCCGAAATTCACCACCGCTCGCATAACACCCAATACTTGAATGGTCAAGTCTGTATCCGGGAATCGAGTAAGATTCCTCACAAAGTCATGGGTCAAAATATGATATGACCTAGCCAGGCGAGTAACCAAATGCCCCCCAGTAATCGGGCTCCCAGGCCTAGAATTGGCCGCTTTCTTCCCCATAAACCTCGCCAACATATAAGGCAAATCACAACAAACTCTCGGGGTAATAAGAGTCCATAAATAAAACAGATTCTGAATGGGGACCTTATCACCATGATGCTTGTGATTTATTGAAAAAGTGATAAGGCGGTGCAAAAATCGGAAAACAGGATTCCGTATTTGTGACTCACTCGAGTCACAAGTGTTGTACTCATGGTTAGAAATGCCCCGCCAGAACTGCACATCCAAAGTACCCGGAGCAAAATCCCGCACACATCCAACCAAGAACGGAATGAAAAACGGAGATTGCATCTCCACTTTTGTATAGAGCCCCATACGCCAAGCAAATTCCCGAAGACTACACTCTCGATATACACTGCCCAAACGAAACACAAGTGCCCGGTTGTATGTGAAATCAAGAGTGCGTTCCTCGAAGCATACGGTAGAGAAAAACTCTAGATATTGCCATATTTATACTTATTTTTAGGCAATATTTAAGTACATTTTTGTTTAGAATAATGATACTTATGACTTTAAATTGTTATTTTTAGTCAATATAAAGGATTTTCGAAGAGAGGGACCAAAAGTGACAAAATGTGGAACATGGGAGGCTTGAAAGACAAGAAAATAATAAATTCACGATAAACACTCAGTTCACGACGTGGCAATGAAGCCCACGACGTGGCACGGGTGTTCCAGAAGATAAACATCGCGACGCGGAGGACCTGGGGGCAATGGCAGCACCAGAGGGGCTCCGAACGGACCTGGGGGTCGGAGGACGAGATGAAACAACATTACCCGGATCTATTTGCATCTGCAGACTTCGAGGATGAAGTCTAAATCAAGTGGGGGAGAGTTGTAACATTCAAAAATCCAGGTATTTCATTTAACCTCTTGAAGTATTTAATTTATGGTATTTGAGGACCTTCCGTATGCTGGGCGTACATATGTGTACGCTTAGCGTACAAAAGCAGATGCATCGAGTGACTTAGGCTCATACACGGGGCATACGAGGCCGAGGTCTAAAACCCTAATAATTGGATTTGTGACCTATTTAAACCATCTTATAACCTTTGGACCTCATTTCTATCAACCTCCTTTGCCTCTCAACGTCCCTAGAAACCCTAATAGCCATTCAAAGCGAGATTGAGTTTGGAGTGTCAAAGGGAAGCCATTTTTGGGTGTGTTTGCAAGGAGAAGAGCTTGTGGTGCAGTTCTTGAATGTGGTGAAGCTTCTAGTTCCAACATTTCCTTCATCTTAGGGAGATTTTGTGTGGGCTGCACATGTGGGCTTAGGAGCTTAGGGTTGCATCTTGGGCTGCGGCCTTGTTAATTTAGATGGGTCATTTTCCATTGTGGGCCTCTATGGTCATGGGTTGGGCCTTAGACTCACTAGTGTAAATGCGCAAGTTTGGTTCGGCCCATTATAAGGAAACTGCTTTTGGGCCATAATGGAGGGTTTTGGACTTAGGATTTTAGGCCTTGTCTAGGTTGTGTTATAGTCCTAATTGGGGTTACTTTTATTTTTGTACAATGTGAGATTTTGGCTTGGTATTCGAGCAACTATTTTTTAGCAGACTGAGGTGAGTCTTCTCATTATACGAATGGTTCAAAGGCACCAATGCCGACCCATTACTTGATATGAGGTCTCAATAGTTGATATGCAATGGTTTGTTAGTTGGCATGTAATGCCTATGCAAAGACCATGGGAGGAGCCCATGTCACTTGGTTATTAGATCATGGGGGAGCCCATGGCATTCCATGTAAAGACCATGGGGGGAGCCCATGACAATTGGTTATCAGACTATAGGGGGATCCCATGGCATTCCAGGTGAAGACCATGGAGGGAGTCCATGGCAATTCTTTGTATATATGTGTTGCATGGTATTATGTGGATGTATGTTTATATATTTTAAGAACTCAGTAAGCATTTACTTACATTTTGTTGTGTGTTTCAGGTACTTGTGGTTCTAAGGAGAAGGGTCCGACTTGATGGCGCAACATTCACTCTCCAGTATTTCTGCATTTATTGTTTTGGATACTCTGATCTTTTGGATATGATTTGATGTAATGGAATTTTGGAAAACAAAACATGATTGTAATTTCTAAATATTAAATGAAAATTTTTATGTAGATTTTCGGACTGTTACAGAAATTGAGAACTCCATTCATTTTTATGAAAACTTTTTGAAAAAAACTGAAAACAATTTTCCAACTACAACCAGACACACCCAAAACTAGGATGCGTATTTGGACCGTTACCCCGAACTGAACCGAACCAAATTAGGTCCGAATAAGCAATTCGGTTCGGGTATCGGGTATCTATATTAGGTTTATTTGGTTCTCGGGTTTTTTCGGTCTGGGTTACCCAAATAGGAGCTTATGTGGTTCTAAATACCCGACCCAGAATTTCAGTATGTTTGTAGAAATTTAGACAACTTTGAACTCTTATAACGCCTTTCTTATTTGCGTGATTTGGTTAATTTTTTTTTTCAGCTTGTAGTTCACAATTTAAATTACTACTTATATCGTTTATATGCTATATTTTGTTATATATGCAATGAGATACATACCCCTAAACATGAGGTATTGAAGCTGAGTTTTTATTTCAACATAGGGTGTTATAGCATCTTTGTTATTTGCCCGATTTACCTGATTTTGGTGTTTGAATTTTACATTCTTATATCTCAATAATAGTTAATTCTTGTTTACAATAATTAAAGAGAAAGTGAAATAATTTTCAGTGTATATCAAATATTTGGTCCATTAATATGGGAACAAAAACATACAAAATATATAATTCGTGTTTATATGTCGGCCTATCTTTACTGTTTTTATTGTGTATGTTTACTACACAAATTGTGACAAAATATATAAACACAAATTGTGTTTATATATATATATATATATATATATATATATATATATATATATATATATATATATATATATATATATATATATAATTTTTAATCAATATTTTGTTTCTTTAAAAGTTTTGTTATGGAATCATAAGCTATAAAAGTAATAAAAAATAGACAAAATTGTAAAAATGGTACCTATGGTATGTATTTTTTTTGGGGTTTTAGTCCAAACCCCGAGTTTTTTAGATTAATGGTCCTTTTTGACTAGTTTGTATGTGAAAATGGTCTCTGTAAAAGTTAAAATGACTAAATTTCCCTCTTGATATATTTTTTTATATTTTTTCTATTTAATTTAATGTTTTATTAATAATAAAATGGCCCCACACCCCATTCATTCTTTCTTTCTCTCTCTCTTTCTCTCTCTCTCTCTCTCTCTCTCTCTCTCCTCTCTCTCTCTCTCTCTCTCTCTCCTCTCTCTCCTCTCTCTCTCTCCACACACACACACACATAAACTCATAGATCCATAAGGAGGCTTCCGATTCATCCTCCAAATCTTCTGTTCCTCCTACCCCTCAGGTTCACAAAATGGTTATTCAAAACCAAAAGAATCTCAATAAACCCCCAAAAATCGTCTCTGGTCTCCTTTAAATGGAAGCAAATGAAATGCTTCTCCAGAATCGGCTAGGATAGGAGAGTCGAAATTGGGAGTTGCTTTTCCAGCAGAGCAATGCTTCTCCGGCGAGTTCAGTGTTTAGATCCAGAAGTAATAGATTTTAGATGGAGGATGATTTCTTGTTAAATTTGTTGCCGACGATGGAATAGAGAGGAGGAGGTGTTACCGTTGTTTTAGGAATCACCCATTTTCTTCACAACCCCTACATTTCCTCACAGGCGTTGCATCTCTCTGCCACGACACAATCATCAACCACTACCTACACCTGTTTCCGATTGAGAAAGTTGGTTGTACGATAGATCAATAACTTGAATAATAAGAAGTTGCAGATTTCTAAGAACAACAAAGAACTCATAAATAAAAAGATATGAAAGTGATTTAGGGATTTTTGAAGTGATTTGAATAGAAAGGGACTTGGATTCCCGTCCGACAGTACACAACGAGAGTAAAAAGGGAAATTAGTCTGTGTAGTGGGGTGGCGAGTTGCCTCCGATGGCTTTGCTACCTTCGTTTTTGGAGTCCGGCTCGGATTGACGAGAAGGAAGGGGAACAACAACAAAGGTGGATGGTGGTGGAGTGCGACTGTGAGGATGGTCAGAATAGGCAGTGTCAGACGGTGGTAGTAGGTAACCCCGAATGTCTTAGTGGCCGGAAAAACGGCTCCACCTCCAGTAGGGAGTTCTTGGTCATAAATGAAGAAGGAGGAGGGGGTGGAGTTTGTAGAGAGAGAGAGAGAGAGAGAGAGGTGGGCCCTCACATTTTTTTAATAATTAAAATGAATAAATAAATATTAAATTAAAAAAAATGAATTTAAAAATGAAAAATAAATACCCCAAGGGTATTGCAGTCATTTCACTATTTAGAGGGACCAAAAACGCTACGAAACTAGCTCAAAAGAGCCACCAATCCAAAAAAATCGTGGTTTGGACTAAAACCCCAAAAAAAATGCATACCACAAGGACCATTATGCAATTTTGTCTAAAAAATACAGTGATTATAATCATATTAATTGTAAATGTTATTGGGGTTATGGAATCATAATACAATTTATTTGTTTTTTTTCGGTTATATTAGATTGTTAATCATATTGTGAATGTTATTCGGTTATTTAACCAAACCCGTATTAGGTTAATTGGTCCGGCTTTCGGTTCCTTCAATTAACCTTATTTGGTTTTCGGTTTATTCGGGTTGGATCGGTTCGGTCCGGTTCCGACCCGAATAACATCCTTACGAAAAACCTCAATTTAACTAAATAGTTATACATTTCACCGAACGGAAGCATACCAACCTAACATTTTTTGATTATAAGTTGTTATGAAGTAGTAGGACGGGGTAATTGTGATAAATATATATAAAAATGTGGGTGATACAACTATTCGCAAGTGTATAATAACTAACAAAAACATTACATTTCTGAATGATAGAAGTTTTGAAAATATAAATCTTAAAGGACAAGTAATCACCATGTTTTGTGGAACCCCTCAAGATGAAGATTGACATAAACATGTTGCAAGCGTTAACAAATAAAAAAGGCACATCTCAAAACAATTCAAATCAACTGCAGGTTGCTTCCAGCAGCTTAAGAAAAAAGTAATTTTGCGCTATGCGGCATTGACAGTATATATGGTCTGAACTATGGTAAGAGCAAAGAGGGCGATACCAGCAAGTAGAGCAATCATATTCCATGGACTACTGAAATATGTACGCTTCAAAGCCGATATATTTTTGGGCCAATAACTATTGTAGTGGGTATCCATTTGTCGCCAGATATCAATGTAATAGAAACTTAATAAGGGAAGTTCTTTGCAAAGACTATTCATCATATTTGCAGCCTTTTCATTTGAACCTAAATGGTTGACAACGACTTTTGAGTCTATTAACTTTGCAATGTCTTCTTGATTATCGACTAGCATATCCATGGCCATAGCATACGAGGTGACATAAGTACGAAATCCAGAGGACTGTTCGTAAGCAATGAGGTTCCTTAAAATCAACTCAGTGAAGTTGTCAATACGCAATACTGGCATTCTTAGAGTAGGCTTCCCCCAACACCACGAAAAACATGAAAACTTAGAAGATATGAACTCCATATCCATCTGCCATCTTTCATGATCTTGATTACACTGAAAGATCATCCCTGCTCTCTCAAGTTCTACAGTCGAGTGGATTGCTGAACTTGGTAATCCTTGTGAAGGAGAGTATTCCACTGATGGCCAGTAACACCTATCAAGAAAACCAAGAATATGATCAAGAGGTACAAATGGGTAAACGTTGCTGATTGTTATGTTTGATTGAAAGACGTTGAAAACTTGTATGAGTTGAAGGATAAGATCAGTAAGAGAGGCTGTAGGTTTGGATTTCAAGATTGTGCAGTCGAAAATGTCTTGAAGAATAAAGAAAGGGATCTGGTTTTCAACAAGCACGAGGTCATAAACTATAGACGAGCCACGCAACAAGTATTGTAGTTCTGGTTCGTCACTGGATTCTGAAAGTGCGCCAATGAATCCAAGTATGAAACAAGCATCCATAACCATCATTTTGGCAAGTTCCATGTCACTATAGGTGATCTTCGGGACATAGGATGCCCTGATTCTGTCTACTGAAAAAGCCACCTTCAGCACACATTCTTTTAGTGTTTGCTCGACTGGGGAGTCGAGAGGATGCAATAGTTCATGCACATAAGTTGCTTTCTGGTCTTCAAATGCTTTCAGATTTTCGTTTTCTTTGTGAAGAGGACCTATAGAGACCACCCTAGGGATGAAAGAAGAAGGGCTGAGATCCCGAAGGCCACTAGGAACAATGTTGATAGATGTTGAAAATAGGTCGATAGGACTTCGATTTTGTACAGAATTTAGAAGACCTTTGACGGTTTCATCAATGGAGATATTCACATCTCCATCTGCCATTGGAATTTGTTAGTCGAGTGTAAATTGCAATACTAGTTCGAGCTTCTTCTTGATTGGTACTTGGTCTATTATATGAGTTTCTAGTCTTTTTTTAATAGAGGAATCAAATATATAAACACCAAAGACAAAATGTTAAAACTTAATCACCAAAAAGTTTTCTTCCCATTTATGTCATTAATCTAACTTTTATCATTTTCTATTATTTATGTTGATCTCATTAATTTAACTTTTCTTCCCACTTATAATAGGTGTCACTTGTCAGATAACGTTATTCATTTTGTCTTTGCTCTTGACAGAATGGTAACGTTCTACTCATAGCAATACAAATTCATATTAATTTGGGTTAACAACTAAACAATAAAATAAGAAAAGGGGGCATGCACTCCATATATGTTTAAAATAATGTAAAGAAAATGTTACAATAAAGTGAAGTAAAAAGAAACAAACGACGGAAGCCTCCATCTCAAACCCAAGTTGGGTTATATTTTAATATTAAATAAATATGGAGTTCATTTTTGGAGGCTAAACATTTTTAAAAAATATTACCAAATTCTTTATTTTTTTTATTTTCATATTCTACCATGAGTATATAAAATAATTAGGAATTATAATAATTTAATATAAAATTGATTTTGGATTGGGCTAATGATAGATATAAAAAGGCGGTTTTCTATCTTTTGATTATATATATAGAGATAGGTTCAAATGTTTAAAGTAATTATTGTGTTATTGTATACATAAATGTGAGTCAATCAAAATTTAAAAAATAAATAAATAATCAAACAAATAAATAAGGGTAATTTAGTAATTTGATAAATAATTTCTACAAATACACTCCTATAATTATGGTAATTACTTTGACCTACATTTATCCCTTTTTAAAACAATCAACAATAGTGTATTCTATCCTATTCGATCCTCCCTAACCCTAGCTCCAAAACATAAGATCGCCACCACCATCATTTGTTGTTGCCGACGATCTCCACCCGCCATACGCTATTACGGCTGTCGGTAATCCGGAGTTGCAACATTTATCTCATCGCGAGTTGAGGAACAACATTTAAATAGAAGTCTCTAGGTTTGAGAGTGACGCTACCTGTACGATGAGCTTCAACAAGATTTTCGCATTCTCCTCCCTCTCGATGTTGTTAATATGAACTTCTCCATCAAAATCCTCTACAAATTTTACTCATTTTTGGAGAAATTCTACATCTGTTTCTCATTGAGCGAGAATTTAGGGCTTTTTTTGTCAATGACAAGATGACAACAACAACTTCCGTTTCTTCTGCCACTTCTTCCTTTTTTTTTTTTTTTTTTTTTTTTTTTTTTTTTTTTCTTGTGAGGTGAGAACGAGAGACAAGGAGGTCGATGGGTACAAGTTTCTTCCTTCTGCTTTTTATTTTGATTGATTTACTGTAAACCAATGAAGTTTAATTTTCAAATGAGTTTTTTTAATTTTATTTGATTTCAATATATAGAATGGATGTTTGGGTTGATTGTTTGACAGAAATCAAAGAAATTTTGGATGTGTTTAGGTTTATTGTCTAATTCTTTCAAGGTGTAATATTTTTGGTGAATTGAGAATTTGTTATGATTGTCTAATTTTTTATAGGAAATTGAAAGTTGTATTGATGCACACCAAACGCTCGCTAAAATGCTTCAACTGAATGATATTTCTTCGTTTATAGGATTCTATCTGAAAAGAATGTTTTTTATGATAACCATGAACATATTCTGTTAGAATTTCCCGAATTAATATAATTATTGGTAAATGAATTTCAATTCTATAAGAATGAAATCACGAATTACAATTATATTGGAATTGAATATGAATATTTTCTCACTAATTTATTCATTGGATTTGTTTCCACAGAAGCTGATGCTTGAAGAACGGACCAGAACGACGTCTCTTAGCAACATTATTCTTTTAGAATGTATTTGTGTATTTGTTAGATTTTGATGTTTTTTTTTCCAGATTTGAAAGTTTTTTTTTTTTTTTTATTCTTTAACAATAAATGTATTTCTTAGCAATTGTTACATGTATTCTATAAGAATTAATGTAATGTTTGTTTCAATTCTTCAATTGATGGTTCGAGAATTTTGTTATTCTATAAGAAATTTTTAAAGTCATGATTAAGAAATATGTTCAAGAATACTTTTATTATTTTATGGTTCAGGAGTATTTTTATTTTTGAACATACTCAAACATATTCTGTCAAAATGTCTGAATTAAAAACATTTTAATTCATAAAATCGGATTTTTAAAATTAATAGAATCTATGATCCCTTAGAATATGCAAATTTCCTTTATTAAATATATATTAATTGACTAAAATACCCTTCTAGTTAAATTAGATGGTATTTTTCAATTATATTTAATTCAATAATATGTATTAACCACTTTTTTAAAATAAGTAAAATGATTGGCTTACATTTATGCATACAATAAGACAATAATTACTTTGAATATAATAACCTAAGCCTATATATATATATATATATATATATATATATATATATATATATATATATATATATATATATATATATATAACGACGTAAAATTTCAAACAATTTTTTTCTCATTTTAAAAACACAATATAACTCATTTCATAATTCTCAAAATCACATATGTCTCAAATGTCAACAAATAAAACACAATCCCATAATGATAAAAACAATCTCTCGCCAGTGTGTACAATCATGCCGGTGCCTTTCCGCGATCCTCAGAACTACCTGAAAAGCATAAAGCTTAATGAGTTCCCCAAAATACCACATACAACACATTAGCCACTCAAGGCTACAACTCTATAGGACCCTCCGTTCGATGTGTCTCAGTGGGACCCTCCGGTCCCACAACTCAGGTGGACCCTCTGGTCCCTCAACTCAGCAACTCAATATAATGCATAGTAAGCATATCACAAAACAAATAACAGGATATCTAAATACACAACACATACAGATAAGTTACCACTCAAGGTAAGTATAGTGAGAAGACTCATCTTGTAAGCTAGCAAGTGAAAACCTCGTACTCGGATATATCGAACTTTAGCCACCAGTCTAGCCTCCGCCTAAAACATAATAATTATCCCTAATTAATATTGGCCCTCAAGAAGCTAGGCTCACCCTTCTACACTCACAGAAGGGTAAAAGACCATTTTACCCCTCCATAGGCTTAATTGTCCATAATTTGACCAAACCCTAAAAATCATCAAAAGTCAACAGCAAGGAGTACGCTGCGCGTACTCGGCTGCCATGCAGGCATCAGGGATGCGCAACCCCTACGCCGCGCGTACTGGATTTATGCCCATCGCACTCTCTAGTTTCCTCATTCTCACTCATTTGGTCTTAAAAAGTTAAGACCTTGGCTCATCTCATAGATCCAGACTCTCTAATAGCTCCTAACCCATAAAGTCGGTGACTTTAAGCCTTTGCATGGCGGAAAAGATCACCAACCTCAAAATATACACTCTTTTGCCTCAAGGGAGCTCATAACTCATGCATGGAGTGATTTCAACATCTATGATTGGAATTTTATGACATTACACTACTCATATGCTCAAAAGGGGTTGGTCATAGTCTTAGGAGTTCAAGATCTCATCAAGTCTCCACCTTTTTGGGACAAAACTCTAAAATACTCAAATAAGATGCTCAACAAAAGAGAGGCAAAGTCTGAAGCTTTATACCTCAACAAGAAGCTCCCTACTCAGATTTGCTCGGATCTAGAATCTTGGACTCCAACTCCTTTTTCTTCAAGACGTCATTTTCTCTTCAAAGCCACACAAAAACTCTCAAGGCTCAAACACACACACACACACACACACACAAGCTCTAGAACGAGGGTTAGGGCAGTCTTAGGGTTTTCTCTCTAGGAATGGTGGCAAGGAATGAGGCCATCATATACCTTATATAGAGGACTCACCCTAAATTAGGGTTGGCACTCTGGGCCTAGTACGCCCAGTGTACTAGGTGGTCTCCACGTCACATGCACGCGGATAAGTACACTAAGCGTACACCTCAGGTACGCCCGCGTACTCGTTTTTCACTATTTTTTATAAAAAGGACCCAGAATAGAACAGAGCTCAATAGATCAAGGTTCACAAGGTATACCT
This sequence comes from Lactuca serriola, assembly GCF_051521515.1. Classification (NCBI taxonomy): domain Eukaryota; kingdom Viridiplantae; phylum Streptophyta; class Magnoliopsida; order Asterales; family Asteraceae; genus Lactuca; species Lactuca serriola. Next base: position 156,726,750 of record NC_136415.1, read on the forward strand.
GGACTCGGGATGTTACAAATCTCCTCCACTAGAATCATATTTCGCCCTCGAAGTCATGTTCCTAAAATAGTTCTGGATGCTACTGCCGCATCTCGGACTCCAGCTCCTAAGTCATCTCTGTCTCTTTCCGATGTTGCCACTGAACTTGAACCAAGGGTACTTCTTTGTTCCTCAAAACCTTCACCTTTCGATCCATAATCGCGATCGGTCTCTCAATATAATTCAGGATCGCATCCACCTGAATGTCCTCTAGTGGTATCATTGCCATTTCATCGGTGACACACTTCCTCAACTAGGACACATGGAAGGTGTCATGGATCTGGCTCAACTCCGCTGGTAGCTTTAAACGGTACACTACCTTACCCACTCTAGCGGTCACCCTGAAAGGACCGATGTATCGGGGCCCCAACTTCCCCCTCTTCCTGAACCGTATCACCCATTTCCATGGGGATACCCTCAGGAGAACGAAATCTCCAACCTGAAACTCAAGCTCGGATCGTCGCCTGTCCGCATAACTCTTCTAGCGACTCTTAGCCATCAGTAACCTCTGCCTGACCTGCTGAATTTGCTCAATCATCTTTAGCACTATCTCAGTGCTACCCATCACTCGCTGCCCCACCTCACCCCAACAGATAGGGGTCAGACACCTCCCCTCATAAAGAAGCTCCAAAGGAGGCATACCAATACCAGAATGGTGGCTGTTGTTGTAAGAAAACTCATCCAAGGGTAGGTATGTGTCCTAACTTCCACCGAAGTCCATAACACATGCTCGAAGCATGTTCTCGAGCGTCTGAACCATCCGCTCACTCTGTCCGTCTGTCTGTGGGTGGTAGGCTGTACTAAAATGCAATCGCGTTCCCAACTCCTCATAGAACTTCTTCCACAATGTATAAGTAAAACGCACATCCCGATATGACTCTATAGATGTCGGCACCCCATGCGGAGTTACCACCTCTCTCACATATATCTCTGCCAGCCTCTCTGCAGAAGAGCTCTCACTGATGGCAAGAAAGTGAGCGCTCTTCGTCAACCGATCCACAATCACCGAAATCGCATCGACACCCCGCGCGGTTCTCGGCAACTTGGTGATAAAATCCATAGAAGTTTGTTCTCATTTCCACTGGGGAACCTCCAATGGCTGCAACTTGCCATGAGGACGCTGGTGATCGGCCTTAACCCGACGACATGTCAAGCACCTCTCCACTACCCAAGCAACGTCTCTCTTCATTCAGGTCCACCAATAATCTCTCTTCAGGTCCAAATACATCTTAGTGGCCCCGAGGTGGATCGAGAATCTCAATCTACGCGCGTCCTCCATCAGTGTACATCAAGCTCTGTCCGTTTAGGGCACCCAAATCCTCCCTCAAAAGGTTATAAGCCATCGGTTGTCCGTCACAAACTCGGACACCTGCCCAATCACCCTCTCCCTGTTGCGGTTCTCTGGTCTCATGGCCTCCTCCTGGGCCTCTCGAATTATATCTAAGACTGGAGTCATCACTGTGATCCTCATACACTCATCTCAGATCGGGGTACTCTCTACTCTATGGCTCAGGGCGTTGGCTACCACATTAGCCTTGGCCGGATGATATAGGATCTCGCATTTGTAATCTTTCACCACATCCAACCACCTTCTCTGTCTCATGTTAAGGCTGGCCTGATCCATAAGATACTTCAAACTTTTATGGTCCATGTATATGGTACACCGAACCCCATACAGATAGTGACACCAGATCTTGAGGGCAAACACCACCGCCCCCAACTCTAGATCGTGAGTGGGATATCTAGTCTCATGAGGCTTCAACTGCCTCGGTGCGTACGCTATCACGTGCTCTCTTTGCATCAGTACTGCACCCATGCCTATAATAGATGCATTGCAATAAACCACAAAATCCTCTATTCCCTCCGGAAGGGCTAACACAGGAGCCTCGCTCAATATCTGGCGAAGGGTCTCAAATGAGGTCTGCTGCTCAGGATCCCAAGTAAACGCAACGCCCTTCTGGGTCAAAATGGTGAAAGGGGCGAAAATCTTGGAGAAATCTCTGATAATATGTAGCCAGCCCCAGAAAACTCCTGATCTCAGTGGGGGATCTCAACACCTCCCATCTCTTAACTGCCTCAATCTTGGCTGGATCGACCAAAATACCATCCTGATTAACGAGGTGTCCCAAGAACCGGACCTCTTGTAACCAGAAATCACATTTGGATAACTTGGCATAGAGCCTCTCCGATCTCAATACACCCAGAATCTCTCTTAAGTGTTCCTCATGTTGCTCTCTGGACCTCGAATACACCAAGATATCGTCAATGAACACAATCACTGATCGATCCAGCATGGGCATATACACCCGGTTCATTAGGTGCATGAATGCCGCTGGTGCGTTGGTGAGTTCGAAGGGCATCAACACAAACTCATAGTGCCCATAACGTGTCCTAAGTCCTTCTTCGGGACATCCTCCTCACGGACTCTCATCTGATGATACCCAGACCTCAAATCAATCTTGGAAAACCAAGATGCACCCTGAAATGGATCGAACAGATCGTCATTCCTCAGAAGTGGATAATGGTTCTTGACCGTCAGCTTGTTCAACTCCCGATAATCAATGCACATCCAGTGTGAACAATCCTTTTTCTTGACAAACCCTTTCCCCAGCAGCTCCTGGAGCTGTGAGGATAACTCCTGCACCTCTGGTGGCGCAAGCCGATAGGGTGCCTTGACAATAAGAGCCAAACCCGACATCAAATCGGTCCGAAACTCTACCTGCCTCTCGGGAGGTACACCCAGTAACTACTCCGGGAAAACATCTGGAAACCCGCACACTATCGGAACCTTGGAGATGGAACTCAATCTCTCCGCAGTAGACCGCGTATCGATCACATACGCCAGAAACCCCATACATCCCTGCTGTAAACTCTACCTCGCCCTGGCAGCAGAGAAGAAAGCTGATCCAGATCTAGTACCCTCGTTGTATACCGTAAGTACTCCCCCAATAGGGTCTCATATAGTCACTAGCTGACGCTCACAGTCGATCACAACTCCAAATCGACTCAACCAGTCCATGCCCACGATGACACAAACATCCCTCATCACGATCGGTACCAGATCTATCGAAAACTCAACTCTGAAAATCTCAAGCACACATCCTCGGATCACATCAGTCGCAAACACTGCATGCTCATCGGATATGGAGACTCTTAGAGGTCGACTCAACGCTTCTCGTCGAATACTAATGTGACAACTAAATGCTAATGATATGAAACATCGACTCGCACCCGAGTCAAATAACACCAAGGCAGGCACAAAACTCACATGAAAAGTACCTATACACAATCACAATATAAGAAAAAAATATCTCAAAAGAATAATATAAGAATACGTATCGGCCACAACGTCAGGTGCTGCGTGGACCTCCTCCGCTTTCAGCTGAAAGGCTCTCCCATGAACCCTCGGTGTCTTGGCCTTCGCTGGCCGGCTCTCAGTATCACGCACAAAAGTATGTGCAGATCCCTAGGCTGATCCCTGCACGAGCTGAGGGCACTCGGCCTTCGGTGGCCGGTCTGGTTGCAATGGAAGCAAACCGAGAGCCCCTTTGGGCAATCCTTCGCCATGTTCCCCTCTTTGCCACATTTATAGCAGATACTCGAATGGCAAGAACCCTCGTGACTCTTTCTGCACTTGCCACAAGTGCGGCCCTTCTGGCCCCCATCTCTGGTATCAGCGGGCTTGGCCTGCTTCGTCGCCGGCTGCGACTGAACTGACCTCCGGTCCCTACCCTGGGACTCCTCTTCCTCCTCCCTAGTCTGCAACTCAAGCTCAATCTCCCTCCTCCTGGCATTGGCCTGAAGCTCAGCCAATGTCCTTTATGACGAGTTCACCACGAACTCTCGTATATCCCTCCTCAGTATGCTAAAATATCGACTCATGCGTGCTTGATCAGTGGACACGTGTTCAGGGCAAAACATCGCCCTCTCATGGAACATCCTCGAAATCCCAGTCACTAACTGTATCTTCTTCTTGAGAAACAGAATCTCCTGCGCCAAACGTTCCTTCTCCACCGGGGGAACATACTCGTCTCGGAACATATGAACAAACCTCTCCCATGTCACTGTAGCATGATCTGTAGTGGTAAAAATTGTCACAAACTTCCACCAGTCCTTCGCTCCCAAGCGAAGCTGGTTCAGTGCAAACCGAACTCTCAAGTGGTCGGGACATGAACACGTGTAAAAACACCCTTGGATATCAGAGATCCACCTCATTGCAGCGATCGAATCCTGCGTCCCATCGAACTCTGGTGGCTTCGTGTTGCTAAACTCCCGGAACAACAACGAATCCCCTAAGGCCTAGCAGCGGCGACAATTGCAGTCGTCGCGACAGCAACAGCCTCAGTGATAGCAGAGTATCGCTCATCCAACGCTTGTATCAAGGAGGTCTTGATATACCCAAACATCTCTGGAATCTCTGTTCGGATAGCTGCAACCACCTCCTCGTGGATTATCCTTCGTATCTCCTCATCGCTACTCCCACTGCCTCCAGGGTTGTGGCGTGTTCCCACCATGATGTATCTAAAACACAACACAAAATTATCAGAGATTTGCTCGAGCATACTCACACTCGATCACTCACCCCTACTTGTTTCTTAGCATCCTAAGGATTCTTACTTGGACTGCTCACTGATCCGGTGCTTCCAGTAGTATGGGCCTAATACTACATTCCACACCGCATCAGTGTTCACCCCAAGTCCTCCTCCTCGGATCTCAATCACAATTACTCTATGCCTCACCAGCTACTCTCACAGTAGACCTTCTCATTGGCTCGTTCCTGCTAAATACTCATACTTAAGACAAATCACTGATAGCAGAAATCCCTAGGCTAAGGCATCACAAATCAGGCCACCCTAGTCCTAATATATGAAATACCTAGCCTATTCTCTAGAATGCATTATATCTCATAAAATATCTCATAGCACAAAATGAGGGTATTTTGGAAATCACCGCTCGGGCTATGGTTAATTGTACACACTGCTCCGACTCGTTTTCTCTTAGACTCTTTCTCATTTTAGAAATTTTTTGTCTCTTTTTGAAAATCTTTCTCAAATACTCAGTTTGAGTCCAAACACACCCGAGGGTGCATCCGAGTCCCTCAAACCAAGGCTCTGATACCAACTTGTAATGACGTAAAATTTCAAACAATTTTTTTCTCATTTTAAAAACACAATATGACTCATTTCATAATATAATGCACAGTAAGCATATCACAAAACAAATAACAGGATATCTCAATACACAACACATACACATAAGACCCTCTGGTCACACATAAGTTACCACTCAAGGTAAGTATAGTGAGAAGACTTACCTTGTAAGCTAACAAGTGAAAACCTCGTACACGGAAATCTCAAACTCTACCCACTGGTCTAGCCTCCGCCTAACACATAACAATTATCCCTAATTAATATTGGCCCTCAAGAAGCTAGACTCACTCTTCTACACTCACAAAAGGGTAAAAGACCATTTTACCCCTCCATAGGCTTAATAGTCCCCAATTTGACCAAACCCTAAAAGTCATCAAAAGTCAACGACAGGGAGAACGCTGCACGTACTCGATCTCTACGCTGCGCATACTCGGCTGCCATGCAGACATCGGGGATGCGCAACCCCTACGCTGCACGTACTTGATTTACACCCATCGTACTCTCCAGTTTCCTCATTGTCACTCATTTGGTCTTAAACAATTAAGACCTTGGCTCATCTCATATATCCAAACTCTCTAATAGCTCCTAACCCATAAAGTCAGTGACTTTAAGCCTTTGCATGGCGGAAAAGGTCACCAACCTCAAAATATACACTCTTTTGCCTCAAGGGAGCTCATAACTCATGCATGGAGTGATTTCAACATCCAAGATTGGATTTTTATAACATTACACGACTCATATGCTCAAAAGGGGTTGGTCATAATCTCTGGAGTTCAAGATCTCATCAAGTCTCCACCTTTCTGGGCTAAAACCCTAAAATACTCAAATAAGATGCTCAACAAAAGAGAGGCAAAGTATGAAGCTTTATACCTCAACAAGAAGCTCCCCACTCAGATTTGCTTGGATCTAGAAGCTTGGACTCCAACTCATTCTTCTTCAAGACCTCCTATTCTCTTCAAAAACACACAAAAACTCTCCAGGCTCAAACACACACACACACAGAAGCTCTAGAACGAGGGTTAGGGCACTCTTAGGGTTTTCTCTTTGGGAATGGTGGCCAGGAATGAGGCCATCATATCCCTTATATAGGGGACTCACCCTCTGGGACTAGTACGCCCAACGTACCAACGGGTATGCTCAACGTACTAGGTGGTCTCCGAGTCACATGCACGCTGACGAGTACGCTAAGAGTACACCTCAGGTACGCCCCGCGTACTCATTTTTCACTTTGTTTATAATAACGACCAAAATAAACCACAAGTCAATAGATCAAGGTTCACAAGGTATACCTGGACTCGGGATGTTACAATATATATATATATATATATATATATATATATATATATATATAATAGATTATTCGTGACCAAAATTTATTTATATGAAAGTGAAAACTAATTTTAATATTTCTAAATTTTTTTGTTATAATAAAAATTCTTACAAGGTTGTATTAATTATATTTAATTAATGAAAATTAAGTTTGGATTGGATTGCTAATGAGAATGAAAATTTGGGTTTAATTTGGTTGTATAGATGGAAGAATGAGAAATTAGTTTTTTAATAAAAAGTTTGGTTGGTTTTGATTGTAATGGACATAGTCTAAGAGCATTTCAATGCAAGCTTTTGGAAATAATTTTTGTATTTTAAATCTCATTTAAAGAATTATGAAGATTCAACAATTTTTTAAGCAAATACATTTTATCCAATAACTCATTCTCAAGAGATAATTTTTTTTATACAAATCTATGTGCATTAGGGTTAAAACTTTTCGAAATTCATTTTTATCAATTTGTAGAAAATCTAGTTGGAAAATACAATAAATCTTAATATAGACTTATACAACAGAGATGCTCTAAGGGTGAACAAAGTCAATTTTGGGTTAGGATAGAGGGCTGGCGGTACTTCTATGGGCACCATTCCCAACAACAGAGGGTACAACGAATTGAAAGGAATTCTAGGTTAACTACCTCTAAATTCACTCCCTTTCTTTATTTTCAGTCTTCTTCAAAGATTACTTTATATATATAACCCTGACCAGGGTCGCTCCCACACCTATAGCGTTCGTGATCGGCCTCCTCAAAACGAGGTCCAAGAATGAAGAAGGGGTAGATATATATATATATATATATATATATATATATATATATATATATATATATATATATATATATAGATTAAGTGTCTAAGCTCATAATTAAAATTTGTATATGCTTAAATTGATAGTAGCACGGTCCTTTTGGGTTGTCTTTAAACCTAGCAATTGGAAATAATGTCTTATATATATATATATATATATATATATATATATATATATATATATATATATATATATATATATATATATATATAGAGAGAGAGAGAGAGAGAAAGAGATTAATTTATTATATGATTAATAAATTGAAATAAATAGTTTATTAATATACTATGAAAATAATATATTAATTAGAAAACAATCATTTAATTAATAATTGATCAGAAATTAGAATTAATTTTGGTATTAATGAAATTAATTAAAAGTGCAGGGTCCAAAGTGTAATTGTTCAATAGTTGAACAAAAGGCTCCAGAACCTTCCACAAGAGGTGGTGGACGGTTATGAGAGAATATTCTAGGGTTTTTGGAATATCCTATGTGGATAAATAAAGAATGAGATAAATATCATATTTGAAATATTAATTTAATATTCAAATCATGGTTATCTAGAGTTTCCCATGCCACTATATAAAGACCCTTAGGCCTTTTATTTTCGGCCACTCCTTCTCCTTAACAGATATCCGAAAATCCTACTCTCCTCTCTCTCCTCTCTCTTATCTCTTAAACCTCTTTCTTGCTAGCTTGAGTGTGATCCATTAGAGGCGCGACAATTATGGTGCTTGCTTCCAAAAGATCTACAAGGAAGGAATTCTTGTTTTTTACTATAATAACAGCAAGATATGTAATCCTAAACCATTTCTTATTTTTTCTTTCGAAAATAGCATAAGGTTTATAGGGTTTCTTGTTTGATGTTCATAGTTATAGGTTCAATAGTGAAAACACGGATCCTTTAAGTTGCATGTGAACTTAAGGGTTTTAAGTTTATTTGTTTTACCTAATTTCTATCAGTGGTAACAGAGCTAAATTGTTTTCAATTGAATTGCTACAATTGTTGAATTTGATTAATTAGGGTTTAAAGAAATTAAACCCTAAAAGGCCAAGATTTCGATTAGAGTTAGGGTTTTAGAACCCTAGCCCCTTGCCCCTATTCAAACTTTTTAGGGTTAGGGTTTTAGAAATCCTAGCCTCTTCCCCAAGATTTCGAAAATGGCTGGGTTAGTTAGGGTTTCTTAATTTTGGTAATTATTATTTTACTTTCCTAAAAAGAAATAATTAAAATTGGATAACTCTATACCCTAATTTTCGAAAATTAAAGGGTTAGGATTAGGATTCTATTAATTAGTTAATCCTTATTTGATTTAGTTTATTTAGTTAATTGACACATATTAAATCATTGTTATTTTATTTTTTAAATTTAATCAGTTGGATATTAATTTCGAAATTTAAATTATAAACCTAGTATTTTGAAAATTTTAAAATACACCTATATTATATATATCATTAAAATATTAATATATATTATATGTATAAGAATAAGTTGGTCAAATCGATAGTATGCCTTATTCACGAAGTCGGTCTATAAGGGGGTATAAGGAAACTGCATATAAAATGGTCATTGAATGAGTGTCCACTCTCATCCACCGCTCCTTTGATTGTTGGAGCGATGTTAGCAGAACGGATTTGATAGGACATTAAATCTCATTAAAAATATAATGATATAAAAGTAACTAAACTCCTTTTATAAAATCTCACACTTAGTTACTTTAAGAAAAATGTGAAAAGTATGCTAATCCATGAGAATGCACATCATGCTTTATATGTCGCTAGTGGAGCGTGTGTGCTTAACCGACACACTAATAGGGACTATAAAAAGATATGATGGACATCTTGAAAATTGTCATTGTTGTTGAAGCATGTGTGGTTAACCGACACATCAATGTGAGATGGTAAATGATATCAAAGTTGTCAAGCGGGTCTGCGTGGTTATTCACATCTCGTTTGTGATCCTTGGCATCCAAGTCACAAAAGTGAGAGCATAATCTGATATTAAACATGCCATTGATAAGAATCAATGCATCTCAAAAGATCTAGGAGTTTCATAAGATTGGAATTGGTAAAATCCTTTCCTACCTAAAACAGATTCATATTTGATTACGACATCCCTCTTCAAAGTTCGAATTGAAAATATGGATCCTATCCTTAATTTAATTTTTGGGTTAATAATTAAGGATTAAAGTCGACTAACTTGGATTGTTTTTTATCCTAAATTTTAGATGTCTTATGAAGATATATATAGTCTTCCTCATTCTTTTGGAAATGGTTTTCCTCTTCCTTCTGAAGATGATCTTCCACATTCTAATCAAGGTGAACATGTTTTCTCTTCTTCGGGAAATGATGGAACTGGACGTCATGCTTCTTCAACTCTTCCTCCCCTTCCTCCTCCAGTGACTCTCCCAACGTCGCATTTTCTTTTAGTTGAAAGATACGAAACTACTCAATCCCTATTGATATGTAGACATCAAGATGGAAATTATGTGTGTGCACATGTTCTGAAAATGAAGTCGTACATTGACAAGATGGATAGAATAGGTGTCGTTTTCCCAATGGAGCAAGCCATTGATTTGGTTCTTCTCTTGCTTCCTAAATCATATGAAATTTTTCGTATGAGGAATCTCGATGCGACCCTAATAGATCTGACCCAAATGTTGATAGTTATTAAAGCAAAATGCTTAAAAGCACATTTGAAGCAAAGTTGCTTATAGGGTCTAATTCCAATGTTTCCATGGACATTGGTGGTTTAGAAAAGATTTCTCTTCGCAATGGAAAAGGATCAACCATAGTCAAACTGTTTGATCATATGGTAAAGAGAAAGGCTCGTTCTGAGGTTATTCCATGTGTTAAGCTTAAAAAGTCCAATTGTTTTTACTAACAATTGAAGGGACATTGATTGCGAAGCTTCCGAAAGTACCTGAAATATCTCAGAGATAGTAAAGTTAAGTTATGTGAATCTACTTCAGGTATATCCATTATCTAACTCCATTATTTTTCCAAGTTCCTATTCATAGACTCTCAATACATCATGTGATGATCACATTTGATGTTATTACAGGATCTAAGAGAAAGAATGAAGTTTAAGCAGAGTGAGCTAAATCTAACTGTGGGAAATGGACTTCGGTCACATGGTTCGATGATCGGAATTTTGAGCTACTATTTAGGAATTAGGATAATTTAATAGATTACTATTACTCTTATGAGATGTCTAGAATCATAGTTTTTATTTTACACGTTGTAAGGACAAGTTCAACTTTTCGTTTATTCTCAATAAAAGTAAAAATTTGGTTTTTCTGGTTGCCTTATTTTATACTTCCTTACAATGGCAATTATGAAAGTGTTGGTTACATTTCTAATATTCGCAATATTAATTGTGGATTTGATTCTTATGATAACACTTGTTGTATTGTCATAAATGACCAAATGAAAAGAAATCTCATCACCAACTAGACAAATACTTGCTATTGTACAAGTTGCATTGCATAATATATGAAAATCTTGTTCATCAAAAAATTATAACTAATTCATTGATCACATGTTTATGTGAGTCAAGCGAAGGACTAATGGATCTAGTACATGTTTTAATGGACTATTAAGATCCACCACAAAGGATGATAACTCTATTCCTCATGATTTTCTAATGTTTCAGTAAATATGGTTGTGTTTATAAGATTAAGCATAATTATGATACTTTGACAAGATCTAAAGAGTAGCAGAATGAATAAGAAGAATCTAAAAGGCAAAAAGATAAAAGATTCTCCAATCTGAGAAGAAAAGATTGCACTTTAGTATCATGTTTTGTGATCATCTTAATGATTGTGAAACTATATTACAATTCATCCTTGAATAACATTTCAGTACAATTATATGACTAAGAAGAGGAATCAAATATTGTTGGAATGGTTCAATCAACAGATGAGTCATACTACATTTCCAATCGAGATTTAGAGTTGTTCTTTAGTTACTACAAGTTGTATCTTGAAACTCATTTCAAACTAAGAAGATTTATAATAACTTGTGGAGTAATAATGTTTTCTTACTTTAGCAAATTTAGAATTGGAGTTGTTTTGTTTTCGTTAAAATAAAAGATAAACCAAGACAAATCATGTGAAGTGTTTTCTTGTCGGGAATCCACATGGACTTTTGAATATTTGTTTTAGATCGTCAATAATTTTCCTTGAAAGAAAAACTCTTATGTCAAGAAGTCAGTGGGAGTCGTATTGATCTTGAAAGTCTCAAGAGTCAATCGGTAATAAACCTTTTTGTTATCACTAGCACACGAACTGAGGTTGATGTCCATTCGTGTTTAATTGACACATTCTTATTTCTATGCACTTCAAGTTGAGTCGAAAATGCTTTTGAGTTCGATGATTTGCATTTAACTACAAGAGCATAGCACGTTAGTCATTGAAAATACATTAATCAATATGGCTAAGCTTTTAACATCACAAAAGCATTGGTAGGCACTTATGATACCAAAGGTCAAGAAGTTTAGAATTAAAGAATTTCAGTCCATGATGGAAAGCTAAATTTGAATTTGATTTTGTTCTAAACCTTGTCTTATGATTATAGGTTGGAAATGATAGATTCACATGGATGGGAACGCATGCACCATAAAATTTAGGTGGAAAAGGTTTCGCTTTAATTCGTGAGAATGATTATGAGGAAGCTCTTTAACTTGTAGATTTTTAAGTATCTGATAAAGATCAATATGGATATTTGTAACGTCCCCAAATATATGACTAAAATATTCAAATTTTAATTTAATAAAACATTATCCAAAACAATATCATAAAACCATAGTGAATCAGAGTGTATCAATAAACATCCAAGTACACTAAAGTTTTATAAAATGCAGAACATTGTGGTGTATGCACTGCAATCATCCCGAGCTCTTCCCTTTCGAAATAGAAGTACCTGAAACATAAAATGTAAACTTTAAGCACAAAGCTTAGTTAGTTCCCCATGATACCACATACCATACATATAAAACATATAATGGGCCCCGCTTGTCATCGAGCCCCGCTCAGTAAACAAATCTATCAGTCATCAGGCCCCGCCCGGTATACATATAAACATATAAACATATAATCATACAAACCTATGCAATAATCACAAAGATAAATAACATACCTGATAGTTATCGGGCCCCAGCTGGCATCAAGCTCCGCCCGGTAAACATATAAACACATATCACATGCAAGAGTCACGCAGACAACTAGCATCCTAAACATACCAAACCATGGGTCAGCATTCATACCTTCGACCTGCTAAACATAGTGAGGAAACTCACCCCTAGTTGTTGAATCTCTCAAATAAATCTCATTCTGCTAGCCCAGAAAATCCCGACACTAACATCATCAAATAACATCTAATTAATAATTGGATTCTTGACCTATAATCAAGAATCTAAGCTACTTGTCCAATATCCAGGGTAAAAGTCCATTTTACCCTTTTTCTTACTTAGCCCAAAACTAAGGCCTAACCCATTTGCTCAAAAGGTCCAAATTCCTAAATAGCATCCCAAGCTCCAATAAGGCCCAACTTCCAAATTGGGGCCAAAAATATTTATGGATCTAATCCCAAGAAAGTCTATAGTCTTGCCATGGCCCAAAGTCAGAAGTCCAATGACCCAACAAAACCTAAACCCTAAAAGGCCCAAAATGGACACCCTGGGGAGTACGCCTACGTACTTGAAACATACGCTTCGTGTACCAACTACCGAAGCACTATGTACAAGTCACTAATGCCTAAAACCCGCATTATGCTGAGCGTACTCTCCTATGTACGCCCAACGTACGTATTAGAGGCCCAATAATCTGAAATAACCTCTTAATGGTTAAGACAAAAGCATCCAAACACTTATCAAACCCTAAATGATGTCTTAACACGTAAAGTTGGCTACTTTACTTATTTGATTATGATATCCCTCTTCATATTTAATCATAAATGATTTTTGGATGCATGATAAGCTCTTAATGGTTAAGAATAGCAACTTAAGCATACATGATAACTTTATGGACCTAAATGACGTCTTAACACGTAAATTAGGTATTCTTAAGTTGGCAACTACGTACAATATTGGTTGTATTAATTGCATTATAAAATTCACAATATGATTATGACATCCCTCTTCATATTTCGAATTATGAGAAATGGCAAGAAGTTGTTTGGACTTTCAAAGACATATAGTTATAAGTTATGAAATGGTTTAAACACATACGTAAGCTATCCAATGAGGGTGTATAAGATTAAGAAGTCTAGTTGGAGACTTATCGAAGCATCACATAACATAAATCAATACTTCTGTAAGAAATTCAAGAGTATTGATTATTAGAAGTTTAGTTGATTTATGGTTACATGTCAAAGCTAGTGGGAGTCTAATCGTTATGCCAGTATTGCATGTTGACAATATTATTCGTATGAAAGAAAAGTTTTAAATTATCTAAGTTGCAAAGTTTGAAAAATTGTTTCACTATGATATACTTAAGGAGAGGGCACTTATACTCAAATCTAAAGGATTAGATATATAGTTTAATAGAACTTCGTCATAGACGTATGTGAATATCATGTTGAAATGGTTCAGCATAAAAGATTCGCTATATGAGAATATTATAGCAAGAGAATGAACATATATAAAATCCTTATATGAGACATAATAAATCGAGTCCCATATGCTTCAGATATAGGATTGATTACATATGCTATATTATTCACTTATTCTAGTCTTTTAAATGCTCAGAGCATTGTAAGAAAAAGGACTAGAATTTTGTGTGACTAAAGTTGTTAAATAATTGTCAAGAACATTCTAAGGATTGGTTGCTTGTAGACAATTGGAAATATGGTATTTATTGGGAGACCATAGTGACATGTTTTAGATTGAGATGATTTCTGATCAAAATTGATGGTTGTATGGGATTATGTAAAAATTTCCATAATGAGAGTTGATTATTAAAATCTACATGTGAGTTGGAAACTTTAACTTAAGAGAAGTGTTCAAGGAGTGTACCTTGAATTTGAATCTTCATTACCATGGAACTGTTTTTAGGGACAAAATTCTAATGGAGCATTCTGTAATATTGTTACCCCAGTCTCTGTGACTTTGAAGCCTCAACATCACATAAGGTCAATGCATGTAAAGTTGGAATTCCAGTAAATTTTAGATAGTGATAAGAATTTGGAATTGTGAAGTGAGCATCATTGGAAAATTGTCCAGTTAATCTGTTCACAAAGGAAAGACTATAGAAAGGCATAGTATGCATGTTTATAACATGGCATGACTGATGTTTAATTCAAGTGGTTAGTTGATTACTCGAACCATTATACAATGTATAAAGTCGTAATTGTTGTGGTGATTAAATAATAAAGATTTATTTATATTCAATAGATTTTAGACCATTGTTAATTAGTTTATAATTATATTTCACTTTGCATGTTTTACTTTCAGAATAATTTAATTATTCAAACTCCACAGTCGCTCATACTTTGGGAAGTAAGTAGTGAATTAAGATTGTCATTAATTGGGTTATATTTTGTCTAAGAGAGTCAGACATAGCAATTGTATTGCTACAACATTCATGAGTACTTAGAAATAGAGATTTAAATATTGGATTCACCCACGCTCAAAGAATTACTTCATGGATTCTATCACGAGTAATTCGGAGATGATAATATCTTATATTCTTAAAACGCAGATATATGAGTTGTAATTTACAAGTCTGTTGTGCATTGGTAATGCGTAAATGCAACAATAACATGATGTTATAAAACATATTGTCATGTGTGATTTGATGTGTAAAAGATGCAAGCATATAATTCAAAGTTTATTCGTTCCTTTTGCTTTAACGAACAAATGATATATTTGGGCTGATCGGTTATTTGGTGTTGACTTATAGTGCTGGGCGCAACCATGAATAAATTGATGTGTTCAATTAGAAGTCTTATGATGTCATCACGAATCGGAAATCGGAAAGCAATATCTTAGACAAAGAGATTAATCATAATCCATGTCTCATGTGCTTACGATATCCTCAAGAACAGAGGAATATTTGATCACTTATCTTAGGACACGTTTCTGAATAGATCGGAGTTTGACATCAGGTTTTGGAAGCTACAATTTGCTGATCGATTCAAAAGTAATACTGGCAATTATAGTTATAGAATTATCCAAGTGGGAGACTTTTGGATTAAGTATCTAAGTCGATAACTAAAATCAATATATACTTGAATTGATAGTAGCACCGCCATTTTGGGTTGCCCTCAAACCTAGCAATTGTACAATATGACTTAGAGAGAGAGAGAGAGAGAGAGAGAGAGAGAGAGATTAAATTATTATGTGATTAATAAATTGAAATAAATAGTTTATTAATATATTATGAAAATAATATATTAATTATAAAACTATTATTTATATAATAATTGATTAAAAATTAATTAGAATTAATTTTGGGATTAATGAAATTAATTAAAAATATAGGATCCAGAAGTGCAATTGTTCAATAGTTGAAAAGAGGCTCTAGAACTTTCTACCGTAGGTGGTGGACGGTTTTGAGGGGATATTTTAGGGTTTCTAGAATATCTCATGTGGATAAATACAGAATGAGATAAATACCAGATTTGTAATATTAACTTAATATTCAAATCAGGGTTACCTATGGTTTCCTGTGCCACTATATAAAGGCCCTTAGGCCTCTTATTTTCGACCACTCCTTCTCCTGAAAAGAGATCTACAAGGAAGGAATTCTTGTTATTTACTATAATAAAAATAAGGTATGTAATCCTAAACCCTTTCTTATTTTTTTTTTCAAAAATAGCATAGGGTTTCTTGTTTGATGTTCATAGTTATAGGTTAAATATTGAAAACATAGATCCTTTAGGTTGCATGTGATCTTAAGGGTTTTAAGTTTATTGCTTTTACCTAATTTCTATCATATATATATATATATATATATATATATATATATATATATATATATATATATATATATATATATATATATATATATATATATATATATATATATATCATATTCAATTTACCCTATAAATATCCTTTTATACCATTTCAAAATCACACATATTCTTCGATTTCATTCCAATTCTTTTAAATTTCATTATCACTTTCTTTAATTAAAATACAATTTTATTTGAAATAGATGTTATTCCTACACTAGTCGTAAGATGCATAGAATGGTAGGAACAAGAAGAAGTGGCACTCGTGGAAACATAAATTGACACTTTGGAAAATAACTATGTAACATACTGTTTCGAGACGTTTCTTATTTACGGGTTTGTGGACCACAATTCGACCATGTAAAGGCCTTGGGTTTGAAAGGAATGAAGTTTAGGTTCTATTGGATGTTGATGGTGTTGGATAAGTGATTTAATGTAACATCCCAAAAATCGAGACCGATATTTTTATTGTTTTTGATAATAATACTTGTAAAACTATTTGAGTAAAACATTACTAACATCACATCAAACCACAAAACCATAGTTACATGTTTCAAAAACCCTAATCTCAAATAGAATAATGTCAGAGTACAATCCTAGGGTTCTCAAATGCGGAATCATGTGTGTACGATGCACTGCTACCCTGCCGGCTCCTTCCCCTTAGATGAAGAGGTACCTATGACATCCCCATTTTTACGGCCAGAAAAGACCGATTTTGTTTATGCTTTATAAAAATCAGAGTATCTCTTTTAATAAAAAAG
The DNA here is from genome assembly GCF_051521515.1 of Lactuca serriola. NCBI lineage: Eukaryota > Viridiplantae > Streptophyta > Magnoliopsida > Asterales > Asteraceae > Lactuca > Lactuca serriola. The sequence goes on from NC_136415.1 coordinate 156,743,795, forward strand.
TTGCGGAATTTGTTCCTAGAAAAACATGATAATTACATTATCAAAACATTTCTAAAGAAATGTATTTTTATTCATTTTAAAACATTTGGGATGTCATCGTCAATACAGAATCATAAGCATAAACATAACTTACATTCATTATCACTAGTGATTTATATCTCCTTAATCCCTCAGTGTAATGAAACTTCGTACAGACACCTGTGATACAAATAAAATGAGTGGGTCATGTTGGGAAACCTGGTGAGTACATAGGATTTTCAACCCACACTAATACAATTATTATGTTTAAACATCAAACAATCAACCCAATTACCCATCCCCATTATCTTCTTAAGGATTTACCCTAAGAATCAGCTACTCCTCGTTCATTCATTCCTAAGGATCATCGTAAGGAAACGGCACGAAGTCCATCGTTGCCAATTACATAGTTGTCAAGCACAGCTGCTAATATTATCACTTAGGCGCAGCTGCCAGGATTGTGACATTCTCTATGAGGCGCTTCTGCCGGTATTGTCCTTTAAACGCTATTGTCATGGTTATAATGTTCTCTATTAGGCACATCTGCCAATACAATCCTTGGGCGCAGCTGCTAGGATGTTTATCGTAGATCTAAAACATCTACAGATTTTGGAGCAACTGCCAGTGCTCATCTATATGGTACTAGGTCCATTGCTGCCAATGTTCACCTATAGGACACTAGGTCCATACTACTAATGTTCCTCTATTTCAGCCTTCATCCCTCATCATTCATCTAGCCATGTTTTACCCAACATATTTTGTAGATATAAAATACATATACATTTTAAATCATTTAAAACATGTATAAAATCATTCATCCAACGTAGACAACAAGTATTCAGACAATATGCACACAATCGCATAATTTATATAAAATACTTCATATCTATGTGTAAGATGAAGTAACTATGCACTCACTTGATAAGGTGGTGATACCGAACTCAGACAACGCTTCGCTTCTATTAATTTATTTTCTTTCGACGAAACCTAGCATTATTACCACTACATTTTAGTATAATATTTACCGTGACTAATTATTAGTGTTGTTGTTGTTATTATTATTATTATTATTATTATTATTATTATTATTATTATTATTATTATTATTATTATTATTATTATTATTATTATTGTTATATAAGCATTTAAACAATATTTTCCAATCACTATGTACAGACAGGGGCCAGACATAAAACACCAGAGGGCATGACCATTTTGGCGTATATCACTTCTGAAATCCAACAACCCTATGCGACCTTTTAAACCAGATTCCCCGTACCGCAAGTAGTTAAAAAGATATTATAACGACACTTATATAAGTCATAATAAGAGCCCAAATATTTATTATAAGTTCATAATAACAATACTAATTGTAAATATAAGCTATATTTAAAATAGGGTATGTATAACTTACTTACAAGGGGGGTTTTAGCTTGGAGCCGAGCTCTACAAGGGCAGAACTTCGTCGTTGAATCCTTCTAAGAAAAATTCGTGCAACGCTTCAGCGCTCACCTTACTATACTAAAACTACAGAAAGAGAAGTCGAACCACAAGGGGCCGAAATGCTCGGGGGATAAGAAGAGAAAGACTCTTGAATCAAGAGAATGGTGCAAGAAATATGAGAGCCCAAGGCTCTTAGTTCTTGTAATTGAATTTTCAAAAACTACCCTCCATAATTACTTAATGACCTTATAGTTATATAAACGACTAAACTCCCCTTCATAATATTATTTTAAATATATTAAATGATACTTGTACTAAACTAATTATGAAAGTACTAAACAATAGTCTTATAATGACCGCACCGTCGGCTAATTTTGACTTTATTTTTAAAGTTATATTTTTAACAGGCTCGGACAGGAAAGTATGTTAAAAATTCATAACTTCTTCATTCGATGTCTGTTTTTGTCTGTCTTTTTACCGTTGCGCTAATATTAATGAGATCTTCGATTCTCGTTTAGGTTGCGTAGGCCAAAAATGACCGATCTAAAATTCAAATTTCAGGATGTGCACTGTTGTGCCAAATCTTAGAAAAATCATAACTTCCTCATACGAAGTCAGATTTTGAGATTCTTTTTATGAACACTCTCGGTTTAACGTATACTACAACCTTCATTTAGATCGCTAAGGCTAGAAATCACTTTATCATAAACTCACTTTTTACGCTTCCCGGTATCGCGCCGGTTTTACTGTAAAACTTCGACGGACCATAACTTCTTCGTTATAACTCGGATTTCTTTGTTCTTTATATGTACTGAACCCTTGAGACGTATTCTACAACTTGGTTAAGATTTTTTATTATAAATAATCTTTTTTCAAAAAGTTGTTTTCGACCCCTATTATCTCTAAATCGACTAGCCCAGATCTACATGCATTACAATTATCTCCCCCTTAGGATGATTATGTCCCAAAATCATCAACGAAACATGGCTCACATGATGACTCCATACGTTATCTCTTCATCCTAAGTAATAACCATAACTTTGATGTTTTTTTGAACGAGTATCTAACTTTAAGACTTCTTGATTGCAGGCGGTGCTTGATCTTGCACTTGCTCCCTATCTCATGTTAGACTCCAAATTATGACCTTTAAGTTACAATCTCGATTGTTACTGGAGACTGCTTCTTCTTCTTAACAAACTTAAGATAAGTTATTTTATTACTACAATGGACCAACGTGTCATATTCTAATGACCTATCATCGTGTGACGCAACGTTTAGACTCAGGTATGTTAGAGTCAAATTCCAGAATGGAATATACCTTCCTTCATGTCCCAATGTGACATAATCGCCTTTTAGCATGTAGCATTTCTAGCTACAATTTTCTTACTTTAACAACGATCACAATCGCTTTGATTATCTTTCACTTCAATCTTCTAGCTTACGTTGGATGCTACATCAAACTTGCTTCTCTGAACCACGTAACACACTCATCATAGTTGGAATCGAATTGATATGACCACTAGGTTCGGATTTACGATCTTCTTCTTCGTCATTACCGAAATCATGGTAACGACAGACATGAACAAAACAAAATTAATTACTAGTTCCTTGGTAACCTTGTGACTTTCCCTGATCCAAGTGTGAGTTATGTACTTCCGGTAGTATAGGTCTCTACTAACATTCACGCCTACTCATACACGTCCCAAGTATTATCCTGCAGTTCACCCAAGTCTCCATGCAAGAAAATCACATAACAACTTGACATATCAGATAACAAAACGAAGGTTTTATATTATTCATTGAAACCATTACATAGGTGTTCAAGTTCAACCTATACTATGCCTCTAATAGGCTACACCACGTGGTACTATCTACACGACTACTTCAGAACTCGATCTGTGGATGTCAAACCTTCACTCCTGAATCCTTGCGCTGTCATCTACTTCATCAAGGGTAATTTGAAATGCTATCGCCTTTGGATTTGGCGACACATTTGGCTTTGTAGCCCCCTCTCTCTTTGGGCAGTCTTGCTTGAAGTGCCCTTCCTCGTTACATGCGTAACACACCCTTTTGTTGAATGTACAATCGTTGGCATAATGGCCATGCTTCCCACACTTGAAACAAGTCACCTCCTCACCACATTTTTCAGTGTGTTTCTTTTTGCACTTCTCGCACCATCTTTCTTCACTTCTTAATCCTTTAAACCTCCTTGTATTGGAATTTCTCTTCTCATCAGGCCTTGCTGATCCTTCGAATTTCCTCTTTTCGGCAACCTCAATCTTGCTGGTGGCTCTTCCCTTGATCATCTCCTCCACAAACTTGGCAGCCCAGATAATTGCCTCCAGAGTAGGTGCCTGACGTACTGGCAACGTGTACTCCCATGGAAATCCCTTTGTGTACTTGTTGATTTTCATTAGCTCATCCGGAACAAGGTGCAAGGCGAACTCCATCTTCTCTGTGAAGTTGTTGGTGTATTCGTCAATCGACATGCTTCCTTTCGTCAAGGTAAGGAATTGGTTTTCTAGCTCGAGCAGATTTTGGGCTGAGCAGTACTTGCGTTTGAACTGTACCAAAAACTCTGCCCACGTTAGTTGCAGGGACTCATTGGGGCTTAGAGTCTTCCCCAGAGTGTTCCACCAATGAACCGCACCTCCTCTGAATTGGCGCATTGCAAACGTGGTTTGTAGTTTTCCTCTGCAACCACACGTCATGAAAGATAACTCCATCTCTGAGATCCAATCCATGACCCCAATCGGATCTTCCTTTCCAGTGAAAGTCAATGGCTTGCAAGTCAGAAAATCCTTGTACTTGCATCCATTCCTCTCGACTCCATCATCCTGGTTGTTTTTTCGAACTATTGGTGAGTTGGCTTGACCAACGGTCCCACTATAGTTCTCTCCTTCTAACTGCCCATCGTTCAATTTGGGCTGTTCAACTGGCATCGTAAGTTCCTATCGATTTTGTTGAAGCAAACGTCTGGTTTCCTCCATTTGACGATCAAACATCGTCCGGATCATCGCTTGCACTCCGGCCATGGTGATTGGCTCTAGAGCGGCTACCATAACGGGTATTTGCTTAATCACTAGAGGTTGATTATTGTTCCCATTTGCATTCCTTGCTCCACTGCGGGTTCTTGCCATTTTGATCTTTACACTAAATAGGGTGAATTTAGATCTTTACTTAGGATAGACGTTTAAATCATCCTTATCTCTCCGAAATGTTTACATGTTAGTTCTAATATCGTAGTCGTACGTTTTGAATCCTAAACACATAAGGTTTCCAGATCCGGTCGACAATAGACCATATATCCAAACAAATAACAACATATCAGGCACAAAGCATTTAGCACATAAAAGCATTTTAGGCACAATTCCTAAAATAAAGCTAGTGCTCACACCTCACAATCATCGCTTGGTATTCTAAGTTTAAGTCTAGAAATTTTACAAATTCCTAATTCGCTTAAACTAATGCTCTGATACCAACTGTGACATCCCCATTTTTACGGCCAGAAAAGACTATTTTTGTTTATGCTTTATAAAAATCAGAGTATCTCTTTTAATAAAAACGTTGCGGAATTTGTTCCCAGAAAAACATGATAATTACATTATAAAAACATTTTTGAAGAAATGTATTTTTATTCCTTTTAAAACATTTGGGATGTCATCGTCAATAGAGAAACATAAGCATAAACAGAACTTACATTCATTATCACTAGTGATTTATATCTCCTTAATCCCTCAGTGTAATGTAACTTCATATAGACACCTGTGATACAAATAAACTTAGTGGGTCAGGTTGGGAAACCAGGTGAGTACATAGGATTTTCAACCCACAATAATACAATTATTATGTTTGAACATCAAACAATCAACCCAACTACTCATCCCCATTATCTTCTTAAGGATTTACCCTAAGAATCAGCTACTCCTGTTCATTCATTCCTAAGGAAATGACACGAAGACCATCGTTGCCAATGACATAGTTGTCAAGCACAGCTACTAATATTATCACTTAGGCGCAGCTTCCAGGATTGTGACATTCTCTATGAGGCGCTTCTGCCGGTATTGTCCTTTAAAGGTTATTGTCATGGTTATAATGTTCTCTATTAGGCACAACTGTTGATACTATCCTTAGAGCGCAGCTGCTAGGATGCTTATCGTAGATCTAAAACATCTACAGATTTTGGCGCAGCTGCCAGTGCTCATCTATAGGGTACTAGGTCCATTGCTGCCAATGTTCACCTATAGGGCACTAGGTCCATACTACTAATGTTCCTCTATTTCAGCCTTCATCCCTCATCATTCATCTACCCATGTTTTACCCAACATATTTTGTAGATATAAAATACATATACAGTTTAAATCATTTAAAACATGTGTAAAATCGTTCATCCAGCATAGACAACAAGTATTCAGACAATATGCACACATAGCACGTAATTTATATAAAATACTTCATATCTATGTATAAGATGAAAGTAACTATGCACTCACTTGATAAGGTGGTGATACCGAACTCAGACAGCAATTCGCTTCTATTAATTTATTTTCTTTCGACGAAACCTAGCATTATTACCACTAGATTTTAGTCTAATATTTACCGTGACTAATTATTAGTCTTATTATTATATAAGCGTTTAAACAATATTTCCAACAGCTATGTATAGACAGGGGCCAGACATAAAACATCAGAGGGTATGACCATTTTGGCATATAGCACTTCTGAAATCCAACAACCTTATGCTGCCCTGTAAACCAGATTCCCTGTACCGTGATTAGTTAAAAAGATATTATAACGACACTCATATAAGTCATAATAATAGCCAAAATATTTATTATAAGTTCATAATAACAATACTAATTTTAAATATAAGCTATATTTAAAATAGGGTAAGCATAACTTACTTACAGGGGGGGGATTTTATGAGACATCCCCAATTTCTCGGCCAGAAAAGACCGATTTTGTTTATGCTTTATAAAAGTCAGAGTATCTCTTTTTAATAAAAATGTGCAGAATTTGTTTACAGTGAAACATGATAAATAGGTTATCAGGGCATTTCAGAAGAAAAATATTTTTTATTCATTTTAAAACATTTGGGATGTCATCGTCAATACATAAACAGAACTTACATTCATTATCACTAGTGATTTGTATCTCCTTAGTCTCTCAGTGTAATGTGACTTCATATCAATACCTGTGATATAAATAAACTGAGTGGGTCAGGTTGGGAAACCTGGTGAGTACATAAGGTTTTCAACCCACAATAATATAATTATTATGTTTAATCATCAAACAGTTAACCCAATTACTCATCCCCGTTATCTTCTTTACTCTTAAGGATCTACCATAAGAATCAACTATTTCTCATTCATTCATTCCTAAGGATTATCCTGAGGAATAGGTACGAAGTCCATCGTTGTCAATGACACAGCTGTCCAGCACAGCTGCTAGTTCTATCACTTAGGCGCAACTGCCAGAATTGTGACATTCTATGTGAGGCACAACTGCCAGTATTGTCCTTCGAACACATCTGCTAAGGTTATATCGTTTATTGACAGTATCATTATCGAGAGTCCACTCGCAATACATATCAATGGGTTTTTAGAGTACACCGGTGAACACATCGTTCAAAACACCTACAGGTTGCGAGCCTGCTAGTGTTCCACTGGACTGTCTAGAATAGTCTGTGGTTGTCATCCATACTCTGCTAGATGACGGGGCCAGCTTTTGGGAACAAGGCTTCTCACATCGTCCACCTTTCACCCTTACCTGATGGTCTATATCACCTCTCAACTCATCATGCAACTCATATTTCATCTACCCATGTTTTACCCAACATATTATGTAGATATAAATACATATACAGTTTAAATCATATAAAACTTGTATAAAATCGTTCATCCAGCATAGATAGCAAGTATACAGATAATATGCACACATAGCATGTAGTTTATATAAAATACTTCATATCTATGTGTAAGATGAAAGGGACCATGCACTCACTTGAAAAGGTGGTGATTCCGAACTCAGACAACGCTTCGCTTCTTAAAAATAATTTCCAATTCGATGAAACCTAGTATTATTACCACTAGAGTTTAGTCTATTATTCGTCGAAACTAATTAATTGTCTAGCTATTATTACTATTATATAAGCGTTAAACAATACTTATATAACCCATAATAATAGCCCAAGTACTTATTATAAGTTCCTAATAACGTTACTATAATTAAAGAAAAGCTATATTAAAAATAGTGTAGGCGTAGCTCACTTACAGCGGGTTTTATAGAAAACCGGGCTTTGCTTGGAGCAGCGTTCCCGAGCCGAAAAGCTCTTCTTCTCAGAGCCGTCGAGCACTCCGGGGCTTCCGCCTCGTGCTAGGGAAGGTTCCCTATGCTTTTCGGGGGGTTTCGGGGCAAGAGAGAGGTTCTAGAGAGAGAGTAAAGAGAAGAAATAATAAGAAAGGTGTGAAAAAAATGAGGGTGGAAGGGGTTGTATTTATAGGGTGAAATATGGCTGAAATTGGTGTCACATGTCACCATCTAGTGGCAAGCCTTGGGGAGAAAGTAATGGCCAAGATTGTGCCACGTCACCCTTTTGCGGCAGCACCCTGCCGACTTCTATACCCCATAACTTTCGCATACGAGCTACATTTTTGACGTTCTTTATATCCATGCGTAGGTAAAAATAGGATCTATAACTTTCATTTTGACTCCGTCGGCTAACTCTCGACCAATCATAAATTTAACAGTACGATGAAATTATATTGTTAAGTGTCCGCGTAAAATTCATAACTTCTATATAGGAACTCCATTTTTTTCTGTCTTTGTACAGTTGAGTTCCTATTAATGAGATCTTCAATTCTCATTTTGATCGCGTAGGCCAAAAACCGTTCGATCTAAAATTCGAGTTTCGAGGGGTGCACTGCTATGCCAAATCTTAGAAAATTCATAACTTCTCATAAGAAGTCAGATTTGGGCGTTCTTTTTTTGTATGTTCTTGGTTTAATGTATACTAAAACTTTTGTTTATATTTCTAAGGATAAAAAGTCCTCCATCGTAAATTCAATATTTAGGTCTCCTGGTGTCGTGTCGGTTTTGCCGTAAAACTTCGACGGACCATAACTTATTCGTTATAACTTGGATTCTAGCGTTCTATGTATGTACGGAACCCTTGAGACGTATTCTACAACTTGGTTAAGATTATTTATTCTAAATAATCTTTTGTTGAAAAGTCATTTTCGACCCCTATTATCTCTAAATTGACTAGCCCAGATCTACGGGCGTTACAGTTTAGCTAGGAGCCGAGCTTTGCAGGGGTAGAACTTCGTCATTGAATCCTTCTAAGAAAGATTCGTGCAGCGCTTCAACGCTCACCTTACTATACTAAAACTATAGAAAGAGAAGTCGAATCATGAGGGACCGAAATACTCGGGGGATAAGAAGAGAAAGACTCTTGAATCAAGAGAATGATGCAAGAAATATGAGAGCCCAAGGCTCTTATTTATAGTAATTGAATTTTCAAAAACTATCCTCCATAATTACTTAATGACCTTATACTTATATAAACGACTAAACACCTTTTCATAATACTATTTTAAATAGATTTAAAGATATTTGTACTAAACTAATGTCGAAAGTACTTAGTCTTATAATGACCGCATCTTCGATACCTTTCTAATGATATATACATTTGTGTGTGTGTGTGTATATATATATATATATATATATATATATATATATATATATATATGTATATGATTTATACTTAATACGTTAATATGCTATTATAATTTATAACTCGTTCATACGAACTTCGTTTTTGACGTTCTTTATATCCACGCGTAGGCAGGACCGTACACTACAACTTTCGTTTAGACTCCATAGGCTAATTTTGACTTTATTTTTAATGTTATATTTTTAACAGAACCGGACAGGAAAAATCTGTTAAAAATTCATAACTTCTTCATTTGACATCCGTTTTTGTCTGTCTTTTTACCGTTGCGCTAATATTAATGAGATCTTTGATTCTCGTTTAGGTTGCGTCGGCCAAAAATTGACCGAACTAAAATTCAAATTTCGGGCTATGTACTGTTGTACCAAATCTTAGAAAAATCATAACTTTCTCATACGAAGTCAGATTTTGACGTTTTTTTTATGCACACTCTCGGTTTAACATATACTATGACTTTTGTTTATTTCTTTAAGGCTATAAAGCACTTTATCATAAGCTCACTTTTTACACTTCCCGGTATCGTGCCGGTTTTGTCGTAAGACTTCGACGGACCATAACTTCTTCGTTATAACTCGGATTTTGGCGTTCTTTATATGTATGGAACCCTTGAGAAGTATTCTAAAACTTGGTTAAGATTATTTATTCTAAATAATCTTTTGTCAAAAAGTCATTTTCGACCCCAATTATCTCTAAATCGACTAGCCCGAATCTACGGGCATTATAGTACCTGCAACCAAAACTGAAAACCGTAAGCACAAAGCTTAGTGAGTTCCCCATCATACCATATAGCATAAAACCATACATACTGCCGGGCAGTTCTGGGGTGCCCGACCTACCCATGTCAAGCGATTCTAGGGTGCTGACCTACCCGTGTCAAGCCATTCTGAGGAGCCTGCCTACCCTCCGGTCTATCTCACCCAATCACGGGGACTATTTCAACCCTACTACTATCACATAATAATATATCATAATCATGCTGGTAGACATATTTGGGGTTTCCGACCTACCCTTCGGTCATAACGACCGAATCGGGGACTATTCCCGTTTCTACTACCACTATCACATAGAACATATCATATTGGCACATAGAACACATCGAATAATAGAAAACCAGACAAATATCACATAGACAATTATCTCCACTATAATCAACTAATAGTGGGTCGACCTTGGTGCCTTAGACCCACATCTACTAGAAGGTAACTCACCTCAATGTCATGTAGTGTCTGCACTGTCCTCGATACGGAAATCAACTCTTCTCGACTCCTCGATCCCTACACAACATCCTTTCGAAGTTACCATTTCATACTCATAACCCCTACCAGGGTCAACTCAAGTCCAAGTCAAAGTCAAGGTCAAAACCATGGTCAAAGTCAACTTAGGTCAAAGTCAACATCTGGTTGACTCGACTCGACAAGTTGGTCCACCAACTCGTCGAGTCCCCACGTCCACAAAAGGATACAATCCCGTCCCCACTCGTTGAGTCTAGCAAGAGCTCGACGAGTTCTCCGTTAAAAAACATCGGGACCTTCTTCAACTGACTCGTCGAGTTCGTCCTTGAACTCGTCGAGTTCATCTTCATCCTTATGAGGGTATTTTGTCTATGACTCACCGAGTTCTCACTAAACTCGTCAAGTCTGTCTTCATGTTATACGTAAAGCTATGAACTTGATGTCTATGCATGGGGTATTTGGCTCAAAATCCATAAAATGGAAGTTTATATGTTGCATGGGTCTCCCATGGCTATAAAGTTGGTACCATTATGCCATGGGAACCCTCAATGGTTCCAGATTTGAATTACAACTCCAAATACACACAAATCCGAGTATAGCTTCACTAAAGCTTAGAAAAGATAGAAAATAACCCCAAATCAAGATCTAAGTAATGAATAGCCAAGGGATTAGCTTTATACCTCAAATGAGCAAGAAAGATGCCAAGACTTTTGGATCTAGTTGCTCTCTCTTGATCTACCAAGCTTCCTTTTCCTTTTCCAACTTCAAATACACACAAAAGGCACCAAAAAGATCAAGAACATTCAAATAAGGCTTACGGTTTCGAGTTAGGGTTTTCTCTGGGTTGGTAGGGACGACAAGGGCTGGTTGAGGTAGAATAAGTCGTTTAAATAGGGTGCAAACCCTAAATATTAGGGTTTCATCCAGACAGCTTCTACTCGTTGAGTTGGTCTCCCGACTTGTCGAGTAGATCATTATATTTCCCGGTCAAACAATTGAGTCTAATCGACAAGTTAGGCCACCAACTCACCGAGTCCCAGAGCAAAACATGAACTTACTTGAATATAAATATGTACCAAGAGCCGGGTGTTACATTTAAACCATGGATTGTTCATTGGAAGCTGAGGGGTAAATTGTGTAAGGTAATTCTTGAATAAATTAAGGATTTTAGTTCGAGATGGTTTAAGTCATTAGTAACTAGATGGACTTATGGGGATCGTCGATACCTTTCCGTAGATATAAAGATCGTCGAAAATGGGGTTGAACTGAACAAGTTATGGTTTTTTGAAGTTAGGAAAAGGGAGTCTGGTAGTACGCATGGCGTACACAAAGGAGTACGAATGGGCATATATGCTGAGGGTGGCATGCATTTTTAGTGGGGTACGCAGGGGCTAATTCCGTAGTGTAAAAACCCGAATTTTGGAGTTTTGAGCCCTATTTAAGATCTCTAACCCTTTTGAGGTCCTTCCAATTATCAACCTCCACCCTCTTTATCCTCTACCTTGAAACACTAGCCTCCTCTCACTTATTTTGAGCCTTAACATCATTTATGATCTAATTTCTCCATTAGAAGGTGGAATCTTGATGAACAAGGTGGTGACAAAGTGTATGGAAGAAGGTTTCAAGTGTAGATACAACACGTTTGCCTCATTTACGGACCATTAAAGGTAAAAAGCTTCAAACTTTCTCATTGGTTTCATAGATCTAGTCATTTCTCATATTTGCCACTTTTTGGTTATTTTAGTGCATAAAGTTTAGATCTTGAAAGTTTGTGACCTTGTTATGGATAAAGTTGGAAACTTTATCCATCTAAACATCATAATGATTGAGATTTGAAGGTTGGAGACTTGGACTTAATGGATTAAGATGAGAAAGACATGTTTTGGTCCCTTTGAGGCTAAAAGACTAGATCTTGGTTGTTTGGGCCATCCTAATGGATAAAGTTGGAAACTTTATCTATTATGGAGCTATTAGGAACCTGATCTGAGTATTGGATGGTTAGCATTTAAGCATTAAGTTTTTAATATGAAGGTTGGAAAAAGAGGCAATATGCAGGGGGTAATCTTGGCTAAGCGCAACGCTGCCTGGTTTTCACTCGTTTTTTGGGTAAGGCTCTATGTGAAATATTGAGCTAAGAGTAAGAAATGCGTAGGTTAATAGAAGGTTGATTGTTGACTTTTTGACCAATTGAGTTTTGATCAACTGTAAGGGGTTTAGGACTTGGATGGGGCAAAATGGTCTTTCGCCTAAATAAGGGTTAGACCTATTATTTTTGGACCTATTAAGTTGCAAAATTTCCATAATTATTAATCAAGGTTATTTTGGTTATGTGTAGAGTGAGGAGCTTTTGATATCAACAACTTGAGTGTGTTTTACCTGACTATCGATTTAGGTGAGTCTTCTCATAGTGTTTGTCGGCTTGAAGGCACCGATATCCGCCCATTGATTGTTGTTTATAGGATGCTAGCTGTCTGTGTGACTCTTGCATATATTGTATGTGTTTGTATGTATATCGGGTGGGGCCCGATGTCAGGTGAGGCCTGATGCATGTGTTGGGCGGGGCCCATAGCATGTGACTGACAAACTTGTACTGCACGGGGCCCAATGTCGGGCGAGGCCCGATGGATGTTGAGCGAGGCCCATTGTATGTATAGCATGTGGTATTTTGGGGAACTAACTAAGCTTTGTGCTTAATTTTTATGTTTAAAATGTTTTAAGTACATCTGGTTCCAACGGGAAGAGCTCGACGTGATTGCATCACATCCACCGGTGTTTATTGGTACTCTGATAACTATTAATAATATTTTATACTTGATGGGTTTTGGAAATGAATGAATGAATGGTTGATTTTGTCAGTTTAAAAAATAAATTTTTACTTAGAATTTTGGGACGTTACAAGTTGGTATCAAAGCCGTGGTTTCAAGGATTCAGGCACACTCTCGGGTGTGGTTGAACTTAGATTGAGGAATTGGTAAACATTGTAAAAGTAAATAGTTTTTCTAAAAATGTTTTTTACAAAGCAATGGGGTGTGATGCATGCAATCAGAAGATCTAAAATTCGTATTTCCCAAAATACTCATACATGTTTTATTTTTGAGGTTTAATATGCGTATATGAGAACTGTGTGATAGATTAGGCTAAGGATCTTCTTAGGATTGCATGATAGTATGCTAGGAGAGATTCGTGTATATGCCTATTGATCGACCTTTTAGAACTGCATGCTAGTATGGATTTAGATATTCAATAGAATGGCTTGATTAGGTTATGCTCTGGTTTTGATAACTCGATGCTCGAATGTTGTTTGCTTTGTGCTTTTAGAGACCTCATTAAAATTGGCTAAATATTAAGCGAATACGTAGGGTTACATACTACAGGGATTAGATAAATTTAGAAGCTTAGGTTTAACTCTATTTCGCAGCTCTTGTCTGAGTCCAATCGTTGTAGGGTGAGACCTTGCAGTCGAAAAATTATCTAGTGCTTCTGACATGTAATTGTATTCATTTGGCAGTTAGTATGTACTAGAGGGAGTTTCTTCTGCAGCTGATGGCAGAGAGAGGTATGAAGGGAGTCCTAGGAACGCCTAGGGAGTATTTTTAGCTCGATGCTTGCAATGTTTAGCGATGTGTATTTGTTTGAGAACGGGTGTATGGGATTAGATATGACGGATGTGGATAGGAGTAGTTACCTAGAGGACACGAGATGATTCTTGAGGAAAGTATGGATAGGTATGGAAGGTAGTATTGGACCTGTACTACTAAAAGTATAGGAACCATACTCGACTCGAAGAAAATTTAGGGGATTCTAAGGAACTGGTTAAGGGAAGACGACATGATTTGGCACCATGATCCGTTGCAATGTGTTTCCGTCTATATCAATTATGGTTGTTCAGGCTGATGATGGGTCTGGTGATTTTTTGGGCCTTAGTCGTCAAGTCTATTTGGGTTTGAATGGTGCAAACCCATGTGAGTTAGTTGATTTCGAGGTCTGGATGACCATGCTCAAGGTAGTGTGAGTCGAGTTGTGGGACTCAAGAAGGAAGCGATTGTGATGATTGGATCGAGGATTGAAGTCGGAGGCTAAGTGATTGGTAGATGAATTGGCATGTCATTATTTTTAACAGAGGTTATGTTCTTCCAGCTTTCCGTGTTCAGAGGAAGGAGAGAGCAAACAAGTGATTTTTAGAGTTGGGGTGTAGACCTAACATGGGGCTAGATAGTACGGTTTTTGGTGGCAAGTGTGGAAGTATGGGAATGCACGTGAGGATTCTTGTGGTATTGTTGCCTTGGGATGAGATCAATGGTCTGCATTATTCAGATATAGTTAGGTCAGGGGCTAGTTGATTGTTTCAGGGACCATAGGAAGTGAATCGGTAACGAAAACTTTCATTGTCTTTGATGTATCCCGATTATGAGGGTGATTCCTCTTGTATTTATGAATGGTTCTCGCAATAAATTAATAGATGGGGATTTGTAGGCGAGGTGTGTGGTAGTCCATTTGTTTTCAGATCAAGAATCAATGCTATGAATGGATTGTTAGAATTATTGCTTGTACACATCCGTGGGATTCTTGATCTTAGAAGCGGCTTTGATTGGGAAGTTTGTGAGCTCTCCATCTGAGATCCGAAATACCCTTGAGTTTTCTTGGTCTTTATCTGGAAGACCATCTTGCATTGCGTTATACATTCTAAGGGTTAAGGATGTTATGAATCTGGTTGAGCCGGTTTAGGATTTGGTCTATTTGTAATTCCAATTGGTGGTTGTTCAACCCTAAGTAGGGGAGGATTGGGTATTCTACTAGGAGGATCATCGATCTATTTGATTTTATGGTTCTGACATAATAGGTTGCAAATATCTTCGGTTTGGGTGTGTGAGATTTTGGTTCAAGATTTGGTGAAAACGGGGTGCAAGGTAAGTTTCTATTAGATGTATTTCTCAGGAATGCATGAGTTGTCTTCGCGACAAGAAGTTGTTGGACAAGGAGCTCGTTTTATCCATTGGTGCTTTCGGGGTTGCCAATGATTAATTCAGGGGGCGTATACGCCACTTTCGTTGAGTATCGATTGTTGCGGGATTTGTTAGCTCGTTGTATAGATTGCTATCTATAGTCTAGGATGAGCAGTTGAAGATCTGTCTGTGTAGTTCGTCATAGGATTTGTGCAGTAGTGTATTGGATTAGTGGATTAGTTATCAAAGCATTCTCGATCGTTGGCCATTTTGTTTATCGTCAATAGTTAGGGTTCTTCGAATGTTTCGAGTTGTATCAGTGGAAGCTTAATGAATCCGCCATCCTATTGTCAGTCTGTACATTGTACCTTTTGGTTTATAGCCTCAGTTGTTGATTATGGAAGTACTGTTCTTAGTGAGCTCTGATTTGGCAGTTGTCCTTGGTTATTGGCAGTTCACAGATCGGAGCGGTATTGTTTAATTTTTCAGGTGTGACTTTAGATGTATGCAAAATCCAATTTTGCCATGTTGTGTCGACATAGTTGGTATTTGGATTGATCCGACCAGGGTTTTAGCAGCATCTCTAGATAACTTTGGAAGTTTTATCGAGCTGGTTTTATAGTGGTGGAATCTGTTTAGTTTCAGTAAAAGGGTAGGATCTTGTTTTAGTCATTTATGAGGATGTTTCTGTTAACGATTGAGGTTCATCATTTGGTACTTCACCCTTTGGGTAAGGTTGTGAGGAAAAAGGAATACAACAGATTTAGGGTTGTTTATGGGTTATCTTGAGAGTGTATATTGTGGTAAGTTCATTAGATATTGTCGTAAGGGGTATATGTAGAATGAATGAGATAGGAAAGGAGCACGTGGTTCAAATTATAAGCATGGTTCTTATTTGGGTTATAGCATTTAATGGAACAAGAGTATAACAACCTATCTCATTCTAGTTGTGTACGATCAGGTTTTTGTTTGATTTAGCGTTGGTTGCATCCTATTTTGTGAAAGGAATTGTGCATTATAGAAGGGTATGACTTATGGGGTGTTTGGTTAGTGTTGAGAGAGATGTTGATTGAGCTCTTGCAATTCGGTGGTTGATGGTTGTGTATTTTTAGGCCCATGTTGTAACGCCCCAAAATTTTAAGGTAAAATTTTTGTTTTTAATTCAACCATAACACACTACTTAGTAATACCAATCATTAAAAAGTATAATAATTTATAACAGTTATCAGAGTATAATCCCAAAGACCAATAAGTTGCAGAAAAAGATAGGTGGATGCACTACGATCAAATCGGGCCCTTCCCTTTTGAACCAGAAGTACCTGAAATGTAAACTGAAAACCGCAAGCACCAAGCTTAGCGAGTTCCCCAAAATACCACATACCATACATAATAAACACATATTGGGGCCCCACCCTTCATTGGGCCCTGCCCGACATTGAGTCGCACCCGGCCTCAGGCCCCGCCTGACATCGAGTCATGCTCGGTTTATAGATCTGTCAATCATAAGGCCCCGCCTAACATCGGGCCCGATCCGATACACATACAAAAATATAAACATATAATTATACTAACACATGCGATAATCACAAAGATAATATTATACAATAGCATCAATCAATACCAGATTAAAAATTGGTCCACAACCCATAGTTGGCATCCAACTCTGATTGTCCAACACATAGGGTAAAAGTTCATTTCACCCTTTTCTCACTTAGACCAACATCCGAGGCCCAAATCAATAGCATCAAAAAGCCCAATATGGTCCAACTTCCTAATTGGGCCCAAAACCCATCATTAGCCTAATCCAAGGAGACTCAATTCCCTAAAAGATACCCTGAGATCCCAATTGTCCCAAACACAAGAAGGCCCATGCACAGAAAACTAGGGCGTAACAAGGCCCAAAACCACATATCATGTCGTGACCAATCCTTGGTCACATCTTGAGAGTTCACTTGATTAGATCCCACTCATCCCGAATCAACCCAGCCAACTCAGTCAAGAAATGCCACCTTAGCTGGCCTCACGAAGTGAGCGACCTATCCTCATTTTGTGAGCCCCAACCAGCTCTCCGTAATCGGGACATAAATGTTTCGCACATCGTGAGAACAATCTGAGGCTAAAAATTCAACTTTTAAGTCCTTAATCCATTAAGCCTTCAATCGTAATTCTTTCAAAAGCTAACAAGCACTCCAAAGGCCAATAAAAATGATTACTTTATGGACATGCATTCCCCATGTATGTCCTAAACCCATCTCAGGTCAAAATGACAATAAACGGCCTCAAACTCAAGCAATATTCATAAATTATAACCACACTTCAGATCCATAAGACTAAATCATAGCGAATGACTCATTGATCCATAAAGTTGCCAACTTTATGGATCCCAAGCATGCAATCCAACATCAACATGCAAAAAGGATATTAGAACTTAGATCTAGCTATTTAAGCTCATAAATATTGGATCTTGGACACTTACAATGGTTCAAAATGTGCACAAGATGATGATGATGAAGCCTCCTTGCTGAAAAAACACTCTAGAACCTTTTCTTCTTCTTCTTCTATCCACCAAAACACTAAAATGGATCTAGAATCACCAAGGTGGATTAGGGTTAGGGATTTTCCGAGTTAGAGGAAGGTGGAGGCTGAGAAATGAACCCTAAAACCGAGTTAAGGGGCTTAAATATGTGGGAAATCCTAAAACTTCGTGGGCTCGGGCTGCAGCAATCCTCATGTCGTGAGCTCAGTCCAAGATAGAATCTTCATCCAACCCTTCTCGCGTCATGAACCTCCATGCATTACGTCGTGAGGACCCTTTTTCTCCAAAACCTTTTGACCCTCTAAAACTCTAATTCGATTCATCCAAGAAAACAGATGTTACAACTCTCCCCCACTTAAATTATATTTTGTCCTCGAAATCACTCCTCACTACCTCCCAGCCACACCAGACAACTAGAATAGTTCTTCCACTACCCTAAAGAATAACCATTACTAATTTATTCGAAATACGAAATTCTAAACCATGTCTGACTTCTTGACAGATAGCCCATTGTAAAAAACTGACATTACAATTCAACTTCTTATTCCAATTGATCATAACACTTCCATTCCTTGATTATCTTGTTGTTTCCACTAAAAACAAAATCATTGACTGATCCTTGATGCCGAAATTTTCACTTAGTAGAAGGCTTAGATAATCCTTCTAGTAAACAAATCATCCCTAAAACCATTAGACTCAGACGAGCGCTGCGCATTAGGGTCAAATCAATTACTATGAGATTATTTAACCCATGCAACAAATGATTTAACATATTCACTTATCAACAAGCGACGCCTAACACGAGTCCCAATCCCTAGTATCACTTCAGGCTCATCTTATTGCTCCATAATTATATTCCAGATGTAACTGAGACCTCCCTGGTCTCATACTCACATACCGATTTACCAATATACCGGATATCCAACCGGTTGCTGAGACTAAGAGCCTCACACAGTAACACTATGCGACTTCTTAATGAGGGTCATATCGGCATGAACTACCATAGCTTGTGCGCCATAACGGTTCTAATATCCCTCCTGATCCAACCAACATAACCAACCATCAAACCTAATGTAACCAAATCCACTTTTCTATATGTAAATTCTACGTACCCGGCTATAGTCTTATATCACAACCGACCTTCCTTAATTCCATGAATGTTGTGGCTTTCCGACAGTCTCGTGTACTGTCCTGCCATGGTCTAAACCCACCTACACAAGCAACATGCCAATCCTAAATTTACCATGATCTCATAGCTACTCCATTACCAAGTGAATGCTACAAGCTACCCTGCAGCCTTACCACACTCCCAAACAATCTGCCAATCTAGTCTAAAAACTCACATCCTGATAACCAAAAATTCGCAATTCCGATCTGACAAAGATCTCTTGCATCCATGGTGAGTTCCCACTGAACATATATATATATATATATATATATATATATATATATATATATATATATATATATATATATATATAAATATAAATATTCCCCTATCGACCGCCAAGATTGCAATCTTACACCTGATCCCTCCTACTGACCATGGAGTCATCCCATTCTAACGTGATCCAAAACCACACTTCAATATAATCCACTGGGTCTCACCCACACTATCGTAATCACACAGGTCTTCCCCATAGTTATTACCTAGTTGAGTGCAATACATGCCTAACCTCTCTTCGGATCCAATGACCCTCATACAATATGTATCATGTATACCTACATTCATCGGACCCCGCTCGACATATCCATCAGACCCCATCTGGCATCGAGCCTCGCTCAGTACATCCATCAGACCCCGTCTGGCATCAGGCCCCACTCGGTACATCCATTAGACCCAACCAACCATAAGCATCATAAGTCGAACTCGCACTCAACTATGACCCAATCATGTGCTCGTATTATGCTGCGAACCCCAAAGCCTTAATTAGACAAGACAGGAAGAAAGGCTCTAACACAACCCTTAATCTGAATCTATTCGCATACCCTCCAAGCGTCACCCTAATATGCAATGAAAACCGAGTATTCGTTCTTTTCCAATCCCTTTGTCCAAATTAATGTCCCCTACTTGGACTCAACTACACTCTTCCAATCCCCAAAATTTGATGGATTCCCAATCCATCTCGTAGCCTTACTATTTCAGACTATCGACAACCTGAGCTTACAAGAACTAGAATTCAATTACTAGCTGATTTTAGCGATGATACACATTCCAAAACTAGAGGTACACTTCTCGAATCCTCAATGATTTCAATAATCCCAAGTACCTCCCATAATACAACTCTAAGCCTTAAACCACTTCAACTGGTGTCATTCAACTATAATATTTGACCGGATTGCCAATAGATATCATTTAATTTCTGCTAACATCTCTTATGGCTGAACTAACCCATGTGAGCAACACTTTACCATAATTAAGAGTGATATGCTACCTCTGCTCAATCTCTACTGATGGTATCAGTCGACAACCTGAGCTCCATAACAGCGAGCCTTCCTTGACTAGAACGCCTACCACTTATACATTCCAAGATCAGGTGGTCATTCCCAATAACTCAAAAAATCTCGAAATTCTTACACTTTCCGCTGAATCCACAACAAGTCCTTTCGCGAATAATCGGTTGACGAGGATCAACATCTCAATATTGAACACGTACTCAACCTGGTGAACCACTTACTCACACTTAAAGCAACTCCCGATGAACCTGCCACTAACCATAAAAATGACGTATGAACTTGGCAACTACTGATCTTACACCAACGATCAACCCGTTTATTATTGCATCGGAACCACGAAGAAACCCTACATACTCTGCATCTGAACCCGACATGTCCACCTGGCGAATTTCTTGAACCCTTATTAAAGCTCTTAAAGATTGAATAGAATGTTGACCTCTTCTCACTTAAGCTTGATATAACGATGACCGATGCCTCTCACATAGAAATCCAAATCTAACTTACTCCAAAACATCCTCTAAACATGACTCTCGGTATGCAGAATGGCATATAACAACTTTCCAGATAAAATAACTATGTTACTCATACCAGTACTTCTATTCTTAGATAATCAGGGCATAACTTTTCATACACATTAACATTGAATCATAAGCACAAAGTTTTAAAGAACGAAAGAGAAGAATACTATATGTAACGATCATCCAAGATTTCCATGATCCCTTTATTGATGGTAACAAACAACACAGGAGTCTGATTCAAAATACTATGGGTAATCTCTGATGAGATGAACTCCCACACCTGATCATCAATCAGCTCAGTACCTGCACCTGAGCTTGTGCCAGAATCCAAACCTCCTCCGCGTGTGCTCATTATCATTTTGAAAATAATCATACAAATGATTAGAACATACCCAAGAATCCTCATCTTACAAGCTTCCTAGATTCTCCAAGACTCTCGTTCATTTTAGTATGGATCCTATGATTTCAGTAGTATGGGCCCAATACTAGCTTCCACACCTATCCATACTTTCCTCAAGAATCGTCCCAAATATTCTAGGTCACCTTCTCAAATGGTACTCCAAGTACTCGCTAAACATCACATCCAACCCCGCTAAAACACTTCATTGGCTCCCCTAGGGTCCCGAGCTCACCCTGCCACCAGCTACTGAAAAACTCTCACTAATGTCAACTAACTACTTCATGAATATAATCACATGTCGTAAAGCTTAGATAATCCTTCGAGTAAAAGACTCAACACTACAATGGTTAGAATCAAACTAGAGCTGCACAATAGAGTCAAATCCATCAATCTTAGATTATTTAACCTTTGAAAAATGTGACTTGACATATTCACTTAATAGTTAACCCACGTCACTAAGAGTCCCACAAAGCACAAAACATGTAGGATTCAGGCAATGTAAAAATCTAACCAGTGTACCAACTAATCAAGCCATTATATCCAATTATCTGAAAACCGTACTATCATGCAATTCGAAAAGCTCAAACAATCAGACATATAAAGGCATCTCTCCTAACATGAAATCCTGAGCAGATCCTTAGCCTTAATCTAGCATGTAATTCTCATTACGTATATCATAATAAACATGTATGGGCATGTTGGGAATCACTTACTCGAGCTTAGCTGATTGCAAACATACCACCCCTTTATTTTATTAGAAAATTCTTTAATAAAACATTTATTTTATGAAAATTTCACCAAACCCTTAGTTTGAGTTTAGACACACCCGAGACTATGCCCGAATCCCTCAAACCAAGGTTCTGATACCAACTTGTAACGCCCCAAAATTTAAAGGTTAAATTTTTATTATTAATTCAACCATAAAACACCACTTAGTAATACCAATCATTCAAATGTATAATAATGTAAAAATAGTTTTCAGAGTACAATCCCAAAGACCAATAAGTTGCGGAAAAACATAGGTGGATGAACTGCGATCAAGCCGTGCCCTTCCCTTTTGAACCAGATGTACCTGAAACGTAAACTGAAAACCGTAAGCATAAAGCTTAGTGAGTTCCCTAAAATACCACATACCATGCATAATAAACACATAATGGGCCCCATCCATTCATCGGGCCCGACTCGACATAGAGTCCTACCCGGTCTCCGACCCTGCCCTACATCGAGCCCCACTCGGTTTATAGATCTGTCAATCATTAGGCCCCACCTGATAATGGAACCCACCGGATACATATACAAAGATATAAGCATATAATCATACTAACAAATGAGATAATCAAAAAGATAATAACATACAATACAGTCATCGGGCCTCGCCTAGTATCCAGCCCCGCTCGGTATACATACTAACGCATACACATGCAAGAGTCACACATACGTCTAGCATCCTAGCATAATAAACCATGGGATGGTATCGGTGCCTTTGACCCATTAAACACATTGAGGAAACTCACCTCAAGCTGCCAAATATCTAAGATAAAAGCTCAGACTGCCTATCTAGAAAAATCCTCACGCTAACATCATAAAATATACCAGATTAAAAATTGGTCCACAACCATATCTGGGATCCAAGTCCGATTATCCAACATTCAGGTTAAAATTCCATTTCACCCTTTTCTCACTTAGTCCAACATCCGAGGCCCAAACCAATAGCATCAAAAATCCTAATATGGTCCAACTTCCTAATTGGGCCCATAACCCATCATGGGCCTAATCCAAGGAGACTCAATTCCATAAAAGATACCTCGAGCTCCCAATGGGCCCAAACACAAGAAGCCCCACAGACATAAAACTAGGGCCTAACAAGGCCCAAAACCACATTTCAAGTCATGACCAATCCTTGGTCATGTCGTGAGAGTTCACTCGATCAAATCCCACTCATCCCAACTCAACCCAACCAACTCAGTTAAGAAATGCCACCTGATCTGGCCTCACGACGTGAGCGGCCTATCCTCTCGTCGTGAGCCCTAACCAACTCTCCCGAATCAGGACATAAATGCTTGTCACATCGTGAGACTTTATGTCTCACGTCGTCAGAACAGTCTGAGGCTAAAAATCTAATTTTTAAGTTCTTAATCCATTAAGCCTTAAATCCTAATTCTTTCAGAAGCTAACAAGGACTCTAAAGGCCAATAAAAACGATTACTTGATGGACATGCATGCCCAATGCATGTCCTAAACCCATCTTAGGTGAAAATGACAAGAAATGGACCAAACTCAAGAAAGATTCATAAATTATAACCACACTTCAGATCCATAAGACTAAATCATAGAGAATGACTCATTGATCCATAAAGTTGCCAACTTTATGGATTCCAAGCATGCATTCCAACATAAACATGCAGAAAGGAGCTTAGAACTTAGATCTAGCAATTTGAGCTCATGAAGATTGGATCTTGGACACTTACAATGGTCCAAAATGTGCACAAGATGATGATGATGAAGCCTCCTTCCTGAACCAACACTCTAGAACCTCGTCTTCTTCTTATTCTAGCCACCAAAAAACTAAAATGGATCCAAAATCACCAAGATGGATTATGGTTAACGTTTTTCTTGAGTTAGAGGAAGGTGGAGGCTGAGAAATGAGCCCTAAAACTGATTTAAGGGGCTTAAATATGTAGGAAACCATAAAAACTCGTGGGCTTGGGTTGCAACGATCTTCACGTCGTGAGCGCTTATTGTTCACCTTGTGAACTCATTCCTGAATACAATCTTAATGCAGCCTTTCTCACGCCGTGAGCCTCCATGCCTTACATTGTGAGGATCCCTTTTCTCCAAAAATCCAACCGTTTAACCCTCTGAAACCCTAATTCGATTCATCCAAGAAAACGGATGTTACACATGTGGTGCTGGTCATGAGTCTTCAAGTCAATAATTGAGTGATGGCAAGAGCGACATAGTACCGTGAGCCTATCATTTTATTGGTTAGAAGGTGTCCTAATGTATCATGAACCAACAACTATATGATTCATATTGGTGGGACGTAGTAGTCATTTGATTGAGACTCTTAGGTCTTAGATTGTTAGTCTTATTGGCATGTTCAGGTGTTAGTATATTGACTGGGAGTCGGGTGAATCAGTGACCAGTCAGTTTGGATCATGGGCACATTAGAAGTTTGATCGGAGTATTAATTATGCATCATAAGTCTCTTGTTGAATGTTTGCATTATGAACCCTATTTTATTGTGGTCCATCTATTAGGAGCTTGGTTACTAATGTCGGGTATTCGTTCCAAAATCTTGATTCGTTGAGTTCATTGTGAATATCTCGAGTGTTATATCAAGTGGATGTACACCTAAGCTGATGAGGGTTTTGGATGCAACGTAAGCTTCTTAGATTTACCATCATTATACTCGTGGGATCAATGGGTTGGTGATGACCTGTCAGGAAGTCAAGTACGTATTTAAGGTTGTTATGCACACTCTCCTAATTGGGATTGGGTGAAATTCATAATTAGTATATTTTGAGTATTACTTCTGCATGTTTGAGTGGTGTTCCAAGTAAGGGACTAGGGGCAGGTACGACGAATGAATGATCAACAGTCTTAGGGAATAATTTATGGGGTTTAAATTGTTGGGTTCTAGTTTTTGAGAAGTTTCCTGCTTTGAGTGGTTGTCTTTGTGATATGAGGTTTTCTAGTTAGGAAAAGTAAGATAATTGTTTCAGTTCTCAAGCAGAGTAGTTGGGTTTCTTTCATTCGTTGATGGCAGAGTGTTAAGCTTCATTTTTTCGGATGAATAAGTGATTTCTGCTAAGATGGGGTTTGGATGGCAAGTTTGGAAGGCAGTCGTCTGTATGGGATGAATCTTTGGTGTTAAATGGAATTCAGGAAGTTCAGGTAGGATCGACTAGGGTGGCAGAGGAAGTAGTAAGGAATGATTTCGAGGACGAAATCTATTTTAAGTGGGGGAGAGTTGTAACGTCCTATTTTGGGACGTTTCTTAATTCAGGTTTTGTGGACTATAATTCGACCATGTAAGGGCCTTAGGCTTTAAGGGGATGGAGTTTAGACTCTATTAGATGTTGATGGTGTTGGATAAGTGATTTACGTAGAGGGATAAAATGGGAAAGGTAATGTTTTGGGCTTCTTGCATAAATTAAAAATTTTAGTTCAAGATGTTTTTAGTCATAAGTAACTAGATAGAGTTGTGGGGATCGGCGATACCTTTCCGTGGATATAAAGATCATCAAAAAGGGAGTTGAAACGAAAAAGTTATGGCTATTTGAAGTTAGGCAAAGGGAGTCTGGTAGTACGCAAGGGGTACACAAGAGAGTACGTATGGCGTACATGATGAGGGTGGGACACGTTTTTAGTGGGGCACGTAGGGCATAATTATGCAATGGAAAAAACCCTAATTTCTAGTTTTTGAACCCTATTTAAGGTCTCTAACCCCTTGGGGGTCCTTCCTATCATCATAGTCCAATCTCTTGAGCCTCTAACTCGAAACCCTAGCCTCCTCTCACTTATTTTTGAGACTTGGAATCATTTATAAGCTTATTTCTCGATTAGAAAGTGGAATCTTGAAGAACAAGGTGGTGGCAAAGTGTATGGTAGAAGGGTTCAAGCATAGATCCAACAAGTTTGCCTCATTTCTGGACCATTGATGGTAAAAAGCTTCAAACTTGCTCATTGGTTTGATAGAACTAGGTATCTGTCATATTTGCCACTTTTTGGCCATTTTAGTGCATAAAGTTTAGATCTTCAAAGTTTGTGACCTTGTTATGGATATAGTAGGAAACTTTATCCAAGTACACATCATAATGATTCAGATCTAAAGGTTGTGCCATTTCAAGAACTAGCGTCTTTGGCCCGACACGGCGAGCGTGTGGGCTTGACCATCTCTTGCCCTTCACTAAATCCTTTGTAGTCCTAACAAAAAAACCTTATAAACCCGCTTTATGTTTTTTCCAAACAAATATAACATCAATGAAAATGGCCGACTTGCCTAAATCTTCAATTATTTCCAACAACAAATGATGTAGAAATTTTATAATATTAAAAGAGGACCAAGAAAGAAGGCTTGTAATCCAAAGTCTCCGGTATTATCATTGAAATGGTACTTTATACTCTTAAAAGTAGTTTGTCGATTAGAAACACGACAAGGTGGTAGTGGGTGGCATAATCTAAATTTTTGGTGAACCGTGATTAGCGTGCTAATGCTTTAATATATTATTATTTCCATATGAAATCATGATATGCAGCCCGGCCCAATAGGATGGACAGGACCACCGTCCCGGGCCTCACGACGATTGGGGCCCCAAAATTAATTCTGCCGGATATTTTAATATATGATTGTTGTATTTTGAATATATATAAACAAACTCCCATTTAAATCAGATGGAAAGGCACTTAGCAAATATGTAAAGAAATGACTGGAGTTTGATTCTTCTTATGCATAACTTTTTAAAATACCTTAAAATTTTAGTTTAGTAGTAATTAATGCATTGTAGTTGACAAACTAATAAAGTTAATAAACTATTGTAGTCCGTTGAATTCACAAACGTGACTTTTTTTTTTTTTTTTTTTTTTTTTTTTTTTTTTTATGCAAGTCATTTATATTTTCTTTATGTTTTTACCGTTAAAAAATAAACTATACTTTTTTTTAAGCTCTCATTTATCGTCTTCATCTTCTTTTATTTTAAACAACCTAATCAATGATTTCATATATGTTAAATTTGGTATGCTAATTAATAAAAATATAGGTAATCCAAAAACATATTGAAAGATTTTTAATAGTTAAGATGTTAATAGGAGATTTATTTTAAAGAACAATATGTTGTTTAATCGTAGATGTGGAATAACAAAAATAACAAAAATCAACTATTTGCATAATGTCATACATAAATTTTTGTAAAAAAATTAATTTGAACATGAATAACATGAGAAAATAACCATAAAACAACATAGAATGTTACTAAATATACATGACTTTTGAACATGAACACGAACACGACACGAATACGATGTTACGTGCTATTATCATGTCAAATTTCTAACACAAAAACGACACGACACGACAACATATATGCTTGGACTGGTGACCTAAGGGGCCCTTTACGCTTTTTTTTGCCCCGAGCCACATATATGCTTGGACCGGCCCTGATTATATGTAATTAATGCTAATCATATATACATGATGGCCTTACACTATGACGACCATACATGACAAGCTTTCATTTGACCTATCATCGTCGAGCGTATATTCATCCATAGGAGTTAGGATGTGTTGAAATATAATGTGTTGGTGGCTTAGAGGAAAATAATAAAATTTGGGGAAAAAAATGTCAATTCTCTCATATTCATGCATTTGGTTCAAGTTTAGTAGGGAAAAAATTCCTAGATAAATTTTGTTTACTTCAAATGAAAGAAATTTGTATTCATCAATATGTTGGAGAAATTAATTCCTTGGTAAGGTAAAAAATAAAAGATTAGAATTTTTTGCTCTTATTAAATACTTCATAAGTTAAAACCCTACACATACATTCATTTGCCAACACCACCGCTACCGCTACCACCACCAACGCCACCACCATTAACCACTACCCGCCACCACCACCGTCACCGTCAGCACCACCAATACCACCACCACCACTACTACCACTGCCACCACCACCGCCAATAATACCACCACCTCCATCGCCACCACCACAACCACCACCATCACCGCCACTATCGTCAACAACAACACCACCGCCACCACCACCATCACCCGCCACCTCTTCCGCACCCATCACTACCGTCGCTACCACCACCACTACCACCATTGCCATGACTACCACCGTCACTACTACTACCACCACCACCGTCACCACCCACCACCCATCAACACCACCGCTTCCATCACCACTACCGCCACCACCCACCATCACTACCATTATCGCCACCACCGCCACCACCACCCACCACTACTAACCCCACCACTTCTGCCAAAACCTCTACCATCGTCGCCACCACCGCCATCACCACCACCACCACCGTCATCATCACTACCACCACCACCACCACTGCCATCGTTGTCGCTACCATTGCCACTACCACTACCATCGCCACTACCACTACCTTCACCTGCAAATTCGATTTTCCGCAAACCAAACACAATCTAGAATTGATTCCTATTCCATTTCATGCCAACCAAACAAGATATGGAATTGGATCTAGTCACAAAAGGGCTTAATAAGCCCTAAATCAACATGAACATCGCCTCAACAGAAAATGGTTTGAAAATAGTACCTCAAATGTGATGTTCTGGACCTCAGATCTTCAGGAAGTTAACCCTCTTGCTTCCTCTTGGCTATAGCTTCTTTTCCCTTGCTAGACAACACCTCTAAGGTCAACAATGGCTCCTTCTCTCACTCCAAACGCTCAAGCTCATTAGGGTTTCGCTTTGGGGGCTGGTGAGCACAAATGACGGCCATAAGGCCCTTTAAATAGGCCCCAAACCCGAGAAATTAGGGTTTCATTAAACAGCGCGGACTCGCCGAGTCCACCAATGCGACTCGTCTAGTCCGGTCATTAATCCGGGTGAGAAATCGCGTCTCTACTCGGCGAGTCTACGCACTAACTCGCCGAGTTCTTCCACAAAACTCAAAATAAAATGAATAAATATAATACATGAAATTCCAGATGCTACAATTCTCCCCCACTTGAATCTGACTTCGCCCTCGAAGTCTCATCCCTGAAATAGCTCCGGATGCTGCTCCTGCATCTCACGCTCTGGCTCCCAGGTCAACTCGGATCCTTTCTGATGTTGCCACTAAACCTGTACCAGAGGCACTTCCTTGTTCCTCAGAACCTTGATCTTCCGATCCACAATCGCAACTTGTCTCTCCGCGTAGTTCAGGCTCGCATCCACCTGAATGTCCTCTAGTGGCACTATCGCCGACTCGTCGGCTATACACTTCCTCAACTGAGACACGTGGAAGGTATTATGAATCTGCTCCAACTCCGCAGGTAGCTCCAAGCGATACGCTACCCTGCCCACCCTCGCGATCACTCTGAACGGCCCAATATACCAGGGCCCTAGCTTGCCCCTCTTCCTGAATCGAATCACTCCTTTCCAAGGAGATACCTTCAGGAGAACATAATCACCGACCTGGAACTCGAGCTCGGATCGTCGTCTATCCGCATAACTCTTCTGGTGGCTCTGAGTGGTCAACAATCTCTACCTGACCCGCTGTATCTGCTCTGTCGTCTGAAGCATAATCTCTGTGCTACCCATCACTCGTTGCCCCACCTCTCCCCAACAAATGGGAGTCCGACACCTCCTCCCATACAACAGCTCAAAAGGCGGCATACCAATGCTCGAATGATGGCTGTTATTGTAGGAGAACCCTGATAAGGGCAAATACGTGTCCCAACTTCCGCCAAATCCAACACGCATGCTCGGAGCATGTCCTCGAGCGTCTAAATCGTCCGTTCACTCTGACCGTCAGTCTGTGGGTGGTATGCGGTACTAAAATGAAGCCTCGTACCCAACTCCTCATGGAATTTCTTCCAAAATCTGGAAGCGAAACACACATCTCGATCTGACACAATCGAGATCGGCACCCCATGCCGCGATACCACTTCTCTCACATATACCTCTGCTAACTTTTCTGCAGAAGAATCTCACTAATGGCGAGAAAGTGAGCTCTTTGTCAAACGGTCTACTATCACCCAAATCGCATCGACACCCCTCGCCGTTCTCGGCAATTTGGTGATAAAATCCATGGATATCTGCTCCCATTTCCATTCTAGAACTTCCAATGGTTGCAACTTACCATGCGGTCTCTGATGTTCGGCCTTAACCCTACGATAGGTTAGGCACTTCTCAACAAACCACGCTACATCTCTCTTCATACAGGGCCACCAATACTCCCTTTTAAGATCGTCTTAGTGGCCCGGGGATGGATCGAGAATCTCGATCTATGCGCCTCCTTCATCAAGATGGTACGCGTCCCTCCAACAAACGGTACCCAAATCCGACCCTGGAAGGTCATAAGCCCTCTGCTATCGGTTACGAACTCTGATACCTGACTGATAACTCGCTCTCTCTTGCGGTTCTCCGGTCTTACTGCCTCAACCTGAGCCCCTCTGATGGTGTCCAACACCGGAGTCATCACCGTCAATCTCATACAAATATCCCGAATCGGGGCGTTCTCTGCCCTACGACTCAGGCCGTCGGCTACCACATTAGCCTTGCCCGGGTGGTAAAGGATCTCACAATCATAATCCTTTACTACATCCAACCATCTTCTCTGACGCATGTTCAGGTTTGGCTGATCCATGAAATACTTCAAACTCTTGTGGTCCGTGTATATCGTACACCGAACCCCATACAGGTAATGGCGCTAAATATTTAGGGCAACACCACAGCCCCCAACTCTAGATCGTGGGTGGGATACCTTGCCTCGTGAGGCTTCCGCTGCCTTGATGCGTACGTGATTACATGCCCCCTCTGCATCAACACCACGCCCAACCCAGATATCGATGCGTCACAATACACCACGAAGTCCTCCATTCCCTCTGGAAGAGCAAACACCGGGGCTTCGCACAATCTCTGGCGAAGAGTCTCAAATGAGGCCTGCTACTCTGGGCCCCAGCTGAACACCACACCCTTCCGGGTCAACCTGGTGAGAGGAACAACAATCTTGGAGAAATCCCTGATAAACCTCCGATAATAGCCGGCCAACCCGAGAAAACTCCGCATCTCGGAAGAAGATTTCGGCAATTTGGTGATAAAATCCATCGATACCCCTCGCCGGTGTCCGGTCTGGTTGCAGTGGAAACACACTGCAAACCCCTTAGGGCAGTCCTTGGCCATATGCCCCTCCTTTCCACACTTGTAGCAAGATCCAGCCCTACAAACTCCATCATGACCCTTGCCGCACTTTCCACAAGTGCGGCCCTTCTCGCTCCCTGCTCTGGGATCAGCGGGCATGACCGGCTTGGCTGCCGGCTGGGACTGTGCCGGTCGCCGATTCCTCCCCTGAGACTCCGCCTCCTCCCTAGCCTAAGTCTCTAGCTCGCTCTCCCTCTTCCGGGATTTTTCCTGAAGCTCGGCAAATGTCCGATACGAGGAGTTCGCCACAAACTCTCAAATATCTCTCCTCAAAATACTCAAATATCGGCTCATACGTGCCTGCTCAGTAGAAACGTGCTCGGGGCAGAACATCGCCCTCTCATGAAACATCCTGCTAATAACCGTCACAGACTCCGTACCCTGCTTGAGGATCAAAAACTCCTGTGCCAATCGATCCCGTTCCACCGAGGGAACGTACTCATCACGAAACGTGGTGGTGAACCTCTCCCAGGTCACTGCAGCAAGCTCTGCTGGAGAATAGTGTGTTGTCGCGAACTTCCACCAGTCCTTCGCCCCCAGGCGAAGCTGGTTCAGTGCAACCCGAACCCTCAAGTGCTCCGGGCACGAGCACGTATAGAAACACCCCTCAATGTCAGACACCCATCTCATCGCTGCAATCAGATCCTACGTCCCATCAAACTCTGGTGGCTTCGTGTTGATGAACTCCCTGAACAACAACGAGTCACCCCCTTGCGGCCTAGCAGCAGCGACGACTGCGGTGGCCGCTGCAACAGCAGCCTCAGAAAGAGCGGCATAACGCTTGTCAAAAGTCTCAATCAACATGGTCTTAATAGACCCGAACATCTCTGGTATCTCTACCCTGATGGCCGCAGCCACCTCCTCATGGATGATCTGGCGGATCTCCTCATCACTAGTCCTTCTGCCCTCTGGCATATGACGTGTCCTCACCATGATCTACCTCTGAAATACAACATACGATACATTAGAAATTCACTCGAGTATACTCGCACTCGATAACTCATCCCTCCTTGATCGCTGGCATCCCGAAGATTCTTACTTGAACTGTAAACCACTCCGGTGTTTTTAGTAGTACGGGCCCAATACTACTGTCCGCACCATATCGGTATACACCCCAATTTCTCCTCTTCGGATCCCAAATCTCAAGTACTCTATTATGTATAATCCACTCTCTAATAGATCTCTCATAAGCTCCTCGCTGCTACCTACTTACTCTCAAGCATCTCATAGTAGCTCACCTCTCCCTAGGCTAAGGCAGCACAAATCAGGCCACTCTAGTCCTAATAGGAGTACCTAGCCCACTCTAGCATGAGAATACATCATATCAATATCATAAACATATAACATAAATGTATTTTGGGAAATCATTGTTCGGGCGCTGACTGATTGTATACACGACTCTGCTCTGCGCTTTCCAAAAATCTTTTACTCCTTTTGAAAATATTTCTCAAATCCTCAGTTTGAGTTCAAATACGCCTGAAGGTGTACTCGAATCCCTTAAACCATGGCTTTGATACCAACTTGTAACACCGTAAATTTCAAAACAATTTTTCGCATTTTATAAAACATAATTCATTTATTATTCATAAAAACATCATTGTTTGAAACTCAAATTCATAGTATATAACAATCCCAAGATCTCATAACATAAAAATCCCTCGTGTGTACTGATCAGGCCGGCGCCTTCCCGTGATCCTCGCTAGTACCCGGAACAAATAACACCAAAAACTGTAAGCACAAAGCTTAGTGAGTTCCCCAAGATACCATATATATATATATATATATATATATATATATATATATATATATATATATATATAACACATATTAGCCACTCGAGGCTATAACTCTTTGGGTCCGTGCACCCAACTCTATGAACCCTCAGGCTCTATCTCTGTGAACCTTCCGGTTCTAACTCTGTAGCATGCACAACATAAATCACATAGAATAATGCAATGCAACACATAACACATATATAGCATACAACACTGTATCACATAACTCAAATTACCTACTCAAGGTAAAGTATAGTGAGAAGACTCACCTCGCGTATCTCGGTAACTCATAAATCCCTGAAATCACTAGTGCTCGATCTCCCGAGCTATAGTCCTCCTATAACACAAATACATCTCTAATTAACACTTTCCCAACTAGGGTTGACTAACCCTATCAAGTCAACACCGGTCGACTCTAGTCAATGGTCAACGGTCAACCCAACTCGCCGAGTCCCTACGGGGACCCGATTCCTCTGAATCCCTTCCGACTCACCGAGTCACTCACCCAACTCAGTTACTCAACCCCTGGTTCGAAAACACAGAACAACCCGCTCCAACTCGTCGAGTCTGCCAATAGACTCGACGAGTGCATTCCATGCACAACCCCAAACGACCTTGTGAGGTCAGATCTGTTCCACTAACTCATAGATCCAGTCTTTCCAAGCTTATTTATCACGTAAAGATTATGTCTTGGCGCTCATATCACACCTATTGATTCATAAATGGTGTTTTAACCTGAAACACAAAGATCCCAAACCAAAACCTCCATAGACTCATATAAAGCTTGGACAAAGAGGCACTCTGGACCTCCAAGGGTCCAGATCCAGAACCTAACTCGCTTAAGGGAGCAAGGGAGTACTAGATCTAGTCACAAAAGGGCTCAATAAGCCCTAAATCAACATGAACATCACCTCAATAGAAAATGGTTCAAAAATAGTACCTCAAACGTGATGTTCTGGACCTCAGATCTTCAGGAAGTTAACCCTCTTGCTTCATCTTGGCTATGGCTTCTTTTCCCTTGCTAGACAACACCTCCAAGGTCAACAATGGCTCCTTTTCTCACTCCAAACGCTCAAGCTCACTAAGGTTTCGCTCTGGGGGATGCTGAGCACAAATGACGACCATAAGGCCCTTTAAATAGGCCCTAAACCCGAGAAATTAGGGTTTCATTAAACAGCGCGGACTCGCCGAGTCCACCAATGCGACTCGTCGAGTCCGGTCATTAATCCGGGTGAGAAATCGTGTCTCTACTCGGCGAGTCTACGCACCAACTCGCCGAGTTCTTCCACAAAACTCAAAATAAAATGAATAAATATAATACCTGAAATTCCGGAAGTTACACGTCATGTGAAGTATCACAACACAGTATAATAGTAAACAAGTACACAACATCATCCATTGCATTAAATGTATAATTTTAATACAAGTGTGTTCTGTAGTATATAAGACACCAAAAAAATGAATCAAAATATAAGATGAGTCTTGTATGCGCTCCATCTTCTCAAAAGCTGGCATCGGTACCTGTCTATTGATGACCTGAGAATACAAGTTATTTTGAAAGAGTTTATCAGCATTAAAGCTGGTGAGTTCATAAGTATTTAGTGTCGGTGTTTGTATCAAAATGTTTGAACGTTGTTTGAAGTACAAGTTTGTAAACGTTTGCAGTAAAAGTATGTAAATGTTTGTAAGTGTCACACCCCAAAACCACGAACGGCGGAAACGTTCAGGGGTGGAGGATGTCATGTACAGCATCACAAGAATCTAAAATAGTAAACAAGCAACAACATCATCCATTGCATTATAAGTAAAGTTTTAATACATGTGTGTTCTTTCGTTGTAATAAGACACCAAAAATATACAATCAAAATAAAAGACTAGACTTGTCTGCTTCGTCTTCTCAAAACCTGGCCACCGTACCTGTCTACTGACGACCTGAGAATACAAGTTATTTTGAAAGAGAGTATCAGCTTTAAAGCTAGTGAATTCATAAGTATTTAAGTGTCATTGCCTTGCTTACTAAAAGCTGTTTTAAAAGTCATGTAAACCTTTAAATGAAAATGTTGATGTAAGTATGAAAAGCCCTAGAAAATCCCTTATTTTCTATCAGTGTGAGATGTAGTCTTCTACCAAGACCCGAATGTTTTGTTATGACATGGTAGTCTTCTACCAAGACCCGAATGTTTTGTAATGACAATGTAGTCTTCTACCAAGACCCGAATGTTTTGTAAGTAAAATGATAGTTTTTCCTTCTTTTTGACTATTACAAACAGTAATTAGTCTAACTCATCGTTTATGTGAGTATATCACAAAATAAAGTAAACAGG
Organism: Lactuca serriola; assembly: GCF_051521515.1. Classification (NCBI taxonomy): domain Eukaryota; kingdom Viridiplantae; phylum Streptophyta; class Magnoliopsida; order Asterales; family Asteraceae; genus Lactuca; species Lactuca serriola. The sequence continues at coordinate 156,779,053 of NC_136415.1, forward strand.
AAAAAGCATAATCATGTAAGTGTTATCCCTGGGTGACCAGGATTATCACAACATCGCCGAAGCGAAAGGTATACCCTATGAACATCCAAAGATTGTCCCCTCACCCTCTGTAGCGACAGCAGGGTGGAGGGAGGGTTAGTCCCATAACAGCGTTAACCTAATGATCATCCGAAGATTTTCATCTCATCCTCTATTGCAACAGGAGATAGAGGAATGGTTAGTTCCGTAACTGACTCCAAATATCAGAAACAACCTGAGACATCCGTAGATGTTCATCACCTAGTGTTGCTAACAGCTGGGTTCCGGAATAGTTAGTCTCGTATAGACATCCCATTGAACAGGGATAAGCAGGAAAATTTACACAGAAGGTACGAATAAATCTTCCTAATAACTCTAAGTACAAATATCCAGGTAAGTGAATACAGGATAATATATGTATGTAACAGTTTTCATGTATGGTATTCATGTAAGTGTGTTCATGTATCAGGTAAGTATATGTAAATGTACTCATGTATCAGGTAATGTACTGGTGTGGACTCATGAATGAACTGACTCTTGTGTGATTCCTTGTAATAGGAATAATGTTTGATATCATTCAAATTATCCCTATGATAATTTACTGAAAGGTAATTGGTTACTCAAGTAAGTTTATACACTCTTACTACTCAAGGGTGTGGGAAACTAAATGAAAGATGTAAACTATAACATCAATACATATATATATATATATATATATATATATATATATATATATATATATAATATAAGTGTACATGCATAGTTTAGTTCAAGAATGTAAAATGGTTTTGTAAGACATCCAAGGGTTTTTGAACAAACATAACAGTGACTTGATGTCATTTTGATAAACCTTTCAAAAGTAATACATTTGAAAACAAAATATTTTAAATATAGAAAACCATTTCATGCATCACATTTTGTAGTATGTGAAATCTGTTGAATGAAAACACAGTTATAAAATACATACAAATGATTTAATAACATGTTGTTTTCTACTTGTATTCCCCCCCCCCCCCCCCATTAAAGAATTTAAAATCATTTAAAACATTGATTAGGGGTATAACTCACCTGTAGATGGTGATTCGGACGAACCGGACGGTGTAGGATTGCTAGGTGTCAAGTGAGGACTTGTACATACACTACGATCCTAATGAACATATAATCACACATATATGCACTCAATTAGTCTTAAATTACTAATTGATAATATTAAGACATCCTAGACATAATAAACACTTTATATAAGTGTTTTAAGCCCTAAGGATTGCATCTAAGCTATTGAGGGACAAGGCACTTGTGTTTAGGGTTCCAAAGGACCCCATATATGAGTTTACTCTCCATATACCAACACACGTGGAGTTTACGGTTGTAAACTCTTGAGTTTACGGCCGTAAACTCCCAACCATGGGGGTATTGTGTGTTTTGAAGTTCCAAATGATTCCTAGAATTATTCCAACTTGGTGGTTAAATTCTTGGAAGGGTTTAAGGCCTAGAAACACTCCCTAGAGGAGTTTACGGACCCAAGGACATTTTCTTTGGAGTTTACGGCCGTAAACTCCCTTGGAATGGTGTTTTTGTTGTTTTCAAGTCTCTTGCATATGAAGGATAGGTTCTAGACTTTTACCTAAAGCATATGAACGCATTTGGCACACTTTGGTGCCCTTCATTCATGTTTATGGCCCAAGAACCGTGTCTTGGCCGTAAAATCACTTTGGAAGGTGATTTTGATGTGTTTAAGGCCCTTGATTTATTGGGAACAAGTCTAGGTAAAAGCCTAAGGCCTTAGGTGCCTTGAAAGCACCATTTTGAGTATGATTTTGGAGTTTACGGCCTAAGAAACTCTTGGGCCGTGAAATCCCAAACTTTGGTGGTTTTTGCTTGATTTCATGTCCCTAACACACTCCTATACAAGTCCAAGACAGTAGTATATCACGGGGAACAATCTAGGCTTCGTTTCGTGTGTTTACTGCCCAAGAACACCTTGGGGAGTAAACTCCTAAATCTAGTGATTTAGCCATCTAAATCATGTTATAACTGCATAATAAGCTTCCTAACACTACTAGAAAGAGTTACTCACGTTTTGGTATAAAAACCCGAAGATCCGTGAGAGAGAAAATGACTTTTCTCTAGTTGGAAATGTGAATAATGAATGAATTTGGTTCAGAATTCTATTTATAGTCCTGAGATATTTTTGGCAGAAAATATTTTTATTCCTGAAATGACCTCTAATATAATAGAGTGATGGAATAATAGAATTGCACTAAACCCTAGTGCATCCACTCTCGTGATATCTCTTGAAGTGTAAACCCTGAATTACTCAAACTTACACGAAAAAGTCTGAAAATTAGTTATGACTGCTATAACTTCTATTGAAGTGATATAGTTTGTACAGAATGGAAATTTCAGGTTGTCACAGTAAGTGTTTGTAAAAGTTTGTAACTCCTAGAAAATCCAATATTTTCTACTAAAAGTAGCCTTCTACCAAGGCACAACTGTTTTGTATATTTGTTTCTTGTAAAAGTGTATAATTTTCCCAAGTGTAACTATCATTATCAAAATATAGTTTGTACATTAATGTTTAAGTGAAATAATCACCAAATAAATGTAAAGGGTAAATTAATGTAGTACTGTAGTTTTGTATTGTAGGAACTACTGCTGTACTAACTACCTTAAACCAGATTTATATCAAGGTATTAGGTGATTAATTGTACCATACTATCGACGGAAAAATACGACAATGTAAGTCGTCAAAAGGTATGACGTTTGGCACCCGCAGACCCGCAGGTTCGGCTGTAGCTAGCAGCAAGGTCTAGGATAGTCAATCCAGTATAGATCTATACGCAAACTTACACTCTCCCTCCAGGAGATTCTGGTTACAACTCGGGCCATGACAATGAAGGCATGCTCCGATACAGTGGATCACATTTATGTTATCGTATACTTGTATATGTAATGTATTGTTACTCTTCATAGTATCGTTGTATATGTTCTCATTCTAGTATAGTTGTATATGTTCTCATCATAGTATAGTTGTATATGTTCTCATTCTAGTATAGTTGTATATGTTCTCATCATAGTATAGTTGTATATGTTCTTATAGTAATTAGTATTGACTCATGAATGAACTGACTCTTGTATGCTTCATTGAACTAGAAGTAGTAAGTAGTATAACTCTAAACTATACCTATTATAGTTTATTAGTAAACTTGCTTGAATGATTGAAGGTACTAAACCAAGATAAAGGTCTTTATATCTATACATATATATACATAATATATAAGTAAGGGTTCAACGACACTCGGACAAACAACCGGGTACTTTAAAACCACAACCAAACAAGGACAGGAAATAAAGTGGGTTATCTCTCCTAAGTCCTTCAAACCTTATTTATATAAGTATATATGTGATAGGCATGGTTTTAACAATATATAAGTTTGAAAACTGTAAAAGAAAGGTTTAGTATACAAAAGTGAATTTGATAAAGAATTTAACATGTAAAATAGTTTGATAAACCGTTTGAAGTCATTTGATTGGTAAGACAGTTTAAAGTATGAAAATCCATTTGTATGCTAGTTATTAATCACATGTGATTGATATAATAACTAATCATGATTCAACTTGTATTCCCCCCCCCCCATAAAGCATTTATAAACATTTAAACACATTCAAAAGGTTAATTAAGGGGTATGGACTCACCTATAGTGAGTGGTTTGGATGAACGGACTGAATAGGATGCTAAGTGTCAAGTGAAGACTTGTACACACTCAATAATCCTAGTTAACATATAATAACACATATATGTATCCAATTAGTCTTTTAAACAACTAATTAACAAAGTTAAGACATCCTAGGACATGTAAAACACCTTATATAAGTGCTATAAGTCCTAAGGATTGCATCTAAGTGTGGTAGGACATAGCTATTGAGTTTAGGGTTCAAGGAAAGTCCTTATTTGAGTTTATAGTTTTATGACCATAACTCATTGCGTTTACGGCCGTAAACTCATGCTTCTTTGACCATGTGTTGTTTTGATGCTCTACAAGTCCTTAAAAGCATTTCTACTTGAAGTATAAGCCTATGGAAGTGATTAGGGCACCATTTCACTCCTAAATGGAGTTTACGGTCCTTAGACCATTTTCCTTTGGGTTTACGACCGTAAACCCATATGGTTTATGGTCTTTTGATGCTTTCAAGCCTTAACTCATCAAGAAGGGATCTAAGCAAGTTTCCAAGGCTTAGGAGGGACTAGGGCACACTTTGGCACCCTAATTAGGGTTTACGGTCCAAGAACATCTTGGACTGTAAACACCTTGATCTTGGTGTTTCTTGGGTGATTTCTTGATATATGGAAGTGTAACAAACCTTAAGATACTCTAGGATAGAAGTACTTACAAGATAGAGGCTTGAAAAGGTGCTAAAAGTCCAAGAACACTAGTGTGTGTTCTTGGTGTTCTTGGTGAAACTTGAAGATCTAACCTTTTGGAATGATTTCACGGATGGAAGTGTGTTAGATCACTAGATTAAGTAATATATCAACTTATTAGGACTAGAAACACTAACAAGTTGAAGATCTTGAAGAATTATTGGATGACACTTGAGAGAGTTTTGAGATTTGATTCTTGGTTTTGTGAAAAATGGCAAATAATGACTAGGTGTCATATATAAACCCCCACTTTAGGGTTTACGGCCGTAAACACCTTTGTTTAGGCCGTAAACTTCAAACTCTTGGAGTTTTGGAATAATATTGTTGCACAATAAACCCTAGGGCATCCTCTCTCCTGATATCTCTTGAAATACTAAACTTAAAATCCTTAAACTTAATCTAAAAAGCTTAAAAGTTAGCAGAAACTGTTCTGACTTCTATTGAATTGAATGGTTGTACAAAATGGAAATTTCGGGTTGTCACATTTTGGGTTCAAACAGTGATTCAAATATATTATAATATAAAATTATCAATACAATGTTTTTAATGCTTTGATCTCTATTATATAATTGTTATGATACTGTACATGACGTCATCCACCCTCAGACGTTTCTGCCGTTTACTCGGTTCGAGGTGACAAAGTCCTCCTTCAGCCGTCACCGTTTTTCCTTGTCAAAGTCGAGAATTGCGAGACTGAGCTGACCGCCACCTTCCCACCTATTACGTCGTCGAGCGTCGCCATCCACAACCCCGTTGTTGAACGTCGCAGGCTGCCGGAAGAGCACCGGGATCGAAATCGTGAGCTGGGATCGGCTAGTTGCGAGACGTGTTCAACCAAGAAAAGTTCCGGTAAGCCTAACCGCCGTCTCTCTTCTCTCCGTTGTCCTTCGTGCTGTTGAATCGTGTATGCCTTTGTTGCCACCGGTGGTACTTGGCCGCTGATCTCGTCGTTTCCAGCGACGTCAACCATTTAGGACGTGGCCGAATGTTTACATGTTCAAGTATATAAGCTGTTTATTATGGTCTTGTTGTTTACGGCGCAATATATGGTCGGAAAACTAACCGCTGCCACTTGAAGGTGGTGGCTGCCGCCCCTGCCAACGTTTACTGCCACGTGCCGCCACATGGGTGGCTGTGAGTGTGTCAATAGGTGCGTGTGAGTGTGTTTCCTCCTTGTTGAGATGTTGATTGGGTGTTTCGGGTCAGAGAAAAACCATGGGAAACCCCCACCACCATCGTGAGGTTGTAGTTGACGGCATGAGCCGCTGTCAACCACTACTGCCCGAGGTGGCAGTGGGTGGTGCTCGACATATTGAAACCATAATCGTCCAATTAGCTTAGTTTTGGACTTAGTTGGCTTGTGTTTTGGGTTGGAAACCCTAATTAGTGTTTAGAAAACCCTAATCCTGGAGGTTTTAATTTGAACTTGTCAGGACTCGTATTTTAGACGATTGGATTGGATTTATGAATTAAGCCCTACCACACTATATGATTGACTTAGTAGATTGATGGATTTAATGGATTAATTCCTTAATGGGTTAAGTGTTTCTACTTAACTATAATCGTCATTTCATGTGAAAACCCTAATTGTGTTGGGCCTAGATGTCTCGACTCTTGATGGGCCAACTATTAACAAGTATATGGACTAGAATATTTGGATTGGGCTTTAGGATAAGGCCCATTGGAATGGTTTGGGACGAATTTGGAAATTAGGCCATAGATGGGCCATAATTGGGCCTTGATGATTATGAGATATTAGACCATCAGAATGCCAAGTGTTTGGACTAGAATAAATGGTTGGGCCTTAAGGTAAGACCATGTAGAGGTTTGGGCCTAATTTGGAAAATTGGGCCATATGTTGCGCCTTGGTTAATTATTTGACTTTTGGGCCTTCAGAGTATGAGTTGGGCCTTGGTTTTAAACCAAGCTATGTTACGGGTAAATGGTCCTTTTACCCCAAGTGTGTATTTATGGTTATGCATTTAAAACAAAATGGTTAATTGGGTTTATTTTGACGACTGGTAGTTCGGGGACTTGTCAGCCAACAGCCAGAAAATTATCCGCAGGACTTCAGCAGTGTGAGGTGAGTCTCTTCACCATACCAATAGGTTGAAGGCACCAAGGCCGGCCCATTTTATGTTATGTGGTACACTACTTGATGTAGTAATATGTGATATTTTAGTTGGTTATATGCTATGTGCCATGCTATTTGTGTATGTGATATTTGCATGAAAGACCACGGGGGAGCCCATGACACTTGGATGTAAGACCATGTGGGGGAGCCCATGGCTTTCCTATTAAAGACCACGTGGGGAGCCCATGACACCTGGATGTCAGACCATGTGGAGAGCCCATGGCTTTCTTATTAAGGACCATGGAGGGAGCCTATGACACTTGGATGTAAGACCATGTGGGTAGCCCATGGCATTCCTATTAAAGACCATGAGGGGAGCCCATGGCACTTAGGTGTAAGACCATGTGGAGAGCCCATGGCATCCTGGAGTAAGACCTTGGGGGAGCCCACGACATCCCTATATGTTTATATGCATGACTTGTGTAGTTGATACAGTTTATGTGATTATGTGTGTAAGACCTTGGAGGGTTTCCACGACATCCTATGCATTGCTTATGTTGCTTATATGATTTATTGATTATGTGGTTATGTGGATTATGTGGGGTATGCTCCGAGAAACTCACTAAGCTTCGTGCTTATAGGTTGTTTATGGTTTCAGGTATCACCGGTTTGGAAAGGAAGGACCCGGCTTGATCGCAACGCACACACCTATGTTTCCGCGATATATGATTTTGGGGCGAACTCTGATAAATGCTTTTAATTAATCATCTTTTTGGAATGTTTGGATTTAGAAGATACCTATGTTTTTACTATAATAAAAATAAATTTTTACCCTTGATTTTTGGGTCGTTAAATAGATTAAAGAAATGTCACTTTGTAGGTTATACATAAAAGTCTTTTGGATACTTGTTCTACAAACCTTCTTAGAACAAGGTGTTTATAACTAGAAGGGGCCTCTTCCTCAAGAGGAAGCTAATATCCAAAGAAGCTAGTGGGAGCCTGATAAATCTTAAAGAAATTCAAGAGCCAAATGAAGAACCTGTGGTTGACAGTAGCACTCAACTTGAGGTAGAAAAACATGTTAAGGAGATTGACATATCTCTAAATAATCCTCTTTGTAGATCTAATAGAGTTCGCCTTCTTGCTGCGTTCTATGGTTTCCATATAACTACAGAAGGTGATGTACATATTAATGATAATACACTAGTTAGTATGGATGATTCATCCAACTATATGTAAGAAATGGTAGGCCCAGAGACTAACAAATGGAAACAGAGCATGTAGAGCGAGATTTAGTCCATCTATGATAACCAAGTTTGGAATTTACTTAATCTTATACATGGCCTTAAAACCGTTAGGTGTAAGTAGATCTTAGAGAAGAAGATTGACATGGATGAGTGTGTGCACATGTTTAAGGATAGATTGATGGCTAAGGCATACACTCAAACTCAAGGAATTTATTATGAGAAAACCTTATCGCCAATAGATAAGATAAAGTCTATTAGGATATTAGTTTCCATAGATGCCTTCTATGATCATTAAGTATGGCAAATAGATGTGAAAACCACTTTCCTTAATGGAAAACTCATAAAGGATGTGTATATAGCACAACATAAGAGTTTCATAGATCCTAAGTACCCAAATAGAGTTTGTAAGCTTAAAAGGTCCATCTATGGACTCAAACAAGCATCTTGTAGTCAGAATCTTTGTTTTCATGAAAAGGTCAAAGAGTCTGGATTTTCTAGAAGTGAAGACGAGTCTTGCATGTATGTCAAAAATAGTAAGAGTACTGTAGTCTTTCTAGTGTAGTATGTCAATGATATACTCCTTATAAGAATCAATATCCCGATGTTGTAAAGTGTGAATACTTGGAATGGGAAATGTTATCTATGAAGGACCTAGGAGTTGAATGTCTAATAGTACTTAGCCAAAGTACATACTTGTATAAGCTATTAAAGATGTTCAATATGTAAGATTCCAAGAAAGGGTTTCTACCTGTGTAACATGGCATAATATTGAGTAAAGATCAATCTCCAAGTACAAATGGTGAACTAGAAAAAATAATTTGAATTCCATATGCTTATGTTATAAGATTGATCATATATTCCATGGCATGTACTATACCTGATATCTCGTATGCCTTGAGAGTAGTAATTCTATATCAGAACAACCCTAGCAGTAGCCATTGAATAGTAGTAAAGAAAATCCATAAGTATCTGAGAAGAACAAAGGATATTTTCTTAGTATATGGAGGAAAATAATAATTTGGAGTAACAAGTTACTATGATGCGAGTTTCAAAACTAATAGGGATAACTCTTGCTCACATTCAGGATGGGTGTTCTTGATAATTGGAAGAGCGGTAATGTAGAAAAGTTACAATCAAAAGACGGTGGTAGACTCCACGTGCGAATCCGAGTATATTTCAACTAGTGAAGCATCAAAAGAGGCAACATGGTTAAAGAGCTTCATCAATGATCTTGGTGTTGTGCCTATGATCAATGATCTTGGTGTTGTGCTTATGGAAATATTTGTGTGATAATGTGGGTGTAGTCGTATTAACTAAAGAACCTAAGGATCTTGGAAGTCAAGAGATATACTCAGGAAATACCACTATGTTGGGTTGAGGATGGAGTCATTGTCATGAATATAGTATTATCAGTGGATAATCCAGTTGATCCCTTCACGAAGCCATTATCGAGCCCCAAAGATGACGGTCATACTATGTTGACGCATAAGATTTGCTAGTGATATGGTTTAAATTTTTAGTTAAAAGTTTGATTATTATCGAGGCCCAATTTTGTGTTTATTTTATAGTGACTTAATAGAAAGTTGTTGTTGATACCATTTTCGTTTTCATTTATCTTTTTGTTTCTCTTTTGCATGTTTGGAGCCCACTTCCTGAATATTTATTTATTGAAACCTCCACAATTGGTCATGCTCTTCGTAGTAAGCAGTGATTTAATACTATCATGAGCATTAGTAGATTGTCCGTAGATATTGGACATATCATAGAGCTTACGCTAGGAATCATGACTATTGGAATGAGTATCCATGGTCATTAACTAATTAATAATATTTCTAATAATAGCAGGGTCCTTTTGGGTTGCCCCCATGACCCAGTTAAGCAAATAAGGAATTAGGAGAAAATAGGTTTGTTAATTATTATGAATTACTAAATTAATTGGAAATTATTTTTGGAATGAATTAAATAGTTTTTATTAATTAAATGGGTTGAATATTAATTAATTCATTAGTAATTAATTAGAATATTCTTGAACTCTCTAGATAAAGATATCGGATGATTTCGGATAAGGATATAAATTATCCTTAGGAATTTAAATTAAGACGTAGACTATAAAAAGGATCATATGGTTTAAACCCTAACACTCCTTGTATCTTCGATTTCTGTCCAACTCTCCCCTCTTTCTATATTTAGAAAATAGTAACCCTCCTAGGGTTATTGTGATTTTCGAAAAATCCTATTATCTCCTAAATTTCTTTCTTGCTAGTTAGTGTCTTGGGTGTTAAGCAAAAGAGAGATTCATGGTTTGCGTCCTCATTATCCCTAAAATAGTGGTTGTCACGAGATCTCAATAAAGAAACCAAGAAGATCAACAGGTTAGTGTTTTTCTAGTTTTAAAGTAGATTGCTATAATACTAAAACCTAGATCCATAGGATGCATGTACACATATGGTTTAATTAGTTTTCAGCTGCATAAACTAGTATGTATAGAGTGTAATAAATCCCATCAAAGAAGTACATGAAGAATGTTGGCATTGAGTAGTGAAAGAAATAGCAAGTGGAGTGGTGTCTCAAAAGAAGAACCAAGTCCACAAAGAAACCAGTGAATCTTATCGATGTCATCAACTTGGTGACCAATAGTAGCAAGCTGTAACAGGTAGCTTTGTATTTAGTACCTTATTCAGAGATAGTAGAGGAACCCTTCTTGAAATGTCGAAGAGTATCTTTTAGAGTTTCCATTTGTCCCTGTTAAATCCTGACGATAAGTTAGGTTTTAAGAGATTTCCAAACCTCATGAGAAATGGTTAGACCTAGTGTTTTAGCGATAAATGGCAGTCTCTAATAAATATATCTGAATGATAAGATAGTGATGAGATAGGGACGTGGATATGATTCGAACCATTTTTCGAGAACATCTTTGGTTTTGGGTGGGGTGACAATGACGCTCATAACATGGCCATTCAACTTCTGATATACACGAAGGGGAAGCATCTGGTTTCGCCATATAAACAAGTTGGTAGGAGAGAGTTTAACACTAATCATATTAAGTATAGTCGCAAGAGAAAGAAAATAATCAGATGAAGAAGAGGAGGAGCTACCGTCGGTGGTCATGATGATGAAAAAGGTAGGGGACCGTGACCTAATCTGCATGATACCATATAAGGTTTATGAAATTCACCTCAATAGGTGTATTGTGTTTGCATTATATTTATAATACAATTGGTTTACAAAAATAACAAACAATCCCTATATTCTAGTAATAGAAAATCTCCGATAAAGTCCCAATTTAGGTCGGTGGTTTAATCCTAATATTTTTTTTAACAGAAAAATCATGATATTCTAACTTTATACGATAATCTGCCATTTCTGTTAAAAAAAAGTTTTGTTAATTTTGAAAAAATATAAAATAATTATAATTTTTTTGTTCAAAAATTAAAAGTTGAGATTAAACTATAAATTGACTCAATAAATTGTGACTTTATCGGAGATTTTGGGTCTTGGAATAGAATCATGCTTATCGCTACTAGTTTTTATACGAAGAAACATAACTTTCTTTCTGATTTTTTGTGAGAGTCATATTAAGTCTATTAACGTCCTGAAGAATTTTTGCCATGAGACTTTTCTCAAGGAAGAAACAAGAGTTGTAGCTAGGGGGAAAAAAATAATAAAAAGCAGCTCCAAACCTAGATAGCACTTTAATGAAATAGATCTATGATATATAGACTTTTTCTTTGTATTATTGGCTGATCCTATCTGCACGGACCATGATAGGGATTAGGGAATTGTTTGAACAATACGTAATTAATTAAAGGATAAAGAAACGTACAAAGAATACCAAAGTGAAAACAACTATAGTACTTGGTGGTTCTCTCTGCTCCAAAGCAAATATGGGATCAAGTAGGTTTGATAGTAAAGATGGTTTGAACCACAGTAATAGCAAACATCAGAATTCCACCAACTAGGACAATGACATGCCATGGACCACTGAAATAGTACCTCTTCAACTTAGCTAGATTTCTAGGAAAGTAACCGTTGTAGTATCTATCCATGTTTTCCCACTGTTCAGTGTAATAGAAATCTTGAAAAGTAACTTCTTTGCATATTGTGTTCATCATTTTCGCAGCCTTTTCATTTGAACCTAAATGGTTTATAACAACTTTCGATTCTACCAACTTGCAAATATCCACCGGAGTATCAACTAGCATATTCATTGCCATGGCATATGAGGTCACGTAATTATAAACTGGAGTGTATTGCTCGTATACAATCAGGTTCCTCAAAACCACCTCGGTGACATCGTTTATACAGATTACTGGAATACTGAGATTTGGCTTAGCCCCAAACAAGGAAAAGATCGGATGCTTACAGAATTTCAGGTCCATGGCCAATGGCCAGGTCATATTTCTATTAGGTTGAAATTTCACTCCAGCCCTGTAGAGTTCTAGAGCTGAGTGGGCTATTGGAAGTGAGGAAACGTTTGATGGCTTAGGATGTGAAGGAAGGTAAAGTTTGTGAAGAAGGCCTAGAATATGATCATGAGTTGTTTCTTGGCCAATATTTTCGATATTAAAGTTCCCTGAAAAGGGATTGATGTATTCTAGTAAATAACTAAGCATAGTTGTAAGGGAGGCTTCTGGATCCATTTTCAAAATAGTGCACTCAAATATGTCTTGAAGAACAAAGAAAGGCATCTGATTTTCTATCAACACGAGGTCTAGAGCAACAGACCTGACAAACAATCGGTTGTAGGTAATTGATGTGCCATATCGGAAAAGCTTGAATATGAATTCGAGTATGAAACAACCATCCATAACCATTATTTTGGCAAGGTCGACGTCACTATAGGTCTTCATCCCGTTGTAACATGTCCTGATTCGATCTATTGAAGCATTCACCTTCTTTGCACATGCTTTCAGTGTTTGCTCAGATGGGGAATCTAAACGGGACAATAGATCATGCAGATAAGTATATTTCTCTCCTTCAGTTATTTGCAGGCTTTTATCTTCTTTGTGCAGAGGTCCAATAGAAACCACTCGTGGATTGAAAGAATTGGGACTGAGATTTCGGAGCCTAGTTGGAGCCATGTAAATGGGTGAAAATTGCACCTTACCATTCTGCACTTTTTGGACACAACCTAGAAGTACATGGACAGTGTCACGGATATTGTCTACTTCTCCAAGTTCTACGTCGACATTTTCCATTTTAATGGAAGCTTAGTTACCTCTAAACGATGCACAAAATTCTTGGTCTTTGTAGTGTTAGCACTTAGAGGCTTCTAGGCAAAGTTGAAGAAGACATGGAATTCAAAGTTTACCTTATCATTAAAGAAGGGCCAATTTTGGCTGGCTTCACTCATTGAAATTAAGCCATCTATCCTATCGACATGGAAGTCATATTCTTTTTACCATCAAGGACAATTATTGTTGTTGAGAAAGAATCATATTGGTCCTTAATGGTAATTTATTTATTATTAATTTTTTTAATTTGGAAACATATCTCCACAAATTTAAAACACATGATTATGTAGTTTTAGTCGTAGTTTCTTAATCTTGTCAAAAAGTCCCTATTTTAACGCTTAGATTTCATCATTAGTCCCTATCCATTAACAACGTCAATGCCCTTAAGTGTGCACGAAATGACTAAAATGCCCTCATTTTGTTTTTCGTATTTATTATTATTATTATTATTATTATTATTATTATGGTTACAGAAATCGCTAATCGGTTGACTAGCGATTAGGGATTAATCGGGAGATTAATCGGGACCATTAATTATTAAGAAAATTATTCAACAATTTATAAATCTAATTTTAATGCTACAAAAAAGCGATTAATCGGCGATTAGGGCCAGGTCCGATTAGGGCTGATTAAGCCCGACTTTGACCTGTGTTGACCAAACCCGATTATGTCTGATTAAGTTTGATTAGGTCTGATTAGACCCGATTAGGTCTAATTAATTTCGACTTTGACCTGTATTGACCAAACCCGATTATAGTGACCAATTAGCAATGAATCTTATCGGTGGAGGTCCGATTAGCGATTAATCAGCCGATTAAGCCGATTTCTGCGACACTGATTATTATTATTATTATTATTATTATTATTATTATTATTATTATTATTATTATTATTATTGGGTTTGCTTTTAAATCTACCCACCACAATCACCCTATACTGACTACCATCACCATCATTGTCGCTACCACCATTGTCCTCCACCATCATTACTGATTTTAGAAAAATACAATCACCAAAATTACTAATTTCAAAAAATATAACAACACCACAAACACTATACAATGACTCTTGAATCCAACCACCACAATCACTGTATACCACCACTCTTGAATACCATAACGACTTTTGACCAACATCATTACCAATTCAATTTGGATTCACCTGATGATGATCATCCGGAAGCAGTTGCAATGGTGTACGCAATATTATTCCTGAATAAGCTCTGGTTTAGAAGCACTGAACATATCCCATGATAAAAAATTATATATGATGCTCGGTCGTATCGATCGGTAACTAAGATAAGAACAACTAAAAATCTCTAGGGGGAATGTATACTGATTTCTTTATTAATTATTTGGTTAACTAAATAATTAATTTGTTGACGTTGATACCTAATTCCGTATTCAAATATGCTAGGAGTGGTGATTTACTTACCTATTTAGTCCGAGTCAATTAGGGTTCTTTTAACTTAGGTATAAAATTTATTCTTGTTGTTTAGAAAATGAAAAAATAACAAGAAACGGACGAAAATAGTATTTTTCAAATAATCAATGGAGCTCGATTAGACGGTAACGGAAGGAGACACCAAATATAATCTAAACCTGCAATAAGGACAAGTTTTGACGAATTCAAAAAATTAGGACTAAAACTCCACAATCTTGCCATAGGGTCATTTATGTAATTTAATCTCAACTCTTAATGACGTTAACAAAAGATAAAAATATAACAATTAATAATAAAACTAGATTATGACCCCGCATAAAACGTGGGGGAACATATAAAAATGTACATGTAAATGTATAAAAAAGTTGGCATTATAAAAAAATAAAGTAACATAAACAGACTTAGCATTATTGCTTACATTTAAATGTTTGAAAAAAAACAAAGAAACAGTTGAATATTTGTAATAGTTGAAAGACCTCTTTGTAAACATAACTTTTTGTTTTATTAGTTGGACAACCTTCCTGGTAATATATGAGTACCTTCAATCCATTTTCACTTGTGATGCGAGAAACAAAAAATATATAACTGAAAATGAGTGAAGACAAGTTTATGCAAGTATAATCCAACATTTGATAATTATTGTCATTGAGTTTTGACGAATTCAAAAAATTAGGACTAAAACTCCACAATCTTGCGATAGGGTCATTTCTGTAATTTAATCTCAACTCTTAATGACGTTAACAAAAGATAAAAATATAACAATTAATAATAAAACTGGATTATGACCCCGCGTAAAACGCGGGGGAATATATAAAAATGTACATGTAAATGTATAAAAAAGTTGGCACTATAAAAAAATAAAGTAACATAAACAGACTTAACACTTAAATGTTTGAAAAAAAACAAAGAAACACTTGAATATCTATAATAGTTGAAGGACCTCTTTGTAAACATAACTTTTTGTTTTATTAGTTGGACAACCTTCCTGGTAATATATGAGTACCTTCAATCCATTTTCACTTGTGATGTGAGAAACAAAAAATATATAACTGAAAATGAGTGAAGACAAGCTTATGCAAGTATAATCCAACATTTGATAATTATTGTCATTGACTTTTGTTAGTGGCCATAACAAAATAAACTACTATAGGGAATTGCCTCCGCTGAAAACAGAATGAGATTCTTTCATTAGACGGAGTTAAATTCATGCAATGTATATAAGTAGTCTCCATAAAAGAATCTATCATATATGATTCAGGCTTCAATGACGTTTCTTCCAAGCCTAACAATCTATAATCTAGTACAATTGCATAGTCCTTTGGTTTGGTCGATATTAGAAAGTAATATGACCGGAACACCTATTTTTAGTGTATGTTTATGGTTGGAAATTCTAGATGCCTTAAAATCATTCAACACAACTGAAGAGTAAATTGATTCCTCAAAAAAATCTGGTAACTCTGTATCACGTAAAGAATTTAAACTCATATGTTTTCCCTTCATCTTTCATCAATCCTAAGATGTAGTCATTGGTAGCATCAAATTCTTCATTTGTAGGGACTAAAATAACTTTATCTTGAAAATATGATTGATCATCAAGATGATTTTTAAAGGATAGATAAATGATGGATACAATTGATGTTGGGTCAAAAATATGGTTTATACTTTTGCTTTTCTAGGAAAATATATTTTTATGTAATGTTGTATGTGTTTGCGGTTTGTGTGTACGGCCGTACACAGGGTGTGCGGTTGTACACATGTGTATGGATGGAGGTCCATATAAATAGAGGAGTGCATGTGGGAGTGTACGGTAAGGTGAGAAGGCAAGAGAAGAGAGAGAGCAAGTTAGAGAGAAAAAGTGTGTGTGAGAGAGAATCTATTGTAAGGAGCATCACTCAATTTCATTAATACATCATAGATTCATCTAAAATTTTCTTCTCCTTCTCTTCCATATTGATCTGACATCATCCAATTGATTGGGATTCCGCACCATCAATTGGATCTGATTGATACACAAGCAATTTTGGGGACTTACAATTGGTATCAGAGCTTAGTTTGTATCAGTCAATTTTGTCAGATCTGGAGCTTATTTGATCTTATTTTGAAAAGATAATAGCGTTTTTAGATAGATCTCGGAAAATTAGGGGGGGTTACTTCTTTGCATTTTTCATAAAAACAAGTTTTTGATCGAGTTTTGGAGCAAAAAAAGGGTGAAAAACGTCGTTTTTTCGCGAATCTGTTGAAGGTGTGCGGCTCGGAGTGTGCGTCCTCGGTGTGTGCGGCTCCGCACCTCATTCTCAGTCTTCGCTTCGGACTCGCACCTGTTCCGCAACCCTCGCCCTCGCATAAGTTTCATATAAAAAAGAAATCAGATTTTTGGAGGTGCTGGGGATCGAACCCGGGACCACTTGGTCATTGCCACAGCGCCTTAACCAACTCGTCTAGGAGGTTCTTTGTTTCATTCTTCCGAAATTTAAAATATAACTCATCCTTTTCGAATCTAATTTCGCATTTTTGACAAAATCAGCCCAAAAATCAATTCCTTTTATTTTTAAATTCCATTTTCAACCCAAAATTTTAGTTTTTAATTTTTTATTTTATTTTTATCTTTTGACCTTAAAAATTTTGACTTTGACTTTTAAAAGTTGACATTTGACTTTAAATTTTGACTTTCTCGTTTGACTTTTAATTTTTCAAATTTGGCTTTTCGGTTTGACTTTTAAGTTTGACTTTTGAGTTTAACTTTTTAAATTTGACTTTTAAAGTTGACTTTCTTGTTTTTTAAGTCAAAGGGCAATTAAAAATATAAAAAAATTAAATAAAATAAAAAGTAAAATAAAATAAAAAAAATAAAATGAGTTCCACATCAATTTCGGTAAATGAAGTTTCATGTACTCCATCTTGTAAAGCTATGATTAAATTTCTTCGCGAACAAATTGATTTATTAAAAAAAGAAAATGAGGACCTCAAATACGAAGGCTATACTCTTAGGAAAGGACAGAAACCGTTAAAAGCTCAATTAGAAACCAAAATCAAGGATTTCTGGAAATTACAAGAAGATTACAGCAACAAGTGTGAAAAGTATGATCACATTAAGAAAAAACTTGATGCTGTAACTGAAGAACTTGACGCTTTGAAAATAAAGTGTGGAAAAACAGATGTTAGTTTCAAAAATTACACTGCATCAAGTAAGACAGTCAAGTCCTTATTTGAAAATCAGTTGAGATTCAAAGAAAATCAAAACAAGGGTCTAGGGTATGATAGTGTTCCTCCACCTTTCAGTCATAACTACACATCCATCCCTATGACACAGGACGAAATTGACAGGGAGGCACATCTTCGATATGTCAAACCAGCTGGATTTGTGTCAGGAGGTATTCAAGTTGAAGATACTAATGCTTCTACTTTATGTGCAGGTAAAGTAGCAGAGGATGAGAATAAGGAGAACACCATTGAACAAACCAACATCTCCTTGAACTCTGAATCTGTTGCTTCGAACTCAGTTGCTTCTGATCAACCAGCTGTTGAGAAGTACATGCCACCAAATCAAGTGAAACAGCCGACTTGCTGCAAGTGTGCTTGTGGGAACAATCAGAAACAAGGCAAGGATACGCCACCAAGGGCAGGAAGAAACAACTTCCCAGTGAAGAAAAATACATGCTTTCATTGTGGAACACGTGGACACATTGCCAGAAATTGTCCTAATCGAGCATACGTTCCCTACTATGCACAAGGGTGGCAGAACACGCCAAGAGGGAGATACTTCAAAAGAAGCCCCTCAAAGTCATGTTCAGACAATGGCGACTGGAATGCCACGAAGGGCAAGAGTTCAACTCCAAACGCCAAGAAATCAAATCCCAAGGTCAAGAAGGGAATGTCGGCCAAGAAGCCAAATCCAAGAGATGCTCCCATGAAGTCAAAATCAAAGTCATCTCAACGGCCGACATCAAGTTCAAAATCAAGTGTTGAGCCACCCATCAGATCGAAAAATAAATGGGTTAAACCCAACTACAAATGGGTTCCAAAGGCTCACTCTCCCAAATCTTCTAACGCTTCTAATATTTTTACATCTTTTGTTTGTGATAAGTAGGACATGACATGGGAGAGAGTATCGTGCAAGGATGACAAAGGTCAACCTAGTTTCAAAATGGACGGGGTTCCAAAGTCCAACTAATCCCGCTTTGTCTCGGAGCAGCTATGGAGGCATATCATCAGACTTCGGTTTGTTGGTAGTGGCTGTTCCTAGCACTTGATAGGGGACATCTCTCAACTATACAACATTCAGACATTTGTTTGAGAGTATGTGTCCTTTGCGGGAAGGGAAGTAAGGAAGGGATCACATGGGGTTTGTGCTTAATGAAATGAAGAATTTTTGGATCTGTTTTGAGTTTACGCGTGCTGTTCTCAGACCTTCTGGATGCAAATTCAATTGGTGACTTACGGTTTGAGTTTTCTTCTCTATACTCCTGATTTTATCTTATTCTGATTCGCTTCAAAGACAAATTTTTATTTTAGGATAGTTTAAATTTGCGCATTTACTTTCGTTTCTCTCCTTTGCACAAATAAAAACAAAACAAAAATTATAAAAACAAAACAAAAATTAGAAAATTAAAAAAAAAAAAAAGAAAATCAAAATAATAATATGTTGGTTATGGAATGTGCTTGAGGGAGATGTTTTGGGTAGTGAGTGATAACGGGCAATCTGAGTCTGCGTAACGTACCCAAAGTTGAAGGGTCTATGCTCTGGTTTGATGCGTCGGTATGCACGAAAGATTCTAAATGGACATGACTAGGCAGAGTTGAACTTAAGAAATCAATGACTTAACAAATCTTGACCTAGTTAGATCCGTTTAGCCTGACAATACGACACTTGGATAGGTTGAGCAGGGAGATATATATGGGAATCTACTCGTCACATTAAATGAACCCGTATCTGGAACCGTGGTTTAACTTTTCCTCCATGTGCGGATTCTGTCCTTAATTCCTGTATTGATGGGGTAACTGGTAAATTCCGATAAATTAGGTCTGTAGAAAATCATTTTCTTTCTTTCTATCAATTATTCATATGTTACCTCCTCTGCGTGATTGGAAGAGATCCGACATGGACTGTAACATATGCAACTCTGTTTCTCTGCATATTATATATATATATATATATGTGTGTGTGTGTATATATATATATATATATATATATATATATATGAAATTCCTCTTATCTGTTAGCCATATGCTGTCTCCTTTGCGTGACTAATAATCCGACCTGGTACACAGCATATGTACTATAAGTGATAATACTCTGAATCTGTCTTCTCCCCTAATGATGGTCTGCTCATCCGATGTAAGGAGTACTCTGGAAGTCCTTGATTACTGGGGCATATCTGGAAGCGGGAAACATGTTCCAGTACAATTAAAATTGAACACTCAAAGATTGTCTATAGATCTCGCTGCTCAATTTAGGTGGACAACAATATCCCTGGTCGTCGTCAGCTGAATGGTCCTTAAGATATAGTATCTAGAAACTTAGGATCAGATATAATATCTAGGAACTTAGGATCACATTGTCTTTTCGCTTATAGTATGTCCTAATTTTGTCACAATTTTTCGTGTTTAAGTGGACAACAATACCGACGATCGACCAAACAAAGATGTGAATATGAAAGGTACCGACAAGCGGATAAAGGCTATCTAAAAACTTTGATCCCAAATCATTGTTAAAGTTAGATATCATTTTATTTTTGTTAAATTTGTTCATAGTTTTCCTTTATGCACAAATTTTAGGAGGAGAATTAAAAATAATTCAAAAATCAAACAAAAATTAGAAAATTAAAAATCCAAAAAAATAGTGTTATTTCTTGTTCAGAAAATCCAATATATATATATATATATATATATATATATATATATATATATATATATTCTGTTTTTATTTTTCCAGAACATATCAAAAATCCAAAAATGTTTTTTTGTGCTAATTTTTCTTTTAGTTTTGTTTTGTCTTGAAAAGCGATTTCAGGCGTAGATGAGACTCGTGGAGACTGTATTGAAGATCTTCTGAGCCAAGGCTTCATTCGTGAGCATCAAAGAATTCGCATTCGAATGAGCAAGAAATGAAGATTATTCTTTCGACATTCAATCTGTCAACCCCAGAAGCATGGTGAAGTTTTACTTGAAGATTAGGTGACAGATTGCATTGAAGCCTCCTCAATCAATTTGCTGCTATCTATGAACCTGCTGAAGTGATCCAAAAGATTATTTCTCTCCGTTGTTCTCTCTGAAGATTCACAAGCTGAAAGTGCTATCTTTCAAGAATCTTTTCATCAAGCCTCCTCACCTAATGTGCGTTCAGAGTCAAATCTTGAAGAAAAGCCCAACCGCTCGAGATGAACTCATTCATGAAGATTCATCAAGTTCATCTTGAAGCTGTGAAGAAATTAAAGATTAATGCTGAAGCCAAGCTCCCAATGAAGATTAACAAGAAAAAACCAGCTACTTTTTAGGGGAGTTTCTTGGGCCAATTAGAAAAGAAAGCTATAAACCAAGGGGGAGATTGTTGGGTCAAAAATATGGTTTATACTTTGCTTTTCTAGGAAAATATATTTTTATGTAATGTTGTATGTGTTTGCGGTTTGTATGTACGGCCGTACACGTGTGTACGGCCACACACCCTGTATACGGTCGTACACAGGGTGTGCGGCTGTACACATGTGTACGGCTGGAGGTCCATATAAATAGAGGAGTGCATGTGGGAGTGTACGGTAAGGTGAGAAGGCAAGAGAAGAGATAGAAAGTTAAGAAAAGAAGTGTGTGTGAGAGAGAATCTATTGTAAGGAGCATCACTCAATTTCATTAATACATCATAGATTCATCTAAAATCTTCTTCTCCTTCTCTTCCATATTGATCTGACATCATCCAATTGATTGGGATTCCGCACCATCAATTGGATCTGATTGATACACAAGCAATTTTGGGGACTTACAATTAAATGAATATGGTCACCTATAGAGCGAACAACGTCTTCTGGAAATTCAATTTCAGCTTCACCATCATTAGGGCCGCCAATATTACCATCAATAATTTTAACAATCCATTCATCAAATGCTTTTGTCTCATCCAAATCTTAGTCATACAACCAAAATAAATCTCATGTTTACGGTTAAACGTAAAACTGTACATCACGCCGTAATTTGGACGAATATGATGCATGCACAGTATCCGAACAATTGCCTCTTTGTATTGGTAGAAGAATTTGTCTAAAGCTATCTCCATATAAAATGGTCTTGCCTCCAAACGATTCTTAAAGATAAATACCTACAGAGCAATGATATCATCTTCGTTGAATTGCTCATCAGAGTTCACTAATACTTTTGTATTGGCACGCGATATCCCTCTAGACAATGCCACATAAAGTTGGCCATGCGTGAAACCGATTCTGGGAGATAAATACCTACATTTGGAATTGTTTCTCCGTAAGCTTTATTGATTGCCATCGCAAAATATAATTTGATTAGAAATTGTTTTCTTATCAGCTTGAATGATAACATTTCATCTTCATGCGGACATAGAGGAAACCTTGGACCAAATCTCTAGATAGTTTATTTTGACTATTAGTGATGCAACGATACCAAATAGTTTTTTTTGATGATAAGTTTCAAAAGACTATTTAGGGCTTAAGGTTTACAGGGAGGGTGTGCTGCAATAAATATTAGCAAATTGGTTAAAAAATGAGACTTATTTATGAATGCAAATTTTCATATGTTCTTAGCAAGAACATGCTATACTTTAAAGAACACGTAATATATTTTTCTTGTATCATCTCTTATTCACATATAAGTATACATTAATCCCAAAAAATAGTTATTGTCAAAATATCTGTTTAAAAACTAAAATAATATATGAAATTTATTTTAAAACAGGTAGATGCTAACACTCTTTTTTCGTAATATGATTTTCATATATGAAAAACATAAACCATGATTACTTTTATAATTTGTAAAATTAAAACATGATTTCTTTTATATATCTGACAAAATTTTGTATAACAAAACTTTAGAACATAATTAATCGTTTAAAGATAATAATGAAATATTGAAATAAAGAATCAATTAATTGGTTGGTATCTTATTTTTATTTTTATAAGGTCATAATCTTGTTATGTCTTATTTAAAAACTTATATTGTAATATAACTTATATATATATATATATACACACACACACACACACATATATATATATATATACACACACACACACACACACATATATATATATATATATATATATATATATATATATATATATATGATAAATACAAAATAAATTAATATATTGTTATCATTCTACTCTTTTTTTTCAAATTTCAATACCAAAAACAAATTTTCCCTAGAAAATTGTCATATTAATGACCTACTAATTAAAAATTAAATTTATATACTACATAAATAGTTCATATGTGAACAAAAGTACACAAATGGTCCGTATTTGAAATGTTTTTCTTACATAAATGGTCTATTACGCGAAAGAAAATAAAAATGCACTTTCCATTAATAAAATGTTTTGAAAAAAATCCTATTAATTAGCTCTAATGTAGAAAAAAATAATTTTTTTCTAGATTAGCCAAAAAGAATACAAAAAAGTCATTTTTTGAAACTACGATGCTATTAATGAACTTTTTTGCAAAGTTTAATGCTATTAATGATTTTTTTCCAGAAAACAATCGTTTAAATGAGGTTCAATATACAAAAAATATAACTTTCCATATCAACTAAAAATAATCCAAAAAAGTCATTTTTAAGAGTATGATGCTATATATGATTTTTTTTTTCAAAGTTTAATATTAAAAGCAATTTTTTTTTTCCAAAAAATGTCATAATATAAGGTTAAAAGAACATATTGTAAAATATTTATCGATCTACATGAGCATTCCATCAATACCCAATAAGGTATATAAATCATGCCTCCTACTGTAATGAATTCCAACGCCCCATAATGTGGAATCCCCTCAGTTGCAGCATTCTATAACTCAAACCACATCCGATAATCAATACGAAGAGAAGTTGCAATAAAAAATAATAATTGTCACCATCTTATACACATATTAGAGATTATTGGGGTATTAGACAGTGTAATAACTTGCAGTTAAATATAATTTTCAAATAAAACTTAGTATGAGAAACTAGCCAATGTGATCAAGGGTCAAAGAAGGCATTATAAATAAAATATAAATAAAGAACTATTAGAGATGAAACATGAAACTTTAAGGAGAAACATACAAATTTAAACCGTGAAGGATAACAAAAATCGACAAGTATATTTTTTAAGTAATTTAAACCAATATATTTTTAAAGTAATTTAAACTGGGCCGTAAGTTTATCCCAGTATTGTTCCCTTAAGCATTTCATCGAACAGGTAGTAGACAGGTAGACCAAACAAAATTTCCAAGTATCCAAATCAAGATCTCAAATCCTAACACATAAAAAAAACGAAAAAAAAACAAATTTGTGATTTTAACAACCAAAAGCAAAGGATATGACATACATTGAAGTGGTGATTTACTTACCTATTTAGTCCGAGTCAATTAGGGTTCTTTTAACTTAGTTATAAAATTTATTCTTGTTGTTCAGAAAATGAAAAAATAACAAGAAACGGACGAAAATAGTCTTTTTCAAATAATCAATGGAACTCGATTAGACGGTAACGGAAGGAGACACCAAATATAATCTAAACCTGCAATAAGGACAAGTTTTGACGAACTCAAAAAATTAGGACTAGAGCTGGCAATGGAGCGGGTTTGGAGCGAATCAACCTTGATCCAAACCCTTTTAACAAATTTCAAAATCCGATCCAAACCCGCTCCGTAACCCGCAGGGTTTTGTATAATCAAACCCATATCCTTATCCACCGAATCAGCAGATATCCAAACCCGCCCCGTAACCCGTACGTTTTTTGAATAATAAAACACATTTTACTTAAATCATAAAATCACATTTATTAAATAAAACTAAGTTTTGATTTAGAAAACACATTATGTACTCGAGGACTTTCTATTGGAATTAAAATCATTATTTTAATTACTTCTGATTTTTTTTTGACCGTCGATTGCATTGATAGAGAATAGAAATTACAAACTTTCTCCCGGTTGATATATAACCTTATTGATTTATAAATGAAATTGGTGATTACATGATGAAATATAAATGAAATGAAATCATGAATCTTGGGAGAAGAGTAGAAGACTGGAAGTCTAGAAGTTGAGTCCTTGACTCCTATGTAAAAAGAATTTAGTCTTTGGCCTTTTATCTTTAGATTTCTGATTGGAATTTAATGTAAACTTTAGGCAATATAAAATATAAATTTATATTTCTAAAATTTATATGGGACGGGTTATAAACGGAGCGGATCGGTGCTGATCCATACCCGACCCTTTTAATAAAAGGGTTAGCGGGTACGGGTCGTTAACGCGTAAACGGATCAAAAACTATGCTCTAAACCCATATAATTGTTAAGGGTTTGGATCGGATCAGGGTCAAAACCCGCTCCATTGTCAGGCCTAATTACGACTAAAACTCCACAATCTTGCCATAGGGTCATTTCAGTAATTTAATCTCAAACTCTTAATGACGTTAACAAAAGATAAAAATATAATAATTAATAATAATAAAATATCTGGCATATTCTGAACCTCTCAATCCCATCATATTCCACGTGAGCTTTTCTTTTTTCAACACATTATCACAATTCAAATTATACACAATCAAGTATAGAGAAAAATAGCAAGACTGAGAAGGGAGAGATTTGCGTACGTGACAGTGAGAGTCGGAGAGGGCCAAGGGGCTGAATTATCGTTGGACTGTGGCGCTGCTAACATGGAAGCCCAGCGACCTGCACTGGTGAGACTGAGTGACGGAACAGGTAATGAAGACGGTGAGACAAGCACATGAGCCACATAAAGCGACCGTCCAGCGCATTGACCGGCGGTAGCCGACGATTAGGTGATCAGAGTTTCTTTGATATTATTTTTTATGTTTTAACTAGGACTTGTTCCCTTATTCTTAGGATTTAGTTGGTTGAGATTTGGGTTATAACTCAATATGTGTTATAAAGATCCATTCGTATATCAAGAGAAATTCTGTATATTTAAAATTAAAAAAAGTTTAGATACGAAAAGACAAGCGTTGATTCTGTAATCTGTATATTTAAAATTACTACTTCCAGAGAAAAAAGCTAAAGTATACGTACTATATATACTCTCTTTTACAATTTTTGGAAAAATTCGAGATGGGAGATGGAGAAGTAGATGTTATTGTTAAAGCTGTCCAAGATCTTTTTGATTCTGTAAAAAATCCAAGTCTTAGTTTGGGACTATATCGAACATTTATTGACGTGGTCCCCAGTGGGCTCCGAGATCTCAGCCCTACTTCTTTCAACCCTCGGATGGTTTCTATTGGACCTCTTCACAAAGATGAACAACATCTTCAGCCATTTGATGAGCAGAAAGTGAAGTATGCTCATAAACTATTGTATTCTCCTGATTATTCCCTACCCAACCAGATGCTAAAAGAATGTGTGGAGAAAGTGGTTGCTAAAACAGACAGAATCAGAGCATGTTATGACAAGATAAAGATGGAAAAATACAATGACACTGAACTTGCCAAAATGATGGTTATCGATGCATGTTTCATACTCGAATACCTTGGAAGATCAGAATTCAATGTTGAAAATAGATCCTTTTGGCGTGGGCAATCTATAGTTTATGACATGGTGCTCGTAGAAAACCAAATCCCTTTCTTTATTCTTCAAGACATCTTTGATAGCACCATTTTAAAATCTGAACCTACAGCCTCACTTACTACCCTTTTGCTTCCACTTGTACAAATTTGCAACATCTTTGAAACAAGCTTAACAGCCAATATCACCCCCCGTTTAAATTTTCAAGATCATATCCTCGGCTTTCTTGAAAATTGTTTCCATCCATCAAGAAACAACTCTCCTTCAGAAGGATTACCAAGTTCAGCAATACACTCGGCTGTAGAACTGGACAGGGCAGGGGTGATCTTTAAGCCTAATAATCCAGATGAACCTTGGCCAATGGCCATGGAGTTCAAGTCGTGTCCATTGGCCTGCTTCTCCTGGTGTTGGGGTAAGCCTACTCTCAGAATCCCGGTATTGCTTATTGACAACTTCACTGAGTTGTTTTTAAGGAATCTCATTGCCTATGAACACTCCTCTTCCTCATATAAAACACATGGTTATGTTACCTCATATGCTATGGCGATGGATATGCTAGTGGATACTGAAGAAGACATTGCAAAGTTGATAGAATCAAAGGTCGTTCTCAACCATTTAGGCTCAAACGAAAAGGCTGCAGACATGATCAACAGCCTTTGCAAACAACAACCCATACGGATGTTTTGTTACGTTGATCAGTGGCAGGATATGGATACCCACTACAACAATTACTGGCCCAAAAATATTGCTGCTCTGAAGCGTACATATTTTAGTAGTCCATGGAGTATGATTACTCTTGTTGGAGGAATCGCTCTCTTTGTTCTTACAGTGGTTCAGACCATCTATGCTGTCCGTGCTAGATAGTGTCGGGGCTTCCTTCACACAATATACATTTGTGCATTGCTACATGTAACATATACCTTAATTTCAATAATAGAAATCCATTTTGTACGATGTTGAGAAGTTGCAATATGAAAATAATAATAGATATCATGCAAATCTATTCTCATGCTTACTAATGTGCTTCAAGAACTTGACCAAGTTCATTCGACACCCTTTACAACGAAGATCAAAATGTGCACGCATTTGAAGGCAACACAAAGTCTTATCTACATGGGCTATTGCGTCATTTAGTTTTCGTGGATCACATGATGCCTATCTCCCTTTTCTCTTCTCTTTGCTCTGCAACCCACCTAAAAAAGCCGCAACACCTATCACAAATTCACAATGACAGTCAATGGAGTCTGATCGACCACCACCACCGCTGCTAAATCTACCTAACTCTTCATCTGCTTCACAAAGTCAAAACTTGGCTCTAACCAAGAGTGCTTACCATTGCAGAAGAATAATCAGAGATAGGAGATAAGGATTGTTGGAATTGGCAGGCCCTTCAACTGGCTTTTCACAAACAAACAAATAACAGAGCAAGGAATTAACCGTGGTTAGGCAAAGGTTTTTCTGTGTTATTCACTTCAACAGAGGATACAATCGAGCGTACACATCGCCTGGAATTTAAAGAAAGGAAATTGCAGAAAAGTTGGAACTACCACCTACTTGCCAGGGGCATATCTGTCACGTGGCCTTGAATTATTCTTCCTACTCAATTTTAAACGTGTAACAAATTAAATAAAAGACTTCTGAATTATTTTTAACACTTTCCCCCTTAATTCAGAAGTTGGTGATTGCCTTCCCCCCAATTAGCTCTCTCATTTCTTCATGCTTCACTCATGCCATTGTCTTTGTGTAAATGTCTGCCTTTTGCTTCATGCCACACACATGACTTACTATTATCTCCCCATTTTCAACACATTCTCTAATAAAGTGATACTTTATGTCGATGTGTTTGCTACGTCCATGGAACATCGGGTTGTTCATCAATTCAAGAACTGAGCGGTTATCAATAAACAGAGCTACATGTGGCATATTTTTCCCTGTTATTTTAGTGAGAAGTCTCCGAAGCCAAACACCTTGGCAAGCTGCCATGGTTGCTGCCATAAACTCTGCTTCACAGGACGACAAAGCTACACTGCGTTGCTTTTGTGAGACCCATGTCACTAGATTGTCATTCATATAGAATGTTGTCCCACCTGTGCTCTTTCCATCATTCATATCTTTTCCAAAGTCACTGTCAGAGTATCCTGTGAGAGTAACTTTGCTTTCTCCTTTGGTATAAGTCAAACCATAGTTAAGAGTGCCCTTGATGTATCTATGTATCCCTTTTAGTGCTTGTAGATGTTTGACAGTTGGTCTCTCCATAAATCGACTAGCTACCCCTAGTGTGAGTGAGAGGTCAGGGTGTGTGTGTAACACCCACAATCAGAAACACCAAGAAAGGAAAGGAAAACCCTAAGTCAAGGGGGGTCAACTCGTCGAGTCCAGGGTGGAACTCGACGAGTCCGAGCGGGATCCGGGTCGAAGAGTAAGCGACTGACTCGACGAGTAGGCAAGAGGACTCGGCGAGTCCGGTCTGAAGTGGAAAACCCTAAATTCGGGACTTTGTGCACTATATAAACATCTCATTCTCTCCCTTAGGGTTCTCTATAGCCTCTCTTATCCAGAACACGAAACCCTAAGCCTCCATTGTTGCACATTCAAGCTTTTTGCCATTTTGGGTGATTTGAAGGAAGAAGGAGGAAAGGAACCTCTGGTGATTCAAGGATTGGCTTTAGATCCAGAGTTGGTGTGGCTTTTCAGATATTCTGAGGTAATAAGCTGACCCTATTGTATTTAGATCTATCTTATGGTTGAGTTTTGGGCATTTTTGAGTAACGAGGAGGTTTATTCCGAGTTTGGAGTAGATCTAAGGTTGCTACCTTAGATCTAGGCTATTAAGGATCCAGGAAGCCATAAAGTTTATGCCAATAAGTTGTTGGTGAAGCCCCTTGGTCACAAAACCTAGCCCTAGAGTGTTTTTAGCCTATATCTCTTTGGTTTCACGTAAAGTTTGCAACTTTACGTGAGGAATGGACTTGGGAAGAGTGGATATCTATGAGTTGGAGCCCCTGCATGGCTCGAAAAGCCACTATATGGTTTGAGATCTGAAGAGACTCGGCGAGTTACATGGGTGTACTCGGCGAGTTTAATGAACTTGAGCATGGACTCGACGAGTTGGAAGAACAACTCGGCGAGTCTGTAGAAGATTGTTATGGACTCGGCGAGTCTGTTCTTGGACTCAACGAGTCAAGTCGCGAAACCCCAAACCCTTTGAGTTAAGACTCGAATCAGTGAGTCGAGTGGAGACTCGGTGAGTTGGACATGTCAGGAGTCGGAAATCGGTAGACTCGGCGAGTCAGGGGCTGACTCGGCTAGTCCAGTCGCAAATTGAAGGATTTCGAGTGTATGAACTTGGCGAGTCAGTAGGCAGACTCGGCGAGTAGGGTTGACCTGGAAGGTTGGCTTTGACTAGGACTTTGACTTTGACCAGAGTTGACTTAGTTGACTTTCGAAGGACAGTTAGACTAAGTGTTATATTGATATTGGTAGCTCAGGGAGTTAGTGGAGCAACGGTTCAAGGAATTGTCGGTCAGCATCCAGAGGGGTTATCAGCAAGTTCAATAGTGCAGGTGAGTTTTCCCTTTGTGTGAATGGGTCTACGGCCACAATGCCGGCCCATGTAGTTATGAGTAGGAAGACCCGAGGGTTAGCCCTAGGTATAATATGCTAGTATGATCTTCAGGACGAGGTCCAATGTTAGCGGGCGGGTGCCGAAGGAATGGTTTGCATGTTGTTTTCTATGTGATACATGTATGTGCCTGGTAGGAAGGTGAGTGTGGGCGAGGTCCCGTATCTCACCAATAGCAGAGTATGGACGGTGTTCCATATCTCAGTAGTAGCAGAGCAGGGGCGAGGCCCGAGATAGGTATAGAGTGAGTGTGGATTGGGCCCGTATCTCACTATTAATAGGAGCGTGGACGGGGTTCCATGACTCATCAGTAGCAGGACAAGGGCGAGGCCCAAGATAGGCGAGGCCTCAGGATAGGATTTATTAGTGTATGTTAGCTTATGTGTTGTGATATGCTTATGTGTTAGTATATGTTAGTGGGCGAGGCCCAGTGACAGGCGAGGCCTAAGTGTAACAGATCTGTATCCGAGCGGGGCTCGAAGCCAGACGAGGCCTGGAGCGGCGGGGCCATTGTAGTGGGCGAGACCCGAGGTAGGGGGTGAGGCCCAGAATAGCGGGCGTGACCCAGTATGTGCAGTATGTGATTATGCATGGTATGTGGTAGGTTGGGGGAACTCACTAAGCTTTGTGCTTACGGTTTTCAGTTTTGGTTTCAGGTACTTCCGGTAGCGGAGGGAAGAGCTCGGGTGATCGCATGGCACACACCTTAGATTAGTCAGCCTGGGATGTTTTAGTCTGATAATGAACATATGCTTTGGAATTTATTACTCTGAATAATTATGTTATGGTTATGATATGTTTTTATGAATATGGTTTTAGTAATGATTTAAAGAAAATTTTTTGGTACAGATTTTTGGGACGTTACAAGTTGGTATCAGAGCCTTGGTTTGGGGGATTCGGACATGCTCTCGGATGTGTCTGAACTCAAACTAAGGGATTGGTATAAAATTTTTCAAAATATAGTTTTGTAAAAAGAGTTTTGAGAAAGGAAACAGTTTTAGAAAAGCAAAAAGAATTCAGAAAGAAAAGAATTTCGATAAGAGAAAAGGGTGTGGTGCATGCAATCAGCCGAGCTCAAGTAAGTACCCCAAACTACCCATACAAGTTTATGTTATGATTACCACTTAATAGAACAACATGCTAGATTAGGACTAAGGATCTAGGGAGGATGCCTTATGTGCCTTTTATATGTGCTTTTGAGCTGCATGATAGTATTGGTTAGACATTAGTAGGATAGCATGTTTAGGTTATGCCTGAGTTTATGAGCTTATGTTGCATGCTAGTATAGATTCTTGATATGAGATTATGATTGCTTGAGTATGTTATGGTTAGATTTTCCCTTGTCTGAATGCTGCTTGCTTTTTGCATTGTGGGATTCTAAGTGATGGGAGTTAGCCATTAGGTGAATACGTCACGTCACATGTGATCAGGGTTGAATAATCTCAGAGTGCTGGATTTGGCCCTATTGCATAGCTCGTGTTTGAGTCCAAGCGTTGTAGGGATGAGTCTTTTACTCGAAGGATTATCTAAGCCTCGTCACAAGTGATGGTATCCAGGTGATGGCTAATTGGCATCACAAGGAGGCCTTCAACGGATGAGGACTGGTTTGGTTTGAGTCAGAGGTTTCCCTAGGGCAAGCCTAGGATGAGGTAGTGCTCGGAACAATAGTAGTAGAAAAGGAACCTGGTGGAGTCGAAGAAGTTCTTGAGGAAAGTACGGATAGATATGGAAGGTAGTATGGTCCCGTACAACTGAAAGCAGAGGATCCGTACTCGATTCGGGAAAGGCCGAGATGAGACCGGGAAACTGGTAGTGCATGTGTTTGGTCTCGCAGCAGTGATAAGTATTCTGATAACTGGTCGTATTATATTTTCAGCATGGTGACATTGCGAGAGAGACCAATGGGCGGATCAGGCGCCAGAGAGGGATCAGGTTCAGGTTCAGGAGCCGAGCAGCTCGAAGAGCGGATGAGGGAGTTGATATCAGCTGAGGTTACCCGCAACATACTAGACCAGACTCCTGTGATCTTTGGCATGGTCAAGGAGGGTATACTGGAGATCTTGGATGAGAGGCTGGGAGCTTTCCGTACCAAGATGATGGCTTTGATGGGAGTGCGTACTTTGACATTCCGAGAGTTCAGGGCTTGCGGGGCACCAGATTATCATGGGGCTAGGGACCCCATTGCTAGCAGCAGATGGTTGGCTGATGTTGCCAACGCGTTTCATACGAGCCGGTGCCCCGAGGGGGACAAGGTTAGAATCGCCTCCTATCTTCTGAAGGACAGGGCAAGGGATTGGTGGGAGGAGATTGGTCATGCCATTGGTGATGATGTCGCGTTAGACGCGATGACATTGAGAGATTTTTAGGGCACGTTTAGGGCTGAGTTTTCACCGATTATTTAGGTGCAGCAGTTGGCACGGGGGTTTCAAGATTTGACACAGACTACTGAGACTGTGGCGTAGATCACCGCCAAGTTCAGGGAGAGGGCCCTTCTTGTTCCGTAATATTTCGTAGATGAGGAGATGAAGAAGACCCGATATCACGAGATGTTGAGGGATGACATCAGACAGTTTGCGAGCAGGTCCAGCTGCAATACGTTGGAGGATATGATCGCTCGGGCTAGAGAGAGGGAAATTGATTTGGAACAGATCCGAAAGAGGAAGCCGGATGAGGTTCAGATAGCCACAGGTTTGGGAAAAAGGCCCAAGAAATCGGATATCCTTGACAAAGCCAAACTGATGGAATGATGACATAATGTGTAACCAATACTGGTGAGGAGTGACAACATAATTTAATTTCCTTACATAATTATTCATATGTATATTTAACATTATATATATATATATATATATATATATATATATATATGTATGTATAGGTTATGGTACAATTAATTACATCGGCTATCCTTATGTTTCCTTTTGATATAG
Organism: Lactuca serriola; assembly: GCF_051521515.1. Lineage (NCBI taxonomy): Eukaryota > Viridiplantae > Streptophyta > Magnoliopsida > Asterales > Asteraceae > Lactuca > Lactuca serriola. Next base: position 156,811,767 of record NC_136415.1, read on the forward strand.
TTTTCTTCCATAAATTTCTAATAAGTGAATATATATATATATATATATATATATATATATATATATATATATATATATATATATATATATAAATATAAGATTCTTGACAGTTTTAGGATATTAAGGAAAAGTGACAATTAAGGACAATGATTATCCTAAAATTTTTGGCTAGCGGACTACGTAAAAAATTGTCCTAAAGGTTCGGACAGAGTAATGGCAACGTATGATAATTATCAATTTTTATACGGATAGAGTAACAACAACATATAATAATTATGAATATTTAAATGGGTGGAGTAATGACAAAATGTAATAACTATCAATATTTATACCGGAAAAGTAATGGGGGCCTATAATAATTATCAATATTTATACGGGTAGAGTAACAACAACGTATAATAATGATCAATATTTATACCGGAATAGTAACGGCGACATAAATAATTATCAATATTTATACGGGTAGAGTAGCAACAACATCTAATAATTATCGATATTTATATAGACGGAGTATCTACCGGGTGAAATATTAATTCTACGATTTTGCAAAGTAACGATAGAGTATAATATATAATATTTTGAATGAACAGAGTAGCGACATAACATATGATATATATATATATATATATATATATATATATATATATATATATATATATATATATATATATTGATTTGTAATAAACTAATATGTATTCCTTCTGTATTTTAAAAAAAATGGAAAAATAGACCGTAAAACTCAGCCTAGAAGCATACTTTATTCGATAATTTCTAATTGCAGAAAAATGGCCAGAGGGGCTCTTGATGAACCAGGCTCGAAAGAAATTAAAATAAATAAAATAGAATAAAATAATAATAATAAGAGAACTGAAAATCAATATGAAATAAAATAAGGTAGCAAGTTAAACGAAAGATATCTGTGAAATGGTATATTCTCATTTCAAAGCTATTTATTTGTCACGTTGTCGCATTATTGATTTTATCACGTCGTGACATTATACGTGCAATGTCATGTCTAATGGGTAGGGTTGAACTAGATGTTGCAATGGGTCTGATTTCCTTAGGTCCGCATTGTACCATTCTAGAACGCGTGCGCATTGCGTGCCGAAAATGTCAGTTATTATAAATTCTGTAACTTCCTCATACGATCTACGTTTTCGAAGTTCCTTGTATCCACACGTGTTTATTGACGAGTATTACAATTTTCCTTTAAGTTGTGTCGGCTAATTCGAAATTGATTTTTACTCCTTATGTTTAAACAATTTAATAATTTTGCGAAAATCATATCTCTCTCATATGGACTTTGATTTTGACGTTCTTTTTCTCAAACTTCCATCTTAAGGAGTATTACGATTTTTTTTTGTGACTTTAGCTAAAAGTCAATATTTCCACTACTAGAAAAACAACATTTTACGACGCGTAATTGCTGATATGCATTGATTTACGATACGTAAAAGTATCTGACCTAAAAACAATGTCATCTCTCTAGAAATTTTAAAAGTTTAGGACGCGCATTTTTGCGTGCCCTTAAATTAGAGTCTAAAAAAAAACATGGAGGACACCTATAATAAAATGTGTGTCATCTGAGGGTGTCGCTTTATAAATTTTAATAGAAACGCGCGTTCCATCCTTTAATTGCAGGCGGGGAGGGGGGGGGGGGATTGAAATCCTAAAAAATAAAAACCCCGCCTTCCTTTTTTCTCCTTTCCCTCTTGCCCTAATTATCGACGCTTTTCCTTTCCTCTCCCGACATTGATTGCCGCCTGCTTCTTCCCTCGCACTTCAACCATCGTTGCTTGCCATTCCCGGTCGTCGACGTCTGTCAAGACAACATTAGGGCACTCCATCTCCAATGTTATGGGGCAACGATGATGGCTCCAAAGAAAAAAGACGCCATGTCGGACTTGAGCATCGATACTACGGAAAGATTTCTCCATTCAAATCTCTAACTACTTAAAATCTCAAATTTCTTTCTTCCAAACAGACACTATTTGACTTAGCTGCTTTCCGTCAATTTTATCAGGTTTATAGATGAATTTATTTTGAGAAATTCAAATATTGGGCCTTCCTAGACGCGTATTTGCGCGTTGTCTGAGCGTTTTATGACACGCGTTTGTGCGTCGTAAAAGACTGTTTTTCTAGTAGTGCTCTCTACATAGCTTTTGATGTTATTAATTTTTAATTACACAATTGATTTTTATATTTTATAAAATTCATATCTCCTTCATATGAACTTATATTCTACGAAATTTTTATTTCTGGGATAGGGATGACATTTACTTCTCTCTATCTCTCTCTCTCAATATATATATATATATATATATATATATATATATATATATATATAACATATTAAGTCTATTATACTTGACGTTTGTCATTTTTCGTAAATAATGATCGATACCAAAAGTCGCAATTGTTATATATATATATATATATATATATATATATATATATATATATATATAACATATTACGTTTATTATACCTGACGTTTTTCATTTTTCGTGAATAATGATTGATGCCAAGAGTCGCAATTGTTACATAACTTGACCTCTCAAAACAAAAGAATATCTCTTCCTTACTAATTCCTCCATAGAATGTGCATTCTTAACCTCATAATGATTGCTCTCTTGAAATTTATGTGCAACTAACAATAATGGAGATATGAACCTATTTATAGGAAAGCATTAGAAACTATAATTATGATTGGCCAGGCCCATTCATAATTATCCCATAATGAGGATGCCCTAATTTCTAACCAATCACAGAAGGCCATATGGATGCTTCTAGAATCTTTAACCTCATGAGCATCAACCAAAACACATGTTAGCACATCATGTATGACAATGGCACATCAGCCGCATAGAACATCCTATATGAGCATCTTCATTCTTTTGAGCAACATTTGGACAATCTTAAGCACCATAGTGAACTTGATACCCAAGTGGTGCATTAGGATCCATGATGGCACACCATGAACCTTGGTGGCGCATAATGTTCCATAATGACGCATCCACCTCTGGAATGACAAATCTTGTCACTTGGTGGCATATCCTATCACTTGGTGCAATATCATATCACTAGGTGGCATATCAAGTCACTTGGTGGCATATCAAGTAAATTTGTGGCATACCAAGCAATTTGGTGCCATACAAAGTCACTTGGTGACATATCATTTCATTTGATGCATATCAAGTCACTTCGTAGCATTGCTACCATTTTGGCATATCCTGTCCTTTGTCAAGAGATTCATTCCTTTGTGAGGAGATCCATTCCCTTCTCAGATGAACCATTCCTTTGTCACACGTTACATGAATCCCAAATGCTCCATTGAGTTCCAAGTGCTCCATGTTGGACAAGACTTCATACCCCAACAATCTCCTACTTGAAGGGTTGAACAACTTCTGCCATCCAAGTTCTTCTACATTCTTCTCAATCTCTCTCTCTCTCTCTCTCTCTCTCTCTCTCTATGCCAACCCTCGTCATCAAAATCTTGGAAGGGTAGCTGAAGCCATGCATGGCTTCAACTTTTCAGTGGTAAACACCTTAGTGCATTTATTTGCTGATTTCTCCATACTAAGGACTTTCTTCAGCATAATAGCCCTTGGTTCATTGCCTTGAACTCTCTAGTCAGCCACATCTTAAGCTCATTGATCTTCTACGTGTTGGAACTAGCAATCAACACGACATCAACATTTTATATGAGGATGATTTAGGAGGAGCTTTACTTCTTCAGGTAAGAACTGTGATCAACCTCACGTCTTCTGAACCCACTCCTATTCATTATTAAAATTTAAGTACCACTGTTTAGAAGTTTTCTTCATGCCGTATAAGTTTTCTTTCTTCTTGAACACCAACTTTTTCTTACCAGCTGTAAGAGCACTTTCTAGCTGTGCCTTCAAGATGTCTCCTTCCAGCTTATCATCAATGATATCGGTTGTATTCACATCTAGGTGTTCTAGATGGAGATTTTTAGATGCCACTGCATTCAACATAAAAGTGATTGTAGTCAGCTTTGTAACTAGAGAATCGTCTTCTCCCTTCTATTGTATTCCATTAAACACCAATCTTCCATTGCAAGTTTTAGCGCCATCTATCTCATCCTTAACCTGAAACATCTTACAATTCTACAGTCTGCTCAACTTTTCACCCATAGCCTTCTTCACTATATGGAGTTCTTACTTAAGGCCTCTGGTTTTGACTTATTCTCACACATCAACAAATCACTAGTTAATGGGGAATATCTCTTTGGAGTACTTCGCTTAGTGGTCCTCCCGATAATAGGTGGTTTGATATTTGAAAAACCCACAACTCCAACCTTATAACTATTCTCACCAGAGCTCCCATTATTTCCAAGTTTATCAGAGTTCCCACTGCTTCCTAAAAATCTTTTATCCTTTAACCAATGATAGGTCTGTCAAGATTATGAGATCCTCCCAGTGAAGAAAATGAAGTGGGACTATAAAGACCAGAATGAACTGAAACCGAATTCCCAAACATAGGCAGTTTGCCAATCTTCTCTAAACTAAATTTCTTCTGTCTACCAAAAGAGCATGGGTTAGAAGCATCTATCACAATGTTCAAATTTGGCATTCTCCCACTGGATACAAGCTTCCCATTCCATCTTCACTCATATGAACAAATCTTTCGTGGCATAGAGTGGACTTCCTAACTCTTTTAACAATGCTTGCTTCATCCTCAGAAATCTCCACCATATATAGTGTACCATGTTTTTCACCCTTAGCAATGATCAAGTTTCCCTTCTTCACTCTCCACTTGTGATCACCAAATGTAACATGATGACCTTCATTATCAAGTTTTCTAATTCATATCAACATCCTCTTTAGAACTGGAATGAACTTGACATTCTTTAAAGTCCAATACATGCCCAGAGTCATCTTGAGAACCATATCTCTGACACCCATGATATCCAGACACTTGTTATATTCCATTCAGACCTTCCCTATGTAATGACTGAAGTTTTGCATCACATCATTGGAATGACTAGTGTGAAATGATGCACAAGAATCCAAGACCCATGATTCGATTGATTTTTTAACTAAAAAAATAAGCGTGTCGCCTTCAAAATCTTCTATCATATTCATCTCCTTTTGGCCTTTATCTGCCATGAGCATCTAGCACTGACTTTTGACATCACCACTCTCTTTGTACTTCCAATAGGTCACATCCCTCCTGTTGTTCTTTCCACCTCTCCTTCTCGACTTTGATCTTCCATTACCTCCACATCCTCCGTTAGACTCTCTTTCCGTGTCTTCAGTACTTAGAAGACTATTGAAAGCTTCTCCGGTACTCTATATGCGTACATCCTCACCAAGGGTTAAATCACTAATGCCTTCAAATGTCAACTTAGCACCTCCACCTGAGGTGGTAACCGTTGTCACTATACCAGACTAGGTATTAGGCAAAGATGATAATAGTAGCAATGCCACGACTTCGTCTACAAATTTAATATCAACCGGTATCAACCTTCATAAGATTTAATTAAATTCATTAACATGATTAGTCACTGAGCCACACTCCTTCATATTCATATTTACTAATTGTCGAATCAAATGAACCTTGTTCACTGTTGAAGGTTTTTCATACATGTTAGATAATTCCTTGATCAACTTATGAGTAGTCTTCACGTGGACAATGTTGTAAGCTACATTCTTTGCCAAGGATAATATCACCACACCAAGTGTGTTCCGATCTAACAAATCCAAATCCTCTTGCTTCATTTCTTCAGGTTTAATTTTGGACAATGGTTCATGTAAGATCATCTAGTAGAGGTAGTTGTTAACACGCTGTCGCGGGTATATTAAGCAAATAAAATTTCACTGTTGATTGCACTAATAATATAGTATAGGGAAGCAGGGTCAAATCCTCAGTGACACAAGCTAACGGTTAATGCCTTTTTTGCATCAGGCACATTGTAGGCAAAACATAATATATAAAAATCGGGATTTTTAAATTCAAATAAAAAATAAAAATGAATTGAAAATAAATTAGACAAAAATCAATAATAAAAACGGTTTTAGTTCTGCTACAAATTTCCTAATCATGCAATCAATTCAGATCTGGTTATTCAAAATGCATTCTATCAAAGCTGGTACTAAGAAAAACTAACCAGCTCTTGTATAATCACTTTTACCTGAATTAGTTAATCAAAAAAGGCCATTTGAATTAATCCTAACTTTTTACTGTTCAACTAAAAAAGCTCTTAATTAAATCAGAAAAGTAGCTTTATAATATGTGACAACCCCATTTTCACGGCCAGAAAAGAACGATTTTGTTTATGCTTTGTTTGAAAAAATCCGAGTAACATTTTAAATAAAAGTGTTGCAGAATTTGTCCCAAAACAAAATATGATAAAGATTTATCAAAAGCATTTCCAAATAAATGTATTTCATAAAAAGACCCGGGATGTCATGTTCGATACAAATCAAAAGCATAAACAATACAATATAAGCCTTACTACATTATTTCATATCTACAGGCATATATCCATAATCCCTCATCCAAAACATCACATCTATGCTCGAGCGCCACTACCTGTAATACATGAAACTGAGTGGGTCAGGCTTGGGAGCCTGGTGAGCACATAGGGTTTTCAACCCACAATAAATAAGTTTATTAATTCCATCAATCAACAATAACCCGATTACCCGTTCCCGTTATCCTCACTTTACGTCCCTAAACACCTATCACAAGGGACCTAGTCTAAGGATCATCATCGGGATGGACACTACTGCCAAGGGGATTCCCCAGCAATAAATGTACTTAAGGCAACCATGTGGGGGATGGAGTACACCAGTGAACACATCGTTCACAAACACTTATAGGTTGCGAGCTTGCTAGTGTTCCATTGGACGGTCTAGAAGAGTCCGTGGTCCTCATCCATACTCCGCTAGATGACAGAATCAACAACATCAACATCGATGCCTCTCATCATTTTATCACACATCACCTATTACATCTACCCATGTTTTACCCTAATATTTTCGTAGATATAAAATACATATATAGTTCAAATCATTGAAAACATGTATAAAAATGTTCATCCATCGTAGATAGCAAGTATTTAGATAATATGCACACATAGCACGTAATTTATATAAAATACTTCATATCTATGTGTAAGCTGAAAGTAACTATGCACTCACCTGAAAGGTGGTGACTCAACACTCGAAAAACGCTTCGATACTCTCAAAACAATTTTCCTTTGATAAAACCTAGTATCAATACCACTAGGGTTTAGTCTAACGATAATTGCGACAAATTAATAGTCTGACTATTATTACTATTATATAAGCGTTAAATAACACTCAATATAACTTATAATAATAGCCCAAATAATTATTTTAAGGACCTAATAACATTACTATAATTATTTGAAAGATACATTAAAAATTTCGTAAGCTTAGGTCACTTACAACGGATTTTAAAGAAAATCGGGCTTTGTTCGGATCAGCGTTTCTGAAACCGAAAGACCCTTTTTCTCGGGACTCCGGGAGCCTCGGGGATTCCTTAGCGTGCTAGGGGTTTTATCTAGGGTTTAGGAGTGGTTTGGAGCCTTAGAGAGAGAAAGATCTTAGAGAGAGAGTGAAGAAAGTTATGAAAAATTCGGAGACCCTCGCAGGTATTTATAGGGGCGAAGCCTCTCAGAACGCTGGTCGTACCGAGGGTACGCTGGGCGTACGCCTCGGATAAGGCCACCAGCCCGGATCCAGCTGTCTTCGTACATCGGGTGGATAAGGGAGAGGGTACGCGGGGCGTACCGACTTTGGACGCGGGGCATATGCGAGGGCGACGTGTCAAGGTCCGAAGCGAAGCCTTGGTCAACAAGCAACGGCTCAGATGCGGCCACGTCATCCACCTCCTTGCAGATTTCATAATTTTCCTTTCCGACTTCTAAAAATCATAACTTTCGCATACGAGCTCCGTTTTCGACATGCTTTATATCCACGCGTACGCGGGAACATACTCTACAACTTTCGTTTAGACTCCGTCGGCTAATTTTGAATTTATTTTAAAAGTTATATTATTAACAGGCCGGGACAAGATTGGTCCGGTAAAAATTCATAACTTCTTCATCTGACGTCCGTTTTCGTCTCTCTTTTTATCATTATGCTACTGTTAACGAGATTTTCGATTCTTGTTTAGGTTGTGTCGGCTAAAAATCGCTCGATCTAATATTCAAACTTCGGGTTGTACATTGTTAAGCCGAAACTTCGAAAAATCACAACTTCTTCATATGAAGTCAGATTTGGGCGTTCTTTTTATGGACACTCTCGGTTTAATGCATTCTACGAATTTATTTTAGATTGTGAAGCGTAATCTCGCTCTATCGTAAATTCACTATTTACGCTTCCCGGTATCATGTCGGTTCCGTCGCGAAACATCGACGTGTCATAACTTCTTCGTTATAACTCAGATTTCGGCGTTCTTTATATCCCCGAAATCCTTGTTTCGACCACTACAACTTTATGTAAAGATATCAGGCTTATCCCACACTTTAATTTTGATGCTTATTGTGACATTCCCAAAATCTTGGCCAGAAAAGACCGATTTTCATTTATGCTTTTAAAATAATTTCAGAGTAAATCCTTTTGATTTGAAAGAGTTGCGGAATTTGTTCCCAAAAACAAAACATGATAAAACAATGTTTACCAAAGCATTTCATAAAAGAAATGTATTTTCATTATATAATCAAAACTCGGGGTGTCATGTTCCGATACAGACCAATAAGCATAAACGATAACATTACAAGTCATTCAACAAATATATACATATACAGACTTGTAAACAAAACAACTTGATGGTTCGTCCATCTTATGCCCTTGCACCACTTCCTGTAATACAAATAAAACTGAGTGGGTCAGGCTTGGGAGCCTGGTGAGCATATAGGGTTTTCAACCCACAATAAATAATTATATTTAATTTCCACCAACCAACAATAACCCAATTACCCATTCCCGTTATTCTTACTTTATGTCCCTAAAACAACTAACATAAGGGACCTAGTCTAAGAATATTTCATCGGGGCGACAACACATGCTTCGGGGGTTCCTCAACAATATAAATCAAATAAGGCAACCATGAGGGGCATGGAGTACAGCGAATGAACACCCAAGTTCATTAACACCTACAGGTGGCGAACTTGCTAATGTTTCCACAAGATTGTCTAGAAAAGTCCGTGGTCGTCATCTAAACTCCGCTAGATGACTAAATCAAACAACAACGAGGCCTCTCATCTGTTTATTACACACCAACTATCTACCCATGTTCTACCCAACATATTAGTAGATAAACATATACATTATTATACATAGTTTAAAAACCTGTATAGAATGCTTTAATCAATACATATTCCACATAACAGATGAGGCACACACACATAACACGTATTTCATAGAGAAATAATCAGATCTATAAGATAGAAGAAAGTGAATACACATTCACACATATAAACAACAATATACTTAATACACTCAAACCATACTTGTATTATTATCGTGTTTATGAAAGGTAGTATACACTCACTTGATCAGAAGATGATCGGATAGCACTACGACTTGCAGAAGTAGTAATTATAAACAGATCTGGAAGATCTCTACAAAAATCGAACTTCTCGCGGGCAGAGCTTCGGTTCGGGAACCGCACTTCTCGGGATCTTCGGGATCTCGGGACTTGCCTCGGGGCTCGAGAATAATACCGGGGCTTCGGGGAATTTCTGGCATGCAAATCGATGCAAAACGGGAGAGAGAAGAGAGAAAATAGCAAAAGAACTCGGCTGCCCTCGCATTCTATTTATAGGAGGCTGGAGCCTCGGAGTACGCAGGGTGTACGCCTGTACGCGGGGCGTACAGGTCCAAAATCGTCACTGCTTACGTATCCGAAGTGCTCGAGTGCGAGTGTCGACATCCCTCGGTGTATGCGGGGCGTACACGAGTACGCGGGGCGTAACTCGGATCAGATCGGTGACTCCTTCGGATAATCATCCGAATTAAAGATTAATTTTAAATACAAATTATTTAATAAACTTCGGAAATTCATAACTTCTTCATACGAGCTCCGTTTTCGACGTTCTTTATAGCCACACGAAGGTGAGACTACGCTCTACAACTTTCGTTTAGACTCCGTCGGTTAATTTTAACTTTATTTTTATTATTTATTTTTAATAGGCCGGGACAGAAAAACTTCGTTATAAATTCATAACTTCTTCGTTTGACGTCCGTTCTCGCCTAACTTTTTATCGCTTCGACACCAACAATGAGACCTTCGATCCTCGTTTAGATCGATTCGACTAAAAAACGCTCGATCTCAAATCGAGTATTTCGGGCTGCACATCGCTAAGCCGAAACTTCGATAAATCATAACTTCCTCATACGAAGTCAGATTTGGGCGTTCTATATATATTTGGAAACCTCGTTTCAACTACTACAACATTAACCAAAGATATCAAGATTATTTTACACTTAAATTTTGACGCTTATTTTTATTCTTGATTAATCAAACCACATAATTAAGCAATTAAGCACAAAACACATAATACTCAAATAATACACTTCTATTATTTCAAAAAGGGTTACAAAGGTTAACCTAGACTATTATATTGCTAAAAATGGCAAGCCCGGAAACACAGGCGTTACAATTCTCTCCACCTTAGAATGATTCCGTCCCCAGAATCACACATCAACAAACAAATGCGGATAGCGACTCAACATGTCACTCTCCGTCTCCCAGGTGAGATTCGGCCCATTCGTGTGTTTCCATCGGACAAGCACTAACCCAACCATTTTGCATCGCAACTTCTTAGTCTTTCGGTCAACAGTTGGCTCTGGCTCTTCAATCAACCTTTTGTTCTCATCAATTCTCAATTTAGAAATTGGAATTATATCGGGAACTTCTCCCGTGAACTTCCTCAAATAACACACATGAAAAGTGTTGTGAATTCCATTCAGTTCTTCAGGTAATTCGAGCTTGTAAGCTTGGTTCCCAATTCTCTGAAGAACTTTAAATGGTCCAATAAATCTTGGACTCAACTTTCCCCTTTTACCAAATCTTATAAGTCCCTTCCACGGCGAGACTTTAAGCAAAACCGAATCTCCAACCTCAAAAGTCATCGGTCTTCGCTTTTTGTCAGCATAGCTCTTTTGACGATCCTGAGCTGCTAACATTCTTTCCCTAATTATTTTCAACTTTTCAGCAGTTTGATGAACCATCTCCGGTCCTATAAACTGCTTTTCCCCAGCCTCAAGCCAACAAGACGGCGTACGACACTTCTGTCCATACAAAGCTTGATAAGGTGCCATCTTATTGCTCGAGTGAAAACTATTATTATAGGAAAATTCTACCAGTGGTAAATGTTCATCCCAGTTACCTAGGAATTCTAGGGTACATGCTCTCAGCATATCTTCAAGTGTTTGTATCGTTCTTTCACTCTGACCATCAGTCTGTGGATGGTAAGCTGTACTTAAACACAACTTGGTACCCAATTCCTCTTGTAGACTTTTCCAAAACCTTGAGGTGAAACGGCTATCACGACCCGAAACAATCGTTAACGGAACACCGTGAAGCCTCACTATTTCCTTCACGTAAGAATTCGCAAGCTTCTCCATAGACCATTTCTCCTTGGCTGCTATGAAATGCGCACTCTTAGTGAATCGATCAACGACCACCCAAATCATGTCGTGACCATTCTTTGTTCTGGGCAGTTTAGTGACAAAATCCATAGAAATGTCTTCCCACTTACCCATAGGCACATGCAATGGTTCTAAACTCGCGAATGGTTTCTGATGTTGTATCTTGACTCTCGCACAAGTCACACACTCGGCAACATACTTTGCAACATCAAGCTTCATCGTCGGCCACCAGTAGTAGGGTTTCAGGTCCCTATACATTTTAGTGCTACCAGGATGAATCGAGTACATGGTTTTGTGAGCTTCTTCCATCAAAATACCCCTAATTGCTCCTGACTTAGGTACCCAAATACGATCTTGGAATACCTTCAGTCCATGACTGTTTATACCGAACACTAACGTTTTACCCAAACGTTCCTCCTTTCGGTCATTCTTTTCAGAAGCTTTGCTTTGAGCTTTCTTTATACATTCCATAATGGTCAAGACAACTCCAATTCTCAACGCTCTTGGCCTTTTCCTTTCAAGATTGACTTTCCGACTGAGAGCATCAGCAACAACATTAGCTTTACCGGGGGTGGTAAAGTATCTCACAGTCGTAGTCCTTGAGTAATTCTAGCCAGTGTCGTTGCCTCATATTCAATTCCTTCTGATTAAAGAGATATTGGAGACTCTTATGATTAGTGAAAAGTTTGCACTTCGTGCCATAGAGGTAATGCCTCCATATTTTCAGAGGGAAAACTACCGCTGCCAACTCCAAATCATGAGTCGAGTAATTCTTTTAATGCTCTTTCAGTTGTCGAGACGCATATGCTATCACCTTTTCTCTTTGGGTCAAAACACAACCCAATCCAACCCCAGACGTATCGCTATAAACAGCGAAGTCTTCAACTCCATCGGGTAAAGAAAGTATCGGTGCCTCGCATAGCTTCTTCTTTAGCTTCTCGAATGCTTCTTTATGCTTATCACTCCATGCATAAGTAGCTCCTTTGTGGGTCAAAGCTGTCAATGGAGTAGCAATCGAAGAAAAGCCTTGGATAAACCTTCGGTAATATCCGGCTAATCCTAAAAAGCTTCGGATCTCCGTGGGACTTTTTGGTTGTTCCCACTTCATCACAGCTTCAATCTTTGCTGGATCAACCATTATCCTTTCTTGGTTGACCACGTGACCTAAGAATTGGACTTCACGAATCCAAAAATCACACTTAGAGAACTTTGCATACAACATCTCCTTCTTTAAGACTTCTAACACTTCTCGCAAGTGTCTGCCATGCTCCTCCTGGCTTTTCGAGTAAATCAGAATGTCGTCTATGAACACTATCACAGATTTATCAAGGAACGAATTACAAACCCTATTCATCAAATCCTTGAACGCTGCCGGAGCATTGGTTAGTCCAAACGACATAACCAAGAACTCGTAGTGTCCATATCTAGTTCTGAATGCAGTCTTCTCGATATCTTGCTCTCTTACTTTTAGCTGATGATATCCTGACCTTAGATCGATCTTCGAGAAATAGCTCGAACCTTGCAATTGATCAAATAGGTCATCAATCCTCAGCAACGGATATCTATTCTTTATTGTTTCCTTGTTCAGCTCTCTGTAATCGATGCACATTCTCATACTTCCATCTTTCTTCTTCACAAATAACACCGGAGCTCCCCAGGGCGATGAACTAGGTCTAATGAAACCTTTGTGCAATAACTCCTGAAGTTGCATCATCATCTCCTTCATCTCCGTCGGTGCTAATCGATAAGGTGTTTTTGCTATTGGCGTGGTTCCTGGTAACAAGTCAATACGGAATTCCACTTGTCGATCAGGCGGTAATCCAGGAAGATCTTCGGGAAATACTTCCGGATAATCACAGACCACTGGAATACTCTGCATCACCTTCTTTTCCTTCTTAGCATCGATCACGAATGCTAAATATGATGTACATCCCTTAGTCAAACACTTTCTGGCTTTCATTAGGGAAATGATTCCAGAATTCACTCTACGTTTGTCCCCATACACCATAAATGAATCTTTTCCAGGCGGGTTTACTTTAACTATCTTCTTCTTGCACAAAATTTCGGCATCATTGGCGCTAAGCCAATCCATTCCCAAAACGATGTCGAAACCATTAAGTTCGATAGGAAATAATTCATCGTGGAACTTATTCCCATTCAGATCAATTAAGATGTTTTTCATACGATGGCTAACAGGTACAAACTTTCCACTAGCAACTTCGAGTAATAAAGCATCATCTAGTCTATTAACAGGCAAAGCTAGTTATCTACCAAACTTATGCGAAATAAAGGAGTAGTTGGCTCCAGAATCAAACAAAATTTGAGCAGGTAATTCGTTTACGAGAAAGGTATCTGAAGCGACATCAGCTTCATCTTTCGCAGCCTCAAGTGTCATCTGGAAGGCTCTCGCCTTCGGCTTTGGTGGAATGTTGGGCCTAGCTGCCTCCTTCTTCTTCGGACAGTCTTTCAAAATATGCCCCTCTTCATTACAACCAAAACACATCCTTTTGTTGTTCGGACACTCATTGGCAAAATGTCCAACCTTCCCAAACTTGTAGCAGGTTACATCCTCGCTACATTTCCCAAAGTGCTTTTTCTTACACTTATCACACCACTTCGCTTCGCCTCCCTTTCCTCCAAACTTTTTCGAATCAGATTTCGAAAATTTGCCTTTCTTACCGGAACCAAATGTTCCCTCAAACTTTCTCTTCTCACCAACCTCAACCTTGTCGGTGGTTCTCCCCTTAATCATGTTCTCAACAGACTTGGCAGCCCAGATAGCTGCCTCTAGAGTATGTGCCTAACGTACTGGCACCTCGTACTCCCATGGGAGTCCCTTCGCATACCGGTCCACCTTTGTCAACTCGTCTGGGACGATACGCAAGGCAAACTCCATCTTATCGGTGAAGTTATTGGTGTATTCATCAACTGACATGCTGCCTTTCGTCAATGTCAGAAACTTGTTCTCTAGTTCCAACAGATTTTGAGCCGAGCAGAACTTGTTTTTGAACTGCACCAAGAACTCTGCCCATGTCATTTGCAGTGGCTCATTAGGCCTTAAAGTCTTCCCTAGAGTGTTCCACCAACGAACGGCTCCACCTTGGAACTGACACACTGCATAGATAGTTTGCAACTTGCCTCTTCAGCCACATGTCATAAAAGCTAACTCCATTTCGGAGATCCAATCCATAACTCCAATTGGATCCTCCTTTCCATTGAAGGTCGATGGTTTGCAAGTTAGAAAGTCCTTGCACTTGCATCCCATTCCATCATTCCTTCCATCATGGTTGTTTTGCCTAACTATCGGTGGGTTGGCTTGACCAACAGACCCACTGAAGTTTCCACCTTCCGAGTGCCCTTCATTTAATTCAGGCTCTTCCACACGAATTGACAGTTCTTCAAGATTCTGTTGAAGCAACCATCTAGTTTCATCCATCTGACGATCCAACATCGTCTGAATCATCAATTGCACACCAGCCATGGTTATTGGCTCTGGTGCTGCTGCTACGACAGGTATTTGTTCAATCACTGGTGGTTGATTCCTGTTTTCTTCCAGCATTTCCAAATCCACTTCTTGTTCTCACCATTTTGATCTACACACCGAATAAGGTGAAATTAGATCCTCAATCACGATAGATATTCAAATCATCCTTATCACTCCGAAATGTTTACATGCTAGTTCTAATATTGTAGACGTACGCTTAGAATCCTACACACATAAGGTTTCTAGATCCGGTCGGCAACAGACCATAGATTCGAAGAAATAATATCATATATGGAAACATATAACATTTAGCACATAAAAGCATTTTAGGCAACTTTCCTAAAATAGACTAGTGCTCGTGTCTAAAACATAACAGACACATATCTCAAAACTTCACTTAGCATTCTAACTTTAAGTCTAGAAATCCTACAAATTCCTAGTTCGCTTAAACTAATGCTCTGATACCAACTGTGACATCCCCAAAATCTCGTCCAGAAAAGACCGATTTTCATTTATGCTTTTAAAATAATTTCAGAGTAAATCCTTTTGATTTGAAAGAGTTGCAGAATTTGTTCCCAAAAACAAAACATGATAAAACAATGTTTACCAAAGCATTTCATAAAAGAAATGTATTTTCATTATATAATCAAAACTCGGGGTGTCATGTTCCGATACAGACCAATAAGCATAAACGATAACATTACAAGTCATTCAACAAATATATACATATATAGACTTGTAAACAAAACAACTTGATGGTTCGTCCATCTTATGCCCTTGCACCACTTCCTGTAATACAAATAAAACTGAGTGGGTCAGGCTTGGGAGCCTGGTGAGCATATAAGGTTTTCAACCCACAACAAATAATTATATTTAATTTCCACCAACCAACAATAACCCAATTACCCATTCCCGTTATTCTCACTTTATGTCCCTAAAACAACTAACATAAGGGACCTAGTCTAAGAATATTTCATCGGGGCGGCAACACATGCTTCGAGGGTTCCTCAGCAATATAAGTCAAATAAGGCAACCATGAGGGGGATGGAGTACAACGAATGAACACCCAAGTTCATTAACACCTACAAGTGGCGAACCTGCTAATGTTTCCACAAGACTGTCTAGAAAAGTCCGTGGTCGTCATTTAAACTCCGCTAGATGACTAAATCAAATAACAATGAGGCCTCTCATCTGTTTATTACACACCAACTATCTACCCATGTTCTACCCAACATATTAGTAGATCAAAATATACATTTTTATACATAGTTTAAAAACATGTATAGCATGCTTTAATCAATACATATTCCACATAACAGATGAGGCACACACACACATAACACGTATTTCATAGAGAAATAATCAGATCTATAAGATAGAAGAAAGTGAATACACATTCACACATATAAACAACAATATACTTAACACACTCAAACCATACTTGTATTATTATCGTGTTTATGAAAGGTAGTATACACTCACTTGATCAGAAGATGATCGGACAACACTACGACTTGCAAAAGTAGTAATTATCAGCAGATCTGGTAGATCTCTACAAAAATCGAACTTCTCGCGGGCAGAGCTTCGGTTCGGGAACCGCACTTCTCGGGATCTTCGGGATCTCGGGACTTGCCTCGGGGCTCGAGAATAATACCGGGGCTTCGGGGTATTTCTGGCACGCAAATCAATGCAAAACGGGAGAGAGAAGAGAGAAAATAGCAAAAGAACTCGGCTACCCTCGCATCCTATTTATAGGAGGCTGGAGCCTCGGAGTACGCGGGGCGTACGCCTGTACGCGAGGCGTACATGTCCGAAATCGTCACTGCTTACGTATCCGAAGTGCTCGAGTGCGAGTGTCGACATCCCTCGGTGTACGCGGGGCGTACACGAGTACGCGGGGCGTAACTCGGATCAGATCGGTGACTCCTTCGGATAATCATCAGAATTAAAGATTAATTTTAAATACAAATTATTTAATAAACTTCGGAAATTCATAACTTCTTCATACGAGCTCCGTTATCGATGTTCTTTATATCCACGCGAAGGTGAGACTACGCTCTACAACTTTCGTTTAGACTCCGTCGACTAATTTTAACTTTAATTTTATTATTTATTTTTAATAGGCCGGGACAGAAAAACTTCGTTATAAATTCATAACTTCTTCGTTTGACGTCCGTTCTCGCCTAACTTTTTATCTCTTCGACACCAACAACGAGACCTTCGATCCTCATTTAGATCGATTCGACTAAAAACCGCTCGATCTCAAATCGAGTATTTCGGGCTGCACATTGCTAAGCCGAAACTTCGATAAATCATAACTTTCTCATACGAAGTCAGATTTGGGCGTTCTATATATATTTGGAAACCTCGTTTCAACTACTACAACATTAACCAAAGATATCAAGTTTATTTTACACTTAAATTTTGACGCTTATTTTTATTCTTGATTAATCAAACCACATAATTAAGCAATTAAGCACAAAACACATAATACTCAAATAATACACTTCTATTATTTCAAAATGGGTTACAAAGGTTAACCTAGACTATTACATTGCTAAAAATGGCAAGCCCGGAAACACAGGCGTTACACTTATTTTTATCTTTTATTAATTATACCTTTATAATTAAGTAATAACCACACAAATACACATAATTCACATAATACTCAAATATTTCATCTTTATTACTTCAAAAAGTGTTACAATAGTTGACCTAGACTATTATATCGTCTAAAAATGTTTAGCCCTGAAACATGGGCATTACAATTATCTCCCCCTTAGGATGATTCCGTCCCGAAGTCATGCTTCAGCAAACAGATGTGGGTAGCGACTCATTATGTCACTTTCTGTTTCCCAAGTGAGATTCGGCCCATTCGAATGTTTCCATCGGACTAGCACTAAGTCGACCATCCTGTGTCGTAACTTCTTAGTCTTACAGTCAACAATTGCCTGAGGCTGTTCGATAAGCCTCTTATTCTCATCCATTCTTAACTTTGTGATCGGGATTATGTCGGGAAATTCTCCTGTGAACTTCCTTAAATAACACACATGGAAGGTGTTATGATTACCATCGAGTTCTTCAGACAATTCCAACTTGTAAGCTTGGTTCCCAATCTTCTGAAGAACTTTGAATGGTTAAATAAACCTTGGGCTTAGCTTTTCTCGTTTCCTAAATTCTATAAGTCCCTTCCACGGTGAGACTTTAAGCAAAACCGAATCCCTAACTTCGAAAGTCATCGATCGTCTTTTCTTGTCAGCATATCTCTTTTGACGATCCCGAGTTGCTAACATCCTTTCCCTATTCACCTTTAGTTTCTCTGCAGTCTCATGGACTATCTTGGGGCCCATAAACTGCTTCTTTTCGGCTTCAAGCCAACAAGACGGCATACGACACTTCTGTAACGCACGGGTTTCATGGCTAAGCATTTTAGACAATGTAATAGTCTAGGTCAATTATTGTAAATCTTTTTGAAGTAATAAGGATGAAATATTTGAATTCTATGTGAATTATGTGTATTTGTGTGCTTATTACTTAATTATAAAGATATAATTAATAAATGATAAAAATAAGCATCAAAATTAAAGTGTGAGATAAGCCCGATATCTTTACACAAAGTTGTAGTGGTCAAAACAAGGATTCTGGGGATATAAAGAACACCAAAATCCGAGTTATAATGAAGAAGTTATGACCCGTCGAAGTTTCGCGATGGAACTCGCACGGCACCGGGAAGCATGAATAGTGAAATTACGATAAAGCATGTTTTAGCCTTAGCAATCTAAACGAAAGTCGTAGAAAACATTAAATCGAGAGCGTCCATAAAAAGAACGCCCAAATTTGACTTCGTATGAGGAAGTTATGATTTTTCAAAGTTTCGGCTTAGCAGTGTACAGCCCGAAACTCGAATTTTAGTTTCAGCGGTTTTTGGCTTACGCAACCTAAATGAGAGTTGAATATCTCATTAATAGGAAATCAATGGTAAAAATAATGATGAAAACGGAGTCCGTATGAAGGAGTTACAAATTCTTCGCGGTCATTTAACAATCTAATCTCCTCCTACTGTTAAATTTAAGATCGGTCGAGAATTAGCCGAAGGACACTAAAAGAAAGTTGTAGATTATGATCCCACCTACGCGTGGATGTAAAGAACGTCGAAAACGGAGCTCGTATGCGAGTGTTATGATTTTTATAAGTCGGGAGGGTGTTGTGCGAGTTTGGGTGACGTGGCGCGATCACAGCCGTTGCTTCCTCCCCAAGGCTAGCCACCAGAGGGTGACACGTGGCACATTACGCCTAGTGTAATTTTGAGTACGCTCAGCGTAACCATTATGATTAGCATAATTTTTGAGTATGCTCGGCGTACTCGGCGCTGGCAGCCTATAAATAGAGGGGCGAATCTCCCATTTTCTTCACAACTCTCCACTTCTTTCCTCCCAAATACCCCCAAACCCTCAAGGTTTTTCCCTAGCACCTCAAAGGTGTTAGAAGAAAGTCCCGAAGTGTCAGGAAGCTCCAAGAGGAGGAGCCTTTCAGCTCGGGAACGCTGCTCCAGCAAAGCCCGATTTTCGATAAAACCCGCTGTAAGTGAGCTACGCCTACGCTATTTTTAATATAGTTTCTAATTAATTATAGTAACATTATTAGGACCTTAAAATAATTATTTGGGCTATTATTATGAGTTATATAGTGTTGTTTAACGCTTATATAATAATAATAACAGCTAGACTATTAAATTAGTCCCGGTAAATACTGAACTAAACCCTAGTGGTAATGATACTAGGTTTTGTCGAGGGAAATTGTTTTAAGAGTAACGAAGTGCTATCCGGGTACCGAGTCACCACCATATCAAGTGAGTACATAGTTACTTTCAGCTTATACATAGATACGAAGTATTTTATATAAATTACGTGCTCTGTGTGCATATTATCTGAATACTTGCTGCCCATGCTGAATGAACGTTTTTATACATGTTTTGAATGTTTTGAACTGTAAATGTATTTTATATCTACAAAAATGTTGGGGTAAAACATGTGTAGATGTAATAGGTGATGTGTTATAAAATGATTGGAGGTCTCGATGTTGATGTTGTTGATTCTGTCATCTAGCGGAGTATGGATGACGACCACAGACTCTTCTAGACAGTCCAGTGTAACGCTAGCAGGCTAGCAACATGTAGGTGTTTGTGAACGATGTGTTCACCGGTGTACTCCATCCCCCACATGGTTGCCTTTTGGACATTTATTGCTGAGGAATCCCCTTAGTAGTAGTGTCCATCCCGATGATGATCCTTAGGATAGGTCCATTATGATAGGTGTTTAGGGACGTAATGTGAGGATAATAGGAACGGGTAATCGGGTTATTGTTGGTTGATGAAATTAATAAAATTATTTATTGTGGGTTGAAAATCCTATGTGCTCACCAGGCTCCATAGCCCAACCCACTCAGTTTCTTGTATTACAGGTAGTGGCACATGAGCATAGATGTGATGTTTTGAACGAGGGATTACGGATATAGGCCTGTAATTATGAAATAATGTAGTAAGGTTTATGTTGTATAGTTTATGCTTATGATCTGTATCGAACATGACATCCCGAATCTTTTTAAGGAAATACATTTCCATGGAAATGCTTTTGATAAATATTTATCATATTTTGTTTTGGGAAAAATTATGCAACACTTTTATTTAAAATGTTACTCTGATTTTCAAACCAAGCATAAACAAAATCGGTCTTTTCTGGCCGTGAAAATGGGGATGTCACAACTTCTGTCCGTACAAAGCTTGGTAGGGTGCCATATTGATGCTCGAGTGGAAACTGTTGTTGTAGGAAAACTCTACCAGAGGTAAGTGCTCGTCTCAGTTCCCTTGGAACTCGAGGGTACATGATCTCAGCATATTTTCCAATGTTTGAATCGTTCTTTCGCTCTGACCATCAGTCTGAGGATGGTAAGCAGTACTCAAACATAACTTTGTACCCAACTCCTCTTGTAGACTTCTCTAAAACCTCGACGTGAAACGACTATCACAATCTGATACAATTTTTTGAGGAACACTGTGAAGTATTACAATTTCCTTCACGTAAGCATTTGCGAGCTTATCCATAGACCACTTCGCGTTGGCCTCTATGAAGTGTGCACTCATAGTGAAACGATCCACGACCACCCAAATAATGTCGTGTCTGTTCTTCGTCTTAGGCAGTTTAGTAATAAAATCCATGGTGATGTCTTCCCATTTACCCATGGGTACAGGTAAAGGTTCTAAACTCCCATACGATTTCTGATGTTGTTCCTTAACTCTCGCACATGTCACACACTCGGCCACATACTTCGCAACATCGAGCTTCATCATTGGCCACCAGTAATAGGGTTTTAGGTCCCTATACATTTTAGTGCTACCGGGATGAATTGAGTACATGGTCTTGTGTGCTTCTTCCATCAGAAGATCTCTTATTCCTCCCGTCGTAGGTACCCAAATACAATCTTGGAATACCTTCAGTCCTTGACTCTTTGCACTGAATACCAATGTTTTGCCCAAACGTTCTTCCTTTCAGTCATTCTTCTCTAAAGCTTCTTCTTGAGATTTCCTGATACTTTCCATAATCGTTGAGACGACTTCCATTCTCAACGCTCTTGGCATTTTCCTTTCAATGTTGACTTTCCGACTGAGAGCATCAGCAACAACATTTGCTTTACCGGGGTGAAAAAGTATCTCACAGTCATAGTCCTTGAGTAGTTCTAGCCAGCTTCGTTGCCTCATGTTCAATTCTTTCTGATTAAAGAGATACCGGAGACTCTTATGATCAGTGAAAAGCTTGCACTTCATGCCATAGAGGTAATGCCTCCGTATCTTTAAGGAAAATACTACCGCTGCCAACTCCAGATCATGAGTGGGGTAGTTCTTTTTGTGTTCTTTCAATTGTCGAGATGCGTATGCTATCACCTTTTCTCTTTGGGTCAGAACACAACGCAAACTGAATCCAGATGCGTCACTGTATACCGCGAAGTCTTCAACTCCATCGGGTAGAGAAAGTATCGGTGCTTCACATAACTTCTTCTTTAGCTTCTCGAATGCCTCATCGTTTTTATTACTCCACGTATATGTAGCTCCTTTGTGGGTCAAAGCTGTCAATGGAGTAGCTATCGAAGAAAAGCATTGGATAAATCATCGGTAATATCTAGGTAATCCCAGAAAGCTCCAAATCTCCGTGGGACTTTTCGGACGTTCCCACTTCATCGTAGCCTCAATATTTGCGGGGTCAACCATTATCCCTTCTTGGTTAACCATGTGACCCAAGAACTGGACTTCTCGTATCCAAAAGTCGCATTTGGAGAACTTAGCATAAAGCTTCTCCTTCTTCAGCACTTCTAATACTTCCAGTAGATGCTTGCCACGCTCCTCTTGGCTTTTCGAGTAGATCAGAATGCCGTCGATGAACACTATCATGGATTTATCGAGGAATTGCTTACAAACCCTATTCATCAAATCCATGAATGTTGCTAGAGCATTGGTTAGTCCATACGACATAACCAAGAGCTCATAGTGTCCATATCTTGTTCTGAATGCAGTTTTCTCAATATCCTGATCTCTCACTTTCACCTGATGATATGCTTACCTAAGATCGATCTTTGAGAAGTAGCTTGAACCCTGCAGCTGATCAAATATGTCATCAATCCTTGGCAATGGATACTTGTTCTTCATAGTTACCTTGTTCAGCTCTCGGTAGTCTATACACATTCTCATGCTTCCGTCCTTCTTCTTTACGAATAACACCGGAGCTCCCCAGGGTGATGAACTAGGTCAAATTAAACTGTTGTCCAACAGCTCCTGAAGTTGCGTCATGAGCTCCTTCATCTCCGTCAGTGCTAGTTGGTATGGTGCTTTTGCTATTGGTGTCGTACCTGGTAACAAGTCAATCTGAAACTCCACTTGTCTATTAGGTGGTAATCCAAGAAGATATTTGGGAAAGTCTTCCAGATAATCGCACACAACCTGTATATTCTGCACCTCTTTCTTTTCCTTCTTAGCATCGATTACGAATGCCAAGTATGATGCACATCCTTTGGAAAAATATTTTCTGGCTTTTATCTGGGAGATAATTCCAGAATTCACTCTGCGTTTGTCCCCGTACACCATAAATGATTCCTTTCCGGGTGGGTTTACCCTTACTATCTTCTTTCGGCATTGAATCTTAGAATCGTTCGCGCTAAGCCAATCCATACCCAAAACGATGTCGAAACCGTTTAAATCTATGGGTAATAGCTCTTCGTGGAATTCCTTTCCGTTTAAGTCGATGATGATGTTCCTAATACAATCACTAACAGGTACGAATTTTCCACTGGCAACTTCTACAATCAGGGTATTATCAAGTTTTTCTACAGGCAATACTAATTTCCCACCAAATTTATGCGACACAAAGGATTAGTTAGCTCCGGATCAAATAGTATATTGGCAGGAAAACCATTTACAAGAAAAGTACCTGAAGCGACATCTGTTGCCTCCTTCGCAGCCTCGAGCGTCATCTGGAAGGATCTTGCCTTCGGCTTCGGTGGTATGTTGGGTCTTCCTGCCTCTTTCTTCTTCGGGCAGTCCCTCGAAATGTGCCGCTCCTCATTGCACTCAGAACAAACATTCTTAGTGAACGTGCATTCGTTGGCATAGTGCCCAGGTTTTCCACATTTGAAACAAGTCACTCCTCCGTCATATTTCCCTTGGTGCTTCTTCTTGCACTTGTCGCACCATTTTGCTTCGACTCCTCCTCCTCTCGAACCAGACTTCGAGAATTTACTCTTCTTACCGGACCTCGAGGATCCATGAAATTTCCTTTTCTCACCAACTTCAGCCCTCTCTCAGACCCCTTTCTTTCTGCTGGGTCTCCACATTGTTAGCCACTCGAACAACTGATTTTAGAGTGGTTGCCATCTTGACTGTTGGGCCAAAGTCCGTTGGCAGTCCATTTGCGAACATCTCAATTTTGGAGAGTTCGGTTGGCACTAGGTATGGAAATAACTTCATCTTTTTTGTGAATACAGCAACATAGTCATCGATGCTCCTTCTTCCCTTCTTCAAGTTTTGGAACTCATTGTTCAGATCAATTAGATCTGTCTTTGAACAGTATTGCACCTTCATTCGTTCCAAGAACTCATCCCATGACATTTTCAGAGCTTCTCCTCGCGACATTGTATTCGCCAATAGCTTCCACCAGCTCAAGACTCCAGTTTTCAATTATCTCACAGTGAAGGCAGTCTTCTGCTTCTCTCTGCAGTCGCAACTCTCAAACGCCATCTCCATCTCGGAGATCCAATCCGTAACCTCAACAGGCTTTGGGCTCCCTGAGAGACTTGGTGGTTTCGCACCCAAGAAATTCTTGTACATTTGCCCATCCTTGTCGTTTATTTTTTCCGGGCCATCCCTTCACTCACCTTGAGTCCCTACTTGACTCACTTGGCGGCTGTAGTTCCCTTCCTCAGATTGCTCAGGAATTGGCTCGGTCGGCTCAACATGTATGGTAGGTTCGTCCCTATTTTCGTGGTACATCTGTCTCATTTCTTCCCTTTGTTCAGCTAGCATAGCCTGAATCATGGCTTGAACTCCAGCCATGGTGACTAGCCTAGGGGCATTTTCTACAATAGGTATTTGTTGAATCACTGGGGGTTATTTCTATTCCCATTTGCATTCCCAGCTCCACTACGGGTTCTTGTCATTTTGATCTATACACCGAATAAGGTGGATTTAGACCTTTATTTAGGATGGACGTTTAAATCATCCTTACCACCTCGAAACGTTTACATGCTAGTTCTAATATCGTAGTCGCACGTTTAAAATCCTAAACACATAAGGTTTCCAGATCCGGTCGGCAACAGACCATAGATCCAAACAAATAATAGCATGTCAGGCACAAAGCATTTAGCACATAAAAGCATTTCATGCACAATTCCTAAAATAAGCTGGTGTTCACACCTCACAATCATCGCTTAGCATTCTAAGTTTAAGTCTAGAAATCCTACAAATTCCTAGTTCGCTTAAACTAATGCTTTGATACCAACTGTGACATCCCAATTTTCACGGCCAGAAAAGACCGATTTTGTTTATGCTTTGTTTGAAAATCAGAGTAATATTTTAAATAAAAGTGTTGCGTATCAAAAGCATTTCCAAAGAAATGTATTTCATTAAAAGACTCGGGATTTCATGTTCGATACAGATCAAAAGCATAAACAGTACAATATAAGCCTTACTACATTATTTCATATCTACAGGCCTATATCTGTAATCCCTCATCCAAAACATCACTTCTATGCTCGAGCGCCACTACCTGTAGTACATGAAACTGAGTGGGTTAGACTTGGGAGCCTGGTGAGCACATAGGGTTTTCAACCCACAATAAATAAGTTTATTAATTCCATCAATCAACAATAACCCGATTACCCGTTCCCGTTATCCTCACTTTACGTCCCTAAACACCTATCACAAGGGACCTAGTCTAAGGATCATCATCGGGATGGACACTACTGCCAAGGGGATTCCCCAGCAATAAATGTACTTAAGGCAACCATGTGGGGGATGGAGTACACCAGTGAACACATCGTTCACAAACACTTATAGGTTGCGAGCCTGCTAGTGTTCCACTGGACTATCTAGATGAGTCCATACTCATCATCCATACTCCGCTAGATGACAGAATCAACAATATCAACAACGAGGCCTCTCATCATTTTATCACACATCACCTATTACATCTACCCATGTTTTACCCAAACATTTTCGTAGATATAAAATATATATACGGTTCAAATCATTGAAAACATGTATAAAAATGTTCATCCAACATAGATAGCATGTATTCAGATAATATGCATACATAGCACGTAATTTATATAAAATACTTCATATCTATGTGTAAGTTAAAAGTAACTATGCACTCACCTAAAAGTTGGTGACTCAGCACTCGGACAGTGCTTCGATACTCTTAAAACAATTTTCCTTCGATAAAACCTAGTATCAATATCACTAGGATTTAGTCTAACGATAACCGCGACAAATTAATAGTCTTACTATTATTACTATTATATAAGCGTTAAATCACACTCAATATAACTCATAATAATAGCCCAAATAATTATTTTAAGGACCTAATAACACTACTATAGTTATTTGAAAGCTATATTAAAAATTGCATAAGATTAGCTCACTTACAATATATTTTAAAGAAAACCGGGCTTTGCTCGGAGCAGCGTTTACGAAACCGAAATACCCTTTTTCTCGGGACTTCGGGAGCCTCGGGGCTTCCTTAGGGTGCTAGGGGTTTTATCTAGGGTTTAAGAGTGGTTTGGAGCCTTAAAGAGAGAAAAATCTTAGAGAGAGAGTGAAGAAAGGTGTGAAAAATCTGGAGACCCTCGCAGGTATTTATAGGGGGCGAAGCCTCTCGGAACGCTGGTCGTACCGAGGGTACGCTGGGCATACGCCTCGGATAAGGCCACCATCTCGGATCCAGCTGTCTTCGTACATCGGGTGGATAAGGGAGAGGCTATGCGGGGCATACCGACTTCGGACGCGTGGCGTATGCGAGGGAGACGTGTCAAGATCCGAAGCGAAGCCTTGGTCAACAAGCAACGGCTCAGATGCGGCCACGTCATCCACCTCCTTACAGATTTCATAATTTTCCTTCCCGACTTCTAAAAATAATAACTTTTGCATACAAGCTCCGTTTGCAACGTTCTTTATATCCACGCGTAGGCAGGAATGTACTCTACAACTTTTGTTTAGACTCTGTCGGCTAGTTTTGACTTTATTCTAAAAGTTATATTATTAACATTCCGGGACAAGATTGGTCCGTTAAAAATTCACCACTTCTTCATCCGACGTCCATTTTCGTCTCTCTTTTTATCGTTATGCAACTATTAATGAGATATTCGATTCTTGTTTAGGTTGTGTCGTCTAAAAACCGCTCTATCTAATATTCGAACTTCGGGCTGTACACTGCTAAGCCGAAACTTCCAAAAATCATAACTTCTTCATACGAAGTCAAATTTTGGCGTTCTTTTTCTGGAGACTCTCGGTTTATCGTATTATAAGACTTTTGTTTAGATTGCTAAGGCAAAATATCGCTCTATCGTAAATTCACTATTTACGCTTCCCGGTATCATGTCGGTTCCGTCGCAAAACTTCGATGGGTCATAACTTCTTCGTTATAACTCGGATTTCGGTGTTCTTTATATCCCCGAAATCCTTGTTTCGACCACTACAACTTTATGTAAAGATATCGGGCTTATCTCACACTTTAATTTTGATGCTTATTTTTATATTTTATTAATTATACCTTTATAATTATGTAATAAAAACACAAATACACATAATTCATATAATACTCAAATATTTCATCTTTATTACTTCAAAAAGTGTTACAATATTTGACCTAGACTATTACATCGTCTAAAAATGCTTAGCCCTCAAACTCGGGCATTACATAATCCATGTTAAATTTACGGTAATACCCAATACTTCTCATAAGCTCGGAAGCGTAAATATATGATTTTTTTTTAATTTATATTTAAGTTTAATCCCTAACACGGAACTAGTCTGATACTTGTTTCATTTTTAATTCAAACAAAACACCAACTATCTTTTATTTAAATATTTAAAAGTAGTTTATAATAAAACAATCATCATAGTAAAATCCCAAAATCATCACATTGCGAAAACATTGGTGGACGCATTGCAGTCACGTCGGGCCCTTCCCTATCGTACCAAAAGTACCTGAAAGCGTAAACAATAAACTGTAAGCACAAATCTTAGTGTGTTTCCCCAAAATACCACATAAAAAACATACAAATGGTATGGGCTACCCCGATGGTCTTTCCTTGCGGTGCCGAAGGCCAAATCTCGGTCTTACATACAAGTGCCAGGGCAGATCCTGGTCTTTCATACAACTGCCAGGCGCCAAATCGTGGTCTTTCATACAAATTTGCCAGGAGCTAGATCTTGGTTTTCGTATAATTTCCAAAGGCCAGATCCTAGTCTTTAATTCAATTGTTATGGGCCAGATCCTGGTCTTTCAACTAGCATTCCACATAGCAAGTAATGGGCCGACATTGGTGCCTTCGACCCATGGAATAGTGAAGGGTCTAGTTAGTGGTTTGGTCTAGGCTTTTATTGTAATAAGTTCTTTTGATTCTTTATCGTATTTTGGTAGGTTGTTAGTGTGTTTACAGCCTAGCAGTGAGTTTATGGCCGTAACCCAGTTTCCGACACAAGTCTACTATATATAGGGGTTGTTTAGGTCATTATTGGTTGTTGATGCCACGGAGTTTACGACCGTATATATCAAGTTGTACCTGACGTTTTCAGCAATAAATGTGTGCAAGCTTGATTTCTCTTCTACCATTCATATTTTTGTTTCTATTGATTGGTTGATTGTTTGATCATTGCTAAAGATCCGCTTTAGGACCTTACAATTGGTATCAGAGCAAGACCGGTGTCAAAGCATCATTCAATTGAGTTTTCAGCCATTTAAACTCGTATTTTTCATTGTTCGAGATTAGGGTTTGGTGTTTTCATTGCTAAAGGGGTTAAATCTGCCTCAAACTTGCATTTACTGAGATTTCTGGGAGTTTAAAGCCATGAGATTATGACCGTAAAAACTGTTTACGACTGTAAACTCAAAAACATTCAAGATCTGTAAACTGTGTTATTGGACCATAATCAGTGCATCTAATTGACCGTAAACTGCCCGACCGTAAACATCTCGACCGTAAACTGCCTAACCGTAAACTCAATTTACGGCTGTAAACACACCTGACCATAAACTCAATTTTGATTTTTTTTAGAATCTTAAGTTTAAGTTTTAAAATCATAATAAATGGACTCTCAAAGTCAAACACATCATCATGAGCTGTCTTCTGTCATGGGACTACACTCATTCCAAGACTGCTGTCTGCAGATGGTTTTCCTGAATGGAAATACCAGATTGAAAAGTACATTAAAATGAAGGAATTCAAGATCTGGAGAAGCATCATCAAGAATCCTATTAGAATTACCACCCCTATTGCAGGATAGGTAGTTGACAAAGTAGTTGAAAATTATACAGATGAAGATTTTGAGAAAGTGGAAGAACAGGAATGGGCTTTGGCCACTCTAACTATGGCTTTATCTCCTGATATATAGCTCAAGGTTTCAAAGAGTATACGTCAACAAAAGCTTTTTGGGAAGCCTTGATTGAGGTATATGAAGGTAATGAAGACATGAAGGAAAGACGCCATGATATGCTGCATCAAAGGTTTAACATGTTCAACTACATTCCCGGAGAAACCCTGTAGGCACAACTGCAGCGATTCAACACTCTCACTACTGAGATGAACATTTTTGGGATCTTTTTGACCAAGTCGGGGATAAAGATAAAGCTACTAAACGCTCTTCCAAAGTCATGGGATATGAATGTAGCTATCATCAAGAGGACCAACGATTTGAATCGTCTCACTCTTGTTGAAACAATGGCTATCATCAAAGCTTGTGATATTGATGATAAACAGCGGGAGATAAAACATGTGAATTCTTATTCGACTGCAAACCATGGGATTTCCTCTAACAATGCTCTTTCATCAGTCATTCTGTCTTCATGTCAAGCATTTGCTGTTTAACAACCTCAGATCCAAACAATTACTGCTGCGTAATCCATGGCTCACTCGCAAATCCAGCTACGTGTCACTCCTCAAGTTTCTCCCTCCTCCGATGTACCAGTTGTGGCATCTTCCTCAAACACAAAGGAATGTGATGACAATCTTGCCTTTGCCACATGGCTTGTGAACTGTTATAATGCTCTTCTTGATGGAGAGCTTCCACCTCAGTTGTCATTTGCTGATCTGGATCAGATTCATCCAAAAGATGTGGAAGAGATGGACATCACATGGTAGTATTCAGGGCCAAGCAGCTTTCCAAGAAAACTGGGAAGAACAACTGGGGCATGAATTTTGATAAAAAGGTAGGGTTTAGCAAAGGGAAGCTGTGTTGTTTCAACTATCACGAGCCGGGACATTTTGCTCGTGAGTGCCCGAAGCCGGATAGAAGATTAAATAATGACAGGACAATGGTTGCAATGGGAAACAATCGAGGAGGTGCTCAGGTCAACGGCGAGAAGGCTATGGTTTCTCAGTTATTTGACAGGGAGGACCAGATTCAGGCATTGAATATTTCAAGACCTGAGAATGCTCACCTGGCCCAAGTCAATGATGAAGCCCCCATAAAGGATGTTGCAGCTAATCCAGAAGAAAAGATGATGGAGCTGTAGTTTGCGCTGATGGTGTCTTCTACTTCTGAACCATATAAAAATGAGGTAAGTTTACATTCTTGTTCTCAAGCATGTGTTGATTATGTTAAAATTCTTCGTGACGAAATAGAATCTTTGTGTAGAGAAGTAAAGGACCTTAGATATGAGGGCTACCAACTTAGAAAAGGACAAAAACCCTAAAGGCCCAGTTAAAGACAAAGATAAAGGACTTTAGGAGACTTCAGGAAGACTATAGTAATAAATGTGAAAATTGTGCTTATATCAAGAGACAGAATGTTGAGTTAATTGCTAAGCTTGATACATTAAAAAAAATTTGATACTGCAAACTTTGATTTTAAAAAATACGATGTATCAAGCGAGGTAGTTGCCAACATGATTGACCATTGCCTGCAGTTTAAACGAAACCAGAAAAAGGGTTTGGGATACGATAAAGTGCCTCCTCCTTTTAATCATAATTATCAGTATCACCCTATCACTGATGAGGAAGTTGCCAACGAATCTTTCATGGTTTATGGCAAGACAACTGGTTTTGTTTCAGGAGGAGTTATTAATGTTGAAAGTTCTAACATTTCTACTTCCCCTACAAATCAATCCTTAGATCAGTCAAAGCACGAAGTTGAAGGATTTGTTTCTGATAACAAAATTGAGTATGAACCTGATGTTTTTGTTCCAAATAAAGACTTTAATATTTCTGATGTTAAAAATGACAATGTTTTTGTGATTTTTTTGCACCTACTGATACTGGTTTAAGTTGTTTTGAAGTGTTTCATGAGATGATTGATAATTCTGATGTTTGTAATGATACTAATAAAAACTCACCATTTCCACAAGTCACTCCATCTGATACACCCTCGGTTATCTCACAACATGCTTCTTGTTCATGTTCATGTAAGAAAATTAAGGGTGTCGGTATGGAAAATAAATCAGAAAAAGGCAGTACAGGTTTTAATAATAACAAACAGATTTTTTTTAATTGTGGTATTGGTGGTCAAATAGCTAGGAATTGTCCAAATAGAATGTTTGTACATTATACGTTTCAAAGAGGAGAGAACGAATCTAGAGGAAGGTCTTTAACTATAAAGTCCTCAAGAATTCGTTCTCGGGATGATGATTGGAAGGATGATCGAAGTAGAAAAAGGGCAATTTTTCAAAAGAATAAAAGGGTTTTTTATAACAAAGTCCAAAACAGTTTTCCAAAACCGAACACGATTTATCAAAGATCGGTTTCGTCAAATAGCAATTCTAGATCTTCAACCAATTCTGGTAGAAAATCCAGATGCTCCATGCAAACTGACAAGAAACATATTTCAAAACCATTTGTGATTGTTAGAAAACCCAAATATCAATGGATGCCCAAATTAACCTCCAATCAATCATCATCATCCTCTGAAAAGGTCGAAAATGATAATTCAAACTTGAAGATCTTGAAAGATAAATCAGAGAAAGAGAAGGGTCAACCCAGGATAGTGATGACCGGGGTTCCCAAATCTAAATGATCCCGCTCATCTTGCAGGGACAGGTGCAGAGGAATGTCGTCAGACCTTGGTACGTCGATAGCGGCTGCTCCCGACATATGACATGAGACATCTCCCAATTGAGCAACATTCAATCTTTTAATGGGGGATATGTTTCCTTTGCGGGCGGAGAAGATGGCAAGATCACTCAGAGAGGAATCGTTACAAATAGAGTGCTAAGCTTTGAGAATGTCAACTTTTCTCCCGAGTTAAAACACAACTTGTTGAGTGTTTCCTAAATTTGTGACAAAGGATATTCTACACATTTCACTGACAAAGAGTGCATGATTCTCAAGCCAGACATTGTCATCCCAGAAGAGTGGATTCTTGTCAAATCAAAGCGGGATGGAAATGCATATATTATTGATATGAATAGTAACATTCCTGAACAAATCACTTGCCTCTTTTCGAAGGTTTCAGAACAGAACGCAATGTTGTGGTACCGAAGACTTGGTCATGCGAACGCTAAGAACCTAAATCGCCTTGCAAAGAATGAGATGGTCCAAGGCTTACCTGTCAGAGATTTTATAACTG
This sequence comes from Lactuca serriola, assembly GCF_051521515.1. Lineage (NCBI taxonomy): Eukaryota > Viridiplantae > Streptophyta > Magnoliopsida > Asterales > Asteraceae > Lactuca > Lactuca serriola. The sequence continues at coordinate 156,844,225 of NC_136415.1, forward strand.
TTGAAAAGTGTGTGTCATGCGCCCAGGGTAAACATCATAGAAAACCACACCTACCATAACAGGTTAACTCAATTAGTCAGGTGCTCCAGTTATTACATATGGAATTATTTGGTCTGTTCAACGTCTTAAGCATCAACAAAAGTTCATACTGTCTGGTTGTAATTGATGATTTATCTCGTTTTACGTGGGTCTTCTTCTTATCCAACAAAGCTGGGGTTGTTGATTTGATAAAGAAGTTCATTGTGGTGATTGAGAACCAAGCCAACAATCGGGCGAAGGCGCTTCGTATCGATAATGGAACAGAATTCGAGAATGCTGTTCTTGATCATTTTTGCGCAGAAAAGGGAATTATGCGTCAATACACCTCTGCTCACACACCTCAACAAAATGGTGTTCCTGAAAGGAGAAATAGAAATTTAAAAGACGCCGCAAGGACGATGCTGTGTGACACCAAGTTACCCATCTTCTTTTGGGCTGAGGCGATTAATACTGCTTCCTACGTTCAGAATTGTGGGTTGATCAACAAAGCTCAGATGAAGACCCCGTATGAGATTCTATATGGTCATAAGCCTTCGGTCAGTCATTTACTCGTATTTGGCTGCCCTTGCACCCTTCTTCACCTGGAGTCCAACCCAAAGTTTAATGCCAAAGCTGATGATTTTTATTTCGTAGGGTATGCTGCACGCACCACATATAGGGTCTACAACAAGAAGACGAAGCAAATTATGGAATCCTATGATGTGCGCTGGTTGGAGGAAAATGAAACGGATGCTCGAGTGGGTCCGGATTGGTTATTTTATTACGCATCTCTCTTCAAGTCCATAAATATGTCTTTGGATAGTTCATCTGGATCTTCCTATGGTTCAAAGATTGTGTCTGAAGAAGAAGACGAAAAAGTTGTGTACAGACCTCCAACGATATCCTCTTCACCATCTGAGGGGGAGTCATCTGCTACACCTGGGGGGAATCATCTGTTCCACTTGATAATCCTAAATCTTCAGTTCAAAATGATACCCATGATGCTGATGGTACACCTCTCAACCCTATTGAAAGAGAGTTCATGTCAAGAAATGCTTCCGCCGTCACTTCAACTTTTATGGAACTACTCTTTCCTGAAGAAATTGAAAATAAGTTTGTAGCAGATTCATCTAATGTTGAACAATCAGCATATGATGGAGTTTTCAACATTCACAATCTCCCCGTTTCACCCAATGATATCAGCCAGGAGATACCCTCAAGAATTCAACCGATCATCCGATCGAAAATGTCATTAGTCAGTTGGGCGACGGAGTTAAAACTAGTAGTTAGAGTGGAGATGTTAATACATGTCTCTATTCTTGCTTTATCTCTCAAATAGAGGCTAAGAACATTAAAATGGCCCTGAATGAGCCCAGCTTGGTAGATGATATATGAAGAGCTGAATCAATTTGAAAAGCTTAGGGTGTGGAAATTGGTTAAGTTAGCCAAGGGCAAAAAGTCTCTTGACACACGCTAGTTCTATCGAAATAAGCAGGATGATTCTGACGTTATAGTGCGAAATAAATCAAGAATGCTTGTTCGCGGGTTTCGACAAGTCGAGGGTCTTGATTATACTGAGGTATATGCACTAGTGGCTCACTTGGAAGCTATCCGTATTTTCCTTGCATATGCTCCCTACATGAACTTCACAGTTTACCAAATGGATGTCAAGACAGCCTTCTTGTATAGCAAGGTGAAGGATGAAATCTATGTTGATCAGCCCCTAGGTTCATTAACTCGAAGTTTCCTAATGATGTCTACAAGGTGGACAAGGCGTTGTATGGGTTACATCAAGCTCCTCGCGCATGGTATGCGATTCTTACAAAGCACTTGCTCGAGGATGGATACTCTCGTGGCACTATCGATCAAACTTTATTCATCAAGTATGTTGGTAATGATCATATTCTAATCCAGATATACGTTGACGACATTATCTTCGGGTCTACTAGTCCACAGCTATGCAAAGATTTTGAAGGCGTTATGAGAAAGAGGTTTGAGATGAGTTCATAGGTGAAATGACCATGTTTCTGGGGCTTCCGATCAAACAAAATTTAACTGGAATCCTGCTCCATCAAGCTAAGTATGTGGAGGATATTCTTGAGAAGTTCGGGTTTCAAGACGCAAAACCTTCATCGACGCCGATGGCCGAAAGACCCCTGCTGACTCCAGATACTGATGACGAATCTATAGATCAGACACACTATAGATCGATGATCAGATCGTTGATGTATCTTACTGCAAGCCATCAAGACATAATGTTTTCAGTTTGTCAATGCGCACGTTATCAGGCTAATCCTAAATTTTCACATCTTATTGCTGTTAAAAGAATTTTCCGGTATATCAATGACAGCCTAAAATTGGGTCTTTGGTATCCGAAAAATTCCGAATTTGATATTATATGCTTTTGCTAACAGTAATTATGGAGGCTGTGAGTTTGACAGGAAAATCTACATCAGGAGAGTGTCAATTCCTTGGAGATAGGCTGGTGTGATGGCAGTGCAAGAAACAACATACTGTCTCAACCTCAACGGCAGAAGCGGAATATGTTGCTGCCTCTGCTTGTTGCTCTGAAGTTATTTGGATCCAACATCAGCTGTTGGATTACAGTTTGAATTATCTAGAAACTCCCATTTATTGTGATAATGAAGTTGCGATTCAAATTGCTAAAAATCATGTCCAACATTCCAAAACCAAGCACATTGATATCAAAATCCATTTTATCAAAGATTGTTATGAACGTTCACTCATCCGGCTGGAACACGTTCCCACTACTAATAATGTGGCGTATCTGTTCACCAAGCCTTTTTACAAAGCTCGATTCGATATGCTTATGAGATTTTTGAAAATGATTCGTTTTGAGGATTAATCTTTTATTTTTTATTTTTTATTTTTTATTTTTATTTTTATCTTTATTTTATTTTATTTTATTTTATATTACTTTTAGGTTAGATTGTTTTAAATTTGTGCATTTTAGTGATTTCATTCTCACCCATGCACAAATTTAGGGGGAGAAATAAACAAAAAATTGAAAATTTTCAAAAATCCAAAAACATTAAAAAAAATTCAGAAAATCAAAAATTATGTTGCTAAGAGTTTTGTTTGTAAGTGATGTGTTGGGAAGTGATATTATCAAGTGATAAGTGGTAATCTGAATCTGCATAACGTACCAAAATTAAATTGTCTACGCTTTGTGTTCGATGCGCTGGTAGGCACAAAAGTTTTTAAATGGACTTGACTAGGAAGAATTGAACTTAAGGAATTCAAGGACTTGACGAATCTTGAACTAGTTAGATCCGTTTAGCCTGGAAATACGATGCTCGAATAGGTTGAGCATGGAGATATACATGGGAATCTACTGGTCACATTAAAAGAACCCGTATCTAGAACTGTGGATTAACTTTTCCTCGATGTGCGGATGCTGTCCTTAATTCCAGTATTGATGGGGTGACTGGGGAATTCCGATAAATTAGGTATGTAGAAGGTTATTTTCTTTCTTTCTGTCTGTTAGTCATATGTTTCGTCCTCTGCTTGATCGAAAGATCCGATCTGGACTGTTACATATGCAACTCTATCTCTCTGCATCTTCTCTCTATGCAATTCTTTCTATCTGTTAGCCATATACTGTCTCCTTTGCGTGACTTACAATCTGACTTGGTACATAGTATATGCATCATTCTTCTTCTCAATCCATCTAAAACTTCAGTTAGTCATATGTTTCATCCTCTGCGTGATTGAAAGAGATCCGACCTGGGTGTATGGCATATGCATCCTAAATCTATCTTCTCTCTTAATAATTGTCTGCTCACCCAATGTAAGGAGTATTCTGGAAGTCCTTGATTACTGGAACATAGCAGGAAGCGGGAAACAAGTTTTAGTACAATTAAAATTTAACATTTAATGATTGTCTGTAGATCTCGTTGCTCAATTTAGGTGGACAACAATATCCTTGGTAGTCGTCAGCTAAATGGTATCTAGGAAATTTATCCATGAATATAGAATAAAAAATGTCTTGTCTTTTTTAGTTTGTCCATATTTTATCATAATTTTCCGTGTTTAAGTGGACCGAGAAGTAGACTAAGACATGAAGGTAAAGGAACCGACAAGTAGACTAAGGCTGTCTAACAACTTTGATCCCTTCGTCACAAAATTATATTCAGTGTTTATTAAGATAAGTTTAGTTTATTTATTTTATTTTATTTTTTATTTATTTTATTTTTATTTTATTTTATTTTTATTTTTATTTCATTTTATTTTGTAATTGTCAAATCTAAAATTTTTAAATTTTAGAAATTATTTATTTTATTTTTACTTATTTTAATGTTATTTTATTTTAATTTTAATTTTTGTTTATGCTAATTTTAGTTTTATTTTGTTTTTATTTTTATTTTTGTTTAAGTTAATTTTAATTTTAATTTTTAAAATCCTAAAAAGATTATATTTTTATTTTTATTTTAAATTAAAAAAATTATTTGGAATTTGGACTGTATGGAAGACAGGTAAAATTGTCAAGTGTATTTAAGGGGAATTTACAGCTGGAAACCCTGCACTTCTCACTTTTCCTATTTCCGGCCGCAAACTCTCTCCATCCTCTCTACTCTCGAAAAAAGTTTCTCTCGTTTTGTGAAATAGTTCAATCCATCTCAACGGTACATCAAAATCAACCGTGGGGATGTGTTTTATTCATCAAATCGATGGATTTTAGGGCCAAAATTGAACAAAAAAGGATCTGTCGGCGTTTACGGTCAAAGCTTTCGGCCAGGAGTTTACTGCCGTAAACCCAAAATTGACCGTAAACTCCTTTTTGGTCAAAATTATTTTTGGGGCCAAATTAAATCGATTAAATAAGAAAACCATAAATCATTAATTGCTCTAATATATTTGTTTTCTCACTTGGCTCGTTTTAGTGCAGATCAAATGGCTAACTTAAGATTCGCAGACATGCACAACTTGACCATCGTACTAGCAGATCCCTCATTTGTACATGGATAATTCTGGTCGATAATTCACTGGTTGAGAGAATGCTGTCTAGCTTCTACTATCATGATGAATACCGTGGTCTATCAGAACATCATAAGGGAATTCTGGCAGACTGCTAAGATGAAGAGAGATGACGATGGAGCAGTTACTATTGATGCAATTGTTAAAGGATCCAAGGTTGTGATCACTGAGCAATTCATCTGAGACGCCTTACTGATTAATGATCAACCTGGTTTTCCTACTGAGATCGGGATTGAAGATGCCCAGAAGATTCTCAAAATGATGGGGTATGAAGGAAACTCTCCTCCTACTGTGAAGAAGTTTCTGCCACCGTATTGGAGATTCTTAGCTCATGTATTTGTGAGCTGCATTTCTGGTAGAAGACCTGGGGCTGACGAGATTTCACTAAGGAACATTGGAGCAATCGCTTCACTTGTTGCAGGAATAAAATTCAACTTCTCAAGATTTATCCTGGACGAGTTCGTGGTGAACATCAACGCTATAACCCAGGATACTTTCTTGATGTATCCCAGTTTCATTCAATTGTTCATCTACAATCAATTTCCCAAGATGATCAAGGAGTGAGAAACCCTAGACATGAAGTCATTAGGTCCTTACACTGTTGGTCTTATCAAGCAAAATCGCAAGGGAAAGCTCGTTTTCCAAGGACTGTATCCGCTTGTGAAGTTCGGAAGATTTGCTGAGCTAAATGAGGCATCCGAGTCTCATGGACCCTCTGATAAAGTATTCTCTGAGCCAACTTCCTCGGAAAAAGTGATTTCAGAAGAGGATGTGATCACTGTTTCAGTCCAAGAAGAAAGAGAAGAGAGAGTTGCTCCAAATGTTTCTGTAGCGGAGGAACATGATCTGACATCAGTCCAAGTTCAAAGTGACTATAATGAAGGGTCTTCAAAGAGTGTGACAGAGACTGATCTATATGAAGACCTTGATCTTACGGGTTTTGATAAAGATGAAATTCCGTCAAACTTTGGGATTAATGAATATTTTTTTGTCAAATGTCAATCTCAACTTGCTACTTGACAATATCAATAATGTTGCTCATCCAGCAACGGAGATATGAGACTCCGATGATGCTCTCGAGTCAACGCCTCCTACTACCAAACAAGTGGTTGATACGGCAACTCCTATGGTGACAGTGTCAGGGATTCCTCCCCTTGATATTGTTTCACCTACCATTGAACCACTTCAGAGTGATGATGCAACAATCCAGACCTCACAACCTCCTTCAAAAAGAAGAAAATGTGATCCTAGACAAGGACTTCTAGATTCTGATCTGTCTAAAGGCCTCCCAATTACACCAACAACCACTCCTACCATTGTCTCATCAGAACCTTTCAGTGAAGGTCCTATCACCATCTTTGAGGTTGGTGGATCTTCTGCTCAAGTAGGATTTTTTCCTCCCAGGCCAGATCATGATGCTGCCACTGTACGACTTGCCATGCATCTAGCTCAGGAACAAAGCTCAATGCCTTCTCCCAGAGCTAAAGGAATTTCTTTTAGAGAAGGTCATTCAGGAGAAGATAATCCAGCCATTGATGAGCTTCAGAAGAGAGTGAATGTGCTTGATCAAAAGAACATTGAGCTCAATATCCAAGTTAATGATCTTTTGAGAGAAAATGTCAAGATGAAGATTCAAGTTTCTGATCTTGAGAAGGACAAAACTTTGAAGACCAAGCAAATTTCTGATCTCCAAGAGCAATTTAATCTCCTCACTTCAAGTTACTTTGATCTGAAGAAAAAGCTAGAAGAGGAGATTGGTGACAAGTTCAAGACATTCGCTGATGAGTCAAGGATCAATCTGCACATCCAAGCTCTCCCCATTGTGACATCTGCTCAAACATCACGTGTTGTTGATAGATTTGAGGAAGAGCCAGCTCAAGCTCCGAGTGTTGTGGTCTTAAAACGTGCCAAACTGGCCGAATATGCTGAGAAAGGTCAATATTTGTTTAAAAGGAGCTCAGATCAGAATGCTCTTGCGGATCAGCCCACCATCACCTTTACAGATCTTGGAGAGAATCGCTTTAAAAATGTATATGGTGATAGGTCAGGGATCATCTCATATGGATTTCACAACACTTTAAACATGTGGATCGTGAGACGAAAGAGTGGCACCACTGAACTATATAAAGATGCTAATGACTTCAACTCTTGGATAAGAGTTGATCTTTAAGAGTTGTTAAAGGCCCCTTTTGCCAATCCCTCTCAAAATCGCAAGGCTACACAGTTCAAGCATTTCTTGGAAGATCAAGTGCTCAAGGGTTTTCCTTCAATGAAGACTGCATAGTCAATTATTAAACTATAACCAAGTGTAATTGATTCCAAAACCAATCAACCTCTTCAATCTGTGATGTGGCCTACTACCAATCAAGTAAAGTAGATTCCAATCCTTCAGGATCATCCAGATGGATCTCTACGGTCCATGATGTATTGGGTGTTTGATGAAACTACTGCATCTGCTGTCATCAAACTTGAAAAGGGATGCATCCGCTTATATGAAAAAAGAGACCTGCTTCAGTTTGGAAAATGGGATATACATCAGCTGAGTCATCATCAGATTAAAGTTGCAGAAGACATCTTTGAGCCAGCTGCCAAAGAATACGCGACTATGGTTATTGATATCATTAGCAAGCGGAAGTGGAATGGAGCAATGGGGAAGCCAAATGTAATAGTGGTCGACAAAGACTGAGCTCAAGCTAGCACCAAACCAAGGGGGAGATTGAAGGGTCTAGTTAGTGGTTTGTCCTAGGCTTTTATTGTAATAATTTCTTTTGAGTCGTTATCGTATTTTGGTAGGTTGTTAGTGTGTTTACGGCCTCGCGGTGAGTTTACGGCCGTAAACTTGTTTATGGACGTAAACCAAGTTTCCGGCCCAAGTCTACTAAATATAGGGGTTGTTTAGGTCATTATTGGTTGTTGATGCCACAAAGTTTATGACCGTATATATCGAGTTGTTCCAGACGTTTTTCAGCAATAAACGTGTGCAAGCTTGATTTCTTTTCTACCATTCATATTCTTGTTTCTATTGATTGTTTGATTGTTTTATCATTGGTAAAGATCCGTTTTAGGACCTTACATATAGTGAGAAAACTCACCTCAAGCTGCCGAATATCTCAGATAAAAGCTCAGACTGCTGGCCTGGAAAATCCCCATGGTAACATGAAATAATACAAATAAATAATTGGTCCACAACCCATAGCTGAAATCCTAGTCCGATTGCCCAATACTCAGTGTAAAAGTCCATTTTACCTTTTTCTTAGTTGGCCCAAAATCCAAAGACTATACTAATAGCAATACAAGCCCATTATGGCCCAATATCCTAATTGGGCGCAAAACCCATTATGAGTCTAATCCAAGAAGGCCCAAAACTCCTACAAGGCAACAAAAGTACCCATCAGTCAACTCTGGTCAAACTTCTGGTCAATGATCAAAGGTCAAAAATCAACAGATCAAGGAAATCCACAATGATTGAGTATGCCCTGCGTACTCAGTTAGTACGCCTATCGTACTGTAAATTTTGACAAACTCATGGGGGTGTTGACCCAATACGTGCTGCGTACCCTGAGGTACGCTCCACATATGTTCAATGACCAGAATTCATCTAGAAAATGCCTTAAAGATTTAAGCTAGAACGTCCAATGGTCAAAAGTAGTTCCAAAACATGATTTAATCCATAAAGTCATTGACTTTGAGCATTTGGATGGCTCAATGGGTCGTAAATTCAAACCCTAGTTTCACAACTTCAACAAAGGAGCTAAATACACAAGCATGGATGGATAATAACAAACAAGATGAGATTTTTATGCATTTGGAACCCCTAAAATGTCCAAATCTAGTTACCAAGCACAAGGAGCAATTTTTTCTCAAATGGACAAACCCAAGAGACCAAAATATACCATAAATCACCCCAACCTAGATTTACTCAAAGAGATGTCAATATAAGAATTTTTTTTACCTTCAATAGATTCTAAAATAGGTGACAATTTTGGATCTCCAAGCTTCACTCCGAGTGATGAATCTTAAGTATCTTTTAATCTCTTCAAAATGCACAAGAAACACTAAGATTCCTTCCAAGAGCTCAAGAACTCAAAGATGGTGGCTAGGGGTCGAGATCAGAGTTTGAGAGGTATGAAGGGTGATAAGAGGTAATGCTCAAGGGACATATTGAGCTTAAATAGGGATAAAACCCCAAATATTACGCTTTTTAGCTATTTGGAGTACGCCCGACGTACTCGAAGGTCACCCTCAATCAATCTCATCACTACGAGATGCATACTCAATGAGTATGCCCCACACACTAGCCTAAGCTCCAAAACACTCCAAACTTCAATCGACCATAACTCCTTGTTCTAAGTCCAATTGACATTCTTTATATCCACATAAAGGTAATGAGAAGCTCTATAGTTCTATCAACTCTCCTTTTTCTTAAAACTTTCCGAACGTTAACCCAAAATTCATAAGAGGCTCGAACTGCCACTTTAAAGATTTATATACCCTTGGTCTCCAAATCACAATTCAAACTCCCATATCATCTAACCTACATTACCCACACCCAAATAGGTCTAAATCTCTCTTTCCCAAAGGCCATAACCCTTATGATAACCGATCTTCAGGCCACGACCCTAAATTATGAAACGATTCGATAGAAGGTGTTGAACAAGAATAAAAATAAAACATTCATTAAGCTTAAAGCTGAAAAATATAGATAGAAACACAAATCAAAAACCAGATCTGAAAAATAATCACAAGAAAAAGTACTAGTCTAATGCAGAACTGAAAACTAAGGTTTTAGCTAGACATGGCTAAAATCTGATCTATAACAACAAAAAGAAACATTAAACTACTAATTTTACTAAACCAAATGCGGGAAATGATCCATAACCTTCAAATCTTCAGAAAGTGAATGAATGTGTAGGAAATCGCCTTCAGAAGGGTTTTTCGTCGTCTGGAATCGTGTCTTTAATCGACTTAGAGGGTATTTGGTATTTATATAGCAGTTTGGGCAGCAAATAAGGGTTCTGGTAGTAAGCACGATCCATGCTTAGAGGGGCACGCCCGTGCCAGGTCATCGTAATTGAGATTTCGGAAAAATAAAAAACAAAACCACTAATCTTGACTTCGATGAGGAAGCACAACCTACGCTTGGGAGGCACGCCACGTGCATGGGCTTCGCAAGTTAAAACTCCAAAAATAATGGCTTCTGGAGGTAGGTACGACTCGTGCTTGAAGGCCGAAATTTTAAAATGTCTTAAAAAAAACCAGAAATCCTCTGGTTATGTTTCGTATGTAAAGAACGACCCGTTTTTGGTCAAACATTGCCCATATTTGGTCTTTTTTAGCGTTTTAGATCCACATAAGCTTCAGATATGCTCCAAAGACTATCAAACTACCGCTCCACTTCACATCACCTGAAATAGACACGAAATCATGAGCAGTGCGAGAATTCTTATGAAATACATGAGCCGAATTATTTAAACTAATGCATGTGAAAAAACATAAAAAATGGTAATGTCCCAAAATGTAAAACCAAAAATTTCATTTTCATATTAATAAAACCATCAATCAAAACATGTTCATAAAACAATTAAGGAAAATCACAGTATGTCAATCAATAATCTCAATACGTTAGAGTCATATAAAACGAAAATAATGGTATGTGTGATATAATCATCACGAGCTCTGCCCCTTTAATCCGGAAGTACCTGAAACATAAATTGAAAATGTTGGGTTAGGTGTCTAAGCCCATAACTATAATTGGTATGAACTTGATTTGATAGTAACATGGTCCTTTTGAGTTGTCTTCACTTTAGCAACTTGACATGATGACTTAAGGAGAGAGAGGTTAATAAATGATTTTTTAATATATTATGATAATAATATTTTAAATAGAAATCATATTATTTAATTAGTATTTGATCAGAAATTAACTTGGAATTAAGTTTGGGATTAAAGGAATTGATTAAAAGAACGGGGACTGTTTTACAAATCATTGATAGTTGCAAAACTGGGCTGCTGGACTCCTTTAGAATGTAGTGGATGAAAACTATAGGTAGGCCCTATAGAATTCGCCTAAAGCTTCTAGAAGAGGAGGTCCATGGACTGCATAAGGTCTAAGTAGGAAAGTAGGGTTTCCACCTGAAAACCCTAGCAACCTAAGCTATTTAAGGACTCCTTCACCTAGGGTTTTCGGCCAATTCTTAAAGCATTGAAACCCTAGCCAATTTTCTGCATATTCCCTCCTTGCTCCTCTCATCCTCTTGCTACAAATGTTTGTGAGCCATTAGAGGTGCAACATTTGAGGCACTAAGCTTTCAAGAGTTAAGATCAATCAAGGAATTCTTGTTATTTCTACATAACAAGCAAGGTAATCTTCTTAACCCTCTTTATATATGAATTTCGAATTATATATATGCTAAATCTAGGGTTATTGCTTTGGAATTTCATTTGCATGTTCAATTAGTGAAAAACTTAGATCCAAAGCAATTAGGATTGCATGAACACATATGATGTTGTTATGCGCAAAATCCTTCAGTGGTATCAGAGCCTAGGATGTTTATTCAATTGTATTTGATGCAATAGTCATCTATCCAAAGTAAAAGCAAAATAAATTCACAATTTGTTTGCAGAACTCGACGAGTTCAATGAGGAACTCGACGAGTTGGGTCGACTCGACGAGTTCATAGCCTGAATCGACGAGTTGACTCGTCAGATGCTTGATTTTTCGATTTTCAAATCTTGATTGGATTAGGATAATTACCATAATTTGTTTCTAAGACATTAAATTGAATTTTCTGAATGGTAATCTGATTTCCTTATCAAATAAGATTCATTTGGCCAAATTTTAAGAAGATGACAAAAAAAATTATTAATTTAATTATGTAAAATTTGATCTAGTAATTTTGAAAAGTTTCAAATTACACCCTTTAGTTTTGGAATTTAGAATTCAATTAAAAGTTTAATTTTGAAATATTAAATTCTAGAACCCTAGTATTTTAAAAGTTTAAAATACACCCTTATAATATTATAAAATAAAAAGTTTAATTTATATATATGTATTAGAAAAGTCAGTCTTACCGTTAGTAGGTCTCATTCACGAAGCTCGTCTATAAGGGGTGTTTAAGGAAGCGGCCTATAAAACGACCGCCATTGGGTATCATTTCTTACCCACCACACTCTTGACTAGTGGAGGGTCGTTAGCCGAACGGGTAGGATAGAACATTAATCACTCGTTAAGAAGTATAATGATAAATATAAAGTAACTAAATGTTTTTATAAATTCACAATCCTAGTTCCTTTAGGAAAATGTGAATTTGATTCTAATCCATGAAATTGCACATTGCATTTTGTCAAGTCGTTGGTGGAGTGTGTGTGGTTCACCGACACACTAACTTGAACTTACAAAGGGTGGCAATGGTAGCTCGTAAATTATCATTGATCAATGGAGCGTATGTGGTTAACCGTCACATTGATTGGGTGATAAATGACATCGGGAGTACTAAGCTAATTTACAACACACCTTGTTTGTGATCCTCGGTATCCCAGTCACAAACTTGAAGGGCGTAATCTAGATTAAACGTGCCATTGAATGGTTTAATGAATCTCATAATATATAGGAATTTCATTTCATTTAAAACCTAATTCATTTTAAAATTTATTTTTTATGGTGGAATTGGTAAATCGCCATTTACCCACCTTCAAATAATTTACAATTGGATTATGTCATCCCTTTTTCTGAATTGTGAATTATTGTGTTGGGTCCTAGCCTTAATATTTCATTTTGGATGTTATATTGAGGATTATAATCTAATCAAAACTTATCTTTCTTCTTTTGTAAATGTCAACCTCGAACTACGCTTCTGGCTCCTCCAACAATAACAACGCTGCTAACTCTTACTCGCTCTTGAACATTTGCGCGAAGGTCACATTCGATGGTTCCAATTTAAATGATTAGATCCGAAACATCTGAATGGCCTTGCATTATGAGGAAAAGGAATACGTCCTTAACAAATAGTTGAACGAGATAGAAGAATCCAAAGCTACTCCTAACGAAATGGCTGAGTATAGGGCCCAATGCAAGGATGCTACTAAGGTGTCTTGCATTATGGTGGCGACTATGAATCCAGAGCTACAACGGTTTTATGAGGACTATTGACCTTACGAGATGTGCCAAGAAATGATGGAGAAGTACCATCAAAGTGTGCATCAAGAAAGGTATGAGATAGTTAGGTCACTCATAACCACCATGATGAAGGATGAATAGTCTATCACGAGCCACCTAAAACGCATGAAGAGATATGTGGATCGTTTGCTCAACCTGAATGTGAACTTTGATGAGGAGTTGGCTATTGACATAGACTTGCACTCATTGCCTCCTTGTTATGACCAGTTCAAGATGACTTATAATTTGAGAAAAGAGGAAGTTACATTGAGTAAACATCAAGGCTTGCTGAGAACCGTTGAAAGTGGATTGAAAGGAAAAATGTGTTGAATCCACTCATACTGTTGCTCCAGTCTTGGCTATTGGACAAGGAAAGGGGAAAAAGTGGAAAGCTCCCGTTAAGCAAAGCTGGAAGTGAGAGTCTCATGATGGGTCTTCTTCTAGTGGACCCAAAAAAAATCTGGTTCTGCCCCCCCTGCCTCATATTCAAAAGATGCAATGTGTTTCTATTGCCAAGACAAGGGGCATTGGAAGAAAAGCTGCTCTAAGTACGTGCAGGACATTAAGGATGGCGAGATCAAGCCTACCTCGGTAGGTATTTACACTATTTTGTCTATAAATTCATTGGATTCTAATTCTTGGGTCTTTGATACAGGATGTGGTTTTCACATTTGCTCTGACTTGCAAGGACTAAGAAAAATTAGGAATGTGGAGCTTGGGAAGATGAACCACATAATGGGAAATAGAAGATCGTCACCTGTTACCAAGATCGACGTTTATTCTTTAAAGTTTAGTAGTGGATTATGTTTAGACTTGAATAATTGTTGCTACTCGTCAGAAATGACGAGGAATATTATTTATTTTTCATGGTTTGTATAGACAATGCATTAGATATTCTTTTAATAATGAGAATGGATCTATTACTGCTTATTATCAATGGTGTATTTTATTTTGAAGAATTGCCTTGTGATGATGTATATGAAACTGTGATGGTTGTAGACAATTTAGGAAATAGTGTGTTGCGCACTGATCGTCTAATGGTTTAGACAAAGCATGCTTGTGGCATTCTCGTCTTGCCCAACTCCAAAGGATGGAGTGTTGGAATCATTTGACCTTAGGTTAGATGATACATTCAAATCTTGTTTGCTTGGAAAGATGACTAAATCAACTTTCATTGGTTCGTGTGAAATAAGTGAATGATTGTTGGATCTCATACACACCGATGTGTGTGGGCCCTTCAGATCCACCACAAGGGACGCGAATCGATTTTATGTGACTTTTACTAATGATTATAACATATATGGATATATCTACTTAATCAATCATAAGTCCAAAACCTTTGAAAAGTTCCAAGAGTTCAAACATGAAGTGGAGAATCAATTGGTCATGAAGATAAAGATGCTCAGATCCGATAGGGGTGGTGAGTATCTTAGTATCGAGTTCCTCAACTACCTCAAGGAATGTGGAATTGTTTAACAATTGAAACCTCCTAGGACACCATAACTTAATGGTGTGGCTGAGAGGCATAATCGAACCTTGTTATACAAGGTTCGTTCCATGATTAGTCGAGCTTCGTTTCCGATATCGTTCTAGGGTATGCCTTAGAGACTGTCGCCCATATTCTTAATCTAGTCCTAACAAAGAAGGTTGCCAAAAAACCTCACGAGATGTAGACAAGGAAAGTTCCCTTGTTGGCACATATCAATGTTTGGGATTGTGAAGATTTCGTTAGATGAGAGACTCATGACAAGCTTGAACCTCGAAGTGAGTGGTGTATTTTCATCGGCTACCCACAGATGTCCTTTGAATACTTGTTCTACAGACCTAGTGAAAACATGGTCTTCGTAGCACGAATGGAAGTTTTCCATGAGAGGGAACTCATATGCAAAGAGGCCAGTGGGAGTATAATTGATCTTGAAGGAATTCAAGAGTTAAGCGATGAAGGAACCTCTAACACTGGAGCTCTACCAAGGAAGAAATTGTTGTTGAACCAGTTGACGAATCGTTACCTCTTAGGCGTTCTAGTAGGGTTAGCGTTCTGCCTGTGTTGTATGGTTTCCATATAACTGCAAAAGTTGATACCTTTATCAGTGACAGTACACTGATAAATTTAAATGAACCTGCTAACTACAAGGAGGCCATGGCGGGCCCTGAATATGCCAAATGGAAAGAGGCAACAGATAGCGAGATCTAGTGTATGTATGACAATCAAGTTTGGAACTTGGTTGGCAATGTACCAGGTCGCAAGACATTTAGGTGCAAATGGATCTTTAAGAAGAAAACCGACATGGATGGAAAGGTGCACATGTTCAAGGAACGGCTAGTTGCGAAGGGCTTTACTCAAACCATGCGGGTTGAATATGATGAGACCTTTTCACCGGTGGCCAAAATCAAGTCTATCAGGGTTATGTTAGCCATAGTTGCGTTTCATGATTATGAAATCATGCATATGGATGTTAAAACTGCTTTCCTTAATGGGAAGTTGGCTAAAGATGTTTACATGTGCCAGCCAAAAGGTTTTGTGGATCCTAAGTACCCCAATAGAGTGTGTAAGCTTGAGAAATCAATCTATGGATTGAAGCAAGATTCTCGCAGATGAAATCTTTGCTTTGATGAGAAGGTTAAAGAGCTTGGCTTCTCAAGGAGTGGGGATGAGTCCTGTGTATGTTAAAGCTAGTGGGGGTATATTTAACTTTATAGTACTGTATTTTGATTACATACTACTCATAGGAAATGACGTTCTAACCTTGAAGGAAGTTAAGTCCTGGCTTCGAAAGTGTTTCACTATGAAGGACCTAGGAGAGGCTGCATATATTATGGGAATAAGGAATTTGAGAAAAAGGAGCAGAAGACTAATTGGACTTAGTCAAAGTACTTACTTGGATAAAGTGCTGAAGAGTTTTAGCATGTAAAATTCCAAGAAAGGAGAGTTACCTATCAAGAGAAATACCAAGCTGAGTAAGACTCAGAGTTCGAGTACTGATGTCGAGATGGTAGACATGAGTCGAGTTCTATATGCTTCTGCCGTTGGCTCAATCATGTATGCTATGATATGTGTTGGATTAGGTGTCTAAGCCCATAACTATAATTGGTATGTACTTGACCCGAAAGTAGCACGGTCCTTTTGGGTTGCCTTCACTGGAGCAATTTGATAGGATGGATTTTTGAGAAAGAGGTTATTTGTGATTTATTAATATATTATATGAATAATATATTAATTCATAAATCATACTATTTAATTGGTATTGATCAAGAATTAATTTGGAATTAATTTAGTGATCAAAAGAGACTGAGTAAATTTACTTGGACTGATTAGGTAAATCAGTAATACCTATAGTTTGGGCTAATGATCCATGTTGATTAGGGATGGGCTAAACCTATATGAGAGTCCATGAAGGTTTAGTCCAAAGGGCCTATGAAATGTGAAGAGTCATGGTGAATTAGGGTTTACATGTAAGAAACCCTAGGAATTCCACACTATAAATGTAACCCCTAACTCCCTAAAATCGGCACATGCACTCCAAGGAAAAGTGCTAGCCAATTTCTTGTGCTTCAATCCAACATTTGCTTTTGGTGTTTGTAACTTATTAGAGGTATCTCACTTAAGGTACTAAGCTCTTGAAAGGCCAAGGATTACAAGCTACAACAAAGAGGTATTCTTCTAACTAGTTTTTATGTTGTATATATCCAAGTGTATGCTAGCTAGGGAATATGCTTTGGAAAAATGAATGTTGCATGTATAACTTGAGAAAACTTAGATCCAAAGCATTAGGGTTGTATGTGCACCATAAGGATGTTATAGTGCTCAAAACCCATCAGTGGTATCAGAGCCAAACTGTTTTCTGCTATATTGATGCAATTGTGTTATTTTCAAAGATCAAAAAACATCTTTTTTTTTCCTCTGAATGCTGGACTCGACGAGTCCCATGAGGGAACTCGACGAGTTGGTCCATGTCACACCCCCGAACCAGACGGTGTAAATGTACGAAGGATCATGTGACTAAATTTGAATATCATCACAATGAATATACATGAATCATAACATAAACATCACCATGCATTAATATAATACAACTCACACTTTTCACATCAAGTACATTGTTTTAACATTACAAATCCATAAAGTAAGAAGTTGATAGTTTTTCAAAAGCACAACGCACAAACATACTTGATACTACTCCTCAGCCTACTTGTTACCTAAGAATATAAGTTATTTTGGAAACGGTCAACGTATGGAATGCTGGTGAGTTCATATGCAGGTTTGATGTGAAAATGTTTTGTGTAGTTTGTAAGAAAACAACCCAGAAAATCCGATATTTTCTGAAAATACCATTGTTTATATAAAAGTGTGAAGATCCGTAAATATATGTATGATGATTTCCAAACGTGTATAGTTGAAAAACTTTGTAATAAAAGTACCAGTAAAAAATGTTGAACTTCCTCGGAAAACCCAATGTTTTCTGATAACAAAATATCATATAACTGTTCGAATTGTTATTCCATCAGGTGAATGATTTTGATTTACCTTGATTACTTGATTAATATTGGATTTATTTATGAGAGTCGTTATAACCATGCATGATAATGACTAGTTCGTCTATCTTGGCACTCTGGTGAACTCCAGAATTGATCTTAAGATTTTGTCACCCTAGACTGGCCGAGTCTAACTGTAGCAAACAGCAGAGGTGTGGGGGAGTCACCCCCGTATAGATCTATACACAAACTCTCCCTCTCCCTCCAGGAGACTTTGATTATAACTACAGACTACGACCGACACACGTTGGTGCCACCTGTTATTACTCACTAAATCCCAATTGAATTTGATTACTATTGATTATCGACCTGTATTTGCTTACTTGGATTGACGATCGACCTAATAAACGAGGAGAAGAGGATTACAAGATCCTATTATTCCCGCGTATTAATTATGGCTATTGGTTATACGAAGGACGCGCTAACCCATTTCGCATTTGATTTATTTGGACCTTACTAGCAATGCTAATGGGCCACCAAGGCTCAATAGCATTTAAAAGCCATTGAGGGTCCCTTAAATATGAAATTTGGTCATAGAAGGCCCAATAACATTTATAATTATCCCATGGGCCCAAAAATCATGTTAATGGGTCACAAAGGCCCAACAAACATGATTTGAGACTTTTAAGCCCAAAGATTTAAATGTTTACTTGTTTTAGGTATAGTTTGATTATTTGAAAGTTAGATTGAACCATTATTAAATTTGTATCGATACGAGACCGGTCGGTCGTTTTTATCGATGTTGAAATTATACGTATTTTCATATTTCCATTTTCATGAATTGTAGTTTGGTATTTTTATTTGAACTCAAATAACTTAAAAATAAAATAATTGATTCAAAAATCTTGGTTTGAACCCCTTTCATCCCTTCTTTGGAAAATTGACGATTTTAGTCATTTATAAAAAAAAAAGACATTTTAAGCCCTTAAACCATTTTCTTGACACTTTTGACCCAAAGACTTGCTCAAGTGATATTTTTTGTTCAAAACTTATTCCTTGGCAGTTTCAGCTCTTCCAGAAAAAGTATTTTTCGGTTGAAGCCCAAACTTTTGCAACTTTTACAATTTTGGCCCAAAATCCAAAAAATTTACATTTTTTATCCTCTTTGGAAAAGAAAAGCATTTTAACCCTTGAAATAGTTTTGTTTAACTTTGTATCCCCTGTTTTGAGGAATTTATCATTTCAGCCCCTTGAAAATCATGTTTTTCGCAATTTTGGGCTTAATGGGCCGAAAAGCCCAAAAATTGGCCCCATAAGCTACAAATTACATTTCTAGCCCTTTGAAGAGCATAGTATTCATAAAAACATTTATTGTAACTGTTTTGACTCTTTTGGTCCTTAAGAAAACCGTAAATGGCAATTTTTAACCCAAATTTTGTTTATTTGACAAATTAAGCCCAAAACTTGGTTTTGTGTTGAAATATATATATATATATATATATATATATATATATATATATATATATATATATATATATTAATCATAGAGGTGATTGTTCTTGACTTGTTTTAGTGTAATAACTCTTAGAACATGTTTATTCCTCTTAGAGTCATAGATCTCGAATTTCTATTCTTTTTGTTGCACATTTACCACAAACACACATGAAATCACACATAACATACACATACACATAGATCTACACATTTTACTTGTATTCTCCCCCATAAAACACATGAAAACGGAAAATAGAGGGGTATCAACTCACCTTGAGTTTGTGGGTTCGGTTTTGAAGAAGAATGGAAGAAGTTTGATGCTATTCTCGGCCTAGCAAGCTTCTTGGAGGATCTTTGGCTTAGATGTGTTCTCAGATGTAAGATCACGAATTTTGTATGAGTTAAGGAGAGATTTTTGATAAAACAAAGAGTATAGACTATGGATCCAAGCATCAACTTACCTAAGATGATGACTCTTATGGAAAATCCTTCTTGAAAGCTCTTAAATCTCGAAATTTTTGATGATGAAGCAAGAGTGTTCTTTGAGAGTGTTTGAGAGAATTTTGGAAGAGTGTGGGTGTGTGTGATGTCTTCTCGGCCGAAGAAGAAAAGAGAGGGGACAAGAGAGAGTGTGAAGTGATAGATGCTTGGAAGTATGGGATAGTTGCATGGATATTCCATGTATAATTGTGAGGTGGCATGTAAGAAGTCAACTCTTACTCCCTTTGTTTTGTGGTTGGGCAGAGAGAGGTAGAAGGAAGAAAAGAAGTTGGGCCTTTTTGTGCTTAAGCCCATATTATGATCCGATTAGATGATTTTTGGCCCAATTGGTCTGTGGAGAGGGTTCATGGCCCAAGATAAATCAAGGAATGATTTTTATGACCCATTAGGGCTAATTAAGTTTGTTATGGGCCATTAGGGTATTTTATTTCATTCTAGGCCCATTATGGCCCAAAATGTTAAAATAAATGAAAGTGAGTCTAATTAGAGCCCATTTAAGAGTTCTAAGCCCAAAATAGTCAAATTGGAAGCTTAATGGCCTAATAGGCCTAATAAGGAAATCCAAGTCCATAATGGACTTAAACCGGGATTTCTACGGTTTCCAATCTATGTTGACTATTTGAAGTGCTTGTATAGAGTGTTTGATGGAAAATTTGTTGTTATTGAATAAGCATCCTACATGCTTTAACATTTTTGGTTCACAAATGTTATCATTGTTGTAGTTACATGGTATAGAATTCCTAGTTGTGATAGTCCAACTCGACGAGTCCATGCCATGAACTCGACGAGTTAGATCATCTATTTGTAGTTTTTCGAGTTTTTGGCCAGAGTTGATTTAAGATCATTACCACAAACGGCATTGTATCATAAAATTCGATTTTTTCTGATATGTTAGTGATTATCGTCATCCAATTAAAAGGCAATTATCAAATTTTAAGATAATTAGATTATATGATAAGTTGATTATTTGTATTATTTGATTTGAATTGTCTTGCTATATGAGTTGAAATTATGTGAAATTAGTAAAAGATAAATTATATGATTATTTTATTAGTTTAAAATTTTGATCTAAAAGATTTGTAAGAGTTTCAAAATTTGCCTTCAAGTTTTGGAATTCGAAAAGCCTTAATTATGACACATTAAATTCTAAACTCTAGAATTTTAAAGGTGTAAAATTCAACCCTTATGCTATTATAATATTAAAAGTTTAATATTTATATATATGTATAAGACAGTCATTATTACCGTTAGTAGGTCTCAATAGTCATGAAGTTGTTCTATAAGGGAGGTATAAGGAAATTGCTTATAAAATGGCGATTGAATGGGTGTCCACTCTCACCCACCGCTTCCTTTGACTAGTGGAAGATCGTTAACCGAACAGGTAGGATAGGACATTAATTCTCATTAAAAAGTATAATGATAATTTTAAAAGTAACTAAATACTTTTCTAAAATTCCTAATCTTAGTTACTTTAGGAAAATGTGAAAATGGTGTTATTCCATGAAATTGCTCTTTGCATCTTGCCAAGTCGTTAGTGGAGCGTGTGTGGTTAACCGACACACTAATATGGACTAACAACAGTGGTAAAGGGAAACTTGATGTTTGTCATAGATCAACGGAGTATGTGTGGTTAACCGACACATTGATTAGGTGATAAATGACATCAAGAGTACCAAGCAAATTTTTATGGCTATTCAGACCTTGTTTGTGATCCTCGGTATCCTAGTCACAAACTTGAAGGAGGCATAATCGAGATTTAAACATGCCATTGAAAAGTTCAATGAATCTCAAAAGAATCTACGAATTTCAATTCATTAAAAACTTAATCCTAAACTTCATTTTTCAAGGTGGAAATTCGTAAATCGTCATTTACATATATTCAAATATTTTGCAAATGGATTACGGCATTCCTCTTCCGAATTCTAAAATATTGTGTTGGGTCCTAGCCTTAATATCTCATTTTAGTGATATATTTAGGATAATTATCTAATCTAAACTTTGTCTTTATTTTTAGATGTCTTCCAACATTGTTTCAAACCCAAAACCTTCAGGCTCTTTCTCCCTCATGAACTTATGTGGGAGGGTCATATTTGAAGGATCGAACTTCAATGATTGGATTCAGAACATCAGAATGGCCATTTGTTATGAGGACAAAGAGTATGACCTTGATAAAGAGCTTAACTAGATTGATGAATCTACTGCCACTCTTGAACATATAGCTAAGTATAGGGCTCATATAAGTCATTTGTGTTGGGTTCACGTGACTAAATTTGAATATCATCACCATGAATATACATGAATCATAACATAAACATCACCATGCATTAATATAATACAACTGACACTGTTCACATTAAGTACATTGTTTTAACAGTACAAATCCATAACATAAGAAGTTGATAGTTTTTCAAAAGCACAACGCACAAACATACTTGATACTACTCCTCAGCCTATCTGTTACCTGAGAATACAAGTTATTTTGAAAACATTCAACATATGGAATGTTGGTGAGTTCATAAGTAGGTTTGATGTGAAAATGTTTTGTGCAGTTTGTAAGAAAACAACCCAGAAAATCCGAAACTTTCTGAAAAGACCATTGTTTATATAAAAGTGTGAAGATCCGTAAATATATGCATGATGATTTCCAAACATGTATAGTTGAAAAACTTTGTATTAAAAGTACCAGTAAAAAAAATGTTGACCTTCCCCGGAAAACCCGATGTTTTACGATAACAAAATATCATATAACTGTTCGAATTGTTATTCCATCAGGTGAATGATTTTGATTTACCTTGATTACTTGATTAATATTGAATTTATTTATGTGAGTCGTTATAACCATGCATGATAATGACTAGTTCGTCTGTCTTCGCACTATGGTGAACACCAGAATTGATCTTAAGGTTTTGTCACCCTAGACTGGCTGAGTGTAACTGTAGCGAATAGTTGAGGTGTAGGGGAGTCACCCCCGTACAGATCTATACACAAACTCTCTTTCCCTCCAGTTTGATTGTAACTATAGACTACGACCGACACACGTTGGTGCCACCCGTTCTTACTCAATAAATCCCAACTGAATTTGATTACTATTGATTATCGACATGTATTTGTTTACTTGGATTGACAATCGGCCTAATAAACGAGGAGAAGAGGATTACAAGATCCTACTATTCCCACGTATTAATTATGGCTATTGGTTATACGAAGGACGCGCTGGCCCATTTCGCATTTGATTTAGTTGGACCTTACTAGCAATGCTAATGGGTCACCAAGGCTCAATAGCACTTAAAAGCCATTGAGGGCCCCTTAATTATGAAATTAGGTCATACAGGCCCAATAACATTTATTATTATCCATTGGGCCCCAAAATCATGTTAATGCGTCACAAAGGCCCAACAAACATGATTTGAGACTTTCATGCCCAAAGATTTGAATGTTTACTTGTTTTAGGTATAGTTTGATTGTTGGAAAGTTGGATTGAACCATTATTAAATTTGTATCGGTACGAGACCGGTCAGTCGTTTTTATCGACTTTGAAATTATACGTATTTTCATCTTTCCATTTTCATGAATTGTAGTTTGGTATTTTTATTTGAACTCAAATAACTTAAAAATAAAATAATTGATTCAAAAATCTTGGTTTGAACCCCTTTCATCCCTTCTTTGGTAAAATTGACGATTTTAGTTATTTATAAAAAAAAAAAAAAAAAAAAAAAAAAAAGACATTTTAAGCCCTTAAACCATTTTCTTGACACTTTTGACCCAAAGACTTGCTCAAGTGAAATTTTTTGTTCAAAACTTATTCCTTGCCAGTTTCAGCCCAAACTTTTGCAACTTTTACAATTTTGGCCCAAAATCCAAAAACTTTACATTTTTGATCCTCTTTGGAAAAGAAAAGCATTTTAACCTTTGAAATAGTTTTTTTAACTTTTCATCGCCTGTTTTGAGGAATTTATCATTTCAGCCCCTTGAAAATCATGATTTTCGCAAATTTGGGCTAAATGGGCTGAAAAGCCCAAAAAATGGCCCATTAAGCTACAAATTACATTTCTAGTCCTTTGAAGAGCATAATATTCATAGAAACATTTATTGTAACTGTTTTGACTCTTTTGATCCTTAAGAAAACCGTAAATGGCAATTTTTAACCCAACTTTTGTTTATTTGACAAATTAAGCCCAAAATTGGTTTTGTGTTCAAATATGTATATTTTAATCTTAGAGGTGATTTTTCTTGAATTGTTATAGTGTAATAATTCTTAGAACATGTTTATATTCCTCTTAGTGTCATAGATCTCGAATTTCTACTCTTTTTGTTGCACATTTACCACAAATACACATGAAATCACACATAACATACACATACACATAGATCTACACATTTTAATTGTATTGTCCCGCATAAAACACATGAAAACCGAAAATATAGGGGTATGAACTCACCTTGAGTTTGTGGGTTCTGTTTTGAAGAAGAATGGAAGAAGTTTGATGCTATTCTCGGCCTAGCAAGCTTCTTGGAGGATCTTTGGCGTAGATGTGTTCTAAGATGCAAGATCATGAATTTTGTATGAGTTAAGGAGAGATTTTTTATAAAATAAAGAGTCTAGACTATGGCTCCAAGTATCAACTTACCTAAGATGATGACTCTTATGAAAAATCCTTCTTGAAAGCTCTTAAATCTTGAAAT
Organism: Lactuca serriola; assembly: GCF_051521515.1. Taxonomy (NCBI): domain Eukaryota; kingdom Viridiplantae; phylum Streptophyta; class Magnoliopsida; order Asterales; family Asteraceae; genus Lactuca; species Lactuca serriola. Next base: position 156,868,547 of record NC_136415.1, read on the forward strand.
TTTTGATGAAGAAGCAAGAGTGTTCTTGGAGAGTGTTTGAGAGAATTTTTGAAGAGTGTGGGTGTGTGTGATGTGTCTCGGCCGAAGAAGAAAAGAGAGGGGAGAAGAGAGAGTGTGAAGTGATAGATGCTTGGAAGTATGAGATAGTTGCATGGATATCCTATGTATAATTGTGAGGTGGCATGTAAAAAGTCAACTCTTCCTCCCTTTGTTTTGTGGTTGGGCCGAGAGAGGTAGAAAGAAGAACAGAAGTTGGGCCTTTTTGTGCTTAAGCCTATATTATGATCCAATTAGATGATTTTTGGCCCAATTGGTCTTTGGAGAGGGTTCACGGCCCAAAATAAATCAAGGAATGGTTTTTATGGCCCATTAGGGCTAATTAAGTTTTTTATGGGCCATTAGGGTATTTTATTTCATTCTAGGCCCATTATGGCCCAAAATGTTAAAATAAATGAAAGTGGGTATAATTAGAGCCCATTTAAGAGTTCTAAGCCCAAAATATTCAAATTGGAAGCTTATTGGCCTAATAGGCCTAATAAGGAAATCCTAGTCCATAATGGACTTAAACCGGGATTTTTACGGTTTCCAATCTTTGTTGACTATTTGATGTACTTGCATAGAGTGTTTGATGAAAAATTAGTTGTTATTGAATAAGCATCATACATGCTTTAGCATTTTTGGTTTACAAATGTTATGATTGTTGTAGTTACATGGTATAGAATTCCTAGTTGTGACAGTCCAACTCGACGATTCCATGCCATGAACTCGACGAGTTAGATCATCTATTTGTAGTTTTTCGAGTTTTTGGCTAGAGTTGATTTAAGATCATTACCACAAACTGCTTTGTATCATAAAATTTGATTTTTTTTGATATGGTAGTGATTATCCTCATCTAATTAAAAGACAATTATCAAATTTTAAGATAATTAGATTATATGTTAAGTTGATTATTTGTATTATTTGATTTGAATTGTCTTGATATATGAGTTGAAATTAGGTGAAATTAGTAAGAGATAAATTATATGATTATTTTATTAGTTTAAAATTTTGATCTAAAAGATTTGAAAGAGTTTCAAAATTTGCCTTCAAGTTTTTGGAATTTGAAAAGCCTTAATTATGACACATTAAATTTTAAACTCTAGAATTCTAAAGGTGTAAAATTCAACCCTTATGCTATTATAATATTAAAAGCTTAATATTTGTATATATATATATATATATATATATATATATATATATATATATATATATATATATATATATATATATGTATAAGACAGTTAGTATTACCATTAGTAGGTCTCAATAGTCGTGAAGCTGTTCTATAAGGGGGGTATAAGGAAATTGCTTATAAAATGGCGATTGAATGGGTGTCCACTCTCACCCACCGCTTTGTTAACTAGTGTAAGATCGTTAACCGAACGGGTAGGATAGGACATTAATTCTCATCAAAAAGTATAATGGTAATTATAAAAGTAACTAAATATTTTTCTAAAATTCCTAATCTTAGTTACTTTAGGAAAATGTGAAAATGGTGTTATTCCATGAAATTGCTCTTTGCATCATGCCAAGTCGTTAGTGGAGCGTGTGTGGTTAACCGACACACTAACATGGACTAACAAGGGTGGTAAAGGGTAACTTGATGTTTGTCATAGATCAACGAAGTGTGTGTGGTTAACCGAGACATTGATTAGGTGATAAATGACATCAAGAGTACCAAGCAAATTTTTATTGTTATTCAGACCTTGTTTGTGATCCTCGGTATCCCAGTCACAAACTTGAAGGGGGATAATCGAGATTTAAACATGCCATTGAAAAGTTCAATGAATATCAAAAGAATCTAGGAATTTCAATTCATTAAAAACTTATTCCTAAACTTCATTTTTCATGGTGGAAATTGGTAAATCGTCATTTACCTACCTTCAAATATTTTGCAATAGGATTACGGCGTCCCTCATCCGAATTGTATAATATTGTGTTGGGTCCTAGCCTTAATATTTCATTTGAGTGATATATTAAGGATAATTATCTAATATAAACTTTTTCTTTATTTTTAGATGTTTTTCAACATTTCTTCAAACCCAAAACCTTCAGGCTCTTTCTCCGTCATTAACTTATGTGGGAGGGTCATATTTGAAGGATCGAACTTCAATGATTGGATTCGGAACAACATAATGGCCATTCGTTATGAGGACAAAGAGTATGACCTAGATAAAGAGCTTAAATAGATTGATGAATCTACTGCCACTCCTGAACATATAGCTGAGTATAGGGCTCATATATGTCATTCGTGTTGGGTTCACGTGACTAAATTTGAATATCATCACAATGAATATACATGAATCATAACATAAACATCACCATGCATTAATATAATACAACTGACACTGTTCACATCAAGTATATTGTTTTAACATTACAAATCCATAACATAAGAAGTTGATAGTTTTTCAAAAGCACAACGCACAAACATACTTGATACTACTCCTCAGCCTATCTGTTACCTGAGAATACAAATTATTTTGAAAACAGTCAACATATGGAATGTTGGTGAGTTCATAAGCAAGTTTGATGTCAAAATGTTTTATGCAGTTTGTAAGAAAACAACCTAGAAAATCCGACACTTTCTGAAAAGACCATTGTTTATATAAAAGTGTAAAGATCCGTAAATATATGCATGATGATTTCCAAACGTGTATAGTTGAAAAACTTTGTATTAAAAGTACTAGTAAAAAAATGTTGAACTTCCCCGGAAAACCCGATGTTTTACGATAACAAAATATCATATAACTATTCGAATTGTTATTCCATCAGGTGAATGATTTTGATTTACCTTGATTACTTGATTAATATTGGATTTATTTATGTGAGTCGTTATAACCATGCATGATAATGACTAGTTCGTTTGTCTTGGCACTATGGTGAACGCCGGAATTGATCTTAAGGTTTTGTCACCCTAGACTGGCCGAGTCTAACTGTAGCGAATAGTTGAGGTGTGGGGGAGTCATCCCCGTACAGATCTATACACAAACTCTCCCTCTCCCTACAGGAGACTTTGATTATAACTACAGACTACGACCGACACACGTTGGTGCCACCCGTTATTACTCACTAAATCCTAATTGAATTTGATTACTATTAATGATTGACCTGTATTTGTTTGTATGGATTGACGATAGGCCTAATAAACGAGGAGAAGAGGATTACAAGATCCAACTATTCCTGCGTATTATTTATGGGTATTGGTTATACGAAGGACGCGCTGGCCATTTCGCATTTGATTTACTCGGACCTTACTAGCAATGATAATGGGCCACCAAGGACTAATAGTACTTAAAAGCCATTGAGGTCCCTTAAATATGAAATTGGGTCATAGAAGGCCCAATAACATTTGTTAGTATCCATTGGGCCCAAAAATCATGTTAATGGGTCACAAAGGCCTAACAAGCATGATTTGAGACATTCAAGCCCAAAGATTTGAATGTTTACTTGTTTTAGGTATAGTTTGATTGTTGGAAAGTTTGATTGAGCCATTATTAAATTTGTATCGGTACGAGACCGGTCGTTGTTTTTATCGACATTGAAATTATACGTATTTTCATCTTTCCATTTTCATGAATTGTAGTTTGGTATTTTTATTTTAACTCAAATAACTTAAAAATAAAATAATTGATTCAAAAATCTTGGTTTCAATCCCTTTCATCCCTTCTTTGGTAAAATTGACGATTTTAGTCCTTTATAAAAAAAAAGACATTTTAAGCCCTTAAACCATTTTCTTGACACTTTTGACCCAAAGACTTGCTCAAGTGATATTTTTTATTCAAAACTTATTCCTTGGCAGTTTCAGCGCTTCCAGAAAAAAGTATTTTTCCGTTGAAGCCCAAACTTTTGCAGCTTTTAGAATTTTGGCCCAAAATCCAAAAACTTTACATTTTTTATCCTCTTTGGAAAAGAAAAGCATTTTAACCCTTGAAATAGTTTTGTTTAACTTCGTATCCCCTATTTTGAGGAATTTATCATTTCAGCCACTTGAAAATCACGTTTTCGCAATTTTGGACTTAATGGGTCGAAAAGCCCAAAAATTGGCCCCTTAAGCTACAAATTACATTTCTAGCCCTTTAAAGAGCATAATATTCATAAAAACATTTATTGTAACTGTTTTGACTCTTTTAGTCCTTAAGAAAACCGTAAATGGCAGTTTTTGCCCCAACTTTTGTTTATTTGACAAATTAAGCCCAAAAATTGGTTTTGTGTTCAAATATGTATATTTTAATCTTAGAGGTGATTTTTCTTGAATTGTTATAGTGTAATAATTCTTAGAACATGTTTATATTCCCCTTAGAGTCATAGATCTCGAATTTCTATTCTTTTTGTTTCACATTTACCACAAAAACGCATGAAATCACACATAACATACACATACACATAGATATACACATTTTACTTGTATTCTCCCCCATAAAACTCATTAAAACCGAAAATAGAGGGGTATGAACTCACCTTGAGTTTGTGGGTTCGGTTTTGAAGAAGAATGGAAGAAGTTTGATGCTATTCTCGGCCTAGCAAGCTTCTTGGAGGATCTTTGGCTTAGATGTGTTCTAAGATGCAAGATCATGAATTTTGTATGAGTTAAGGAGAGATTTTTGATAAAACAAAGAGTATAGACTATGGATCCAAGCATCAACTTACCTAAGATGATGACTCTTATGGAAAATCCTTCTTGAAAGCTCTTAAATCTCGAAATTTTTTATGAAGAAGCAAGAGTGTTCTTTGAGAGTGTTTGAGAGAATTTTGGAAGAGTGTGGGTGTGTGTGATGTGTTCTCGGCTGAAGAAGAAAAGAGAGGGGAGAAGAGAGAGTGTGAAGTGATAGATACTTGGAAGTATGGGATAGTTGCATGGATATCCCATGTATAATTGGGAGGTGGCATGTAAAAAGTCGACTCTTACTCCCTTTGTTTTGTGGTTGGGCCGAGAGAGGTAGAAGGAAGAAAAGAAGTTGGGCCTTTTTGTGCTTAAGCCCATATTATGATCCGATTAGATGATTTTTGGCCCAATTGGTCTTTGGAGAGGGTTCATGGCCCAAGATAAATCAAGGAATGATTTTTCTGACCCATTAGGGCTAATTAATTTTGTTATGGCCCATTAGGGTATTTTATTTCATTCTAGGCCCATTATGGCCAAAAATGTTAAAATAAATGAAATTGGGTCTAATTAGAGCCCATTTAAGAGTTCTAAGCCCAAAATAGTCAAATTGGAAGCTTATTAGCCTAATAGGCCCAATAAGGATATCCTAGTCCATAATGGACTTAAACCGGGATTTCTAGGGTTTCCAATCTTTGTTGACTATTTGAGGTGCTTGCATAGAGTGTTTGATGGAAAATTTGTTGTTATTGAATATGCATCATACATGCTTTCACATTTTTGGTTCACAAATGTTATCATTGTTGTAGTTACATTGTTGAATTAAGATCATTACCACAAACCGCTTTGTATATTAAAAGCTTAATACTTATATATGTATAAGACAGTCAGTATTACCGTTAGTAGGCCTCATTCACTACTAGAAAAACAGCCTTTTACGACGCCCATTGTGCGTCGTAAAACGCTCAGACGACGCACAAATGCGCGTCAAGGAAGGCCCTGTCATAATGAGAGGCGACGCGCTTTTGCGCGTCCTCTATAGACGATGCGCATTTACGACGCGCATTTATGACACGCAACGTGTATGATTAAAGTGGCTGTCAAGAAAGGCCATGTCATAAATGAAGATGACACACATTTTTGCGTATCGTAATTTTAAATTTTTTTAAAAAAAAATTATTTATTGATTTTCTAATTTTCAAATTAAATTTGCATTTCATGTCTCATAATTGAAAATCAAATACCATATACAAAAATACAATACATTGCACAAAATTTAATGTCATAAAAATAATAATTCCAATAGTAGACAAACGGATAAATCTCAAAGGTTTCAAAAATATGTTTTTCTTCTAATAGAAGTTATACACAAGAAAGTACTGAATTTGCTATTGAACTATCTTTCCATTGCTAAACTCCATCAAGAAAACAAAACCATCAACCACCATTAAATAAACCTGAAGACAATTTTATGATTTATTTTTCAGAACATGGTGTTAATCTTCTTCAACATCTCAACCATATCTTCTCCTGACTTGAAATTTTGTCATGATCTATTAGGAGATTTATAATCCAAATCGTACTTTGTACCTAATACAAGAAAAGAAATAAGTATAAATGTCAACTAATCAATCACATTCATCCTTCTCAAGACTAAACACAACATAATCAAAAACATTTTTCATATTATTATAATAAAAACATAAGGTTTCTCCTTTATGATATGAAGGAAGTGGTTTGCTACATGATATTTGTGAGCAAGGCATCCAAGACTAGGGTTTACGAGGCCAAATGTTAGTCCACTAATAAGAGCTGCATCAAGTTAATTAAGAAACCAAGTATTAGTGAGATTAATGATTCAGTGAAGTTAATAAAAGTTCATTGAAGCTACATAAAAGCTTCAAGTTTGTCTTTTTTCCAGACCCTTTCTTCTAGTATTTTGTAAAACAATGTTGTAGATACAGAAATAATCCAGTTACACTAAAAGATGAGATCACCATATACAAGCAACTTATAAAGTTATAATATGAACTGATTAAACTATACAAAATAGGGAAAAATCAATGCTTATTTGTGCTATGTAAGGTTTGTTAAATCTCAGGAAAAAAGGATAAAGAAACAAAAGGAAACTTGCATGTATTTGTTGTTTAGAGTGAGGACATACAGAAAAAATCACCTGTAAGAACATCTATGAACATACAGAACAAAAAATCACCTGTAAGTATTCCTGCATTACTGTCTTTGCTCTATCTGACATGGAATGTTGTCTTCCGAGAGTTGGGCGTATCATTGGCACGACTGCACTTGATGGAACATCTCTGAACCAAAAATCGCCTGTAAGAACTATGATCATTATAGCCATGAACAAATATCCCCACTCATCCTTCCAATATTAGGTACTTAGTAATCACCTGTAAGGGAGAGTGGCACATGGCGTAAATAGAATGAGGTAAACATTCTTCCACCAAAGGGTGAGTACATGGAAGAAAAGCAAAAAGGCTATTGATATCTTCATCAGATTGGAATAAAGAAACAGGGGTATTTTCTGAATTCTGTGACATGGTTGATGTGTCAAGATACATGATGATTGATGCTACCTCATCTTGTAAAGAATGGGATGATGTGTGATTGTAGAGAAGATTGACTAATGGAGTTACAGAACCCTGTGTGATCATTTGGGTGCTTTTTTTTCTAAGGTTGAGAGATTACAAAGTGCTTTAGCTACTGTTTCTTTCATTCTAGGGTTTACATGTTAAACTGAGTCAAGAATGGTCGAGTGCACCTTTGTCAAATAAAGATGATTTGTTTTGATCTGTGAATTCCATTTCTGCTACTGTTGTCACCATGCTCATCTTCACTTCTTCAGAACACGTGAAAAAAAATGTCTCAATGATACTGAAGATATTATAATAAAAGGCTTTGTATAAATTAATACCTGAAGATAGTCGATGAAGGAAATGTGTAAAGTAATTTGCTTTTGCCATTTGGATGACATTTTGATCAAAGGAAGAAAGAGAATCCAAAAGCTTCTGTGCATTATTGGCAGCTTGAGTGTCTTCACTGCTGGACATGGTGACAAAAAGAAGAATGCATCCCTGAACATTTCCAATGTGATTTCTTAAAGCTTCATTTCTTGATAATTCCAAAAGCAATTTTAACTGCTAACTTTCCTTCAGCAATTTTACGCCCAAGTGAACGAATTATAGATTCAATCACACAAGGCTCGATATATATAGCTTAGCAATAAGCATGCTCAACCAATACATGCATTGGCAAATTTCGAACCGTAACCCGTACGACAATTTTTTATTTGACCCTTTATAAATTAAATAACAAATATAACTCGTGTCCATTTACTGGTCAAATCTACTACATCTAAGAAAATTCAACAAGTGGGTCACTAATACACTAGTTAAGATATCTAAGTAGTATTGTAGTTTGGAAAGTAGTGGCACCATACTCTTGAGTCTTGACACAATTCTTTAATAGATGCATTTATTTCTTTATTAGTAGGATTGAAAGGTAGGCTATTATTTTTACCTTTAGATCCTGGAACTGTATCCGTCCCATAGAAGGCCAAGATGAGGGTGGTCTATTGTCCTCCACAATTGCTGGTAGCTCTGATGGAATGTTCATGAACTGTTTGATCCGTTCTACTAAAATCACATAATTGGCTAAGCTACAATGCCATCTAGTCAAGAACACTTAGGTACCCGTCAGTGTCAGTGTCAGTGCATAAGAAAGAGATAGCCCAACCAAACTTGTACAAATATTCAACTATCGAGTTAATATATATGTAATGTTGTCTTCAAATGAATATGAAGAAAAGTGGGAAGTGGAAATCACAAACCTGGAGGCACAAAACCCTTTGCTTTTAAGAGTCACCACTTCTCCCACAACAACCATGTTAATCACAATCCCATCTACATTATTCAAGAACATAACTTTCACTTAAGATATTATTTTTATATAATTATTAATTAATAAGTAAAATGTATTAAACAAAAAGCTATGGAAAAAACTTGTAGCCAAATAAGTTGTCATTCGCCTCATATATATTCCTGATAAATATCAAATAACGTTTATTAAACAAAATCTGTACAAAAAAAACTAGTTTATATGATTATATCATGGTATAATTTTCTAAGAGTACCTTTTTTGTTGGGAGTTCATAGTTTATAACAACACTACAGCTGATGGATGATTCTCTTGAAGCAAGAAGACAAGCATTAGTTGCAACTATCATATGAGATTTTTGTTCTTCCTTTTCATCTACAGATTGAATGGCTGCTGAATTTTGATTCCATTTTATTGTTGCATAACGAAATTTATCTAGAATCAATGCACATTCAGCTTTAGTAAGGTCACTGTACTAAGAAGAAAAGGTTTAGAAAATGATGATAGAATGTAAATTATTGACCTTGAATGCAAAGATCATAAGAGAAACGGGTAAATGAAATACCAGAGGTGTAACAAAGATGTAAGAGATGTTGGAGATGGAAGAACAAACGGCATCAAGCTCATCACGTGTGCTGCAACAAACCACCATTGATAATACTATCATTATTTTATACATTTTTATCCTTTTGGACTTGTAGAACACCCCTCATTACTCATTGATAACTTAATTAGTTTAGGAGTTAAAGACAAATACTATCATTATTTTATACATCTTCACGTATTTTGTATTCCCTTTACCTCTCTCTTTTAGCCCTATCTTGCTCTACGTCCCTTTCATATCTTTCCAATTCCCTTTCCTTTTCACGTTTCAGGTCTCTCTCACGTTCTCTGCTTCTTCTACTGCTTCTATCAGGTGAAGTTGTTTCAGGTTTCTCACTGTTGTTTCTCCACATTCCTCTCTTCTATCAAGTTTCAAGAATTAGGACAAAAAATTTCGTTTCTTTTGTATATATGTTGAGAGATTTACAGTGAGAATGTGAAATAGATGATGGTACAAGCTCGATTTCCACCAGGTGCTAATAGCCTTCAAAAACACATGCATTTGGTTACTCCCATGAGTACGGATTCACCTGAGAGAAGAAACAGAAAGGCACCAACGCCATAGCATGTTGCTACATCTGAATCATACACGTAGTAATTGGAATTTGTTGCATTATCTGTGTGAAGGTTCATAGCAGCTTTAGTGTTTAAAATCCTAGATCTTATGAAGTAGAAGAATGGAATTGAAATAACAAACTCATTTAGAAAGCCAGCATATATAATCGCCGCTAAACATGATAAAATCAATGTGAATAGAGTAATCGAGCAGAAAAACCTAGCTTACAGATGAAATCAACATAAATAGTTCAAATTTAGATGAGAGAAAGAGAAAGTGCAGTGCTACGGTAGCGTTCGGTGGAAATGGCGAAACCAAAAGAAACTAAGCATAAGATCATAACTAGAGGATGAACTAGGGATGAGCCTTTTCCTTATCCCATCTTTCTTGTGTTGTTGCTGCTTCTTGGTTGTTTGTAGAGAGAGAAAGAGTGGAGTTAAAAGGGTGCGCACTTGTGAGGTCCAGAGCATAATAGCCCTAGTTCTTCTTTGATATTGAGGACAAGAAAAACCTTAAAATTGCCGGTGTTTCGAGTTTGAGGAGTCGTAGACCCCCAATCGCCGACTCCATGAAATATATTGTGAGGTTCGATTTTTGGGGAAGGCGGGGTACTTGAATTTTTTGGGGATTTGGTTCCCCCCGTAAGTTGCAATAAAGAGGGACGCACGAATTAAAATTTTATATAACATCTCTACACGACGCCCACTTAAATTTAGGTGCCTTCTGTGTTTTTAATTTTTTTTTCGTTGGACATTAATTTTAGGGCATGCACAAATGCGTGACCTCTATCCTTCAAATTTTGCAAAACTGACATTATTTTTTAGAGCGCGCATAAATGCGCGTCCTCTATCAGCAAGTGTCATTGTTTGCGTGTCATTAAAGGGCTGTGTTTCTAGTAGTGATTCATGAAGCTGGTCTATAAGGGGGTATAAGGAAATTGCCTATAAAATGGCGATTGAATTGGTATCCACTCTCACACACTACTTCCTTGACTAGTGGAAGATCGTTAACCGAATGGGTAGGATAGGACATTAATTCTCATTAAAAAGTATAATGATAATTAAAAAAGTAACTAAATATTTTTCTAAAATTCCTAATCTTAGTTACTTTAGAAAAATGTGAAAATGGTGTTATTCCATGAAATTGCTCTTTGCATATTGCCAAGTCGTTAGTGGAGCGTGTGTGGTTAACCGACAAACTAATATGGACTAACAAGGGTGGCAAAGGGTAACATGATGTTTTTCATAGATCAATGGAGCGTGTGAGGTTAACCAACACATTGATTAGGTGATAAATGACATCAAGAGTACCAAGCAAATTTTTATGGTTATTCAGACTTTGTTTCTGATCCTCGGTATCCCAATCACAAACTTGAAGGGCATAATCGAGATTTAAACATGCCATTGAAAAGTTCAATGAATCTCAAAAGAATCTAGAAATTTCAATTCATTAAAAACTTAATCCTAAACTTCATTTTTCATGGTGGAAATTGATAAATCGTCTTTTACCTACCTTCAAATATTTTGCAATTGGATTACGGCATCCCTCTTCCAAATTCTAAAATATTGTGTTGGTTCCTAGCCTTAATATTTCATTTCAGTGATATATTAAGCATAATTATCTTATCTAAACTTTGTCTTTATTTTAGATGTCTTCCAACATTGCTTCAAACCCAAACCCTTCAGGCTCTTTCTCCCTCATGAACTTATGTGGGAGGGTAATATTTGAAGGATCGAACTTCAATGATTGGATTCAGAACATCATAATGGCCATTCGTTATGAGGACCAAGAGTATGACCTATATAAAGAGCTTAAATAGATTAATGAATCTACTGCCACTCCTGAACATATAGCTGAGTATAGGGCTCATGAAAAGGACGCAACAAAGGTGTCGTGCATCGTGATAGCCACTATGACTCGTAAGCTTCAAAATTCTTATAAGGACTTCTTCGCTTTCGAAATGCACCAAGACTTGATGGAAAGATACCATCAAAGTGCCCGACAGGAAAGGTATGAAATCAGTTCATCCATGATAACAACAAAAATGAAGGATGGATAGTCTATCACAACCCACTTGCAATGGATGCAAAGGTTTGTGGACCATTTGTTGAAGTTGAATGTCAACTTCGATGAAGAGTTGGATATTGAAATTATCTTACACTCTTTACCTTCTTGTAATGATCAGTTCCATATGACTTATCATATGAACAACGAGGAAGTTACTCTAAGAAAGCTTCAAGGCCTTCTCAGAACTGCTGAAAGTAGTTTGAAAGGCAAGTCTATTGTATCCACTCCTACTGCTGCCCCAGTCCTGGCAGTTGGACATGGGAAAGGAAAGAAAAGGAAAGCTCCATTCAAGAGTCGCAAGGGAAATTCGAATGATGGATCGTTTTCTAGTGGGTCCAAAGGTGGTTCTGTTGCTCCCTCATCCAATCCAAAAGAACCAGAGTGCTTCTATTGTTATGAAAAAATGCACTGTAAATGAAGCTGCCCTAAATACTTACAGGACATTAAGGATGGGAAGATAAAGCCCACCTTCGCAGGTATTTATACTATTCAATCTAACAACTCATCACATGCTAACTCTTGGGTCCTTGATACAGGATGTGGTTTTCACATTTGTTCTGATTTGCATGGTCTAAAAAGAAGTAGGGATCTGGAGCACGGGAAGATGAACGTGATCGTGGGGAATAGGAAAGCGTCGTCTGTCACCAAGATTAGAGTTTATTCTTTATTTCTTAGTAATGAGTTAGGTTTAGAGTTGAATAATTGTTGCTACTCGTCAGATATGGCGAGAAACTTTATTTATTTTCATGGTTTGCATAAACAAGGTTTTTTATTTTCATTTAATAATGAAATTGGTTCTACAAATGCTTTCTATAATGACAAGTTTTATATTAATAATTTCCTTGTAATGGTAGATATGAAACTGTGATGGTTGTAGACAACTTAGGAAAAATTGTATTGCATATTGATTCGTCCAATGGTTTCGACAAGGCATGCTTGTGGTGTTGTCGTATTATACATGTTAACAAGAAGCGCATAGCCCAACTCCAAAAGGATGGAGTGTTGGATTCATTTGAATTGAATTCAGATGATACGTGCAAATCTTGTTTTCTAGGAAAGATGACCAAGTCACCTTTCACTGGTACTTGTGAAAGAGGTGAGGGTTTGTTGGATCTCATACACACCGATGTGTGTGGACCCTTCAGATCCGCCACAAGGGATGCTAACCGCTTCTATGTAACCTTTACCGATGATTATAGTAGATGTGGATATGTCTACTTTATCAAGAACAAGTTGGAAACCTTTGAAAAGTTCAAAGAGTTTAACCAAGAAGTGTAGAATCAATTGGGCAGGAAGATAAAGATGCTCCGATCCGATCGTGATGGTGAGTATCTTAGTATTGATTTCCATGACTATCTTATGGAATTTGGAATTGTTTCACAATTGACGCCACCTAGGACACCGCAGCTGAATGGTGTGGCTGAGAGGCGCAACAGAACCTTGTTGGACGTGGTTCGTTCCGTGATGAGTCGAGCTTCGTTACCTATCTCATTTTGGGGGTATGCCTTAAAGATTGCCACCCATATCCTTAATCTAGTCCCAACTAAGAAGGTTGCCAAAGCACCTCACGAAATGCAGACAGGGAATGTTCCTTCATTAGCGCATATCAAGGTCTGGGATTGCAAGGCTTTTGTAAGACAAGAGACTCACGATAAGCTTGAACCTCACAGTGAGCGTTGTATTTTCATCGGCTACCCACAAAAATCCTTTAGATATTTGTTCTATAGACCTAGTGAGAATGTGGTCTTCGTAGCGTGTAGGGGTTTCTTTCGTGAAAGAGAAATCATATGCCAAGAGGATAGTGGGAGGCAAATTGTAACATCCATAAAATTTTAGCCAATTTAAAACATTTTAATCCATTCAAAAACCATTAACTTAATACAAATTGTTTTCAAAACAGTTTTAAACATCAGAGTATCCCCGGAACCAAATCACAAAATCATGAAATATGAGGAGCGGTACGATCACGCCTTTGTCTTGCCACGATCACCTGATGTACCTGAAACAATAAACTGAAACCGTAAGCTCGAAAGCTTAGTGAGTTCTCCCAAAATACCCATACACACATAACCATACACATACAGCAATAAAAAGCATAAAATGGGTCTGGTCAACCATAATGTTGGAATACCCCTGGCCCTCAACCGTAGGGTTGGAATACCAACATACCACGAGTCCAATCATCCTACCAGGATGGTATACTCTCGGCCCATAACCATCAGGTTGGAATGCCTACACTCCTACACGTACAACAACTACTATTATGGGTCTAATCATCCCTCGGGATGGAATACCCCAGGCCCTCAACCTTCGGGTTGGAATGCCAACCTACTACGAGTCCAATCATCCTACTGGTATGGTATACTCCTGGCCCACAACCATCGGGTTGGAATACATAAATACTATGAGTCCAATCATCTTACCTGAATGGAATACTCCTGGCCCACAACCATCGGGTTGGAAGGCCCACACACTAACAAACATTTTCACTTACCAGATAATGACATAATAGTCCACATAAACTACGTACTAGGTCCCTATGATCCTACCGGGATGGAATACCCTCTACAACTGCTCAAACATGCGCACATATCACAGGTAATCTCCAACCAACATACAGACAGTTCGGCCAACTACAGGTCACTAAGCATAGCCACATCCAGTCTACCAGGATGCCGATCTAACCAGCCATACTAGCATATAATCATTCATCCTAGCAGAATACCAAACTAACATATCACAACAGGAATTAGTTAAATAACTATTCAATGGGCCAACCTTGGTGCCTTAGACCCTTGGTATAATGAGGATAACTCACCTTGCAACTGCCGAAATCCTACAAATCTCTGACCGCTGACTCATTGGGAATCCCAACTATCACACGATAATCACTAAGTTCGAATCCAACATGACTTTCTAGGCCAAGTGCCCTCCCACTCATTAAATCCATTTTCCTTTTACTGGTCCAAGTCCCAAAACCAAGTCTTTATGCAAAGCCCAATATTAGCCCAATTTACTAAATTGGGCCCATCTTTCTAATCGGGCCTCGATCCAAGGTCCATAATAATTATTGGGCCCAAATTACTCAATCTATGCTGTTCAGTCATGGCCCAAGCCCAACTAGCCCATAAACAGCCCAATACTTCAAGGGCCAAATTCGAAAACCCAATAGAGGGCGTACTCCTTTGGTACGCGGGGCGTACATCGGTTAGTTGACTGGAAAGCGGGTCGCTGAGCCACTACGTTGGGCGTTCTCTAATTTACGCTTGGCGTATGCGCGTCTGTACCAAAATCCTTCTATGTGCTTAATGGCTTAAGTAGTTAAGCCTATATGCCAGAACCAGTGACAAAAAGGGCCTAGGACTCATAAAGTCTCAAACTTTATCTTGTTTAACGTCCATAAAGCTCTTAACCCAAGCTCTTAACCCATTAAAACCTTCCTACTTCATACATGGGACAACCAAAGCCATTGGGAACTAATTTTTCTCATTTAAGACCTCTCCTATGGTCTGAAAGGACAACTTATCTTAACCAAAACACATCATGCATCATAATGAGGGTTTTTGGAACAAGAATGGTGTCAAAACTTCACAACACTTAGATCTACACAAAATAGATGTCAAGCAAGAAGCTTTATACCTTTAGGATCTCTTTAACCACCAAAAAACTTCAGATCTACATGTTGGCCTTCTTCCTCCACTCACTAGATGCAACACCTTCTTCTCAAAACACTCCAAATTCACTTCAATATCTCACACACTCAAGAAGTTGGCTAGGGTTTGGGGGAAAATGTCTCTAAACAGTGGAGGCTAAGGTAAGGGAGGGTTATGAGCTCTTAAAGTTGTTTAAATAGCCTTCACACTCAAAGAATTAGGGTTTCTGGATGTTAGGCGTACGCTATGAGGCTCCGCGTTCACTTTCCTTCATACGCTGGGCGTAACTCAGCTTACGCTGGGCGTACCCAGCCAAACACGTACATGCATACTTAGCATGCATGGGACCCCTTTGCCAACTTTTTCCCTTAGGGACCATTGATGCCAATAATTTCAAATTACAATATCTGCTTTACCCTAAGTCTGTTCCAGACAAACTTTATATCCACGTAAAGGTGGCGAGAAGTCCTACGCTTCTAGCAACACACCCCGGTCCGAAATCTTCTCGAATGAAACCCATTTCCCATAAAAGACCGAAACACCCTTACTCTTGATCTCGGGAATCCATAAATAAATACTTTTAGAACAGGGCGACCGACTACAAGTCACTAAGCATAGCCACATCCAGTCTACCAGAATACCGATCTAACCAGCCATACTAGCATATAATCATTCATCCTAGCAGAATACCAAATAAAATATCACAACAGCAATTACTCAAATAACAATTCAAAGGGCCGTCCTTGGTGCCTTAGACCCTTGGTATAGTGAGGATAACTCACCTTGCAACTACCAAAATCAAGCAAATCTCTGACTGCTGACTCACTGGAAATCCAAATTAACACATGATAATCACCAAGTTAGAATCCATCATGACTTTCTAGGCCAAGTGCCCTAACCACTCATTAAATCCATTTTCCTTTTATTGGGCCAATTCCTTATGCAAAGACCAATATTGGCCCAATTTACAAAATTGGGCCCATCTTTCAAATCGGGTCTAGATCCAAGGTCCATAATAATTATTGGGTCTAAATTACCCCATCTATACTGTACAGTCACGACCCAAGCCCAACTAGCCCATAAACAGCCGAATACTTCAAGGCCCAAATTTGAAAACCCAACAGACGGCGTATGATGGGCGTACTCCTGTCGTACGCGGGGCGTACGTCAGCTCGTTGACTGGAAAGTCGGTCGCTGACCCACTACGCTGGGCGTTCTCTAATTTACGCTGGGCGTATGCGCGTCTATACCAAAATCCTTCCATGTGCTTAATGGCTTAAGCACTTAAGCCCATATGCCAGATCCAGTGATAAAAAGGGCCTATGACTCATAAAGTCTCAAACTTTATCTTGTCTAACGTCAATAAAGCTCTTAACCCAAGGTCTTAACCCATTAAGACCTTCCTACTTCATACATGGGACAACCAAAGCCATTGGGACCTCATTTTTCTCACTTAAGACCTCTCCTGTGGTCTGAAAGGAGAACTTATCTTAACCAAAACACATCATGCATCATAATGGGGGGTTTTTGGGACAAGAATGGTGTCAAGACTTCACAACACTTAGATCTACACAAAATAGATGACAGGAAAGAAGCTTTACACCTGTAACGCCCGTAGATCCGGGCTAGTCAATTTAGAGATAATAGGGGTCGAAAACGACTTTTCGACAAGGGATTATTTAGAATAAATAACCTTAACCATGTTTTATAACATGTCTCAAGGGTTTCGTACATATAAAGAACGCTGAAATCCGAGTTATAACCAAAAAGTTATGGGTCGTTGAATTTTTAAGGCAAAACGGCACGACACCGGGAGACGTAAATAGTGAATTTATGATAGAGGACTTTTTAGCCTTAGTGATCTGAATAACAGTTGTAGTATACATTAAACCAAGAACATACAAAAAAAGAATGCCCAAATATGACTTCGTATGAGGAAGTCATGAATTTTCTAAGATTTAGCTTAGTAGTGCACGACCCGAAACTCGAATTTTAGTTCGAGCGGTTTTTGGCTTACGCAACCTAAATGAGAGTTGAAGATCTCATTAATAGGAACTCAATGGTAAAAATAAAGACAAAAACGGAGTCTATATGAAGGAGTTACGAATTCTTCATGGTCATTTAACAGTCTAATCTCCTCCTATTGTGAAATTTAAGATCGGTCAAGAATTAGCCGACAGAGTCAAAATGAAAGTTGTAGATCTTGTTTTTACCTACGCGTGCAAAAAAGAACGTCGAAAACAAAGCTCGTATGCAAAAGTTACAGGGTTTAGAAGTCGGCAGGGTGTTGCTGCAAAAGAGGTGACGTTGCACCACCAGAAAGAGGACACGTGGCACCACTAGAAGGGAGAAACATGCATGAACTCGATGAGTTTGTCCTCTAACTTGGCGAGTCCAGCTGCCAGCCCCCCTATAAATAGAGGTGCCAGCTTCCTCCATTTCTCACACCTTTCCACACTATTCTTTCTCTCTCTAGACTCTCTCTCTCTCTTTAACCCCCAAACCCCCCTAAGCCTAGGTTAACCCCCTAGCACCCGAAGGATGCCCCAAGGCTCCCGTAGCGCTTGATGACTCTGAAGAGAAGAGCCTCCGGCTCAGAAACTCTGCTCCGGCATAGCCCGGTTTCTAAGCAAACCCGCTATAATTGAGTTATACCTACCCTATCTTTAGTATAACTTATGTTTTAATATAGTAAAGTTATTAGGACCTAATAATAAGTATTTAGGATATTATTAAGAGTTATATAAGTGTCTTTATAATGTCTTTTTAACCACTCGCGGTATGGGGGTTTCGGTTTGGAGGGCCGCTTGGGTTGCTGGATTCATAAGTACTTTTATGCCGAAATGATCCTGCCCTCCGGTGTTTCATGTTTGGCCTCGTCTGTATATAGTGGGTGAAAAGTATTGTGTTACCACTTATATAATAGTAATAGTAGCTAGACTATTAGTTAGTCGCGATTAACGTCAGACTAAACCCTAGTGATATTCATACTAGGTTTTGTCGAGGAAATTGTTTAAGAGTAACGAAGTGTTGTCCGAGTGCCGAGTCACCACCTAATCAGGTGAGTGCATAGTTACCTTCATCTTACACATAGATATGAAGTATTTTAATAAAATTACGTGCTATGTGTGCATATTTCTTGAATACTTGTTGTCTATGGTGGTGAAAGATTTGTATACATGTTTTAAATGATGTAAACTGTATAAAGTATTTTATATCTACAAAATATGTTGGGTAAAACATGGGTAGATGAATGATGAGGGATAAAAGCTGAAATAGAGGAACATTAGTAGTATGGACCTATTGCCCTATAGGTAAACATTGGCAGCAATGTACCTAGTACCCTATAAATGAGCACTGGCAGCTACGCCACAACATGTAGATGTTTCAGATCTACGGTAAACGTCCTAGTAGCTACGCTTTAAGGACAACATCGACAACTGCGCCTAATAGAGAGCCTTATGGCCATGACATTAGTGTTTAAAGGTTACTGGCAGAAGCACCTCATAGAAAATGTCACAATTCTGGCAGCTGTTCCTAAGTGATAATATTAGCAATTGCACTTGACCACTTTATCAATAGCAATGATGGACTTCATGTCGTTTCCTTAGAATAATCCTTAGAAATGAATGAACAAGGATTAGTTGATTTTTAGGGTAAATCCTTAAGAAGATAATGGGGATGGGTGATTAGGTTGATTGTTTGATGTTTAAATATATTAATTATTTTACTGTGGGTTGAAAGCCCTATGTACTCACTAACTATCCCAACCTGACCCACTCCAGCTTATTTGTATCACATGTGTCGATACAAAGCTACTTTGCACTAAGAGATATAAAAGAGATGTAGATCACTACTGTAAATGAATGTAAGTTCTGTTTAGGCTTATGTTTTTGTATTGACGATGACATGACAACATTTTGAGAATGAATAAAAATACATTTCTGCGGAAATGTTTTGATAACATATTTAGCATGTTTTTCTAGGAACAAATTCTGCAACATTTTTATTAAGAGAAGTACTCTGATTTTAATAAAGCATAAACAAAATCGGTCTTTTCTGGCCGTGAAAATGAGGATCTCACAATACCTTTAGGAGCTCTTGAACCCCCAGAAAACTTCAGATCTACACGTTGGCCTTCTTCCTCCACTCACTAGATGCAACACCTTTTCTCAAAACACTTCAAATTCACTTCAATAGCTTAAACACTCAAGAAGTTGGCTAGGTTTTGGGGAAAACGTCTCTAAACAGTGGATGCTAAGGTAAGGAAGGGTTATGAGCTCTTAAAGTTGTTTAAATAGCCTTCACACTCAATGAATTAGGATTTCTGGATCTTAGGCATACGATGGGCGTATATCCTATACGCTGGGTGTACGCTATGAGGCTCCGTGTTCACTTTCCTTCATACACTGGGCATAACCCAGCTTACGCTGGGCGTACCCAGCCAAACACGTGCATGCATACTTAGCATGCATGGGACCTCTTTGCCAACTTTTTCCCTTAGGGACCATTGATGCCAATAATTACAAATGACAATATCTCCTTTATCCTAAGTCCGTTCCCGACGAACTTTATATCCACGTAAAGGTGGCGAGAAGCCCTACGCTTCTAGCAACACACCTCGGTCCGAAACCTTCTCGAATGAAACCCATTGCCCATTAAAGACCGAAAATCCCTTACTCTTGATCTCGGGAATCCATAAATAAATACTTTTAGAATAGGGCGTCACACAAATTGACCTTGAAGAGCTTCAAGAGTTAAGCGATGAAGGAACCTCTAACACTAGCAATCAACCTGCGGATGAGACTCTTGTTGAACCAGTTGACGAGTCTGTACTTCTGAGACGTTCTAGTAGAGTTAGTATTCCACCTGTGTTATATGGTTTTCATTAACAACTAAAGGTTGTACGTTTATCAGTGGTAGTACATTGATAAATTTGAACGAAGTTAATAGCTACAAGGAAGCCATGGCGGGCCAAGAGTCTGCAATGTTGAAAGAGGCGATAGACAGCGAGATTCAACCCATGTAGGACAATCAAGTTTGGAAGTTTTTTGAAAATGTACCAGGTTGTAAGACAGTCAGGTGTAAGTGGATCTTCAAAAAGAAGACTGACATGGATGGGAAAGTACACACATATAAGGCGTGATTGGTTGCGAAGGGCTTTACTCAAACTCTTGGAGTTGACTATGATGAGACCTTTTCACCAGTATCGAAGATCATTCTATAAGGGGTATGCTAGCCATAGTTGCATTTCATGATTATGAAATATGGAAAATGGATGTCAAAACCGCTTTCCTAAATGGGAAGTTGGCTAAAGATGTTTACATGAGTCAGCCAGAGGGTTTGTTTTGCAAAGTACTCTAATAGAGTGTGTAAGCTTGAGAAATCAATTTATGGATTGAAACAAGCATCTCACAGATGGAATATTTGTTTCGATGAGAAATTCAGAGAGTTTGGATTTTCGAGAAGCAAGGATGAGTCATGTGTGTATGTCAAGGCTAGTAAGAGTATAGTTAGCTTCCTGGTGTTGTATGTAGATGACATACTACTCATAGGAAACGAAATCCCAACCTTGAAGGAGGTTAAGTCCTGGCTTGGGAACTGTTTCACTATGAAGGACCTCAGGGAAGCTACTTACATTCTAGGGATAAGGATATTCAGAAATAGGAGTAAAAGACTAATCAGACTTAGTCAAAGTACCTACTTGGACAAGGTGT
This sequence comes from Lactuca serriola, assembly GCF_051521515.1. Lineage (NCBI taxonomy): Eukaryota > Viridiplantae > Streptophyta > Magnoliopsida > Asterales > Asteraceae > Lactuca > Lactuca serriola. The sequence goes on from NC_136415.1 coordinate 156,889,682, forward strand.
TGAAATGTTTCAGCATGGAGAATTCCAAGAAAGGTGAATTGCCCATCCTGAGAAATACCAAACTGAGTAAGACTTAGAGCCCGAGTACCGATGCTAAAATAGCATAAATGAGTCAAATACCATATGCTTCCACAGTTGGCTCGATGATGTATGCTATGACATGTACTCGCCCTAATGTGTCCTTTATTTGAGCATGGTCAACAGATATATCAGGGGAATCCTGGTAGAGCTTACTGGACTGCAGTAAAAAACATTCTTAAGTACCTGCAGAGGACTAAGGACTGGGTCCTTACCCTCGGTGGGAGTGATGACTTGAGAGTGACAACGTATATTGATGCCAACTTTCAGACCGACAAAGATAATTTCTGCTCTCAATCGGGCTGGGTGTTTACCCTAAATGGAGGAGCAGTAACATGGAAAAGTTCCAAACAGGAGACTGTAGCTGATTCAACGTGCGAATCAGAGTACATAGCAGCAAGCGAAGCATACAAGGCAATATGGCTGAAGAACTTCATCAGAGACCTTTGGGTTGTACCAACTGTAGTTTCTGTGACGAGGGTGCGATTGCATTAACCAAGGAACCGAGGGATCATGGCAGATCCAGACACATCGAAAAAAAATATCACTTCATAATACATCAAGTAGAAGGACTCCTCGTAGTAAAGAGGGTATCGTCAGAGGAGAACTAGTGGATAGGGTTAAGCACTTGCAGCATGCTAGGAGTATTGGACTGAAGGACGATATTATTTTTAGTGATTAGATAACTATCTAGAAATTTGCAATAGCTAAAATGTAATTGACATTCGATGATTAAATAAAAAGAGTTTTATTTATGAGTAAAGTTACTATCTTGTGTCAGTCGTTTACTATTGTTTCAATTTGCATGTTTTGACTTCCAGAATAATTAGATATTCAAATTTTCCACAGTCAATCATACTTTGGAAGTAGGTACTGTGGCAATACTGTCATGAATTGATTTGTAGATTGTCTACAACATTTAGACATTGCGAAAGTTTGCTATAAAGTTTATGAGTGCTCCTGAAATAAGATTTAAGTAGTGGATTAAACCCACACTCACATGAATCTCTTCATGGAATTTATCACGAGTGATTGTGAGACGATAATATCGTATAGTCTTCAAACCAAGATATGTGAGTTGTTGATTAGGAGTTGGTTGTGCATTGATCGTACGAAAACGCATCAGTAACTTGATGTTATAAAACGTGTTGTTGTGTATAATTTAACAAGTAATTAGAACAAGCATATATGTCGAAGTTTGTTTGTTCCTTTTATCCTAAGAGGATTAAAAGCTATATCTTGGGCCCCTCGATGATTTTGTTTTGACTTATGTGTCGGGCCCGGTCAGAACTAAATTGATGTGTTTAATTAAGTTCTATGGCAAACAAATCAGAAATCGGGAAACAAACTGATGGTATGACTCTATTGCATGTCTTTGTCCACACGATATCTTGAAGAACAGAGGATTATATGATCTCTTATCTAATGGACGCGTCATTGACTAGGTCAGAGTTCGATAGTTGCTATTTGAGAGCTACGATTGCTAATCAGATTTGAAGATGCATCGGTAGTTATAGTTATTAGACTTATCCAAGTGGGAGATTGTTGGATTAGGTTTCTAAGCCAATAACTATAATTGGTATGTACATAACCCGATAGTAGCATGGTCCTTTTGGGTTACCTTCACTGGAGCAATTTGATAGGATGGATTTTTGAGAAAGAGGTTATTTGTGATTTATTAATATATTATATGAATAATATATTAATTGAGAAATCATATTATTTAATTGGTATTGATCAAGAATTAATTTGGAATTAATTTAGCTATCAAAAGAGACTGATTAAATTTACGGGGACTGATTAGGTAAATCAGTAATACTTATAGTTTGGGCTAATGATCCATTTTGATTAGGGATGGGCTAAACCTATATGAGACTCCATGAAGGTTTAGTCCAAAGGGCCTAGGAAATGTGCAGAACATGGTGAATTAGGGTTTACATGTAAGAAACCCTAGGAATTCCACACTATAAAGGTAACCCCTAACTCCCTAAAATTGGCATATGCATTCCAAGGAAAAGTGCTAGTCAATTTTTGTGCTTCGTAACCTCCCTCTCACAAGCCTCCATTTTCTTTTGGTGTATGTAACATATTAGAGGTATCACACTTAATGTACTAAGCTTTTGAAAGGCCAAGGATTATAATACAACAAAGAGGTATTCTTTTAACTAGTTTTTATGTTGTATATCTCCAATTGTATGCTAGCTAGGGTATATTCTTTGGAAAAATGAATGTTGCATGTATAACTTGAGAAAATTTAGATCCAAAGCAATAGCGTTGTATGTGCACCATAGGAGGAGTACAATCAATGGATGTTTACAATCAATGGAGGAGCAGTAACTTGGAAAAGTTCTAAGCAGGAGACCGTGGCTGATTCAACATGTGAGTTGGAGTATATAGCTGCAACGAAGCGTCAAATGAGGCTATATGGTTGAAGAACTTCATTAGACACCTTGGAGTTGTGCCAGCCATAAAGGAGCCCATGGATATTTTCTGTGATAATGAAGTAGCGGTTGCCTTGACCAATGAAACAAGGGATTATGGAACCTCCATACATTTTGACAGAAAATACCACTTCATCAGACATTGGGTAGAAGAAGGAGTTCTTGTTGTCAAGAGGGTATCGTCAGAAGAGAATCCTACAGATCCCCTCACAAAGCATTTGAGTAGGATTAAGCATGTTCAGCATGCGAGGAACATTGGTCTGAAGGAAGATATTAGTTTTAGTGATTAGATAGATATTTTAGAAACTTGTAACAGATAAATGTACTTGACATTTGGTGATTATATAATGGAGATTTATATATAAATATTGTTTACTATCTTTTGTCAATTGCTTATTTTGTGTTTCAACTTTGCATGTTTTACTTCCAGAATAATTGGATTATGCAAATTATCCATAGTCCATCATACTTTGGAAGTAAGTAGTGAATTAAGACTGTCATGAATTGGCTTGTAGATTGTCTAAGTGTTTAGACGTGGAAATGGTTTGTTGCAACATTCATGAGTACTCTTGAAATGGGGATTTCAATATTGGATTAAACCCACGCTCATTTGAATTACATCATGGAATTTGCCACGGCTAATTGTGAGACGATAATATTATATAGTCTTTAAACCGAGATATATGAGTTGTTGTTCACGAGTTGGTTGTGCATTGATAATACATAAACACATCAGTAACTTGATGTTATAAAACATGTATTTGTGTATGATTTGATAAGTAAATATTATAATCATATAAATCAAAGTTTATTTGTTCCTTTTATCTCAAGGGGTAAAAGTGATATTTTGGTCCCCTCGATGATTTGGTGTTGACTTTTGTGTCAGGCTTGGTCAGGACTGAATTGATGTGTTCAATTAAGCTCCTTGTCATACAAATCAGAAATCAGGAAATAAATTTTTGGACAATGAGAATGATTCTATTACATGTCTTTTTCCGCATGATATCTTGCAGAACGGAGGATTATATTATCCCTTCTCTTAAGGACACACCACTGACTAGGTCATAGTTCGACAATGGCTTTTGACAACTACGATTGCTAATCAGATTCTGAAGTTGTACTTACAATTACAGTTATTAGAATTATCCAAGTGGGAGACTATTGGATTAGGTGTCTAAGCCGATAACTATAATTGGTATGAACTTGATTTGATAATAGCATGGTCCTTTTGGGTTTCCTTCACTTTAGCAACTTGACATGATGAATTAAGGCGAGAGAGGTTAATAAATGATTTATTAATATATTATGAGAATAATATATTAATTAGAAATCATATTATTTAATTAGTATTTGATCAGAAAATAATTTGGAATTGATTTTGGGATTAAAGGAACTGATTAAAAGAACGGGGACTGTTTTGTAAATCATTGCCAGTTGCAAAACTAGGCTGCTAGACTCCTTTAGAATGTAGTGGACGAAACGTATAGGGAGGCCCTATAGAATTCGTCAAAGGCTTCTAGAAGAGGAGGTCCATGGACTACTTAAGGCCTACGTAGGAAAGTAGGGTTTCCACCTGAAATCCCTAGCAGCCTCAGCTATTTAAAGACCCCTTCACCTAGGGTTTTCGGCCAATGATTAAAGCATAGAAACCCTAGCCGATTTTCTGCATATTACCTCCTCTCTCCTCTCATCCTCTTGCTACAAGTGTTTGTGATCCATTAGAGGTGAAACATTTGAGGCACTAAGCTTTCAAGAGTTAAGATCAATCAAGGAATCCTTCGTATTGCTACATAACAAGCAAGGTAATTTTCTTAACCCTTTTTATATATGAATTTCGAATTATATATGCTTGATCAAGAGTTATTGCTTTGGAATTTCATTTGCATGTTCAATTAGTGAAAAACCTAGATCCAAAATAATTAGGGTTGCATGAACACATAGCATGTTGTTATGCTTAAAACCCTTCTGAAAATCGTAAGCACGAAGCTTAGTGAGTTCCCCAAAATACCGTATGCCATACATATCTGCCAACTCAAGGTTGTGCCGTGTCTTTTTCACCCCGGAGTCTATTTCACCCCCAAGCGTATTTCAACTCATGTGTCGACCTAAGGCCGTACCGGGTCTATTTCATCCCCGAGTCAATTTCAACTCATGTGTCAACACAAGGTTTTACTTGGTCTATTTCACCCCATATATATATATATATATATATATATATATATATATATATATATATATATATATATATATATATATATATATGTATGTATAAAACAAACAGGCACACATGCGTATAACACATACAGCAGGAGCCATAATGACTACAAGCACACAAAATATCCCAATATCCTATAGTATAATAAGTAAACTCACCTCAATCTATTGTCATTCAAACAAATGATCGAACTATTGAACCAGAAAATCCACGCACTAATCAATCAAATAAAACTCAATCAATAATTGGTCTATAAACCATAATTGGGAATCGGGTTCAGATGTCTAACACCTAGGGAAAAAGAATAGTTTACCTTTTCCTCACTTGGATCAAAAACCGAGGCCTAACCAAAAATCACTAAAATCCCAATATGGCCCAAATCAATAAATTATAACCAAAGCCCATTATGGGCCTAACACCTAACAATGGCCCAAAGTCAAAAATACTAGTGGCCGAACAAGACCCAAAACCATAATAGTCTATATATGGCCCAAATCGCAAAAGTCAATAATTGTTAAGCATGTAGAACCTACTCAAACCTACACGTTGCGTACACCACCTTTGGCTAGTACATGCTACATACAAGCTATGTACGCCAAGGGTATTCCCCAACAATCCCAACTCGCCATTAAGTGGTTAATTTGTTTAGCCAATAAGTCGACTTCTCAGATATGACCCTAAATGATGTCTTAACATGTAAAGTTGGCAACTTTACTCCTTTGCTTGTCTTAATGGGACACAATACATGTTATTGTCCAATAAAATCCATAATAAGAACCCTAACTCATGCATAGTATAATATAACATATGAAGATTGCATTTTTACGTACAAGGACCTCAAAAGTACTAAGATCTACCATCCCTAGCTTCCGAAGTAGATCATACTCTCAAGCATGACTTAAAAGACCATAAAATGCACAAAAAAGCCTTAGGTAGATCTAACATAATGAACCATCAAGTTAAGAGGTTTCTACCTCCAAAAAGCATTCTAATTTGGTGAGGATTTTGGATCCGCAAGCTCCAACCACACTAATGCAACCTTTAAGAGTTCGTCTTCCTTCAAGATCACCAAAAACACCTTTAAAAGTTACTTCCAAGCTCAAAGAACTCAAATGGAAATTAGGGTTTCATTCTTAGGGTATAGAGAGGTGGAGGCTGGTCATAAGAATGTCTAAGAGTAACTTAAGCTATTTAAATAGGGCACAAACCCTAGAAATTAGGGTTTTCCCCACCCTGTATGTCCTATATACTTCCATGTATGCCCCACGTATGTCGGTGCCTCCGCGACAAATATATCAAGCCAGTACGCCCAGCTTACTCCTAGCGTACACCCAACATACTCGGATAGGGACCAAAATACAAGAATTTTTAATTGAAGGGAAAAAGGGAAATTACATGAAATGCAAATTTTACAATTATCCCCCACTTGACTCAGACTTCTTCCTCGAAGTCCGCTGTTGCGAACAGTTCTAGATAAAGCTCCCTCATCCCTTCCTCGTTCTACTACGCCCATTCTGAACCCTTGTGATGTTGCCATTGAATCTTTATTAGATCTACTGACTTTTTCCGCAAAGCCTTCGTCTTCCTGTCAAGGATAGAAATCGGTCTCTCATTATAATTCAGGCGATCATCCACCTGAATATCCCCGAATGGAACCACCGCAGAATCATCAACTAAACATTTCTGCATTTGAGATACATGAAATGTTCTAGGAATCTGACTAAGCTCCTCAAGTAGATCCAAGCGATAAGAAACCCTCCCTCCCTACCCCCTCCCCCCCTCGGCGAGCCAAAACTTTGAAAGGACAGATATACACGGGGCCAACTTGCCCCTCTTCCTGAATCGGATGACACCTTTGAATGTGATACCTTCAAGAGAACCATATACCAAAACTGGAACTCTAGATGTGATCGGCGCTTGTCAGTATAGCTCTTCTGTCGACTCTGTCATGTCTGAAGTCTACCCCGAACCCACTGAATCAACTCGGTAGTCTTGAGTACCACATCAGTACTCCCCATGATTTATTGACCGATCTAACCACAACATATCAGGGTCCTGCACTTCCTTCCATAGAGCATCTCATAAAGAGGTCGATCAATGCTTGCGTGATAACTTTTTTTATATGAAAAATGTTCCAAAGGATGATATATATCCTAACTCCCACTGAAATCAAATACACATGTCCGAATCATATCCTCCAAGGTCTGGATAGTACTCTAACTCTGTCCATAAGTCTGCGGGTGGAAAGTCATGCTGAAATGCAGACGAGTACCCAACTTCTCGTGAACCTCTTCCAGAACCTGGAAGTAAACTAGAGATCCATGTATGAAACCACTGATACCGGCACCCCATGCCGTTCCACAACCTCCTTGATGTAAATGTTAGCCAACTTCTCCGCAGAGATACTCTCATGAATCAGAATGAAATGCACGCTCTTGGTCAATCGATCCATGATGAGCAATATCGAATCCACTATGCACGTTGTCTATGTCAATTTCGTGATGAAATCCATAGTAATCTCTTCGCATTTCCAAATGGGAGTGTATAATGGCTACAACTTGCCGTTAGGTCGCTGATGCTCGGCCTTGACTTTCCTGCAAGTCAGGCACCTCTCCACATGCCAGGCCACATCTCGCTTCATGAATGGCCACTGATAATCGAGTGGGTGATCCCGATATATCTTTGTTGCTCCAGGATAAATAGAGAACCACAACTTGTGCACCTCCTCCATAAAAACCGGCTGCATACCTCCCAAATATGGAACCCACACCCTTTGATGAAGGGTCAATAACCCCCGGTTATTATAATCGAAGGAAGCCACATGACGCACTATGCACTCACTCTTATGGTACTTTTCCTTCATAGTCTCAACCCGAGCCTCTCGGATCTACTCTAGAAGTGGAGTATGTTGGATTAATGTCTAAGACCATAACTATTTTGGTATGTACTTGACCCGATGGTGCATGGTCCTTTTGGGTTGCCTTCACCAAAGCAACTTGATAGGATGAATTATGGAGAGAGAGAGAGAGAGGATTAATTATGATTTATTAATATATTATGAGAATAATATATTAAAGGAGAAATCATATTGTTTAATTAATATTAGTCAAGAATTAATAAGAATTAAGTTTGTGGCTAAAAGACATTAATTAATCCTAAGGGACTAGAACTGTCAATTGTGTGATAGTTGAATATTGGGCTAATGGACTCGATATTAGAGGGGTGGACGAATTCTATGGGGAAACCCATTAGAAATCGTCCTATGCCTCTAAGGAATGGAGTCCATGGGTTGTTTAGGGCTTGAGCATCCAAATTAGGGTTTCCTTGTTAGATAACCCTAATAGCCTCACTATTTAAAGGACCCTTGAGACTCAAAAACGTGGCGAACTTGTTCCTTAGGGTTTCCACACGTTTTGGGCAGCCTCCTCTCTCATTATTCTTCATCCTCTTGCTCTTGGTGTTTGTGAACCATTAGAGGAGTGACACTTGTGACTCTAAGCTTTCTAAAGTCATTACAAGGAGGATTTGAGATTGTTATTGCTACATAATGATCAAGGTAAGATCTAAAACCCCATTCATAAGTTAATATGATTAATTGTATGCTAGATCTAGGGTTTAAAGTCTTGGATGAATTGCATGAATAATAGAGAAACCTAGATCCAAGCATTAGGGTTTGTATGAGCACATAGGATGTTCTTATGGCCAAAACCCATCAGAGTAATCATCGACATCCTCAAACATGAATCCCTGATCAGAGTCACGACTGCCTTGCGGCTGAGAACATCAGCCACCACGTTGGCTATCCTTGGGTGATAAAGGATATCATAGTCATAATCAATCACCACATCCAACCATCCACATTGTCTCATGTTTAGATTCGACTGATCCATCAAATAACTCAAGCTTTAATGTTCTGTGTAGATAGTAGAGCACACCACATAGAGGTAATGTCGCCAAATATTGGAGGAAAACACCACAACCCCCAACACCAAATCATGCGTAGGATAATTCGCCTCATGAGGCTTCAACTGCCTCAAAGCATAAGTAATAACATGACCTTGCTCCATAAACACTGCTCCCAAACCTATGATCGACGCATCACAGTATACCACGAAATCCTCAATACCCTCCGGCAGGGAAAAAATTGGAGCCCCGCATAACCGCTGTCTCAGAGTCTCAAATGCTTCTTTCTGTTCAGGCCCCCAACGAAACGTGATGGTATTCTTCGTCAACCGAGTCAGCAGAACCGCTATCTTGGAGAAATCGTGATTGATTCTCTGATAGTCACATGCCAATCCAAGGAAAATATGAATATTAGATGGTCGGAACCTCCTACCCCATCACCGCCTCGACCTTGACTGGATCAACCAAAATACCATTCTTGTTGACAAGGTTTTCCAGAAACTGCACCTCACACAACCAGAACTAACACTTGGAGAACTCCGCATACCGTCTCTCCCTCCTCATAGTCTCCAATACTTCCCTTAGATGCTCCTCATGCAGCTCCTGGGTCTTGGAATTTACCAAGATGTCATCAATAAACACAATCACAGACCGATCCAGCATAGGTATGCATACGAGATTCATAAGATCCATGAATGTGACTGGAGCATTGGAGAGACTAAATGGAATCACCTTGAACTCGTAATGACCATAACAAGTCCAAAAGGTGGTCTTCTGTGTAACATACTCTCTGACACTCATATGATGATAACCAGAATCTAGATTAAACTTGCAACATCAAGATGCACCCTGAAGCTGGTCAAATAAATTGTCAATCCTTGGGAGTGGATAATGGTTCTTCACCGTTAGCTTATTTAGATCCCGATAATTGATACACATCCGATGTGACCCAAACTTCTTCTTGATGAACAAAATCAGCGCTCCCCATGGTGAGCTACTCGGCTGAATAAATTCCTAATCTAATAGCTCTTGCAGCTGTGTAGACAACTCTGGCATCTCATGAGGTGCTAACCAATAAGGTGCCTTTGCTATTGGAGCTGTACCAGGTATCAAGTGAATCCAAAAATCCACCTGCCTCTATTGAGGCACTCCAGGAACATCCTCCAGGAACAGATCTGAATATTCCTAAACAATTAAAACATCATCCACATTCATCTTACCCTTCTCCCAGGTATCCATCACAAAGGCCACAAATCGAAAACAACCCTACTAAAGATAGCGTCTGACCCTAGATGCTAAACATAAAACCCGCCCGCACGGATCACCCTATCCCTGGATCACCAACTCTCCTCTTCTTGGAATCTGGATACGCACCAACCGCTACTCACAATAAATCATTGCCCCATTGGGGCTCAGCTAGTCCATCCCTACATTAACCTTACTCTCACATAGGGGAATATGAAACAAATCAATCAGATACCGCTCACTAAACAACTACAAAACACAACCTTGATGAACCCTAGATACTCACACATCATGATCATCAGCAATCTTAACCTCTAATGGTTAATCCATCTCCCCTGGAGCATCAACAAACCTCTTTCTAAGCACAATAGATACAAAGGATCAGGTTGCCCCCAAACCAAACAATACCAAAGCAGAGATACCGTTCACAAGGAACAAACCTAAAAGATAACACACACACACACACACATATATATATATATATATATATATATATATATATATATATATATATATATATATATAAGCTGGAAACATTAGCATAAATAAAGAGATAAGGAGAAGATACATACCCGTCACCACATCAAGTGTTGTACGAGCCTCCTCAACTGGCAGCTGAAAATCCCTGCTCCTCACAACAGGCATATCCTCCTTGCCCTAGCGGCCATCCGTGATCCTCAAAGTCGTCGGAGCAGGAGCTGTAACTAGTCCTGCCACCGCTAGGCTCGGAACATTGGCCTTTTTATGGCCCCTCTGATTGCAATGGAATGGAATCAAACTCGATCCCTGGGTAGGGGTTGTGCGATCCCGACTAAAGTGCCCAGTCTTTCCGTACTTGTAGTAGCCTGAACCACCACCCCTACAAGCTCCATCGTGCGACTTGCCGCACTTTCCACATCGGCCACGACCCTGCTGGCCTCTCGATCTCGAACCAAAAACCTTGGGCCTCTTTCCCAAATGCTCAGAACATTGAACCCGATCCAACTTTCTTATCTTCTCCATCTCCAAATCAATATCCCTCTCTCTGGCTAATGATATCATATCATCGAGTGTCTTCCAACTGGATCGTCTCACAAAATTCCTGATATCAGTGATCTATGCCACCGTGTTATTAGTCCGGCGAAGGTCCTGAAACTCCCTCACCAACTGTTGAACCTCAATAACAGGCACAAACTCAGCCCGAAACCTCGTAACATAATCCTCCTAAGTCATCGAAAACACCGCCTCGCCTCCGAAGGCGTGTCCAACCTCCTCCCGCAAATCTTGAACTCTGTCTTTTAGAAGATAGGATTCAAGTCTGACCTTTGCCTCCTCAGGACAAAGGCTAGATCGGAAGGCGTTCCTGACATCTGCCAACCAATGTCAGCTCGCAGGCTCCCACCATCGCCACCATCTCAGAACAAAAAGCACCCAAACGCTCATCCAGAATCTCTAGAATACCCTCATTTATCGTGCCAAAGATCACATGAATCTGCTCAATAATATTGCGGGTAATCTATGCCAAAATGAACTCTCTCATGTAATCATCCATAAACCTGACTCCAGAGCCCGAAACCGAACCATCACTGGCCCCAGAGCTGCTACCAGAACCTCCTTGAGTGACCACCGTACTAAAAATAAGTCATATAAGCGATCAGAATATACTCGATGAATCCCACATTCTAAAAGCTTCCTGGTATCATCATGACTTTCCTTGACTCGAGTACGGATCCTATGCTTTCATTAGTACTAGCCCGTACTACCTTCCACATCTATCCGTACTTTCCTCAAGGATCACCCCGAATCCTCCAAGTCACTCCCTTATCAATCCAAACAACCCTCGACAAGACAAGGATCTCGACACTGAATTGCCTCTTAGGTTTTCCTAGGGTAACGACCACACCACTCCTTGCCAACAATTTTAGAAAGAACTCCCCCCAACACCCTCTAACTAGCTCATAAATACAATTACATGTAACTGACACCAGATAATTCTTCAAATGAAAGGTCTCACGCTACAACGGTTGGACTCAGACAAGAGCTACATAATAGAGTTAAAACCTAACCTTCTAAAATTATCTACTCTTAATAATATGTAACTTAACATATTAGCTTAGTAGTTAGCTGATGTTAATAGGAACTCCTAAAAATCACAAAGCAAGCAGCATTTGGGCATCGAGTGATCGGAATCAAGCATAAGCTAAACAGTTCATCCTTTCACTAACTAATCAGTACTAGCATGCAAGTTTACAAGCTCATGCAGTAGGCATACAAAGGAATCTATCCTAGCATTCTATCATGAAATCATGAGCAGATCCTTATCCCTAATCTAACATGTGATTCATAGATTCGGAATTCAAAGCATAACATAAAATATGTATGGGTATTTTGGGATAACTTACTTGAGCTCGATTGATTGCATGCACCGCACCCCTTTCTTTTATTAAAAAACTCTTTTCGTCAAAAAATTATTTTATGAAAAATCTACCAAATCCTCAGTTTGTGTTTAGAGACAACAGAGAGTATGCCCAAAACCCTCAAAATAAGGCTTTGATACCAACTTGTAACTTCCCAAAATTTAAAACCAAAAATTTCATTTTCATAATAATAAAATGATCAACCAAAATGTGTTCATAAAACCATTAAGGAAAAATCAGAGTATGTCAATCAATCATCTGAATACATCATAGTTAAATAAAATGGAAATTGAGGTATGTGCGATGCGATAATCCCGAGATCTTCCCTTTCGATCCTGAAGTACCTGAAACATAAACTGAAAACCGTAAGCACGAAGCTTATTGAGTTCCCCAAAATATTGCATAACATACATATCTGCCAAATCAAGGTTGTGCCGGGTGTATTTCAGCCACATGTCTATTTCACCCACGTGTCTATTTCAACTAATGTGTCGGCCCAAGGCCGTACCAGGTCTATTTCATCCCCATGTCTATTTCACCCCCGAGTTTATTTCAACACATGTGTCAGCACAAGACTGTACCGGGTCTACTTTACCCCCACATACTTATAGCAAATAGGCACACATGAATATAATACATACAATATGAGCCATAAAGACTACAAGCACATAACATATCGTAGTGTTCTATAGTGTAGTGATCAAACTCACCTTAGTCTGATGTCAGTCAAACAAATGATCGAGTTGCTGAATTGGAAAATTATAACGCTAATCAATCAAATAAAACCCCAATCAATAATTGGGCCCTAAACCATAATTGGGAATCTAGTTCATTTGTCCAACACCTAGGGTAAAAGATCATTTTACCCTTTTTCTCACTTGGCCCAAAAACCGAGGCCCAACCTAAAAGCACCAAAAGCCCAATATGACCCAAATCCCTAAATAATACCCAAAGCCCATTATGGGCCCAAATCGAAGAAGGCCCGAAGCCTAACAATGGCCTAAAGTTAGAAAGATTGGTGGCTCAACAAGGCATGAAACCCTAATATTCCAAATATGTCCCAAATCACTAAAGTTAATGAAAGTCAACAATTAATGAGTATAACCAACTTACTCAGATTTATGCCTGTGTACCCAACCTTTGGCTAGTACATGCTATGTACGAGCTGGGTATGCCCAGCGTAGTCCACAACACGCCCAACTCGCCATTAAGTGCTTAAATTGGTTAAGCCAATAAGTCCACTTCTCAGATCTGGCCCTAAATGATGTTATAACAAGTAAAGTTGGCAATTTTACTCCTTTGCATGTCTTAATGGGGCCCAATACTTGTTTTTAACCAATGAAACCCATAATAATAATCTTAACTGATGCAGGGTCCAATATAACAAATCAAGATTGCATTTTTATGTATAAGGGACATCAAAAGTGCTAAGATCTACCATCTCTAGCTTCTGGAGTAGCTCATACTCTCAAGCATGAATTAAAGGACCATAAAATGCACAAAAACAAGACCTAACTAGATCTAACATAATGACCCGTCAAGTTAAGACGTTGATACCTCCGAACGCTTTCCAAGTTGGTGATGATTCTGGATCCACAAGCTCCAACCACACCAATGCAACCTTCAAGAGTTCTTCTTCCTTCAAGATACCAAAAACACATTGAAAAGTCACTTCCAAGCTAAATGGAAATTAGGGTTTCATTCTCAGGGTTTGGAGAGGTGGACGATGTTCATAAGAAGCTCCAAGAGTAACTTAAGGTGTTTAAATAGGGCATAAACCCTAAAAATTAGGGTTTACCCTAGGTGATCATACGCCATGCATACTTCGACATACGCCCCGTTGTGCGTGCTTCTACGACCAATCTATCGAGCCAATACGCCTAGTGTACTCTTAGCGTATACCCAACGTACTCGGTTAGGGACCAAAATGCAAGAATTTTTTTGTTAAAGGAAAAAAGGGAAATTACCTGGAATAAAAATGTTACAAAAATGATGCAAAATTCTAATAAAAACTACCTTAAAAGATGCATAAAATGGCATCTATCAATAGTCTTTGATTTACGTTTTCTAGAAACTAAAATCGTGACCATTGAATTTGTTAATATTAACTCTCCCATCTTCAGCCATAGCTCTGATACTAGTTTGTTGGGTGACAACAAACAAGTTAAGCAATTCAGACAACTATCAAAAAACAAACATACGTGAACTTGAAGAAATAAACCTTCTGAAAAAAATGTAAATAACATGAACACAATATTTAGCGTGGTTCGGTCAAAGTTACCTACATCCATGGGCGCGAGAGAGAGAGAGAGAGAGAGAGAGAGAGAGAAGTTTATTAAACTTCTAAGAACAATTACAATCACACACCAAGGTTACACCTCCCTTGAGTTCTCAAAACAAAAGAATCTATCTTGCTTACTAACTGCTCCAAAGGATTTGCTCTCAACCTCACAATGATTGCTCTTTTGAAATTTATGTACTACTAGCAATGATGGAGATATGAACCTATTTATAGACAAGCAATGGGAAACTCTGATTATGATGGGCCAGGCGTATCCATAATTAGCCCATAATGGGGATGCCCTAATTTTCAACCAATCACAGAATGCCATGCATGCGCTTCTAGAATCATCAACCTCATAAGCATCAACCAAAACACATGATGGCACATCATGTATCACAATGGCACATCATGTATAAGAATGGAGCATCATGATGGCGCATCAGCCACATAGAACATCCTATATGAGCATCTTTGTCCTTCTGAGCAACATTTGGACAATCATGAGCATCCTATTGAAATTGACTCCCGAGTGGCGCATCAGGAGCCATCATGGCACATCATGAACCTTGGTTGCACATCATGTTCCATAATGGCACATCCTCCTCTTGAATGGCACATCCACCTCTTGAATGACATATCTTGTCACTTGGTGGCATATCCTACCATTTGGTGGCATATCATGTCAATTGGTGGCATATCAAGTCACTTCGTGGGATATCAAGTCACATGGTGGCATATCAAGTCAGTTCATGGCATATCAAGTTACTTCGCGGCGTTTCAAGTCACTTCGTGGAATATCAATTCACTTGGTGGCATATCAAGTGACTTCGTGGCATATCAAGTCACTTTGTGGCATATTGTGTCACTTGGTGACATATCAATTCACTTCGTGTCATATCAAGTCACTTGGTTGCATATCATGTCACTTTGGTGGCATATCAAGTAACTTCGTGGCATCTCTTGTCATTTTGACATATCCTCTCCTTTGTCAGGAGATCTATTCCCTTCTCAAGTGATCCATTCATTTATTACAAGCTCCATGAATCCTAAGTTCTTCATTGAGTTCAAAGTGCTCCATGTTGTACAAGACTTCATATCCCAACACATTACCATAACCACATGCCGTGTTTATGATCTTCTTACAAGTCCTAATAATTGATACACAAAAGAAACACCAATGTGTATAATATTCTCGCCAATCTCAATAAAAGTAACAAGCACAAGCAAGTATGAATCTTACACACGATTCATAAAAGGTAGGGCATACCACCAACAATCTCCATGAAAACAACAATCACTCAGAAACATACCAAAAACATTCAGCTGGATCTTCTTTCAATGATTCCGTGTTTTCTTTTCTTTTAATGTTCTTCCCAATTGATGATTGTGAAGGACACCAAAGACCCTACATTGTGTTCAATGATCTACCACTGAATGGCGTACCAACCCTCATCTCTTTCTTCTCCTATTTCTGTTTTTGTCTTCTATGTGTTTCTCCTTTTCTTCTCAACCACCCTCTAAAACTACTATGTTGGAGAAAACATTGAAGATAAATGATTGTAGGAAGAATTCCTTTTATGCAGAAAAATATAACTCTTTATTAATGATTACTACAACAATTTTACATCACATTATTCATATATGTACTCTTTTGTCGCTTTGTGTAACTGTCAATTGATAGGTACATCAGTTACTAATGCTTTCAAATCATCACAATGTTTCACATAATAACGATTGAAACCATTACTTATTATACATATCTTAATTGTGATTCAAGAACCTGTTTAATTACTCCATGAAGGCTAGATTATATCTCCAACACCATTTGCACAAAACAATTTTCGCACTATGCTGCATTGACAGTATAGATAGTTTGAACCACAGTAAGAGCAAAGAGGATGATTCCAGCAAGTAGAGCAATGGTATTCCATGGACTACTAAAATATGTACCCTTCAATACTGCAATGTTTTTCGGCCAGTATCTATTGTAGTATTCATCCAACTCCTGGCACTGATCAACATAATAAAAGTTTTCCAAACGATTTGGTGCACATATGCTTTTAATCATACTTGTAGCCTTTTGGTTTGAGCCTAAATGGTTGAGAACGACTTTTGATTCTATCAACTTAGCAATGTCTTCTTGAGTATCGACTAACATATCCATTGCTGTGGCATATGAAGTCATATAACTAGGATAGGTAGATGTTCGTTCGTAAGCAATGAGGTTCCTTAAAATCAACTCAGTGATGTTGTCAATGCGTAGTACTGGCATTCTAAGACTAGGCTTAAACCAAAACCAAGAAAAATAGGGAAACTTTGATGATTTATACTCCATTGTCATTTGCCATCTTTCATCTCGATAAGGAGTAAAGATAATCCCTGCTCTATTCAGCTCTATAGTTGAGTGGATTGCTGAACCAGGTAGTCCTTCTGAAGGAGTATATTTCAGTGATGGCCAGTAACATGTTTCCAGAAATCCAAGAATATGATCAAGATGAAAATCTACAGTTCTATCACTGACTGTTAATTTTGTTTCAAAGATGTTGAAAAATTGTACAAGATCAAGAAGAAGCTCATTAAGAGTGGTTGTAAGTTGAGATTTGGCAATGGTGAGGTCAAAGATGAGGTTAAGAGCCAAGAAAGGGATCTGGTTTTCTACCAGCACTAAGTCATATATCATAGGTGAGCCACGCAACAATTGTTTTTGATCATCGCTGGATTTGGAAATCATGAGAATGAATTCGAGTATGAAACAAGCATCCATAACCATCATTGTGGAAAGCTCAGTGTCACTGTAGGCCTTCTCAATGCGTGGATAAGATGCTCTTATCATGTCTATTGAAGCAACCACCTTAAGCAAACATTCTTTTAACGTTTGTTCTGGTGGGGAAGGAACACGCTGCAATAAAGAATCTACGTAAGTCGCTTTTTGGTCTTCAAATAGTTGTAGAGCTTCGTCGTGTCTATGAAGAGGACCAATAGAGACCACACGAGGGTCGAAAGAACTCGGACTAAGATCTCGGAAACCACTAGGAACCATGTTAATAGTTCGTGAAAAAGTGTTGGTATCTTTTTGTTCTTTCACGGAATTTACAACAAGCTTGAAGGTATCGATAATGATATCCATATCTCGGTTTTCCATTAGGATTTTTTGCTTAATTTCCGCTGAGAAAAAGAAAATTGAAAAGCGATATGAGAATTAGTACATGTAGTGTTTCATTGTCACTCTCTACATACATAGATACATAGAGACATGCAGATACACAGATAAATGTCTGGATCGCGTAAAAACCCAAATTATCGTAAAAAAACGAGTCAATTTTGTAAAAGTTAAAACAAACCTAAAAAAACGACACAGTTAATATTTTTATTTGTTTACTTTGTTTATAAGATTTTTTCATTTTTAATGTTTGTTAATACCTTTTTAGTGTTTTTATTTGTTTTTTGCTTTTATTTTTAATCCTTTCATAAATATCTTTGTAGCATTTTTATTTATTTATGTTATTTATTTTTTTGGATTATATTTGTACTTTCTTTTAGATTTTTGAACAGTTTGAAATTTAAAGATTATGAGATTTTTGAATTATAAGATGTTAAGAGTAATATTATTTTTGAGTTATAATATTTTTGGGTCATAAAAATTATTAGATCATAAAATTTTTGAATCGTAATTTTTTTTTATCATATTATTTTAACAAGTATTGGATCATAAAATTTGATATCGTAACATTTCAATCTTATCTTTATTAAAATATGTAATCTTGAAACAAATTTTTTGATATATGTAAATAATCTTATTTTCTAAAATTTCTTTTTGAAAAGTTCATAACATAGAATATATATAAGAAACCTTCAAAATGAATTTTGATTCAGAGAAAAAAAAGTTGCATTTCATTAGTTTTATGAAAACTTGAATTTCTTTAAAAACAGAAAAAAATTGTTAACAATATTTCCGAATATTTTCGACCCCAGTAAAACAATAAGATGAAGAATTCTCTCAATTATTTTTTGAATTTAGAGAGATAAAGTTTTTCCACTTATTAATATACCAAGGAGGAGTATCGTTTAAACTTTTAAGGGAGACGAATTTTTTAAACTTTCTACAAAATTCTTTTAGGAAAAGACCGAATAATAATAATAATAATAAAAAAAAAAAAAAAAAAAAAAGAAAAAACCCGGCACTAATGAGTTCATACAAACGAACCTTTTCAAAGGGACCGAATCACAGAAGGATGAGCAAGGATGGAAACATACCTTCTTTGCTGGTATTAGTTCAACTCTCTTTTTGCTTGGTACTTTGTCAAATTTATGGATGATTTGTAATCGTAGTCCTTTAAATACATAAATGAAATAAACAACGCTTACACTTTAAACCAAGGACGACCAAGGCTTTTCTAATTTGATGTCTTTGATTTCTTTCAAGTAGACATTTTTTTAGTTATTATTTAGTAATTTCCGAAAGCTACTTGTCAATTTGTTCCAAATTTATTTTTGTCTGCCTTCAAAGTCTTCTTTCATATGATAAACAACTAATCTGAGTTTTATTCTATTGGAAAATTGACACAAATGCCCTACGAACTTTCTACAATTTACCTTTTGAGTCCTTAAAGTTTTTGACGGATTTTATGGATCCCTAAACTAGGATATGACTTGCTCTTTTAGTCTCACACAATCTATAATAGTCGGTTCAGTGATCTTTTAGACAAAAAAAACTCACATCGTGCCCTTATAAAGCCAAAAAAATAAGTTTCGGGATCAATACAAATTGAACGTGAATCGACTTTAGAAGAAAATGAGTTTTTTTTTTTTGTACGGATTGATCCCCGAAATTATTTTTTTCGCTTTATAAGGGCACAATATGAGTTTTTTGGTCTAAAAGGTCACCGAACCGGCTAGAACGGACTACTATGGGTTGACAGAGACTAAAATAACAGGTGATATCCTAGTTTAGGGACTCATAAAGTCCGACAAAAACTTTAGGAACTCAACGGGTGAACCCTAAAAAGTTCATACGGCATTTGTGTCATTTTCGTTATTCTAAAATAATACATATAATATTAAATTTTTAGTCGACAATAATTTATTGGATAAGAAACATAACAAGTCGTATAGATGAATCGGCTTGAATGCAATATGCCACCCACAAATTCTTACCTGACGAATAACTTTCATGCTGGCCATTTCTCGCTATATATGTATATATAAACAACAACTTACATGTTCGCTATATATGTATATATAAACAACAACTTACATTTTTTTTGTTTTTATTTTATTTAGAAGCGGACTTAATGTAAGATATAGGTATAATGGTGTTTCTTTTCTACCTAATATATAAAGCAGCAGGTTAACGCGTTAAGCGAGAAGATAAAACATTTATCCATGCATTAATATGTTGGTTTTTACCCCACTACCCTTTAGCAGATCCACAATGCATCGAGAATTTAATAGATTGACACCATATTACTCTACTTGTCATACAATTATATCAAATTAGGCGAATGCCCGCGCGTTGCGCAGAAACACCTACATAGTTGAAATCCTTACAAATATATGTTTTTTTAAATATAACAATAATGTTGTTGTTAAATTTGAAATAATAATTCGTATACTAAATTGATATAATATATTGATTATTCTGAATTACATGATAATATATACATCTATTATAACTACATTATCTCAATCGTTTTAATAACTTCTACTCGTGAGTTACACATTAATAAAATTAAATATAATATATGGTTTAATGTTATTTATAGTTGTCGTTAGTGTTAAAGTTTTTAAAACTTATTTGCTTAATGTTTTAATTTCTATCATTATAATTATTTAAAACATCAAACATTGTTTTCTGATTTTAAAGGTAACAATATAATCATTTATATATAGTTATTTCTAACTATTATTATTGTAATTTATTTTAAGCTACTTATTTGAAAACTTTTAATGATTATAAAATATCTTTTTAACAAATATTTTAGTTAAATTGAGAATACAATTTAGTTTTTGCATTTATCACTATACTTTATCACTTTTAAATATTTACAAAATATTCTTTGGTTTTTTTTAAGTGGAACTAAAATTTATATTTAAGTTGAAAATTTAATGTTATATTTAAATTAACAATTTAAGTATTTTGTCTAAACTGTTCAAAAGTTGCAGCTTTAAACTGATAATGGTTTACATACAACAACATTCTAAATTTAATAAATTAAATATAATATGTTAAAAGTTAAAAATATAACTTTATAAGTAGAAGTAAAGATATTATTTTAAAATTGAAATTTAGTTTATTTATGATTAAACTTTAGAATTGATATTTATTTAACCTTATTAACCAATTTATAATCATTATTAGAAAGACACTACAATTTATCACTTTTAACTATTTACAAAATATTTTTTGGGTTGTTTAAGATAAACAAAAATTTATATTTAAGTTGACCCTGTAATATTATATTTAAATTAATAATTAAACTATTTTATACAAAGTGTTCCAAATATCTTTAAAATGATAATCATTTACATCCAACAATATATTAAAACTAATAATTAAGTATAATATGTTAAAAGTTAAAAACATAATTTTATAAGTAAAAGTAAATATGTTATTTTAATATTGAAATTTAGTTTATATATGATTACACTTTAGGTTTGATATTTATTTAACCTTATTAACCAACTTATAATTATTATTAGAAAGAAATTGAAAAGTCATGGGAGTTTCAAATGAATATAGTGAAATGAAAAATGCATGGGAGTTTCAAATGCACGAGGTTCAAGAAAAAATGTTAGCTTTATAAGATATATAGATTTTCTTCCAAAGCATTAAACCTTATAAAAATGTAATAATGCATTAATCTCTATAAAAATGTAATGAAACATTTATTTGAAACTTAGAAATGTTTCTTTTTTTCCAATTGACAAGTTGAGTGGTTATTAAACTTCAATTGAACACCAAACATTACATCACATTAAGTTTGAGTTTAATACAATAACTACCGATAGATATTTCATCTAATTCAACTTTTCCATTAAAAGGACCATCTTATCTATTTAAAAGTGAAATTGAATAATCTCAACAAATATATAAGACATTTTGAATAAAGTAACCGTATTTAATATTTTTTTTTTTTGAAAAACAACCATTTATTTCAGAAAGTGTCATTCCGTATTGGAGTTGTTCGACTTGAGCGATGCCCATTTTGTATCGGGTTCAGGACAAAATGGGAAGTACCTAAGGCATTCCGATAAGCTGGAGGTATTACGGGTAAGTTATTCACTCAATTAACTTTAATTGTTAAATTTTATAAGTGTAAATGCAAAATCTAAAGCCCGGAACGTGAAGATATAGTGTAAATGCAAAATCTCTGCTCTTCTCTTGGAGATCTGGATACCCCTTGGATCGTGTGAACACTTTCCAAACTAATATTTTTACCACATGCCTAGGTTACAAGAAATTCAACCTAGGATAATACAAGAGGACAATTATGAATCTAGGCACATAAATAGTAAGACAAATTGCTAGAAGGATTCTATGTTCGTTTGAAGAAAAGATAGCTAATGATCGTATGTCTCTTCTCAAAGAGAAGAGACGCTTATATAATAAAAAAGATTAGGGTTTACCTCTTAGGTTTGACCGCCATGGGTTGCTTTGGAAGCAAGTCAGGAAAATCTGGAATTTAATGAGGATTTAGGTTTTCCAAAACTAACGAATTTTGCTAGGGGTTCTGCCCCTTGGACCCCGCTAGGGGCGCTGCCCCTAGACCCTGCCAAAGGGGCACTACCCTTTGGAAACCTCGGACCAAGGGGCGCTGCCCCCGAACCCCCGACTTGTCGTCCATTCGGCTTCAAATTCGATCTTATACATGTGTTCACTCCGCAGAAACCCGTACATATATTAGAGTACAAATTATGAAGCCCCTCAGCTCACATGTTAGTTCCAATTACATAAAATGACATTGTGAAACTAAAATCACCAACAAAATCCCTCCAAAATTTTGTGTTAACTGATATCAGGAGCAATAGGTAGGTAGTTATTTAGTATTAGTACATACCCAAAAGATTAATATAGTATTTATGTTTACAATAAAATGTGCCTTAGGTAATTCCAGAATGATTTCGATATTCCATAACACGAAGAACATATCTAGAAAACGACGAACAAGTCCACAATATCATGAATATGTCGAGAATGTTTAGAACAATCCATTCTGGAGCACCATAACCAACCAAAAATTATGTCTAGTGTTGTATTGAATGTAAATTTCTTTGAAGCATGTATTTTAATTACATTACCTAAGTAATAAACACTTATAAGAAAATGTTATCTGATGATTAATTAATTCCAAACTTTTGTGAAACTATTTACTCCCATTAATATACTAAATGTCTATTGGCTTTTGGGTGTTTTGGATGGACATTCACTCTCACTACATATGAAGGATACTAGTATGAAGGCTATTTTTTAGAAGCTGTAACTTGGTTCATAATTATGTGAGCTCATATCTACGAACTCCTACTAGCTATCAATTATTAGGACACCAAACCAACTAACCAACTGATGTAATCATTGTTGATTGTTTCTCACTTATTCTTGTGAAGGGACCAGACGTACCACTATAGTCTGGTGATAAAAGGAATTAATGAGTTTTCTTACATATATTGGTTCCTAGAGAGGTTAAACAATAGTCAATTATTGAGCATAAAAGGTTGCACAAAGACTTACACCAAGTCATATTGAATGATTTGCACAAATTGCATGAGATACACAACAATGGCCTATTTGCATGTTATATTATTATTTGAGCATATACTAGTTTTTGTACTAAATTTTATTTGTTTCATTCAATTCTAGAATTATTTGTTTTTGTGATACAATTTTTTTTCTTTCAAAAATTAGATAAAGTAGTTAACAACCACTTAATTGGAAGTAAACACATAATTGAACACTACAAATGACCAACCATTAATTTAAATAACATTAAATTAAATAATAAAGGCACCGCACTCCAAAATATCAAAACCAAAAAACAATAGTTATTTTTGTATATATATCATACATACTTATAAAGCTGACATTTTTTCTTGAATCTCATGCATTTGAAACCCCTTTTTAACTTCCTTTCACCTCATTTATTTGAAACTCCCATGACTTTTCAAATTTTTTACAATAATATTATAAATAAGTTAAATAATGTTCTATAAACAAGAAAGAGTGTTTTATTACAATGTCTTCATCCCACATCAATGGTGAGAGTAACAAGAGAATGTTTCCTCTTCTATAAATAGGAAAGGTTGTGAAATGTTTCAAATGGACCAAACCATGAGATCTTCCTTATGCCTACCTTTGTAAGATTTTGAAGGTATTTTTTGGTGAGATTGTCTATATTGGCAAGTGTCCAGTTAACTTTTAGAATTCAAAAAATGGTTTTGAATCGAATTTTTTCAGGTTTAAACCGTGTTTTAGTTAGAAAAAAATTATATAGTTGGGTATATTGATTTAAACCAGAGCTGGATCAATTTGGACCAATAAATGAATCATTTTTCTTTCACAATAAACATTTGAAACACCCATGATTTTTCAAATTATTTCTAATAATATTATAAATAAGTTACATAATTTTATATAAATATAAAAAAGCATATACCTAAACCTAAAATTATAACTGCTTGAAAAATCACTTTGATTCAAAAGCACGAAATATATACAAACCGGGTTTCACTAGAAAAAAAAATATGTAGTTTGGTATATTTAGTTGAATCGGTCCGAGTTTGATCTATTTGGACCATAAAAGAAGCATTTTCCATTCACTACATACATTTGAAACTCCAATGATTTTTCAAATTGTTTCCAATGATATTTTAAAAAAGTTACATAATGTTATATAAATATAAAAAAATCTACCTAAACATAAAATTATAATTGTTTGAAAATTCGATTTGATCAAAAACACGAAATATATACGCAGATTATATTTTATAAATGAATCTTTTTATAATGAACTTTTGAATCTTGAAAATACATATAAACAAACTTTCTATATTAAGTACCTAACTAAATTTATGATTTTAGAATTGAACAAAAAGTTATTCAATAAAAACATACTTTTTTGGATAGCAAATTACGAGATTATAGAAAAATGGAACTATTGAACAATAAAGAAAGGGTAAACAAGAGAAATGGTGTTTTACTAAATAAGTTAAATAATGTTGTATTAACAAGAAAGCGTGGCTTATTACAATGTCTTCATCCCACATCGATGGTGAGAGTAAAAAAGAGAACATTTCCTCTTCTATAAATAGGAAAAGTTGTGAAATGTTTCAAAGGGACCAAACCATGATAACATCCTTATGCCTGCCATTTTAGGATGTTGAGGGTATTCTTTGGTGAGATTGTCTTTATTGGCAACTGTCCATTTAAGTTTTAGAATCCCGAAAATGGTTTTGAACAATATTTTTTAGGTTCAAACAGAGTTTCAGTTGAAAAACCGTTATGTAGTTTGGTATATTGAGTTGAATCGGTCTTAGTTTGATCAATTTGGACCGATAAAGGAAGCATTTTCCTTTCAGCACATACATTTGAAACTCACATGATTTTTCAAATTGTTTCTAATAATATTATAATTAAGTTACCTAAACATAAAATTATAATTGTTTGAAAAATAAATTTGATTCAAAAACACAAAATATATACAAACCGGGTTTCAATAGAAAAAACATTATGTAGTTTGGTATATTAAGCTGAATCGGTCCGAGTTTGATCAGTTTGGACCGATAAATGAAGCATTTTCCTTTCATCACATACATTTGAAACTCTCATGATTATTCAAATTGTTTATAATAATATTATAAGTTACATAATGTTATATAACTATAAAAAAATCTACCTAAACATAAAATTATAATTGTTTTAAAAATTACTTTGATTCAAAAGCACAAAATATATACTCGATTATATTTTATAAATGAATTCATTTTATAATGACATTTTGAATCATGAAAATACATATAAACAAACTTTCTATATTAAGTACCTAACTGAATTTATGATTTTAGGATTTAAGAAAAAGTTATTCAAAAAAAATTAATTTTTTATAGCAACATACGAGATTACTGAAAAATGGAACTATTGAACAATAAATTTTCTGGATAACATTTTATTTTTATTATTTAATAGGTTATTTAACAAAATGAAATTTTTGGCAAATAAATAAATGAGTTTAATGAAAATGTCTTCATCCCATATTGATCGTGAGAGTAAACAAGAGAATCTATTCTCCTCTATAAATAAGGAAGGTTGTGAAATATTTCAAAGGGACTAAGCCATGAGATCTTCCTTGCATCTGACTTTGTCAGACGTTGAGTGTATTCTTTGGTGAGATTGTCTTTGTCGACAAGTGACCAATTAAATTTTAGAATTTCGAAAATGATTTTGGACCGTATCGTTTAGATTTGGACCGAGTTTAATAAGGATCCGAGTGTCTTCTAGCTGAGTTAGGCAAACTCGCTTCCATTGGAGGCCGAGTTTAAGTAACATGCCGAGTATTTGGTTGTGTTAGCCAAGTTTTACATCCCTGTATTTATACAATTTAAAGTTTTAACCTTACAAAAGACGTCACTATTATCATATGTTCTACATAATTATGGTAATATTTATGATACATAACATTTTTTTTACTATTTAAGATAAAAAGTTGTCTCTATTATCATATGTTGTACACAATGATAAAATTTAAGATAGATAAAAAGATGTCTCTATTATCGTATTTTCTACATAATGATAATATTTAATATAAACGTTTTAATTTAATATGAAATTATTATTTAATAGATAACAATAACGATTTATTTATTTTAATTTTTTTTTTCTATTTTAATCATATAACTTTGTATATACGAAACAACTTCAAGTTCCAACCTTATCTCTTATAATATAGTTCAACATAATAACAATACTAAAAATCATTTTTTAAATATTTTATGAAATTATTATTTAATTGTTAATAACAATGATTTAGTTATTTTTAATATAAAATATTTTTTATATCCCACGCAACGCGCGGACATTCGCCTAGTATATATATAAAATAGAGGTATCCTCATGAACAATAGTTTGTTCTGTTTGATTCAATATATATATATATATATATATATATATATATATATATACATATATATATATATATATATATATATATATATATATATATATTTATATATATTTTGTCGTTCGTGATCTATTCCCGATGTCCTTTCCATGCAGATCCACTGACTACGTGTTCTCTTTTCCATCTTCTTATAGTGTCTACTCACCGATTACCCTTCTTTGTCACCATTTTTTCTTCGGTTTTCGTCCATGTTCTTTGCCACATACTAGAATTGGTAACTAGAAGCTAAGTTATAACCTACTCGAAACTTGGAAACAAGTAGAATCGAAGAATAATGTACTTAGATTTAACATTGGTATGTGAATTCTACAACTAGTTTACTGTAATTACTACCTATATTCGTGTCATTCTTTGAATTGAACATCTTTTCATGAATCATGTAGACACATCATGCACTTGACCTAGAAGTAGAAATTAGGTCAAAGTCTCATAGAAACTTAAGTCAAAGTTGACAACTAAAAACTAGTATACTTGATTCCTCAATTTAGCTTGAGTCTTAGAATCACTATATAGAATGTGAATAAACCGATAAAAATAAATTACAAATATTATTTCTAACTTGAATAATAGTTAGGAAACAAAAAAATAATTTGAAGTCTCAAATATTCAATTTATATTGATATCCAAAGATTTACAAAATTCATGACAACCCTAAAAGTCCTAAAAACTTAAATTTATGAAGTTTTATATTAAAATCCCATAAAAGCTTTCATAAACACGATAATATCAAATTAATATATTTAAAATGTGCAAATATAGTCAAGGAAATTAATTTAATTCATTAACATTAACTTTATATTTTATAAGCTAAAAATCAAAGAATTATGAACAAAATTTATAAATAATTCACTTTTTATATAAACTGAAAGAAATTGTATAAAATTTAGTGATTTATACAAAATAAATAAATAAAATAAAGTGAAAACTCCTCACTCCCTCAAATTCGGAATCCCTCTCTCTCCCCTCATTTCTCCTTCCCAATACTAATCATTTTGATCATTCATTCACTCCACCTATCTCTTTCTTTCTCTAACAACTTCCCTCTTCATTTTCTCTACTAATGACGAACCTAGAGGAAATATCACCAGGAGATATTTTTACATTCTATTCTTCATGAGTTCACATAAATCACTGCATTTTGGTGGTCGATTTTGGTGGAGGGAAACCCCAAAGAGATAACGAGAGATATAAGCTATCCAGAGAGACAGAATCCCTCTTTTCTCTCTTTTCTTCTCTCTAAAACCCCCCATTCTTTCCCTATATGAATTAGCTACAAAAACCACGAAATTTCCAGCAAATATCCCTCATTTTATTCAAAAATATTCATCATTTGAAGTTGATCTTCAAGGTAAAATCAATTTCCTTATATTTTGTTCACTTTTCTTAGAAAAATATCAAGTTTTCTTGCATTTTTCTTCTCCATAAACACTTTTCTTTGAGATTATTCACATGCATGTCGAATTTGATGATGATGGTGGTAGGATTTAATCCAAAAACAACATGCATGTTGTTAGAAGGTGAAATCCAATAATCAAAACTTAAACCAAATCTATCAACTTGAGTTTTACAAGTTTTAAAGATCCAAAACCACATGCATTCAATTTTTTCATTTAGAAACATCATCTTGAATAAAATAAGCTCATACACGGTCTTTAAATATTATAATGCATGTGATAAACATCAAGCTTAAAGGCTTGATTATCAAAGTGTTTTGTTAAGAATGTTTATAAATGATTTATTCATAAATAAATATCTAAAACTTCTTTTCTATTCAAATACGATTTTTTTTCAGAATCCAAACAACAAAATAAGATGATCTATAAATTTTCAGAAAATAAATCATTTTTCTCGATTTATTGTAATTTTTCTAAGAAAATAGAGGAATAATTCACAAAAAATACTTTTTATTGTCAATAAATTATGGTAATTTTTGGATATAACCTATGCACTGATTAAAGACGTTTCTTGAAGTTACATGCATTTCTTTGATTGTTTTCCATTGATTTAAAATTATTTTTGTTGAAGACAAATAAATTGTAAAATACAATTATGAATCTTTAAAGCCATACTTCATAATTTTCACATCTTCTAGACATTATACGGACATTGTGAATAATTTTCCAGATTTTTCCAAGACACTGTGTTAGTTTTCCCGATTTAATGAATGTTTAAAGGATTAAGTTGATGAAAAATAGCTACACTAACTCACAAATTATGAAACTCCATCACAATATCTTATATTACAAATAAATCATAAATAAAAAGTTTAGTGAATTTTACCTACTGTTCAATAATTGTTCACGAATTAATGATTATTTAAATGAATAAAACAAAGAAAAATAGTTAAATTGTTTGGAAACCAACTTTTATATTTTTTTCCAGCTTTCATATATGTAATAAAAGTAGAACAAAAATTTTGGGGAATTTATGAAACTGTTTTCTATTTATCTCTATTTTGATAGAATAAATATAAAAAAATCAAAAAAATCAAAAAAATCATGTTAAACTGTTTGAAAATATATTTTATTATCTTTCCCAGATTACATATGTTTAGTGTCAGTGGTTCACAAAGTTTGGGGATTTTGTTAACCAATTGATATTTTTCTTAAATTTATATATATCTAGAGAATTAATTATTGGAAAATTTGTTATACATATCTAAAATCCATGAGAACTTATATGGAAATCCATTAATACGGTTAGAACTAAAATCCAAAGTTTGGTAATTTTTACTAATTGTTTAGTATTTTTTATGATTTTATGATTATTCAATAAATTAAAATGGTGAAACATACTTAGACAAGTCGAAAATTAATGAAAAATTATATTTAGATCTTTGACTTCAATTAGAATTAAAATGCAAATTTTGGAAAATTTTGGAATTAAATTGATTCAGTTTTTGAATAATTAATCATTGAAACACCACCTAAAATGTTAACTTTTAACATTTCAATAATGGGGATTTCCACTTGAATTTGTTATATAGCAAATTGACTCATAGAAATCTAAATTTTACATAAAATGTTTCTACTCAGTAGTGTGTAACATCGTTGTAGGAACCAATAGTCGTACAAGTGGAGCGTAGTTCAAGGCACAATTTTCCTTATCTCAATGCATTGTGAGTATTCACGCATCCCCCTATTTTTGGTTTTTATGTTTTGGGGGTGGAAAAGCAAGTCCGAAAAACTATTTATTGTTCATTGTATTTAAATTGATTTGTATCAAGCCTGATTGCTATATTTTGTTATGTATGTCTATGCAACTTCATGCATGAGGTCTTGTCGTCTTAGGCCCCTTCACTTACACTTTACTCCAACCATTAACTCTGTGAGAGAATGGTCATTATGGATAGCGCTATTAGGAATTGACAACTCCTCACTCGCCCGATTTCTCGACTGCATGATACCATATTCATCTATGGAACGATAAGCATAGATCTTCATAGGGCATCAGTCATAGACTTGGTTGTGAACTCATTGTTTTCTATATACATATAAAACTACCTTACTTATTATAGCGACTAACATTGTTTCTCACTATAGCAACGAACTTTTATTACTGGAAACTTATTTACTTGTCTTAGCAACGAACTTGTTTTCTCCTTGTAGTAACAATCTTGTTTGCTCCTTGTAGCAACGAACTTGATTGCTCATTTTAGCAATAAAACTTGTTTACTCATTTTAGTAACGACTTTATTTCCTTTGACAATATGAACATTACATCTCATTTGGGCAACATACTTTATCTCTCATGATGACAACGAACTTTGTTTATGCAAACGTATTTAATGATTTTTACAATATATTTTTATTTATAGAAACTTATATCAAAACTTTGATTTCGATTCACGAAACCAATATTATTTTTAATCTATGATCTCACCAACTATTTCGGTAGTTGACCACTCATTTTACATGCTTTTACAGGAACTCCTCTATAGGATGACACTTAGGGACACATCACTTTTAGGAGCATTCGCATGTGTTGTATTTCTATTACATTGTAATTTCTTTTAAAAGTTGCTTAAACTCATTGTAAATTTGTAATGTTTTTTAATACTATGGTTGGTGTTGTCTTTATTTTTTGCTATGAAACCCTTTGTACTGTCACGCCCCATATTTCCGCTTGAGTAGGGTGTGACAGAAATGGTATCAGAGCCGAAGGTTATAGAGAATACTGGTTTTCCTTTGGAGAACCACGACTATAGCCAAAAAATTTCCAATTTTTTTTAAAATTCTGAACATACTACTGGTATAACTAATTCTGTAACACCCCGTTTCCAAGACAAACCGTAGAATCTGAAGATGCATTTTAAGTATCATTTTATTCCAGCATATGAATATATTTAAATAAAAAATTTAGTAAAAAAGTGTGTAATTGGCATTATAATTTGTTTTGGAGGTCTAAAGAATGCTTTCGGGATTCGTAGTGGAAAGAATATTTGATAATATGTCTAAAAGATATTCATTTGGGCTCGTTTTGTAGGTTTTGGACTTATATTGAAATTATTTCGTAAAGGAGGGACTATTTGATTAAATTTGGATGCAATTTGAAAGGAAAAGAGGAGGAAGGGCTAAATATGTCATAGCTGAGATTTTGGGGTTAAAAAGGTAATTTTTGGATTTGTTTTGCAAAAGATTTTCTAAATGGAGGGCTAAAAGGTAAGTTTGAGGCTTAATTTGAAAGGATCCTATGGGGAGGGACTGAAATTGTAAATATGCCAAAGTTTAGGAATGGTTGGGGTTTAAAGACCTGCGACCTTCACCATACTAACCCTAAACCTAAAATTATGAACAGCCGCCACTCTTCTTTCCTCCATTACCGGTCGCCACCCTTTTTGGCTTCTCCGACCACCAAGCCGCCGTTGTGCCATCCCATTGAAGGCGGAAACCTCCCTTAGACGTTGTCGCAGTGAGTGATCGGAAGGAACTCATCTGTGGTGTCGCTATTATCCTTCCTGGTGGACGCCCCCACCCCACCCCATCACTTCTTTTTCTGTTCTACCACCATTCTCCGTCGCCTGCTGCCAATGTCGTGAGCGTCGCCGCTGTAGCGAGTTCCGACGTCGCCGTCTTCCCCTCCATGATTTGATGTGTTGTTGCCGTGTTCTGACTAGAATTAACACTGTGAGGGTAGCCATGTCGGGTGTGCTTCCGAGCTGATGTCCATGAGAAACCGTCGCCACCACCGTGAGGTGGTGGCTGTTATCGCAAAAGTCGTCGCTATTGCTGCCTCTTCGGGGATTCGGCCGTCGCCAATCGCCACAGGTGGGTGGTTGTGTTACTATCTCGGGAAAAGGGTGTATTGTGTGTTTACTGTAGTGTGTGTGTGGTTGTATTTCTTTTGTTAGAGTGTTTTTGCTTAGCCGGAAAAATCAAATCAGCCACCACCACCACCATGGGTTGGTGGATGCCGCTGCGAGCCACCGCCGGCCAACACAAGGTAGCTGTGTGTGTGTGTGTGTTTTATTAGATTAGTGTGTGCGTGTTCCGTTCGGATTGGGTTGTAAATTGTACTCGGTATATGAATAATAATAGAAAATCCATAACCACCACCGTGAGGTGGTGGCCGCCGCCACCGGCTGCCGTGTCGGATGGCGGTGTGCTTAGTTGTGTTGGGATTGTTTGTCGGATGTTTGGACAAAGGAATAAAACCCTAATGGGCCTATTAAACCCTAATGGGCCCAATAAAGCCCTAATGGACCCAAAAGCCCAAACATGTGTCTAATGGGTGTGATAACCCCTAACTGACCTAAGGAAAACCCTAATGGTCTTAAGGACTTGGTTTGGGCCATTAGAATGGAAGTGTGTATTAAGCCCAATCACACCATATGATTTATTTAGAAGAGTGATGGACT
Source organism: Lactuca serriola (assembly GCF_051521515.1). Classification (NCBI taxonomy): domain Eukaryota; kingdom Viridiplantae; phylum Streptophyta; class Magnoliopsida; order Asterales; family Asteraceae; genus Lactuca; species Lactuca serriola. The sequence goes on from NC_136415.1 coordinate 156,922,271, forward strand.
TAATGGATTAAGTCCTTAATAGGTTAAGTGAGAAACACTTAACCCTAATCGTCATTTTATGTGAAACCCTAATTTCACTTGGGTTTATTGTTGGGCCTTTCTATTGGGCCTTGATGATTGGGTTATTAATGGGCCATCCAAGATCAAGCAAATGGGATATAATAATTAATGGGCTTTGAGGTAAAGCCCATATGAGGAGTTAGACCCAATTTGGAAAATTAGGCCATAGATGGGTCGTAGTTTGGGCCTTTTTATTGTATGACATTGGGCCATTAGAATGTTGAATATTGGACTAGACCAAATGGTTGGGCCTTATGGTAAGACCTTATAAAGGTTTGGGCCCAATTTGGAAAATTGGGCCATGTGTTGGGCTTTGACCCATAGTTGACTTTTAGGCCTTTGGATTGGGCATTGGGCTTGAATCAAGCCAAGATAGGGGTAAAGCAGTCTTTTACCCCGACATGGACTTACGGACATGTGTTGGAACCCAATTATTAATTAAGTGATGTATGATATTGACAGATTAAGAATCTGTCATCCAGCAGCTGGGATTATATCTAAGGGACTTCAGCAGTGTGAGGTGAGTTACCTTCCGATAGAAGTGGGTCTAAGGCCATAATGCCGACCCACTAGTAGGAGTTGTTTGTTAGATAATTATCTTTGTGATAATTATCTGGTATGCTTTTATTTGTTATGTTTGTGTGCTAGGATGCTATGTGATACATGTTAGTAGTAGTAGGGGTGAAATAGTCCCCGGATACCGGTTGAAAGATATGCATGCCTAGCAGTATGTTGATGTTATTATGTGGTAGTGGTAGGGATCAAATAGTCCCCGTTATCCGGTTGGAGCAGACCGAATGGGAGGCCAACAACCAGATATGCTAGGCAGTTATCCGGGTGAAATAGACCGAAGGGGAGGCTAGCACCCAGATATGCTAGGCAGTTATCCGGTTGAAATAGAACGAAGGAGGGCCAACACCCAGATATGCTAGGCAGATTTCTGGTTGAAGTAGACCAAAAGGGAGGCCAACACCCATATATGCTAGGTAGATAGCCGGTTGAAATAGACCGAAAGGGAGGCCGACACCCAGATATGCCTGGCAGTATGTATTATGTATGGTCAGTGTTTCCCGATTAGGTCCCGGTTAATCTCCGATTAATCCCTAGGCGCTACTCAACCGATTAGAGAGCGCCTAGTGATTAATCCATGCATACACAATGACTGAAACAGTAGAACCCGATGAAATTTTAACACATTTGAAGAATTTATATCTCAATAAAAACTATTTGAGTTATGATTAGTGTTGTATTTATCATATTAACTTATTTTGTTATGATACTAGTGGTATTTACAAACTTTTATATGATATTACTCATATTTAATTTTTTAAAATACAACAAATTAGCAATTAATGGTCCCCGATTAATCCACCGATTAATCTCTGTCTAGCCGATTAATCCCTTAACCCCAGTCCATCGACTAGGTAACGTCGAGCGATTTTTACAACCTTGTGTATGGTATTTGGTATGATGGGGGAACTCACTATGATTCGTGCTTACAATTTTCAATTTTGGTTTCAGGTACTTCATTTTCAAAGGAAAGGAGCAGGCTTTATCACAGTGCATCACACTATGGTTTTCCGCACATGAGATCTTTGCAATTACACTCTGATATTGTTTTATGATAACATGTTTTGATTATTTCTACTTTGGTTTTTGACATGAGATATTATTATGAATGTTTTTTTACTGATGCTTTTATGTAATACCTTAATTAAAACAAAGTTATTGGTCTTGAAGGATATTACAAGTTGGTATCAGAGCGTTGGTTTGAGGGATTCGGTCACACTCTCGGGTGTGTCTGAACTCAAAATAAGGACTTGGTATGAAAATTTTCAAAAGTAAAATCATTTTATAAAAAAAGTTTTATAAGAGAAAAGAACTTTGAAAATAACAAGGTGTGTGATGCGTGCAATCAGCCGAGCTCAAGTAAGTTTTCCCCAAGATACCTATACATGTTATTTTATGATATGATATGATTATGAGAACTGCATGCTAGACTAGGACTAAGAATCTAGGAAGATGCCTTATATGACTGCTGTATGTGCTTGTTGAGTTGCATGATAGTATTGATCAGTCGGTGATAGTATAGCCTGTTTAGGTTATGCCTGATTATATGAGCCTTAGGATCTCATGCTAGTATAGATTCCTGATAAGAGGATAGAATGATTTGATTGGAATATGTTGGTTTGATTTTCCATTGTCTGAATGCCGCTTGCTTTGTGCTTTGTGGGACTCTTAGTAATGTGAGCTAGCTATTAAGTGAATATGCTAAGGCACATGTGGCATAGGCTGGATAATCTCAGAGTGATAGATTTGACCCTGTTCCGTAGCTCTTGTTTGAGTCCAACCGTTCTAGCGATGAATCTTTTACTCAAAGGATTATATGATCTCTGTTTCATGTGGCTATATATTTATGAGGTAGCTAGTTGACATTATTGGGAATCTTTCAGCAATTGAGGACTGGGTGAGTTCGGGAACCTAGGAAAGCCTAGGATATGTTTCAGTGGGTTAGTAGTGAGGTTCATTGAGACTTGGGTGTACCAGTTTGGAAGTGACTTGGAGGATTCAGGAGGGTTGCTGAGGAAAGTATGGATAGGTGTGGAAGATAGTATTGGGCCCATAATACTGAAAGCACAGGATCCGTACTCGAATCAGTGAGAGTCTTGGAGAATCTGAGAAGCTTTGGGGAATAGTTTGTGACCCCGTTTGGGGACAGAGGATGTTCCCGTTGTTGCAGTTTAGCCATTGGCAAGTGAGCTAGTGAGCGCGACAGGGTGTCAGACCCTGAAGGATATGGTTTGCAAGAAGTGGCAGATGTGAGATTGATTTGGAGCACCCTGAAAAGAGAGGCTTGTGCCAGGTGTGTATAGTAGAGGGTCCCGGGAAGAGACCCATGACTTATAATCATTGGGTGAAAGGCCAGCAGGGTCGGAGTCAGTGCATCACGTACAGGAAAGTGCACAAGGGAGTTTGTGACTCCAAGGGTTTAGGCTACTACAGGGTAGCGGGGTTGGTCATGTCAGCAGAAGGTGATCGGTATTCCTCCAGATGTTATGGGTATGTCATCTTCAATTGCTAATAGATGGAGGTTGGGGATACGTATCACATCGGGATTGTGAGTGAGTTTGGATAAGTCAGATCTCAGGTCGGTTTTCTGCTAGTGTTTGGGTTATCAAGGATCATATATGCCATCCTGCATGCGAAGGGTCCTCGATGAACCCACTGAGGGACACATCTTACGGAGTGGGTTCTATGTGTACCGCTATCATTCCAGATCTTTTTCGGGATCGATGCAGGAGTATTATTTAGAGGACACTCGGTTAGGGTTAGAGCGATAGTTCTTCAATGAAGTCAGCGTTCAGTGGTCCTATTATGGTATGGGTATGGTCGGCAATTGTCTATGGAGGAACTTTCGAGTTCAAGGCACTACATTGCTAGGACATGACTGGTAACATGAAGAGATTAGTGTCAGTTGCGGGTGTTAGGTGCATAAGTGGTTGGGCATCAGATGTTCAAGAGAATTGTATTTTCGCATGGGCTTTGTTCGGCTAGAGTTCAACGGTGCTGCGAGTTTGGAAGTGGGAACGAGGACTCGTCAGCCAGAGTGAAGATTAAGGCCTCTAGTTGTCAACATGAGAGGTGGATTGAGGTGTCAGACTAGACCAAATTTCAAGAGTACTCTTCAAGATTTCAGAGGACGGGCGATCTTAAAGATTAACTGGTATGTGATCACTAGTGTTAGTAAGCACAGGTTGTCAGTCGTGGATTATTAAAAAGCAAGAAGGATTGGGAATCCTTCAATTCTCACGTACCGTGAAGACTTAGTCTAATCTAAGTGGGGGAGAGACTTTTTGTAAAGTTCTCCAAATGTGATTTTTGGTTACGCGAGGTGCAATCTCTTGGGCACCTTGTCAACCAGAAGGGTATTCCGGTCCATCCAGCCATGATATAGGCCGTGATGCAGTAGGAGATTCCGAGGTTTCCATCTGAGATTCGGAGTTTCCTGGGTCTAGCGGGTTATTACCGGATATTTATTCGGGACTTCTCCAAGATTGCAGTTCCTTTGACCCAACTGACCAAGAAGTCGGTGGGCTTTTTTTGGGGGTATGAGTAGCAAACAGCCTTCGAGACTCTCAGAGAGCGGTTGTGCGAGACATTGATTCTCACCCTGACAGAGAGAGTGTAGATGATTTTGTGGTTTACTGTGACACTTCGATCACAGGCATGGGTGCGGTCTTGATGCAGCGGGGTCACGTGATAGGAGGTTTCGGGAACCAGGGTAGAGCTCCAGTTAGGACTGAAGGTCAGTTGTGTGTCAGGTCGAGTGCGTGTTCTACCCAATATGGAAAGTGTTGTAAGACTATGGGGGTAGCCGTAGCATTCACTAACAGTCAGATGGTATGGGAAGTGTTGTAAGACTACGGGTGTAGTCGTAGCATTCACTAGCAGTTAGATAGTATGGAAAGTGTTGTAAGACTACGGGGGTAGCCGTAGCATTCACTGACAGGTAGATAGTGGTAGGATGTTGGAAGTCTACGGGTGTGGTCATAGCATTCATGAGGTCGACGGATAGTGATATAGTATCCTAAGACTGCAGGTGTAGCCGTAGTATTCACTAGGTTGGTAGATAGCTTGAGCGTGTTGTTAGCACGCAAAAGGAACAGTAGTACCCACCGGTTTGGGAGTAGCAGTGAGGATATGGAAATCCATGGATTGGATTTCGGAATTACCCAGATGGGTTAGATCTAGTTGAACCAATGATAAGACTGTAGGAGCGTCACTACAGTTCTGAGATCAGGGGAGCAATGGACTACTCAAGGAAGTGTGATATAAGGCTACCATTGGTCAGGTAACAAACACTTTTAGTCTTGGATTTGATGACGACAGGATTCGACACATGGAAACAATTGGTTAGATCAGAAAGTTGTTAGTGTCACAGTGGCATGATAACTAGTGGAAACTAGTTCCAGAGAAGGATTTCGTTCAGAAGTCATGTAAGGAGACTAAGTGGGGAGTCCTTTGGCTCTGCAGCCGGGCCGAAATCTGGTATTTTAAATGACTAACGGATGAATTGAGGAAACTCACCTTAGAATACTGAATCTTATAGATAAATCTATGGTTGTTGGTCTGATAAAATCCCTACGCTATCAATCACAAAATTGATGGGTTTGGAGCATAACTACAAATCCTATGTGTTCATGGAACCCTATAATTAAGGATCTAGGTTTCACTAGTTGAAAATGCAAATTAGAATACAAAAGATAAACCCTAATTTGCATATATGAAAAATGAAATTAACCTAAATATAGGTTTTAAATACATACCTTAATTATTATGTAGTAATAATAATTGATCCTTGTTGATTTTTAAACTCTTGAAAGCAAGTGCCTCAAATGTGATCCCTCTAATGGCTTACAAACACTCTTTGCAAGAGGATGAGAGGAGAGAAGAAGTATTTCTTTTATAAATTCGGCTCTACTATGGTTTTTCTTAGGTGGCTGAAAATCTCAAGGCTAAGCCTCCTTTTATACTGTAGGTTGCTTAGTCCCAAAGCTAGGGTTTGCAAGTGGAAACCCTAATTCCCTGCTTAAGACCTAAGCAACCCATTAACTCCTCATTAGAAGGCCTTGGAAGAAAAATGATATGGCCACCCTATTATTTTCGTCACTCCTATCCAAGGAGTTCAAGAGCCTAGTTTCATACCTATCAATGATTTAGTAAACATCCCTTGCACTTTTAATTAACTACTTTAATCCCAAAATTAATTCCAAATTAATTTCTGAATAAATATTAATGAAACGACATGATTTCCAATTAATATATTATTCTCATAACATATTAATAAATCATTCATATCAATTTATTATTACAATTAACAAATTCAACTTCTCTCCAAAAGTCATCCTATCAAGTTGCAAGAGTGAAGGCAACCCAAAAGGACTTGTGCTTCTATCAATTCAAGTATATACCAATTATAGTTATGGGATTAGGCACCTAATCAAACAATCTTCCACTTGGATAAGTCTAATAACTATAATTGCAAGTACAACTTCAAAAATTTACCAACACATTGTAGCTTTCAAATAGCGCTGTCGAACTCTAACCTAGTCAGAAATGTGTCCTTAGATAAGTGATCAAATATTCCTCTGTTCTACAAGATATCATATAAACATGAGACATGGATTATAATCATTCTCTCTGTCCAATATTTGTTTCCTGATTTCCAATTCATGACGACTTATATTAGACTACTAATCGAACACATTAATCGTTTTTTCCTGGTTATGGAAAAAGGAGCGGATAAACTTCGACTCATATACTTGCACTATTTACTCATCAAATCACGCACAACAATACGTTCTATAACATCAAGTAACTGATGCATTTACGTATTATCAATGCACAACTGACTCATAAACAACAACTCATATGTATCCATTTCAAGAATATAAGATATTATCATCTTCAAATTACTCGTGATAAAATCCATGAAGTAACTCTCTGAGCGTGGGTTAATCCAATACTCAAATCCCCATTTCAAAAGTACTCGTGAATGTAGTTGCAAACCATTGCTATGTCTAAACCTTTAGACAATCTACAATCCAATTCATGACAGTTTTAATTCACTACTTACTTCCAAAGTATGATCGACTATGGATGTTTTGAATAATCTAATTATTCGGGAAGTAAAACATGCGAAGTGAAACACAATAGTAACCTAATTAACTATGGTCTCAAAACTATTGAATATCAATAAAACACTTATTATTTAATCACCATATTAATTAGACTTTATGAATTGTGTAATGTTTCGATTAATTAACTAAACACATGAATCAGACATCAGTCATGACATGTACTAAACATTCATACTATGTGTCTCTTTGGTCCTTCCATTGTGAATAGATTGATTGGACATTATTCCAATGCTGCTCATTTCACAATTTCAAATTCTTATTAGAACTAGTAAAAATTCCAAATTCTTTTCATCACCAAATGTGTTAGAGTCTAACCTTGCATGCAATATACTTTTTGTGATGATGTGGCCTAAAAGTCACAAGGACTTTGCCAACGATGTCACAAAATGCTCCATTGAAACTTTGTTACTTAAAACAATTTCATGGTAATGAAGTATCAAGTTCAAGGTAACTCCTTGAACACCTTCCTTACATTAAGGTTTCTAACTAATATGTAGATAATAACCAACTCCCACTATGGAAACATTTCATCCCATATGACTATCAATTCTAAACAAGAGTTACCTCCATTCAGAACATGTCAATATGGTCTTTCCAAATATTACTATACTTCCAACTGTCCATAAGCAACCAATCTTTAGCAAACCTCAGACTGTTCTTGACAGTTGATTAACTACTTTAGTCATATCTTGTTCTAGTCCCTTTTCCCTCTCAATGCCCTAGGCATTTGAAAAAATCAGAACAAGTGAATATTATAACATATGTAATCAATCCTATATATGAAGCATATGGGATTCGATACATAATGTCTTACATAAAGACTTGATACTTGATCAATCACTTGCTATAATATTTCCATATATCGAATTTCCTATGTTGAATCACTTCAACACGATATTCATGACTAAGTTCCATTAAAACTCCAACCTAAACTTTTAGATTTGAAATGAACTATGAATGCCCTCTCCCCTAAGCTTATTATAGTGAAACATTTTCTCAAACATTGAAACTTGTAAATTGAAAACTTTGTTTCCTACAATTAGTATTGCCAACTTGCAACACTAAGCATAAATACTATGCTCCCACCAACACAACAACTGTGCTCATTCTTGCGTAATGATTATGCTTCCACTAGCTTTGACATGTACCAAAAAATCAACTGCACTTCTAGAAATAAATGCTCTTGACTTCTCACTAAAGTTCAGATTTCTGATACATGACACTCTGATAAATCTTCATCTAGACTTCTCAAGCTCATACACCTTTCGTTAGATAGCATATATGTATGTTTAAACCCTTTCGGAACTTATATCGATAATTCCTGAATGTTTAAACTATTACTTTCCATTTCTCACAATTCGAACTACGAAAAGGGATGTCATAATCATATATGAATTGGAGAACGCAATTATAACTACTACTAATCATGATATCAATCAGATTTAAAATCTACTAGCGAAAGTATTTCCTCATAGTCATTTTCATGAATTAGAGAGAAACCTTTTGCCACCCAGATTTTATGGTGTATGTGTTCCTATCCATATGAATATTATCATTTTTCAACCTATAATCATAAGATAAGATTGAGGCAAAAACCAAAAACAAAAATCAAATTTGGCTTTCATGGACTGAACTTTGCTTATTCTTAATTTCTTGCCTTCTGACACCACAAGGGCCTACCAGTGCTTCCATGTTGTTTAAGCAGATCACTTCCATTGACCAATGTACCATCACCAACCAACGTGCTTTGTCTTTTCCAATCAAATGAGAACCATAGAACCAATAACAATTGCCAACTCAACTAGAAGGTGCACAGAAACAATAATGTGTATACACAACAGGTTATAAACCTCCGGTCGTGTGCTAGTGATTACTAAAAGGTTTATTGTTAATTGACTCTTGAAACTCTTCAAGATCAATAATACTCCCACTGTCTTCTTACATATAAGTTTCTTTCTTCAAGGAACATTCCTTAATCAACAAAAACAAATATTCAAAAGCTTAGTCTGGATTCTTGTCAAGATAACACTTTATTTAATTGGTCTTAGTTTATCTATTTTTTTTAACAAAAATATCACAACTACCAATTTCAAAGATGCTAGAGTAAGAAAACTTTTCTACTACATGTATCATGAGGTTTTATAAACCTACATAGTTTGAAATAAGCTTCAAAATACGATTTGAAGTTAGTAGAGTGTGACTCTAAAACTTGATTTGATGAGAAGTATGACTCATCTCTCGATTAAACCATTTCAACAATATCCGATTCCTCTTCTTAGTCCTCAAATGCACTAAGATGTCCTGAGAGGATCAATTGTGACATGGTTCCATAATCATTAAGATGATCACAAAACATGATACTAAATTACTCTCTTTTGCTTTCAGATTGAAGAAACTTTTATCTTTCTGCCCAATAGATTCTTCATATTCATTCTGCTACTCTTTGAAACCTTTCAAAGAATCAGAATTACACTTAGGGCGTGTTTGGAAAAAGTAGCTGTTAGTTGGAAGCGGGTAGTGGTGAGCTGGTAGCGGGTAGCTGGTAGCGTGTAGCTGGTAGCTGGTAGCGGGAAGCTGTAGCTTTTATTTGTTGTATGAATGTTTGGCAAAAGTAGCTGGAAGCTTTTAAAATATATAAAATTACATAAAAGGAAAATTGATTAAAAATAAAAAAATATATAAATATATTTTTAAGGGTAATTATGGAAATTGATTTTAAAAGCTCTGAAGCGTTTTGTTAAAAGCTACATGAAGTAGCTTTTAGAATCGGTGAGTTTTGTTAAAACTAAATGCTAAACGCTCGTACTGCCAAACGAAGCTTTTTGTTTAAACTAGAGCTTTTTTTCAAAAGTTAAAAGCTAAAAGCTCCCAAATGCTTCGAAAAGCTCCGTGCCAAACACACCCTTAATCTTATAAGCAAAACCATATTTACTAAATCATCAGTCAATCACGAAGAATAGACTTATGTCCTTTGTGGTGGATCTAAATAGTCCACATCAATGTGTACTAGATCCATTAGTCCTTCACTTTGACTTACATAAACATGTGATCAACGAATTAGTCATAATCTCTCCAATTGAAACTTAGGTGATGAGAATTCCTTACCACTTGGTTGATTATGTGACATCCCCAAAAATCTCGGCCAGAAAAGACAGATTTCATTGATGCTTTTTAAACATTTTCAGAGTAAATCCTTTTAGTTTTAAAAGAGATGCGGAATTTGTTCCCAAAAAAAAAAAACAAAACATGATAAAATAGATATTTATCAAAACATTTCATAAAGAAATATGATTTCATTTCATAATCAAAAGTCGGGATGTCATGTTCCGATACAGATCATAAAGCATAAACGATAACATTACAAGTCATTCAACAAATATATACATATATAGACTTGTAAACAAAACAACTTGATGATTCGCCCATCTTAAGCTCTTGCGCCACATCCTGTAATACAAATAAACTGAGTGGGTCAGGCTTGGGAGCCTGGTGAGCATATAGGGTTTTCAACCCACAATAATTAATTATATTTAATTTCACCAATCCACAATAAAACCCGATTACCCATTCCCGTTATCCTCACTTTACGTCCCTAAAATAACTTCTATTATAAGGAACCTAATTCAGGATTTTCATCGGGACGGACATTACTGCAGAGGGGCTTCCTCAACAATAAGTGCCCTAAAGGCAACCATGTGGGGGATAGAGTACATCGGTGAACACGTCGTTCACAACACCTACAGGTAATGAGCCTGCTAGTGTTCCACAGGATGGTCTAGAAAAGTCCGTGGTCGTCATTCATACTCTGCTGAATGACTAGAATAACACCAATAACACCGAGGCCTCTCATCTGTTTATTTCACACCAATTATCTACCCATGTTCTAGCCAACATATTAGTATATAAAAATATACATTTTTATACATTGTTTAAAAAACATGTATAGCATGCTTTAATCAATACATATTCCACATAACAGATGAGGCATACACACATAACACGTATTTCATAGAGAATATATCAGATCTATGAGATAAAAGAGAATGAATATACATTCACACATATAACTGCAAAATATATACACATAACACGTATTTTATATAGAATACTTCCCGTATTCTCAAATACATTCAACAATTACTTGTATAATATCGTGTATTGAAAAGGGACTATACACTCACTTGATTGGAAGACGATCGGGCAGCACAACGGCTTGCAGAAGTAGTGTCTCTTCGTAGATCTGGAAGATCTTCACAAAAACCGGGCTCCTCGCGGGCAGAGCTTCAGCTCGGGAATAACGCTCTTCGGGATCCTCGGGGCTTCGGATCTTGCTTCGGGGCTCGAGATTAATATCGGGGCTTCGGGATATGATTGGCACGCAAATCGAGGCAAAAACTTAGAGAGAAAGTAAGAAAAATCGTAAGGAAATGGCTGATCTCGATTTCTATTTATAGGCTGCTGGGTCGGGGATTACGCGGGGCGTAATCTCAAATTACGCGGGGCGTACTTTGACGTCACTGAATGCGTCGATCTGTGGGACTCGAGTATTGGTCAGACAAGTTGCATCTGACTGAGTACGCTGGGTGTACTCAAATTACGCTGGGCGTAATTGACTCGTCGAACTTCTAAATTGCGTAACTTTCGCATACGAGCTCCGTTTTCGACATTCTTTATATCCACGTGAAGGTCAGACCATACTCTACAACTTTCATTTAGACTCCGTTGGCTAATTTTGACTTTTATTTTTATTATTTATTTTTAGAAGGCCGGGACAGAAAAACTTCGTTATAAATTCATAACTTCTTCGTCTGACGTCCGTTCTTGCCTAACTTTTCATCGTTTCGCTACTAACAACGAGATCTTCGATTCTCGTTTAGATTGTTTCGGCTAAAGACCGCTCGATGTCAAATCGAGTATTCGAGTTGCATACTACTCAGTCGAAACTTCAGAAAATCATAACTTCCTCATACGAAGTCAGATTTGGGCGTTCTATATATATTCGGAAACCTCGTTTTGGCCACTACAACTTTATGCAAAGATATCGAGTTTATTTTACACTTAAATTTTGACGCTTATTTTATTCTTAATTAATCACATCACATAATTAAGCAATTAAGCACAAAACACATAATACTCAAATAATAATACGTTCTTATTATTTCAAATTGGGGTTACAAAGGTTAACGTAGACTATTACATTGCTAAAAATGGCAAGCCCAGAAACACGGGCGTTACAATTCTCTCCACCTTAGAATGATTCCGTCCCTGGAATCACACATCAACAAACAACTACGGGTAGCGACTCGTCATGTCACTCTCCGTCTCCCAGGTGAGATTTGGCCCATTCGTGTGTTTCCATCGGACAAGCACTAACTTAACCATCTTACGTCGCAATTTCTTAGTCTTTCGGTCAACAATTGCCTCCGGTACCTCAATCAACCTTTTGTTCTCATCGATCCTCAACTCCGAAAGTGGAATTATTTCGGGAACTTCTCCTGTGAACTTCCTCAAATAACACACATGGAAAGTGTTATGAATTCCATTCAGTTGTTCTGGTAGTTCGAGCTTGTAAGCTTGGTTCCCAATCCTCTAAAGAACTTTAAACGGTCCAATAAACCTTGGACTTAAATTTCCCCTTTTAACAAATCTTATAAGTCCCTTCCACGGCGAGACTTTAAGCAAAACTGAATCTCCAACTTCAAAAGTCATCGGTCTTCGCTTTTTGTCAGCATAGCTCTTTTGACGGTCCTGAGCTGCTAACATTCTTTCCCTAATTATTCTCAACTTTTCAGCAGTTTGATGGACTATCTCCGGCCCCATAAACTGCTTTTCCCCAGCCTCAAGCCAACAAGATGGCGTACGACACTTCTGTCCATACAATGCTTGATAAGGTGCCATCTTTATGCTCAAGTGAAAACTATTATTATAGGAAAATTATACCAAAGGTAAATGTTCATCCCAATTACCTAGGAATTCCAAGGTACATGCTCTCAACATATCTTCAAGTGTTTGTATCGTCCGTTCGCTCTGACCATCAGTCTGCGGATGGTAAGTTGTACTTAAACACAACTTGGTACCCAATTCCTCTTCTAGACTTTTCCAAAATCGTGAGGTGAAACGGCTATCACGATCCAACACAATCGTTAACGGAACACCGTGAAGCCTCATAATTTCCTTCATGTAAGAGTTCGCAAGCTTCTCTATAGACCATTTCTCATTGGCTGCTATGAAATGTGCACTCTTAGTGAATTGATCAACGACCACCCAAATCATGTCGTGACCACTTTTTGTTCTGGTTAGTTTAGTGACAAAATCCATAGCAATGTCTTCCCACTTACCCATAGGCACAGGTAATGGTTCTAAACTCCCGTATGGTTTCTGATGTTGTGCCTTGACTCTTGCACAAGTCACACACTCGGCCACATACTTCGCAATGTCGAGCTTCATCGTCGGCCACCAATAATAGGGTTTCAGGTCCCTATACATCTTTGTGCTACCGGGATGAATCGAGTACATGGTTTTGTGAGCTTCTTCCATCAGAAGATCTCTGACTCCTCCTGTCTTAGTTATCCAAATCCGATCTTGGAACACCTTCAGTCTGTGCCTGTTTACACCGAACACCAACGTTTTGCCTAAACGTTCCTCCTTTCGGTCATTCTTGTCAGAAGCTTCGCTTTGAGCTTTCTTGATAATTTCCAAAATAGTCGAGACAACTTCAATTCTCAATGCTCTTGGCCTTCTCCTTTCAAGATTGACTTTCCGACTGAGAGCATCAGCAACAACATTGGCTTTACCGGGGTGGTAAAGTATCTCACAGTCGTAGTCTTTAAGTAACTCTAGCCAGCATCATTGTCTCATATTCAATTCCTTTTTGACTAAAGAGATATTGGAGACTCTTATGATCAGTGAAAAGTTTGCACTTCGTGCAATAGAGGTAATGCCTCCATACTTGCAGAGCGAAAGCTACCGCTACCAACTCCAAATCATGAGTCGGGTAGTTCTTTTCATGCTCTTTCAGCTGTCGAGACGCATATGCTATCACCTTTTCTCTTTGGGTCAAAACACAACCCAATCCAACCCTAGACGCATCGCTATAAACAGCGAAGTCTTCAACTCCATCGGGTAGAGAAAGTATCGGTGCCTCGCATAGTTTCTTCTTTAGCTTCTTGAATGCTTCTTTATGCTTATCACTCCAAGCATAAGTAGCTCCTTTGTGGGTCAAAGCTGTTAATGGACTAGCGATCGAAGAAAAGCCTTGGATAAATCTTCGGTAATATCCGGCTAATCCTAAAAAGCTTCGGATCTCCGTAGGACTTTTCGGTTGTTCCCACTTCATTACAACTTCAATCTTTGCTGGATCAACCATTATCCCTTCTTGGTTGACCACGTGACCTAAGAATTGGACTTCTCGAATCCAAAAATCACATTTGGAGAACTTCGCATACAGCTTCTCCTTCTTCAAGACTTCTAACACTTCTCGCAAGTGTCTGCCATGCTCCTCTTGGCTTTTTGAATAAATCAGAATGTCATCTATGAACACTATCACAGATTTATCAAGGAACGGATTACAAACCCTGTTGATTAAATCCATGAATGCTGCTGGAGCATTGGTTAGTCCAAACAACATAACCAAGAACTCATAGTGTCCATATCGCGTTCTGAATGCGGTCTTCTCTATATCCTGCTCCCTTACTTTCAGCTGATGATATCCTGACCTTAGGTCGATCTTTGAAAAATAACTTGAACCTTGTAGCTGGTCGAATAGGTCATCAATCCTTGGCAACGAATATCTATTCTTTATTGTTGCCTTATTTAGCTCCCTATAATCGATGCACATCCTCATGCTTCCATCTTTCTTCTTTACGAATAACACCGGAGCTCCCGAGGGTGATGAACTAGGTCTTATGAAACCTTTGTCCAATAACTCCTGAAGTTGCATCATTAGCTCCTTCGTCTCCGTCGGTGCTAATTGATAAGGTGCTTTTGCAATTGGCGTTGTTCCGGGCAACAAGTCGATACAAAATTCTACTTGCCGATTGGGTGGTAATCCAGGAAGATCTTCTGGAAATACTTCCGGATAATCACACACAACAGGAATATTTTGCATCACCTTCTTTTCCTTCTTAGCATCGATCACGAATGCTAAGTATGATGTACACCCCTTGGTCAAACATTTTCTGGCTTTCATTAGAGAAATGATTCCAGAATTTACTCTGCGTTTATCTCCGTACACCATAAACGATTCCTTTCCAGGCGGGTTCACTTTCACTATTTTCTTCTTGCATAAAATTTCGGCATCATTGGCGCTAAGCCAATCCATTCCCAAAACGATGTCGAAACCATTAAGTTCAATAGGCAATAATTCCTCGTGGAACTTATTCCCATTCAAATCAATTAAGATGTTTTTCATACGATGGCTAACAGGTACAAACTTGCCACTAGCAACTTCGACTAATAAGGCATTATCTAGTCTATCAACAGGCAAAGCTAGTTTTCTACCAAATTCATGCGATATAAAGGAGTAGTTGGCTCCAGAATCAAATAAAATTTGGGCAGGCAAGTTGTTAACGAGAAAGGTACCTGAAGCGACATCAGCTTCATCTTTAGCAGCTTCCAGTGTCATCTGGAATGTTCTCTCCTTTGGCTTTGGCAGAATGTTGGGTCTTGCTGCTTCCTTCTTTTTCGGACAATCCCTTGAGATGTGCCCCTCCTCACCACAACCATAACAAACATTCTTGGTGAAGGTGCAGTCATTGGCATAATGCCCTGGCTTTCCACATTTGAAGCATGTGGTTTCCCCGCCACACTTCCCATGATGCTTCTTCTTGCACTTGTCGCACCATTTCGCCTCTACCTTTCCTCCACTTCCCTTCGAACTAGACTTCGAGAATTTACTTTTCTTGCTGGACCCTGAAAATCCATCGATTTTCCTCTTCTCACCAACCTCTGACCTTTCCAGACCTTTTTCCCTGATCTGGGTCTCAACATTTCTAGCAGCCCAGATGGCGGCTTTCAATGTGGTTGCTTGCTTAACCATTGGACCATAGTCCGCTGGTAGTCCAAGGGCAAACTCGTTGACCTTAGAGAGTTCTGTAGGCACCAAATATGGGATAAACTTCATCTTTTCTGTGAGACTTGTAGCGTATTCAGTAACGCTCAATTTCCCTTTCTTCAAATTCTGAAACTCTTTACTGATTTCCAGAAGGTCCTGCTCGGAGCAGTATTGCATTTTTAGTTGTTCCACAAAGTCTTCCCAAGACATTTTGCTTGCTTCTCCCTTGGGCATAGAGTCAGCTAACAGCTTCCACCAAATCAACACGCCAGATTTTAGCAGAGGGATCGCAAGTGCGGTCTTCTGCCTGTTGCTGCATTCGCAACTTTCAAACATAGTCTCCATTTCGGAGACCCATTCCATAACTTGTACCGGCGTCGGGCTTCCGGATAGACATGGTGGTTTGGATGCCATGAAATCCTTATACTTGCACCCACAACCATCATTTCCTCCATACTGGTTATTGCGTCTAACCACTGGTTGTTCGTCTTGACCAATGATCCCACTAAAGTTTTCTCCTTCAGACTGCCCTCCATTCTCCTCGGGCTCTTCCGCTTGAATTAACGGTTCTTCACGATTCTGCCTAAGCAGGCGTCTTGTTTCTTCCATCTGACGATCAAACATCGTTTGAATCATCATTTGTACACCAGCCATTGTTATCGGCTCAGGTGCAGCTGCTACGACAAATATTTGTTGAATTACAGGCGGTTGATTCCTGTTTTCATCAGCATTTCCAACTCTGCTTCTTGTTCTCACCATTTTTTATCTATACACCGAATAATTTCACCTTATTACTTCAAACGATTACATGCTAGTTCTAATATCATATACATACGCTTAGAATCCTAAACACATAAACCTTCAGATCCGGTTGGCAACAAACCGTAGATCCGAACAAATAATATCATGTATGGCAACATATAACATTTAGCACATAAAAGCATTTTAAGCAACTCTCCTAAAATAAACTAGTGCTCGTGTCTAAAATTTATCAGACACACATATCACAATCTCCACTTAGCATCCTAAGTTTAAGTCTAGAAATCCTACAAACTCCTAGTTCGCTTAAACTAATGCTCTGATACCAACTGTGACATCCCCAAAAATCTCGGCCAGAAAAGACCGATTTCATTTATGCTTTTTAAACATTTTCAGAGTAAATCCTTTTAGTTTTAAAAGAGATGCGGAATTTGTTCCCAAAAAAAAACATGATAAAATAGATATTTATCAAAACATTTCATAAAGAAATATGATTTCATTTCATAATCAAAAGTCAGGATGTCATGTTCCGATACAGATCATAAAGCATAAACGATAACATTACAAGTCATTCAACAAATATATACATATACAGACTTGTAAACAAAACAACTTGATGATTCGCCCATCTTAAGCTCTTGCGCCACTTCCTGTAATACAAATAAACTGAGTGGGTCAGGCTTGGGAGCCTGGTGAGCATATAGGGTTTTCAACCCACAATAATTAATTATATTTAATTTCACCAATCAACAGTAAAACCCGATTACCCATTCCCGTTATCCTCACTTTACGTCCCTAAAATAACTTCTATTATAAGGAACCTAATTCAGGATTTTCATCGGGACGGACATTACTGCAGAGGGGCTTCCTCAACAATAAGTTCCCTAAAGGCAACCATGTGGGGGATAGAGTACACCGGTGAACACGTCGTTCACAACACCTACAGGTAATGAGCCTGCTAGTGTTACACAGGACAGTCTAGAATAGTCCGTGGTCGTCATCCATACTCTGCTGAATGACTAGAATAACACCAATAACACCGAGGCCTCTCATCTGTTTATTTCACACCAATTATCTACCCATGTTCTACCCAACATATTAGTAGATAAAAATATACATTTTTATACATTGTTTAAAAAACATGTATAGCATGCTTTAATCAATACATATTCCACATAACAGATGAGGCATACACACATAACACGTATTTCATAGAGAATATATCAGATCTATGAGATAAAAGAGAATGAATATACATTCACACATATAACTGCAAAATATATACACATAGCACGTATTTTATATAGAATACTTCCCGTATTCTCAAATACATTCAACAATTACTTGTATAATATCGTGTATTGAAAAGGGACTATACACTCACTTGATCGGAAGATGATCGGGCAGCACTATGGCTTGCAGAAGTAGTGTCTCTTCGTAGATCTGGAAGATCTTCACAAAAACCGGGTTCCTCGCGGGCAGAGATTCGGCTCGGGAATAACGCTCTTTGGGATCCTCGGGGCTTTGGATCTTGCTTCGGGGCTCAGGAATAATACTGGGGCTTCGGGATATGATTGGAACGCAAATCGAGGCAAAACTTAGAGAGAAAGTAAGAAAAATCGCAAGGAAATGGCTGATCTCGAGTTCTATTTATAGGCTGTTGGGTCTGGGATTACGCGGGGCGTAATCTCAAATTACGCGGGGCGTACTCAGTACGCGGGGCGTACTTTGACGTCACTGCATGCGTCGATCTGTGGCACTCGAGTATTGGTCAGACAAGTTGCATCCGACTGAGTATGTTGGGCGTACTCAAATTACGCAGGGCGTAATTGACTCGTCGAACTTCTAAATTGCGTAACTTTCGCATACGAGCTCCGTTTTTTACATTCTTTATATCCACGCGAAGGTTAGACCATACTCTACAACTTTCATTTAGACTCCGTCGGCTAATTTTGACTTTTATTTTTATTATTTATTTTTAGAAGGCCGGGAGATAAAAACTTCGTTATAAATTCATAACTTCTTCGTCTGACGTCCGTTCTCGCCTAACTTTTCATCGTTTTGGTACTAACAACGAGATCTTCGATTCTCGTTTAGATTGTTTCGGCTAAAGTCCGCTCGATCTCAAATCGAGTATTCGGGCTGCATATTGCCCAGTCGAAAGTTCAGAAAATCATAACTTCGTCATACGAAGTCAGATTTGGGCGTTCTATATATATTCGGAAACCTCGTTTCGGCCACTACAACTTTATGCAAAGATATCGAGTTTATTTTACACTTAAATTTTGACGCTTATTTTATTCTTAATTAATCACATCGCATAATTAAGCAATTAAGCACAAAACACATAATACTCAAATAATAATACGTTCTTATTATTTCTAATTGGGGTTACAAAGGTTAACCTAGACTATTACATTGCTAAAAATGGCAAGCCCAGAAACACGGGCGTTACAGATTATGACATTACCATAAACGACATAACTAAGAATCAAATACATATTAACATGCTAATAATAAAAATATCATCACTATTTTTTCATAAATGCCATTGCTAGGAAATATAAAGTAACAAAAAATCCACTTTATTGATAAAATGCGGAAAAATTTGTCCTTAAAATGCAAATATAAAAACTATCTTTATAAGCATTTCGTAAGGAATCTATTAATATATCATAACTCCTAAGCAGCAGCTTAAAAAGCTGATCATCGAACCATGCGATCGAAATCTATCTCTTACGATCAGATTCAGCTTACGTCTTCTTAAGCTTCGTTTGTTCTCTTAAATCCTGTAAAACATCAAAAAGTGACTATCACATCATGTAATAAGAATCTAAGAATAGGAACTTAATAGAGTTAGATAGTGGATGCACCTGAAGTCGAGTCATACAATGTGACTTTACGGTCTTTATGATCTTTTAGGTAGACATTGCAGCTTCACATCTAATGTACCTTCAATTGGAAATAGAAACATATGGACTCTTCAGGAATGGCACATGGAGCTATCTCAGAACTGGCCTTTCTGTTTAACATATGGTCAAACGGTTTGACCTTAGTCGATCCCTTTCTAGTGGGAAGACAAACCTTTTATGGACTACTAATGTTGCCATTGTCAATGTCCTTGAAAACTTGGGAGACAGATCCTTCAAAAACATATTTTTGACCAGTGTTCTTTAGCATTTCTACTTCAGTAGCAATTAGCAAATATGTTAGATCAATTAGGGTCAGGTCGTGGTCAGTCATATTAGCTTAACAAACTGACTATATGACTCAGGAAGCGAGTGAAGAACCAAGTCAACAACCAACTCCGTTGGGAAAACGACACCCAACATTCCCAATCTATCAATGTGTGACTTCATTTTCAGAACATGCGCACACACATAATCTCTATCTTGGTGTTTTCATGTCAAAAGGGCTTGAGTAACTTAAAACTTTTCATGTTAACGAAAACGTGGGTCAGGGAGAATCACTAGAGGAGGTGGAGCGAGAGTTGGAGAAGTATGATTTCCAGTTCCACCAATTCTCAAAGAAGGGAACGTTCTTTCACCTTGATCGACACATGGAAGATCATCTTCAGAAGGAAAGCTATTTCCAAAAGGACAAGGAAGATCATTGTTGTTAGAACTTGACATCTATAAAGGGAGAAAAGAAAATTCAAGTTAGTTGATTTTAATCCTTAATTATTAACCCACAAATTCAAATTAAGACTAGGATCCATATTTTCGATTTGAATTCTGAAGAGGGATGCCGTAATAAAATTCGAATATATTTTACATAGGTAAGCATTTACCAGTT
The DNA here is from genome assembly GCF_051521515.1 of Lactuca serriola. Taxonomy (NCBI): domain Eukaryota; kingdom Viridiplantae; phylum Streptophyta; class Magnoliopsida; order Asterales; family Asteraceae; genus Lactuca; species Lactuca serriola. Next base: position 156,942,638 of record NC_136415.1, read on the forward strand.
TCAATCTAATGAAACTCCTAGATCATTGAGATTCATTGAACTATTCAATGGCATGTTTAATCTCGATTATGACCTTTCCATTTCTGACTGGGATACCGAGGATCACAAATAAGGTGTGAATAACCATGCAAATTAGCTTGGTATTTTTGATGTCATTTATCACCCTATTGATGTGTCAGTTAACTATACAAGCTCCATCGATCAATGATAATTTACGAGACACCCATTTTCAACAATATTAGTCCCATATTAGGGTGCCGGTTAACCATACATGCTCTGCTAACAACCAATAAGGTGCAATGTGCAATTTCATGGGTTAACATCAAATTCACATTTTTTCTAAAGTAACAAAGAATGGGATTTTTTAGAATTAGTTTAGTTACTTTATCATTATGCTTTTAATGAGGATTAAGTGTCCTATGAAACCCGTTCGGCTAACAACCCTCCACTAGTCAAGAGAGCGATGGGTAAGAGTGGATACCTAATGACGGTCATTTTATAGGCCGCTTCCATAAACTCCTCTTATAGACCAACTTCGTGAATGAGGTCTATTAACGGTAAAACAAACTCTTCTTATATATAGTAATATTAAACCTTTAAAGTTACATATAATATATAATTGTATTTTAAACTATTAAAATACTAGGGTTTAATCTTTTAGTAAATTAAACTTTTAATTTGATTAAATTTAAATCTTTTATGGATTTATTAATTATCTTTTAATTTAACATTTAATTAAATTATTAATAACATCCTTAAGGATGTACTTAAAACCTTTTTAAATACTAGGGTTTTTAAATTTAAGATTAGAAAATTAAATTTTAAATTGTAAAACCAAAGGGTGTATATTTAAAAGCTTTCAAAATACTAGATCATATTTTTAAATAATTAAATTAATAAATTAATTTTGTCTTTATATAAAACTAGGTTACAACCCGTGGAAACCACGAGTAAAAGATTTATAAAAATTTATTAAACTAACAAGATATACGTTTAGTTTAGACTTTTATAAATTTGAATAGCATGTAAAAAAAACACAATCAATTATGCAAATGACATTGATATATGATTAATCAAATATTCGCAAAAAATTAATTAATTTACAAAGATAGAAGTTTTGTCTATAAGTTTATAATAATTAGTTAAAAATAATATATATATTATTATAAATATTCGATTCGTTATTTGCATTTAAAATGTTAAGCCCTATGCTTAAATATATTTAAACTCTTGACTTTGAAATTTGAATAAGCATTGACTTTTTCTTTTAAATATTATAAATTAAATATGTTCATTTTTAATTTAACATAGTGATCATATTACGGTATTTAGTAATTAAAACTTATTTTTAGATGGAATTAATATCTTGATGTCGATTAATTTCAGGAAACATAAAATTCTTTTAGTAAAACTCATTTCGTAGATGAAAATATATATATATATATATATATATATATATATATATATATATATATATATATATATATATATATATATATATATATATATATATATATATATATATATATATGGGAAAAGTGAATATATCCTTAAGGATATATAAGCTTAAGTACCGAAACTCACAAAACTACGTCGTTTTGTATCATATAATACATTTTAATTGTCTAATGTTCTTATAATTTAACTTATAACTTGATTTACTTCCAAAATTTTTAAAAATTACACATTTATCTTTCTCTTACATAATTTTCATTTTTAACTACAAAATATATAGCTTACTAGGTGTTCGGCAAAAAGATAAATGTAATACAAAGATAATAGTGAAATTTTGAATATCTTAAAAGTAAATCAAGTTAGAATTAAAGTTTAACAACATTATAATGAGTATATCAAAGAAAACGACGTATTACGGTGTGTTTGGGTACCTAAGTTCATATACCCTTAAGGGTATACTCACTTTTCACTATCTATTGTGTGCATGTATGACTGATTATGGACGAATCATTTTAGTTATTTTAAGAAAGTAATTAATGTATATTAGATGTTAAAGATATAATGAATATTAATTACATTTTCAACATTTAATATACATTAATTACTTTTTAAAATAACTAAAATGATTGGTCCTGAATCAATCATACATGCACACAATAGATAGTGAAAACATTTTAACCTAACTCTCTCTCTCTCTCTCTATCTATCTATCTATATATATATATATATATATATATATATATATATATATATATATATATATATATATATATATATATATATATATAATATATCCAATTTTCATATAATAATCAGTAATTCAATATATGTAGACGTTGACTAAATATATGTATTTAGCAAAAATATCAAGAATCCACCTCACAAAATATTTATATTAATTACATACAATCACGCCATATATGCCACATATGCTTACTGACAGGTCAAGTATGCTTACTAAATACTTAAATTTATTAAGCAACTAACCATACTCTTTATTAAACATTTATAATGAGGTGTATGTTTACTAAATACTTTTTAAATGAAATTTATGATAAATCTCAATTATAAGAACTTAAGGGCTTGAACGCAAAGTCAAGACAAAACTCACATTATAGTTCAAGCCCTATTATATCAATTCAATTTAATTATTTATCTAACTTAATAAAAAGTTAAGGAAACCATAAGAAAAACGAATTATACATGCATTAGATAAGAATGTGCCCGAGACAAAAACACAAACATAATACTAATTTCACCACGAATCAAATCAACAATAATCTTAACTGAATTCATCCATAAACCAGCATATGCACACACTTTATGTGCTGAGAAAACTCGACTTCCATCTTTCTATATCGGGTGTTGCCTGTCAACAATGAAAAAACATTAAAAGAGAACCAAAATTTGCATAAAAAATATATCACAAATGGTGGGCTCACTACAAAAAGACAATTGGGTCAAGGTTAAATGTTGTGATTACCAAACCTAAACCCAAACCCAAACACACGTGAATCAATCATAAAAAAGTCAATTAATAGCAAATTTTCTCAAGAAAAAGAACTAGATGTAATCCGAAACTTGATATATTATATATTTGTAATTTGGTGAATTGAAAACTCAATGGATCAGGGTTAGGTTTAAGATAACTAAAAGAGATAAAAAAAACCTAGAAGGTTAAATACAAGTTTTGGTTTAAGTGTTTGTTTTTAATTCACATTCTCGTCTGACTTTGGGTCACGCCTTGGTGGCGAAGGAGGAAGGAAGTGGATCAAATATTTCCCCTAAAGGCTTTGAAAACTTATTACAACAACTAAAACAAATCAATATAGAAACTATTAAAAGCATATTAAAGTTTTCCTATCTTTTTTGTTTTCCAAAAACCTACCTCATTTAATTTCCAAACAAAACCGAATAGTGCAATGTCTTAAGATGAAAAAACTAAAACTGCAATGTTGGAATGAAAGCACTCGGTAGTTAGATCCAGTGCAATGTCTTAGGATGAAAAAACTAAAACTATAATGTTGGAATGAAAGCATTCAGTAGTTAGATCCTGACCTAGATTTACTGTCGTTTGCTTTTTGAGATGGAGAGAGGGAGCTAAGACCATCTCCAACCCATCTCCATTTTTTCCTCCATAAATGGAGTAAATAGTGTTTCATCTCCAACCCTACTCCATTTTCTACCCCATTTTTTACCCCAAAAAGTATATTCCTAGAATATTCTATTTTTATAACTTATATATATTGTCAAATACACTCATCTACTAATTAAACTCTATATTTATGATTAATTAATATAAATTAGTATACAACATGATATTATAAATATTAAATATTACATTTAAATTATAATTAGTAGATAAAATAAACTAGAAATGTATAAAATAAAAATGAAAGAGACTAAAATTGACAACCAAACTTCACCTCCATTTTTGGAGATATAATAGTATTCCCCCATATATGGGGGAATACTATTCATATCTCCAAAAATGGAGGTGAAAATGGGGTAGGGTTGGAGAAGAATGAGGGAAGAAATGGAGGAAGAAATGGAGTATATAGGTTTTCGTTAGTTGAACATGCAAACTTGAATAAAAATGAGAAGCCATAATATGCATCTATGAAAAACGAAATTAACCTAAATATAGGGTTTAGATACATACCTCAATTGTTATTTAATAATAAAAATTGATCCTTGCTGATTCTTGAACTCTTGAAAGCAAGTACCTCAAATGTGACACCTATAATGGCTTACAAACACCCTTTGCAAGAGGATGAGAGGAGAGAGGAAGGATTACTCTTAGAAATTCAACTCTACTAGGGTTCTTCTTAGGTGGCCGAAAATCACAAGGCTAAGCCTCCTTATATACTGTAGGTTGCTTAGTCCCAAAGCTAGGGTTTGAAGGTGGAAACCTTAATTCCCTACTTAAGGCCTAAGTAGCCCATGGACTCCTCATTAGAAGGCATTGGAGGAAAAATTATACCGCTACCCTAAAATTTTCGTCCACTCTTATCCAAGGAGTCCAAGAGCCCAATTTCACTACTATCAATGATTTACAAACAACCCCTACACATTTAAATTAATTCCTTTAATCCCAAAATTAATTTCTGATTAAATATTAATTAAACAACATGATTTCCAATTAATATATTATTCTAATAACATATTAATAAATCATTCATATCAATTTATTATTTCAAATAATAAATTCAACTTCTCTCCAAAAGTCTTCCTACCAAGTTTGAAGAGTAAAGGCAACCCAAAAGGACTTGTGTTTCTATCAATTCAAGTATATACCAATTATAATTATGGGCTTAGACTCCTAATCCAACAAAAATAACATCCAATTAATATTTGGATCTCGACTCACACTAAGAGTCCATACTAAGGTAAAAGAGATTTTCATCCTTTACCTAACTTGGCCCAAGGCCAATGCCCAAACCAACTGACCAAAAGGTGCGAATTCCAAAATAATCACCAAAGCCCAAATATGGCCCATGTTTGTAAATTGGGCCCAAATACATTCATGGGCCTTCAACAAAGAGAGTCCAATAAATTAGCATCAGCCCAAAATGGAATTTTGATGGCCCAAAAAAGCCTTAGACTCCTAAGTTGCAACATAGGCCCAATACCGAAAAGCCCAAAATTTCGAAGCCCACTGCTGAGTACGCGGGGCGTACTCAGCTCGTACACTTAGCATGTTCGCTTTGGGTCATGTACGCCCAAGGTACTCCCCTGTTGGATAAACTCTATCATTAAGCTCTTATTCAGTTAGCACTTCAATCCAACTCTCAGATCTGAATTCCTTAAGGTGTTTTATCATATAAAGTTGGTAACTTTACATGCATGGATGGCTTAATGGGGTTTTAAATGAAATTAGCAAAGGGTGTTAACACATGCATGAGTCCATAAACACTGAAGTTTGTTTGACTCGAGTATTAAGAACGAAATCGAAGTACAAAATGAATTAAGAACAATGATGTAAATATAATATGTTTGGCTTCTTGATTATATCTGAATGAATACAGGAGTACAAAAGAGTAAAGTGCTCTCACTCACAAAGTTCAGAAAAGTTACTCTCGACATCCTATACCTTCCCTATTTATAAGTACATACACACACGTACAAAAAAACACAAGGACTAGATATGGTAGCGTCGAAAGTCAACGGTCAAAACCCTAAAGTCAACGAAAGTCAACGGTCAAACCTTGACCTGACTCGTTAAGTCAGTCTTATACCTCCCTGAACTCTCTTAAGTCAGTCATAACCAAAACCCTAAAGTCAACGAAAGTCAACGGTCAAAACTTGACCCGACTCATTGAGTTCACATGGGCGACTCGGCGAGTCCACACGTGTCCACGGAATCCTCCTTCTAGCCTCACTTGACACGTCGATTCAACCCCTTGCTCGACGAGTTACACCTGGCACGAATCGTGGGGCAACCCCGACTCGACTCGTCGAGTCCAATTATGAACTCGACGAGTTGCTTCCATGATCATACTCAAATGACCTTCTAAGGTCAGATATGTTCCTCTAATCCATAGATCTGACCTTCCCAAGCTCAATAAACACGTAAAGGCTCGACCTTGATGTCCATGCATGGTATATTTTGCTCATAATACCATTATGACTCCATTAAAGGTTCATAGCTTCCAAACTCCATGTTTGCTCATCTCTAAGCTCCTACTTTCGGACTCTCTGGACCTTACAAGGTCCAGATCTACCACTCAAGCTTGGAAAGGGGTCGAATATGAGCCTTAATTTCCAAAATAATAGATCTACATAATTAAGGAAGGAAAGGGGTCGAATATAATACCTCCAACTGAAGCCCCTTTTAATGAAATCTTCAGATCCAACAATTTCCTTTGGCATTCTCGGTTGCCACCTCCTCCTCTTTTGCATAATCACACTTATAAGCTCAAGATAGCTCTTCCTCTCACTCTACACAACCAAGGACTCTCTAGGGTTGTCCTCTGGAAGATGTGGCCGCAAATGAAGGCCATAAGGACCTTTAAATAGGTCCTAAACCCGAGAAATTAGGGTTTCTTTGCCCAATATCTACTCGGCGAGTCCCTCCTCTGACTCGTTGAATCCATTCATTAAATCCTCGTGAGAACCCGACTCGACTCGACGAGTTGCATCCTTAACTCGTCGAGTCTCTCCTTTAATCATAAGATTAACCTACACAATAATAACCCTGAAAGCCCGGATGTTACAATTCTCCCCCACTTGAATTAGATTTCGCCCTCGAAATCACTCCTTAACCATAAATATAATGAAATCGTCAACCCAATAGGCACCACCGAAAGGACCTCATACTACACCGATATCTTTCTCTATGGACACTCGAAACTTCACAGAAACTTCCAAGACTAGGATTTTAACCAACCCTTTCTTCGCTAACATACTCCTTCCTAATATCCGAAAACTCTGGTGGCCTGACCCGCCGCCAGACTGCCCACTCTAGCATTCACCATGAAATTTGCTCCTCGAATATCAAACCCAGATTCCTCACTGGCTCTCTGATTCCCGTGAGATCAAATCCAACAACCTGCCATTGCTCGCCCAAACTGGTCATGATAAATCATCCGAATCATAACCTAGGAATGAAAGGATTCACACCCGACCGACGCACATTCACTAAACTGCTATTAGAATCCACTCGAACAAAGAATCCTCAACACTCTGCCCTCGGACACAAAAGAAATAACCACGTTCGCTTGGGAGTATCCTTAGACATCACCATAATAAGCTCTAGCTCATTTCTCATATCCCTCTTCAATACTGAGTGCCAGGTCAACTTTGACTCCACATTTAAACCTCCAAAGGTCACCCATAACATGATCTAGAATGTCTCACTAACTTCCTTCTCGTGTCAACTATCTCGGCCCAGTGACACACAAGTCACGAAATTCTCTTTACCTCATACGAAAACTACAATCCAACCGAAGATCAACTCAACCCCGAACTCTGATGTCTGCTGCGCATATCTCATGTGCATCTCGCGGTATCTCCCGTACCCGATTACTAACCTCTACAGGTTTTAGACATTGGACGACAACAATACCCCTCATCCAAGAATTCACCTCAGAATTCTAGAATCTCATTTCGCTTACCCACACACCATCAATGCCAAATTCAACTCGAGAGTTTGGTCTGACCCAGAGTTGGAACCTCGTGTCCCAATGAAACATTCATCTCATAACTGAACCTGCGCCCCGCGCGAATACGACCTTTTCCAATTCCTTCATGTTGCAAGAATCACAACTCAAATCAAAATATAATGATTCCCGACAGAGACAGAGACCCCAGTCTCGCCCCTGGTTCAATCACCAGGCTCCAAAACTCAATACTAGGACTACTCAAGCCCAAAACTCTTCTGCATCATACTCTGATCGAAGAGTACTTCATCATCACACTCTTTTGTCGTCTAGCAAGTACTATGACTCCCCGCAGCATCACGATTACCTCTCGATGACTAGTGAGTACTACGGCTCCCCGTAGCATCATAACTCCCTCTCTCTTACTTGTGAGTACTACGGCTCCCCGTAGCATCACAACACCCTTTGACTAGTGAATACTACGGCTTCGCGTAGCATCGCAACCCCCCTCTCTCTGACTTGTGAGTACTACGGCTCCCCGTAGTATCACAACACCCTCTAACTAGTGAATACTATGACTCCTCGTAGTATCACAACTCCCTCTCTCTGACTTGTGAGTACTACGACTCCCCGTAGTATCACAACACCCTTTCTCATCACCCGATAATCTCATTCTCACTACAACACCACACTTCGTCCACTAACTGATGCTCCACAGACTATCATAGATAGCTACACACACTTGTCCTAAATATGCATCACAGATTATGACGGCAACCGCCATAACAAAATACCTTTCCCTGCTGAATACACATTAATAAATAATCCCTCCTTACGAGAATACCCGAAGGCTACCACTGGAACCATAGATACTTGATACACCACTAGTCGTCTCAAAATCAAGAGTCTAAATAACTCGGAAATACATTATACCCGGATACCTTGGAACACCATTACAGAACATCACAATGTCCTGCCTCAACCACTGATCTCCCACTCCCAACATCATACATATACAACATCACATTCCCTCTGAACCCCATAATTAGTTCTTCATTTTACCCAATGCACAACTTCGGTGTATCCAAACACTCAATTGGAATACAGAGAAAGCACTAATGCTTCAGAACACTCTGATGATCTTCCGAAACTCTTTCCTTTACTACTCAAAATCCAGGCAAGAATACACATATCGGCCCGGGAGTTGGCTGCTCGATCATCTTCTATCTACACCAAAGGGCATACACAATCAATACTTTGACTCAGAAGTTCTCAACTGCCAATACCATCCTTACGAGCCTTCCACTTAGAACGGCCCTGACCACCACCAGGTTCCTGACCATTGGCCACCTGCCCTGGAGACACTCATCCTTTCTCAGACACGTACCACATGCATCATCTTGCTCTGCACCTCTCCTCGATCACCAATAACTCTGGTCTCATGAATTCGTACCGCAGGTCTCTATATACCACTTTATAACCGCTTTTGAACAAATCTCTGCTTCCTTCAATACGATACCCGGTTCCCCCCCCCCCCCACTTAGGGTTCGAACCATCACCAATTGGTGCACAAACCATCCCACAAACTGTTTCCACTAGCAACATTGCACCTGCCTTTAGAAGGTGCTACGCAACGCCCGATAATCTCCTTTAAAGAGATCAAGAAACCTCAAATGTCAGATGAAATCCTTAGGAACTTCTCATCATGACTGCCTCTAGTCGTTCAAAGTCTCATACTTTCCTAATACCGAACATCTCAACTGTCCAGTAATATCACTGACTCTTAGACTGAAAAAATAAATCATCATACTCCTCAACATCGACTTCTCAACCCACGTTCCAACACATGAATCATCAGAAGAATAGGCACTCCACTCCCATACTCAATACCCATCATAGACAGAAGAGCCACCGGCTTGATATACTTGTCTGGATTACCCGCTGATACTGCTACCACACGCCCTACTATACTCAAATAGGGTGTAACGTGGTCCTTGCCCTTCTCAGTCCCAACTGACTACCTGCTCATGGTAAATCATTTCCTCATGGCAGACATGCTGCCTGATACTCTGGTGGGAAAATCGTCATCAATGTCAACCCGCAAGGTTCACTCCTAAACGCAAAACTGAAATATCACGCCTCTCCTGTTTCCCACAAGAAACATAAATAGCACCCCTCAGGTCACAAAAGGTGACATCTCCTCTATCGGTTGATTGCTCAACTCAGACTGCAATCCCCCATAAACACCATCTCCACTAATCCTTGAGTCTTGCGACTACATCTGACATTTCACCAAAAATACTTTGAAATTCTCTTGACCTCCCTCTCAAGGGATGCCTCTTCGGACTCAATCATGGCCCTCAGGCCTAAAACCCCATTGCATCCAATCTCTACCTAATCAATCATGACTGGATAACTAGAGAACCACAAGCATCATTTGCTAAGAACCATGGTACTCAGCCCGTGACATCACTTCTCAATCTGCTATGATGCATGGTGCTCGAACCATAACATCACTCCTCAATCTGCTATGATGTATGGTACTCGAACCATAACATCACTCCTTAATCTGCTCCGATGTATGGTACTCGAACCATGACATCACTCCTCCATCTGATCCAATGTATGGTACTCGAACCATAACATCACTCCTCAATCTGCTACTTAGAACCTTCAGAATACTCCCTGTATCGAGTATGGGTCCTCTGCTTTCGTTAGTACGGGCCCATACTACCTGCCACATCTATCCATACTTTCCACACAGACCATCCCAGAGCTTCCCAAGTAGCCACTCAACCTTCTCGTTCATTAACTTCCTCACGCAACGCTTGCTCCTAAGCGAAAGGCTCTACTCTGCCAGCATACTCATCTGACTAAGGTTACTCCATAGGCTCTTCCTAGGTTCTCATACTCCTCTGCCATCAGCTGCTGAAGAACTCCTAATGATGCCAACTATCTACTTCCTGAATATCGTCATATTCACTTAGTAGCTGGCTCCCATTATCGAGGGTCCCACAAATCACCATGCAAGTAGCATTCGGGCATCGAATAATACATAAAACTCACTCTGGCTGATAACTCCACTTGCTCTGCTCATTCTCAAAGATACCACCGAACTCTGCAACTCTACCCCTAGCGGGTTCTAACTATTCTCTCAATAACCATCACAATAATCATCTAGGCATCTCTCCTAGATTACTCCTCTACTCAAATCCCTCTCTACAAGAATTCTAGATGAACACTCACACTTAACACCTACTTAAAAAGTGCATCACCGATTATAGCAATTCCTAGGCTAAGGCATCACAAATCAGGCCACTCTAGCCATTGAATATGAAATACCTAGCCTATCTCTAGCATGTATAATATCTCATATCATATCTCATAAGTATAAACTCAGGGTATTTTGGGAAATCACAGTTTGGGCTCTGGCTGATTGTACACACTGCTCTTTCTCATTTTCCCTTTGAACTCTTATTTGCTTTAGAAAATCATTTCTTTGAAAACTTTTCTTAATTTCTTATTTTGAGTCCAGATTTACCTGAAGGTGCATCCGAATCCCTCAAACCAAGGCTCTTATACCAACTTGTAACACCGTAATTTTTCAAACTAAAATTTTTATTTAAAATCGCTTAATTCATAAACACTTTTCGTAAATATCTCTTTTTGTTTATGTTACAAAACATAACTCTATATTCAATTAAATAATAATCCAGGATCCCCAAATCATAACTCTTTCCCTGATGTGTACAATCGAGCCGGTGTCGTCCCGTGATCCTGAGGAAAACCTGAAACACATAACACATAACACGGTAAGCACGAAGCTTAGTGAGTTCCCCAAAATACCACATATAACACATATTAGCCACTCGAGGCTATAACTCTGAGGGCCCTCTGGCCCTATCTCTGTGGACCCTCTGGTCCTAACTTTGTGGACCTTCCGGTCCTAACTCTGTAAATTCTGGAACACACACAACATAATGTTGGATTACTGTCTATGTCCATAACTATTTTGGTATGTACTTGACCTGATGGTGCATGGTCCTTTTGGGGTGCCTTCACCAAAGCAACTTGATAGGATGAATAATGGAGAGAAAGGATTAAATATGATTTATTAATATATTATGAGAATAATATATTAAAGGAAAAATCATATGGTTTAATTAATATTAGTCAAGAATTAATAAGAATTAAGTTTGTGGCTAAAAGAGATTAATTAAACTTAAGGGACTTGAACTGTCAATTGTATTATATTTGAATATTGAGCTAATGGACTCCATATTAAAGGAGTGGACGAATTCTATGGGGAAACCTATTAGAAATCGTCCAAAGGCCTTTAAGGAGGGAGCCCATGGGTTGCTTAGGGCTTAAGCATCCAAATTAGGGTTTCCTTGTTAGATAACCTTAATAGCCTCACCATTTAAGGAACCCTTATGCCCAAAAACGTGAACAAGACTTCTTCTAGGGGTTCCACACGTTTTTGAGAGCCTCCTTCTCTTCTCTTCTTCATCCTCTTGCTCTTGGTGTTTGTGAACCATTAGAGGAGTGACATTTGTGACTCTAAGCTTTCTAAAGTCATTACAAGAAGGATTTGAGATTGTTATTGCTACATAACAATCAAGGTATGATCTAAACCCTAATTCATATGTTATATTGATTATCATATCCTAGATCTAGGGTTTATAGTCTTGGATGAATTGCATGTACAATAGAGAAACCTAGATCCAAGCATTAGGGTTTGTATGAGCACATAGGATGTTCTTATAGCCAAAACCCATCAGTGGTATCAGAGCCTTGATTGGTTTCTATTTTATTGATGCCTTGTATGTTTGTTCAAGTTGAAAATTTCGATTTTTGTGAAACTGCCTGATGAACTCGGCGAGTCCCATTGTGGACTCGGCGAGTAGGCCCCTACTCGGCGAGTCCATATGGGTACTCGGTGAGTCCGAGCGTCAGAAAGAGGGGATTTCAGGATTTCTTGCTGTTTTTCTCATGGATACTTGCCTTATCTATTTTAGATCATTAAAATCCTATTTTATTCATATTTTTGAGTATATCCTTGATTAAACAAAAGATAATTACCAATTGATTAAATAATAACTTCCTTATAGGATTAAATTTGATTATTTGTATTAATTGGGTAACTTATTTTGAAAGAAATTGAAATTAGGTCAAATATAGATAATGACAAAATTAATTGTTTGATTTATATTATTTTTTATTTGATCCTTGTGTTATGAAAAGTTTCAAATTTTCCCTTTTAGGTTTTATAGTTTAAATTTGAACTCAAAAGTTTAGTTTTGAAATTTAAATAGTTGAAACCCTAATGTTTTGAAAAAGGTTTCAAAACTTGTCCTCAAGTTTTGGAATTTAAATTTTGATTAAAAGTTTAATTTTGATGTATATTTAAATTCTAAACCCTAATGTTTTGAAATGTTTCAAAACTTGTCCTCAAGTTTTGGAATTTAAAAGTTGATTAAAGGTTTAATTTAGGAATGTTAAATTCTAAAACCCTAGTATTGTTTTGAAAAGCTCAAATCACACCCTTATGGTTTTATTAATTAATTAAGGTGTATAATTAAAAGAGGTTTAATAAATCCATCAATTTTTGGTTTACAATTTAATTGAATTAAAAGTATAATTGTTAAATTTGACCTCCTAGTATTTTAAAAGTGTAAAATACACCCTATACTATATATAACATTAAAAGTCTAACATTATATATATGTATGAGTAAAAGTCAGTCTTACCGTTAGTAGGCCTCATTCACGAAGCCAGTCTATAAGGGGTATTTAAGGAAATTGCCCATAAAATGGCGATTGAATGGGTAGCCACTCTTACCCACCGCACTCTTGACTAGTGGAGGGTCGTTAGCCGAATGGGTAGGATAGGACACAAACCTTCCATTATAAGTATAATGAAGTACAAAAGTAACTAAATGTTTTACAAATTCCCAATCTTAGTTACTTAGGCAAAAGTGAATTGATGCAATTCCATGAAATTACACTTTGTGCCCTTGCGAAGACGTTAGTGGAGCGTGTGTGGTTTACCGGCACACTAAATGGTTCTAAGAAAAGGTAGCAAAGGGTGACTCAATGTTTGTCATAGTTCGGTGGAGCGTGTGTGGTTTACCGGCACATTGAATAGGTGACTGTAACATGTGAGGGCACCATGTAAGTTTGCATGGTTATTCACACCCGCTTTGTGATCCTCGGCATCCCAGTCACAAACTAGACGGGCGTATCGAGATTTAAACATGCCATTGAAATGTTCAATGAATCTCAAAGGATCTAGGAGTTTTCATAGATTTAAAACTTAAATTTCTTTTTCGTTTTTAATGGTGGAAATTAGTGAATCGTCATTCACTTACCTTCAAATATTCTGCAACTAGATTACGACATCCCTTTTCGAGGCTGTAGCATATTGTGTTGGGTCCTAGCCTTAATATCTCATTTGGGTGATTTATTAAGGACTCAATCAATCAACTAACTTGAATTTGTTTTCTCCCGTTTTGTAGATGTCAAGGTATGACAACTATGGTCTTCCCAAATCCCATGGAACAAACGTTCCGCATGAAGATGATATTCCACGATTTGATCGAGGAACAAGAGATCATGCTTCTCTTCCTCCACCTCCTCCAATTATTCTCCCTAACTCACAAGTTCGAAGGATTGAAAAGTTCAAGCTCACTCAAGCCCTTTTGGCAAGTAAACATGAAGAGGGAAAGTCGGTGTGCACACGTCCTAGGGATGAAGTCACACATTGATAGGTTAAAAATGTTGGGATCCGTTGTCTGTGAGGAGATGGCTGTTGATTGGTTTCTTCAGTCACTTCCTAACTCATATAGTGAGTTCGTAAGAGAGTACTATATGATGAACTGCGACGTAACCCTTATAGATCTCACCTATATGCTTATTGTCGCTGAATCAACAATGGTTTGGATCAATAGAAAAGCAAAGTTGATTGGTGAATCTAGCTTCAAGACCTCTATGGATATAGAAAATGGCAACGAAAGACATGCTATGATCGAAAAGTTTGATCATAAGAGAAAGGCAATGTCTGAAGTAGTTCCATGTCCTGTTCCAAAAGAGTCAATTTGCTTTTATTGCCAAGAGAAAGGGCATTGGAGACGAAGCTGCCCTATTTACCTAAGAGATCTAAGAGATGGGAGAGTCAAAACGTATGGCTCTGCTTTAGGTACAAATCCATTGACTAAGTATTTTAAGCTTCTATTCTAGATTCTTAATACATAATGTGATAAGATTACAATTGATGTTTTGTAGGATCGAAGAAAAGAAAGGAAGCTTAAGGGAAGAAGTGAGCAAAATCTAACCGTGAAGGAATGGATTTCGATCGCATTACTTGAAGATTAGATTCTTGAGCTACTACTTAGAGTTAGAATGAGATTGCTAAGAAATATGTATTAGCATAGTTTTTTTTTAATGGATTGCATTGTAAGGACAAATTTTTCCTCAATAAAATAAATTTTGATTTTATATTATTTATTTATCTTTGCAATGGCATGCATGAAAATTGATGTTTGAAGGTTTCTAATATTAGCAATAATGGATTTGATGCTTAATTATGTTGTTTGTGGAAATGTCGAGAATTTACCAAATAGGGAGAGTTTCTCATCGCCCAAGTTTCAATTGGACAGAAACTTGGAATCTTGCAACTTCGTTGCACGATGAATGAGAAATTTCATATTTGGAAATTAGACTAATTCATTGACAAAGTGTCAAGTGAAGGACTAGGAGATCGAGTACACAAAGTTGCGTGTTGATCAAGTCCACCATAAGAGTAACAAGATATTCGTCATGATTTACTAAAGGTTTAGTAAATATGATTATACTTATAAGATTAAGTGTAAAAGTTTAAATCAATAGTAGAATGAATAAGAAGAATCAAGTAGGCAGAAAGATAAAAGTTTCTCCATTCTAAGAAGAAGGGAGAGAACCTTTTATGCTTTATGATAGGTCTTAATGATTAAGAACCATATCTCAATTGATCCTCTAAGTGAGTCTTAATACAATTGTATGTCTAAGAAGAGGAATCAAGAATTGAAGAAATGGTTAAATCAAGAAGTCAATCATACTTCGTTCCAAAACAAGTCTTACAGTTAAGATTGTGACATTGAGTGAAAAGTATTAAGAAGGTTTATAGCATTCATCAAATGTGGAAAGTTGTGATGTCTTGGATAAGACAAAGACCAACTAGGACTAATTTATGAAGTGGTTTGATAAAAACTACACTAACTCTTGAATATTTGTTTGTCAAGAAATGTTTATTGACAAGAGAATCTTATATGTCAAGGAGTCTGTGGGAGTCTTAATCAAAATAAACCTTAGCGATCATCACTAGCACACAAGTTAAGGTTTACAACCTATCGTGTTGACACTATTTTGTTTCTGTGCCATTCCAATCGAATTAATTATGCATATGAGTTCTATGAGTTCGCATTTGAATGCATAAAAGGCAAGGACCTTGATCAATGAAAAGTACGTTGGTAGGAAAGGGTGAGCTGCTTAACTACTTGGAAGGCATGGTGGGCAGTTGTGCTGCCATAAGGAAAGAAATCAAGATTAATAAAGTTCGGTCCATATGAGTTTGAATTTGTCGTAAACTTTGGTTTTGACAAATTCACATGGATAGGAACACATACACCATAAAAATCTAAGTGTCATAAGATTCCCTCCATCATGAAAATGACTGTGAGGAAATGCTTTCACTAAGAGAGATTTTAAAAGGATAGCGATTGTGAAAATTGTATTCTCGAATTCGATTATGTTTACGGTATCCCTTTCCATAATTTGAATTGTGAGATTTGACAATTAGCCTAAATTGTTTAGACACACATATGAGCTATCTAAGGCAAAGGTGTATAAGCTTAGATAAAGGATTATCAAAGCATTAGGTATTAGAAAAATGAACTTAAAAAATTCAATAAGTATTGTTTTTCTGGAAGTTAAGCTGGTTTCTGAATACATGTCAAAGCTAGTGGGAGCATAAATGTTATGATAGTATGATTATTATGGAAAGTATTGCAAGTTAGCAATATTAATTATAGAAAAAAAGAGTTATACTTTGCAAAGTCGCAATAGTTGAATAGTTGTTTTACTATAATTAAGGGAGAGAATATTATGCTTCATTTCAAATCTAAAGGCTTAGGTTTTGGAATGTTAATAATTTAGTCAAGGATGCATAGTGTGTTCTCTTCAACGACATTCCTCTTCATAGTTCGAATTTTGAGAACGTAGCACATAAAATATTATGACAGAAGATTGATAAAGTATCAAATCTTTATGTAAGACATTATGCATCGTGTCTGATACGCTTCGGGTAATGGATCAATTGCAAATGCAATAATATTTGACCATTCTAAAATTTTACAAATGTCTAGCGCATTTAGAGGGAAAAAGGACAAGAATCGGTTTTGACTAAGATAATTAAACAACTATCAAATGACAATCCAAAGTTCGCCGATGATTGGTCGCTTGTGAGTAGTTGGATGTATAATATTGGATGGACCATATTGACATTATTATGAATAGAAAAGATTCTATTAAGAATGAGTTGTCATATGGAAATATGGAAACGTTTCCATATTGGGAATTGAATATTGAAAAACTATGTCTAGATTAGAAACTTTTATGCAAAAGGATGTTCAAAGGAATGTACTTTGAGTGAGAAACATCATATCTAAGGAATTGTCTTGTAACAATCTCCGATAGAGGAATTTGTAATTTCATTGGCAATAGTCATTGTGACTTTTGTGCTATGACATTATGAAAGGATCATTGCATAAAATGTTAGAATCTAACATATTCCATAAGTGGCAAGAATTTGATATTCTTTCACTTGTGAAAAGGATTGGGAGTTGTGAAATGAGTATGATTGGAAATGTGTAAATTTGATCTATTTCAAAAAGTAAGAACCATAGGTAAACATTGTGTGCATGCTAAGAGCATGGGACAAGTGTAATAATTCAAGTAAGAAGTTGATTACACGAAACAACAAATAATGAGTAATTGATATGGTGATAAATAAAAGGTGTTTTATTTATACTCAAAGGTTTGAGGCCATATGTGATTAGTATTATTCTTGTGTTTCACTTTGCATGTTTTGACTTCCTGAATAATTTAACTGGTTTAGAACAGTCAAATTATTCGAACGGGCCACAGTCGTTCATATGTTGGAAGTAGGTATGAATGAAGATTGTCGTGAATTGGTGTGTGGATTGTCTAAAGAGCATTAGACGTAAGCAAATGTTTGCTGCAACGTCCATGAGTGCTTATGAATATGATTTGAGCATTGGATTAAACCCACGCTCACATGGATCACTTCATGGATTGTTATCACGAGTGATTGGTGAGACGATAACATCTTATATTCTTGAAACCGAGATGTGTGAGTTGTATCTTGCAAATCGGTTGCACAATGATAATATGTAAACGTAACAATAACTTGGTGTCATAAAACATATTGTTGTGTGTGATTCGGTGAGTAAGTACAAGCGCGCATTGAATCAAATTTTATCCGTTCCTTTTATTCAAAGCAGGATAAAAGCAATATCTTTGGGCCCCTCGATGATTTAGTGATGACAAACGTAAATGCTCGGTCGGGCTAGGGCTAATTTGATTTGTTCAATTAGTCAGTCGTCATAAATCAGAAGTCGAGAAATAGTATAGAGACAATGATTAGAAATGATGTCTTACGATATCTGCATGGAGGAATATATGACCCCTTATCTAAAGGACACGCGTATCTGATAGGATCAGAGTTGACAGCGGCTTTAGAAAGCTACGATTGCAGATCAGGATCTGAAGTCATACGCATAATAGTTATTAGACTAATCCAAGTGGGAGTTTGTTGGATTAGTGTCTAAGTCCATAATTAGTTTGGTATGTACTTGACCCGATGGTGCATGGTCCTTTTGGGTTGCCTTCACCAAAGCAACTAGATAGGATGAATAATGGAGAGAAAGGATTAAATATGATTTATTAATATATTATGAGAATAATATATTAAAGGAAAAATCATATTGTTTAATTTATATTAGTCAAGAATTAATAAGAATTAAGTTTGTGGATAAAAGAGATTAATTAAACTTAAGGGACTTGAACTGTCAATTGTATGATAGTTGAATACTGAGCTAATGGACTCCATATTAAAGGAGTGGGCGAATTCTATGGGGAAACCCATTAGAATTCATCCAAAGGCCTTTAAGGAGGGAGCCCATGGGTTGCTTAGGGCTTAAGCATCCAAATTTGGGTTTCCTGGTTACATAACCCTAATAGCCTCACTATTTAAGGAACCCTTATGCCCAAAAACGTGGACAAGACTTCTTCTAGGGTTTCCACACGTTTTTGAGAGCCTCCTTCTCTTCTCTTCTTCATCCTCTTGCTCTTGGTGTTTGTGAACCATTAGAGGAGTGACATTTGTGACTTTAGGCTTTCTAAAGTCATTACAAGAAGGATTTGAGATTGTTATTGCTACATAACAATCAAGGTATGATCTAAACCCAAATTCATATGTTATATTGATTATCATATCTTAGATCTAGGGTTTATAGTCTTGGATGAATTGCATGTACAATAGAGAAACCTAGATCCAAGCATTGGGGTTTGTATGAGCACATAGGATGTTCTTATAGCCAAAACCCATCACATAAATCACGTAGAAATAATGCATTGCAACACATCACATACATAGCATACAAGATACTCTGTCACATAACTCTAGTTACCTACTCAAGGTAAAGTATAGTGAGAAGACACACCTCAAACGAAGTCGGATAAACTCTCGTGCTCAACGTCCTGACCCAGCCTCCTCCTATTATTTCAATAACATTCCCAATCAAAACTCTCTCATAGTCTCATCTGTAAAGATTGGGTAGAAGACCATTCTACCCCTCCCTGAACTCTCTTAAGTCAGTCTTGACCAAAACCCTAAAGTCAACGAAATTCAATGGTCAAACCTTGACCCGACGCGTCGAGTGCACATGGGCGACTCGGCGAGTCCATACGTGTCCACGGAATCCTTGTGACAACCCGAAATTTCCATTTGTACGAACAATATCTATTCAATAGAAGCCAGTCCAGTTTCAGTGATTTTCAGACTTTTCCGAACAAGTTTGTGTACATTAGGGTTTACGTTTAAGGAGATATCAGGAGAGTGGATGCTCCTGGATTTGTGAAACTTGAACATTCCAAGTTTCAGAATGTCATAGTCCAATTTCTGGAATAAAAATATTTTCTACCAAAATATTTCAGGACTATAAATAGATTTCTGAATTAAATTAATTCATTATTCACAATTCCAACTAGAGAAAAGCCATTTTCTCTCTGACGGATCTTCGTGTTTTCATCCCAGATTGTGAGTCTACTTTCCTAGATGTGTTTTAATACTTGTTATATGCTTTATAACATTGTTTACATGCCTAAAATGCAAGATCCGGGAGCTTACGACCCAAGAACGTTCTTGGGGTGTAAACTCCAAAACAAGGCCTAAAAGCTACCTAGTCCCAATTCCTTGTTAGACAACTAGTTAAGGACTTATTGTAGGATCTTTTGAGGCTAGAAATCATCCAAGAACTTAAAGCTTTTGGAGTTTACGGCCCAAGAGTTTCTTGGACCGTAAACACCATTTCCAAGGGCCAAAGTGAGCCCTAAATCACCCCTAAGACTTAAGACATTTACCCTCTAATACTTGTAGCTAATTTGGACACCAAAACACATAGTTTTAGGAGTTTACGGCCAAGGATATGCTCTTGGGCCGTAAACCCCTTTTTCAAGGGCTAAGAGTGCCCTAAACACCCCTAAGGCTTTAAGACAATTACCCTTTAATACTTATGACTTGAATGGGGATTAAATTACATGAAAATCATCCCTTAAAGGGATTTTACGGCCAAGGAACATCTCTTGGGCCGTAAACTCCAAGTGAAGGCACAAATGTGTGCCTAATGTCCCCTTTAGCCTTAGATAAAAACCTAGAAGCTATCCTTTATGTGCAAGGGACTTAAAAGAATTAAAACCAACACCCCATAGGAGTTTACGGCCGTAAACTCTAGGGGATATGGTCTTTAGGCCGTAAACTCCTCTATGGAGCATTCTAGGGCCTTAAACTACTTCAAGGATTATTCCAACAATGCTAGGCTTATTCTAGGATTAGTATAGCCATTCAAAACACCCAAAACCACCAAGTGAGGAGTTCACGGCTGTAAAATCATGGGTTTACGGCCGTAAACTCCAAAGGTGGGGTTTGTTGGGTGGTAAGCTCTTATACAAGGTCTTTAGAAGCTTCAAACCCTTTTGCCTTGTCCCGTATCGACTTAGATGCAACCCTTAGGACCTATAACATTTATACAAAGTGTTTTCATGTTCCTAAGTTTCCCAACTTATTTTATTAAGTTATTATTTGGCTAATTAGTTATATATATGCTTATTATATGATAACTAGGCTCGTGCATGTAAACAAGTCTCTGTTTGCCACCTAGCACGGTATCCGACACTGAAATTCAAACAGCTCACCTCAAGTGAGTTCATACCCCTTTAATCAACCTTTGAAATGATTTTAAATGTTTTAAATACTTTATGGGGGGGGGGGGGGGAATACAAGTTAAATCCTTATAGTTATTGCTTCAATCACATGTGATTTCATTAATCACATGTGATTAATAACTAGGAAACCAATGATTTTATCACTGTTCAAACTGTTTATCAAACTGTTTTATTTCAAAATGTTTTACAAACTCTTTTACTTTTCTAACTTATTTACAACTGTGATTCAAACAAATGTTCCTTATACTTAAACTGTTTTATCAAACTTATGCCTTCAAATTGTTTTATAGATTGACATCAAGTCGATCTTTTCTTGAAATAATATTTATGTTTCAAATGTCTTATAAAAACTTATTTATGCTTTTATATTATAAATTGCATGCCCATATATGTATAGATATATAAATAATGTTTAAAGGGCTTAGGAAGGCCATCCGCCCTATTTCCTTTTTCTCGATTTGGATGTGGTCTGGTGGGATTTCGGGTGACCATCCGAAGGTCGTTTCAATATTAATTATATATCAAATATACATCTATAGACATAAAAGTACTTCCATATTCATACGTACTAGACACATCATTAGTAAGTTACCATCGGGGTAACACATGATCATACTATTACAACTGCTAGATCAATGAGTCAGTTCATTCATGAGTCCATATACAACTATA
Source organism: Lactuca serriola (assembly GCF_051521515.1). Lineage (NCBI taxonomy): Eukaryota > Viridiplantae > Streptophyta > Magnoliopsida > Asterales > Asteraceae > Lactuca > Lactuca serriola. Next base: position 156,964,425 of record NC_136415.1, read on the forward strand.
CTATGAGAACATATACAACTATACTATGAGAACATATACAACTATACTAGAACTAGAAACATTACATTACATATACGAGAATACGTTAACAATTGTGATCGACTGTATCGGAGCATGCCTTAACTGTCATGTCCCGAGTTGTAGCCAGAATTCTCTTGGAGGGAGAGCGTAAGTTTGCGTATAGATCTATGCTGGATTGACAATCCTACACCTTGCTGCTAGCTACAGCCGGACCTGCAGGTCTGCAGGTGCCAAACGTCATTCCGTTATTACGACCGTTCATTATGTCGTTGTTATCAGTCGATAGTATGGTGCAATTATCACATTATACCTTAATATAAATCTGGTTTAAGGTAGTTAGTACAGTAGTAGTTCTTATAATACAAAACTACAGTACTACAATGATTTACCCATTACATATTTTTAGTGATAACCTCACTTAAACATTAATGTACAAACTATATTTTGTTAAATGATAGTTACACTTGGGAAATTACACACTTTTACAACAAACGAGCATACAAAACAGTTAAGCCTTGGTAGAAGGCTACTTTAATAGAAAATATAGGTTTTTCTGAGAGATTCAAACTTTTACAAACACTTACATACATTTTACAAACTTATACTTGAGACACGTTCAAACGTTTTGACAACAAACATCGACCCTAAAATACTTATGAACTCACCAGCTTAATGCTGATAAACTCTTTTAAATTAAATTGTATTCTCAGGTCATCAATAGAAAGGTACCGATGCCAGCTTTTGAGAAGATGGAGCGCATTCAAGACTCATCATATTATTTTGATTTACATTATATTTTTGGTGTCTAAAACTGTACATAACACACTTGTATTAAAATTATATATTTAATGCAATGGATGATGTTGTTTGCTTATTTACATTTACTGTGTTGTGATACTTTAGATGACGTCCTCCGCCCCAGAACGTTTCCGCCGTTCTTGGTTTTGGGGTGTGACAATCCTCCTTCTAGCCTCCCTTGACACGTCGAGTCAACCCCTTGCTCGACGAGTTACACCTGGCATGAATCGCGGGGCAACCCCGACTCGACTCTTCGAGTCCAATTATGAACTCGGCGAGTTGCTTCCATGATCATACTCAAATGACCTTCTAAGGTCAAATCTATTCCTCTGATGCATAGATCTGACCTTCCCAAGCTCAATAAACACGTAAAGGCTCGACCTTGATGTCCATGCATGGTATATTTTGCTCATAATACCATTATGACTCCATTAAAGGTTCATAGCTTCCAAACTTCATGTTTGCTCATCTCTAAGCTCCTACTTTCGGACTCTCTGGACTAAACCAGGTCCAGATCTACCACTCAAGCTTGGAAAGGGGTTTAGTGCATCTAAAACCCTATCATGAAGAGAATATGATGTGACAACCCTATATTTTGCAAAAGCATTGTAAACACTCGAAAGCTAAAAACAACGAAATTAACCTCGAAAATAAAGTGTTCAAGTATCTAAGTTGGAATACATCAAATATTAGATATCATGCCAAGGTTTCCAAGAACATAAAGAACGCTCAAAACCGGGTTATATTGAAGAAATTATAACCACTCGTATATTTACGACACGACGTTAAAACATTATTTGACGTAAAAAGTAGAATCTCAATAAAATGCATTTTAGCCTTAAGTATCTAAACCAAAGTCGTAGATCTCGTTGAAAGGTGAGCGTACATAAAAAGATCGCCCAAATTGGACCTCGTATGAAGAAGTTACGGATTTTCAAAGTTTCGTAACAGTAGAAGAGGGCTAAAAACTCGGATTGAAGATCGAGTGTTATTTAGCTATCGCCACCTAAACGGAAGTTGAAGATCTCCTCAGTGGTAATAAAACGATAAAAAGACAGACGAAAACCGACGTCGAATAAAGAACCTATGAATTTTTAACGAACTTTAGGAGGCCCGGCCTATTAAAATTATATCATTAAAAATAAAGTCAAAACTAGCCGACGGAGTCTAAATGAAAGTTGTAGAGCATAATCTCACCTACGCGTGGATATAAAGAACGCGGAAAACGGAGCTCGTACGCGAAAGTTACGGAATTTAGAAGTCGGAAGCCAGAATTACGCCCCGCGTAATATGGGAGTACGCCCCGCGTACTAGACCCAGAGTCGAGTCCCATCGACCCGCCCAAGCTACGCTCGGCTAGACCCAAGAGTCCCATCGACCCGCCCAAGCTACGCTTAGCTAGACCCGAGTCGTAAGCCATGACGCCATTTTACGCCCCGCGTACTCCGGAAGTACGCGCCGCGTACGAGGATTTCCAGCCCTATAAATAGAAGGCATAAGCTCGAGTTTTTACACACCATTCACCATTCCTCAGTCCTTCTCCCACACCTCTAAGCTCCAGAAGACCTTTCCCTCACCTCGGTTTCCGCACTCGAACCCCCGACGAAAGATTTACGCTGCAGAGATCCCCGAAGAGCCCGACGACGCAACCATCCGCGGTCGAAGTTGTTCTCAACTCTAGCCTCTCCCTTCGAACTTAATGAGTGAGTTCATACCCCTACTTTTCAATTCTTTTCATGTTTTAGGGGGGGAATACAAGTACATTATAAGTCGAAGTATCGTTTTTATAAACATCTTTATGCTTAGAGGGCTATTATATCACCAAGTTATTCTTACTAAATGAAAACATACTTTTGAGAAGCTATAACGAGCATAGCTAACAAGTTATTCATACATTTTACATATACATCTTGACAAATGAAATACTTTCAAATGAAGTAAAGTCTTTATCATCGTATATCTGTTTATACCAAGTAATGTGAGACATTCAAACTTCAACGTACTCGTATGTATGCATTTCAAGTCCTGTATTATATACCATAATCTCTTGGAGGGAGAGCGTGATACTTGTGTATAGATCTATACGGGATTGACAATCCCATACCTAAGCTGTTAGCTACAGCTAGGCCGGCAGGCCTGGGGTGACAAACGTCATAACAGTTCCAACGCCTGAAGAACGTTGTTACAGGCCATCAGTGTCAATAGCATGGTTATAAAACTCACATAAAAGTATAAAAACAAGTTTGATTTACGAGATTCATATATGCATTTCAGTTTTCCATTTTATTGGTAACACAAATTTTATCACTATTATTCAAGCATGGAAAACACTAATGTACTCCAACACGGGAAACCCTTTTCAAATCATTTATAGAAAATATTGGATTTTCTGAAAACCTCGTTCGTCGAGTTACTATCAAAAAGGACATACTTTTCAATGCAAAACACTTATGAACTCACCAACTTAATTGTTGACACTTTTTCGAAACAACTTGTATTTCTCAGGGAATCAATAATACAGGTAACCATCAGCTTTTGAAGAAGGGAACACTAAGGATGTTTTATTATTGAACATTTATCATCTTATTGTAATATTCTTTTGCTAATATGTATAACGCAACAACATACGTTTTGATTATATATGTGATGGTTGTGTTACTTTCTTTACAATAATCAATGGTTGTGATACTACGTGAAGTCATCCACCCCCGAATGTTTCCGCCATTCTGGTTTGGGGGTGTGACAGATTGGTATCAGAGCATTGTTTATAGTGAACTAAGTAGATCGAACCACATACGATATACAAACTATAAATACAAAGAGGACCAAAAACCCTCTGACAAAACATTTTCATGCACAAAATACTTTCTTTTTAACGATATACATTTAAAAAAAAAGGCATGCATTAATCTCGTAGCATAACAAGTTTTACTAAAAAGTATTAAGGCAAGTTACGACACTACGATTGAGCCTCGGGGTATGTAATCAGGTCAAGAATAAATATAGCCTGATCAACTATATTTATCCTGGATTTGACCAACGTACGTCGAGGAATGATCATAGTGGACAACAAGCCAAGAACTTACCAAATACAAATCAATTTAGTTTCGTCAAATTGTAATATTATAGGAGTATTATTAAAAATAGTTGTACAAATTATAGTTAAAAATAGTATGTCGTTAAATAGAATTTTCTTTTCTTATAAATTTCTCATACGTCTATCCTAGTACAGACAAATGGCCGGATTCCATTTACCAGGAGATCCCTACTACCCAAACCAAGGCAACGGCGGTTGGATAGAAGAAGACCCGGAGGAAGACCCAGAGGAAATCGAAGAAGAGGTCGAGGAAGAACCCGAAGGGGTTATCGAGGGAGAATTCGAAGTCGAAGTCGGAGAGGAATTCGAAGTCGACAAAGAGGTCGAGGAGATTTCTAGCGGGACAGACTCCGAGCCAGAAGTGTACGACCCTCCCATCCCTCATCCTCCCGTAATCAGACCATATCAACCGGGACCCATTCCCATGTGGGGAAGTCACCTCTACTACTGGAGCCGCCAACAAGGTGTACGCCCTCCTTTCGGCATGTGCCGAGATTTTTACAATGTCAGTGGGGGAAGCTCAGCTGATCGAGCACTTCCTGTTATTGTGAACGCTATAGCTACCCAGAACTACGAGACGGACAGGCAAGCAGCCAGAGTTCGCGAGGTCAATGCTGCTACCCAAGGTAACGCCGCTGACATCCGCCGTTTGGAAGGACTACATGAGAATACCCAAATCTACACGGGGACACTTCAAAACCAAATGATAACGGCTCTGGCAGAAATAAGAGAAATGAAGGAACAACAAGCAGATCTTGAGAGGCGACTGATGGGAGTCAAACGGTCGGATGCCGAATCTAGCTCCAAACGTCGCAAGTAGAACTTGTTCAAGCCCCAACAATTTTGTTATAGATTAGGATTTCGGATAAAAGTTTTTTTTTTCTTTATTTCCCTTGTTTTCCCTGTTGTATCCGTAAATGTAGATCTCTAGGAGGATCAAATTTTCCCGAACAAGATATGCAATGTAACACACCTCAGGTGTGACCTATATGTATAAATATGAAGTATTTCTTACCTCTCAAAAATTTCGAGTTTTAAATTTCTATGCCTACCTTGAAACCATAAACTAAAGTCAAAACAAATTACAAGATACAACTAAACACACGATTGTCAAAACATTAGAAACTCATAGTATTCATTCTTATTTTCTTTTACTACCAGAACTGGACTCCTCGTAGATCAACACGCAGAAACTCAACTTCAACACCACCTCCACCACCTCCTCCAATTATGGACACCGTTATGTTCCAGACTGCTGTAACCGCTGCTGTAACTGCAACAATGGCACAAATGAGCAACAACGGATCGGGGGGAGGAACAAACAGTTTTACAAATGGCCAAGGTCAAAGCCGTTCAGGGGTATGCACTTACAAAGACTTCACCAATGGAAAACCTATTCCCTTTTACGGGACTGGGGGAGTATTGGCTCTATCTTAATGGATAGAGAAAACGGAAGCTGTATTCGAAATCTGTGCATGTCCTGAAGAAAGCAAAGTAAAGTTTTCCGCTTTTACTTTCTCTGAACGCGCCCTGACATGGTGGAACGGCCACGTCCAGACACTAACCCTGGTGGTGGCAAACTCCATGGGTTGGGAAAACCTGAAAAGAATGCTCCTTCGAGAATACTGCCCAAGAGGCGAGATTCAGAAGCTTGAGCAGGAACTGTGGAACCTCTCGATGGTAGGATCGGACATAGCTGGTTACACCAACAGGTTCAGTGACTTAATAACACTTTGCCCAGGAATGTTAACCCTGGAGAGCCAAAAGGTCGAGAGATACATCTGGGGACTATCACCCCAACTTCGAGGAAGTGTGCTAGCTTCCAGACCTTTGACTTTCGCCAGCGCCAAGGAACTAGCGCAATCTCTTGTTGATCATAGTGTCTGTCAAGGAGTCGCGGCTATTGTGGTAAACAAGAAAGAAGCAGTGTGTACGATCAGTCAGCGCCCGAACGGTAAAGATCCCCAAAATACCTTACAATGTTATGTTATGAGATAAGTTATGATATGAATTGTTATGCATGCTAGAAGACTAGGTATTCATGATAGGACTAGAGTGGCCTGATTTGTGATGCCTTAGTCTAGGGAGGTTTGCCGATATGAGATGATTTGATAGCGTGCAGATAGATAGTGCATATCAGAGGTAGAGTACTCACTATCCGGGGTTTGGGGAGGAAGATTTGGGATGAATGCTGATGCGGTGTGGTCGGTAGTATTGGGCCCGTACTACCGAAGACACCGGGTCAGTGGGAGACCCAAGTAAGAATCCCTGGATATTAGAGACTGAGTAGGGTTGCGTTATCGAGTACGATTATACTCGATGGAGTCTCTGATAGTTTTATGTTGTATTTCAGAGACATCATGGTTAGACCACGCCACAGAGCGAGTTCGAGCGGTGTGAGTGACGAGGAAATTCGTCAGGTGATTCATGAGGAGGTGGCTGCAGCGATCCGGGCTGAGATTCCGGAGATGTTTGGGTCTATTAAGACCACCTTGATGGAGACTTTTGAAGAGCGGTACGCCGCATTGACTGAGGCTGCAGCCGCTGCAGCTACTGCAGCTGTGGCCGCTGCCAGGCCACAGGGGGTGACTCATTGCTATTTCGGGAGTTCAGCAACACGAAGCCACCTGAGTTTGATGGGACGCAGGATCCGATTGCTGCGATGAGGTGGATCGCTGATATTGAGGGGTGCTTCTACACTTGTTCATGTCCGGAGCATCTGAGGGTACGGTTCGCTTTGAACCAGCTCCGTCTGGGAGCGAAGGATTGGTGGAAGTTCGTGACGGCGAACTTCACTTTGGCAGAGATTTCAGTAGTGACATGGGAGGGGTTTACCTCTATGTTCAGAGACGAGTATGTTCCCCCGGTGGAGAGGGAACGATTGGTTCAGGAGTTCTTGACCCTCAAGCAGGGTACTGATTCGGTTGCGGTGATCACGCGGAAGTTTCATGAGAGGGCGATGTTCTGCCCCGAGCTGGTGTCCACAGAGCAGGCTCGGATGAGCCGGTACTTGGGTGTTTTGAGGAGGGATATCCGGGAGTTTGTGTCAAACTCCACCTATCATACCTTTGCTGAGCTTCAGGCGAATGCCAGGAAGCGCGAGATTGAGTTGGAGACCCAGGCCAGGGAGGAGGCCGAGTCTCAGCGGGTGGACCGGCGGCCGGCTCAGTCTCAGCCGGCAGCCAAGCGGACTAAGTCCGCCGATTCGAGGACGAGAGGTCCGAAGGGCCGCACTTGCGGAAGGTGCGGCAAGGTTCATGATGGGGCATGTCGATCCGGTGCTTGCTACACGTGTGGCAAGGAGGGGCACATTGCTAGGGATTGCCCCAATGGGTTCACGGTTTGCTTTCATTGCAACCAGACAGGCCATCGGAAGGCCGAGTGCCCTCAGCTTCTTCAGGGATCTGCACCTACTGCCAGGGCTACTGTGACTCGACCGGTGAAGGCCGAGGCCCCGAGGGCTCGTGGGAGAGCCTTTCAGCTGACTGCGGAGGAGGTCCGCGCTGCGCCCAATGTTGTGGCAGGTATGCTGTATTTCATGTATTTATTTTGATGTCGAGATGTTATGCTTATGTTATGATATGCGTAGGTACTTTCCTTGTGAACTCTGTTCCTGCTTTAGTGTTATTTGACTCGAGTGCGAGTAGGTCCTTTGTATCTTTTGCTTTTAGTCAGCATATCAGCGGTAGTCGTGAGTCGTTGAGTCGGCCTCTGAGAGTTTCTATAGCTGACGAGAGAGTGATTTGTGCCACGGAGGTTCTCCGGGGATGCGTGCTAGAGATTTTCGGGGTTGAGTTTCCGATTGACCTAATTCCTATTGCGATGGGTGATGTCTGTGTCATTGTGGGCATGGACTGGTTGAGCCGATTCGGCACCGTCATCAACTGTGAGCGTCAGCTGGTGACTATACGAGACCCTAGTGGGGGAGTTCTTTCGGTGTACGGCGAGGGTACCCGTTCGGGATCAGCTTTTTGTTCGGCCGCTAGGGCGAGGCAGTGTCTACAGCAGGGCTGTAAGGGTTTTGTGGCGTATGTGATGGATACGCGGGAGGTTTCCGAGAGACCGAGATCAGTTGAGGAGGTCCCAGTGGTGCGTGAGTTTCCAGATGTTTTCCCCGAGGAGCTGCCGAGAGTACCTCCTGTGAGGCAAGTAGAGTTTGGTATCGATCTGGTTCCGGGGGCCGCGCCTATTGCTAAGGTGCCTTATCTTCTTGCACCTCCAGAGATGCAAGAGTTGTCCTCGCAGCTTCAGGAGTTGCTGGGGAAGGGATTCATTCGGCCGAGCAGCTCGCCGTGGGGAGCGCCTATTCTGTTCGTCAAGAAGAAGGATGGTTCACACCGGATGTGCATTGATTACCGGGAGTTGAACAAGTTGACGGTCAAGAACCGTTACCCGTTACCGAGGATCGATGATTTATTCGATCAGTTGCAGGGAGCATCTTGGTTTTCCAAGATCGATCTGAGGTCAGGGTACCATCAGGTGAGAGTGCGGGATGAGGACGTCCAGAAGACAGCGTTTAGGACGCGATATGGGCATTATGAGTTTGTGGTGATGCCTTTCGGGCTCACCAATGCCCCGGCTGTGTTCATGGATCTCATGAACAGGGTATGCAGGCCGATGTTGGATCGGTCAGTGATTGTATTTATCGACGATATTCTAGTGTATTCGAGATCTAGAGAGCAGCATGAGGAGCATTTGAGGGAGGTCCTTGAGGTATTGAGATCGGAGAAGCTTTATGCAAAGTTCTCCAAATGTGACTTCTGGTTGCGGGAGGTCCAATTCCTAGGACATGTTGTTAATCAGGAAGGGATATTGGTCGATCCGGCCAAGGTTGAGGCGGTGATGAGTTGGGAGGTGCCGAAGTCACCCTCTGAGATCAGGAGCTTCCTTGGGTTGGCAGGGTATTATCGGAGATTTATTAAGGATTTCTCCAAGATCGCAGTGCCGCTCACCAGATTGACCCGGAAGGGTGTTGCATTCTCATGGGGACCCGAGCAGCAGACCTCCTTTGAGACACTTCGCCAAAGGTTGTGCGAAGCCCCGGTATTAGCTCTCCCGGAGGGGATGGAGGATTTTGTAGTATATTGCGATGCATCGATTTCGGGGCTGGGTGCAGTGTTGATGCAGAGGGGTCAGGTGATAGCTTATGTGTCGAGGCAGCTGAAACCTCATGAGGCGAGATATCCCACGCATGATTTAGAGTTGGGGGCAGTAGTGTTCGCTCTCAAGATTTGGCGTCACTACTTGTATGGGGTTCGATGTACGATATACACGGACCATAAGAGCTTGAAGTATTTGATGGATCAGCCCAATCTAAATATGCGTCAGAGGAGGTGGTTGGATGTGGTCAAGGATTATGATTGTGAGATCCTGTACCACCCAGGCAAGGCTAATGTGGTAGCCGATGCATTGAGCCGCAGGGCGGAGAGCACTCCACTGCGAGATGTATGTTTGAGATTGACTGTGATAGCTCCAGTATTGGATGCTATTCGTGGGGCACAGGCCGAGGCTATACGACCAGAGATGCAGAAGAGAGAGCGGGTCGTTGGGTTGGTTTCAGAGATCGTTACGGATGGACGAGGGCTTATGACGTTTCAGGGTCGGATTTGGGTACCGTTCGTGGGCGGTACGCGTATTACTTTGATGGAAGAGGCTCATCGATCGAAATTCTCGATCCATCCCGGGGCTACGAAGATGTATTTGGATTTGAGGAAAGAGTATTGGTGGCCCTGTATGAAAAGGGACGTCGCATGGTTCGTTGAGAGGTGCTTGACCTGCCGTAGGGTTAAGGCCGATCACCAGAGACCGCATGGCAAGTTGCAGCCATTGGAGGTTCCCGAGTGGAAGTGGGAACAGATCACTATGGATTTCATCACCAAATTGCCGAGGACTGCCAGAGGAATTGATGCAATTTGGGTGATTGTAGACAGATTGATGAAGAGCGCTCACTTCCTTGCCATCAGTGAGAGTTTTTCAGCGGGGAAGTTGGCGGAGATATATGTGAGAGAAGTGGTATCTCGGCATGGGGTGCCGATCTCGATTGTTTCAGACCGTGATGTGCGCTTCACTTCCAGATTCTGGAAGAAATTCCATGAGGAGCTGGGTACTAAATTGCATTTTAGTACCGCATACCATCCCCAGACAGACGGCCAGAGCGAGCGAACGATTCAGACGCTGGAGGACATGCTTCGAGCGTGTGTGTTAGATTTCGGGGGTAGCTGGGATGCGTATTTACCCTTGGCAGAGTTTTCCTACAACAACAGCCATCATTCGAGCATTGGTATGCCACCCTTTGAGCTGTTGTATGGTAGGAGGTGTCGGACCCCCATTTGCTGGGGAGAGGTGGGACAGAGAGTGATGGGCAGTACAGAGATCATGCTTCAGACGACAGAGCAGATTCAGCAGGTTAGACAGAGGTTATTGACCGCCCAGAGTTGTAACAGCCCAAAATTCCAGGTATTGTTATATTTATGATTTTGGGTGTTTTAAGAGGGGAGTCGGCGAGTTGGAGCCTAGACTCTCCGAGTAGGATCGCGGATCTGGTCGCGGGTCTGCGACTGGACTCGACGAGTCCGGATATGGACTCGGCAAGTCTGCGCTGTTTAGCGAAAACCCTAACCGTTCAGGGTTGGGACGTATATAAGGGACCTTATGGCCGTCATTGTTCCCCCTAGTCCTCTAAGAGAAACCCTAATTCGATTGTGAGCATCTGGAGCAAGGTAGAAGACCATTGTTGATTTGGAAGTGTTGTTTTGCAAGGAAGAGGAGGCTTGGTTAAGCGAACAACAAGGGAAGTCACGTTCTGAGGATTGGGGACACAGAGAGCACGTATTCAGGTAATATTTCGAGTTACATTCTTCTATGTTGATGTGTATATGGATTTAGGGTTTATTGAACCCTTTTGTGGCTAGATTGAGTGTTACCTTAGTCCCCCAAGCGATTGGAACCCTGTAATGGGACCTTTGGAAGTCCAGAATGTCCCATGCCTGAGCATTTCGGGAATCAATGGAGGTTTTGGATTGGAATCCTTATGCCTTAGGTCAAAATGTAAATTATGAGTCATGGGGTGTATTATGAGCACCGAAATGAAGACCTTACGTGATGAATCAGTCTAGGAAGGCCATACCTATGAATGGTCGGAGCAGTTCTGACCTTAGAAAGCAGTTTCAGCGGTTGCATGGCATGGACTCGCCGAGTCCGATGAACAGACTCGGCGAGTAGCTTGAAGATTAACTGGGACTCGCCGAATTGTTCTTCAGACTCGGCGAGTTGAGTCGGGGTGGCCCCGCGATTCTTCCAGGAGGAACTCGCCGAGTCAAGGAGGATACTCGACGAGTAGAAAGGGAATCTTAGAGAATTGGTGAGGACGTCTAGACTCGCCGAGTCGCCCTAGCACTCGCCGAGTCCGGTCAAGTTGACCGTTGACCGTTAACCGTTGACTAGAGTTGACCTATGTCTGACTTCTTAGGGATAGTCAAACTTAGAAGATAAAAGTGTTAATAAGAGATATATGATGTTATAGGGAGATTGTAGCTCGGCGGATCGAGCACGAGTGATTTCGGGACTTGCTAGCTTTCGATATTCACGAGGTGAGTCTTCTCACTATACTGTACCCGGAAGGGTTTGACTGTGTGACCGGAAGGTCAGATATGATATGTGATATATGTGCTATATGTGGTAACTTATTTGTTATACGTGCTATGTATGTTATGTGGGCCGGAAGGCATTATGTTATGGGCCGGAAGGCATTATATTATGGGCCGGAAGGCATTATGTTTTGGGCCGGAAGACGATTATGTCATGGGCCGGAAGGCGTTGTGTTGTGGACCGGAAGGTCGGCGTGGGTAGGACCGGAAGGTTTACCCAGCAGGGACGGAAGTCCCCTGAGACACATGGACCGGAAGGTCAGGGCCTGGAAAGGCGTATGTGCGTAAGTTGTATATTGGGGAACTCACTAAGCATTTATGCTTACATTTGTTATGTACGTGTTTCAGGTACTAGCGAGGACCGTGGGAAGGCGCCGGCGTGATCTGTACACACTGATAGATGTTTTGTGATCTTGGGAATTCTATGATTTGTATTTTGACATGACACTTGGAATATTTATGCCTTGTTTTGAATGAAAATACTTTATTTTGAAATGAAAAATTTGTTTGAAAATTTACGTTGTTACATTGAGATTGACAGGCTCGTCCACTTTTCATTACTTCCTGAACGAAAAGAATTTGACGTTCTTTGGCAACATTACGAAGCTCGGTAACCACGTACTGAAAATTTCCAACATCAATCTTCAAACGCTCTTCGTGTTTCTTCTCAATCTAATCCATAGCCATCTTTAAACGATTCTCTTGTGACTTGAGCAACATACCAACTTCTATCCTAGAAATAGAATGTCGACCCCCTGTATCAGCATGAATTTATAACAACAAATTCAGTTTGTGATTAAAAATTTAAACTGCTTCCTTGACATTAGCATGTGATCTGGAATGTTATCCTCTTCTGGGTCAAACTAAATCTCAGCAAAATAGACCATAACATCATGATTGTCTTGGTCTTCTTCTTGAATTGACTTTACGCCTTCGATGGATTGAGAAAAGAAAAGTGAGGTAATAGGTTGATGTACGATGGTTGAAAAAGTAGGTGAAATGGTAGAAGCAGGTAATGTAGATGTAATAGGCGAAATGAATGGTGGTAAGGAAGTTGAAAATCGATAAGTGTAGCTTTGATGGTAGAAACTAAAATGAGTGTGGTAGGAATAGATGAGGTTTCAGTAGAATATGTACCTTGAGCTTCAGTATTCTTTTCCCCCTTCACCCATATTAACATTTGTATGCATATTAGATATGTGCACAGGGATGCCTGAGGTTCGAACCTCCTCTGAAACAGACTCAGTCATCGAAACATCGAGTGGTCATATCTGTAAGAGATATGTGTATAGTGCCACGATGACTATGGTCTTCACATGGATGGTAGTAATCAGAGATGCACCCACATTAGTGGTCATATCTGTAAGAGATACGTGTATAGTGCCACCATGACTTCCAGTCTCCTCGAAGGTCGATTGAACCGGAGAGTCCTTTTTTGGAGTTGTCCGAGCCCAATCCAATATCTTGACGAATTGGAGATCTTTCACTTCCACTTTTGAAGTCTGTTTCAAAAACAACCTCATTAAGAGGATCAAGAAGTTGCTTCTTCTTCTTCTTAATTTTTTTAGCCACCTCATAAGCTTTACATTTCTTCGAGGCTAGTAAAACTGGATGTGGAACATCACGAATATGCACGCCCGTTCGATTAAGATGGGGTTTGCAAATTTTCCTTATCATCGAAATTGAATCTTCTTTTAGTGAAGACATTGGCTCATCAATAGCATCTTCTGTTATAGGTGGTTTAGAAGAATGTCGAGGTTTATTAGTAGGCTTCTTAATAGGTTTCAAAATACCCGTCTTCGAAGGAACAACCTCCTTTTGAACCTGTTTTGCAACAGGTTCTTTAACTAGTTTTATTACCTCCTACTCGATTTGCACATGACTTGAATTAGGTTGTTATGGCTTCTTTGGTTTCTTGGAATCTTTATTAACCTTCAAAGTTCATTCTACCCATTTTTGCATGTAAACCCCTACTTGAACATCAGGGTTGATCGTTGAAAAATAATTAACTAGAACTGGATAATCAGGATCAACTTTTCTTAACATGACATCTGGAATTCGAGCCATATTATGAAATAAAGCAGGATAATCAGTAACAATCTTAGGGGCCTAATACATTGAGAATTCCGTCTTCGCATATAAGAATGGTACCAAAATACTCTATTTCTCATAAACATCCCTCAAAATCAAGCTCCAATACCTTGCACAAGATACTCTATTCGTGACACTGGTATGATTAATTCCAGTATAGAATTCTTCCCACAACTGAGTTGCGTAGTCAACATTCAGATCATAATATAGTCCTACAATCATAGCGTATACTACCAGTTTTGCTTTGTCAAGCCCTAAACTTCTACCAGTTAGACATCGAATGAAAATCCCAAATAAGAAATTCCAAACCCAGGGCAAATCAGTTTTGCGAAAATGACTGAGTCCTGTGAGTGGTGGTTGATGACCCATTTCATTAAACATAGACAAAACATGTTCAACTGAAACATCATAAAACAGACCTGTAACTGGAAGCCTCATAATATGTGCCAACTACTTCTTAGTAATCCTAAACTTCTTGTCATTTGTCAATTGAATCATTACCACTTTTGTTGTCTTGTTGAACACAACAGTTAAACCAGCCAAGGATAACCAAGTCACGGGTACTGATAATGAAGTAGATATAATCATTCAGAGAACATGATGATTGAGGTCAAACATCAACATCTGTAATTGTTCTGGGTACATCGAAACATCAGCTTGAACACAAATGTTTGAACTTTGAATCTTCATTAAAGGTTGAGAAGTTACGTATTATGTGGTGGTGTTTGATGGATCAACGTGACCAGTTGGTGCCGCCGTTGTTAGGGTTTTCGAGAATTTTGTGAATAGATGCATATCAGGAAAGGAGATTTGGGGAAAATTCGACCAGATTGTGTAAAGTCTTTAATTTAATCTACTAATTTCCTTTTATACTCAACATACAACTTGAATTTCGATCGACCACCAATAAAATTTTGCCACGTGTTGGATTGGATAGTGGGCCAGTTTCTGGAAAAATTGCCCCGTCTGAAAAGTGATAATTCGTTTTTCCTTAGAAACTTGTGAAAGAACTAAATCGTCACATCCGCCGAACGTTTCGGTTGCCCCAAGAAGATAATAACCGTTACTTAACCTTCATTATGACATGAGAAAACTCCGTTATCAAGATAGCACTTTGACATTCGCTTTGAGGTAAGGCTCATTCTTTTTTGGGATTGAGAAACAAAATCATATCCAGACTTGCGGAATCGAGGTTTGAGTTGGTATTACCTATGACATCGAGCATTTCAGTGAAAATGTGTTCCAAAAAAAATATGTGGAACAAGATTTAAAAAATGTGCGTATAGTGACAGCAAATAAGCATTTTATGCAAAGTAGATGGATCCTGGGCAAAGATCACTTCATTAGACAACAAGAGAGATATCAAAATGCTTGTATGGTATCCCGTTAAGTACAATTGAATACTCGTGAATGAGTATCGAAGGGCTTCTTTTTACATAGGCTTCAAGGGTAGGATCAATTTTGTCCAAAACCACAACTTAACAAAAATGTGAGTAAAATGAACAAAATTACTTGTATGACCGATGTAGTTAGGAACAAGTGAGTTTGATAGAATATTTCAAAGTGACGAGATTTCGAAAAGATATTCAGACTGAAATTGTATTCCAAAAAATAAGAACTGGAGCTTGTAAGAAAAAAATGTCTTTGTAAAAGAACATTTTGTCAAGACCACGCATAACGAATGAAATATGATTTTAAATATCGAATGTGGTACAAGGTAAAATCTTGAACATAAATTTCACCGTGAATTCCATAGAAAGTTGAGAGTTTTGGGTGTCACCATCATCACGGAAAAATGAATCAGGATCATTAACACTGACTTGTGCAATATCTACATTATGGTTGGTTTCTTCCATAAATGTCGAGGATATGCAAGTGAAGTGTGTGATTCGTGAAGAACAATTTTAGGTGAAAAGTATTGTTTAAGAAAACATTGTGTATATCTGCGAATGATATGGAAATAGAAGAAATCTCTTAACATAAAACAAAAAGAGAAAGGTAGCTCGTCAACTAACATGAATGTAAAATGATCGGGAAGGAACCCTCGTAATGTGTGA
Organism: Lactuca serriola; assembly: GCF_051521515.1. Taxonomy (NCBI): domain Eukaryota; kingdom Viridiplantae; phylum Streptophyta; class Magnoliopsida; order Asterales; family Asteraceae; genus Lactuca; species Lactuca serriola. Next base: position 156,980,135 of record NC_136415.1, read on the forward strand.
CCTATTAAGGATTCAAAACACATTGAGTATGTGAGGATTATGGTCAACATACATCAACATGCTTATAGGGACACCTAACTAGTGCAAAGATTTGAAAATGTACTTGTCCTACTTTGAATAAAATCCATTAAGCATTTGCCACCACAATATGTTGAGTAAAGTAGACATTGAAACATAATGTTAAACACACAAAACAAAACGAAAAAAATATTTATGGGTTTTTGTTTTGAAATTAAAATACAAAAACAAGAAAATCTTGTTGGAAATTTTCTTTTGGAAATGTAAAAGCAAAAATAAGAAAATAATTTTGGATTTTTTGTTTTTGAACTATAAAAACAAAAATAAGAAAATCTTTTTGGAGTTTTGTTTTTGAAATATAAAAACAAGAATAAGAAAATCTTTTTGGAGTTTTTGTTTTTAAAATGGAAAAAAATAAGAAAATCTTTTTGGTATTTTTGGTTTATGAAACAACAATAAAAAATAGTAAAATGTTACCGAACATTCGATGTAAGAAGTATCAACTTCCAGATAATGTACATCGAACAATAATTCTTCTCAGACAATGAAGGTAGATTTTAACATTTAGAGACATTTCGAATTCGAAGGTAGTCGAACACTGAATGGTGAACAGTAACATTTGAACCCGTCAACAGTACTTCAACTTCGTTTGATTTCAGGATGAATACGAACTTGGAACAATGCTTGTATCGAGCATGCCTAAACTAGATAAGATCCTTATAAAAGATTTCTCATCCAAAGGCTTTGTGAAAATGTCGGCAAGTTGATCCGTCGTCATTACAAAATGAACCTCGATATTTCCATCATCCACATGATCCTTGATAAAATGATATCTAGGTGCAATGTGCTTTGTCTTCGAATCTTGCACCGGATTATGGAAAATGTGTATTGCACTTTATGGATAACAATATAAAGGTATCTTCTTCATTTTGATTGCATAATCACAAAGTTGGTTGTCAATCCATATGACCAGAAAAGTGCGAGATGCGACAACAACATATTCGACTTCTACTATGGAAATCGAAACACAAGTTTGTTTCTTCGATTGCCAGCTTACAAGTTGTCACACCTCCAAACCAGAATGGCAGAAACATTCGGGAGCAGAGGACGTCATGTTAAGTATCATAACAAATGAATAGTAAAGAAAGTACGCACAACCATCATATACATAATTGAAAAGTTTACATGATTGTAGTATTACATGTTTGCAAAAGAAGTTAATTACATTATGGTGTTCAAAAGATTTAGCTAACGGCTAGGCGTAAGTCTTCAAAAGCAGTTGCTAATCTGGTTTAATGATTCCCTAAGAATACAAGTTATTTCAACGAAAAAGTGTCAACATTTAAGTTGGTGAGTTCGCTAGAAGTTCATTTGAATGTTTGTATGCCATTTGAAAAGTTCGCGTTTGATTTCAGTAAATCTGATATTTTCTTAAGAATGATGTTGTAAAACTGTAGTTGTATAGAACGGATGTATTCGAACCAGAAAATCCTATATTTTCCTATATGTGAGAAGCAATATTAAATAACCAAGACTGTAACCTATAAGTAAATATGACATGCTTAGGATGAAGAATGTATAGTTGTATGTTTAAGTAAAACTGGTTAAGAAGGTGTTTATCCTGATTTATGAACATGATAATAATACCCTATTATATAGTTATTACCTCCTGAGCATGGTTGAGTTAAATATATTACTACGTACAAGAGTCGTTGTTTCTACGATTTGTGAGTTTCTCATAACCATACTAGACGTACTAATGTCGACATTTGTTACCCCAAATGATGAACTGTAGCTAATAGCCAGGGTACGGGGTCGTCTACCCCATATAGATCTATACACAAAGCTGCGCTCTCCCTCCAGGAGACTCTTGTTAAACTTGGGGACTTTCGTTTGGTACAAACAAAGCCATATGTCTCACATGATTTCTAACAACAAGTTCACGAGTAATATAATGAAATACCTTTTGTATGAAAAGATGATCCTTGATATGAAGAATGCATACTTATAAATAAATCATATTTTCCTATTTATAAAACGCGTTGTAACCCAAGAGGGTAATGAAATGTTTGTGAAGTGTTTCTCATGATAACGACTTTAAAAGATAGTTAAAATAACAGTATGAAATGCATAGCAAAGGATATATATTTTCACACGATAATAACCGAGTGTTTACGTGTATTCCCCCTAAAAGTATTTAAAAAGCATTTAAAACATAATTAATGTGTGTTTGTAGGGGTATGAACTCACTTGATAGATTGAAGATGGTGAGACGAAAATCGAGCAGAACTTCGACTTGAGAAAGTTGATTTCTCGGGATTCTCGGGAATCTCGGGAGTGTAAAACTTTTCTTCGTGACTTGGATATGAAGACCGAGGCTTTGGGTGTTTAAACGCATAGTTTCGACATGAGAAAGGGAAGAAATTAGCAAAAATGGCCGGCACCCTCGCATCCTATTTATACGAGTGTGAGTGGCTTCGTACGCTGGGCGTACTTCGGAGTTACGCTGGGCATAGTACCTTCACAACTCGTACGCTGGGTGTACTTCGGAGATACGCTGGGCGTTCCGGACGACACTGCATGTGTACTTCGGATTAGACAGGAGCATAGAGGCGTAAGGGTGACGTGGACGAACCGAGGAGTAGCACCCGAGTACGCTAGGCATACGAGGGTAAATGGGCGTAAATCGTCTTTGTTTTTGTGCCTCCAACTTGTAAAATCCGTAACTTTCGCATACTAGCTCCGTTTTTGACGTTCTTTATATGCATGCGTAGGTGAGAATGTACTCTACAATATTCATTTAGACTCCGTCGGCTAGTTTTGAATTTATTGATTTTAATTATTTATTTTTAATTGGCCGGGACACGAAAAGTCTGTTTAAAATCCATAACTTCTTCATCTGACGTCCTTTTTCGTCAGACTTTTTACCGTTGCGCTACTAATCTTGACATCATCAATTCTCATTTAGGTTGTTTTGGCCAAAAATCTCTCGATCTCTATTTCGAGTTTTTAGCTGTCTACTACTATATCCAGAACTTGGAAAAATCGTAACTTCCTCATACGAAGTCAGATTTGAACGTTCTTTTTACGTATGTTCATGGTTTAATGATACCTACAACTCTCATTTAGATACCTAAGGCTAAAAATTATTGCATTGAAACTTTGTTTTTTATGTTTAACAGTATTGCCAGTATTGCTACGAAATCTTAGATTGGTCATAACTTCTTCTTAATAACTCGGATTTTAGTGTTCTTTATATTTCTGAAACCCTTGATATGATATCTATCATTTTATGCAACCAAAAGGGACTTTTGAACATTCTAATTTTGACGCTAATTTCATTATATTTAAAGAGATTACAATTCTTGAGTTTTTAGGTCATTACATTGATTCGAAATATCGGGTTGTCACACAAGCTTCCCGTCAAAATTTTGACATCCACCTGTAGCGCTTATTTGTCGAGTTGACACCCACCATGGCCTGCATCAAAAAACGTCTGTATGAAAAATCTAGTCTTCGAAGGGTAGCACAAACCCAATAACACATTTCCTTTGAGATATCAAAAGATATTCTTGACTACTGTTAGATGGGGTTCTCTAGGATTCGATTGATACCTGACAAAATTTCAAACAACAAACATAATATTAGGTCTACCAGTAGTTAAGTATAGTAAAGAACTGATGATGCTCCTATACAATGTGAGATCGACTGCATGCTTATCCAATGAAGGTCCTAAGCACGTTCCGACTGCCATTGGTACTTTTAATTTCATAGTATTTGTCATAGCAAATTTCTCAAGTATGTTACAAGAGTACATCTCTTGATTTATGAAAATTCCATCCCTGGATTGACGAATATTCGACCCTATAAAATTATTTATCTTACCCATCATACTCATCATGAACTGGCTTTTCATCATCTTCTAAAATTCCCTAGATAACGAAGGGTTATTCGAGCCAAAAATAATGTCATCTACATAAATTTAAACTAGCATCATATGATTCCCTACTTTCTTTCAAAATAGAGTAGGATCAATGGACCGTTGTTTAAATTTAAAGAGTTTCAAGAAATTGTTAAGAGTTGCATACCAGGCTCGACGTGATTGTTTTAAGCCATCAACAACTTTATCAAGAATATAGAAATCTTTAGGAAATTTATCATTTACAAAACCTGGTGGTTGTTTGACATAAACAGTTTCTTCCAGAACTCCACTAAGAAAAGTGCACTCAACATCCATTTGATATACATCAAATTCCTCGTGTGCTGCTTATGAAGAAATATTTGAGCAGCCTCGAGTCTCACGATAGGGGCAAATGTTTCATCATAGTTAATAACTTCTTTTTGCGAATATCCTTCAACAACTAGTCTAGCTTTGTTTCGAACAATATTACCTTCTTTGTCAGTTTTATTTTTAAAGATCCATTTTAATCCTATGACCGAAAGAGCATCAGGTTTTGGAACTAGTCGCCAAACCTTATTGCGTTCGAATTTTGCAAGTTGAGATTGCATGGCAACAATCCAATGAGGATCGTCCAATGAAACCTTAACTGTTTTCGGTTCCATTTTCGAAATGAAGTCACTAAACATAAATAAATCTTGGTGAACATTCAATACCTCGTTTTTTGGTCGAATTTGTGCCCTGGTTATAACTCTAGCTTGAGGATCATTAAGAACTTGTTCTTTCGGATGATTTTGTGTCCATCTGTCAATCGATGGATATGCATGACCGAAATCCAAAGGTGCATCAACGAATATTTCATCCATTTCTAAACCTTCACCTGCATTACACACATGATCAGATACATCATGAAATGAGAGAACAAATTGATCTGATGCGTAGGGACAAGGTTTGAAAACTCAAACCTTGAGTTAATAATTAAGATCAATGTCTGCTTGTTATGAATGTGCTAGTCAAGTCTGAGTTAATGTATTCAACAAATATTCAAGCCATAAATGAAGAATGAGAATTAAGATCAAAGTAAAGTTAATTAATGAAGGACAAGGAGAATGTTGTAAAGAACAATACAGTGAAGTAAATGAAATATTGCTAAAAAGTTTGAACAATCTTTCACTTAGATTTGCCTTAGAAGCTCCTATAAATATGAGAGCATGATACAAGGTACAAACAGGGATACATATATAGGACTGGATAAAAAATATATTTCAGACATTCTGATTGTCCATGTTAACAAATAGACTAAGTCATATGAAATGTCTAATCATGCTAAGTAACAAAACTAATTAATACATAGTGAAAAATGTATTGATTCGGAATCACAAACATTCCGGTCCTAACATTCATTCCGAAATGCCTTCTACTCATTTGCTTCGTACTTGGTTTGACTTCCAGACTCCAAGTGGTTGCGCACCAACTTATCACTTTGGAATCTTGACTGACTTTGGATCTTCACAAAGGTTTGAGATTGCTAGAGGTTCACTTTCAGGTTCCTACAATATGCCCTAAGTGAATTTAGCAATCTTGTCAGCTTCAATATGATTCTTCCTTGATGAATGTGTAAGCACGATATATAACCAATCCTTGACTTCGATATACCATTTCAATTCGCTTATAAACTTTTCCTTGAAAAGCTCAGGAGCTTCGGACCTGGATGCTCGACTGATGAACTTTTTAAGTGCGCTTGTCAGAACTAGGTGTTTATCAAGGACTCGGAAGAAGTCCTTCTTTTTTGTTTTTTTGGTTTTGTAAACAAAACCTAGAACCGGATCATCAATGGGACCTTCTGCTAGCAGTTCGGCTTCTGGCAACATGTATTCAATTTTGCCAATGAAATCTTGAGTTCCGTACAAGCTTGCTAACTCGTAGTCTCATCAACAAAACTCTGCGACATAGTCCTTGAGAAAGCTTATGGCAGCATGATAAGCTCCCATATTGATATCATCATTTTGAAGGGTCCGAAAGTGTGAAAATATAGTCAGGATATTGTTCGGATTCATAGCGGGAAAATCGACATCAGTGATGGTTTTATAAGTTGGTTTATTTCTGACAACATGGTACTGGAGCGGTGGACAATTGAGTTTAAATTTAGTGAGGATCTTCCTTCCGTACGTAGAGATCTTTGTAATCTTCTTCCTCGTCCATACTTCCTTTAGGGGAAGTGCATTCTTGGCATAAAATGTTTTTAATCTTTCATGCTCCGTCCGGATGGTGACCTTGTGACAACCCGAAATTTCCATTTTGAACTACCCATATCAAGACAATAGAGCTTAGAATAGTTTCAGGGAAATTCCAGACTTCGGGTATAAGTTTGGCAGTTTTCAGGATTTACACTTAAGGAGATATCAGGAGAGTGGTTGCACTAGAGTTTTGTGCAACACTATTATTCCAACACTCTATTATATTAGAGATCATTTCAGGAATAAAAATATTTTCTGCCAAAAATATTTCAGGACTATAAATAGATTTCTGAACCAAATTCATTCATTATTCACATTTCCAACTAGAGAAAAGCGATTTTCTCTCTCACCGATCTTCGGGGTTTTATACCAAAATGTGAGTAACTCTTTCTAGTAGTGTTAGAATTCTTATTATGTGCTTATAACATGATTTAGATGGCTAAATCATTAGATCTCGGAGTTTACTCCCCAAGGTGTTCTTGGGCGGTAAACTCCCGAAACGAAGCCAAAACCGACCCTTGTGTTATACCACTGCCTTAGACTATTATGTATGTGTGTGAGGGACAAGCAAACATCCATAAATCCACCCAAGTTTGGGAGTTTGCGGCCCAAGAATATCATAGGCCGTAAACTCCATTTTCAAACCTCAAAATAGTGTTTTAAGGCCTCTAAAGCTTTAAGGCTTTTATCAAGGCTAGTTTCCATCTAATCTAAGGCCTTAATCACATCAAAGAACACCAACAAATGAGAGTTTACGGCCCAAGTGTATCTTAGGCCGTAAACTCCATAGAAATGGACCAAAGGGCACTTTTAAGGCTCCTAAAGCCTTAGACAATTACCTAGACTTGTTCCCATTAAATCAAGGGCTTGAACCACATCAAAATCACTTAACAAAGTGAGTTTACGGCCAAGACATGGTTCTTGGACCGTAAAATCCTAAAAAGGGCACCAAGGTGTGCCTAATGCCTTCATATGCTAGGAATAAAAGTCTAGAACATATACCACAAGTGCAAGAGGCTTGAAAGCAACAAAAACAACACCCCAAGGGAGCTTACGGCCGTAAACTCCAAGGGGAATGGACTCGCGGCCGTAAACTCCTGATTGGAGTATTGCTAGACCTTAAACCCCCTAAAGGATGGAACCACCAAGTTAGAATAATTCTAGAAAGCATTTGGGACTTCAAAACACACAAATACCCCATGGTTGGGAGTTTACGGCCGTAAACTCAAGAGTTTACAACCGTAAACTCCATGTGTGTTAGTATATGAGGAGTAAACTCATATATGGGGTCCTTTGGAACCCTAAACACAAGTACCTTGTCCCACAATAGCTTAGATGCAATCCTTAGGGCTTAAAACACGTTTATAAAGTGTTTATTATGTCTAGGATGTCTTAACTTTATCAATTAGGGATTTAAGTCTAATTGAATGCATATATGTGTGATTATATGTTCATTAGGATCGTAGTGTGTGTACAAGTCCTCGCTTGACACCTAGCAATCCTATATCGCTCCGTTCATCCCAATCACCAACTACAGGTGAGTTCATACCCCTTAATCAATGTTTTAAATGATTTTAAATGATTTTATGGGGGGGAATACAAGTAGAAAACAATATGTTATTAAATCAATCTTATGTATTTCGTAACTGTGTTTTCACTCGGTAGATTTCACATATTTCAGAAGGTGACACACGAAGTGGTTTTCTATCTTAAAATACCTTGATAACAAAAGTATTAGTTTTGAAATGTTTATTAAAATGATATCAAGTCATTCTTAATTATTGTTCAAAACTCCTAGATATCTTGCAAAACCATTATTTTACCTTCTTGAATCAAACTATACTTGTGCGCATATGTTCATATATATGTTAGGGATTATAGTTTTCATCCTTCATTTAGTTTCCAATATTCTTGGGTAGCAAGAGTGCATAAACCTACGTAAACAACCAATTACCTTCCAGTTAGCTATCATAGGGATAGTCAGAAGATATCAAACATTACTACTATTACAAGGAATCACACAAGAGTCAGTTCATTCATGAGTCCATACCAATACCTTACATGATACATGAGTACACTTACTTAGGATTACCTGATGCATGAATATGTTTACATATACTTACCTGTTACATGAGCACACTTACATGAATACCATACTGGAAGACTGTTACTTAGGTGCATTATCCTGTATTTACTTACCTGGATACTTGTACTTAGAACTATGAGGATGATTTATTAGTATTTACTGTGTAAATTATCTTTCCTACCCCAGTTCAATGGGATAACTCGGCGGGACCGACCATTCCGAATCCCACTGATTAGCACCAGTGGTCGATGAATATCTACGGATGTTTAAGGTTGTCACTTACTTAGTAGTTAGTGACGGGACTAACCATCCCTTTGTCCATTGTTGCAACAGTGGATGAGATGTGAATCTTTGGAGGATCATTAGGTTGACGATCTGGTAGAAGACTACTTAGTCATAACAGAACATTAGGGTCTTGGTAGAAGACTATCATATCATTTCCTATTTTAGTTTATTTTGTGATATATTCACATCAACGATGAGTTAGACTAAGTACTTTAGTACTAAACAACCAAAGGAAAACTATCATTTTACTTACAAAACATTCGGGTCTTGGTAAAAGACTAAATTTCATACTTATAGAAAATAAGGGTTTTTCTAAGGATTCCATACTTACCTCAACATTTTCATTTAAAGGTTTACATGGCTTTCATAACAGATTTTCATAAGTAATACACCGACACTTAATTTCTTATGAATTCACCAACTTTAAAGCTGATACTCGCTTTCAAAATAACTTGTATTCTCAGGTCATCAGTTAGACAGGTGCGGTGGTCAGGTTTTTGAGAAGATGGAGCATAGACAAGACTCGCCTTATTTTGAGTATTCATTTTATTGTTGTACATCATAAAGAACACACATGTATTGAAACTCTACTTATAATGCAATGGATGATGTTGTTGCTTGTTTATTATATTACATTGTTGTGATACTGTACATGACGTCCTCCACCCCTGAACGTTTCCGCCGTTCGTGGTTTTGGGGTGTGACAGATTGGTATCAGAGCATTGTTTATAGTGAATATAGTATATCAACCCATAAAAGATATACTAACTATAAATACATCGGGATTAAAACACTCTGTCTAAGAGTTATACTTCTAAATAATAAAATATTTAAGTAAGTATACGTGCCTGCATTCATACTAAAACCAGTGTCACAATGACAAGAACAAAAGTATTACGATTGTTGAATATCACAAGTAAGCCTGGGGATATATGGTCAGTCTTGGGAATGGCATGGCCTGATCAACTATGCTGGTCCGAGGAGTGATTAGCATATGCCCAAGAATGGTTGTGATATGGCAACAAGTCTAAAAACTTACCAACACAACCATAAAGAAATACCATATGGGTATTTGTTCTTACTACAATTATCTTAGTTAGTTTGTCTATTTTAGCTATTTCTTAAATCCCCAAATTCTCGCGTAAATAACATGGTTGGATTCCATCTCCACGATGACCTGTTCCTTCCAAACGCGGTTATTGCTGGATGGTTTGGAGAAGAACCAATTAGTGATCATCCAATCCCTCTGAGTGATCACCATGCTGAAGACCTTTCAGACGATGCCATCTCCGAACCCGAGGTTGAGAACCTACCCCAGACAGCTCCCTTTCCAATTCCTAACCCTCGTCCGACTCTTCATGGCCCGACGCCTGAGTGGGTGGAATGTTTGGAAACGTGGCGCTAAGGACAAGATCAGCCCATGCCATTTAATGGTGGCCGAAGCCTCTATGACATGAGCAACGGGGGCTCAGCAGACAGAAGCATGCCAATCCTGATCCGAAGAGTTGCTCGAAACGAAATTCAGGGCAGGACAGCTCTACAACGTATCACATAAGTTGATACAAATGGAGGAATGCATATGCTTTGCACCAGTCGCCTTGAGCATGCTCATGAGAGGTCTGAGAAAGACCATGAAACCCTGCTGCAAGCACTGGCTGAATCACGAGCTGAAGTCATGGAACTTCGGGTACGCCAGAGGGTGTACGAAAGACACCGACTTGATGTGGAACGCCAACTGGTTGAACTGGGAGTTCACCAGAGGGATGACCGTCGCCAGTAGAGGACGTGTTACGTTATATTCTTTGTTAGAAAGGAATCGTGTTCCTGTCTATGCCCGATGTGGCGTTTTCTATGAAACTATCTTGTACTATAAGTACTTTAGTTAGGTCTTTTTACTGTCAGGAACCATCTTCTTTGGTTATGATGTAAGACCTTTTTATAAGGTCATTTTCCCGAACTTGTACGTCATGAATATCAAAGATATTGACAGTCGACTAACTTCTGTGTCGTTCTTTATTCGAATACTCTTACCATACTTTCGTTAGAGTCTATTTGGAACATGCTCTAGTCAAGTCATGGGACTATAGCAATTTAACTTCGGAGACATCTCCAAGTCTCTGGTAATGGTTGGATCATGTTATTCACCAACCAACAATACCTCGGCTCGAAAAACAAACATCTTGAGACCATTTTAAGAAACTTAGTTCCGATCTTTACCAGGACTGCATCATAGGGATGTAGGTCGAACTTTCCTGAACATATTTCCATTCCATACTAGGACTGCATCATAGGGATGTAGGTCGAACTTTAGAGAACATACTTCTATTCTTTTCATGAGCGATCGAACTACGTTCAGATTCAATCATTTTCGCTCACAAATTCATTTTCTTTTAGTAACACAATCATGGCTCCCAAGAAGAACGATCAGCCCATCAACCAAACACCAACTCTTCAGATTGATGCAGCTACCTTTCAAGCTGCAGTCTCGGCTGCCGTGTCAGCTATTCTGACCCACCTGAAAGCTAACGATGCAGGTGTTAGCGGGATTGTTAACAATCATTCCAATCCAAGTATCAAGCGAAAGTCTTGGACTAACTCTAAGGACAAGTCGCTTCGAAGGGCGAACAAGAAACAACCACCAGTAACAACCTTCACAGCTACGACATCAGTACCTTCTACTAGCATCCCTTCGAGCGTCCCAATGGTCCCCAAACCAGCCAAACTTTATGCTGGAAACTCCCAAAATACATCAAATGCAATTATCACCACCATGGACCTTGTATGGAGATGAAGTGCTCACACTGCAACAGGAATGGACATACTGCTAGTCACTGCAGGATCCAGATCCAACACATTTCTTCAACCACCAATGTCCAAACCTCTCAGATATGCCATCTATGTGGCGTCATGGGACACTTCAAGAGGGACTGTCCATCGGAGAAGGACAACGGCAAATCCGGATGAGTTTGACCTCAGAAGGCGAAAAGGCAGTTAAGGAGCCTAATATAGTATAGGTTCCCTCCGAATCGTCACTATTTACTATGTACAAAAACATGTTTAAAACTAGTGCAACCAGAGTCTTATCTTTTGCGAGATTCCGTCCGTTAAGGGACTCTCGGGCTGCGTATACTTGTCTTTTGTAGTGTACCTTGTTTTGCAGCAATAGTCTTGTAATAAATCCTAAGTACAGTAACTCTGTTAATGGTTGCACTGTTGTGTTTTGTCTGTAACGCCTTATGTTCAAATCTAATGTCTTTAGTTTCCATATGTTTCCGACTTTATCATACGACTCGAGCAAATTAATCCTCGAAATACCAGCTCCATACATACATCTCTTTCTCAGAAATCGTCTTTTAGCAAAGCTGTTATATCAGAACACCGAAGTACTCATACAAGGAGTACCTTATAGTTCTTTTCCTTTCCGAAGGAATCCCCACAGTATTACTCATGCAGTACGTCAAGTTCAATTCCAGGATTCATACGGTTGATCTATCACTGAGGAATGTATACATGAGAGTGATATATAATCAATGTTCTACAGGTTTAGAATTGATGATTCCACTTTAACTTCTGTTCCCTCGATGGGATGTATGATTAAGGAAGAATCAGTTATTCGACTACCTTTTCAGTCTTAATTATGTACGACTCGTATACACGAAATTGTGATCATTGAATCATGTATGAATTCTAATATGAACTTCAGGACGGAGACTATCTAGGAGAACGAGTAATTGCTTTGGCATAGGAACAAACTTAGAACCCAATATGACTCTTATAACCAGATCACCTTTAGTCTAAACACCTACGGAAGATATAAGAACAACCCGGACAACACAACGAACTACTCAACCATAGAAGTAGAAGACTAGGCTTCTCACCCTTGAGAGCTCCGACCTTAGTCTTACCAGAATTCGACGGAGTGCATTCTATATACCTTGACAACCGAAGACTTCATTTAGATTTCCTTTAGAAAACGTTGTCTCTGCCTCGCATAGACGAATTGATCGGGAAAACACAGGGAAAGAATTTCTTCAAAAATGGACCTGAGATCCGAATATCACTAGTTCGAGTGTAAGGGAAGGATGTCCTAAAGACTACCCTCCGAACTCGATGCGGACACTTCGAGTCCGTAGTGATACCCCTCGGATAGGATCAATATGTCCATAGTATACATGAGCTAAATGAGTGGAGTACGCCTTTCTTACTGGGATCAGTTCGTCATTTCTCCATGTAATGGCTTACTTATCTACCCTCGTAGTAAGAAAGAACCCATAGAAACATTACCCTCGGAGATACTTTTCGCAAAGTTCTGTAATCAAGAGTTTGGAATTTAGAGTCAAATTTCCTGAGACACACTATTAGTGTTGTGGAAATTCTTGAGTACTCTGTCAAATTATCCAAAACCGTTGGGAATTTGTCGGCACCGTAGTCACTGACGGAAAATTCGCCAAATTCTAGGTCTTACAGACCTACTATCATAGTCCATTCGGAACTCCCCACAAATTTCAGAAACCCTTTAGACTTTGACCCAGCAAGGGATGACCCTTGACTGGGAAGTAAGCGAGAGAAAGAACATTTGGAATTCCAAGTGAGAGACCAAATTCTTTAGGAAACCTCACTCTGGGAACGGCTTAATACGCTTTGTAAAGCGTGGAAAGATAAAATTCAATATGGTTAGGACCTCCGAGATTCTTACCAGAATCGGTCCTGCATTTCACAAACTAGACCTACTCCGCGAACTCAGTAACGTACATTTTTCCCCTTCGCGCCTCGAACTTGAAACAATATCATTCCATTAGGACTTTCGTAATCCCTCTCGACGAGATCGAGATTTACGAGATCCTTGCCTTCGTATTAGAACCGTAGTGACCCTCGACCGAGTGGTCAAGCGGACGAAGCAACGCCGTCGCCCGTTAGTGAAGGCTCGTTGGGATACCAACCGAGAACCCGATTTCACTTAGGAGTGTGAGAACCAGTCGATTAGGAAGTTCACATAACGACTCGATCATTTATACCTACTTCCTTATCTAAATTATAATTTCGGGTCGAAATTCCCTTTAACAGGGGGATGATGTGACAACCCGAAATTTCCATTCTGAACTACCCATATCAAGACAATAGAGCTTAGAACAGTTTCAGGGAAATTCCAGACTTCGGGTATAAGTTTGGCAGTTTTCAGGATTTACACTTAAGGAGATATCAGGAGAGTGGTTGCACTATTATTCCAACACTATTATATATTAGAGATCATTATATTAGAGATCATTTCAAGAATAAAAATATTTTCTGCCAAAAATATTTCAGGACTATAAATAGATTTCTGAACCAAATTCATTCATTATTCACATTTCCAACTAGAGAAAAGCCATTTTCTCTCTCACCGATCTTCGGGTTTTTATACCAAAACGTGAGTAACTCTTTCTAGTAGTGTTAGAATGCTTATTATGTCCTTATAATAAGTAACCTTGGGGATGTAAACTCCTAATTGGAGTATTTCTAGACCTTAAACTCCTTCAAGGTTGGAACCACCAAGTTAGAATAATTCTAGAAAGCATTTGCGACTTCAAAACACACAAATACCCCATGGTTGGGAGTTTACGGCCGTAAACTCAAGAGTTTACAGTCGTAAACTCCATGTGTGTTAGTATATGAGGAGTAAACTCATATATGGGGTCCTTTGGAACCCTAAACACTAGTACCTTGTCCCACAATAGCTTAGATGCAATCCTTAGGGCTTAAAACACTTATATAAAGTGTTTATTATGTCTAGGATGTCTTAACTTTATCAATTAGTGATTTAAGTCTAATTGAATGCATATATGTGTGATTATATGTTCATTAGGATCGTAGTGTGTGTACAAGTCCTCGCTTGACACCTAGCAATCCTATACCGCTCCGTTCATCCCAATCACCAACTACAGGTGAGTTCATACCCCTTAATCAATGTTTTAAATGATTTTAAATGCTTTAATGGGGGCTGGGGGGGGGGGGGAATACAAGTAAAAAACATTATGTTATTAAATCAATCTTATGTATTTCGTAACTGTGTTTTCACTCGGTAGATTTCACATATTTCTAAAGGTGACACATGAAGTGGTCTTCTATCTTAAAATACCTTGATAACAAAAGTATTAGTTTTGAAATGTTTATTAAAATGACATCAAGCCATTCTTAATTATTGTTCAAAACTCCTAGATATCTTGCAAAACCATTATTTTACCTTCTTGAATCAAACTATACTTATGCGCATATGTTCATATATATGTTAGGGATTATAGTTTTCACCCTTCATTTAGTTTCCAATATTCTTGGGTAGCAAGAGTGCATAAACCTACGTAAACAACCAATTACCTTCCAGTTAGCTATCATAGGGATAGTTAGAAGATATCAAACATTACTACTATTACAAGGAATCACACAAGAGTCAGTTCATTCATGAGTCCATACCAATACCTTACATGATACATGAGTACACTTACTTAGGATTACCTGATACATGAATATGTTTACATATACTTACCTGTTACATGAGCACACTTACATGAATACCATACATGAAGACTGTTACTTAGGTGCATTATCCTGTATTTACTTACCTGGATACTTGTACTTAGAACTACGAGGATGATTTATTAGTATTTACTGTGTAAACTATCTTTCCTACCCCAGTTCAATGGGATAACTCGGCGGGACCGACCATTCCGAATCCCACTGATTAGCACCAGTGGTCGATGAACATCTACGGATGTTTAAGGTTGTCACTTACTTAGTAGTCAGTGACGGGACTAACCATCCCTCTGTCCACTGTTGCAACAGTGGATGAGATGTGAATCTTCGGATGATCATTAGGTTGACGATCTGTATTAAGAGATCGATGTGAGGACTAACCCTCCCTCCATCCTGCTGCCGCTACAGAGGATGAGTGGACAATCTTCGGATGTTCATTAGGTTATATGTATTATGTTTGCCCTAGTACCTCGGGATAACATTTACATTCGTCTAGTTAGCACCAGTACCTCCGGCTAACACTTACATGATTATATTTTCCTGTTTACTTTATTTTGTGATACTTTCACATAAACGATGAGTTAGACTAAGTACTCTAGTACTAGTCAATAGAAAGGAAAATTTATCATATTACTTACAAAACATTCGAGTCTTGGTAGAAGACTACTTAGTCATAACAGAACATTCGAGTCTTGGTAGAAGACTACTTAATCATAACAGAACATTCGAGTCTTGGTAGAAGACTACTTAGTTATAACAGAACATTAGGGTCTTGGTAGAAGACTATCATATCATTTTCCTATTTTACTTTATTTTGTGATATATTCACATAAACGATGAGTTAGACTAAGTATTTTAGTACTAAACAACCAAAGGAAAACTATCATTTTACTTACAAAACATTCGGGTCTTGGTAAAAGACTAAATTTCATACTTATAGAAAATAAGGGTTTTTCTAGGGATTCCATACTTACCTCAACATTTTCATTTAAAGGTTTACATGGCTTTCATAACAAATTTTCATAAGTAATACAACGACACTTAATTTCTTATGAATTCACCAGCTTTAAAGCTGATACTCGCTTTCAAAATAACTTGTATTCTCAGGTCATCAGTTAGACAGGTGCGGTGGTCAGGTTTTTAAGAAGATGGAGCACAGACAAGACTCACCTTATTTTGATTATTCATTTTATTGTTGTACATCATAAAGAACACACATGTATTGAAACTCTACTTATAATGCAATGGATGATGTTGTTGCTTGTTTATTATATTACACTGTTGTGATACTGTACATGGCGTCCTCCACCCCTGAACGTTTCCGCCGTTCGTGGTTTTGGGGTGTGACAGACCTCTAAATTTTCATTGGGATGGAGAGGAGAAAATTTGATGTAAAATTTGCTGAAGGGAGAGAGGGGTAGATCAAGCTGTTCCGAATCATTGGAAGGAATGTCATAGTACATGACGGGTACTATGTCGACATCCTTAAGAGTACCTTCATGACAGAGAGGAGAGATACTATGCATCGGATCAGGATTGTCTTTGAGCGCTTGGATTCGGATGCTATCCTCTAGAGCTTGGTTGATTTCTTCCTGAGACCATCCAAATTGTTTCTTTGAAGGATGTCTGGAGGGATGAGCTTGATGACTTTAAAAGATAGGCTTTTTGCCCTTATCTTTATTCAGTGTTGCAAGCACTTGTTCATATTTTCATCAATAATAAATTTCGAAGTGGGCGTCAGAAGAGGTTCTTTCAGAATGTGATTACGGATCTGGAGAGGGGAACCTTGGTCAATAAGATCAATTTTGGGGGCCAGAATTGGTGGTAACATTGAATGGGTGGCTCAAAACGCTTGAGTGGTGAGAAAGGTTTTTTCCTTATCCATTTTTATTCCCCTTTGAAGAACATTAGGTAAAGAGGATGGCCAAGAAATTGCAGACCAGATTCCCTTTTCTTATTTTGTCATCACCTTTGGGAAAAGCTTCCTTGGAGCTTCAAGACCAATAACTCAATTAGTAATATACTCCTATTCTTCACTGTCTTCTTCTTCAGTCTCCTTCTTTGAAGCTTTACTTTCTTTTTCATTATAAATTTTGGGAGAAGAGATGGAAATAATCTTTAGATCATCATTATCACTTTCATTTTCATCCCAAAGTTTAAACTCTAAGTCAGGTTTCCATACTGTGCTTGGGCCTTCTCCCCCTCTTGCATCAGTGGCCTTGGAAACCAATGCAAGCATCAATGATTCCTTTAAATTAAAAAAAAAACTTGTCAAACACCTTTTGAAGAGTTTCGTTGTGTTGAGGGGTAAGAGCATCATATGCTTTAGCAGTAGGCTCCTGAGATGCGAGATGGTAAAATAAGTGTCCAAGGATTGCAAGCATCTCATCAAAGTTACGATTCGGAACATCGACAATGTTCGAAGTGGATCAGAGCAATTTGATGAGGACTTGTTGTATAATCAGATTCATCTCGTACTTCTTCTTAATTTCCTTATCCAACCTCAGAATTTGCTTCTCATGATGGACATAGGTTTACTTGATGAGTTCATTGGTAGTAGTAACCAAGTCGTCATTAGCTTTGAGCATCTGGGTGATTGTATCGAGATAGTGATCAATGGAGGCATCATATTTGTCACACCCCCGAACCGTCAGAAAACAATGGCGGAAACGTCCGGAGACGGGTGACGTCATGCGTAGTATCATAAAAGTTGTATCATAGAAAACAAGTAAACACAACCATTACATTACAATATGATTATTTACATTTGTATGAAACATATTTTGTATACAACAGTATAAGATAAAAGTAAAAGACATGACTCCAAAATGCTCCGTCTTCTCCAAAAATTGGCAAGAGTACCTATCTATTGTTTCCCTGAGAATACAAGCAGTTTGAAAGAGTATCAGCATAAAGCTGGTGAGTTCATAAGTATTTAGTTTTGGTGAAAAAAATGTTTCTTTGATCATTTGAAAAGTGTTTCCCAAGAAAATCCTATATTTTCTTAGAGAATGTGTATTTGAACATCCGTTAGTTACTTGTTGAACAATCTGTTTATAAGAAATCGAGTTATTCCAGGATAATCCCATATTTTCCTTTAAAATTTGATGATTGGTTATCTGTTCTAGTCTGAGGTGTTCAAGGATCTACTATACTTATATCGTTAGACGTAGTTTTCTTGAAAAACCCTGTTTGCTCCCTGTGAGGTGTATTAGCCTTATTACACAAATAAAACTAATAAATACGTGGTGAACTAAATCCTAAGGGTATTATTAATACCCTTTAGTAATAAAATTGGTTATTACATTGAAGTTAGTTCACTTGTTTCATTATTACAAAAGTAAATTACTGTTATCTAGGTTGCGAGTGTCGTAACCGTACTTAGACTTGATATGGCACGTAACAGGGCCAATATATATTTATGACTTTGTCACCCCTGGACTTGTTGGTCAAACTGTAGGTAGCAGTAAGTTGCGGGATAGTCGGTCTCGTATAGATCTATACACAATAGTCACTTTCTCCCTCCAAGAGATTCTGGTTACAAGTGCTAATCATATACCCTGATTCTGTGGGGGTGTTACCAAGGACGTGTCTCCAACTTTAGACTAACAATTTACTAGTATTAATACTGAGAATCCTGTTTATGATTTGTAAAAATCCTTTATAAAACAACACATTTTACTATATGATTCACGAGTTCATTGCTTTAGTTTTGAAAACTGTTTCTACGAGTTGATTTCTTAATTGTTTAGTAAAACTATTTTTTGTGTTAAAAGCAATCTGAACATAAATTGATATACTTTGAGCACAAGTTTCCTTGTACTTTTTCTTGTATCCCCCCTGAAAATATGGAAAAATCAGAAAAAACATAGGGGTATGAACTCACTGCTTAACGTAGGATTTGAGTGTACGATCGGGATGAGTGCTGAGTGTCAACTGATGTTTCGTACTCAAGTGGACCCTATTAACATATGGTAACACATACACATATAAGATGAGGACATACCACTATTTTTTATGGAAGGAAATCACCTTAGGGACTAGGAAACACTTGAAACTAAGTGTTAGAATCACACATGATTGAAGATGTCAAGTTTGCGGCTGTAATCAGGCGTGTACGGTCATGGGTTTACGACCCAAGTGTTTGTGGTCCATGGGTTTACGGTCCATGGGTTTACGGTTCATGGGTTTATGACCCATGAGTTTGCGGTCCATGGGTTTATGGCCCATGAGTTTACGGTCTATGGGTTTACGGTCTAAGGAGATACACTAGACCGTAAACACCTTTTGTTCATGGAAAAGTGACGATTTCAAGGACAAACACAAGAATCCTAACTATATATAAGTATAAGAGGATGATACTTATGATTTGAAGGAAAAGAAAGGTGTTTTCGGTCCAAAAAACTATGGTGTTCTTTAGGATTCTTGAAGATCTAGATAAAAAGGTGAAATCCATGGATGAATCAAGAGTGAATCATGGATATAGGAAGGATTAACACCCAAAGGAAGGAATCACTTACATTCTTAACGATTTCTTGAGCAAACTTGATAGTTATAGAGAGAGAGAGAGAGAGTAGAGAGAGAAAGCCTTTTAACTGTAAAGTGACAAATGAAGGCCATATACCCTATAGATAGGGTAGAGTTTTCGGTTAAGGGGGAGTGGTGGGGGTGTACGACCGTAAACTCAAGTTTGCGGTCGTACACTCCTCTCGAAGGGGTGTTTGGCTCGGATGCTATGCTTTGATTTGGAAAAACTCGTTCTTGGACCCAAACCTCGATTGTAGTGAGTTTAGAATATTTAATTAGACCTGAGATAATGCTAACAAGAGTAGAAATAAATTCCGAATTGATTTATTTTTAACTGTATGAACGGAAGAAATTTCGGGTTGTCACATCACCCCCCTGGTTAGAGGGAATTTCTTCCCGAAATTCTAACATAGAATACAAATCATGGATTTGGAAAGAGATGCGGATACTTCTGCTTCATCTGATCTTCGCGCTCCCAAGTGAATTCGGGCCCCCGCTTGGCATTCCAGCGAACCTTCACTCTCGGGATGCGACTTTGTTTCGTTCGTTTGATCTCTTTATCCATGATTTCGATTGGTTCTTCCACGAAGTTCAGGTTCTCGTTGATTTCAATCTCATCGAGAGGGACCACAAGGGTTTCGTCGGATAAGCATTTCTTAAGATTCGAAACGTGGAAGACAGGATGAATATTGTTATGTTCTCGGGGTAGACAAATTTTGTAGGCTACGGGACCGATCCTAGCAAGGATCTCGAAGGGTCCTATGTATCTTGGATTTAGCTTTCCATGCTTTCCAAAGCATATCATCCCTTTCCAGGGTGAGACCTTTAACAAAACACGGTCTACAATAACTCCAAGGGTTTTCTTCGTTTATCGGCGTAGCTCTTTTGTCGGTCTTGTGAGGTTTTCTGTCGTTCCCGGATTTGTATGATCTTTTCAGTGGTTTTGCGGATGATTTATGGGCCTGTGAGAGTGCTGTCAGGGACTTGTCCCTTGGCCAACTGCGTGGCACCCACTTCAGCCCAACACAGGGGGATCTGTACTTATGACCATAGAGGGCTTCGGAAGGCGCAACCTTGATACTGGTGTGGTAGTTGTTGTTTTAGGAGAACTCGACCAAGGGTAAATGGATGTTCCACGACTTACCGAAGTCGATGACACATGCTCTCAACATGTCTTCCAAAGTTTGGATGAGACTCTCACTCTGCCCATCTGTCTGAGGATGGTAAGCTGTACTCATGTACATCTTAGTTCCAAGAGCTTTGTGTAGTGACTGCCAGAACCTCGAAGTAAACCTGCTATCTCGATTGGAGATAATGGACACGGACAAACCGTGCAATCTAACTATTTCTTGAATGTAGATTCGTGTGAGTCTTTCCATCTTGAAAGTTTCTTTGATTGGCAGGAAGTGAGCGGATTTTGTCAATCGGTCGACTATTACCCAGATAGTATCGCACCCACTTGGAGATTTGGGTAATTTGGTGATAAAATCCATGGTAATCCTCTCCCACTTCCACTCAGGTATCTCTAGCTGCTGGAGCAGACATGAGGGCTTCTGATATTCGACCTTCACCTTGGCGCAAATCAGGCACTTTCCCATGAAGGCAGAAATCTTTGCTTTCATGTTTAGCTACCAATACAGTTTCTTGAGATCAAGGTACATCTTGTCCGAACTTGGATGAACGGAGTATTTGGTCTTGTGAGCTTCATTCATGACAAACTCTATGTAACCACCGAACTTTGGGGTCTAGAACCCGTTCATGAAATAATATACTCCATCTCCATTGATCTCTAAGTTCTTCTCCATTCCTCTCAAAACTTCATCCTACATGTTCTCTGGTTTAAAGGCTTCCTACTGAGCCTCTCTGATTTGTGCGGATAAGTGGGAATGGATGGTCATTGTCAATGCCTTCACCATATGACCTGAGCATTCCTTCCAGCTAAGGGCATCTGCCACCACATTGGCCTTGCTGGGATGGTAGCGTATTTCACACTCATAATTGCTAAGTAGCTCTACCCATCGTCGTTGCCTCATGTTCAAATCCTTTGGGTCGAAGATTTGCTACAGGCTTTTATGGTCAGTGAAGATCGTGCTCTTGGATCTGTAGAGATAATGTCTCCATATCTTCAATGTGAAAGCTACTGCTCCCAACTCTAAGTCGTGAGTTGTGTAGGTTACTTCGTGTGCTTTTAGTTGTCTTGAGGCATAGGCGATAACCTTTCCCCGCTGCATAAGTACACAGCCTAAACCTTGATTGGATGCATCACAGTAAACAACGAAGTCATCCGTCCCTTCAGGCAGAGACAGGATAGGTGCACTGCACAGTTCCTGCTTTAATGTCTGGAACACAGTGTCTTGCTTTTTACCCCAACAAAAGGTTACACCTTTCTGGGTCAGAGTACTTAAGGGTTTGGAAATTTTGGAGAACTTATGGATAAACCTACGATTAGAGTCAGTGAGACCCAAGAATTCACAGATTTCTATGGGCGTCTTCGTGATGACCAGTTCTCTATCGCTTTGATTTTGGAGGGGTCTATGTGTATGCCTTCCTTGCTTACCACGTGACTTAGGAAAGTTTCTTTTCGAATCTAGAAATTGCATTTGGAGAATTTCACGTATAACTTCTCCGTCCTTAGAGCTTCCAGCACCAATCTCAAGTGTTGTCTGTGATCTTCCTCACTTTTGGAATAGACAAGTATATCTTCGATGAATACGATAACGAACTTGTCCAGGAAAGGACGGTACAACCAATTCATCAGGTCCATGAATATTGCCGGTGCATTGGTTAGACCGAAAGGAATTACTACGAACTCGTAGTGACCATACCGAGTCTGAAATTTTGTCTTAGGAACATCACTCTCGTGGACTCGCAGCTGATGGTACCCTGATCTTAGGTCTATTTTCGAGAAGTAGTTGGGTCCTTGAAGTTGGTTGAAGAGATCATCGATCCGAGGAAGAGGATAATGGTTATTAACGGTGAGTTTGTTTAGTTCGCGGTAGTCGATCCACATCCGAAAAGATCCATCCGTCTTTTTCACAAATGAAACCGGGGCTCCCTAGGGAGAGGAACTCAGTCTGATGAATCCTTTGCTGACCAGCTCATTGAGCTGACTAGATAACTCCTGCATTTTTGCTGGCGCTAAGCGGTATGGGGACTTGGCTACAGGCATAGCTTTGAGGATTAAGTCGATGCAAAAGTCGACTTGGTGTTCAAGAGGAATTCCTACAAGCTCTTCGGGAAAGACGTCAGGAAAGTTGCAGACTTCGGGGATGCTCTTGAGGTCTTTAACTTCCTGCTTCTCGTTAATGTCATGGGCTAGGAATGCATGACACTTTTTTCGCATAAGTTTATGGGCTTTGATGCACGAGATGATGCGGAGGTTTGAACTGAGTTTCTCGCCATAAGTCACGAGGGCTTCACCATAATCAAAAAGAATGCATGCATAATAGTTCTCTCCGAAGTCATATTGCAAGTAGGGGACTTCATATTGCAGAAGGTGTCGCCCTAGAAAGGGGTCATCAGATTTCAGAAGCAGGGCAAGTTGGGCCCTCAGTTTATAGGCCCGTTCAAGATCACGACCCGAGTTGGCAAGGTGGCTTACCATCTAGAGCTGCCGGAGGAGCTTGGCCAAATTCACGACACCTTCTATGTGTCTCAGCTTCGAAAGTGTGTTTCTGATGAGTCTGCGTTTATATCCTTGGATGACATTCAGGTGGATGGAAGCTTGAATTACATGGAGAGACCAGTCGCCATCATAGATCAGAAGATGAAGGGTCTACGGAACAAGGAGGTGAAGTTGGTAAAAGTGCAATGGCAGCAGCAAAGGGGATCCAAATGGACTTGGGAGCCAGAGGAGGAGATGCGGGAGCACTACCCGGAGCTATTCGCAGCCGCAGACTTCGAGGGCAAAGTCTATTTCAAGTGGGGGAGAGTTGTTACATCCGAGAAAAATAAAGGTATGTCTTGGAACCTTTGAATAAGAATTTTTGGCATAAATGGTCCCTTAGTATGATGGGCGTACTTTAAGTGTACGCTTAGCGTACTACGTCCCTTTCTGGTCACGGGTGTTTGGGGGTACGCTGGGCGTACCATGAGCTACGCGGGGCATACGCGTCAGAGTAGCAAAACCCTAATTTTCGGACTTGAGGCCTATTTAAACGACTTTAAGCTGCATGGAGTGAACCCTAGAGAGCCTCCACTGTCCTTAAACGTTATTACACCTCTGGAAGCCTTGAGAGAGCACCTTTGAGCCTTATAAGTGTGTATATGTGGTCTTTAGTGCCCATTTCAAGAGGAGGAGTTGGTAAAGAAAGCTAGGATCAAGTAGGTGCTTCTGGATCTTGCATCATAATCATCTTTCAGAGCTTTGGGAGGTAAAAATCTTGCATCTTTCCTCTTATTTGTTTAGATCTTGCTAGGGTTTTTGTAGTTGGTCCCTTTGTTGAGCCTTGGACCTCATTTGTTGTCTTGGTCATCCCCATTTGATTAGAAAGTAAGATCTAGGGTCCTTAAGCCATCTAGAAGCATAAAAATAGGATCTTGGTGGTAGTCTTGACCTTGTGCATGAGTTAAAGACCTTGGAAAGGTCTTGATGATGGTTTTGGAGGTATAAGGAACATGCAAAGACATAAAGTTAGCAACTTTATGCCTTAGGACGTGTTAAAGAACTCAAATCTAGCTTTTGGACGTAAAAGAATGAGATATTAAGCACTTAATGGGGAAAGTGCTTAACTCGGGCGAACGTCGGGCGTACTCAGTGTACGCTACGCGTAGCCTTTCAGAGCCTAGTATGCGGCGCATGCCAAGGAGGTACGCTGAGCGTACGCAAGGTAGATTGGGCCGTTTCTGTTTTGGGCCTGGCGACTTTTGGGCCTCATCCTTGTTATTGGGCTGACTGCATTCTCTAAAATATAGGCTACATCTTTGGATTTGGGTCATGGACTTTTCGAAGGGCCTTATTGGGCCAAGAGGTCCATTAGTAATTTTGGACTTTGAATTTGGGCCCATTATCAAAGGAAGATTAATTGGGCCGCATGAATAGGGTTGGGGCCTGGGGTCTTTCCCTCCTGATTAATTTAAGGATCTAATATTATTTAATACTATATCCAGCCCGTGAGATTTCGGACTATTAGGAGAGCAGCTTTGGTTTTCGGTAAACGAAGGTGAGTCTCCTTACCATACCCATGGGTCTAAGGCACGAAGGCCAACCCATTATATGAGATGTGATACATGTTAGCCATTATGTGAAACTATGTGCTTTGTGATTATGTTGGTATGGAAGACCTCGGGGGGTTCCCGGCGCACTTAGGTGTAAGACCTGGGAGGGTTTCCTTGGCATCCTAGGTTGAAGACCTCGGGGGGTTCCCAAGGCATTGGGCTAAGACCATGAGGGGGGTCCTATGGCACCCAGAGTAAGACCCTGGAGGGTTTCTAGGGCTTCCCTATGTGTTGGCTTCCATGGTTTATATGTTTGTATAGCTGATTAGCATGTATGATATACTTTGTGCTCATGTGTGGGTGTGCCCTGTGCTCCTTTGTGGATGTGTTTCAGGTACATCCGAGCCCAAGGGCAAGGGAAAGGCGTGATGACGCGACACGCACTCTATCTCTCTTTTATTACTAACACAACCAACCAAGGGAAACGTCTGAAACTTGTGGGAGGGAAGGATTGGAGTGGTGGGAATTATTTATCCTTCTTTATCAAACATAATTTATTCTGAATGCTCTTCATCTAGATCAGTTTCTTGAAGCTTGTTGTTAGGAGATGATGGAGCTCCTACTGTAGTGAGCTCTTGGTCTGTTTCATCATTAGTGGTGGCAACAAAAGGATGATTGCTTTGGAGAGATCTGTTTCGCATCGAGATCAGTGTATCTTTAACTTGAGAGCTTGTAAGTTCATAATGCCTTGACATAGCTCTGTCAACAAAATCATCCCATGCAGGATCGTTAACCCCTGGTCGTCCTATACACCTTCTGGGTATCAGACCAGTTTTGGCATCCAAAGTTGGAGAGACAACTCCAGCTTCGGAATGCTTGGGGTCCGGAATAGGGGTTCCGGTGTGTGTGCGTGTAGAAGAAGATGGAATATCAAAAGTGACTCGTGCCTGGGGGGGGGGGCAAGGAAATTTTTTACAACACTAATATCACCTTGTTGGGAAGGTGTGGGTGGATTATTATCAGACTCCCCGTGAGTGTGTGAAGGTGGTTTTGAAACATCGAGGGGTACCTCGGATTAGTCGGCAGGTGGGGTGTTCGGACGGCTAGAGTCAGCCGGAATGTCATGAACAACTTCTTGTTGAAGGAATATCTGACTTTGGTTATCTTTTTCGACTTTGAATTGGCAGGAGAAGATTTCCGTTTTGCAGACTTCTTTATCTTCTTGGGTCCGGATGATGTTGGCTTGGCCACTTCCGGAGTGGACTCAATCGGGACTTGAGTAGACTGTGTTGGGATGTACATAGTCGAAGTCTCCAAATGCTTTTTCAAATGAATAGATCCGGAAGGGATAAGGTCCAACATATGTTGTGGTAGTCTTCGGGCAGGACCAAAGGAATATTGGTCCATAATTCTATAACTTTTAACTACTTTAAAGGAAAGATATACCTCCTGCGGAATCGTGGAAACAGGAATGGGTTCGGATATTTCCTTGTAGAGGTCCTGAATCGTCAAATCCCAAAACCTAGCGCTTGAAATCTCGTTGTTTTTCCTCTTGATGGCAAACTTGCGGAAGTCTTGCCATAGCACCTCCGGAAGATCGACAACATTGTTGCGGCCGGAGTATATGCTGTAGACTACATGAAACTAATCTTTGCTCATGGTGTCCATGTCACCATACTTTGCGGACAACCCACATATGAAGAAGTGCACCCAGACGGTCCATAGTCCGGAAACGACTGATTTTTTCAAATCCTTGGCCTTGTAGCCCTGGTTGTACCCAATGTGGTTCAAGAAAAGTTTAAATTCTTTTGCAATGGGTTCTTGTACCTTGAAACCCTTGGGTTTTTTTACACCAATAGCCCTAAGAAATGTCAATTTGTGAATAGGCAAAATCCTATCGTCTGTGATCTTGGTTTCCAACATATTGTCGTGGATTTTCACTCGGGTGAATGTTGTGTGAAGAAGACAAAGTGGAAGTGGAGGTTCAAGGACTTTGGTTAGAGGGATGAAGATGGGATGGTTCACCATGAATTCGGTCATTACTCTGATGGATTCATCATATTCCATAGGATTAAGTGAGAACAGTTGGGTTGTATCCTTGAGAAAGGGTTCAGGCAAGGTAGAGGATGAAGATCCCTTGTGTGATTTCTTCTTGGCAATTGATTTCTTGGGAGTTGAATCCGTTTGAGTGAGTTTCTATGAAGATGATTGGGACGGCATTGTTGATGGTTTTTGAAAGCTTGAAGAACAGAAAGATCACAAAGAAGACTTTGGGAATTTGTGAGAGTATTGAGCACGTAAAGAGTCAAATGAGGGTTTGGGGAGGTTTATATAGGTTATGGAAATAGGTCAGGTCAATTACTGTAATGATGAGGGTTCGAAATAGTGATGGGTTGCATCTAATATTTAGCGGTTAATAGAATGGAATAGGCTAGAGATAGTGAAAGTCTGGGTTTGAGAATAGACTAAAAACAGATATTGTGAACGACGATGTGATAGGTGCATTTGAGAACATGTAATCAAGGTGCGACATTCTAGGAAGATTGGATAAGGATCCTCAACAAGTAATCGTTACAAAAACGTTTCACATTATGAACCATTGGACTTCTGACTATTTAATTCTGAAACTTCGGCATTTCAGAATTATTAAAAAGATTTCTTGAAAAGAGAAGTCCATAGTGAAAACTTTTGATTTGTTCCGGAATGAAGCATGTGAGCTAAAAGTTATACTGAGTAAAGTCTGAAAATTCCGGAGTCCAAAGGTAAAGTGAACTTCCAGAGCTAAATTTTTGAGAAAAAATTCGGAGAATAATTTTTAGAAATTCAGGGGTCAAATATGAGAACATGTTTGGAGAAGTGATAAAGAAATGAAGTTCCGAACCAGGTTTGAAAAACTTTCCGGCGTGAAATTTTGAAAATGTTGTGGAGTGAAAATAAGTTGCATTCTAGAGAGATAAATTTTGGAGTAAGAAAAAAAAAAGTAGTTACATACCTTTCAGGATTTGAATTTCGGGATGACATTATGAAGTATATTCCGAGACAAAATTCTGACCACTGTAACTATATTGGTCCTTGGACTTCAAAAAGTTTAGAAGCGTAATAACTCCGAAGAGTAAAAAGATTTTTTTCTAGAATCAACTTATACTTTTTGATGTTGCCATCAAAGAGTACATTTCTTTTGAAAGAATTGAGGATCAGGCATCATCATACCCATTTTGTTTAGAAAACCATTGAATTTGGTTTCGTCTAATGCCTTAGTAAAGGCATTAACAATTTCATCGTCAGATGGAACGAAAATAAGTTCAATATTTCCATTTAAAACATGATCTTTTACGAAATGGTTTCGAATATCGATGTGCTTCGTCATGGAGTGCTGAATTGGATTGTGTGAAATGGAAATTGCACTTTGAGAATCACAATAGATTGGAATTTGTTGAAAATGATAACCATAATCCATGAGTTGAGACTTCATCCAGAGAACTTGAGAGGTCTAGCTGGCAGCAATGTATTCAGCTTTGGATGTAGAGAGTGCAACGCAGTTCTGGTTCTTGGATGACAACCTAACCAAGCGACCACCTAAAAATTGACATCTGCTGGATGTGCTTTTCCTATCCTGTTGTAGACCACCATAATTTGAGTTCGAATATGCTTGAAAAAGGAAGCTCTCATTTGCTTGGTACCAGATTCCGAGGTTCTTAGGACCTTTAAGGTATCTGAAAATTTGCTTAACAGCCAAAAGACGAGACATCTTTGGATTGACTTGAAATATGGCACAAAGACAGGTTGCAAACATGATGTCCGGACGACTTGCAGCGAGATAAAGTAGGAATCCAATCATTCCTCGGTACTTCTTTTCATCAACAGCCACACCAGATGGGTCCGAAATATTTTTATGTTCGAAGCCCAGGGGTACCTTAGCTGAGGCCCATGTTTCTATTGAGTACTTTTTGAGAAGTTTTGAAATATACTTCTCTTGATGAATAAAGATTCCTCGATTCGTCTTTTTGACTTGGAGACCAAGGAAGAAACTCAATTCATGATTCATGCTCATTTTGAAACGATTGACCATCAATTTTGCAAAGTCGTTTATCATAGATGAATCCGTAGACCCAAAAATGATATCATCAACATATATTTGGAAAAGCATGAGATGTTTTCCATTTGATCTTCGGAATAGGGTGGGGTCAAGAATACCACATTGAAAACCGGAGCGCTTAAGAAAATCAGTGAGAGTTTAGTACCATGTACGAGGAGCTTGCTTAAGGCCATAAATAGCTTTCCGGAGCTTGTAACAATAATTTGGAAATGATAGATTAACAAAACCAGGAGGCTGTTGAAGATACACTTCAGTATCGAGGTCACCATTAAGAAAATCACTCTTAACGTCCATTTCGTACACTTTGAAGCCTTTGCGAGCAGCATAAGCAAGAAAGATTCAGATAGCTTCAAGACATGCAACAAGAGTAAAGGTCTCATCATAGTCAAGGCCTTCGATCTGAGTGATCCAGAGGAGGAGCAACGAGAGTCCACACTTCATTTCTATCGAATTCTGCCAATTCTTCTTACATGGCTGTAATCCAGTCAGCATGTTCTAATGCTTCCTTGATGGACACCAGCATTAGGGTTGCCAATAACTTGGTTTGGAGGGTGATCTCGAGTCTAGATGACAAGTCTTGATAGTTCTTGAGTAGCAGAAGATTCAACATCAACGATAGGGTTTTGTTGCTCCCCCTAAACGGTTTGAACTTGTGGGTAATGCTCCCCTGAACTTCAGAACCAAACAGGTTGACATCATTCTCAGGTGGGAATTCAAAGAAGTTAACTCCGTCATCACTTTTGATCGGATTGGAGTCAAAATTAGTAGTTGCATCAAGAAATCCATCTACATTTGATCAAAGAGAGGGTTGATCATTCTCCCCCTCAACCTAAGAAGGTTTAAACGGTTCAGAATCAGATGGAGAAGGAGAGGGTAGAGGACCAGAAACATGTTTTAAAGTAGAAGGGGATGATAAAGGTTGACGTGATTGAGATTCCAAATCAATTGTTGTTTCGGAAGGTCCAAGAAGAGTTTCAAAATCGACTTCATGAATAATCTGAATATTCGGACATTCCGGAGGTGGAGCATCGGACTTGATAATCTGTGTTGTAACATGAGTGGGATCAGAATTCCAAACAAAATTGTCATCAAAGGTAACATCAAAACTTTCTTCAATAACTCAAGTATGTCGATTAAGGACTCGATAAGCTTTTGATATTGTAGAGTAACCAAGAAAAATTGCTTCATCAGCTTTAGGTTAAAATTTGGTAACTTCATCACGATTGTTTTTGATAAAGCACCGACATCCAAAAACATGAAGACATGATATACTTGGCTTCCGACCATTCATTGCTTCATACGGTGTCATGTTGAGGCATCGATTGATGATACTCCACTTTTGAGTGAAGCATGTAGTTGATACGACTTCAGCCCAGAGGTAGAGTGGTAAATTTGCGAAGTTAAGCATGGATCGAGCAGCTTCAACAAAACTACACTGTTCTATTATAGAGTGTAAGGAGCTGAGAAGTTGTGGTCAATTCCTTTCTCAGTTTGAAAGCTTTCAGTGATGGAATTAGTGGATTCTGAGCCATTATCACTGGGATTTTGATGAGAACTTCTATTTCTTTGATAAAATTGATGAGCTCCGAGGTTGTTACTGATTTCAGCCTTAGGAAGAAGACCCAAGTAAACCTTGTAAAATCATCCACAATCACAATGATGTACTTCTTGTGATGCAGATTCTCTACTATTGATGGTCAACACAGATCAATGTTTAGCAATTCTAATGGTTTCGAGAGTGATTTTTCGATGATAACTAGTTGACCATTCTTCGATTGCTTTCCAAACTCACATGCAACACATAAATGATCATTTTCAAATTTGAGAAGAGGTAGACCTCTCACCATTTCACCAGATGCGAGATCATTCATGTACCGAAAGTTCAGATGAGCAAGCCTTCTATACCATAATTAACTGACATCAGGAACGGCTTTAGAGAGAGGAAAGAGTTGCGGTCTGCCAATAATCATGTTGATGTCGAATGGGTACATGTTTTTTTGCGATTTGACTTGATTAAGCACTCTTGTCAGTCTTTAGTGATTACATAGTCGTGCTTCCTGAAAAATTCAACACGTCGATTTGAGTCAATGAGCTGAGCTACACTTATCAAATTATGTTTCAGGTCAGATACATAAGCCACAATTGATATAGAGAAATTTCCATTGGTGAGAATTCCATAACCACAAATTTGACAATTGGAGTTGTTGCCATACGTCATGTAACTAGCGTTTGGAGAAAGCTTGAGATCCTGCATAAAGTCTTTCTGCCCCGTCATGTGCAAGGAGCAAGCACTATCAATATACCATACGGTTTCTTGCTCTGAAGCACAAAGTTCCTGCAAAATTAGTGGGAGGTGGAGCTTTTAGGCTCCGAGTTAGGTTTAGGGACATGGGCACGGGCTTTGGACTTTGATTGTGACTTCGGACAACTTTATGTTTCTTGGGAATGCTTTTTGAGACCTTAGGAAACAAAAAAAAGGTTAATGTCTTTTCATCTATCCAATAGTCATATTCAATGACTTGAGGGTTCAGAATGACTTTCTTCGAACATGATGTTTCCGGAGTAGTGGAAGTCACTATCTCGTCCAGAGTCAAGGACTTTTTTACTTTCCAAACAAGTTTTTGTTCTTTAGATTTTTGTGAAATTTGTTTCTTTGAAAAGTTTCCTTTGTTTGATTTTGAAAATGATTGTGGTTTGAAAATTGTAACATCTAATTCTACAATAAAACGTAAGGAAATGGCTCGAGGAGAGTCATTTCGGACAGATTGACTACTGGGTACAGCCAATTCCGGAGTGCTTTTGATGACTTTCTTCGGATCTAAATGACTAGGAGGATTTGGCTTTCGTTTGAGAATATTAACAGAAGCAAATGTGCTTTGATTATGTGAGGAGGATTTGTTACTACCCCTTAGGCATGTCTCTTTTAGAATTCTCAAGAAATCTAGAACTTTGTCTAGACATAACTTCCTTCTTAAGAGAAATTTTAGTGTGGCATCCCCATTTTCACAGCAAAAAAAGACCGATTTTGTTTATGATTTATAAAAATCAGAGTACCCCGTTTTAATAAAAATGTGCCGAATTTGTTCCCAGTGAAACATGATAAATACGTTATCAGGGCATTTCGGAAGAAAAGTATTTTTATTCATTTTAAAACATTTGGGATGTCATCATCAAAATAGAAACATAAGCATAAACAGAACTTAGATTCATTATCATTAGAGATTTATATCTCATTAATCTCTCAGTGTAATGTGACTTCATATCAACACCTGTGATATAAATAAACTAAGTGGGTCAGGTTGGGAAACCTGATGAGTACATAGGGTTTTCAACCCACAATAATATAATTATTATGTTTAATCATCAAACAGTTAACCCAATTACCCATCCCCATTATCTTCTTTAATCTGAAGGATCTACCCTAAAAATCAGCTATTTCTCGTTCATTCATTCCCAAGGATTATCCAAAGGAATAGGTACGAATTCCATCGTTGTCAATGACACAACTATCAAGCACATCTGCTAGTTCTAACAAAATGAAGGTTTTATATTATTTCTTGAAACAATTAAATAGGTGTTCAAGTTCACCCTAGACTATGCCTCTAATAGGCTACCCTGACAATACTATGGCTTCTTCATAACTTGATCTTTGGATATCAAACCTTCACTCCTGAAACCTTGATTTTTTAGTAGCTTCGCCAAGGATCCTCTAGAATGCTCTTTCCTTCGGCTTTGGCGGCACATTCGGTCTCGTTGCTTCATTTTTCTTCAGGCAATCCGTAGACATGTGCCTCGTATGTCGGCATCTATAACATACTTTATCCCTATGTGTATAGTCCATGGAATGATGACCGATTCCTCCGCACCTGTAACAAGTCACTTCTTCGTTGCATCCCTCATAGTGCTTCAGCGGTACATTTGGCATTGTAACCCTTACTAGACAATCTCTCTTGAAGTGTCCCTTTCCACTACACTTAAGGAAAACTTCCTCCTTGGTTGAGCACTTGGGGGCATAGTGACCAGTATTCCCACATTTGAAGCAGGTCACTTCCTTATGGCATCCCCCATTGTGTTTCCTTCTATACTTGTAACACGATTTTGCTTCACCTCTTCCTCCTCCAGACTGTGAGAACATGTTATTCTTGTAGGACCTTGAAGTTCCCTCAAATTTCCTCTTCTTGCCAACCTCAACCCAGATGGTTGCCCCAAGAGTAGGTACCTGGCGTACTGGCACAGTAAGTTTGTTTTTAGTTTGTTGAAGTAAACGCCTTGTTTCTTCCATCTGTTGATCCTACATTATCCACACCATTGCATGTACTCTTGCCATCGTGATTGGCACAGGTGCAGCTGTTACTTCTGGTGCATGCTCAATCACTTGTGGTTTGGGCTGTAGGTTTCCACTTCCAATTCCACTTTGAGTGGTCACCATGTCGATCTATACACCAAGTCGGACGTTCGGTGTGTAGTGACGAGAATTAAGATAGGAAAGATTTTATTTACGATCGACGTGTAAATCTGCCTATTACTCTGAAAAGGTACATGCTATTTCTAATACCGTAATTAAATGTTTAGAAATCTGAACACATAAAGTTTCCAGATCCGGTCGGCAACAAACCATAGATCCTATTATATATTAGCATCATAAAGAATCATAAATCATTTAGCACATAAAAGCATGTTAGACATTTTCCCTAAATAAGCTAGTGCTTGTGCCTATTCAGGTGTATTACCTGAGACACACTTCTCACAATCATTTCTTGGTATTCTAAGTTTAAGTCTAGAAATAAATCCATATTGCTAGTTTGCTTAAAATAAGAGTACCTCTTTTTAATAAGAGTACCTCTTTTTGATACCAACTGTGACATCCCCATTTTCACGGCCAGGAAAGACCGATTTTTGTTTATGCTTTACAAAAATAAGAGTACCTCTTTTTAACAAAAGTGTGCGGAATTTGTTCCCAGTGTAACATGATAAATACGTTATCAGGGCATTTCCGAATAAAACTATTTTTATTCATTTTAAAACATTTGGGATGTCATCGTCAATAGCTAAACATAAGCATAAACAGAACTTACGTTCATTATCACTAGTGATTTATATCTCCTTAATCTCTTAGAGTAACGTGACTTCATATCAACACCTGTGATATAAATAAACTGAGTGGGTCAGCTTGGGAAACCTAGTGAGTACATAGGGTTTTCAACCCACAATAAGAAAATTATTATGTTCAATCATCAAACAATTAACCCAATTAGCCATCCCCATTATCCTCTTTAATCTTAAGGATCTAACTTTAGAATCAGCTATTTCTCGTTCATTCATTCCCAAGGATTATCCAATGGAATAGGTACGAATTCCATCGTTGTCAATGACACAACTATCAAGCACATCTGCTAGTTCTAACAAAATGAAGATTTATATTATTTCTTGAAACAATTAAATAGGTGTTCAAGTTCACCCTAGACTATGCCTCTAATAGGCTACCCTGACAATACTATGGCTTCTTCATAACTTGATCTTTGGATATCAAACCTTCACTCCTGAAACCTTGATTTTTTAGTAGCTTCGCCAAGGATCCTCTAGAATGCTCTTTCCTTCGGCTTTGGCGGCACATTCGGTCTCGTTGCTTCATTTTTCTTCAGGCAGTCCGTAGACATGTGCCTCGTATGTCGGCATCTATAACATACTTTATCCCTATGTGTACAGTCCATGCAATGGTGACCGATTCTTCCACACCTGTAACAAGTCACTTCTTCGTTGCATCCCTCATAGTGCTTCAGCGGTACATTTGGCATTGTAGCCCATACTAGACAATCTCTCTTGAAGTGTCCCTTTCCACTACACTTAAGGAAAACTTCCTGCTTGGTTGAGCACTTGGGGGCATAGTGACCAGTATTCCCACATTTGAAGCAGGTCACTTCCTTATGGCATCCCCCATTGTGTTTCCTTCTATACTTGTAACACGATTTTGCTTCACCTCTTCCTCCTCCAGACTGTGAGAACATGTTATTCTTGTTGGACCTTGAAGTTCCCTCAAATTTCCTCTTCTTGCCAACCTCAACCCAGATGGTTGCCCCAAGAGTAGGTGCCTGGCGTACTGGCACAGTAAGTTTGTTTTTAGTTTGTTGAAGTAAACTCCTTGTTTCTTCCATCTGTTGATCCAACATTATCCACACCATTGCATGTACTCTTGCCATCGTGATTGGCACAGGTGCAGCTGTTACTTCTGGTGCATGCTCAATCACTTGTGGTTTGGGCTGTAGGTTTCCACTTCCAATTCCACTTTGAGTGGTCACCATGTCGATCTATACACCAAGTCGGACGTTCGGTGTGTAGTGACGAGAATTAAGATAGGAAAGATTTTATTTACGATCGACGTGTAAATCTGCCTATTACTCTGAAAAGGTACATGCCATTTCTAATACCGTAATTAAACGTTTAGAAATCTGAACACATAAAGTTTCCAGATCCGGTCGGCAACAAACCATAGATCCTATTATATATTAGCATCATAAATCATTTAGCACATAAAAGCATGTTAGACATTTTCCCTAAATAAGCTAGTGCTTGTGCCTATTCAGGTGTAT
The DNA here is from genome assembly GCF_051521515.1 of Lactuca serriola. NCBI lineage: Eukaryota > Viridiplantae > Streptophyta > Magnoliopsida > Asterales > Asteraceae > Lactuca > Lactuca serriola. The sequence continues at coordinate 157,015,533 of NC_136415.1, forward strand.
TACCTGAGACACACTTCTCACAATCATTTTGTTGGTATTCTAAGTTTAAGTCTAGAAATAAATCCATATTGCTAGTTTGCTTAAAATAAGAGTACCTCTTTTTAATAAGAGTACCTCTTTTTGATACCAACTGTGACATCCCCTTTTTCACGGCCAGGAAAGACCGATTTTTGTTTATGCTTTACAAAAATAAGAGTACCTCTTTTTAATAAAAGTGTGCGGAATTTGTTCCCAGTGTAACATGATAAATACGTTATCAGGGCATTTCCGAATAAAACTATTTTTATTCATTTTAAAACATTTGGGATGTCATCGTCAATACCTAAACATAAGCATAAACAGAACTTACGTTCATTATCACTAGTGATTTATATCTCCTTAATCTCTTAGAGTAACGTGACTTCATATCAACACCTGTGATATAAATAAACTGAGTGGGTCAGCTTGGGAAACCTAGTGAGTACATAGGGTTTTAACCCACAATAAGAAAATTATTATGTTTAATCATCAAACATTTAACCCAATTAGCCATCCCCATTATCCTCTTTAATCTTAAGGATCTACCCTAAGAATCAGCTATTTCTCGTTCATTCATTCCCAAGGATTATCCAAAGGAATAGGTACAAATTCCATCGTTGTCAATGACACAACTATCAAGCACATCTGCTAGTTCTAACAAAATGAAGATTTATATTATTTCTTGAAACAATTAAATAGGTGTTCAAGTTCACCCTAGACTATGCCTCTAATAGGCTACCCTGACAATACTATGGCTTCTTCATAACTTGATCTTTGGATATCAAACCATCACTCCTGAAACCTTGATTTTTTAGTAGCTTCGCCAAGGATCCTCAAGAATGCTCTTTCCTTCGGCTTTGGCGGCACATTTGGTCTCGTTGCTTCATTTTTCTTCAGGCAGTCCGTAGACATGTGCCTCGTATGTCAGCATCTATAACATACTTTATCCCTATGTGTATAGTCCATGGAATGGTGACCGATTCTTCCACACCTGTAACAAGTCACTTCTTCGTTGCATCCCTCATAGTGCTTCAACGGTACATTTGGCATTGTAGCCCTTACTAGACAATCTCTCTTGAAGTGTCCCTTTCCACTACACTTAAGGAAAACTTCCTCCTTGGTTGAGCACTTGGGGGCATAGTGACCAGTATTCCCACATTTGAAGCAGGTCACTTCCTTATGGCATCCCCCATTGTGTTTCCTTCTATACTTGTAACACGATTTTGCTTCTCCTCTTCCTCCTCCAGACTGTGAGAAGATGTTATTCTTGTTGGACCTTGAAGTTCCCTCAAATTTCCTCTTCTTGCCAACCTCAACCCAGATGGTTGCCCCAAGAGTAGGTGCCTGGCGTACTGGCACAGTAAGTTTGTTTTTAGTTTGTTGAAGTAAACGCCTTGTTTCTTCCATCTGTTGATCCAACATTATCCACACCATTGCATGTACTCTTGCCATCGTGATTGGCACAGGTGCAGCTGTTACTTCTGGTGCATGCTCAATCACTTGTGTTTTGGGCTGTAGGTTTCCACTTCCAATTCCACTTTGAGTGGTCACCATGTCGATCTATACACCAAGTCGGATGTTCGGTGTGTAGTGACGAGAATTAAGATAGGAAAGATTTTATTTACGATCAACGTGTAAATCTGCCTATTACTCTGAAAAGGTACATGCTATTTCTAATACCGTAATTAAACGTTTAGAAATCTGAACACATAAAGTTTCCAGATCCGGTCGGCAACAAACCATAGATCCTATTATATATTAGCATCATAAAGCATCATAAATCATTTAGAACATAAAAGCATGTTAGACATTTTCCCTAAATAAGCTAGTGTTTGTGCCTATTCAGGTATATTACCTGAGACACACTTCTCACAATCATTTCTTGGTATTCTAAGTTTAAGTCTAGAAATAAATCGATATTGCTAGTTTGCTTAAAATAAGAGTACCTCTTTTTAATAAGAGTACCTCTTTTTGATACCAACTGTGACATCCCCATTTTCACGGCCAGGAAAGACCGATTTTTGTTTATGCTTTACAAAAATAAGAGTACCTCTTTTTAACAAAAGTTTGCGGAATTTGTTCCCAGTGTAACATGATAAATACGTTATCAGGGCATTTCCGAATAAAACTATTTTTATTCATTTTAAAACATTTGGGATGTCATCGTCAATAGCTAAACATAAGCATAAACAGAACTTACGTTCATTATTACTAGTGATTTATATCTCCTTAATCTCTTAGAGTAACGTGACTTCATATCAACACCTGTGATATAAATAAACTGAGTGGGTCAGCTTGGGAAAAAAAGTGAGTACATAGGGTTTTCAACCCACAATAAGAAAATTATTATGTTTAATCATCAAACATTTAACCCAATTAGCCATCCCCATTATCCTCTTTAATCTTAAGGATCTACCCTAAGAATCAACTATTTCTTGTTCATTCATTCCTAAGGATTATCCTATGGAATAGGTATGAAGTCCATCGTTGTCAATGACACAACTGTCAAGCGCATATGCTAGTTCTCTCACTCGTAGCTGCCATAATTGTGATATTCTATATGAGGCGCAGTTGCCAGTATTGTCCTTTGAGCACAACTGCTAGGGTTATCTCATTTATTGACAGTGTCGTTTGCGAGAGTCGACTCGCAATACATGTCAATGGGTTTTTAGAGTACACCGGTGAACACATCGTTCACAACACCTACAGGTTGCGAGCCGGCTAGTTTTCCACTAGACTGTCTAGAATAGTCTGTGGTTGTCATCCAGACTCTGCTAGATGACGGGGCCAACATTTGCGAAAAAGGCTTCTCTCATTGTCCACCTCTCACCCTTACCTCATGGTCTATTTTACCTCTCAACTTATCGTCTAACTCATATTTCGTCTACCCATGTTTTACCCAACATACTATGTAGATACTAATACATATACAGATAATATGCACACATAGCACGTACTTTATATAAAATACTTCATATCTATGTGTAAGATGAAAGGGACCATGCACTCACATAAAAAGGTGGTGAGGCTGCGCTTCTTAAAAATAATTTCCTTCGACGAAACCTAGTATTATTACCACTAGAGTTTAGTCTATTATTTTCCGAGACTAAGCAATAGTCTAGCTATTATTACTATTATATAAGCGTTAAACAATACTTATATAACCGATAATAATAGCCCAAGTACTTATTATAAGTTCCTAATAACGTTACTATAATTAAATAAAAGCTATATTAAAAATAGTGTAGGCGTAGCTTACTTACAACGGGTTTTATAGAAAACTGGGCTTTGCTTGGAGTAGCGTTGCCGAACTGAAACTCTCTTCTTCTCGGAGCAGTCAAGCACTCCGGGGCTTCGTCCTCGTCCTAGGGAGGTTCCCTAGGCTTTTCGGGGGGGGGGGGGGGGGGGGGTTTCGGGCTAGAGAGAGGTTCTAGAGAGAGAGAGAGTAAAGAGAAGAAAGAATGGGAAAGGTGTGAAAAAATGAGGTTGGGAGAGGTTCCATTTATAGGGTGAAATATAGTTGAACTTGGTGCCACATGTCACCATCTGCTGGCAAGACTTGGGAAGAAAGCAATGACCAAGATTCTGCCACATCACCCATTTTTGCACATCACACTTCCGACTTCAAAAATCCGTAACTTTCACATACGAGCTCCATTTTTGACGTTGTTTACATCAACGCGTAGGAAAAAATAAGATCTACAACTTTCATTTTGACTCCGTCGGCTAATTCTCGACCGATCTTAAATTTAACAGTACGAGATGATTATACTGTTAAATGTCCGCATAAAATTCATAACTTCTGCATACGAACTCTATTTTCGTCTGTCGTTTTACCGTTGAGTTCCTATTAATGAGATCTTAAATTCTCATTTAGGCCGCGTAGGCCAAAAACCATTCAATCTAAAATTCGAGTTTCGGGCTGTGCACTACTAACCCAAATCATAGAAAATTTATAACTTCCTCATCAGAAGTCAAATTTTGGCATTCTTTTTTTGCATGTTCTTGGTTTAACGTATACTAAAACTTTTTTTTTTTTTATATTTCTAAGGCCAAAAATTATTCCATTGTAAATTCACTATTTACGTCTCACGGTGTCGTGCCCGTTTTGCCGTAAAACTTCGACGGACCATACCTTCTTCGTTACAACTCGGATTTCGGCGTTCTTTATATGTACGGAACCCTTGAAACGTATTCTATACCTTGGTTAAGATTATTTATTCTAAATAATATTTTTTCAAAAATTCGTTTTCGACCCCTATTATCTCTAAATTGACTAGCCCGGATCTACAAGTGTTCAAATTATCTCCCCCTTAGGATGATTACGTCCTGGAATCATCAATGAAACAGGGCTCACATGATGACTCCATATGTTATCTCTTCATCCTAAGTAATAACCATTACTTTGATGTTTCTTCGAACGAGTATCTAACTCTAAAACTTCCTGATTACAAGCGGTGCTCGATCTTGCACTTGCTCCTATCTCACAATAGACTCCAAATTTTGACCTTCAAGTCACAATCTTGATCCTTACTGGAGACTTCTTCTTCTTCTTAACAAACTTAAGATAAGTTATTTTATTACAACAATGGACTGATGTGTCATATTCTAATGACTTATCATCGTATGTTCCCATGCTTAGACTCAGGTCTCTTACAGTCTTCCAGAACAGACTATACATTTCTTAATGTTATAATCACATCTTAAAAGGTAGCATTTCTAGCTACAAACAACTATCGCGTTACCTTAACCGATCGCTTTGATTATCTTTTATTTCAATCTTCCGGCTTAAGTCAGATGGTACATCAAACTTGGTTCTCTGAACCACGTAACATACTTATCATAGTCGAACTCAATTCGATATGACCTCTAAGGTCAGAATAATAATCATCCTCTTAGTCATTAACGAAACGACGGTAACGACATATTCGAATAAAACGGTATCAATTACTAGCTTCTTGGCAACCTTGTGACTTTCCCTGATCCAACCGTGAGTCTTGTGCTTCCGGTAGTATAGGCCTCCACTACCTTTCATACCTACTCATACTCGTCCCAAATATTGTCTCACAGTTTATCCAAGTCACCACGTAAAAAAATCACACAATCATTCAACACATCAGATAACAAAACAAACGTTTTATATTATTTCTTGAAACAATTACATAGGTGTTCAAGTTCACCATAGACTATGCCTCTAATAGGCTACCCCTACGATACTATGGCTACTTCATAACTCGATCTTTGGATATCAGGCCTTCACTACTAAAACCTTTCATTTTCAGTAGTTTCGCCAAGGATCCTTTGAAATGCTCTTTCCTTCGGCTTTGGTGGCACATTAGGTCTCGCTGCTTCATTTTTCTTCAGGCAGTCCCTAGACATGTGCCCCTTGTCTTAGAATATGTAACATACTTTATCCCTATATGTACAGTCCTTGGAATAGTGACCGATTCTTCCACACTTGTAACAAGTCACTTCTTCGTTGGATCCCTCTTAGTGCTTTAGCGGTACAATTGGCGTTGTAGCCCTTATTGGACAAACTCTCTTGAAGTTCCCTTTCCACTACACTTAAGGAAAACTTCCTCCTTGGTTGAGCACTTGGGGGCATAGTGACCATTATTCCCACATTTGCAGCAGGTCACTTCCTTAAGGCATTTCCCGTTGTGTTTCCTTCCATACTTGTAACACCATTTTGCTTCACCTCTTCATCCTCCAGATTGGGAGAACATGTTTTTCTTGTTGGACCTTCAAGTTCCCTCAGATTTCCTCTTCTTTCCAACCTCAACCCAGATGGCTGCCTTAAGAGTAGGTGCCTGGCGTACTCCCACAGTACGTTCGTTTTTACTTTGTTGAAGTAAACGCCTTGTTTCTTACATTTGTCGATCCAACATTATCCACACCATTACATGTACTCTTGCCATCGTGATCTGCACAGGTGTAGTTGTTACTTCTGGTGCATGCTCAATCACTTGTGGTTTGGGCTGTAGGTTTCCACTTCCAATTCCGCTTCGAGTGGTCACCATGTCGATCTATACACCAAGTCAGACGTTCGGTGTGTAGTGACGAGAATTAAGATAGGAAAGATTTTATTTACGATCGACGTGTAAATCACCCTATTATCCCGAAAAGTTACATGCCAGTTTAAATACCGTAATTAAACATTTAGAAATATGAACACATAAAGTCTCTCTTGAAGTGTCCCTTTCCACTACACTTAAGGAAAACTTCCTCCTTGGTTGAGCACTTGGAGGCATAGTGACCAGTATTCCCACATTTGAAGCAAGTCACTTCCTTATGGCATCCCCCATTGTGTTTCCTTCTATACTTGTAACACGATTTTGCTTCACCTCTTCCTCCTCCAGACTGTGAGAACATGTTATTCTTGTTGGACCTTGAAGTTCCCTCAAATTTCCTCTTCTTGCCAACCTCAACCCAGATGGTTGCCCCAAGAGTAGGTGCCTGGCGTACTGGCACAGTAAGTTTGTTTTTAGTTTGTTGAAGTAAACGCCTTGTTTCTTCCATCTGTTGATCCAACATTATCCACACCATTGCATGTACTCTTGCCATCGTGATTGGCACAGGTGCAGCTGTTACTTATGGTGCATGCTTAATCACTTGTGGTTTGGGCTGTAGGTTTCCACTTCCAATTCCACTTTCAGTGGTCACCATGTCGATCTATACACCAAGTCGGATGTTCGGTGTGTAGTGACGAGAATTAAGATAGGAAAGATTTTATTTACGATCGACGTGTAAATCTGCCTATTACTCTGAAAAGGTACATGCCATTTCTAATAACGTAATTAAACGTTTTGAAATCTGAACACATAAAGTTTCCAGATCCCGTCGGCAACAAACCATAGATCCTATTATATATTAGCATCATAAAGCATCATAAATCATTTAGCACATAAAAGCATGTTAGACATTTTCCCTAAATAAGCTAGTGCTTGTGCCTATTCAGGTGTATTACCTGAGACACACTTCTCACAATCATTTCTTGGTATTCTAAGTTTAAGTCTAGAAATAAATCCATATTGCTAGTTTGCTTAAAATAAGAGTACCTCTTTTTAATAAGAGTACCTCTTTTTGATACCAACTGTGACATCCCCATTTTCACGGCCAAGAAAGACCGATTTTTGTTTATGCTTTACAAAAATAAGAGTACCTCTTTTTAATAAAAGTGTGCGGAATTTGTTCCCAGTGTAACATGATAAATACGTTATCAGGGCATTTCAGAATAAAACTATTTTTATTCATTTTAAAACATTTGGGATGTCATCATCAATAGCTAAACATAAGCATAAACAGAACTTACGTTCATTATCACTAGTGATTTATATCTCCTTAATCTCTTAGAGTAACGTGACTTCATATCAACACCTGTTATATAAATAAATTGAGTGGGTCAGCTTGGGAAACCTAGTGAGTACATAGGGTTTTCAACCCACAATAAGAAAATTATTATGTTTAATCATCAAACAATTAACCCAATTAGCCATCCCCATTATCCTCTTTAATCTTAAGGATCTACCCTTAGAATCAGCTATTTCTCGTTCATTCATTCCCAAGGATTATCCAATGGAATAGGTACGAATTCCATCGTTGTCAATGACACAACTATCAAGCACATCTGCTAGTTCTAACAAAATGAAGATTTATATTATTTCTTGAAACAATTAAATAGGTGTTCAAGTTCACCCTAGACTATGCCTCTAATAGGCTACCCTGACAATACTATGGCTTCTTCATAACTTGATCTTTGGATATCAAACCTTCACTCCTGAAACCTTGATTTTTTAGTAACTTCGCCAAGGATCCTCAAGAGTGCTCTTTCCTTCGGCTTTGGCGGCACATTCGGTCTCGTTGCTTCATTTTTCTTCAGGCAGTCTGTAGACATGTGCCTCGTATGTCGGCATCTATAACATACTTTATCCCTATGTGTACAGTCCATGCAATGGTGACCGATTCTTCCACACCTGTAACAAGTCACTTCTTCGTTGCATCCCTCATAGTGCTTCAGCGGTACATTTGGCATTGTAGCCCTTACTAGACAATCTCTCTTGAAGTGTCCCTTTCCACTACACTTAAGGAAAACTTCCTCCTTGGTTGAGCACTTAGAGGCATAGTGACCAGTATTCCCATATTTGAAGCAGGTCACTTCCTTATGGCATCCCCCATTGTGTTTCCTTCTATACTTGTAACACGATTTTGCTTCACCTCTTCCTCCTCCAGACTGTGAGAACATGTTATTCTTGTTGGACCTTGAAGTTCCCTCAAATTTCCTCTTCTTGCCAACCTCAACCCAGATGGTTGCCCCAAGAGTAGGTGCCTGGCGTACTGGCACAGTAAGTTTGTTTTTAGTTTGTTGAAGTAAACACCTTGTTTCTTCCATCTGTTGATCCAACATTATCCACACCATTGCATGTACTCTTGCCATCGTGATTGGCACAGGTGCAGCTGTTACTTCTGGTGCATGCTCAATCACTTGTGTTTTGGGCTGTAGGTTTCCACTTCCAATTCCACTTTGAGTGGTCACCATGTCGATCTATACACCAAGTCGGATGTTCGGTGTGTAGTGATGAGAATTAAGATAGGAAAGATTTTATTTACGATCGACGTGTAAATCTGCCTATTACTCTGAAAAGGTACATACCATTTCTAATACCGTAATTAAATGTTTAGAAATCTGAACACATAAAGTTTCCAGATCCCGTCGGCAACAAACCATAGATCCTATTACATATTAGCATCATAAAGCATCATAAATCATTTAGCATATAAAAGCATGTTAGACATTTTCCCTAAATAAGCTAGTGCTTGTGCCTATTCAGGTGTATTACCTGAGACACACTTCTCACAATCATTTCTTGGTATTCTAAGTTTAAGTCTAGAAATAAATCCATATTGCTAGTTTGCTTAAAATAAGAGTACCTCTTTTTGATACCAACTGTGACATCCCCATTTTCACGGCCAAGAAAGACCGATTTTTGTTTATGCTTTACAAAAATAAGAGTACCTCTTTTTAATAAAAGTGTGCGGAATTTGTTCCCAGTGTAACATGATAAATACGTTATCAGGGCATTTCAGAATAAAACTATTTTTATTCATTTTAAAACATTTGGGATGTCATCATCAATAGCTAAACATAAGCATAAACAGAACTTACGTTCATTATCACTAGTGATTTATATCTCCTTAATCTCTTAGAGTAACGTGACTTCATATATCACCTGTGATATAAATAAACTGAGTGGGTCAGCTTGGGAAACCTAGTGAGTACATAGGGTTTTCAACCCACAATAAGAAAATTATTATGTTTAATCATCAAACATTTAACCCAATTAGTCATCCCCATTATCCTCTTTAATCTTAAGGATCTACCCTAAGAATCTGCTATTTCTCGTTCATTCATTCCCAAGGATTATCCAAAGGAATGGGTACGAATTCCATCGTTGTCAATGACACAACTATCAATCACATCTGCTAGTTCTAACAAAATGAAGATTTATATTATTTCTTGAAACAATTAAATAGGTGTTCAAGTTCACCCTAGACTATGCCTCTAATAGGCTACCCTGACAATACTATGGCTTCTTCATAACTTGATCTTTGGATATCAAACCTTCACTCCTGAAACCTTGATTTTTTAGTAGCTTCGCCAAGGATCCTCAAGAATGCTCTTTCCTTCGGCTTTGGCGGCACATTCGGTCTCGTTGCTTCATTTTTCTTCAGGCAGTCTGTAGACATGTGCCTCGTATGTCGGCATCTATAACATACTTTATCCCTATGTGTACAGTCCATGCAATGGTGACCGATTCTTCCACACCTGTAACAAGTCACTTCTTCGTTGCATCCCTCATAGTGCTTCAGCGGTACATTTGGCATTGTAGCCCTTACTAGACAATCTCTCTTGAAGTGTCCCTTTCCACTACACTTAAGGAAAACTTCCTCCTTGGTTGAGCACTTAGAGGCATAGTGACCAGTATTCCCATATTTGAAGCAGGTCACTTCCTTATGGCATCCCCCATTGTGTTTCCTTCTATACTTGTAACACGATTTTGCTTCACCTCTTCCTCCTCCAGACTGTGAGAACATGTTATTCTTGTTGGACCTTGAAGTTCCCTCAAATTTCCTCTTCTTGCCAACCTCAACCCAGATGGTTGCCCCAAGAGTAGGTGCCTGGCGTACTGGCACAGTAAGTTTGTTTTTAGTTTGTTGAAGTAAACACCTTGTTTCTTCCATCTGTTGATCCAACATTATCCACACCATTGCATGTACTCTTGCCATCGTGATTGGCACAGGTGCAGCTGTTACTTCTGGTGCATGCTCAATCACTTGTGTTTTGGGCTGTAGGTTTCCACTTCCAATTCCACTTTGAGTGGTCACCATGTCGATCTATACACCAAGTCGGATGTTCGGTGTGTAGTGATGAGAATTAAGATAGGAAAGATTTTATTTACGATCGACGTGTAAATCTGCCTATTACTCTGAAAAGGTACATACCATTTCTAATACCGTAATTAAATGTTTAGAAATCTGAACACATAAAGTTTCCAGATCCCGTCGGCAACAAACCATAGATCCTATTATATATTAGCATCATAAAGCATCATAAATCATTTAGCACATAAAAGCATGTTAGACATTTTCCCTAAATAAGCTAGTGCTTATGCCTATTCAGGTGTATTACCTGAGACACACTTCTCACAATCATTTCTTGGTATTCTAAGTTTAAGTCTAGAAATAAATCCATATTGCTAGTTTGCTTAAAACAAGAGTACCTCTTTTTAATAAGAGTACCTCTTTTTGGTACCAACTGTGACATCCCCATTTTCACGGCCAGGAAAGACCGATTTTTGTTTATGCTTTACAAAAATAAGAGTACCTCTTTTTAATAAAAGTGTGCAGAATTTGTTCCCAGTGTAACATGATAAATACGTTATCAGGGCATTTCCGAATAAAACTATTTTTATTCATTTTAAAACATTTGGGATGTCATCATCAATAGCTAAACATAAGCATAAACAGAACTTACGTTCATTATCACTAGTGATTTATATCTCCTTAATCTCTTAGAGTAACGTAACTTCATATCAACACCTGTGATATAAATAAACTGAGTGGGTCAGCTTGGGAAACCTAGTGAGTACATAGGGTTTTCAACCCACAATAAGAAAATTATTATGTTTAATCATCAAACAATTAACCCAATTAGCCATCCCCATTATCCTCTTTAATCTTAAGGATCTACCCTTAGAATCAGCTATTTCTCGTTCATTCATTCCCAAGGATTATCCAATGGAATAGGTACGAATTCCATCGTTTTCAATGACACAACTATCAATCACATCTGCTAGTTCTAACAAAATGAAGATTTATATTATTTCTTGAAACAATTAAATAGGTGTTCAAGTTCACCCTAGACTATGCCTCTAATAGGCTACCCTGACAATACTATGGCTTCTTCATAACTTGATCTTTGGATATCAAACCTTCACTCCTGAAACCTTGATTTTTTAGTAGCTTCGCCAAGGATCCTCAAGAATGCTCTTTCCTTCGGCTTTGGCGGCACATTCGGTCTCGTTGCTTCATTTTTCTTCAGGCAGTCCGTAGACATGTGCCTCGTATGTCGGCATCTATAACATACTTTATCCCTATGTGTACAGTCCATGCAATGGTGACCGATTCTTCCACACCTGTAACAAGTCACTTCTTCATTGCATCCCTCATAGTGCTTCAGTGGTACATTTGGCATTGTAGCCCTTACTAGACAATCTCTCTTGAAGTGTCCCTTTCCACTACACTTAAGGAAAACTTCCTCCTTGGTTGAGCACTTGGGGGCATAGTGACCAGTATTCCCACATTTGAAGCAGGTCACTTCCTTATGGCATCGCCCATTGTGTTTCCTTCTATACTTGTAACACGATTTTGCTTCACCTCTTCCTCCTCCAGACTGTGAGAACATGTTATTCTTGTAGGACCTTGAAGTTCCCTCAAATTTCCTCTTCTTGCCAACCTCAACCCAGATGGTTGCCCCAAGAGTAGGTGCCTGGCGTACTGGCACAGTAAGTTTGTTTTTAGTTTGTTGAAGTAAACGCCTTGTTTCTTCCATCTGTTGATCCAACATTATCCACACCATTGCATGTACTCTTGCCATCGTGATTGGCACAGGTGCAGCTGTTACTTCTGGTGCATGCTCAATCACTTGTGGTTTGGGCTGTAGGTTTCCACTTCCAATTCCACTTTGAGTGGTCACCATGTCGATCTATACACCAAGTCGGAGGTTCGGTGTGTAGTGACGAGAATTAAGATAGGAAAGATTTTATTTACGATTGACGTGTAAATCTGCCTATTACTCTGAAAAGGTACATGCCATTTCTAATACCTTAATTAAACGTTTAGAAATCTGAACACATAAAGTTTCCAGATCCGGTCGGCAACAAACCATAGATCCTATTACATATTAGCATCATAAAGCATCATAAATCATTTAGCATATAAAAGCATGTTAGACATTTTCCCTAAATAAGCTAGTGCTTGTGCCTATTCAGGTGTATTACCTGAGACACACTTCTCACAATCATTTCTTGGTATTCTAAGTTTAAGTCTAGAAATAAATCCATATTGCTAGTTTGCTTAAAATAAGAGTACCTCTTTTTGATACCAACTGTGACATCCCCATTTTCACGGCCAAGAAAGACCGATTTTTGTTTATGCTTTACAAAAATAAGAGTACCTCTTTTTAATAAAAGTGTGCGGAATTTGTTCCCAGTGTAACATGATAAATACGTTATCAGGGCATTTCAGAATAAAACTATTTTTATTCATTTTAAAACATTTGGGATGTCATCATCAATAGCTAAACATAAGCATAAACAGAACTTACGTTCATTATCACTAGTGATTTATATCTCCTTAATCTCTTAGAGTAACGTGACTTCATATCAACACCTGTGATATAAATAAACTGAGTGGGTCAGCTTGGGAAACCTAGTGAGTACATAGGGTTTTCAACCCACAATAAGAAAATTATTATGTTTAATCATCAAACATTTAACCCAATTAGTCATCCCCATTATCCTCTTTAATCTTAAGGATCTACCCTAAGAATCTGCTATTTCTCGTTCATTCATTCCCAAGGATTATCCAAAGGAATGGGTACGAATTCCATCGTTGTCAATGACACAACTATCAATCACATCTGCTAGTTCTAACAAAATGAAGATTTATATTATTTCTTGAAACAATTAAATAGGTGTTCAAGTTCACCCTAGACTATGCCTCTAATAGGCTACCCTGACAATACTATGGCTTCTTCATAACTTGATCTTTGGATATCAAACCTTCACTCCTGAAACCTTGATTTTTTAGTAGCTTCGCCAAGGATCCTCAAGAATGCTCTTTCCTTCGGCTTTGGCGGCACATTCGGTCTCGTTGCTTCATTTTTCTTCAGGCAGTCCGTAGACATGTGCCTCGTATGTCGGCATCTATAACATACTTTATCCTTATGTGTACAGTCCATACAATGGTGACCGATTCTTCCACACCTGTAACAAGTCACTTCTTCGTTGCATCCCTCATAGTGCTTCAGTGGTACATTTGGCATTGTAGCCCTTACTAGACAATCTCTCTTGAAGTGTCCCTTTCCACTACACTTAAGGAAAACTTCCTCCTTGGTTGAGCACTTGGGGGCATAGTGACCAGTATTCCCACATTTGAAGCAGGTCACTTCCTTATGGCATCATGTAATTGTGTTTCCTTCTATACTTGTAACATGATTTTGCTTCACCTCTTCCTCCTCCAGACTGTGAGAACATGTTATTCTTGTAGGACCTTGAAGTTCCCTCAAATTTCCTATTCTTGCCAACCTCAACCCAGATGGTTGCCCCAAGAGTAGGTGCCTGGCGTACTGGCACAGTAAGTTTGTTTTTAGTTTGTTGAAGTAAACGCCTTGTTTCTTCCATCTGTTGATCCAACATTATCCACACCATTGCATGTACTCTTGCCATCGTGATTGGCACAGGTGCAGCTGTTACTTCTGGTGCATGCTCAATCACTTGTGGTTTGGGCTGTAGGTTTCCACTTCCAATTCCACTTTGAGTGGTCACCATGTCGATCTATACACCAAGTCGGAGGTTCGGTGTGTAGTGATGAGAATTAAGATAGGAAAGATTTTATTTACGATTGACGTGTAAATCTGCCTATTACTCTGAAAAGGTACATGCCATTTCTAATACCTTAATTAAACGTTTAGAAATCTGAACACATAAAGTTTCCAGATCCGGTCGGCAACAAACCATAGATCCTATTACATATTAGCATCATAAAGCATCATAAATCATTTAGCATATAAAAGCATGTTAGACATTTTCCCTAAATAAGCTAGTGCTTGTGCCTATTCAGGTGTATTACCTGAGACACACTTCTCACAATCATTTCTTGGTATTCTAAGTTTAAGTCTAGAAATAAATCCATATTGCTAGTTTGCTTAAAATAAGAGTACCTCTTTTTGATACCAACTGTGACATCCCCATTTTCACGGCCAAGAAAGACCGATTTTTGTTTATGCTTTACAAAAATAAGAGTACCTCTTTTTAATAAAAGTGTGCGGAATTTGTTCCCAGTGTAACATGATAAATACGTTATCAGGGCATTTCAGAATAAAACTATTTTTATTCATTTTAAAACATTTGGGATGTCATCATCAATAGCTAAACATAAGCATAAACAGAACTTACGTTCATTATCACTAGTGATTTATATCTCCTTAATCTCTTAGAGTAACGTGACTTCATATCAACACCTGTGATATAAATAAACTGAGTGGGTCAGCTTGGGAAACCTAGTGAGTACATAGGGTTTTCAACCCACAATAAGAAAATTATTATGTTTAATCATCAAACATTTAACCCAATTAGCCATCCCCATTATCCTCTTTAATCTTAAGGATCTACCCTAAGAATCTGCTATTTCTCGTTCATTCATTCCCAAGGATTATCCAAAGGAATGGGTACGAATTCCATCGTTGTCAATGACACAACTATCAAGCACATTTGCTAGTTCTAACAAAATGAAGATTTATATTATTTCTTGAAACAATTAAATAGGTGTTCAAGTTCACCCTAGACTATGCCTCTAATAGGCTACCTTGACAATACTATGGCTTCTTCATAACTTGATCTTTGGATATCAAACCTTCACTCCTGAAACCTTGATTTTTTAGTAGCTTCGCCAAGGATCCTCAAGAATGCTATTTCCTTCGGCTTTGGCGGCACATTCGGTCTCGTTGCTTCATTTTTCTTCAGGCAGTCCGTAGACATGTGCCTCGTATGTCGGCATCTATAACATACTTTATCCCTATGTGTACAGTCCATGGAATGGTGACCGATTCTTCCACACCTGTAACAAGTCACTTCTTCGTTGCATCCCTCATAGTGCTTCAGCGGTACATTTGGCATTGTAGCCCTTACTAGACAATCTCTCTTGAAGTGTCCCATTCCACTACACTTAAGGAAAACTTCCTCCTTGGTTGAGCACTTGGGGGCATAGTGACCAGTATTCCCACATTTGAAGCAGGTCACTTCCTTATGGCATCCCCCATTGTGTTTCCTTCTATACTTGTAACACGATTTTGCTTCACCTCTTCCTCTTCCAGACTGTGAGAACATGTTATTCTTGTTGGACCTTGAAGTTCCCTCAAATTTCCTCTTCTTGCCAACCTCAACCCAGATGGTTGCCCCAAGAGTAGGTGCCTGGCGTACTGGCACAGTAAGTTTGTTTTTAGTTTGTTGAAGTAAACGCCTTGTTTCTTCCATCTGTTGATCCAACATTATCCACACCATTGCATGTACTCTTGCCATCGTGATTGGCACAGGTGCAGCTGTTACTTCTGGTGCATGCTCAATCACTTGTGGTTTGGGCTGTAGGTTTCCACTTCCAATTCCACTTTGAGTGGTCACCATGTCGATCTATACACCAAGTCGGACGTTCGGTGTGTAGTGACGAGAATTAAGATAGGA
This sequence comes from Lactuca serriola, assembly GCF_051521515.1. Lineage (NCBI taxonomy): Eukaryota > Viridiplantae > Streptophyta > Magnoliopsida > Asterales > Asteraceae > Lactuca > Lactuca serriola. Next base: position 157,031,567 of record NC_136415.1, read on the forward strand.
AAGATTTTATTTACGATCGACGTGTAAATCTGCCTATTACTCTGAAAAGGTACATGCGATTTCTAATACCGTAATTAAACGTTTAGAAATCTGAACACATAAAGTTTCCAGATCCGGTCGGCAACAAACCATAGATCCTATTATATATTAGCATCATAAATCATTTAGCACATAAAAGCATGTTAGACATTTTCCCTAAATAAGCTAGTGCTTGTGCCTATTCAGGTGTATTACCTGAGACACACTTCTCACAATCATTTCTTGGTATTCTAAGTTTAAGTCTAGAAATAAATCAATATTGCTAGTTTGCTTAAAATAAGAGTACCTCTTTTTAGTAAGAGTACCTCTTTTTGATAACAACTGTGACATCCCCTTTTTCACGGCCAGGAAAGACCGATTTTTGTTTATGCTTTACAAAAATAAGAGTACCTCTTTTTAATAAAAGTGTGCGGAATTTGTTCCCAGTGTAACATGATAAATACGTTATCAGGGCATTTCCGAATAAAACTATTTTTATTCATTTTAAAACATTTGGGATGTCATCGTCAATACCTAAACATAAGCATAAACAGAACTTACGTTCATTATCACTAGTGATTTATATCTCCTTAATCTCTTAGAGTAACATGACTTCATATCAACACCTGTGATATAAATAAACTGAGTGGGTCAGCTTGGGAAACCTAGTGAGTACATAGGGTTTTAACCCACAATAAGAAAATTATTATGTTTAATCATCAAACATTTAACCCAATTAGCCATCCCCATTATCCTCTTTAATCTTAAGGATCTACCCTAAGAATCAGCTATTTCTCGTTCATTCATTCCCAAGGATTATCCAAAGGAATAGGTACGAATTCCATCGTTGTCAATGACACAACTATCAAGCACATCTGCTAGTTCTAACAAAATGAAGATTTATATTATTTCTTGAAACAATTAAATAGGTGTTCAAGTTCACCCTAGACTATGCCTCTAATAGGCTACCCTGACAATACTATGGCTTCTTCATAACTTGATCTTTGGATATCAAACCTTCACTCCTGAAACCTTGATTTTTTAGCAGCTTCGCCAAGGATCCTCAAGAATGCTCTTTCCTTCGGCTTTGGCGGCACATTCGGTCTCGTTGCTTCATTTTTCTTCAGGCAGTCCGTAGACATGTGCCTCGTATGTCGGCATCTATAACATACTTTATACCTATGTGTAGAGTCCATGGAATGGTGACCGATTCTTCCACACCTGTAACAAGTCACTTCTTCGTTGCATCCCTCATAGTGCTTCAGCGGTACATTTGGGATTGTAGCCCTTACTAGACAATCTCTCTTGAAGTGTCCCTTTCCACTACACTTAAGGAAAACTTCCTCCTTGGTTGAGCACTTGGGGGCATAGTGACCAGTATTCCCACATTTGAAGCAGGTCACTTCCTTATGGCATCCCCCATTGTGTTTCCTTCTATACTTGTAACACGATTTTGCTTCACCTCTTCCTCCTCCAGACTGTGAGAACATGTTATTCTTGTTGGACCTTGAAGTTCCCTCAAATTTCCTCTTCTTGCCAACCTCAACCCAGATGGTTGCCCCAAGAGTAGGTGCCTGGCGTACTGGCACAGTAAGTTTGTTTTTAGTTTGTTGAAGTAAACTCCTTGTTTCTTCCATCTGTTGATCCAACATTATCCACACCATTGCATGTACTCTTGCCATCGTGATTGGCACAGGTGCAGCTGTTACTTCTGGTGCATGCTCAATCACTTGTGGTTTGGGCTGTAGGTTTCCACTTCCAATTCCACTTTGAGTGGTCACCATGTCGATCTATACACCAAGTCGGACGTTCGGTGTGTAGTGACGAGAATTAAGATAGGAAAGATTTTATTTACGATCAACGTGTAAATCTGCCTATTACTCTGAAAAGGTACATGCCATTTCTAATACCGTAATTAAACGTTTAGAAATCTGAACACATAAAGTTTCCAGATCTGGTCGGCAACAAACCATAGATCCTATTATATATTAGCATCATAAATCATTTAGCACATAAAAGCATGTTAGACATTTTCCCTAAATAAGCTAGTGCTTGTGCCTATTCAGGTGTATTACCTGAGACACACTTCTCACAATCATTTCTTGGTATTCTAAGTTTAAGTCTAGAAATAAATCCATATTGCTAGTTTGCTTAAAATAAGAGTACCTCTTTTTAATAAGAGTACCTCTTTTTGATAACAACTGTGACATCCCCTTTTTCACGGCCAGGAAAGACCGATTTTTGTTTATGCTTTACAAAAATAAGAGTACCTCTTTTTAATAAAAGTGTGCGGAATTTGTTCCCAGTGTAACATGATAAATACGTTATCAGGGCATTTCCGAATAAAACTATTTTTATTCATTTTAAAACATTTGGGATGTCATCGTCAATACCTAAACATAAGCATAAACAGAACTTACGTTCATTATCACTAGTGATTTATATCTCCTTAATCTCTTAGAGTAACGTGACTTCATATCAACACCTGTGATATAAATAAACTGAGTGGGTCAGCTTGGGAAACCTAGTGAGTACATAGGGTTTTAACCCACAATAAGAAAATTATTATGTTTAATCATCAAACATTTAACCCAATTAGCCATCCCCATTATCCTCTTTAATCTTAAGGATCTACCCTAAGAATCAGCTATTTCTCGTTCATTCATTCCCAAGGATTATCCAAAGGAATAGGTACGAATTCCATCGTTGTCAATGACACAACTATCAAGCACATCTGCTAGTTCTAACAAAATGAAGATTTATATTATTTCTTGAAACAATTAAATAGGTGTTCAAGTTCACCCTAGACTATGCCTCTAATAGGCTACCCTGACAATACTATGGCTTCTTCATAACTTGATCTTTGGATATCAAACCTTCACTCCTGAAACCTTGATTTTTTAGCAGCTTCGCCAAGGATCCTCAAGAATGCTCTTTCCTTCGGCTTTGGCGGCACATTCGGTCTCGTTGCTTCATTTTTCTTCAGGCAGTCCGTAGACATGTGCCTCGTATGTCGGCATCTATAACATACTTTATACCTATGTGTAGAGTCCATGGAATGGTGACCGATTCTTCCACACCTGTAACAAGTCACTTCTTCGTTGCATCCCTCATAGTGCTTCAGCGGTACATTTGGGATTGTAGCCCTTACTAGACAATCTCTCTTGAAGTGTCCCTTTCCACTACACTTAAGGAAAACTTCCTCCTTGGTTGAGCACTTGGGGGCATAGTGACCAGTATTCCCACATTTGAAGCAGGTCACTTCCTTATGGCATCCCCCATTGTGTTTCCTTCTATACTTGTAACACGATTTTGCTTCACCTCTTCCTCCTCCAGACTGTGAGAACATGTTATTCTTGTTGGACCTTGAAGTTCCCTCAAATTTCCTCTTCTTGCCAACCTCAACCCAGATGGTTGCCCCAAGAGTAGGTGCCTGGCGTACTGGCACAGTAAGTTTGTTTTTAGTTTGTTGAAGTAAACTCCTTGTTTCTTCCATCTGTTGATCCAACATTATCCACACCATTGCATGTACTCTTGCCATCGTGATTGGCACAGGTGCAGCTGTTACTTCTGGTGCATGCTCAATCACTTGTGGTTTGGGCTGTAGGTTTCCACTTCCAATTCCACTTTGAGTGGTCACCATGTCGATCTATACACCAAGTCGGACGTTCGGTGTGTAGTGACGAGAATTAAGATAGGAAAGATTTTATTTACGATCAACGTGTAAATCTGCCTATTACTCTGAAAAGGTACATGCCATTTCTAATACCGTAATTAAACGTTTAGAAATCTGAACACATAAAGTTTCCAGATCTGGTCGGCAACAAACCATAGATCCTATTATATATTAGCATCATAAATCATTTAGCACATAAAAGCATGTTAGACATTTTCCCTAAATAAGCTAGTGCTTGTGCCTATTCAGGTGTATTACCTGAGACACACTTCTCACAATCATTTCTTGGTATTCTAAGTTTAAGTCTAGAAATAAATCCATATTGCTAGTTTGCTTAAAATAAGAGTACCTCTTTTTAATAAGAGTACCTCTTTTTGATAACAACTGTGACATCCCCTTTTTCACGGCCAGGAAAGACCGATTTTTGTTTATGCTTTACAAAAATAAGAGTACCTCTTTTTAATAAAAGTGTGCGGAATTTGTTCCCAGTGTAACATGATAAATACGTTATCAGGGCATTTCCGAATAAAACTATTTTTATTCATTTTAAAACATTTGGGATGTCATCGTCAATACCTAAACATAAGCATAAACAGAACTTACGTTCATTATCACTAGTGATTTATATGTCCTTAATCTCTTAGAGTAACGTGACTTCATATCAACACCTGTGATATAAATAAACTGAGTGGGTCAGCTTGGGAAACCTAGTGAGTACATAGGGTTTTAACCCACAATAAGAAAATTATTATGTTTAATCATCAAACATTTAACCCAATTAGCCATCCCCATTATCCTCTTTAATCTTAAGGATCTACCCTAAGAATCAGCTATTTCTCGTTCATTCATTCCCAAGGATTATCCAAAGGAATAGGTACGAATTCCATCGTTGTCAATGACACAACTATCAAGCACATCTGCTAGTTCTAACAAAATGAAGATTTATATTATTTCTTGAAACAATTAAATAGGTGTTCATGTTCACCCTAGACTATGCCTCTAATAGGCTACCCTGACAATACTATGGCTTCTTCATAACTTGATCTTTGGATATCAAACCTTCACTCCTGAAACCTTGATTTTTTAGTAGCTTCGCCAAGGATCCTCAAGAATGCTCTTTCCTTCGGCTTTGGCGGCACATTCGGTCTCGTTGCTTCATTTTTCTTCAGGCAGTCCGTAGACATGTGCCTCGTATGTCGGCATCTATAACATACTTTATCCCTATGTGTATAGTCCATGGAATGGTGACCGATTCTTCCACACCTGTAACAAGTCACTTCTTCGTTGCATCCCTCATAGTGCTTCAACGGTACATTTGGCATTGTAGCCCTTACTAGACAATCTCTCTTGAAGTGTCCCTTTCCACTACACTTAAGGAAAACTTCCTCCTTGGTTGAGCACTTGGGGGCATAGTGACCAGTATTCCCACATTTGAAGCAGGTCACTTCCTTATGGCATCCCCCATTGTGTTTCCTTCTATACTTGTAACACGATTTTGCTTCACCTCTTCCTCCTCCAGACTGTGAGAACATGTTATTCTTGTTGGACCTTGAAGTTCCCTCAAATTTCCTCTTCTTGCCAACCTCAACCCAGATGGTTGCCCCAAGAGTAGGTGCCTGGCGTACTGGCACAGTAAGTTTGTTTTTAGTTTGTTGAAGTAAACTCCTTGTTTCTTCCATCTGTTGATCCAACATTATCCACACCATTGCATGTACTCTTGCCATCGTGATTGGCACAGGTGCAGCTGTTACTTCTGGTGCATGCTCAATCACTTGTGGTTTGGGCTGTAGGTTTCCACTTCCAATTCCACTTTGAGTGGTCACCATGTCGATCTATACACCAAGTCGGACGTTCGGTGTGTAGTGACGAGAATTAAGATAGGAAAGATTTTATTTACGATCAACGTGTAAATCTGCCTATTACTCTGAAAAGGTACATGCCATTTCTAATACCGTAATTAAACGTTTAGAAATCTGAACACATAAAGTTTCCAGATCTGGTCGACAACAAACCATAGATCCTATTATATATTAGCATCATAAATCATTTAGCACATAAAAGCATGTTAGACATTTTCCCTAAATAAGCTAGTGCTTGTGCCTATTCAGGTGTATTACCTGAGACACACTTCTCACAATCATTTCTTGGTATTCTAAGTTTAAGTCTAGAAATAAATCCATATTGCTAGTTTGCTTAAAATAAGAGTACCTCTTTTTAATAAGAGTACCTCTTTTTGATAACAACTGTGACATCCCCTTTTTCACGGCCAGGAAAGACCGATTTTTGTTTATGCTTTACAAAAATAAGAGTACCTCTTTTTAATAAAAGTGTGCGGAATTTGTTCCCAGTGTAACATGATAAATACGTTATCAGGGCATTTCCGAATAAAACTATTTTTATTCATTTTAAAACATTTGGGATGTCATCGTCAATACCTAAACATAAGCATAAACAGAACTTACGTTCATTATCACTAGTGATTTATATGTCCTTAATCTCTTAGAGTAACGTGACTTCATATCAACACCTGTGATATAAATAAACTGAGTGGGTCAGCTTGGGAAACCTAGTGAGTACATAGGGTTTTAACCCACAATAAGAAAATTATTATGTTTAATCATCAAACATTTAACCCAATTAGCCATCCCCATTATCCTCTTTAATCTTAAGGATCTACCCTAAGAATCAGCTATTTCTCGTTCATTCATTCCCAAGGATTATCCAAAGGAATAGGTACGAATTCCATCGTTGTCAATGACACAACTATCAAGCACATCTGCTAGTTCTAACAAAATGAAGATTTATATTATTTCTTGAAACAATTAAATAGGTGTTCAAGTTCACCCTAGACTATGCCTCTAATAGGCTACCCTGACAATACTATGGCTTCTTCATAACTTGATCTTTGGATATCAAACCTTCACTCCTGAAACCTTGATTTTTTAGTAGCTTCGCCAAGGATCCTCAAGAATGCTCTTTCCTTCGGCTTTGGCGGCACATTCGGTCTCGTTGCTTCATTTTTCTTCAGGCAGTCCGTAGACATGTGCCTCGTATGTCGGCATCTATAACATACTTTATCCCTATGTGTATAGTCCATGGAATGGTGACCGATTCTTCCACACCTGTAACAAGTCACTTCTTCGTTGCATCCCTCATAGTGCTTCAACGGTACATTTGGCATTGTAGCCCTTACTAGACAATCTCTCTTGAAGTGTCCCTTTCCACTACACTTAAGGAAAACTTCCTCCTTGGTTGAGCACTTGGGGGCATAGTGACCAGTATTCCCACATTTGAAGCAGGTCACTTCCTTATGGCATCCCCCATTGTGTTTCCTTCTATACTTGTAACACGATTTTGCTTCACCTCTTCCTCCTCCAGACTGTGAGAACATGTTATTCTTGTTGGACCTTGAAGTTCCCTCAAATTTCCTCTTCTTGCCAACCTCAACCCAGATGGTTGCCCCAAGAGTAGGTGCCTGGCGTACTGGCACAGTAAGTTTGTTTTTAGTTTGTTGAAGTAAACGCCTTGTTTCTTCCATCTGTTGATCCAACATTATCCACACCATTACATGTACTCTTGCCATCGTGATTGGCACAGGTGCAGCTGTTACTTCTGGTGCATGCTCAATCACTTGTGGTTTGGGCTGTAGGTTTCCACTTCAAATTCCACTTTGAGTGGTCACCATGTCGATCTATACATCAAGTCGGACATTCGGTGTGTAGTGACGAGAATTAAGATAGGAAAGATTTTATTTACGATCGACGTGTAAATCTGCCTATTACTCTGAAAAGGTACATGCTATTTCTAATACCGTAATTAAACGTTTAGAAATCTGAACACATAAAGTTTCCAGATCCGGTCGGCAACAAACCATAGATCCTATTATATATTAGCATCATAAAGCATCATAAATCATTTAGAACATAAAAGCATGTTAGACATTTTCCCTAAATAAGCTAGTGTTTGTGCCTATTCAGGTATATTACCTGAGACACACTTCTCACAATCATTTCTTGGTATTCTAAGTTTAAGTCTAGAAATAAATCCATATTGCTAGTTTGCTTAAAATAAGAGTACCTCTTTTTAATAAGAGTACCTCTTTTTGATACCAACTGTGACATCCCCATTTTCACGGCCAGGAAAGACCGATTTTTGTTTATGCTTTACAAAAATAAGAGTACCTCTTTTTAATAAAAGTGTGCGGAATTTCTTCCCAGTGTAACATGATAAATACGTTATCAGGGGATTTCCGAATAAAACTATTTTTATTCATTTTAAAACATTTGGGATGTCATCGTCAATAGCTAAACATAAGCATAAACAGAACTTACGTTCATTATCACTAGTGATTTATATCTCCTTAATCTCTTAGAGTAACGTGACTTCATATCAACACATGTGATATAAATAAACTGAGTGAGTACATAGGGTTTTCAACCCACAATAAGAAAATTATTATGTTTAATCATCAAACATTTAACCCAATTAGCCATCCCCATTATCCTCTTTAATCTTAAGGATCTACCCTAAGAATCAACTATTTCTTGTTCATTCATTCCTAAGGATTATCCTATGGAATAGGTATGAAGTCCATCGTTGTCAATGACACAGCTGTCAAGCGCAATTGCTAGTTCTCTCACTCGTAGCTGCCATAATTGTGATATTCTATATGAGGCGCAGTTGCCAATATTGTCCTTTGAGCACAACTGCTAGGGTTATCTCATTTATTGACAGTATCGTTTGCGAGAGTCGACTCGCAATACATGTCAATGGGTTTTTAGAGTACACCGGTGAACACATCGTTCACAACACCTACAGGTTGCGAGCCGGCTAGTGTTCCACTAGACTATCTAGAATAGTCTGCGGTTGTCATCCAAACTCTGCTAGATGACGGGGCCAACATTTGCGAAAAAGGCTTCTCTCATTGTCCACCTCTCACCCTTACCTCATGGTCTATTTTACCTCTCAACTTATCGTCTAACTCATATTTCGTCTACCCATGTTTTACCCAACATACTATGTAGATACTAATACATATACAGATAATATGCACACATAGCACGTACTTTATATAAAATACTTCATATCTATGTGTAAGATGAAAGGGACCATGCACTCACATAAAAAGGTGGTGAGGCTTCGCTTCTTAAAAATAATTTCCTTCGACGAAACCTAGTATTATTACCACTAGAGTTTAGTCTATTATTTTCCGAGACTAAGCAATAGTCTAGCTATTATTACTATTATATAAGCGTTAAACAATACTTATATAACCGATAATAATAGCCCAAGTACTTATTATAAGTTCCTAATAACGTTACTATAATTAAATAAAAGCTATATTAAAAATAGTGTAGGCGTAGCTTACTTACAACGGGTTTTATAGAGAACTGGGCTTTGCTTGGAGTAGCGTTGCCGAACTGAAACTCTCTTCTTCTCGAAGCAGTCAAGAACTCCGGGGCTTCCTCCTCGTCCTAGGGAGGTTCCCTAGGCTTTTCGGGGGGGGGGGGGGGGTTTCGGGCTAGAGAGAGGTTCTAGAGAGAGAGAGAGAGAGAGTAAAGAGAAGAAAGAATGGGAAAGGTGTGAAAAAATGAGGGTGGGAGAGGTTCCATTTATAGGGTGAAATATAGTTGAACTTGGTGCCACATGTCACCATCTGCTGGCAAGACTTGGGAAGAAAGCAATGACCAAGATTCTGCCACATCACCCATTTTTGCACATCACACTTCCGACTTCAAAAATCCGTAACTTTCACATACGAGCTCCATTTTTGACGTTGTTTACATCAACGCGTAGGAAAAAATAAGATATACAACTTTCATTTTGACTCCGTCGGCTAATTCTCGACCGATCTTAAATTTAACAGTACGAGATGATTATACTGTTAAATGTCCGCATAAAATTCATAACTTCTGCATACGAACTCTATTTTCGTCTGTCTTTTTACCGTTGAGTTCCTATTAATGAGATCTTAAATTCTCATTTAGGCCGCGTAGGCCAAAAACCATTCAATCTAGAATTCGAGTTTCGGGCTGTGCACTACTAACCCAAATCATAGAAAATTTATAACTTCCTCATCAGAAGTCAAATTTTGGCATTCTTTTTTTGCATGTTCTTGGTTTAACGTATACTAAAACTTTTTTTTTTATATTTCTAAGGCTAAAAATTATTCCATTGTAAATTCACTATTTACGTCTCACGGTGTCGTGCCCGTTTTGCTGTAAAACTTCGACGGACCATAACTTCTTCGTTACAACTCGGATTTCGGCGTTCTTTATATGTACGGAACCCTTGAGACGTATTCTATACCTTGGTTAAGATTATTTATTCTAAATAATATTTTTTCAAAAATTCGTTTTCGACCCCTATTATCTCTAAATTGACTAGCCCGGATCTACAAGTGTTCAAATTATCTCCCCCTTAGGATGATTACGTCCTGGAATCATCAATGAAACAGGGCTCACATGATGACTCCATATGTTATCTCTTCATCCTAAGTAATAACCATTACTTTGATGTTTCTTCGAACGAGTATCTAACTCTAAAACTTCCTGATTACAAGCGGTGCTCGATCTTGCACTTGCTCCTATCTCACGATAGACTCCAAATTATGACCTTCAAGTCACAATCTTGATCCTTACTGGAGACTTCTTCTTCTTCTTAACAAACTTAAGATAAGTTATTTTATTACAACAATGGACTGATGTGTCATATTCTAATGACTTATCATCGTATGTTCCCATGCTTAGACTCAGGTCTCTTACAGTCTTCCAGAACAGACTATACATTTCTTAATGTTATAATCACATCTTAAAAGGTAGCATTTCTAGCTACAAACAACTATCGCGTTACCTTAACCGATCGCTTTGATTATCTTTTATTTCAATCTTCCGGCTTAAGTCAGATGGTACATCAAACTTGGTTCTCTGAACCACGTAACATACTTATCATAGTCGGACTCAATTCGATATGACCTCTAAGGTCAGAATAATAATCATCCTCTTAGTCATTAACGAAACGACGGTAACGACATATTCGAATAAAACGGTATCAATTACTAGCTTCTTGGCAACCTTGTGACTTTCCCTGATCCAACCGTGAGTGTTGTGCTTCCGGTAGTATAGGCCTCCACTACCTTTCATACCTACTCATACTCATCCCAAATATTGTCTCACAGTTTATCCAAGTCACCACGTAAAAAAATCACACAATCATTCAACACATCGGATAACAAAACAAACGTTTTATATTATTTCTTGAAACAATTACATAGGTGTTCAAGTTCACCATAGACTATGCCTCTAATAGGCTACCCCTACGATACTATGGCTACTTCATAACTCGATCTTTGGATATCAGGCCTTCACTCCTAAAACCTTTCATTTTCAGTAGCTTCGCCAAGGATCCTCTGAAATGCTCTTTCCTTCGGCTTTGGTGGCACATTAGGTCTCGCTGCTTCATTTTTCTTCAGGCAGTCCCTAGACATGTGCCCCTTGTCTTAGAATATGTAACATACTTTATCCCTATATGTACAGTCCTTGGAATAGTGACCGATTCTTCCACACTTGTAACAAGTCACTTCTTCGTTGGATCCCTCTTAGTGCTTTAGCGGTACAATTGGCGTTGTAGCCCTTATTGGACAAACTCTCTTGAAGTTCCCTTTCCACTACACTTAAGGAAAACTTCCTCCTTGGTTGAGCACTTGGGGGCATAGTGACCATTATTCCCACATTTGAAGCAGGTCACTTCCTTAAGGCATTTCCCGTTGTGTTTCCTTCCATACTTGTAACACCATTTTGCTTCACCTCTTCATCCTCCAGATTGGGAGAACATGTTTTTCTTGATGGACCTTCAAGTTCCCTCAGATTTCCTCTTCTTTCCAACCTCAACCCAGATGGCTGCCTTAAGAGTAGGTGCCTGGCGTACTCCCACAGTACGTTCGTTTTTACTTTGTTGAAGTAAACGCCTTGTTTCTTACATTTGTCGATCCAACATTATCCACACCATTACATGTACTCTTGCCATCGTGATCTGCACAGGTGTAGTTGTTACTTCTGGTGCATGCTCAATCACTTGTGGTTTGGGCTGTAGGTTTCCACTTCCAATTCCGCTTCGAGTGGTCACCATGTCGATCTATACACCAAGTCAGACGTTCGGTGTGTAGTGACGAGAATTAAGATAGGAAAGATTTTATTTATGATCGACGTGTAAATCACCCTATTATCCCGAAAAGTTACATGCCAGTTTAAATACCGTAATTAAACATTTAGAAATATGAACACATAAAGTTTCCTGATCCGGTCGGCAACAGACCATAAATCCGATTATACATTTAGCTTCATAAAGCATTATAAGTCATTTAGCACATAAAAGCATGTTAGAGATTTTCCCTAAATAAGCTTGTGCTTGTGCCTACTCAGGTGTATTACCAGAGACACACTTCTCACAATCATTGCTTGGTATTCTAAGTTTAAGTCTAAAAATAAATCCATATTCCTAGTTCGCTTAAACAAATGATCTGATACCAACTGTGAAATCCCCATTTTCACGGCCAGGAAAGACCGATTTTTTTTATGCTTTATAAAAATAAGAGTACCTCTTTTTAATAAAAATGTGCGGAATTTGTTCCCAGTGAAACATGATAAATACGTTATCAGGGCATTTCCGAAGAAAAGTGTTTTTATTCATTTTAAAACATTTGGGAGGTCATCGTCAATAAAGAAACATAAGCATAAACAGAACTTACATTCATTATCACAAGTGATTTGTATCTCCATAATCTCTTAGTGTAATGTGACTTCATATCAACACTTGTGATGTAAATAAACTGAGTGGGTCAGGTTGGGAAACCTGGTGAGTACATAGGAGTTTCAACCCACAATAATAGAATTATTATGTTTAATCATCAAGCAGTTAACCTAATTACCCATCCCTATTATCCTCTTTAAGCTTAACGATCTACCCTAAGAATCAGCTATTTCTCGTTCATTCATTCCTAAGGATTATCGTAAGGAATAGGTACGCAGTCCATCGTTTTCAATGACACAACTGTCAAGCACATCTGCTAGTTCTATCGCTCGCAGCTACCATAATTATGATATTCTAAATGAGGCGCAGCTGCCAATATCGTCCTTTGAGGACAACTGCTACGGTTATCTCGTTTATTGACAGTATCGTTTGCGAGAGTCCACTCGCAATACATCTCAATGGGTTTTTAGAGTACATCGGTGAACAAATCGTTCACAACACCTACAGGTTGCGAGCCTGCTAGTGTTTCACTGGTCTGTCTATAATGGTTCGTGGTTGTCATCCATACTCTGCTAGATGACGGGCCAGCATTTGGGAATAAGGCTTCTCACATCGTCCACATCTCACCCGTACCTCAAGGTCTATTTTACCCCTCAACTTATTGTCTAACTCATATTTCGTCTACCCATGTTTTACCCAACATATTATATAGATATAAATACATATACAGTTTAAATCATATAAAACTTGTATAAAATCATTCATCCAGCATATATAGCAAGTATACAGTTAATATGCACACATAGCATGTAGTTTATATAAAATACTTCATATCTATGTGTAAGATGATTGGGACCATGCACTCTGTGGCAACCCGATATTTCAACTCCTTGTAAGGACCAAAATGGGTCAAGTATTGTAACCGCTTCTAAGTAATAAAATTTACTTTCATAATAAAACGTACAAATAGTTCTATTTAATTTGCTTCTATGATTAAATGTCTTTGAACCATGATCGTACGTGAAAAGAACGCCCAAATCCGACTTCATATAACGAAGATGTGATTTTCCAAGTTCGGCTTAGCAACAGACCGCTAAAAACTCGAATCGGAGATCGAGCGACTTTTGGCCGGAATGACCTAAACGAGAATCGAAGGTCTCGACAATGGTATTCCAGCGGTAAAAAGTCTGGCAAAAACCGACATCAGATAAAGAAGTTATGAATTTTCTAAGAAATTCCTTAAACACGATGGATTTTTAATAAATAATAAAAATATAATTTTGGAATTTGCCGACGGTGTCTAAACGAAAGTTGTAGAGCGTAGTCTCACCTACGCGAGGATATAAAGACCATCGAAAACGGAGTTCGTATGAAGAAGATATGGATTTTTGAAGTTTATTAAATAAATTATTTATTTATTTAATTCAAAATTCGGATATTATCCGAAGGGGAGTCAGCATCCTCCTCCGAAGTACGCGCTGCGTACTCCTGTACGCCCCGCGTAACCGAGAGGATTGGCCTCGGATCGTCCACGTCGCCATATCCGAGGAATCCGATCCATCCGACCCGTCCGACCCGTCCGACCCGACGTCCCATCCGACCCGGCGTCCCATCCGACCCACCTCCCCAGCAACCCGTCCCATCCGAACCGAGGCAGTCGAGGCTTCGGTCATGCATGACGTACGCGTACGCAGCGCGTACGAGCGTACGCCCCGCGTACCGAGGCAGACCAGCCTTCCTATAAATAGAATGCGAGGGTTTCCAAAGAAAGGGTTCATTTCTCTTCTCTCTCTCCCAACTTTGCCTTGTTTTCCGTGTCCGTTCAAACCCGAAGCTCTGGTCTTTTTGGCTCAAGTCCCGAAGGTCGATTTTACTCCCGAGATTCCCGAGAATCCCGAGGAAAATCCGTTTCCCGAGACGAAACTCTGCCCGGTTTTCCATCTCGCTATCTTCAAACTTTCAAGTGAGTTTCATACCCCTAAATCAACCTTTTTAATTAGTCTAAATACTTTTATATGCTTTCAAAGGGGGGGATTACAAGTAAAACACACGAGTATTATCGTGCGTTACATAAAGAAATTCTTTTATATACTGTTATATATTCAAATCACATGCGATTTATAAACATTTAAAGGAACTTATATATATATGTATATATGTATATATATAACATATGTCACAATAGCATTTTCCCTTTTAAAAATATAATGTTGTTGTAATGCATGTATAAACTAATCTGTTCTGAGATTTTTCTTGTCTATCCTAGACTCTACACCCAAAAATCTATACTTTCATAAACAAGCGATTCTTTTTCTCAATGTTTCTAAACAAACAAGACACGCTTTTTGGAAACTATAATAGGTATGGTTTTACGAAACAAATTTCTAACTCTTATGTAGTAGAATCACATATTTCAAGAAGTTCACTTTCGTGTACAAGAACAAACGTAACATTTTAACAAGTAGATCTGTTTTTATACCACGGATTTGTGAGACACTAACTTCATGTACGTTCGAGTACACATTTCAAGTCCTGTATTATATACCAGAATCCCTTGGAGGGGGAGCATGGTGTTTGTGTATAGATCTATATGGGCTTGACAAACCCGCGCCCTGACTGTTAGCTGCAGTCCACCGTTTGGGGTGACAAACGTCATAACATTTCAACGCCTGAAGAACGTTGTGTATAGGCATTCAGAGTCAATAGTATGGTTATAAAACTCACAAGGGGTATTAAAATGCATTGATTTACAAGGTTTTCAAATTCATTGGTTCTTTTACATTTACATACATTTTAGAAACAAACATTGGTCTTGAGTGAAGGCTACTTTTATACTAGTAGAAAATATTGGATTTTCTAACCACAAACAAACGAAGATAAAACATTTCAGTTCATTCAAACATTGTCACTTAAATACTTATGAAATTCACCAGCTTAAATGCTGATCTACTCTTTCAAAATTACTTGTATGTCCCAGGGAATCAGTAATTTCAGGTATTCATTTCGCTTTTGATGAAGGGATGCTGCGGCGCCAGTTTAATCTCGTATTTTGACATCATATTGTAATTGAGTTTTGAACATGTAACTTTTGACAAATGTAAACTTTCAATTATATATATGATGGTTGTATTGCTTTCTTTACTATGTATTCATTTGTTACGTTACCACATGAAGTCATCCGCCCCCGAACGTTTCCGCCGTTCAGGTTTGGAGGTGTGACAGATTGGTATCAGAGCAATGTTTATAGTGAACTAAGTATATCGAACCACATAAGATATACAAACTATAAATGCTTAGGGGACTAATAATCTCTGACAAAACAAATTTTCTTTTTTACACTTAAGCAGCATTTCGTTCAATTTAAATTGGTAGTTCATTTAAGTACAAATACATGCCTACCACGAACTATTTTCATGTTATACAACTATACAAGTATTTAGACAAGTTGACACTACGATTGGGACTCGATATATGTAATCAGATTTTGGACAAATATAGCGTGATCAACTATATTTGCCCAAGATTGGACCAACGTATATCGAGGAATGATCGTAGTAAGCAACAAGTCAAAACTTACCAAACCATTACAAGAATCAAACACAAGCACTTAAATACTATAGGAGTATTTGCTATCTAAACTAGTTTAACTTACATGTTTTACATGTTCCGGCTTTACTCGATTCTTATAACCCTTTTTTCTCGTACAGTCAAATGGCTGGATTTCACCACCCTGGCGACCCCTACTTTCCCAACAAAGGCAACAGAGGATGGATCGAAGATGATCCCGAAGAGGACGAGGAACCCATAGAAGTGGGTGATGACTCCGGTACCGACTCAGAGCCGGAAGTTATCGATCCACCACCCATTCAACCTCCCGTCTTCATAAGGAACTTTCAAGGACCGACTCCCGTCTGGGGAAGTTACCTCCACCATTAGAGCCAACAGCAAAACCTACGCCCTCCCTACGGCATGTGCCGGGAATTCTATGATGTCCGCGGCGGAGGTTCGGCTGATCGAGCACTCCCGGTAATGGTGGGTAAGTTAGCCAATCAGTCCTATCAGTCTGGAGTACAAGCTAGTCGACTCCGGGATATCAACGTGGAAGTGCAGGTTCACACTTCTGACATCCGTAGGCTGGACAAGATGCAAGACAACGCCCAATTCCAAGCTGAATCGTTTCAAGCGCAAATGATTGCAGCCCTCGCCGAACTAAGGGAACAACAAGCCGCTTTCGATAGGCGTCTAATGGAGTCAAAGCAATCAGATACGGAATCAAGCTCCAAGCGCAACCTTCGACGCAAGTAGTGCTTGTCTAGGACTCAAATTTTGTTATAGCTTAGGACCTCGGCTAAAAGTCTTTAAATTTCTCGAACTTTGTAATCGGAGACCCTTATGGGGGTCAAATTTTCATGATCGTTGTAACAACTTTTATATTAATATAAGTGGCACTATTACTACTATGTTGAGTATTTCGTTCGAACATTGAATGGTCTTTGTGAACCCAAACACTCGTTTCATACCTTCAGTCTTACAAATAACTTTCATTTTTCTATTTTAAGACTTATACTTTCATCTGTTGTTGAACTATAGCGATTTAGTTCATGAGACACATACATTTTTCCATTCTATGAAATTCTTATCCTTGTCTTTTCAATCTATAGTTGAAGGATGCCTCCGCGTAGGAATCCAAGGCGAAACAACGGTGAGGAAGCACCTATACCACCACCACCTCCACCACCTCAATTTGATGCTGTTATGTTTCAAGCAGCAGTCACCGCGGCAGTGGCAGCTGCCATGTCACAGATCAATAACTCGAGTACTAATGGCTCGGGATCTGGCACACACCTATCCAACCATGGCGAGAGTCATGGACCACCTCGAGAATGCACCTATAAGGACTTCACTAATGCCAAGCCCCGGATGTTTTATGGTACTGGTGGTGTGATGGCCCTGAGGCAGTGGATCGAAAGGACGGAGGCAGTCTTTGAAATATGCTCCTGCCCCGAGCACAGCAAGGTCAAATTTGCAACTTTCACCCTTCTCGATAAAGCTTTAACTTGGTGGAATGGCCACGTTAAAGTACTCACCCTAATCGTGGCAAACTCCATAAGCTGGGAGAACTTGAAGGCCATGATGATGAGAGAATACTGCCCACGGGGAGAGATTCAAAAGCTTGAACACGAGCTATGGACTCTCGGAATGGTTGGTACCGACATCGCTCCTTATACCAACAGATTCTGCGAGCTGGCAATCCTTTGTCCAGATATGATTGCTCCCGAGAGCAAGAAGATAGAAAGGTACATCTGGGGACTGACGCCCCAAATGCGATCAAGCGTGTTAGCTTCTAAACCTGACACCTTTGAAAGTGCTAAGGAACTGGCACAATCTCTGATCGACTACGGAGGTCATCAGAACTCAACCACTTCTGCACCAGCCCCACAGAAAGCAAACAACAACTACAACAACTACAACAACAACAATGGCAGGAAGAGGGCATGGATTAAAGGGAAGGGTGGATCTTCCCAAGAATCCGCAAAGAAACAGCTGGTGTCAGTAAATGCGGCCACTGTACCTGCTACAGCCCCTACAAATACCTACCCAACAAAGCCTTATATAGGCAACCTCCCAAAATGCACCAAATGCAATTACCACCACCATGGACTTTGTCGAGCTATGCAGTGCGCCAACTGCAGCCAGAAAGGGCACACAACCCGTTTCTGCAAGGAACCCGCAAAGCCGATCACTCAAATTCCCGGTGCGGGTGTAGGGCAGGCTTGCTACGGTTGTGGCGAGGTGGGCCACTACCAGAGAAACTGTCCTAAGGCAGCAGGCACCGGAGGTGTGAGACGAGTTTTGGCAATAGGCCACAACGAAGCTGTAGCTGACCCAACTATTGTTGCTGGTACGTTCCTTCTCGATAATTCATACGCATGCATATTATTCGATAGTGGAGCGGAGAGAAGTTTCGTGAGTCAAAACTTTATTCATTTACTTAAACCTAAACCTAGCAAGTTAGAAAAATCATTCACTATAGAGATGGCCAATGGAAAAACCGAAAACACAAATTGCATATACATGGGCTGTACGTTAACATTAGACGGCCATTCTTTCCCAATAGATCTCATGCCGGTTCAAATTAAAAGTTTCGACGTCATAGTCGGCATGGATTGGTTGAGCCTTCTTCGCGCCGACATCATGTGCTTTGAGAAAGCAGTCCGTCTTAACCTCCCAAACAACGAAACATTAGTTATCTACGGCGACAAATCTAGTGCAAACCTTCGCATCATTTCGTGCATCCAAGCTCGAAAGTGCTTGCGGAAGGATTGTCGAGCATTCCTAGCGCACATCGTCGATACAAGTCAAGAACTGAAGGACATCAAGAGCATCTCGGTAGTACGCGACTTTCCCGATATCTTTCCAGAAGAACTGCCAGGATTACCACCGCAACGCCAAGTCGAGTTTAGAATCGACTTAATTCCAGGAGCTACCCCAGTAGCGAAGTCGCCTTATCGTCTTGCACCAGCAGAGATGCAGGAACTTTCCAGTCAACTTAATGAACTCCTTCACAAAGGATTCATAAGACCAAGTTTCTCACCTTGGGGAGCACCGGTCTTGTTTGTAAAGAAGAAAGACGGATCGTTCCGTATGTGCATCGACTACAGAGAGCTGAACAAACTTACTGTCAAGAACCGCTATCCTCTACCCCGTATCGACGACCTATTCGATCAACTTCAAGGGGCGAACTACTTCTCCAAAATAGACCTGCGATCCGGATATCACCAATTACGAGTTCTAGAGAGGGACATTCCAAAGACAGCCTTCCGAACTCGTTATGGACACTACGAATTCGTGGTGATGCCGTTCGGATTAACCAATGCACCAGCAGTATTTATGGACCTAATGAATAGGGTATGCCGCCCTTACTTGGATCAGTTCGTCATCGTCTTTATCGATGATATACTTATCTACTCTCGAAGTGAGGAAGAGCATAGTCAACACCTACGAAAAGTCCTAGAAACACTGCGAACGGAGAAACTCTATGCGAAGGTCTCTAAATGCGAATTTTGGATTCGAAGAGTCGAATTTTTAGGTCACGTTGTTAGCAAGAAAGGTATACACGTGGACCCTTCCAAAATTAAGGCTATTGAGAACTGGTCGGCACCAAAGACACCTACAGAAATTCGTCAATTTCTAGGTCTAGCTGGCTACTATCGCAGATTCATAAAGAACTTTTCGAGCATTGCGAAACCTCTTACTTCATTAACCCAGAAAGGAGTGGCCTTTGACTGGGAAGCGAAACAAGAGAAGGCATTCCAGACACTAAAACAGGCCTTGTGCACCGCACCGATACTATCCCTCCCCGAAGGGATAGAAGACTTCGTAGTGTATTGCGATGCTTCAAATCAAGGACTTGGTTGTGTTCTTATGCAAAGAGGGAAGGTTATCGCCTATGCCTCCCGACAGCTTAAGACACACGAAGTGAACTATACGACACACGACCTCGAGTTAGGAGCAGTGGTATTTGCTCTGAAGATCTGGAGGCACTACTTATACGGAACAAAGAGTACTATATTCACCGATCACAAGAGCCTTCAACACATTTTCGATCAGAAGGAACTCAACATGCGACAACGACGATGGGTTGAGTTACTGAATGACTACGAATGCGAAATTCGTTATCATCCTGGCAAGGCCAACGTAGTAGCCGACGCCCTCAGTCGAAAGGAATACACTGGTCGGAGGGTCAAATCTCTGACCATGACTATCCATTCCCACCTATCCACACAAATTAAAGAAGCACAAATGGAAGCTTTGCAACCTGAAAATGTGGCGGGTGAATCCCTGCGAGGAATGGAGAAGAATTTAGAAGTCAAGGGTGGCGGAGCCTACTATCTCATGGACCGAATCTGGACCCCAAATCATGGTGGTTTCAGAAACGTAGTCATGACCGAGGCTCACAATTCAAGATATTCCGTTCACCCGGGTTCAGATAAAATGTATCTGGATCTTAAGAAACTATACTGGTGGCCTAACATGAAAGCAGAAATTGCTACCTTCGTAAGTAAATGTCTTACTTGCGCTAAGGTTAAGGTCGAGTATCAGAAACCGTCAGGACTACTACAACAACCAGAGATACCGGAATGGAAATGGGAGCGGATTACTATGGACTTCATAACCAAGTTACCCAAGACGACAAGTGGACTCGATACCATATGGGTCATTGTCGACAGATTGACCAAATCCGCACATTTCCTACCCATCAAGGAGACTGACAAAATGGAGAAGCTTACAAGAACTTACTTAAGGGAAGTAGTGCGACTGCATGGTGTTCCGATATCCATTATCTCCGATCGAGATAGTAGATTCACTTCAAGGTTCTGGCAATCACTACAAAGTTCCCTGGGAACTAGGCTAGACATGAGTACAGCCTACCACCCACAGACAGACGGACAAAGTGAGAGAACAATACAAACTTTAGAAGACATGCTGAGAGCCTGCGTGATTGACTTTGGAAAGGCATGGGATATTCATTTACCCCTTGTCGAATTTTCATACAACAATAGTTATCATGCAAGCATAAAGGCTGCTCCGTTTGAAGCCCTCTATGGTCGAAAGTGCAGATCCCCTCTGTGCTGGACTGAAGTTGGCGATACCCAGTTAGCTAGAGGAAGAGTTCCTGAAAGCACTCTCACAGGTCCGGAGATCATACGTGAAACAACAGAGAAGATCGTTCAGATTCGTGAACGATTGAAGGCCTCAAGAGACCGACAGAAAAGCTACGCTGACCAAAGGAGGAAACCTTTAGAATTCCAGGTAGGAGACCACGTCTTATTAAAGGTCTCACCGTGGAAGGGTTTAATACGATTTGGAAAGCGTGGGAAACTAAATCCAAGATACATAGGGCCTTTCGAGATTCTTGCCAGAATCGGCTCTGTGGCTTACAAGCTTAACCTACCGCGCGAACTTAGTAACATCCATCCAACCTTCCACGTCTCAAACTTGAAAAAGTGTCTATCCGACGAGACTCTTGTTATTCCACTCGACGAGATCGAGATCAACGAGAGCCTCAACTTTGTGGAAGAACCAGTAGAAATCATGGATCGAGAGGTCAAACAAACAAAACAAAGTCGCATACCCATCGTGAAGGTTCGCTGGAACGCCAAGCGGGGACCCGAATTCACATGGGAACGCGAAGATCAGATGAAACAAAAGTACCCTCATCTCTTTCATGTTCACTAGTATCTTTACTACTTTAAATTTCGGGACGAAATTCTCTCTAACGGGGGGATGATGTGGCAACCCGATATTTCAACTCCTTGTAAGGACCAAAATGGGTCAAGTATTGTAACCGCTTCTAAGTAATAAAATTTACTTTCATAATAAAACGTACAAATAGTTCTATTTAATTTCCTTCTATGATTAAATGTCTTTGAACCATGATCGTACGTGAAAAGAACGCCCAAATCCGACTTCATATAACGAAGATGTGATTTTCCAAGTTCGGCTTAGCAACAGACCGCTAAAAACTCGAATCGGAGATCGAGCGACTTTTGGCCGGAATGACCTAAACGAGAATCGAAGGTCTCGACAATGGTATTCCAGCGGTAAAAAGTCTGGCAAAAACCGACATCAGATAAAGAAGTTATGAATTTTCTAAGAAATTCCTTAAACACGATGGATTTTTAATAAATAATAAAAATATAATTTTGGAATTTGCCGACGGTGTCTAAACGAAAGTTGTAGAGCGTAGTCTCACCTACGCGAGGATATAAAGACCATCGAAAACGGAGTTCGTATGAAGAAGATATGGATTTTTGAAGTTTATTAAATAAATTATTTATTTATTTAATTCAAAATTCGGATATTATCCGAAGGGGAGTCAGCATCCTCCTCCGAAGTACGCGCTGCGTACTCCTGTACGCCCCGCGTAACCGAGAGGATTGGCCTCGGATCGTCCACGTCGCCATATCCGAGGAATCCGATCCATCCGACCCGTCCGACCCGACGTCCCATCCGACCCGGCGTCCCATCCGACCCACCTCCCCAGCAACCCGTCCCATCCGAACCGAGGCAGTCGAGGCTTCGGTCATGCATGACGTACGCGTACGCAGCGCGTACGAGCGTACGCCCCGCGTACCGAGGCAGACCAGCCTTCCTATAAATAGAATGCGAGGGTTTCCAAAGAAAGGGTTCATTTCTCTTCTCTCTCTCCCAACTTTGCCTCGTTTTCCGTGTCCGTTCAAACCCGAAGCTCTGGTCTTTTTGGCTCAAGTCCCGAAGGTCGATTTTACTCCCGAGATTCCCGAGAATCCCGAGGAAAATCCGTTTCCCGAGACGAAACTCTGCCCGGTTTTCCATCTCGCTATCTTCAAACTTTCAAGTGAGTTTCATACCCCTAAATCAACCTTTTTAATTAGTCTAAATACTTTTATATGCTTTCAAAGGGGGGGATTACAAGTAAAACACACGAGTATTATCGTGCGTTACATAAAGAAATTCTTTTATATACTGTTATATATTCAAATCACATGCGATTTATAAACATTTAAAGGAACTTATATATATATATGTATATATGTATATATATAACATATGTCACAATAGCATTTTCCCTTTTAAAAATATAATGTTGTTGTAATGCATGTATAAACTAATCTGTTCTGAGATTTTTCTTGTCTATCCTAGACTCTACACCCAAAAATCTATACTTTCATAAACAAGCGATTCCTTTTCTCAATGTTTCTAAACAAACAAGACACGCTTTTTGGAAACTATAATAGGTATGGTTTTACGAAACAAATTTCTAACTCTTATGTAGTAGAATCACATATTTCAAGAAGTTCACTTTCGTGTACAAGAACAAACGTAACATTTTAACAAGTAGATCTGTTTTTATACCACGGATTTGTGAGACACTAACTTCATGTACGTTCGAGTACACATTTCAAGTCCTGTATTATATACCAGAATCCCTTGGAGGGGGAGCATGGTGTTTGTGTATAGATCTATACGGGCTTGACAAACCCGCACCCTGACTGTTAGCTGCAGTCCACCGTTTGGGGTGACAAACGTCATAACATTTCAACGCCTGAAGAACGTTGTGTATAGGCATTCAGAGTCAATAGTATGGTTATAAAACTCACAAGGGGTATTAAAATGCATTGATTTACAAGGTTTTCAAATTCATTGGTTCTTTTACATTTACATACATTTTAGAAACAAACATTGGTCTTGAGTGAAGGCTACTTTTATACTAGTAGAAAATATTGGATTTTCTAACCACAAACAAACGAAGATAAAACATTTCAGTTCATTCAAACATTGTCACTTAAATACTTATGAAATTCACCAGCTTAAATGTTGATCTACTCTTTCAAAATTACTTGTATGTCCCAGGGAATCAGTAATTTCAGGTATTCATTTCGCTTTTGATGAAGGGATGCTGCGGCGCCAGTTTAATCTCGTATTTTGACATCATATTGTAATTGAGTTTTGAACATGTAACTTTTGACAAATGTAAACTTTCAATTATATATATGATGGTTGTATTGCTTTCTTTACTATGTATTCATTTGTTACGTTACCACATGAAGTCATCCGCCCCCGAACGTTTCCGCCGTTCAGGTTTGGGGGTGTGACACACTCACTTGAAAAGGTGGTGATTCCGAACTCAGGCAACACTTCGCTTCTTAAAAATAATTTTCTTCGACGAAACCTAGTATTATTACCACTAGAGTTTAGTCTCTTATACGCCGAGACTAATTAATAGTCTAGCTATTATTACTATTATATAAGCGTTAAACAATACTTATATAACCCATAATAATAGTCCAAGTACTTATTATAAGTTCCTGATAACGTTAGTATAATTAAATAAAAGCTATATTAAAAATAGTGTAGGCGTAGCTTACTTACAACGGGTTTTATAGAAAACTGGGCTTTGCTTGGAGCAGCATTGCCGAACTGAAAAGCTCTTCTTCTCGGAGCCATCAAGCACTCCAGGGCTTTCTCCTCATGCTAGGGAGGTTCCCTAGGCTTTTCGGGGGGGGGGGGGGGGTTTCGGGCTAGAGAGGGGTTCTAGAGAGAGAGAGAGAGAGAGAGAGTAAAGAGAAGAAGGAATGGGAAATGTGTGAAAAAAATGAGGGTGGGAGAGGTTCCATTTATAGGGTGAAATATGGCTGAACTTGGTGCCACATGTCACCATCTGGTGACAAGATATGGGAAGAAAGCAATGACCAAGATTCTGTCACATCACCCATTTTTGCACATCACACTTCCGACTTCAAAAATCCGTAACTTTCACATACGGGCTCCGTTTTCGACGTTCTTTATATCCAAACGTAGGAAAAAAAAGATCTACAACTTTCATTTGGCTCCGTCGGCTAATTCTCGACCGATCTTAAGTTTAACACTACGAGATTATTATACTGTTAAATGTCTGCGGAAAATTCATAACTTCTGCATACGAACTTTGTTTTTGTATGTCCTTTTACCGTTGAGTTCCTATTATTGAGATCTTCAATTCCCATTTAGGTCGCGTAGGCCAAAAACCGCTCGATCTAAAATTCGAGTTTCGGGCTATGCACTGCTAAGCCAAATCTTAGAAAATTCAGAACTTCCGCATACGAAGTCAAATTTGGGCGATCTTTTTTGTATGTTCTTGGTTCAATGTATACTAAAACTTTTGTTTATATATATAAGGCTAAAGATTCCTCCATCGTAAAGTCACTATTTACGTCTCTCGGTGTCGTGCCTGTTTTGCCATAAAACTTCGACGGACCATAACTTCTTCGTTATAACTCGGGTTTTGGCGTTCTTTATATGTACGAAACCCTTGAGACGTATTCTATACCTTGGTTAAGATTATTTATTGTAAATAATATTTTTTCAAAAATTCGTTTTCGACCCCTATTATCTCTAAATTGACTAGCCCGGATCTACAAGTGTTCAAATTATCTCCCCCTTAGGATGATTTCGTCCTGGAATCATCAACGAAACAGGGCTCACATGATGACTCCATACGTTATCTCTTCATCCTAAGTAATAACCATTACTTTGATGTTTCTTCGAACGAGTATCTAACTCTAAGACTTACTGATTGCAAGCAGTGCTCGATCTTGCACTTGCTCCCTATCTCACGATAGACTCCAAATTATGACCTTCAAGTCACAATCTTGATCCTTACTGCAGACTACTTCTTCTTCTTAACAAACTTAAGATAAGTTTTTTTATTACTACAATGGACTGATGTGTCAAATTCTAATTACTTATCATCGTATGTTCTCACGCTTAGACTAAGGTCTCTTAGAGTCTTCCAGAACAGACTACACATTTCTTCATGTTCTAATCACATCTTAAAAGGTATCATTTCTTGCTACAAGAAACTATCGTGATACCTTAACCGATCACTTTGATTATCTTTTATTTCAATCTTCCGGCTTAAGTTAGATGCTACATCAAACTTGGTTCTCTGAACCACGTAACATACTTATCATAGTCGGACTCAATTTGATATGACCACTAGGTTCGGAATAACAATCATCCTCTTATCCATTAACAAAACGATGGTAACGACATAGTTGAATAAAACGGTATCAATTACTAGCTTCTTGATAACCTTGTGAATTTCCCTAATCCAACCGCGAGTATTGTGCTTCCGGTAGTATAGGCCTCTACTACCTTTCATACCTATTCATACTCGTCCCAAGTATTGTCTCGCAGTTTATCAAAGTCGCCACGTAAAAAAATCACACATCATTCATCACAACAGATAACAAAACGAAGGTTTTATATTATTTCTTGAAACGATTACATAGGTGTTCAAGTTCACCATAGACTATGCCTCTAATAGGCTACCCCTACGATACTATGGCTACTTCATAACTCGATCTTTGGATATCAAGCCTTCACTCCTGAAACCTTGCATTTACAGTAGCTTTGCCAAGGATCCTATGAATTGCTATTTCCTACGGCTTTGGCGGCACATTCGGTCTCGCTGCTTTATTTTTCTTCAGGCAGTGCCTAGACATGTGCCCCTTATCACGGAATCTATAACATACTTTATCCCTATGTGTAAAATCCTTGGAATAGTGACCGATTCTTCCACACCTGTAACAAGTCACTTCTTCATTGAATCCGTCATAGTGCTTCAGCGGTACATTTGGCGTTGTAGCCCTTATTGGACAATCTCTCTTAAAGTGTCCTTTTCCACTACACTTAAGGCAAAGTTCCTCATTGGTTGAGCACTTGGGGGCATAGTGACCAGTATTCCCACATTTTAAATAGGTCACTTCCTTATGGCATCCCCCGTTGGGTTTCCTTCCATACTTGTAACACCATTTTGCTTCACCTCTTCCTCCTCTAGACTGTGAGAACATGTTGTTCTTGTTGGACCTTGAACTTCCCTCAAATTTCCTCTTCTTTCCAACCTCAACCCAGATGGTTGCCTCAAGAGTAATTTCCTGGCGTAATGGCACAGTAAGTTCGTTTTTACTTTGTTGAAGTAAACGCTTTGTTTCTTCCATCTGTTGATCCAATATTATCGACACCATTGCATGTACTCTTGCCATCGTGATTGGCCCAGGTGCAACTGCTACTTCTGGTGCATGCTCAATCACTTGTGGTTTGGGCTGTAGGTTTCCACTTCCAATTCTGCTTCGAGTGCTCACCATGTCGATCTATACACTTCCAATTAAGATAGGAAAGATTGTATTTACGATCGATGTGTAAATCTCCCTATTACTCCGAAAAGGTACATGCCATTTCTAATATCGTAATTAAACGTTTAGAAATCTGAACACATAAAGTTTCCAGATCCGGTCGGCAACAGACCATAGATCCGATTATACATTTAGCATCATAAAGAATCATAAATCATTTAGCACATAAACGCATGTTAGACATTTTCCCTAAATAAGCTAGTGCTTGTGCCTATTCAGGTGTATTACCTGAGACACACTCCTCACAATCATTGCTTGGTATTCTAAGTTTAAGTCTAGAAATAAATCCATATTCCTAGTTCGCTTAAGCAAATGCTCTGATACTAACTGTGACATCCCTATTTTCTCGCCCAGAAAAGACCGATTTTGTTTATACGTTATAAAAATAAGAGTACCTCTTTTTAATAAAAATGTGAGGAATTTGTTCCCCGTGTAACATGATAAATAAGGTATCAGGGCATTTCTGAAGAAAACTATTCATTTTAAAACATTTGGGATGTCATCGTCAATACAGAAACATAAGCATAAACAGAAATTACATTCACTATCACTAGTGATTTATATCTCCTTAATCTCTTAATATAATGGGACTTCATATCAACACCTGTGATATAAAAAAACTGAGTGGGTCAGGTAGGGAAAATTGTTGAGTACATAGGGTTTTCAACCCACAATAATAGAATTCTTATGTTTAATCATCAAAAAGTCAACCCAATTACCCCCATTATCCTCTTTAATCTTAAGGATCTACCTTAAGAATCAGCTATTTTCTCATTCATTCATTCCTAAGGATTACCCTAAGGAATAGGTACGAAGTCCATCGTTTTCAAAGACAAAGATGTCAAGCACATCTGCTAGTTCTATCACTCGTAGCTGCCATAATTGTGATATTCTATATGAGGCGCAGCTGCCAGTATCGTTCTTTGAGCACAGCTGCTAGGGTTATCTCGTTTATTGACAGTATCGTTTGCGAGAGTCCACTCGCAATACATGTCAATGGGTTTTAGAGTACACCGGTGAACACATCGTTCACAACACCTACAGGTTGCGAGCCTGCTAGTGTTCCACTAGACTGTCTAGAGTAGTCTGTGGTTGTCGTCCATACTCTGCTAGATGACGGGGCCAACATTTGGGAACAAGGATCTCACATCGTCCACCTCTCAACCTTACCTCATGGCCTATTTTACCTCTCAACTTATCGTCTAACTCATACTGCGTCTACCCATGTTTTACCCAACATATTATGTAGATATAAATACATATACAATTTAAATCATTATAAACTTGTATAAAATCGTTCATCCAGCATAGATGGCAAGTATACAGATAATATGCACACATAGCATGTAGTTTATATAAAATACTTCATATCTATGTGTAAGACGAAAGGGACCATGCACTCATTTGAAAAGGTGGTGATTCTGAACTAAGACAAGGCTTCGCTTCTTAAAAATAATTTCCTTCGACGAAACCTAGTATTATTACCACTAGAGTTTAGTCTATTATTCGCCGAGAGTAATTAATACTCTAGCTATTATTACTATTATATAAGCGTTAAACAATACTTATATAACCGATAATAATAGCCCAAGTACTTATTATAAGTTCCTAATAACGTTACTATAATTAAATAAAAGTTATATTAAATATAGTGTAGGCGTAGCTCACTTACAATGGGTTTTATAGAAAACCGGGCTTTACTTGGAGCAGCCTTCTCGAGCCGAAAAGCTCTTCTCCTCGGAGCCGTCGAGCACTCCGAGGCTTCCGCCTCGTGCTAGGGAGGTTCCCTAGGCTTCTCGAGGAGTTTCGGGGCTACAGAGAGGTTCTAGAGAGAGAGAGAGAGTAAAGAGTAGAAAGAATTGGAAAGGTGTGAAACAATGAGGGTGGGAGAGGTTATATTTATAGGGTGAAATAAGGCTGAACTTGGTGCCACATGTCACCATCTGGTGGCAGGACTTCAGGAGAAAGCAATGACCAAGATTGTGCCACATCACACTTCCGACTTCAAAAATCCGTGAATTTCACATACGAGCTCCGTTTTCGATGTTCTTTATATCCACACGTAGGAAAAAAAAATATCTACAACTTTCATTTGGCTCCGTCGGGTAATTCTCGACCGATCTTAAGTTTAACGGTACGAGATTATTATACTGTTAATTGTCCGCGTAAAATTCATAACTTATGCCTACGAACTCTGTTTTCGTCTATCTTTTTACCGTTGAGTTCCTATTAATGAGATCTTCAATTATCATTTTGGTCGTGTAGGCCAAAAACCGCTCGAACTAAAATTCGAGTTTCGGGCTGTGCACTGCTAAGCCAAATCTTAGAAAATTCATAACTTCCTCATACGAAGTCAGATTTGGGCGTTCTTTTTTTTGTATGTTCTTGGTTTAACGTATACGAAACCCTTGAGACGTATTCTATAACTTGGTTAAGATTATTTATTCTAAATAATATTTTGTCAAAAAGTCGTTTTCGACCCCTATTATCTCTAAATTGACTATCCAGGATCTACGAGCGTTAAAATTATCTCCCCCTGTGACAACCCAATATTTCGACTCTATGTAATGACCTAAAAAGTCATGTATTGTAACCACTTTTGAAATAATGAAATTAACTTTGAAAATAAAATGTAGAAAAGTCTCGATTGGGTTACTTACTATGTTAGATATTGTGTCAAGGTTTACATAAATACTAAAAATACTAAAATCCGAGTTATAACGAAAAAGTTATGACCATTCTAAGATTTCCGACAAAACTGGAAACAACAATTAAACGAAAAACACGAAGTTTCAATACAATAGTTTTTAGCCTTAAGTATCTAAATGAATGTAGTAGATATCACTAAACCGTAAAGGTACGTAAAAAGAACGTCCAAATCTGACTTCGTGTGACAAAGTTATGATTTTTCCAAAATCCAGATATAGCAGTAGACAGCTAAAAACTCACAATAGAGATCGAGAGACTTTTGGCCGAAACAACCTAAATGAGAATAAAAGGTCCCAACTATAGTAGCGCAACAGTGAAAAGTCTGACGAAAACAGACATCGGATGAAGAAGTTATGTATTTTTAACGGACTTTTCGTGCCCCGGCCCGTTAAAAATGATATAATAAAAATAAATTCAAAATTAACCGACGAAGTCTAAACGAGAGTTGTAGAGCCTTTTCACACCTACGCATGCATATAAAGAACGTTGAAATTAGAGATCGTACGAAAAAGTTACGGATTTTACAAATTCGGGACACAAAATCTGAGGCTGACTCAGCCTCACAACGTGAGGAGACCAAAACTCACGACGCGAACACGTGAATGATGGGTTCAAGAGTGTCAGCCATGTCAAATCATTGAAGAGGATCATGCTGACTAAGCCTCACGACGTGAGACACCCAAAACTCACGATGTGAGACCCCAAAACTCAGCCTATAAATAGAAACCGATGGTTTCGAGTTCTAGTGCTCAATTCTCTCTTCTCTTGTGCCGAAACTCTGCTTCTAAGCCCCCGAGACCCTCCCGAAGCCCCGGTTTTCGCATACAAGTCCCAAAGGAAGGTTTTGCATTCCCGAGATTCCCGAGAATCCTGAGAAAATCAACTTTCACAAGCCGAAGTTTTGTTTAATTTTCATCTCAGTATCTTCAATCAAGCAGGTGAGTCCATACCCCTATAATCTACACTTTTAAATGTTTTATAAATGCTTTTATACGCTTTTAAGGTGGGAGGAGGGGGGGGAATACAAGTAAACACACAGTTATTATCGTGTGTTACGTAAAAGTTTCAATATACACTTTTTATCAAGTGAATCATATGTGATTGATAACTTCTATATAAAAACCTTCGTACGCAAAATGTATCACGATTACATCTTGTCTTTTGAAATGAAATATGTGGTTATATATATATATATATATATATATATATATATATATATATATATATATATATATATATCTATACAAATCAAACACTATGTTTATACTTTAAGTATATGTGTTCATTTATGGCACTACAAAAGTTATACTTTTCATAACAAGTAAGCATTTCACTAGGGTTTACTATACAAAAAAACACACATTTTGAGAAACTATAATAGGTATAGTTTACGAGAAAATCATAAACATTTACATACTAATGATACTATATCAAGGAAATACTTTCATATACAAGAATAAATGGATATTTTCATACGTAAATATGTTTTATACTAAGTTTTGTGAGACATTTTACGTACTTTCGAGTATGCATTTTAAGTCCTGTATTATATACCATAATCCCTTGTAGGGGGACCGTGATACTTGTGTATAGATCTATATGGGATTGACAATCACACACCTAAGCTGTTAGCTACGGCTAGGTCGACAGGCGTGGGGTGACAAATGTCATAACTTTCCAACGCTTGAAGAACGTTGTTATAGGCATCATGGTCAAATAGTATGGTTATAAGACTCACATGGAGTATTAAAAACACATTGATTTACGGGGTTGTTTTTCTTCAAATGCCTTAGCAATTTATACATAAACCTACTATCTTAGGCATGAAAAGCACTATTGCATTACAGTTTTGGAACAATTAAACTACTATCTACTATAGTAGAAAATATGGAATTTCTAGGAATATTTAAACATGTACACACCATTTTCATTCTATTTTATACAAACATTGTCTCTAAATACTTATGAACTCACCAGCTTAAATGTTGACCTACTCTTTCAAAACTACTTGTATTTCTCAGGGATTCAGTAATACAGGTAAACTACTGCTTTTGAAGAAGGGACGCGACGACGTAAGTTTAATTTCATTTTGAGATCATCTTGTAATTTCTTTTGAAACAAGTACTTTTCTACAATGTAAACTTTCAAATTATATATATGATGGTTGTGTTACTTTCTTTACTAGGTATTCAATTGTTTCAATACTATATGAAGTCATCCGCCCTCGAACGATTCCGCCGTTCTGATTTGGGGGTGTGACAGATTGGTATCCGAGCATTGTTTATAGTTAACTAAGTATATCGAACCACATAAGATATACAAACTATAAATACGTAAGGGATTAAAACTCTCTGACAAAACGTTTTTTTTACACCTAAAACCTCGTTTCATTTAATTTAGATTATTTTGGGTCGTAAAAGCACAAATACATGCATACAACAATATATTTTCATGGTTAGAACTATACAAGAAGTATTAAGACAAGTTGGACACTATGATTGGGCCTTGAAATATGTAATCGGATTTGGGACGAATATAGCCTAATCAACTATATTTATTCGAGATTGGACTAACGTATGTCGAGGAATGGTCGTCGTGAGCAACAAGTCAAAACTTACCAAAATAAACACTAGTATCAAACATACAAATTTAAATACTATAGGAGTATCTGGTACGTGCAATAGTTTAATCGACATGTTTAAGTGTTACATGTTTCAAATTTTGTTTAATTCTTATAACCCTATTCTCGTATAGTCAATTGGCTGGATTCTATCCACCAGGGGATCCCTACTACCCGAATCAGGGAAATGGTGGATGGGTAGAGGAGGACCCCGAAGAGGATGAAGAACCTATCGATTTGGATGAAGGGGATGACTCTGGGACAGACTCAGAACCAGAGATAACCAACCCACCAGCCGCTCAACCTCACGCAGTTAGGAGAAAATTTTAGGGACCCACTCCCATTTGGGGAAGTCACCTCCACCATTGGAGTCAACAACAAGGAGTGCGTCCTCCCTACGGCATGTGTCGAGACATCTACGATGTCCGCGGAGGAGGTCCAGCTGACCGAGAACTCCCGGTCATGGTGGGCAAGCTAGCTAACCAGTCCTATCAATCTGGGGTTCAAGCTAACCGGATTCGTGAAGTCAATGTGGAAGTACAGGTTCACACTTCCGACATCCGTCGATTGGACAGGGCACAGGATAATGCCCAAATCCAAACCGACACGTTCCAAGCACAAATGATTGCAGCCCTCTCTGAGATGAGGGAACAACAAGCCGCCTTCTATAGGCGTCTTATGGAAGCAAAGCAATCGGATGTGGAATCAAGCTCCAAGCGCAACCTACGTCGCAAGTAGTGCTTGCTGAATCCCAAAATTTTGATATAGAATAGGACCATCGGCTAAAAGTCTTACCTTCTTTAACTTCATGTAATCGGAGACCTTTAGAAAGGTCAAAATTTTCTAACTCCGAATGTAACGCAACCATATGTTTAATATATATAGGACATATCTCTTTTGTGTGTTAATTCTATGCATTTCATTCGAGTCATGAGTTTGTTTATTGTTATTCAAACTCCATTGGTGAATCAAACTCAAAACCTGGTGTTGGTCAAACCAAATTCTCGAACTATTAAAGATAGTCAACTCATTGTCATTCAACTGTCAACCACCAAAACTTATGATTTTTTATTTTTATTTCTTGGCAGCGTGATGCCTCCTCGTCCAAACCTAAGACCCAGGTCGGGCACGATAGTTCCACCACCACCGCCTCCATCGACGGAAAATGCCATATTGATAGCTGCTGTAACATCAGCAATGGCCCAAATGAGTAACAATGGTTCTGGTGGGGGAGTAAATAGTTCTATGAATGGCCAACGTCCACGTCGTGCAGGGGATTGCACATACAAGGATTTCATGAATAGCAAACCCATTACTTTTAATGGGGCCGGAGGAATAATGGCTCTATCACAGTGGATAGGGAAAACTGAAGCAATTTTTGAGATTTGTTCTTGTCCGGAAGGAAACAAAGTGAAGTTCGTTTCCTGTACTTTCTCTGAAAGAGCTCTGACATGGTGGAATGGCCATGTCAAGTCACTAACGCTAGTAGAGGCTAACTCTATGGGCTGCGAGAATCTAAAACAAATATTACTGCAAGAGTACTGTCCACGGGGCGAATTGCAAAAGCTCGAGCAGGAACTTTGGGGCCTTACCATGGTAGGCTCAGACATCACGACCTATATCAACAGGTTCAGTGATATGTCAATCCTTTGCCCAGGGATAGTTGCTCTAGAGAGCAAGAAGATCGAAAGATACATCTGGGGACTGTCACCCCAGATTCGAGGAAGTGTTCTAGCTTCCAAACCAATCACTTTTGATAGTGCCAAACAGTTGGCACAAGCTCTCGTAGACCATGGGGTCTGCCAAGTCTTCGCAACTACCGCACCGGAGCAAACCAGAGGAAGCAACAACAACAACGATAGTACCAACAACAACAACAAGAAGAGGTTTTGGAACAAAAGGAAGAGTTAACCTTCACAGGAACCTTCCAAGAAACAACAGATTGCGGCAGTCCATGCCGCTACTGCCCCCACTGCTGCTCAAATTACCACTACACCAGCAAAGCCATATGTTGGGAACCTACCAAAGTGCAGCAAATGCAATTTCCATAACAATAGAAATTGTCGGGAGATGCACTGCAACAACTGCAGCAAGAAGGGGCACACTGCCCATTTATGTAAGGAACCAGCACGACCAATCACCCAAGTCCCTGGGGCCATTACGGGCCAGACGTGTTATGGTTGTGGTGAGGCTGGACACTACAAGAGAGACTGCCCTAAGGCAAGGAATGCTGGTGGCACGGGACGAGTGTTGGCAATAGGGCAGAACGAAGCGATAGCTGATCCCACAGTGATTACGGGTACCTTTCTCTTCAATAATGTTTATGCATGCATACTCTTCGATTGTGGTGCGGAGAGGAGTTTCGTCAGTCATAAATTCAAGCACGTACTAAAATAGAACCCTGAAACACTCAATAAGATATTTACAGTTGAAAAGGAAAACGGTAGAGTAGAAAGCACGAACTATATTCACATAGGTTGCACACTAACTCTAAACGAACATTCATTTCAAATTGATCTAATGCCGATCACTATAAAGAGCTTTGATGTCATCATCGATATGGATTGGTTAAGCCTACACCATCCTGATATACTTTGTCACGAAAGGGTCGTTCGCCTAAATATGCCAAACGACGAAACTCTTGTCATTTATGGTGACAAACCGGTACCAATTTACAAATCATCTCTTGTGTCGAAGCCCAGAAATACCTACGTAAGGAGTACCATGACTTCTTAGCCCACGTGATAGATAAGGAAAAAGAAACGAAAGGCATCAAAGACATTCTAGAAGTCTGTGATTTTCCCGATGTTTTCCCTGAAGATCTTCCTGGAGTTCCACCAGAACGTCAAGTCGAGTTCAGAATCGACTTAATTCCCAAAGCTACACCAGTAGCTAAGTCGCCATACCGTCTAGCACCGGTAGAGATGCAGAAGTTATCCAACCAATTAATCGAACTACTCAACAAAGGATTCATCAAGCCGAGCTTCTGACCTTGGGGAGCACCAATCTTGTTCGTAAAGAAGAAGGATGGATCCTTCCGCATGTGCATCGATTACCGGGAACTCAAAAAGCTCACTATCAAGAACTGATATCTATTACCACGCATTGACGACTCGTTCGACCAACTCCAAGGAGCGAGATATTTCTCAAAGATCGACTTAAGATCTGGGTACCACCAACTACGAGTCTTGGAAGGAGATGTTCCCAAAACAACTTTTTGAACTCGTTATAGACACTACAAGTTTGTAGTAATGCCCTTTGGATTAACAAATGCACCAGCGGTATTCACGGACATAATGAACCGGGTGTGTCGTTCGTTTCTAGACAAGTTTGTGATCGTATTCATAGATGACATACTCATTTATTCAAAGACTAAAGATGAACACGGTCAACACCTCCGACAACTCTTGGAAACGCTAAGAAAAGAGAAGCTATACCTAAAATTCTCCAAGTGTGAATTTTGGATTCGAAAGGTAGATTCCTAGGTCACGTGGTTAGCAAAGATGGAATACACGTGGACCCTTCAAAAATCAAAGCAATTGAGAACTGGTCAGCTCCAAGAACCCCAACGGAAATTCAACAATTCTTGGGCCTTTGCTGACTACTACTGAAGGTTTATACAGAACTTCTCGAAGATTGCAAAACCACTTACCACCCTGACCCGAAAAGGTGTTACTTTCGATTGGAAAGAAAGACAAGAAGCTGCATTCCAAACACTGAAGTAAGCTCTATGCAGCGCACCAATATTGTCCTTGCCATAAAGAACAGAAGACTTCGTGGTCTACTGTGATGCATCTAATCAAGGTCTTGGATGCGTACTAATGCAACGAGGTAAGGTCATCGCTTACGCCTCAAGACAACTCAAGACGCACGAAGTCAACTACACCACCCACGATCCTGATCTAGGAGCAGTCGTTTTCGCATTAAAGATCTAGAGACACTATCTTTATGGCACGAAATGCACGATCTTCACCGATCATAAGATCCTTCAGCACATTCTCAACCAAAAAGAACTCAACATGAGGCAGAGACGATGGGTTGAACTAATTAATGACTACGAATGCGAGATTCGCTATCACCCAGGAAAAGCAAATGTAGGAGCCGATGTTCTTAGTCAAAAAGAATACACAGATCGCCGAGTGAAATCCTTAACCATGACGATCCATTCACATCTGTCCACACAAATCAAGGAAGCTCAGAGGGAAGCCTTGAAAACAGAGAACGTGGCAGGTGAAGCCCTAAGAGGAATGGAGAGGAATCTTGAAGTCAAGGGTGACGGAGTTCATTACTCCATGAATCAGATCTGGTCACCGCAGTTTCATGGATTCAAAGATGTAGTCATGAACGAGGCTCATAAGACTCGATACTCCGTGCATCCATGTTCGGACAAGATGTATCTGGACCTCAAGAAATTGTATTGGTGGCCGAACATGAAAGCAGAGATCGCTAACTATGTGGGCAAGTGTCTGACTTGTGCCAAATTTAAGGTAGAATACCAGAAGCCATCAGGATTACTACAACAACACGAAATACCCGAGTAGAAGTGGGAACGGATAACCATGGATTTCATAACCAAATTAACCAAGACAACAGGTGAGCTAGACACCATCTGGGTAATTGTCAATAGGTTAACAAAATCCGCACACTTCCTACCCATTAAGGAAAACGATAAGATGGAGAAGCTAACTCGAACTTACATCCGAGAGATTGTACGACTGAACAGTGTACCAATATCCATTATCTCCGACAGAGATAGTAGGTTCACCTCGCGATTCTGGCAATAGTTACAAAAATCCCTAGGAACGAGGCTTGACATGAGTACAGCTTACCATCAACAAACTGATGGTCAAAGTGAGAGGACCATACAAACCTTCGAAGATATGCTAAGAGCTTGTGTAATTGATTTTGGTAAAGCATGGGATACCCATTTACCACTAGTCGAATTTTCATACAACAATAGCTATCACTCCAGCATTAACTACGAACGGAAGTACAAATCACCACTGTGTTGGACTGAAGTAGGAAGCACGCAACTAGCCAAGGGATAGGTACCCGATAACACTCTCACTGGCCCGGAAATCATAAGAGAAACAACTGAGAAGATTGTACAAATTCGGGAACGACTAAAGGCTTCAAGAGATCGACAAAAGAGTTATGCGGACAAAAGGCGGAAGCCCTTGGAACTTCAGGTCGGAGACCGAGTGCTATTAAAGGTCTCGCCCTGGAAAGGGTTAATATGTTTCGGAAAACGTGGAAAACTAAACCCAAGGTATATCGGACCATTCGAGATCCTTGCAAGGGTCGGCCCGGTAACCTACAAACTTTGTCTATCGCTGGAACTCGATAACGTACATCCTACCTTTCATGTGTCGAACTTGAAGAAATGTTTGACAAATGAGACCCTCGTCGTCCCTCTAGACGAAATCGAAATCAATGAGAGTCTCCAATTTATAGAAGAACCAATTGAAATCATGGATAGGGAACTTAAAAGAATAAAACAAAGTCGCATACCCATCCTGAAGGTCCGTTGGAATGCAAAGCGAGGACCTGAATACACCTGGGAACGCGAAGATCAGATGAAACACAGGTACCCACATCTTTTTCCCTAATCCGCAAGTGTTTTCCTAACATTAAATTTCGGGACGAAGTTCCCTCTAACGGTGGGATGATGTGACAACCCGATATTTCGACTCTATCTAATGACCTAAAAAGTCAAGTATTGTAACCACTTTTGAAATAATAAAATTAAATTTTAAAATAAAATGTACAAAAGTCTCTATTGGTTTACTTACTATGTTAGATATTGTGTCAAGGTTCACATAAATACTAAAAACACAAAAATCCGAATTATAACGAAGAAGTTTTGACCATTCTATGATTTCCGACAAAACCGGCAACACCGATTAAATGAAAAACGCGAAGTTTCAATACAATAGTTTTTAGCCTTAAGTATCTAAATAAATGTTGTAGATATCATTAAACCGTCAAGGTACGTAAAAAGAACATCCAAATCTGACTTTGTATTAGGAAGTTATGATTTTTCCAAAATCCAGATATAGCAGTAGACAACTAAAAACTCGCAATAGCGATCGAGAGACTTTTGGCAGAAATAACCTAATTGAGAATCGAAGGTCCCAACAATAGTAGCGCAACGGTGAAAAGTCTGACGAAAACAGACATCGGATGAAGAAGTTATGGGTTTTTAACGGACTTTTCGTGCCCCGGCCCGTTAAAAATGATATAATTAAAATAAAGTTAAAATTAGTCGACGAAGTCTAAACGAGAGTTGTAGAGCCTTTTCACACCTACACGTGCATATAAAGAACGTTGAAATAGGAGATCATATGCAAAAGTTACGGATTTTACAAGTTCGGGACAGAAAATTCGAGGCTGACTCAGCCTCATGACGTGAGGAGACCAAAACTCACGACGTGAGCACGTGAATGATGGGTTCCAGAGTGTCAGCCATGTCAAATTGTTGAAGGGGATCATGCTGACTAAGCCTCACGACGTGAGTCACCCAAAACTCACGACGTGAGACCCCAAAACTCAGCCTATAAATTGAAACCGATGGTTTCGAGTTCTAGTGCTCAATTGTCTCTTCTCTTGTGCTGAAACACTGTTTCTAAGCCCCCGAGACCCTCCCAAAGCCCTGGTTTTCGCATACAAGTCCCGAAGGAAGGTTTTGCATTCCCGAGATTCCCGAGAATCCTGAGAAAATCGACTTTCACAAGCTGAAGTTCTGCTCAATTTTCATCTCACTATTTTCAATCAACCAAGTGAGTTCATACCCCTATAATCTACACTTTTAAATATTTTATAAATGCTTTTATAAGATTTTAAGGGGGGGAAATACAAGTAAACACACGGTTATTATCGTGTGTTACATAAAAATTTCATTATACACTTTTTATCAAGTGAATCATATGTGATTCATAACTACTATAAAAAAACCTTCGTACGCAAAATATATCATGATAACATCTTGTCTTTTGAAATGAAATATATATATATATATATATATATATATATATATATATATATATATATATATATATAGAAATCAAACACTATGTTTATACTTGAAGTATATGTGTTCATTTATGGCACTACAGAAGTTATACTTTTCATAACAAGTGAGCATTACACTAGGGTTTACTATAAAAACGCAACACACATTTTGAAAAACTATAATAGGTATAGTTTACGAGAAAATCATAAACACTTACATATATCAAGGAGATACTTTCATATACAAGAACAAATGTATATTTTCATTAGTAAATCTGTTTTATACTAAGTTTTCTGAGACATTTCACGTACTTTCGAGTACGCATTTTTAGTCATGTATTATATACCATAATCCTTTGTAGGAGGAGCGTGATACTTTTGAATAGATCTATACGGGATTGGCAATCCCGCACCTAATTTGTTAGCTATAGCTAGGCCGACAGGCCTGGGGTGACAAATGTCATAACTTTCCAACGCCTGAAGAACGTTGTTATAGGCATCCTGGTCAAATAGTATGGTTATAAGACTCACATGGAGTATTAAAAACACATTGATTTACGAGGTTGTTTTTCTTCAATTGCCTTAGCTGTTTATACATAAACCTACGATCTTAGGAATGAAAGCACTATTCATTACAGTTTTGGAACAATTAAACTTCCATCTACTATAGTAGAAAAATGGGATTTTATAGGAATATTTAAACATGTACACACCATTTTCATTCTATTTCATACAAACATTGTCTCTAAATACTTATGAACTCACCAGTTTAAATGTTGACCAACTCTTTCAAAACTACTTGTATTTCTCAGGGATTCAGTAATACAGGTAAACTACTGCTTTTGAAGAAGCTGAGGTGTTAGTTTAATTTCATTTTGACATCATATTGTAATTTCTTTTGAAAAAAGTACTTTTCTACAATGTAAACTTTCAAATTATATATATGATGGTGGTGTTACTTTCTTTACTATGTATTCAACTGTTTCGAGACTACATGAAGTGATCCGCCCTCGAACGATTCCGCCGTTCTGGTTTGGGGGTGTGACACCCCCTTAGGATGATTACGTCTTGGAATCATCAACGAAACAGGGCTCACATGATGACTCCATATGTTATCTCTTCATCCTAAGTAATAACCATTACTTTGATGTTTCTTCGAACGAGTATCTAACTCTAAGACTTCCTGATTGCAGGTGGTGCTCGATCTTGCACTTGCTCCCTATCTCACGTTAGACTCCAAATTATGACCTTCAAGTCACAATCTCGATCGTTACTGGAGAGTACCTCTTCTTCTTAACAAACTTAAGATAAGTTGTTTTATTACTACAATGGACTGATGTGTCATATTCTAATGACTTATCATCGTATGTTCCCATGCTTAGACTCAGGTCTCTAACAGTCTTCCAGAACAGACTATACATTTCTTCATGTTCTAATCACATCTTAAAAGGTATCATTTCTAGCTAAAAGCAACTATCACGATACCTTAACCGATGGATTTGATTATATTTTATTTCAATCTTCCGGCTTAAGTCAGATGGTACATCAAACTTGGTTCTCTAAA
Source organism: Lactuca serriola (assembly GCF_051521515.1). Classification (NCBI taxonomy): domain Eukaryota; kingdom Viridiplantae; phylum Streptophyta; class Magnoliopsida; order Asterales; family Asteraceae; genus Lactuca; species Lactuca serriola. The sequence goes on from NC_136415.1 coordinate 157,072,633, forward strand.
CCACGTAACATACTTATCATAGTCGGACTCAATTTGATATGACCACTAGGGTCGGAATAACAATCATCCTCTTAGTCATTAACGAAACGATGGTAACAACATATTTGAATAAAATGGTATCTGTAACACCCGTGGATCCGGGCTAGTCAATTTAGAGATGATAAGCGTCAAAAATGACTTTTTTATTGAAGATTATTTAGAAGGATTAATCTTAACTAAGTTTTAGTATATGTCACAAGGTTTCCGTGCATATAAAAAATGCTGAAATCTGAGTTATAACGAAGAAGTTATGACGATTCTAAGATTTCCGACAAAACCGGCAACACCGATTAAATGAAAAACACGAAGTTTCAATACAATTGTTTTTAGCCTTAAGTATCTAAATGAATGTTGTAGATATCATTAAACCGTAAAGGTACGTAAAAAGAACGTCCAAATCTGACTTCGTATGACGAAGTTATGATTTTTCCAAAATCCGGATATAGCAGTAGACAACTAAAAACTCGTAATAGAGATCGAGAGACTTTTGGCCGAAACAATCTAAATGAGAATCGAAGGTCACGACAATAGTATCGCAACGCTGAAAAGTCTGACGAAAACAGACATCGGATGAAGAAGTTATGGGTTTTTAACGGACTTTTCGTGCCCCGGCCCGTTAAAAATGATATAATAAAAATAAATTCAAAATTAGCCGACGAAGTCTAAACGAGAGTTGTAGAGCCTTTTCACACCTACGCGTGCATATAAAGAACGTTGAAATTGGAGCTCGTACACAAAAGTTACGGATTTTACAAGTCCGGGACACAAAATCCGAGGCTGACTCGGCCTCACGACGTGAGGAGACCAAAACTCACGACGTTAGCTCGTGACTGATGGGTTCCAGAGTGTCATCCATGTCAAATTGTCGATGGGGATCATGTTGACTAAGCCTCACGACGTGAGTCACCCAAAACTCATGACGTGAGACCCCAAAACTCAGCCTATAAATAGAAACCGATGGTTTCGAGTTCTAGTGCTCAATTCTCTGTTCTCTAGTGCTGAAACTCTACTTCTAAGCCCCCGAGACCCTCCCGAAGCCCCAGTTTTTGTGTAAAAGTCCCAAATGAAGGTTTTGCATTCCCGAGATTCCCGAGAATCCCGAGAAAATCGACTTTCACAAGCCGAAGTTCTGCTACATTTTCATCTCACTATCTTCAATCAAGCAGGTGAGTTGATACCCCTATAATCTACAATTTTAAATGTTTTATAAATTCTTTTATACGCTTTTAAGGGGGGAGGGGGAAATACAAGTAAACACACGGTTATTATCGTGTGTTACATAAAAGTTTCATTATACACTTTTTATCAAGTGAATCATATGTGATTGATAACTACTATATAAAAACCTTCGTATGCTAAATGTATCACGATTACATCTTGTCTTTTGAAATGAAATATGTGGTTATATATATATATATATATATATATATATATATATATATATATATATATATATATATATACAAATCAAACACTATGTTTATCCTTTAAGTTTTAAGTATATGTGTTCATTTATGGCACTACAAAAGTTATACTTTTCATAACAAGTGAGCATTACATTAGGGTTTACTATACAAAAAAACACACATTTTGAGAAACTATAATAGGTATAGTTTACAAGAAAATCATAAACATTTTCATACTAACGAATACTATATCAAGGAAATACTTTCATATACAAGAACAAATGGATATTTTCATTAGTAAATTTGTTTTATACTAAGTTTTGTGAGACATTTCACGTACTTTCGAGTATGCTTTTTTAGTCCTATATTATATACCATAATCCTTTGTAGGGGGAGCGTGATACTTGTGTATAGATCTATACGGGATTGACAATCCCGCACCTAAGTTAGCTACAGCTAGGTCGGCAGGCCTGGGGTGACAAATGTCATAACTTTCCAACCCCTGAAGAACGTTGTTATAGGCATCCTGGTCAAATAGTATGGTTATAAGACTCACATGGAGTATTAAAAATACATTGATTTACAAGGTTGTTTTTCTTTAATTGCCTTAGCGGTTTATACATAAACCTACTATCTTAGGCATGAAAGCACTATTCATTACAGTTTTGGAACAATTAAACTACCATCTACTATATTCTAAAATATGGGATTTTCTAGGAATATTTAAACATGTACACACCAAGTCTCTTACAGTCTTCCAGAACAGACTATACATTTCTTCATGTTCTAATCACATCTTAAAAGGTATCATTTCTAGCTAAAAGCAACTATCGCGATACCTTAACCGACGGATTTGATTATATTTTATTTCAATCTTCCGGCTTAAGTCAGATGGTACATCAAACTTGGTTCTCTGAACCACGTAACATACTTATCATAGTCGGACTCAATTTGATAGGACCACTAGGGTCGGAATAACAATCATCCTCTTAGTCATTAATGAAACGATGGTAACAACATATTTGAATAAAATGGTATCTGTAACACCTGTAGATCCGGGCTAGTCAATTTAGAGACGATAAGCGTCAAAAATGACTTTTTTATTGAAGATTATTTAGAAGGATTAATCTTAACTAAGTTTTAGTATATGTCACAAGGTTTCCGTGCATATAAAAAATGCTGAAATCTGAGTTATAACGAAGAAGTTATGACGATTCTAAGATTTCCGACAAAACCGGCAACACCGATTAAATGAAAAACACGAAGTTTCAATACAATTGTTTTTAGCCTTAAGTATCTAAATGAATGTTGTAGATATCATTAAACCGTAAAGGTACGTAAAAAGAACGTCCAAATCTGAGTTCGTATGACGAAGTTATGATTTTTCCAAAATCCGGATATAGCAGTAGACAACTAAAAACTCGTAATAGAGATCGAGAGACTTTTGGCCGAAACAATCTAAATGAGAATCGAAGGTCACGACAATAGTATCGCAACGCTGAAAAGTCTGACGAAAACAGACATCGGATGAAGAAGTTATGGGTTTTTAACGGACTTTTCGTGCCCCGGCCCGTTAAAAATGATATAATAAAAATAAATTCAAAATTAGCCGACGAAGTCTAAACGAGAGTTGTAGAGCCTTTTCACACCTACGCGTGCATATAAAGAACGTTGAAATTGGAGCTCGTACACAAAAGTTACGGATTTTACAAGTCCGGGACACAAAATCCGAGGCTGACTCGGCCTCACGACGTGAGGAGACCAAAACTCACGACGTTAGCTCGTGACTGATGGGTTCCAGAGTGTCATCCATGTCAAATTGTCGATGGGGATCATGTTGACTAAGCCTCACGACGTGAGTCACCCAAAACTCATGACGTGAGACCCCAAAACTCAGCCTATAAATAGAAACCGATGGTTTCGAGTTCTAGTGCTCAATTCTCTGTTCTCTAGTGCTGAAACTCTACTTCTAAGCCCCCGAGACCCTCCCGAAGCCCCAGTTTTTGTGTAAAAGTCCCAAATGAAGGTTTTGCATTCCCGAGATTCCCGAGAATCCCGAGAAAATCGACTTTCACAAGCCGAAGTTCTGCTACATTTTCATCTCACTATCTTCAATCAAGCAGGTGAGTTGATACCCCTATAATCTACAATTTTAAATGTTTTATAAATTCTTTTATACGCTTTTAAGGGGGGAGGGGGAAATACAAGTAAACACACGGTTATTATCGTGTGTTACATAAAAGTTTCATTATACACTTTTTATCAAGTGAATCATATGTGATTGATAACTACTATATAAAAACCTTCGTATGCTAAATGTATCACGATTACATCTTGTCTTTTGAAATGAAATATGTGGTTATATATATATATATATATATATATATATATATATATATATATATATATATATATATACAAATCAAACACTATGTTTATCCTTTAAGTTTTAAGTATATGTGTTCATTTATGGCACTACAAAAGTTATACTTTTCATAACAAGTGAGCATTACATTAGGGTTTACTATACAAAAAAACACACATTTTGAGAAACTATAATAGGTATAGTTTACAAGAAAATCATAAACATTTTCATACTAACGAATACTATATCAAGGAAATACTTTCATATACAAGAACAAATGGATATTTTCATTAGTAAATTTGTTTTATACTAAGTTTTGTGAGACATTTCACGTACTTTCGAGTATGCTTTTTTAGTCCTATATTATATACCATAATCCTTTGTAGGGGGAGCGTGATACTTGTGTATAGATCTATACGGGATTGACAATCCCGCACCTAAGTTAGCTACAGCTAGGTCGGCAGGCCTGGGGTGACAAATGTCATAACTTTCCAACCCCTGAAGAACGTTGTTATAGGCATCCTGGTCAAATAGTATGGTTATAAGACTCACATGGAGTATTAAAAATACATTGATTTACAAGGTTGTTTTTCTTTAATTGCCTTAGCGGTTTATACATAAACCTACTATCTTAGGCATGAAAGCACTATTCATTACAGTTTTGGAACAATTAAACTACCATCTACTATATTCTAAAATATGGGATTTTCTAGGAATATTTAAACATGTACACACCAAGTCTCTTACAGTCTTCCAGAACAGACTATACATTTCTTCATGTTCTAATCACATCTTAAAAGGTATCATTTCTAGCTAAAAGCAACTATCGCGATACCTTAACCGACGGATTTGATTATATTTTATTTCAATCTTCCGGCTTAAGTCAGATGGTACATCAAACTTGGTTCTCTGAACCACGTAACATACTTATCATAGTCGGACTCAATTTGATAGGACCACTAGGGTCGGAATAACAATCATCCTCTTAGTCATTAATGAAACGATGGTAACAACATATTTGAATAAAATGGTATCTGTAACACCTGTAGATCCGGGCTAGTCAATTTAGAGACGATAAGCGTCAAAAATGACTTTTTTATTGAAGATTATTTAGAAGGATTAATCTTAACTAAGTTTTAGTATATGTCACAAGGTTTCCGTGCATATAAAAAATGCTGAAATCTGAGTTATAACGAAGAAGTTATGACGATTCTAAGATTTCCGACAAAACCGGCAACACCGATTAAATGAAAAACACGAAGTTTCAATACAATTGTTTTTAGCCTTAAGTATCTAAATGAATGTTGTAGATATCATTAAACCGTAAAGGTACGTAAAAAGAACGTCCAAATCTGAGTTCGTATGACGAAGTTATGATTTTTCCAAAATCCGGATATAGCAGTAGACAACTAAAAACTCGTAATAGAGATCGAGAGACTTTTGGCCGAAACAATCTAAATGAGAATCGAAGGTCACGACAATAGTATCGCAACGCTGAAAAGTCTGACGAAAACAGACATCGGATGAAGAAGTTATGGGTTTTTAACGGACTTTTCGTGCCCCGGCCCGTTAAAAATGATATAATAAAAATAAATTCAAAATTAGCCGACGAAGTCTAAACGAGAGTTGTAGAGCCTTTTCACACCTACGCGTGCATATAAAGAACGTTGAAATTGGAGCTCGTACACAAAAGTTACGGATTTTACAAGTCCGGGACACAAAATCCGAGGCTGACTCGGCCTCACGACGTGAGGAGACCAAAACTCACGACGTTAGCTCGTGACTGATGGGTTCCAGAGTGTCAGCCATGTCAAATTGTCGATGGGGATCATGCTGACTAAGCCTTACCACGGTCATCACTAGTACCTGAAACAAATAACACCAAACACTGTAAGCACAAAGCTTAGTGAGTTCTCCAAAATACCATACATAACACATATTAGCCACTCGAGGCTATAACTCTGTGGGTCCGTGGACCCTACTCTGTGAACCCTCTGGTTCTATCTCTGTGAACCTTCCGGTTCCAGCTCTATAAACATGCACAACATAAATCACATAGAAATAATGCAGTACAACACATAACATACATATAGCATACAAATACTCTGTCACATAACTCTGATTACCTACTCAAGGTAAAGTATTGTGAGAAGACTCACCTCGCGTATCTCGATAACTCGCAAATCCCGGAAATCACTCGCACTCGATCCCCCGAGCTATAATCCTCCTATAACACAAGATATCTCTAATTAACACTTTCACAACTAAGGTTAACTAACCCTATCAAGTCAACACTGGTCAACTCTGGTCAATGGTCAACGGTCAACTTTGACCGGACTCGGCGAGTGCACTAGAGCGACTCGGTGAGTCTATACGTGTTCACTGACTCCCTCGGATCCTCTCTTGACACGTCGAGTACTTCCCTAACTCGACGAGTTCCACCTGGCATGAATCGCGGGGCCACCATGACTCAACTCGCCGAGTCTCAAGAACAACTCGACGAGTTCCGACTTGACTCAGCCCCCTATTGACTCTCCCTGACTCACAGGGTCATCCCCCAACTCAGCGAGTCTACTCGCTGAACAATTTACGTGAAACCCAACCCTACTCGCCGAGTCTTAAGAACAACTCGGCGAGTTCATGCCATGCACAAACTCTATTGACCTTCTAAGGTCAGATCTGCTTCCCCAAACCATAGATCTGGCCTTCCCAAGCATGAATGTCACGTAAAGTTCGAAACTTGATGCTTGTATAAGCCCCACAAGGCATCAAAAGGAGATTTGGTCCCAAAAATGACAACCTAGGTCCAATAACTCCATAGCAACCCAAAAAGCTCCAAGAGTTAGGGTCTCTGGACCTCTTTGAGTCCAGATCCAAGGCACAAACTCGAAGAGGGACCACTTGCTTCACATAATCACTCTCCAAAGGGGGTTAGAAAACCCTAACTCTAAAGATCAACCCTAAAACTGAAGGAGGTTCGAACTATTACCTCAAAATGAAGCCTCTGGACTCCGCATCTGCTGGAATCTCACCTCCTCCTTGCTCTTGCCACCTTCTTCTTGCTAAACAAGGAATACAAAGGCCCAAAAGTGACTTCCTCTCTCCCAAAACGATTTAGCTCTCTTAGGGTTCTCTCAAGAGACGGGTAGCCACAATGGGAGGCTATAAGTGCCCTTAAATAGGCTCCAAATCCGGAGAATTAGGGTTTCATTAAACAGCGTGGACTCGCCGAGTCCAGACGCGAACCCGTGCCCATAGCCGTGATCATACTCGGCGAGTTTGAGCTCCAACTCGCCGAGTCTCCTCACAATCACCACAATTATAAGAATGAATAATACCTGGGAATCCGGGCTGTTACAATTCTCCCCCACTAGAAGTAGACTTCGCCCTCGAAGTCTCGCTCTGCAAATAATGTTGCTCGCGCATGTCACGCTCCGGCTCCCAAGTCATCTCGGACCCCTTCCGATGCTGCCACTGAACCAAAACCAAGGGTACCTCCTTGTTCCTCAGAACCTTGATTTTCTGATCTCTGATTGCCACTGGTCTCTCAGCATAATTTAGGCTCGCATCCACCTGAATATCCTCTAATGGAACCACTGCCGACTCATCGGCTATACACTTCCGCAATTGCGACACGTGGAAAGTGTCGTGAATCTGCCCCAACTTTGCTGGCAATTCCAAACGATAGGCTACCCTGCCTACCCTCGCGACCACTCGGAATGCACCAATATTCGGGGCCCCAACTTGCCCCTCTTCCTGAATCAAAACACTCATTTCCAAGGAGAGACCTTCAAGAGCACAAAGCCGCCGACCTAAAACTCAAGCTCGGACCGGCGTCTGTCCGGATAACTCTTCTGACGACTCTGAGCGGTCAACAACCTCTGTCTGACCTGCTGGATCTGATCTGTCGTCTAAAGCACGATCTCTGTACTGCCCATCACACGCTGTCCAACCTCTCCCCAGCAAATGGGGGTCCTACACCTCCTCCCATACAACAACTCAAAGGGCAGCATACCAATTCTCGAATGATGGCTGTTGTTGTCGGAAAACACTACCAAGGGCAAGTACGTATCCCAACTCCCCCCGAAATCCAACACACATGCCCGGAGCATGTCCTCGAGCGTCTGAATCGTCCGCTTACTCTGTCCGTCTATCTAGGGGTGATATGCGGTACTAAAATGCAGCCTAGTACCTAACTCCTCATGAAACTTCTTCCAGAATCTGGAAGTGAAACGTACATCCCGGTCTAAGACAATCGAGATCGGCACCCCATGTCGAGATACCACTTCCCTCACGTACATCTCTACTAACTTCTCTGCGGAGGAGCTCTCACTAATAGCAAGGAAGTGGGCGCTCTTCATCAACCTGTCCATAATGACCCAAATTGCATCGACTCCCTTAGCAGTCCTTGGCAATTTGGTGATAAAATCCATGGTGATCTGTTCCCACTTCCATTCGGGAACCTCCAACGGCTACAACTTACCATGTGGTCTCTGGTGCTCGGCCTTAACCCTACGGCAGGTTAAGCACCTCTCAACAAACCACGCCACATCCCTTTTCATACAGGGCCATCAATACTCCTTCCTCAGGTCCAAATACATCTTAGTGGCCCCAGGATGGATCGAGAATTTCGACTGATGAGCCTCTTCCATCAAAATGGTACGCGCCCCTCCCACAAACGGTACCCATATACGCCCCTGAAAAGTCATAAGCCCCCGACCATCGGTAATGAACTCTGATACCAACCCAACAACTCGCTCTCTCTTCTGGTTCTCCGATCTCACGGCCTCAGCCTGTGCTCCATGAATGGTGTCCAACACCGGAGCCATCACGGTCAATCGCAAACATACACCTCGCAATGGGGCGCTCTCCGCCCTGCGACTCAGGGCGTCGGCTACCACATTAGCCTTGCCTGGATGGTACAAAATCTCACAATCATAATCCTTGACCACATCCAACCACCTCCTCTGCCGCATATTTTGGTTGGGCTGATCAATCAAATACTTCAGGCTCTTATGGTCCGTGTATATCGTACACCGAACCCCATACAGATAGTGACGCCAAATCTTGAGGGCGAACACCACTGCCCCCAACTCTAGATCATGGGTGGGATACCTCGTCTCATGAGGTTTCAGCTGCCTCGATGTGTATGCTATCACATGCCCTCTCTGCATCAGCACCACTCCCAACCCCAAGATCGATGCATCACAGTATACCACAAAGTCCTCCATCCCCTCCGGGAGGGCTAACACTGGGGCTTCGCATAACCTTTGGCGAAGCGTCTCAAAGGAGGCCTGCTGCTCGGGGCCCCATGAAAAAGCGACACCCTTCCGGGTCAACCTGGTGAGTGGTACTGCGATTTTAGAGAAATCCTTGATAAATCTTCGATAATAACCTGCCAACCCTAGGAAACTCCTGATCTCGGAGGGTGACCTCGGCACCTCCCAACTCATCACCGCCTCAACTTTGTCTGGGTCGACCAATATCCCTTCCTGGTTAACGAGATGACCCAGGAACTGGAGCTCTCGCAACCAGAAATCACACTTGGAGAATTTCGCATAAAGTCTCTCCGATCTCAGAACTCCGAGGATCTCCCTCAAAGGCTCCTCATGCTGCTCTCTAGATCTCGAATATACCAAAATGTCTTCGATGAATACAATCACCGACCGATCTAGCATCGGCCTGCACACTCGGTTCATGAGATCCATGAACATGGCCGGGGCATTGGTGAGCCCGAAAGGCATCACCACAAACTCGTAATGCCCATAACGCATCCTGAATGTTGTCTTCTGGATGTCCTCATCTCGCACCCTCACCTGATGATATCCAGACCTCAAATCGATCTTGGAGAACCAAGATGCTCCCTATAACTGATTGAACAAATCGTCGATCATCAGCAATGGGTAACGGTTCTTGACCGTCAGCTTGTTCTACTCCCGGTAATCAATGCACATCTGGTATGAACCATCCTTCTTCTTAACAAACAGGATAGGCGCTCCCCACGGCGAGCTGCTCGGCCGAATAAACCCTTTTCCTAGCAGCTCCTGAAGCTGCGAGGATAACTCTTGCATCTCTGGAGGTGCAAGGCGATAAGGTACCTTAGCGATAGGCGCGGCCCCCAGAACCAAATCGATACTGAACTCCATTTGCCTCACAGGAGGCACACCCGGCAACTCCTCTGGAAATACATCCGGGAATTCACGCATTATCGGAACCTCCTCAACTGACCTCGGCCTCTCGGAATCCACTCGCGTATCCATCACATACGCCACAAAACCCTTACAGCCCTGCTGAAGACACTGCCTCACCCTAGCGGCCGAACAAAACGCTGACCCAGAACGTGTACCCTCGCCGTACACCATAAGGAATCCCCCAATAGGGTCTCGTATGTTCACCAGCTATCGCTCGCAGTCGATAACCGCACCGAATATGTTCAACCATTCGATGCCGACAATGACACAGACATCACCCATCGCAATAGGAACCAAATCAATCGGGAACTCAACACCGAAAATATCGAACACGTACCCCCGAAGAACCTCCGTGGCATATATCACCCTCTTGTCAGCTATGGAAACTCTTAGAGGCCTACTCAGTGCCTCACGACTACTACTGATATGCTGACTAAAAGCCAAAGATACAAAAGACCGACTCGCACCCGAGTCAAATAACACCAAGGCAGGTGCAGAATTCATAAGAAAAGTACCTACGCATAACATAATATAAGCATAATATCTCAACATCAAAATAAATACACGAAAGAATAAATACCAGCCACAACAGCGGGCGCTGCACGGACGTCCTCCGCGGTCAACTGAAAGGCTCTCCCTTGTGCACTCGGCACCTCGGCCTTCACTGGCTGACCCTCGGTAGCTCTGATGGCGGCAGGGGCAGATCCCTGAGGTGCTCCCGGAGCTGATCCCCACAACCGCGGACACTCCGCCTTCCAGTGTCCGGTCTGGTTACAGTTAAAACACACTGCAAACCCCTTGGGGCAGTCCTTGGCCATATGCCCCTCCTTGCCACACTTGTAGCAAGATCCAACTCTACATACTCCATCATGATCCTTGCCGCACTTTCCACAAGTGCGGCCCTTCTGGCTCCCCGCTTTGGGATCAGCGGGCTTGGCCCGCTTGGCTGCCGGCTGGGACTTTGCCGGTCGTCGATCCCTCCCCTGAGACTCCGCCTCCTCCCTGGCTTGAGTGTCTAGCTTGATCTCCTTCTTCCGGGCATTTTCCTGAAGCTCGACAAATGTCCGGTACGAGGAGTTCGCCACGAACTCCCAAATGTCTCGCCTCAAAATACTCAAATATCGGCTCATACGTGCCTGCTCAGTGGACACGTGCTTAGGGCAGAACATCGTCCTCTCGTGGAACATCCTGGTAATCACCGTAACAGACTTAGTACCCTGCTTGAGGGTCAGAAACTCCTGGGCCAAAAGCTCCCTGTCCACCTGGGGAACGTACTCATCTCGGAACATGGCAGTGAACGTCTCCCAGGTTACTGCCGCAAGCTCAGCAGGCGTAAAGTGCGCCGTCACAAACTTCCACCAGTCCTTCGCTCCCAACCGAAGCTGTTTCAGCGCGAACCGAACTCTCAAATGCTCAGGAGATGAGCAAGTGAAGAAACACCCCTCTATTTTAGAAATCCATCTCTTAGCCGCCACCGGGTCCTGGGTCCCATCAAACTCCGGCGGTTTTGTGTTGCTGAACTCTCGGAACAGCAATGCATCACCACCCTGCGGCCTCGCGGCAGCAATAGCTGCGGTGGCCGCTGCAACAGCAGCCTCAGAAAGAGCAGCATAACGCTCGTCGAAAGTCTCAATCAACGTGGTCTTAATAGACCCGAACATCTCTGGTATCTCCGCCCTGATGGCCGCAGCCACCTCCTCATGGATGATCTGGCGGATCTCCTCATCACTGGCCCCACTGCTCTCAAGCATAAGACATGTCCTCACCATGATCTACCTCTGAAATACAACATACGATAAATTAGAATCCATTCGAGCATACTCACACTCGACAACTCATTCCTCTTTGATCCTTGGCATTCTAAAGATTCTTACTTGGGTTGTACACCGCCCCGGTGCTTTCAGTAGTACGGGCCCAATACTACTGTCCACACCGTGTTAGAATACACCCCAAGTCCTCCTCTTCGGATCCCAAATTCCAAGTACTCTATTATGCATAATCCACTCTCTAGCAGATCTCTCATAAGTCCCTCGCTGCTACCTACTCACTCTCAAGCATCTCATAGCAGCTCACCTCTCCCTAGGCTAAGGCATCACAAATCAAGCCACTCTAGTCCTAATAGGAGTACCTAGCCTACTCTAGCATGAGAATACATCATATCCATATCAATATCACATAAAATGAGGGTATTTTGGGAAATCACCATTCGGGAGCAGACTGATCGTACACACAACTCTGCTCTGCGTTTTTCGAAAAATCTTTTACTCTTTTTGAAAATACTTCTCAAATCCTCAGTTTGAGTTCAAATACGCCCGAAGGTGTACTCGAATCCCTCAAACCACGGCTCTGATACCAACTTGTAACACCGTAAATTTCGAAACAATTTTTCGCATTTTATAAAAACATAATTCGTTTAATATTCATAAAAACATCAATGTTTGAAACTCAATCCATGCCATATAAAAATCCCAAGATCTCATAACATAAAAATCCCGTGTGTGTGTGCTGATCAAGCTGGCGCCTTCCCATGGTCATCACTAGTACCTGAAACAAATAACACCAAGCACTGTAAGAACAAAGCTTAGTGAGTTCCCCAAAATACCACACATAACACATATTAGCCACTCGAGGCTATAACTCTGTGGGTCCGTGGACCCTACTCTGTGAACCCTCTGGTTCTATCTCTGTGAACCTTCTGGTTCCAGCTCTATAAACATGCACAACATAAATCACATAGAAATAATGCAGTACAACACATAACATACATATAGCATACAAATACTCTGTCACATAACTCTGATTACCTACTCAAGGTAAAGTATCGTGAGAAGACTCACCTCGCGTATCTCGATAACTCGCAAATCCCGGAAATCACTCGCGCTCGATCCCCCGAGCTATAATCCTCCTATAACACAATATATCTCTAATTAACACTTTCACAACTAAGGTTGACTAACCCTATCAAGTCAACAATAGTCAACTCTGGTCAATGGTCAACGGTCAACTTTGACCGGACTCGTCGAGTGCACTAGAGCGACTCGGCGAGTCTATACGTGTTCACTGACTTCCTCGGATCTTCTCTTGACACGTCGAGTACTTCCCTAACTCCACGAGTTCCACCTGGCATGAATCGCGGGGCCACCACGACTCAACTCACCGAGTCTCAAGAACAACTCGGCGAGTTCCGGCTTGACTCAGCCCCCTATTGACACTCCCTGACTCACTAGGTCATCCCCCAACCCGACGAGTCTACTCGTTGAACAATTTACGTGAAAACCCAACCCTACCCACCGAGTCTCAAGAACAACTCGGCGAGTTCATGCCATGCACAAACTCTATTGACCTTCTGAGGTCAGATCTGCTTCCCCAAACCATAGATCTGGCCTTTCCAATCATGAATGTCATGTAAAGTTCGAAACTTGATGCTTGTATAACCCCCACATGGCATCAAAAGGAGATTTGGTCCCAAACATGACAACCTAGGTCCAATAACTCCATAACAACCCAAAAAGCTCCAAGGGTTAGGGTCTCTGGACCTCTTTGAGTCCAGATCCAAGGCATAAACTCGAAGAGGGACCATTTGCTTCACATAATCACTCTACAAAGGGGGTTAGAAAACCCTAACTCTAAAGATCAACCCTAAAACTGAAGGAGGTTCGAACTATTACCTCAAAATGAAGCCTCTGGACTCTAGATCTGCTGGAATGTCACCTCCTCCTTGCTCTTGCCACCTTCTTCTTGCTAAACAAGGAATACAAAGGCCCAAAAGTGACTTCCTCTCTCCCAAAACGATTTAGCTCTCTTAGGGTTCTCTCAAGGGACCGGTAGCTGCAATGGGAGGCTATAAGTGCCCTTAAATAGGCTCCAATCCCTGGGAATTAGGGTTTCATTAAACAGCGTGGACTCGCCGAGTCCACTTTTGGACTCGCCGAGTCCAGACGCGAACCCATGCCCATAGCCGCGATCATACTCGGCGAGTTTGACCTCCAACTCGCCGAGTCTCCTCAAAATCACCACAGTTATAAGAATGAATAATAGTTGGGAATCCGGGCTGTTACATATAACAAAGAAGTTATGACCTGTCGAAGTTTCGCGACAAAATGGGCACGACACAACGCGACGTAAATAGTGAATTTACGTTAGAGCAATATTTAGCCTTAGCGATCTAAACAAAAGTCATAGAATACGTTAAACCGAAAGCGTGCATAAAAAGAACGCCCAAATCTGATTTTGTATGAGGAAGTTATGATATTTCTGAAGTTTCGACTTAGCAGTATGCAGCCCAAATCCTCGATTTGAGATCAAGTGATTTGTAGCCAAAACAATCTAAATGAGAATCGAAGATCTCATCGATAGTAGTAAAAAGATAAAAAGATAGGCAACGGAGTTTAAACAAGAGTTGTAGAGAATAATCTCACCTTCGCGTGGATATAAAGAACGTCGAAAACGGAGTTCGTATGCGAAAGTTATGAATTTCTGACGTTCGGGGCGTGAAACCCCAAAACTGTCAGAGTTCAAGACGTGAATATAGTGCTCACGATGTGAACTCAGTATTTACGAATTTTGGAGCTTGACAGACGCAACTTGCAATGACGTATGCAGTGACGACTGAACTCACGACGTGAATTTTTGAGATTCACGACGTGAGACCTAAAAATGGCCCTATAAATAGAAATCGAGGGTCAGCCGAGTTTGGGTTGCTCCAGCTCCTCTCTCCAATCCCGATACTATCTCTAAGCCCTATTTTAACCCCCCGAAGCCCCGGTATCATCCCGAGACCTGAAGCGAGTCCCGAAGCACCGAAGATCCCGAGAAGAAAAGAGTTTCCGAGCCGAAGCTCTGCTTGCAAGAAGCCCGGTGTGTGAAGATCTTCTAGATCTACGGAAGAATACTACTTCTGCAAGTCGTAGTGTTGTCCGATCATCTTCTGATCAAGTGAGTGTGTGGTCACTTTCATCTTACACATAGATATGAAGTGTTTTATAAAATACGTGCTATGTGTATAATCTAAAGTTGTTTATATGTATGGGTGTATAGTCACTTTCATAAGCACGAGTATAATATAAGTATTGTTTGAATGTATTAAGTATATGTTTGGGTGAGTGTGTAGTTACTTTCTTCAAACACATAAATACGAAGTATTTTCTCTGAAATACGTGCTATGTGTTTTTATATTATTTGTCTATTTGAGATGGGCATGGAATTGAAGTTTTATATAGGATTTAAATGAGTTAAACTGTTATTGTATTCATCTCTACAAATATGTTAGGTAGAATATAGGTAGAAGAAATAGTTGGTGTGTGATGAAGGATGAGTTTGAGGATGAGATGAAAGATAAACCTCGGTAGCTATGAATTTAGTAATGTAAAGATAAGCCTCGGTAGCTATGGATTTAGTATTGTATATAGATGAACCTTGGTACCTATGGATTTAGTATCGTATAGAAGAACGTTGGTAGCTATGGATTTAGTATTGTTAGATAGACGATGATAGCTATGGACTTAGTACCTGTTAGATAAACGTTGGTAGCTATGGACTTAGTACCTACACTGGTAGCTATGGATTTAGTACCCAATGAATGAACCATAGCAACTATGGAATTGGTGCTTTACGAAAGAACCTTGGCAACTATTGTCTTAGTGCCTAATAAAGATTCCTGGCAGCTATTGTCTTAGTGCCTATTAGGGAGTGAACGAATAGATGACTCTTAGGGTAGACCATTCAGATTAAGGAAGATAATGGGGATGGGTAATTGGAATGATCGTTTGATGATTGAATATATATATATATATATATATATATATATATATATATATATATATATATGTATAAAAGATATAATATTGTGGGTTGAAAATCCTATATGCTCACTAGGATCCTAAGCTTGACCCACTCAGTTTTCTTTGCATTACAGGTAATGACACAAGAGTATAAGTTGGTGGTCTTGACAAGAGATTTTGGAATATAGATCAATAGTTATAAATAACTATTGTAAGGTCTATTTTATATTGTTTATGCTTTTGGTCTGTATCGGAACATGACATCCCGAGATTTTGTTATTTAATGAAAATACATTTCTTTAAAGAAATGCTTTGATAAATTCTTATCATATTTTGTTTTGACAACGAATTCCGCAACCGTTTTCTTTAAACGAATACTCTGATTTACAAAACAAAGCATAAACAAATCGGTCTTTTCTGGCCGTGAAATTGGGGATGTCACAGTTGGTATCAGAGCATTAGTTTAAGCGAACTAGGAATTTGTAGGAAATTTCTAGACTTAAACTTAGAATGCTAAGTAATGATCGTGAGGAGTGTGTCTAAAATATGTGAGGTAGTACACCTAAATTGACACAAGCACTAGTATATTTTAGGAATAATGCCTAAAATGCTTTTATGTACTAAATGCTATATGTTTTCCATATATGATATTGTTTGTTCGGATCTATGGTCTGTTGCCGACCGGATCTAGAAACCTTATGTGTGTAGGATTCTAAGCGTATGATTATGATAATAGAATTAGCATGTAAACGTTTCAGAGTGACAAGGATGGGTTAAATATCTACCGAGGATGAGGATCTAAATTCACCTTATTTTGTGTGTAGATCAAAAATGGTAAGAACCAGAAGTGGAGTTGGAAATGTGAACGAAGACAGGAATCAACCACCAGTGATTGAGCAAGCACCTGTTGTAGCAGCAGCACCAGAGCCAATGACGACGGCTGGGGTGCAAGTGATGATACAGATGATGTTAGATCGCCAAATGGAAGAGACAAGGCGATTACTCCAACAGAATCGTGAGGAACTGTCACTTCAAGTGGAAGAGCTTGAAGTGAATGGAGGGCATTCGGAGGGAAGTAACCACAGTGGGACTGTTGGACAAGCAGAACCCCCGATGGCAGAAAGGAATGACCCTGAAAGGGAAAGAAACAGGGATCGGCGTATGTATAAAACCTTCTTGGGCGCCAAGTATTTCTATAAGCCCAAAGCCTGTTGAGATTATGGATTGGATCTCCGAAATGGAGATGGTGTTTAAGATTTGCGACTGTAGCAACAAACAGAAGACTTTCTTTGCAGTTAGACAACTGAAGACTAGAGTCTTCAGCTGGTGGAAGTTATTGTCAAATATGATGCCATGAGGGGAAGCCATGAGGATGCCTTGGGAATCATTCCTATAGCAGTTAAAGATGTAGTACTGCTCAGAGATAGATTTGATTGATCTGAACAATGAGTTCTAGAACTTGAAAAAGAGGGAAATGAGCATTGGTGATTATGCTACTACGTTTATCGAAAAGATGAAATTGATTCCATACTTGGTGCCGACTGAGCTCGCCAAGATCGAAATGGCAAGTACGTTGAAGGCAGCCGTTAGAGCTGCTAAGAATGTCGAGGCTCAAATAAGAGGTAAGGGTCTAGAGAAGGTTGAAGTTGGAGAAAAGTGGAAGCTTGAAGGATCCTCAAGACCTGATAATAAGTGAAAGTTCGCAAAGTCTAACCTAGATGACCAAAGGTACAGACCCAAGTGGTGTGAAAAGTGCAAGAAGAAGCACTTTGGAGCATGCAACGAAGAGCTAACTTGTTACAAATGTGGAAGGATTGGCCACTATTCCAAGAACTGTACACACAATGATAAGGTGTGCTACGGATGCGGAGGCAAGGGGCACATGTCTAGAGACTTCCCAAAGAAAAATTAAGCGGCAAGGCTAGAAGCACCGCCAAAGCCAAGGGCATTCCACATGTTCCTTGATGAAGCAGAAAACAATGCGAGGATCCAAGGATGAAGACTTCATATATCTATATAAAGTCTGTATCAGGAAGCGTAGCCCATTAGAGGCGTAGTATAGGGTGAACTTGAACCTTTGTGTAATCGTTTGAAGAAATAATATAAACCCTAGTTTTGCTATCTGATGTGTTGTATGATGGTGTGATTTTCTTGTATGGTGACTTGGTCGACTGCGGGAAAATATTTGGGACGATTATCAATAAGTGTGAAAGGTAGTAGATGCATATGCTACCGGAAGCACAGGACTCGCACTTGTAATTGAGTCCGTTTTGTTCAAGTATGTCATTACCCTTGTTTCGGTAGTGACTATTAAGATGGTTGTTATTCCGACCCTAGTGGTCATATCAAATTGAGTCCGACTACGGTGAGTATGTTATGTGGTTCAAAGAACCAAGTTTGAGGTAACATCTGACGTAAGTCAGAAGGTTGAAATTAATACGATCGATTGTATCGTGCTTGTTGTTAATGAAGTTTGTAGCTAGAAATGCTACATGCTGAAATGTGATTATATCACATTAGAAAATGAAGGAAGGTATATTCCATTCTAGAATTTAACTCTAAAAGTCTTGAGTCTAAGTGTTGCATCATACGATGAGAGGTCATTAGAACACGACCCATCGGTTTCTTACAATAGATAAAGGAAAGTACTTATCCTAAGAACAAGAAGGAGTCCATAATAAGGATTTATTTTGTAACTCGAAGGTTACGATTGAAAGTACAACATACTACGAAGAGCAGATGCAGGATTGAGCACTACCTGCTATCAAGAAGTCCAAGAGTTAGATACTCTTTCGAGGAAACATAGAACTTACAGTTATTACCTAGTATGAAGAGATAATGTATGGAATCATTATACAAATCCTATTTCGTTGATGATTCCGAGACGTAATCATCCTAAGGGGGAGATAATTATAACGCCCGTAGATCCGGGCTAGTCAATTAAGAGACGATAAGCGTCAAAAATGACTTTTTGATGGAATATTATTTAGATGGATTAATCTTAACTAAGTTGTAGTATATGTCACAAGGTTTCCATGCATATAAAGAATGCTGAAATCTAAGTTATAACGAAGAAGTTATGACCTGTCGAAGTTTCGCGACAGAACCGACACGACACAGCGCGACGTAAATAGTGAATTTATGTTAGAGCAATATTTAGCCTTAGCGATCTAAACAAAAGTCGTAGAATACGCTAAACCTAAAGCGTACATAAAAAGAATGCCCAAATCTGACTTCGTATGAGAAAATTATGATTTTTCCGAAGTTTCGACTTAACAGTATGCAACCCGAATCCTCGATTTGAGATCGAGTGATTTGTAGCCGAAACAATCTAAATGAGAATCGAAGATCTCATCGATAGTAGTAAAACAATAAAATGATAGGAGATAACGGACGTCAGATGAAGAAGTTATGAATTTATAACGGAGTTTTCTTTTCCCGGCCTACTAAAAGTAATATATTTATAATATATTAAAATTAATTTCAAAATTAGCAAGCGGAGTCTAAATGAGAGTTGTAGAACACAATCACACCTTCGCGTGGATATAAAGAACGTCAAAAATGGAGTTCATATGCTAAAGTTATGAATTTCTAAAGTTCGGGGCGCGAAACCCCAAAACCATAGCAGCTATGGAATTAGTGCTTTGTGAAAGAACCTTGGCAGCCATTGTCTTAGTGTCTAATAAAGAATCTAGGCAGCTATTGTCTTAGTGCCTATTACGGAGTGAATGAATAGATGACTCTTAGGGTAGACCGTTAAGAGTAAGGAAGATAATGGGGATGGGTAATTGGAATGATCGTTTGATGATTGAATATATATATATATATATATATATATATATATATATATATATATATATATATATATATATAATATTGTGGGTTGAAAACCCTATATGCCCACCAGGCTCCGAAGCCTGACCCACTCAGTTTTTTTTTGCATTACACGTAATGACACAAGAGTATAAGTTGGTGGACTTGACGAGAGATTTTGGAATATAGATCATTAGTTATAAATAACTGTTGTAAGGTCTATTTTATATTGTTTATGCTTTTGGTCTATATGGGAACATGACATCCTAAGATTTTTTTATTTAATGAAAATACATTTCTGTAAAGAAATGCTTTGATAAATTCTTATCATATATTGTTTTGGGAACAAATTCCGCAAGCATTTTCTTTAAACAAATACTCTGATTTATAAAACAAAGCATAAACAAATCGGTCTTTTCTGGCCGTGAAATAGGGGATGTTACAGTATCAATTACTAGCTTCTTGGTAACCTTGTGACTTTCCCTGATCCAATCGTGAGTCATGTGCTTCCGGTAGTATAGGCCTCTACTACCTTTCATACCTACTCATACTCATCCCAAGTGTTGTCTCGTTGTTTATCCAACTCATCACGTAAGAAAATCACATAATCATTCAACACATCAGATAACAAAACGAAGGTTTTATATTATTTCTTGAAACGATTACATAGGTGTTCAAGTTCACCCTAGACTATGCCTCTAATAGGCTACCCCTACGATACTACGGCTACTTCATAACTCGATCTTTGGATATCAAGCCTTCACTCCTGAAACCTTGCATTTTCAGTAGCTTCGCCAAGGATCCTTCGGCTTTGGCGGCACATTCGGTCTTGCTGCTTCATTTTTCTTCAGGCAGTCCCTAGACATGTGCCCCTTATCTCGGATTCTATAACATACTTTATCCCTATGTGTAAAATCCTTAGAATAGTGACCGATTCTTCCACACCTGTAACAAGTCACTTCTTTGTTGCGTCCCTCATAGTGCTTCAGCGGTACATTTGGCGTTGTAGCCCTTATTGGACAATCTCTCCTGAAGTGTCCTTTTTCCACTACACTTAAGGCAAATTTCCTCCTTGGTTGAGCACTTTGGGGCATAGTTACCAGTATTCCCACATTTGAAGCAGGTAACTTCCTTATGGTGTCCCCCGTTGTGTTTCCATCCATACTTGTAACACCATTTTGCTTTACCTCTTCCTCCTCCAGACTGTGAGAACATGTTGTTCTTGTTGGACCTTGAAGTTCCCTCAAATTTCCTCTTCTTGCCAACCTCAACTCAAATGGCTGCCTCAAGAGTAGGTGCCTGGCGTACTGTCACAGTAAGTTCGTTTTTACTTTGTTGAAGTAAACGCCTTGTTTCTTCCATCTGTTGATCCAACATTATCCACACCATTGCATGTACTCTGCCATCGTGATTGGCCCAGGTGCAGCTGCTACTTCTGGTGCATGCTCAATCATTTGTGGTTGGGCTGTAGGTTTCCACTTCCAATTTCGCTTCGAGTGCTCACCATGTCGATCTGTACACCAAGTCGGACGTTTGGTGTGTAGTGATGAGAATTAAGATAGTAAAGATTTTATTTACGATCGACGTGTAAATCTCCCTATTACTCCGAAAAGTTTCATGTCTGTTTTAATAGCGTAATTAAGTGTTTAGAAATCTGAACACATAAAGTTTCCAGATCCAGTCAGCAACAGACCATAGATCCGATTATACATTTAGCATCATAAATCATTTAGCACATAAAAGCATGTTAGACATTTTCTCTAAATAAGCTAGTGCTTCTGCCTATTCAGGTGTGTTACCTGAGAAACACTACTCACAATCATTGCTTAGTATTCTAAGTTTATGTCTAGAAATAAATCCATATTCCTAGTTCGCTTAAACAAATGTTCTGATACCACCTGTGACATCCTCATTTTCACGGCCAGAAAAGACCGATTTTTTTATGCTTTATAAAAATAATAGTACCTCTTTTTAATAAAAATGTGTGGAATTTGTTCCCAATATAGCATGATAAATACGTTATCAGGGCATTTTCGAAGAAAAGTATTTTTATTCATTTTAAAACATTTGAGATGTCATCGTCAATACCGAAACATAAGCATAAACAAAACTTACATTCATTATCACTAGTTATTTATATCTCCTTAATCTCTTAGTGTAACGTGACTTCATATCAACACCTATGATTTAAATAAACTAAGTGGGTCAGGTTGGGAAACCTGGTGAGTACATAGGGTTTTCAACCCACAATAATGGAATTATTATGTTTAATCATCAAAGGTTAACCCAATTACCAATCCCCATTATCCTCTTTAATCTTAAGGATCTACCCTAAGAATTAGCTATTTCTCGTTCATTCATTCCTAAGGATTATCCTAAGGAATAGGTACGAAGTCCATCGTTGTCAATGACACAACTGTCAAGCACATCTGCTAGTTCTATCACTCGTAGCTGCCATAATTGTGATATTCTATATGAGGCGCAACTGCTAGTATCATCCTTTGAGCACAGCTGCTAGGGTTATCTGGTTTATTGACAATATCGTTTGCGAGAGTCCACTCGCAATACATGTCAATGGGTTTTTTGAGTACACCGATGAACACATCGTTCACAACACCTACTGGTTGCGAGCCTGGTAGTGTTCCACTGGACTGTCTAGAATAGTCTATGGTTGTCATCCATACTCTACTAGATGACGGGGCCAACATTTGGGAACAAGGCTTCTCACATCGTCCACCTCTCACCCTTACCTCATGGTCTATTTTACCTCTCAACTTATCGTCTAACTCATATTTCGTCTACCCATGTTTTACCCAACATATTATGTATATATATAAATACATATACAGTTTAAATCATATAAAACTTGTATAAAATCGTTCATCCAACATAGATAGCAAGTATATAGATAATATTCACACATAGCATGTAGTTTATTTAAAATACTTCATATCTATGTGTAAGATGATTGGGACCATGCACACACTTGAAAAGGTGGTGATTCCGAACTCAGACATCGCTTCACTTCTTAAAAATAATTTCCTTCGACGAAACCTAGTATTATTACCACTAGAGTTTAGTCTATTATTCGTTGAGAGTAATTAATAGTCTAGCTATTATTACTATTATATAAGCATTAAACAATACTTATATAACCCATAATAATAGCCCAAGTACTTATTATAAGTTCCTAATAACGTTAGTATAATTAAATAAAAGTTATTTTAAAAATAGTGTAGGCGTATCTCACTTACAACGGGTTTTATAGAAAGCTGGGCTTTGCTTGGAGCATCATTCCCAAGCTGAAAAGCTCTTCTTCTCGGAGCCGTCGAGCACTCCGGGGCTTCCGCCTCGTGCTAGGGAGGTTCCTTAGGCTTTTTCGGATGGGTTTCGGGCGAGAGAGAGGTTCTAGAGAGAGAGAGTAAAGAGAAGAAAGAATGGAAAAGATGTGAAAAAAATGAGGGTGGGAGAGGTTCTATTTATAGGGTGAAGTATGGTTGAACTTGGTGCCACATGTCACCATCTGGTGGCAAGACTTGGGGACAAAGTAATGGCCAAGATTGTGCCACATCACCTATTTTCTCACAACACACTTCCGACTTCTAAAATCCGTACCATTCACATACGAACTCCGTTTTTGACGTTCTTTATATCCATGCATAGGTAAAAATAAGATCTACAACTTTCATTTTTATTCCGTCGGCTAATTCTCCACTGATCTTAAATTTAACAGTACAAGAAGATTATATTGTTAAATATCCGCGTAAAATTCATAAATTCTACATACGGACTCTGTTTTCGTCTGTCTTTTTACTGTTGAGTTCCTATTAATGAGATCTTCAATTCTTATTTAGGTCGCATAGGCCAAAAACCGCTCAATCTAAATTTGAGTTTCGGGTTGTGCATTGTTAAGCCAAATCTTAAAAAATTCATAACTTCCTCATACGAAGTCAGATTTGGGCATTCTTTTTTTGTATGTTCTTTGTTTAATGTATACTAAAGCTTTTGTTTATATTTATAAGGCTAAAAAGTCCTCCATCATAAATTCACTGTTTACGTCTCCCGATGTTGTGCCGGTTTTGTCGTAAAACTTCGACGGACCATAACATCTTCGTTATAACTCGGATTTCGGTGTTCTTTATATGTACAGAACCCTTCAAAAGTATTCTAAAACTTGTTTAAGATTATTTATTCTAAATAATATTTTGTCAAAAAGTCGTTTGCGACCCCTATTATCTCTAAATTGACTAGCCCGGATCTATGGGTGTTAAATTTAGCTTCCTACTTAGGACTAACAACATCCTTGCGATTCAATGAATGTTTCTCTTTCAGATTAGATGTTGATCTTGATGTTTGACAATTTGAAGGATTACCAAACTTGGGCTTGATGGGCACCAAGGTGGTTTTGGAGGTTACCAAGGAATTTGATTCACATGAATTAGATGAGACATTACTTGATGTTTCAACATTTTCTTCTAATAATGCCCATGCAAACTCAGAAGTAATAGGTTCGGTTATCACAAGAATGATTTCCTCAACTATACAATTGTTAGGAGGATAGTGTTTCGGTATGTGATCTATGTGATTTGAAACTCTACGATGAAATTCAGTGGTCCGATTCAGGTCCAGATTTATTAGAGGCGAAAGAGGCATGGAATTAGGACATTTGACAACAATTGGCTGAAACTCAGGAATTAAGGAGGCAAACTTGTCATTAATCTCCGAAAGGGGTGACAAAGGGAGAGACAGGTGCATTCGAATGTTAACGGTTCGGAACATCTCCCATAAAGGTCAGATTTTGCAACCCCTTCAAGGGACTAGCTATTGGTTTTGAAAACTCGCTTCCGAGACCAGGAGCTTTTGACCCAGGATGACGAAAGTTATGAGTCATTCGTTGATTCGCTTCAAGTATGTCAATGGAATTATGCAAAGCATCTATTTTCGCATTGAGACGTTTGTTATCGGAAATTAAAATGTTCCTTTCAGAATAGGTAATTTCACATTTGTCTTTTAGGATGATACATTCATCTTTTGATATTACAAGCTCATGCTCTAAAGAATCGATTTTTAACTTTTTATCCTCAAAACATAAACTAAGACGATTTAATTCACACTCCTTTTCCTTACTAACTTCTATGGCGGACTCATAGGCTTTACAGATGGTGCTCATATCTGTTTGGATCTGGTTTAGATAAGGTTCACAAAGAGATAGGTCAAAAATATTATTAGCAATCATAGATTTTACCTGCTGAACGATGCAGTGACTAGGTGTATCGTTGGTGGAAATGTAGCAGTAGTGCGGTTCAGCAACATCATCTTCATCTTCTGACCTAGACGACCAATAGCCTTCATCACATTCAACAGTTTGTCTTGCCATCAAGCACATGTTTCTTCCAGTCTCCATGTCGTCATCGTCTCCGGATGACCAATATCCTTCGACATCCATTGATATAGTTGATATGAAAGCTTTTTCACTTTCTGCTATCTCTTGAGCTTTCAGGGCATAGTATGCAGAGTCCTTGATCTTTGATTTTTGCGGAGCTTCAGCCAAGCAATATTTTTCAAAGTTTTTTGCTTCTCCACACTTGTGACACATAATTTTTGGTTTTTCGGATTTTGGATTATGTTGTGGTTCCGGAGTAGAGTTTGGCTTTGTAATGTTCGGTTTGTACGTGCGAGGATTTTCCGGAGCTGGTTGTGGTTCCTGAGCTGAGTATGGTTGAGGATTGATTTGGTGAGGAGCATGAAATCTATTTTGGTACCGTTTGTAAGAAGGATTGAAAGGACGTTTGTATTTCATGGAGAGTATAGAAAACTCCTGTTGGAAACGGAGTTCAGAGTCCGTGTCTTCGAAATCATCAACATGATATTTCTGTAAGGGCAAGATAGGTAAGGAGCACTGAATAGATGAAACAATGGGTTTGAAAGGGTTAGAGTTTGATGTGTTCAGAATGGTTGGTTCAAAGGAACTTAAAAGAGCAAGAGGACCTCCGGAGAGTTCCCTTGTGGTCCGAGCAACATTCGATTCATGTCATTGAAGTTCATCAAAGAGTTGATAAAGCTTTAACTTTTTCAAAGAACCATTACTTTTGAGACAAGATTTCACATTTCCCCATCCTTTACCGAGGTTATTTATGAACTTGAGATTATACTCCAAGGGAGTTCTGACAATCCCATGAGCACTCATGTTTTTTACTACAATTCGATAATGGTTAGAGGCTGACGCCACTGATTCACCAGGAGTGGTAGTGAAGGTGTCAAAATCATTGACAACCGAGGTGAGACGCTTGTCTTTCATGTTTTTCGATCCTTCAATCAGATCTTGGAGAGTATCCCAAATCTCTTTTGATGATTTAGACAACTTCATGTGCTCAATGAATGAGGGAGGGACACCAAACACCATTTCCGAGAACGCAACTTGATCAGCATGTGGCTTCTGAATATCATCTGAAGTTAGAGGAATTGGACGAGTCTTATCTTGACCCATAAGCTGAGAAACAACATCTCTCACAACTGTTCTTACAAGAACACGAGGGCCTTTTTTGACGGATCTCCAAATAGCTTCACGTTTCTCTTTAGCTAGTAAAAAGCTTTTCGTTCTAACTTTCTAGTTATCATATTCTTCCACAACTAGCAGTGGGGCACGTGTAGGGCCACCCACACTATTTGCGATTTGCATGTGAGTGTTAGAAGCTGCCATTGAAGTTAAGGTATCTTCAAGCAGAATTGGTATATAGAAGAACTTTTATCCTTAACATAGAAATGGTTGAAATACCAAGGTAATTTCAAACCAACTATAATATGATCATGTGGATTCAAAAGGACAACCACTCAAGCTCTTATACCAATTGAGAGAACAAAGTGATATGATGCGCAGGGACAAGGTTTGAGAACTCAAACCTTGAGTTAATACTTAAGATCAATGTATACTTGCTAATGAATGTTTCAGTCAAGTCTGGATAGACCAGTCAAGTTTGAGTTAATGTATTCAACAAATATTTAAGCCATAAATGATGAATGAGAATTAAGATCAAAGTAAAGTTAATAAATGAAGGACAACGAGAATGTTGTAAAGAACAAGAGAGTGAAGTAAAGGAAATATTGCTAAAAAGTTTGAACAATCCGTCACATAGATTTGCACTAAAAGCTCCTATAAATAGGAGAGCATGATACAAGGTACAAACAAGGACACATACATATGACTGGATAAAAAAGATATTTATGACATTCTGATTGTCCAAGTTGACAAACTAACTAAGTCCTATGAAATTTCTAATCATGATAAGTGACAAAACTAATTAATACATAGTGAAAAAAAAGGTACTGATTTGGAAACACAAACATTCCGATTCTACATTCATTCTGAAATGCCTTCTACTCATCTGCTCTAGACTTGGATTGACTTCCGGACTCCAACTTGTTCCACACCAACATATCACTTCGGAATCTTGACTGACTTCGGGTCTTCAAAAAGGACTGAGAGTGCTAGAGGTTCACTTTTAGGTTCCAAGATGAAAATTGTCAATTTGATCTGTAGAAACATTAGGAATAGATCCATTTAGCTCCCTCTCAACTAATGGATGTGGATTGTGATGCTCCCCCTCGACATCAACATTATTCTGTCCTCACTCCCCTTTGAACCGATCTTCATTTCTATCATGCTCCCCCGCAACTGTTGAATGCAAGTGCTCCCCCTCCACTTGACTAACCAACAAGACAGGTATACTTTCGACCACATGTGATGTTGAAGTAGAGTGAGAATCATCTTCTTCCCTAGTCACCGTCGAATCATCAGAATGCTTTGATGCTTTAGGAATCCGATTATCTTTCACATGAACTTCAATATCAGTTTCTCTGTCTGGAGCCCTAAATCTAGTTCATAATCAATATCGAAAGAATTAATAATTGCTGACTCATTGTTTGTTTCTAAAATAATTGGCTGTTGTGTGAAGGTATTTTCGACACATTTAACATGATAATCATCAAAGGTAATATTGAACGTTTCCTCAATCTTCCGTGTATGCTTATTTAACACCCGACATGCTTCTGAATTGTACGAATATCCCAAGAAAATCCCTTCGTCAGCTTTGGACTGAAATTTAGAAAAGTTATCTTTGAGATTTATGATGAAGCATATGCAAAAAAAACAGAGAAGAAGTTCAATTAGGTTTTCGATTGTTGATAATTTCGTAAGACCTGATATTAAATCAATGATGAATGGATGATCTAATTTGAGTAAAACATGCTATTGAGACTGCTTCTGCCCACAAATATTGAGGAAAGTTGGCATAGGTCAACATTGTCCTCGCAACTTTGGATAGAGATATGTTTCTCCGTTCGAGGACACCATTTTGTTGCGGTGTGTAAGAAGATAAAAATTATGAGTAATTCCTAGTTCAACCAAAAACGAATCAAGAACTTGATTCTTTAATTCTGAGCCATTATCGCTTTTGATTTTTCTGACTTACATCCGCAGACTAAGTTCAATGTGCTTGATAAAATCTACCATCACTTGAGCAGTTTCAGACTTATGACAAAGAAATAAAACCCAAGTAAACCTTGAAAAATCATCGACAATGATAAATATGTACTTCTTCTTATTGAGAGTCTCAATATTCGAAGGTCCACAAATTTCTATGTGAAGAAGTTCTAGAGGTTTGATGATCTTTGAATTGATGACAATGGAATGACCTTGCCATGTTCACATGCTGCACATAACGAATCGTTTTCAAATTTTAAACAGGTAAGCCATTAACAAGATCATGTATAAACAATTTGTTAAGTTTCTTGAAATTCAGATGGGAGATTCTTCGATGCCACAACAAGCTAAGATCAGAAGAGCCCTTCGAATGTAAGCAAACATAGGGAAATCCGATAATATGCTTCATATCGTGGGTAAACATATCACCTTTCCTCTTAGACTTAAGAAATACATGCTTTGTTTCTTTATTTGAGATGAAACTTCCTTCCTCATCGAAGACTACTTGATTGCCAATTCCCACAACAAGTTCTGAAACACTTATCAAGTTGTGTTGAAGACCTTCGACGTGTGCCACCAGGTTGACTGTAAACTTTCCATTCGTTACTTTCACACAACCTTTGACCTTTCATTTTTGTTTATTTCCAAACTTCACAACTCCAACATTTCCCAGACTTCTAAAATCTCACATATTTTCCTTTCGACCTCTCATGTGACGAGAACAACCACTATTCATACACCAATGTTCATCGTATTTCTTGTCACCTAGTACCTGCGATCAATTAAATAATTAAGGTCACCAAGACTTTAGGAGCGTTGGATATTAAAGTGAAATGCATCGTGAAAGGAAGATCCTAACACCCAACATCGAACCCTCGATTTCATACTATCAATTAAGCCAACTTCTATAGACTTAGGCATCAAAATGAAATCATTTAATGGTTTTGGTTCGACACTGAATTCCCTTTTCCATCAACCGTTCGTTGTGAGGCAACCTTCTTCTTAGGTACTTCTTTCCACTGTTTACTGATGGATTAAATTCCATTGATAATGAACTACCATTTTATGACTCGTTCAAGTAGCTTTCGTAAGTATCCTTGATTTGCTTTTCAGGAAATTTCCGCGATTCGTATGTAAAGTATCCTTGATTTACATAGAGGACCCGAGATGATTCTTGAGTAAAGTATGGATAGGTGTGGAAGGTAGTATTGGGCCCATACAACTAGAAACATATGATGCATACTCGACTTGAGGAAAATTTAGGGGATTCTAAGGAACTGGTTAAGGAAGGTGGCACGTTTGGTACCATGATTCATTGTGGTGTATTTCCACCTTTATCAGTTTCTCGCGAATGATCGTCCAGGTTAACGATGGGTCAGACGATTACTCGTGCCTCAATGGCCATGTCTGTTGGGATTCAGTAGTGCAGAAACATGGAAGGTAGTAAATTCCAAGGTCTGGAGGGCCTTACTCAAAGTAGTGACAATTGAGTCGCAAGACTTAAGAAGGAAGAAATTTTGAGGAATCATTGGAGGATTTCAACTGGATTTTTAATGACGGGTAGATGGATTTGGATGTAGTCCTGATACGTGTTGATAAGATTATGGTTTTCTTTTTCAACGTGCATACTTGTGTAGGAATGCACAAAAGGGTTTTCTGGTGAGGTTGCTTTGAGATGAGATCAGGGGTCTGCTTTCTTGAAATTAGTTAGGTCAGGTGCTAATTGAATGTTTTAGGAACCAATAGAAGTAAATCAGTAAGAGCAACTTCTATTATCTCTTATGTATCTTGACTATGAGAATGATGCTTCTTATAATTATAAGCAATGCTCGCGACAAATTGTGTGCAGTGAATCAGGCGAGGTGTATGGTAGTTCATTTGTTTCTATATAGAGTATTGGTGTCATTAGTGGACAAAATTATTGGTTTTGCATCTACATGGGATTTTGATTGTAACACCCTAGTTTTCATGTATTTCCAAATTCATCCCCTAGGTTGTAATTAGATCATTTTAGTCCTTGGGAAAGAAGGGAGTTAGCCCTTTTTGGATGATGGTGTTAAAGTCTAAGTAGTCTGAGTGTTCGATGGCGTTCGGAGCCCAAGGGTATAACTGTAATTTGATAAATTGACCTTCTTATGCATTTTGGGTATTGTTCGGTGTCACACCCCGGCCGTCGGCGGCAACACCGGGTGGTGTAACGTCATTCTTCGTATCACAGTTATATAACATACATTGAACAGTACTAAAGAAAATACATACCTTTATTGATAATTGAAAGTTACATAACTATTTTTCTAGAACCTATTACATAATATCCGACTATAGCATAGTTCTTAATGAACAGAAAGGTAATAGTAAAACTTCTCCTGTTCGAATACATACCAGCTTTTCAAGTTCCTAAAAACACATGCATTCTAAAATACGTCAACATAAAGTTGGTGAGTCCACAGGTTTTGACTCCATATAAAAATAATGCATTTTCCAAGTTCAAAAGTATAGTTTTGAAAGCATCATTTTGACTCTCCAACATTTAGTATATATATATTAGGTATAATAGTTTACTTATCAATTAAGTGTTATACCTAGACATTTCTTCAGCGTAAGGTGTGACAACCCGAAATTTTTTTATTTTTATAAGCTCAGTCAGTCAACTCAACTGAGTGTCAAAATCATTAGTACAGAGTTCTAGCCTTGTTACGGGTCATTCTAAGGAGTTTTGAGCCTAATACACTTAAGGAATATGTGTTAGAAAGTATCCGCTAGAACCGCAGTGTAGCAAAGCGAACCCTAACACCATCTAAGTGAGTTCACGGCCACAAGACCATGGGGGGCATAAACTCAAGAGCATATATAAGGCAAATGGTCATTTTTAGTCATTTCTCTCATTTCCTGGCCAATCCTCCTTGGTTCTCTCTCAACTATCATAACAACATCCATCCTTAGATTTTCAAAAGAGTGAGTATTCTATCCCTTGATTAGTTAATACACCTTATTAACTAGCTTCTTACATTGATTTCATCCATGAAAATCATGTTTAATTAGATACTCAAAAAACACCAAGAACACACACTAGTGTTCTTGGCCAAATTGACTAGTTCAAGATCCTATATCGTAAGCACTCTTCTTCCAACTTGTTGTACACTAGATTACACATGTTTAGACATTAGAAACATCAAGAAACAAAGGTTAGGAGAGAGTTCACGACCAAGGATGTTCTTGGGCCATGAACTCCCTTTTATGGTGCAAAGATGCCCCAATATCCTTCCTTAAGCCTAGAGACTAGCCTAGAACTTTACCTTGATGTGTTTAGGACTCAAAGTAATCAAAATACAATCACCCATAGGTGATTACAGCCGCAAACACATGCCAAAGTGGTTCATGGGCTGAAAACTCAATTTAGAGGTGTTTTGATGCCACAAACACATGCTAGGGCTTAGACTTGAAGTTAGGATGCTTCATTATGACTTTTAGCACCCTAAACAACCCTCATAAACATAAATGGCCATGATTTTACGGTTTTAAACTCATTAGGGCCGTGAACACCTCAAAAGCTCCAAAGAAAGTGGTCTTCCTCATCCTAGGGTAGAGCTAAGGTCCCTACATCATCCCTAGCCTTCAAACTTGCACTTACACATGAGTAGCCATGAGTTTACGGTCGTAAACTCCCTTGGGCTGTAAACCCATGGTAGTAAACTCATGTGAGTGCCATTCTACCTTCCTTTGTTGAATCACATGTGATTCCAACACTTGGTCGAGGTCTTTCCTAGTCTCGGAAGGTGTTTCCTTTCATATAGTTGTTTATAAACACTAAATTCATGTCAATATGTGTCCTTATATATCATTTAGGACTTATTGTGTATCGGGACTTCATTCGTGGAACTTCTCATCCTTACACACATACCCGTTTGAATCACCCACATTAGGTGAGTTCATACCCCGTAATGAATCTGTTAACTATTTTAACTGTTTTAAGGGGGAATACAGGTTGAACACAATGATAATTGTGTAAATGTTTGTTGTTAAACATCTTTCAAAATGTTACTTGTGTTATTTATAAGTTTTCAAAACATTTCAAAACTCGTTTAAGGTTATGTTACTTTATAGTTATACAAAACTCCGTTTTTAAAGTACATGCATAACTTAGTAGAGAAATGAGTCTTTTTCAGTAACAGTCCAAGTAGACCATTAGTAAACTATTATAGGTATAGTTTAGGAGAATGCTATTCATTACTTCTAGTACAATGAAGCACACAAGGAATCAATACCAGAACAGAACAAACAGTGAAGAGAATCAAACAATACCAGAATACAACATAACAAACAAGTTAGGTTGCTATAGCATGAGAACACACAGACATGATCTAATTATACCAATGAATCACTAACGCATTAGTGATAGTTATATTGGGTATACATGATCATATAACTTTAATGTGAATTACACGACTTGCAAGGAATTGTTGTGGTCATGTTTGGTTCCCTTAATCTCTTTACATTGAGAGCGTTTGGTAGCGGTTCTAGCTTTCACATTATGACTGTAATAAAACAAATATGTTTTTAGGTTATTAGTACATATGCATGTCATTATAAACGACATCTGTGTACTTACTTTTCCCATTACTTTCATAAAGTGTCGGTACCACTTGAAAGTTGATCTATTTTCTAGTCAAGATAGTTATAAACTAAGGAGAATATACTTTTACATTTGACAATGGAACAATCGGGTTTAACCTAGAAAAGAAGATGCCTTGGTAGAAGGCTACGATTAAAGGTTAGATCATAATGCTAGGTTTATGATTCATTAATGTATACATTATAGGATACATATATACTAATAGATTCCGACAGCTAATAGGATGTGTGCTCTTCGCTTCACTTCCTATTCCCGTTAGATGTGGGCTTGGAATGAGGTCACCCAATCTATTATCTACCTGAATCTCTCTCTCTCTCTCTCTCTCTATATATATATATATATATATATATATATATATATATATATATATATATATTGTAACGCCCGTGTTTCTAGGCTTGCCATTTTTAGCAATTTAATAGTCTAGGTTAACCTTTGTAACCCCAATTTGAAATAATAAAAATGTATTATTTGTGAATTTGTGTATTATGTGAGTTATGTGTTTATTTGCTTAATTATGTGATGTAATTAAATTAAGAATAAAATAAGCGTCAAAATTAAGGTGTGAGATAAGCCCGATATCTTTGCATAAAGCTGTAGTGGTTGAAACAAGGATTCCGGAGATATAAGGAATGCCAAAATCCGAGTTACAACGAAGAAGTTATGACCTGTCAAAGTTTCGCGACAGAACCGGCACGACGTCGAGTGACGTAAAATATGAATTTAAGTTAGAGCGATATTTAGCCTTAGCGGTCTAAACGAAAGTCATAGATTTCGTTAAACCGAGAGTGTGCATAAAAAGAACGCCCAAATCTGACTTCGTATGAGGAAGTTATGATTTTCTGAAGTTTCGACGTGGCAGTATGCAGCCCGAATACTCGATTTGAGATCGAGCAATTTCTAGCCGAAACAATCTAAATGAGAATCGAAGATCTCGTTGTTAGTAGCGAAACGATGAAAGGATAAGCGAGAACGGACGTCGGACGAAGAAGTTACGATTTTATAACAAAGTTTTCCTGTCCGAGCCTTCTAAAAATAATTAATAAAAATAAAACTCAAAATTAGCCGACGGAGTCTAAACGAAAGTTGTAGAGCGTAGTCTCACCTTCGCGTGGATATAAAGAACGTCGAAAACGGAGTTCGTATGAAGGAGATACGAATTTTTGAAGTTTAATAAATATTTAATATTTATTTTTATTTTAACTCCGATATTATCCGAAGAAGGATGAGGCGGTCTATCCGAAGTACGCAGCGCGTACTGCTGTACGCCCCGCGTACAGCGAGGTGCACTCGAGTAGTCCGAAGTCGTAAGCAATGACGTAGAGGGCCCGACGACGTAAGCGCTGACGACCACCGAGGCGTACGCCCCGCGTACGTGCGAGGGTTCAGCACCTATAAAAGGAGGTCCGAAGCAGCCGAGTTTTCTTTTACAAATTCTTCATCTTCTCTCATCTTTTGCCTCGATTTACGTGCCATTTATACCCCGAAGCCCCGGTATTATTCCCGAGCCCCGAAGCGAGATCCGAAGCCCCGAGAATCCCGAAGAGCGTTATTCCCGAGCCGAAGCCCTGCCCGCGAGGAGCCGGTTTTTTGTGAAGATCTTCCAGATCTACGGAGAGACGCTACTTCTATAAGCCGTAGTACTGTATAACCATCTTTTGATCAAGTGAGTATATAGTCCCTTTTCAATACACGATATTATACAAGTAATTTTTAAACGTATTTAAGAATACGGGATGTGAGTGTGTAGTTATCTTCTCTCCAACGCAATATTATGAAGTATTTAATATAAAATACGTGCTACGTATATATATATTTTGTGGTTATATGTGTGAATGTATATTCTCTATGAAATACGTGTTATGTGTGTATGCCTCATCTGTTATGTGGAATATGTATTGATTAAAGCATGCTATACAGGTTTTTAAACAGTGTATAAAAATGTATATTTTTATCTACTAATATGTTGGGTAGAACATGGGTAGATAATTGGTGTGTAATAAACAGATGAGAGGCCTCGCTGTTATTGGTGTTATTCTAGTCATTCAGCAGAGTATGGATGACGACCACAGACTATTCTAGACTGTCCTGTGAAACACTAGCAGGCTCATTACCTGTAGGTGTTGTGAACGACGTGTTCACCGGTGTACTCTATCCCCCACATGGTTGCCTTTAGGACACTTATTTTTGAGGAAGCCCCTCTGCAGTAATGTCTGTCCCGATGCAAATCCTGAAATAAGTTCCTTATAATAGACGTTATTTTTAGGAACGTAAGGTGAGGATAACGGGAATGGGTAATCGGGTTTATTGTTGATTGTTGTAATTAAATATAATTATTGTGGGTTTGAAAACCCTATATGCTCACCAGGCTCCCAAGCCTGACCCACTCAGTTTAATTGTATTACGGGAAGTGGCACAAGAGCTTAAGATGGGCGAATCATCAAGTCAATTTTGTTTACAAGTCTGCATATGTATATATTTGTTGAATGACTTGTAATGAAATCGTTTATGCTTTGTGATCTGTATCGGAACATGACCTCCCGACTTTTGATTTATGAAATGAAATCATATTTCTATATGAAACGTTTTGATAAATATTTATTTTATCATGTTTTGTTTTTGGGAACAAATTCCGCATCTCTTTTAAAATCAAACGGATTTACTCTGAAAATGTTTAAAAAGCATAAATGAAATCGGTCTTTTCTGGCCTAGATTTTGGGGATGTCACATATATATATATATATATATATATATATATATATATATATATGCTTAGTATACATTAAGTCATCATAAGGGTACCACGTATGAATCAGGTCATAGGACATAGAGTCAACGCACAGTTTTTCTAGTACAAAAATTACTTTTCAAAGTCAGTACTTTTGGTATACAAAACTAGAGATTTCCCAGATAAGGGATTAATCCATTTTATTAAGCCAGTACAGTTTTAGAGACTTTAGGTAAGTAGCTCTATAATACCTTAGTTTATATACCATTTTTATATATAAAGCTAATGTCCAATAGATAGTTAAATGTGTGTTTTCCGCCTTACTTCTTGTTCCGGTTGGATTGTGGGCTTAGAGCAGATTCACCCAGTTAACTTTCTATCCGATATCAGATTATATATAGCAGTATAAACCAAGCCATTATAAAAGTAGTCACCGTAGTCATTATTTTAATTTTAGAAATATAGGTTTTCTTAAAAGAACTTTTCGTTAGATATAAAGGAACCATTACAAATAATTCCATGAGTAACAAGTGATTACAATAGGGTTATATATGACAACAATCTAATAACCAATGGAATGTGTGCTATCCGCCTTACTTGTTGTTCCCCGTTGGGTTGTGAGCATAGGGCAGGTGCGCATAATCGATTGTTTGTTTACTCTGAGTATATATAACTTGTACCCACTTAGTATGCATAGAAAGGCTTGTAGTGTCATTTTACTTAACTTTCATTCAGGTAGGAAATTTAGGATTTTATAGAGGAACAGGCGAACATTTCAAAACAGAACTTACAGCTTACATCACTTTCACATATACATTTTCAACCACATTTTACACCTTACTTACATCACTAAAATCTTATGAACTCACTAGCTTAATTGTTGATCAACTCTTTCAAATAACTTGTATTCTCAGGAGACTATTAGACAGGTGCTCGTGCTGGGACTTCAGAAGATGGAGCATTACAGCTTCAGGTCTTGTTTTCTTATTTGTTTATGACTTCTATGTTTTGTGAACACACACATTGTAAACACTTTCTTTCTAAATGAAATGGTTGTTCATTACTTGCTTACCATATACATATCTCGTGATACCAAACATGACGTCCTCCACCCCCGAACGTTTCCACCGTTCCGGTTTTGGGGTGTGACAGATTGGTATTAGAGCATTGTTTATAGTGAACTAAGTATATCAACCGGTAAAACATATATGTCTATAAATGCAATAGGGCTTAAGTGCTCTGGATAATGATATATTTTAGAGTATAACAACTAGTTATAAAAATATACCTACTTGCTGATACATGTGCATAATAGAACTAGGGTCACGAGGAGAACAGAACTAAAAGTATTTAAAGTTTGGGCACTGCCGTCAACCCAAAAAGTTATGTAATCATAGCTAGGATCAATATAGCCTGATCAACTATATTCATTTGAGATGGGACCAACATGTGTTTGGGAATGATGTGGTGTTGCGACAAGGTTAAAACTTACCGGAACACCAGTCAAGAGAACGCCAGGACAAGTACAGTTAGAGTTAGGGTACTATGGGAGTATTCTATGATATGATAGTGCGATAACAAGTTTAGAACATACCAAGTACATTACGTTAGAATACTATAGGAGTATTTTGTTCCAGATAAATAACTTATGTGATAACTTAAAAGACCATTGCGGATAGGTCTATAATTTTATAGGGTACATTCATAAAGTTTTATTTATAATCAAGATCTTGTAGACACAGAATCTGTGACCGATGCTTCGCTATCCATTCCTCTTAAGGAAGTAGTGTTGAGGTGGGATCAATTATTCGAAGGTCTATTCGATCTTCAATCATATACAATACAAACTGGTGTACCTTGTATAATTAGAGGATTCCGTAAGGATCACCCCATAAAGTAACCTTAAAGCTCATAGGTTCTTTAGTCACTTTCATTCTCGCACGACAAGCCCAAATAAACGTAACCACTTCCTCAGAGTAGACAGCAGAAGAGTTCAAGAGGAACAAGGACAAATTCATGAGAAGATTTCAAGGAAAGATCAGCCGAAGTAACCAAAACGTCTTATGCATCACACTAATAAATATTAATTAGGTTAATTTATCGAGCGAGTGGAGACACTGCTCACATTACATGTGTTAGAATTATTTTCTTACATGCAGCTGGTAACAGTTATTTAGGAAACAAATATTCATTCGAGGATAATTCTTTCAAATTCATAGAGTTTATTTGGTATAGACTCATTTATGAATTGTTCCTAGAACCCTGTGGAAGTCAGGACCCCATATATCCAGAACTTGGATAACCTTGTCTTTTCAGCTTTCGGCTTGTGTCCGTTGCTATAGACTTATTCCGTCTCATCTTTGTTTTCTTTTAGCAAAGATGCCTCGTCGCAGATCACCCAGACATGCTACCCCGACAACTCCCATACCATACCTTCTCCACAAATCGATGCAGCAACTCTGAACGCTGCAGTGGCTACGGCTGTGGCAGCAGCCATGGCTCAATATCACCCCATCAGTACAGGTGGAGGTGAAACACCCACTGATTCTACTCAAGGTGAATTCCCTGTGCACCGGGGAGAGTTCTCCTACAAGGACTTCACTAGATTCTAACCATTGTCCTTTAAAGGGACTGAAGGAGTCATTGCCCTCATGCAACGGTTCGAGAATACTGAGTTGGTTTTCGAAATCTGTTTATGCCCATAAGGAAGCAAAGTGAAGTTTGCTGCCTGCACCTTCGATGGCAAGGCCCTAACATGGTGGAACAGCCATGTTAAGTCACTAACCCTATCAGTGGCAAACCCAATAGGTTGGGAAAACCTAAAAGAGTTAATGCGGGAAGAATATTGCATGTTAGGCGAGATTCAAAAACTGGAACAAGAGCTGTGGGATCTCACTATGGTCGGCTCAGACATAGTGACCTACATGGACCGGTTCAGCGAACTAGCAGCTCTGTGCCCCGAGATGATTACCTCGGAGATCAAGAAGATAGAAAGATAAATTTGGTGTCTGACTGCTCCGACCCAAGGAAACGTACTGTCTTCTAACCCAGCCACGTTCGATAGTGCTAAACGCTTGGCTCAGCTACTCATCGATCATGGAGTCCGCTACAGCGTAAAAGTCCCTATTCCCGAGTCATCGAGGGAAGAGGACTATAATCAGAATTCGGGGAACAAGAGGAAGAAGAAACAAACAACACAAGACACCCCGGAAGAGCAACAAGCAAGTACTATATACGCCGCAACGATGCCTACTGCTTCAGCACCTTCCAGTCGTTATGCTGGAAACCTTCCAAAGTGTGGAAAGTGCAACTTTCACCACACCGAAGTATGTCGAGAAATGTAGTGTCTGACCTGCCACAGAAAGGGACACACAGTCCGTTACTGCAGGGCACCAGCTCAACTGATCTCCCAAGTCCACGGAGCTGAAGAAATCCAAGCCTGGTATGGCTGTGGTGAGACTGGATACAATCAGAGGGATTTCCTGATAACCAGGAGCTCAGGCGAGATTCAAAAACTGGACAAGAGCTGTGGGATCTCACTATGGTCGGCTCAGACATAGTCACCTACACAGACCGGTTCAGCGAACTAGCAGCTCTATGCCCCGAGATGATTACCTCGGAGAGCAAGAAGATAAAAAGATACATTTGGGGTCTGACTGCTCTGACCCAAGGAAATGTACTGTCTTCTAACCCAGCCACGTTCGATAGTGCTAAACGCTTGGCTCAGCGACTCATCGATCATGAAATCCGCCACAGCGTAAAAGTCCCTATTCCTAAGTCATCGAGGGAAGAGGACTATAATCAGAAGTCGGCGAACAAGAGGAAGAAGAAACAAACAACATAAGACACCCCGAAAGAGCAACAAGCGAGTACTATGTACGCTGCAACGATGCCTACTGCTTCAGCACCTGCCAGTCGTTATGCTGGAAACCTTCCAAAGTGTGGAAAGTGCAACTTTCACCACACCGGAGTATGCCGAGAAATGTAGTGTCTGAACTGCCACAGAAAGGGACAAACAGTCCGTTACTGCAGGGAACCAACTCAATTGAACTCCCAAGTCCACGAAGTTGAAGAAAACCAAGCCTGCTATGGCTGTGGTGAGACTGGACACAATCAGAGGGATTGCCTGATAACCAGGAGCTCAGGCGAGATTCAAAAACTAGAACAAGAGCTGTAGGATCTCACTATGGTCGGCTCAGACATAGTCACCTTCACGGACCGGTTCAGGGAACTAGCAGCTCTGTGCCTCGAGATGATTACCTCGGAGAGCAAGAAGATAGAAAGATAAATTTGGGATCTGACTGCTCCGACCCAAGGAAATGTACTGTCTTCTAACCCAGCCACGTTCGATAGTGCTAAACGCTTGGCTCAGCGACTCATCGATCATGGAGTCTGCCACAGCGTAAAAGTCCCTATTCCCGAGTCATCGAGGGAAGAGGACTATAATCAGAAGTTGGGGAACAAGAGGAAGAAGAAACAAACAACACAAGACACCCCGCAAGAGCAACAAGCGAGTACTATGTATGCCGCAACGATGCCTACTGCTTCAGCACCTGCCGGTCGTTATGCTGGAAACCTTCCATAGTGTGGAAAGTGGAACTTTCACCACACCAGAGTATGCCGAGAAATGTAGTGTCTGAACTGCCACAGAAAGGGACACACAGTCCGTTAATGCAGGGCACCGGCTCAAC
This sequence comes from Lactuca serriola, assembly GCF_051521515.1. Taxonomy (NCBI): domain Eukaryota; kingdom Viridiplantae; phylum Streptophyta; class Magnoliopsida; order Asterales; family Asteraceae; genus Lactuca; species Lactuca serriola. The sequence continues at coordinate 157,112,758 of NC_136415.1, forward strand.
TGATCTCCCAAGTCCACGGAGCTGAATAAAACCAAGCATGCTATGGCTGTGGTGAGACTGGACACAATCATAGGGATTGTCTGATAACCAGGAGCTCAGGCGAGATTCAAAAACTGGAACAAGAGTTGTGGGATCTCACTATGGTCGGCTCAGACATAGTCACCTACACGGACCGGTTCAGAGCACTAGCAGCTTTGTGCCTCGAGATGATTACCTCGGAGAGCAAGAAGATAGAAAGAAACATTTGGGGTCTGACTACTCCGACCCAAGCAAACGTACTGTCTTCTAACCCAACCACGTTCGATAGTGCTAAACGCTTGGCTCAGCGACTCATCGATCATAGAGTCCGCCACAGCGTAAAAGTCCCTATTACCGAGTCATCTAGGGAAGAGGACTATAATCAGAAGTCGGGGAACAAGAGGAAGAAGAAACAAACAACACAAGACACGCTGCAAGAGCAACAAGCGAGTACTATGTACGCCGCAACGATGCCTACTGCTTCAACACCTTCCAGTCGTTATGCTGGAAACCTTCCAAAGTGTGGAAAGTGCAACTTTCACCACACCGGAGTATGCCGAGAAATGTAGTGTTTGAACTGCCACAGAAAGGGACACACAGTCCGTTACTGCAGGGCACCGGCTCAAGTGATCTCCCAAGTCCACTTAGCTGAAGAAAACCAAGCCTTCTATGGCTGTGGTGAGACTCGACACAATTAGAGGGATTCCTGATAATCAGGAGCTCAGGCACGGATGGACATATTATGATGATCACCGTAGGAGAATCTTCCCCGGAGTCGTCGACGAGTAGTGGTATGTTTTCAATATGGTAATTACTTTTAAAATTAATTTATATTCATATAAGATTAAAATTTAGGGATGACACTTAAAAGTAACTATAACAACTCACATGTTAAAATAGATTGAAATATTCAAGAGAACTAAAAGATCCTATAGAGAGGCCATTATGGCTCACCATATACATCAGGATTGTGCGCAACTAAGATGTTGCAGACTTAGAGTAAGTGACTCCGCTTAGGTTCCCTTTCCTTAATTGGTTAAAGATTTGAGGCAGAGATGCTCAGTCGACTGCCTGGCTCATCTTAAGTATTCACAACTTGTATATGATGGGCGATGGTAGTGGTACCATGGGGGATCATGGTATAAAAGTATCCCTTCAGTTAGTAAATGTCACACCCCAAAACCAAGAACGGCGGAAACGTTCCGGGGTGGAGGACGTCATGTACAGTATCACAACAGTGTGAAGTAGTAAACAAGCAACAACATCATCCATTGCATTAAAAGTAAAGTGTTAATACCTGTGTGTTCTTTCATTGTAATAAGACACCAAAATATACAATCAAAATAAAAGACGAGTCTTGTCTGTGCTCCGTCTTCTCAAAACCTGGCCATCATACCTGTCAACTGGTGACCTGAGATTACAAGTTATTTTGAAAGTGAGTATCAACCTAAAGCTGGTGAATTCATAAGTATTTAAGTGTCATTGTCTTGTTTTGGAAAGCTGTTATGTATGCTATGTAAATCTTTGAATGAAACAGTTGATATAAGTATGAAAACCCTAGAAAATCCCATATTTCCTACTAGTATGAAATGTAGTCTTCTGCCAAGACCCGAAAGTTTTACTATAAAAATGATAGTTTTTCTTTACTTTTGACTATTACAAACAGTACTTAGTCAAACTCATCGTTTATGTGAATGTATCACAAAATAAAGTAATAGGAAAAATGTAATCATGTAAGTGTTATCCTTTTGTATTAGGATTAACACGACATCGCGTCAAGCGAAATGTATAACCTTTGAACATCCGTAGATTGTTCAATTTTCCTCTGTAGTTGCAGCAGGTTTAAGGAATGGTTAATCCCGTAAAGGTACTCCTAATATAAGTATTAACCGTAGGCATCCGTAGATGGTCATTTACCTCTATAGCGAACAACAGGTTAAAGGAATGGTTAGTCCCGTAAAGGTACCCCTAGTATAAGTAACAACTGTAGGCATCCGTAGATGTTCATCTACCACTGTTGCTAACAGGTGGGTTCTGGAATGGTTAGTCCCGTCTAGATATCCCGTTGAACTGGGATAGGCAGGACAATTTACACATAATGTACTAGTAGATCATCCTAGTGAATCTAGGTACAAGTATCCATGTAAGTGCATACAAATAAATGTATATATGTAAAGGTATTCAATTAAGGTATTCATGTAAGCATATCAATGTAGACGTATTCATGTAACATGTAATGTATAGTATAGACTCATGAATGAACTGACTCTGGTGTAATTCCTTGTAATAGGAATAATGTTTTGTATCTTCTAACTATCCCTATAATAGTTAACTCGAAGGTAATTAGTTGTCCAAGTAGGTTTATACACCCTTGCTACACAAGAGTGTGGGAAACTGAATGAAGGCTGGAAACTATAACATCAATACATATATAAGAACATAAGTGTATATATATAGTTTTGTTCAAGAAGATCAAATGGTTTTGCGAGACATCTATGAGTTTTGAACAATAATTAACAATGACTTGATGTCATTTTAATAAACATTTCAAACGTAATACTATTGTTACCAAGATATTTTTAAGACAGAAAACCATTTCATGCATCACATTTTGAAATACGTGAAATCTACTGGATGAAAACACAGTTATAAAAACATATGAGTGATTTAATAACATGTTGTTTTCTACTTATATCCCCCCCCATTAAAGCATTTAAAATCATTTAAAACATTGATTAAGGGGTATGAACTCAGCTGAAGATGGTGGTTTGGATGAACTGAACGGTGTAGGATTGTTAGGTGCCAAGTGAGGACTTGTACACACACTATGATCCTAATGAACATATAATCACACATATATGCACCCAATTAGTCTTAAACTACTAATTGAAAATGTTAAGACATCCTAGAACATTATAAACCCTTTATATAAGTGTTACAAGCCCAAAGGATTGCATCTAAGTTGTTGTGGGACAAGGCTAATGGGTTTAGGGTTCCAAAGGACCCTATACATGAGTTTACTCTCCAATAAACCTCACAAAAGGAGTTTACGGTCGTAAACTCTTGATTTTACGGCCGTAAGCTCCTAAGATTCATGTCATTTTGTGTTTTGAAGTTCTAAATGATCCCCAGAAGTATTCCTACTTGGTGCTTTAATCCTTGGAAGAGTTTAGGGCTTAAATACACTCCTTTGAAGAGTTCACGGCCCTGGGACCATTTCCCTTAGAGATTACGACCGTAATCTCTCATGGGGATGGGTTTTTGATATTTTAAGGTGCTTAACTTAACTAGGAGTAAATCTATGTAATTGTCCAAGGCTTTAGGAGTGATTAAGGCACTCTTTGGCCCTTGAGTTTGGAGTTCACGGTCCAAGAACTTCTTGGGCCGTGAACACCTTACTCTTGGTGTTCATGGATGATTTCTAGTCTTATATACACTAACATACAAGCCTAAGGTAGTTATATAACAAGGGCAAAGGACTAGGCATCATTTTACCCTTATAAAAGAGTTTACTCCCCAAGGTGTTCTTGGGCGGTAAACTCTTGAATCTTGTTGTTTTGTTATGAAATCTATGTTATTAAGCACATTATAAGCCATATAATACAAATAGAGAGAGGTACTCACAATTTGGGATGAAAACCCGAAGATCCGTGAGAGAGAAAATGGCTTTTCTCTAGTTGGAAATTTAACTAATGAATGAATATGGCTCAGATTTCTATATATAGTCATGGGATTTTTGGCAAAAAATATTTTTATTCACGAAATGAACTCTAATATAATAGAGTTTTGGAATAACAGAGTTGCACAAAACCCTAGTGCATCCACTCTCCTAATATCTCCTTAAGTGTAAATCATGAAATACTCAAACTTATACGGAAAAGTCTGAAAAATTACTGCGACTGTTCTGACTTCTATTGAAGTGATATTGTTCGTACATAATAGAATTTCGGGTTGTCACATCATCCCCCCGTTAGAAGGAATTTCGTCCGGAAATTAGAATTTAAACAAATAAGATGTTACAAATAACTAAGCGAAAAGATGAGGATATTTTAGTTTCATCTAATCCTCTCGTTCCCAAGTGAATTCAGGTCCACGTTTGGCGTTCCAGCGAACCTTCACTATCGGGATACGGCTCTACTTTGTTTGCATGACCTCTCGGTCGATGATCTCTACTGGTTCCTCCACGAAGTTGAGGCTCTCGTTGATATCGATCTCGTCGAGTGGAATAACAAGAGTCTCTTCGGACATACACTTTTTCAAGTTTGAGACGTGGAAGGTCGGATGTACGTTACTGAGTTCGCGCGGTAGATTGAGTTTGTAAGCTACGGGGCCGATTCGGGAAAGGATCTCAAAGGGCCCTACGTATCTTCGATTGAGTTTCCCATGCTTTCCAAAGCGTATCAAGCCCTTCCAGGGTGAGACCTTCAGTAGAACTCGGTCGCCCACCTGGAATTCCAACGGTTTCCTTCGCTTGTCAGCATAGCTTTTCTGTCGGTCTCTAGAGGCTTTCAATTGTTCACGAATTTGAACGATCTTCTCTGTCATTTCCCGAATGATCTCCGGACCCGTGAGAGTGCTTTCGGGAACTCGTCCCTTAGCTAACTGGGTATCACCCACCTCAGCCCAGCACAGAGGGGATCTGCACTTTCGGCCATAGAGGGCCTCGAATGGAGCTGCCTTCATGCTCGTGTGATAACTGTTGTTGTAGGAAAATTCGACAAGGGGTAAATGGGTATCCCAAGCTTTCCCAAAGTCAATCACACAGGCTCGCAACATATCTTCTAATGTTTGGATAGTTCTCTCACTTTTCCAGTCGGTCTGTGCATGGTAGGCTATACTCATGTCCAGCCTAATTCCTAGGGAACTTTGTAACGACTGCCAGAACCTCGAAGTGAATTTACTATCTCTATCTGAGATAATAGATAAGGGAACACTGTGCAGTCTTACAATCTCCCTAATGTAAGTTCTTGTAAGTTTCGCCATCTTGTCTGTTTCTTTGATTGGCAAGAAGTGTGCAGACTTGGTCAGTTTATCGACGATGACCCATATGGAATCAAGTCCACCCGTCATCTTGGGCAACTTCGTTATGAAGTCCATAGTGATCCGCTCCCACTTCCATTCTGGTATCTCCGGTTGTTGTAGAAGACCAGAGGGTTTCTGGTATTCGACCTTTACCTTCGAGCAAGTAAGGCACTTACTTACGAAGGCAGCAATATCTGCTTTCATGTTAGGCCACCAGCATAACTTTTTAAGATCCAGATACATCTTATCTAAACCTGGGTGCACGGAATAACGAGTGTTGTGAGCTTCGGTCATCACCAAGTCTCTGAAACCACCGTGTTTCGGTGTCCAGATCTGATCCATGAGGTATAAGGCTTCGCCACCCTTGACTTCCAAGTTCTTATTCATCCCTCTAAGGGATTCACCTGCCATGTTTTCAGGTTTCAAAGCCTCGAGTTGAGCCTCCTTAATTTGTGTGGACAAGTGTGAATGGATAGTTAGAGTCAAAGATTTAACTCTACGACCAGCATATTCTTTCTGACTTAGGGCCTCGACTACTACTTTGGCATTACCCGGATGCTAACGAATTTCGCACTCGTAATCACTTAGTAGCTCGATCCACCTTCGTTGTCTCATGTTGAGCTCCTTCTGGTGGAAAATGTGTTGTAGACTCTTTTGGTCTGTAAAGATCGTGCTTTTTATACCATACAGGTAGTGTCTCCAGATCTTCAGAGCAAACACAACTGCTCCTAGCTCAAGATCGTGGGTGTTGTAGTTAACCTCATGTTTCTTCAGTTGTCTTGAGGCATAGGCTATGACTTTACCTCGCTGCATCAGAACACATCCGAGTCCTTGATTTGATGCATCGCAATAGACAACGAAGTCTTCTATCCATTCGGGGAGGCATAGTATTGGTGCGGTTGTCACACCCCGAAAACCGAAGGCGGAAACATTTTCGGGGTTGACTCCAAGTTGAGTATCAAATCCAATGCAGATAGTAAAACAATAAACACAAAACATTACTGTTGAGAATTGTTATCGAGAATTAAGATGTAAAACAATAGATTTGAATGATGAAAGATAAAGAACACACGAAGTAAATATTAATCAGATCTCATTTTATTAAGACTGATTACAGAATAGGCTGAAGAGAGTTTTTGTGTTTCGATCTCTCTCTCTCTACTTCAAGCCTACGTCCCTATTTATAGGGAACTTACAAAAAGTATACTAAGTCTAATACATTGAAACTTCGCATGCTGTACTTCGCATTTAACATTGACTTAGTAAAATACATACAAAATGCGAATCATTACAAGACACTATTCGACTTTTACAACTTAACACCTACATTCTCCCCCTTTGTAAACAGTCGATACAATTCAACCTAAAAGCATTTGAATTGCAGAGTGAATCGTTCTTCGCACTTCTCCATACCAGGAGATCACCTTCTTCAAGTCCTTCTTGTCACCTTCGGTGTTTTTCTTGCAATTATTCATACGTACAATGAAGTGCGTATATTGCGAAGAATTGTATCTTTCGATTTCTGAAGCTTTGAACAAGAACTTCTTGGGTTTACCCTTAGTGTCTCTTCCCGAAAACACCATGCCAAATGGTTTAAGGCAAATCTCACCCACTACATACTTCGACAATGCTGATTGTGTCAAAGTATCTTCCCATGGAACCTTCACTTCTCTTCCAAGCACATTCGCCAATTCCTCATCAGTCAGTGCAAGACAATCGAAGTAGTTGTCGATGTAAGTCTTCATATGTGCAAACCCGACTTTGAAAACATCAGTCTCTAATCCTTTAAGCTTGTTCTCTTCCATGTGCTTCAGAATCAAAGCTACTTGAATAAGTTCATTGCAGTTCATCAGTGGGAAGTCAGCAATAGTGAAGTCATATTGTTTGTTATCTGCCCTGATGACAAAGTATCGAAAGTTCTAAAGCATATCTTCGACCAGAACATCTTTCTTTATCGTGAGCACCTTCTTGATCTTCATCAGGGACCAGACTTCATCAGGATTCTTCGCAAGAACAGCATGAAATCTGATTTTCATGTGAGTGTAGTCATCTGGATTATCAAATTTCTCACTGATCTTGTACTGTGCTCTGATGAACATCATTTCGTTGATAGGGAAGTCCAGCTGACAGTGATCTGAGTTCGCAATATCGTAACTTCGTTTCGGCTTCTTCTCGAACTCGTACATCTCCCTTCCTACTACTTTAGACTCTATCGTTTCGTAAGAGTAAAGCTTCGCAGGATCACCTTTGTTCATTGAAGGAGGATCACTTGCACGTTGTCGCATTATGCTTTGGACCTGTCTCATCCTTTCTATTTCTTCTTCAGCATCAGCTTTTATCTCCTCTTTCGATTTTTCAAAAAGGATGCCCTTTCCCTTCCCTGATACATCCTTCTGAGGTTGAGAACTCGAACCTCCTTCGTTTCCTCCAATAACAATTCCCTTAGAAATTGTTTTTGTAGTTATTGTTGTTGAAGAAATCAGTTTGGTAGGGATTGGAAGAGTTGCAACCAGTTGAGTCGAAATGACCTTCCCCACTGTTTTCGCATCAACTTCTTTACTTCGACTCTTCTCTCCCCCTTGCGCCCCTGTGAAAACAGGTGGAGCACCCGTCGGAAGTAAAGAACTAAAGTTCGATATCGGAGTTAGAGCCTTCTGAATGGCTTGTTCTAAAGTGTTAATATTTAGAGACAAGAATTCTGGAGTAATGATTTGCGAAGTAGAAGACTGCGAAACTGCGGATTTGAGCTCCGTGACCAATTTGATCAGGATATCAAACTTCTCCATGGTAGCAGCGTTTTGATCAGCAGCAACAGGAATGTTGTTGAGTTTGTGAAGTTGAGACAAAATTTCCACAACCTGCTTGTGAAGATCTTCCTGTCGTGTGTTTACTGCTTGCAGATCCTTCTCAATGTCAGACTTCAACTCTTGAATTTTGAAGTTTACGTCTTCACGAACTTTCTTTACATCTTGAATAAAGAGAAGATGTCTTTCTTTGTTTGCATCTTTAAGATCTTTAAGGGTAGTCGTGAAATTATTCCCTTGAGCTTGCACTCGGAGTTCGTTTTTTTTGTCAGACTGATCAACTTTCTCCAAAATGCGTTTCTCAGCCCCTTTAATCATTATATCCACCTCCATTGCTGAAATCGAAGACATTCTCCCTGAATCAGCTTGTGATTTAATAATTGTCTTCAATTTTTGATTAAGGATTTTGAATTGTTTTCCCGTCATCAGCATATGATCAGGAATTTCTTCTTCATCAGAATCAAAAGTAATGTCATCAAGGACACCACCAATAGCACCTCCTTTGACTTCTGGATCGGACATTTGTTGCGAAGGTATAGGATTTTCAGGTGATTGGGATAGGAAAAGGGTGGTGAATGGGTTCTGAAGGGCATGGTCAAATATAGATGAAGTGGTGGTGATGGGTAGTGTGGATGCAATACTCGGGATAGGTGCCCCCGTATCAGATACGTTGCCAACCGTATCCGAAATAGGTACCTCCTCATGAATTGATTTGGTAAGATCTATTTCGAGTAGTTGGGTTTGAGAAATAGGTGGTGTAATTTGTGAAGGTTGAGAAATAGGTAGAGGAACAGTTACCATGGTTGTGATAGGTAGAGAAATAGGTGGAGTTTCAGGGACAACTTCGTCATCTAATGATTCATTGTGAATCACCATCTTCCTCTTCTTTCCCAGTGTGCGTTTCATATTCTTCGCAACATCTTCCGCCCTTTGTCTTTTCTGCCCAGGAGAAACTGGTGCAGGAATGCTGCGAATAGTAACTCCCTTACTACTCACCTCTGCCTTGCGAATTTGTTTTAACACTCCAGATTTGGAGGGTAAAACAGCTTTCTTCACCTCTTCGTTTTGAGCAGTTGGTGAAGTTGAACCTTTCGCATGTTTCTTACTCCCCTTCTTCTTCTTTGATGGAGAAGCAACATCAGGTAACACACCCGATTGATCAGCTGTGTCAATGGTTCGCAAATACCTCACCAACACTTTGTGAGTGGGAGACACTTTGCGAAGCATCGCATCCGGAATGCGAGCTACCCTGGTGAATATGGCTTCATCATCTTCTATAACTTTTGGAAATTGGTAAAGTGAAAACTCAGCCACTTTGACATCGGCTTCGACCGGAATTGCTTCTTTTTCATAGATTTTCTCCAAGATCAGACTCCAGTACCTAGCACATGATATCCCCTTCTCCGAATTCGTGTTTTCAAGACTTTTGACGAATTCCTTCCACAGTTGAGTTGCGTAATCAACATTGATGTCATAGTATATACCCATTACCATGGCATACACTTCGACTCTTCCTCTGTCTAGACCAACAGATCTTCCTGTAAGACACCTGAGGAAAATGCCAAATAGAAAATTCCAAATACAGGGTAATCCCGACTTCCGGAAATCACTGATCTTCTCCAACTCTGGTTGATGGCCCATCTCATTAAACATGTGGATAATTTGAGAGTTGACCGGTTTCACAAAAGGTGGGTTGTTGGGAATCTCCAAGAACTCCATGAACAAGTTCTTGGACAGTTTCACCCTCTTGTTGTTAACGAGGTTGAAAGTAATCACATCCGCCGTGTGATTGTAGGAAGCCGTGGATGCAGCATGGGATAACCAGATCATTGGAACTGGAAAGGATCGGAACATGGCAGTTAACAACGGTGATCGTTTCAAAGCCACAATGAGCATCTTCAATTCGTCTGGGTAAGCGGATACTTTGGGATCAACCTTATAGTTTGTGCTCTGAATCTTCATTAGGGATTGAGAAAGGACCTCATCACTGTTTGAGTTTGTGACTGCCATTGTAGGGTTTGAAAGTGATTTGAAGTATAGGATCAAGATGAACGCTTTGAAGGTTTGTGAGAATTCTTGTTTGCGTAACCGTACACAGTGTTCTTCATGCCCCTTTTATAGGTTACTCAAGCTTTGATTTGAAATTAAAGTGGGATGCATTTAATATAATCCGATGTGGCACCTTGAATCTCGGATCATCGCTGTAAAAGATCACTATGCAGTAAAAAGTAACTGTCACATCTCCTCGAAAACCGGATAGAATACCAACCATTTTTAGTAGACAGCCTGTCAAGTAACCGTTATAGAATGCGAACCGATAAAACTCTTCGCATGGAAGCAAGGCTCTTTCACTTTTGGGATTTAAAGCAAAGTCATTTGCCAGTCTTGCGAAATCATCAGCCTGAGTTGGTTTTACTCAGAACCTCAAGGATTTCGTGTGTGCATTGTGCCAATGAAATAAGATAAGAAACAAGAAATTTTTGGAATGTATTGATGTCAAAAATTTAATTTGACATGAATGCAGTAAAACCCTAGGCAAAGGTTGCTTCGTTAATTATCAAGAAAGATAATCAACAGCTTGTGTATTTTCCCGTGAATTACAATCGAATACTTGTAAAGAAGTTTCAAAGGGCTTCTTTTAAAGGTTATTTTGGGTTGGTTTGAAATTTCATTACATATCAGCCTTAACATAAGGTGAGAAATTGTAAATGAAATTACTTGTTTGACCAGTGTAGTCAGTGACAAGTTGGCTTGTGAAAATATTTATCATGACAAGAATTTGCGAATGAAACTTACACTGAAATCATATTCAAGAAAAAATTTGTTTTGGATCTTGTTGGGTAACAAATATTCTTGGTTGTAAATATTTGATCAAGACCACGCATGCGAATTGAATATGATTTGAAGTTTCGAAATTTTTGATACTGAAACACAGGTTTCGTAAAAATCTGGAACAAAGTTCCCCGTCAATTCCTTAAAGTTGTATGATTTTTGGGTTTCACTTCCATCACGGTCTCATGATGTTAGATCTTAAACACAGAGTTTTGAGTTGTCTAGGTTTTGATTGGTTTTACCAAAGACCTCAAGGACAAATCTTTTTCAAAAAAAATTTTGAATTTGAAGAACATTTTGGTTTAAAAAGATTGTTTAAGAATCGAATTGTACCTCTGTTATTATGTGGACAAAACAGAAAACTCTTAACTCATTTGAGAAGAGTAAGGTAGCTCTTATTGATTTATGCGAATACAAGCCTTGATTGGTAGAAATGTTCATGAGAAAATTTCATCAAGGCTTTCGTTTTTCACACATAGAATCATTCGAGGCTTGAGGTCTACATACAGCAGCATGCTTCTAGGGACATCCTAACTAGTTTTAAAAAAAAATTAATACCTTCCCATAGAAACATAAATGTATGACCTCTTCGCATTGTATCCCTGTATCAAATTCTCAACACATAGTTTAAAGAACAAAAAAATATTTTTGTGATTTTGAAATTTTTCAAGAAACGTAAGAACAAAACAAATAAACTCTTTTTGTATTTTTAATTTTTCAAATTTAAAGAACAAACAAAAAAAAAATCTTTTTGGATTTTTAAATTTTCAAAAGATAAAATCTTTTTGGATTTTTGATTTTTCATAACTAAAACATTAAGCGTAAACCTTACCATAGTATTTTGGAACCAGATGCGAAAAATTGTGGTTGTGAAGTCATGCGAAGCGTTCTGAATGAACAATAACCTCTGAATGATGTCGACTCTGAGCTGCTGAACAAAGCTTTTACTCTTGTGTTGACAAAATTGAATTCGCATTAATCATCCCCAAACCTGCTAAAATTCGAACAAAGGATTTTTCATCAAGAGGTTTTGTAAAAATATCAGCAAGTTGTTCAGTTGTTTTGACAAAATGAATTTCAATATTTCCATCTTCCACATGATCTTTAATAAAATGATATCGAAGAGCAATGTGTTTTGTCTTTGAGTGTTGTACTGGATTGTGACAGATGCGAATTGCACTTTGCGAATCACAATACAAAGGAATCTTTTTCATGTTGATTGCATAATCACGAAGTTGACTCTGAATCCAGATAATTTGCGAAGTACAAGCAGCTGCAGATATGTATTCTGCCTCAGCGGTTGATATAGCCACACAAGTTTGTTTCTTTGATTGCCAACTCACTAACTTTCCATCCAAAAGTTGACATCCACCAGTTGTACTTTTTCTGTCCAAAGTACATCCTCCTAGATCTGAGTCTGAAAAAGCTTGAATGAAGAATCCTGTTTTCGCAGGATACCATAGTCCTAAAGAAACAGTTCCCTTGAGATATCGAAAAATATTTTTCACTACAATCAAATAAGGCTCTCTTGGATTAGCTTGAAATCTAGCACAACAACAAACCGAAAACATAATATCAGGTCTACTTGCAGTTAAGTACAATAAAGACCCTATCATGCTACGATACAGTGTTTGATCAACAGCAGGAGCATCTAACGAAGGAGTTAGTCTTGTTCCCACTGCCATAGGTACTCTGAGCTTTGTGCTATTGATCATTCCAAAATTTTCAAGCAAGTTCTTCGTATATTTTTCTTGATTGATTAAGATTCCTTCTCTGTTCTGCCTTATATTTAAACCAAGAAAATTATTAATTTTTCCCATCATGCTCATTTCAAACTGACTTTTCATTAAATTTTCAAATTCAATTGACAGTGCTGGATCAGTTGAACCAAAGATAATATCATCAACATAAATTTGAACAAGCATTAGATGACACCCAACTTTCTTGCGAAATAATGTGGGGTCAACTGATCCTTGTTTAAATTTAGATTGTTTTAAGAAATTTGTAAGTGTTGCGTACCAGGCCCTTGGTGCTTGTTTTAACCCATATACAGCTTTGTCAAGGACATATACATGATCAGGAAACTCACTGTTTACAAACCCTGGTGGTTGTTCAACATACACTGTTTCTTCGAGTTTTCCATTTAAGAATGCACATTTAGCATCCATTTGATAAACATCAAAATCTTTGTGAGCTGCATAGGCTAAAAATATGCGAACTGCTTCAAGTCTTGCAACAGGTGCAAATGTTTCTTCATAGTCAATGCCTTCTTGTTGCGAATAACCTTTTACCATTAATCTTGATTTATTTCGAATAATATTGCCATCTTTGTCGGTTTTGTTTTTGAAAATCCATTTTAATCCAACAATTGAAACATCAGAGGGTTTAGAAACTAATCTCCAAACCTTGTTTCGTTCAAATTCTGCCAATTCAGATTGCATAGCAACAACCCAATCTGAGTGTTCCATAGCATTCTTGACAGTTTTTGGTTCTATTTTCGAAATAAAAACATTAAACATGCAAAGTTCTTGGTTCGCATTCAGTACCTCATTTTTCGCACGAAGTTGAGCTCTAGTCAACACACCTTCTTGTAGATTTCCAATTACCTGTTCTTTTGGATGATTTCTTGTCCATTTCTCGAGTGGTGGATAATTTGGATCAAATTCTAATGGTGCATCTTCAAACATATCTTCATTTTCAGATCCCGCAACAGAAAAATTATCATTAACTTCATGAAATTTGTCATTATTATCAAGATCAATTGTCTCTGTTTCATCATGCTCCCCCTCAACATGATCTATATCTTGATATTCTTGTCGATTTTGTAAATGCTCCCCCTCAACTTGATGTTCTTGTTGATTTTGTGAAGGCTCCCCCTCAACTTGATGTTCTTGTTGATTTTGCGAAGGCTCCCCCTCAACTTGATGTTCTTGTTCCTTGTGAATATCTGATGTGCTTTCACAAGTTATTGTTGATTCATCAGTATGTTTTGAAGATTCTGATGTTTGATTATCAGGAGCATTACTTTCTGCATTAATGGCCCTGTCAGGAATCCCAAAAATCAAGTCATAATCAAAATCATTGATTTCAGAATTATCAATTGGATTATGTGAATCTACAAGTATTGATTTATTCTCAAATTTACTATCAATCTGTTTAAGATAGTAATCATCAAATGTTAAATTGAACGTTTCTTCAATTTTTCTTGTTCGTTTGTTGAGCACTCTGTATGCAACTGAATTTTGTGAATATCCTAAAAAAAATGCCTTCATCAGCTTTAGCTTGAAACTTGGACAAATTATCTTTTAGATTCATGATAAAGCACCTGCAACCAAAAACATGAAAAAATTTTACATTAGGTTTCCGATTATTGATTATTTCATATGGAGTAACATTAAATCTTCGATGAATGAATGATCGATTTTGAGTAAAACATGTTGTGGACACAGCTTCTGCCCAAAGATATTGAGGTAGATTCGCATATGTCAACATTGTTCTGGCAGCTTCGCATAGAGATCGATTTCTTCTTTCAACTACACCATTTTGTTGTGGTGTATATGGTGATGAGAAATTATGCGAAATGCCTTTGCTTGTGAGAAAATTGTCAAGAGTTTGATTTTTAAACTCAGAACCATTATCACTTTTAATTTTTCGCACATTCTTCTTCAGACTAACTTCAATCTTTTTGATAAAATCAATCATCGTCTGAGCAACTTCAGATTTCAACCTGAGAAAAAATACCCACGTGAATCTAGAGAAATCATCTACAACAACTAAAATATACTGCTTTTTTTTTATTGTTGCAACAGTTGATGGTCCACATAGATCAATGTGAAGAAGTTCTAATGGCTCTACTATTTTTGAATCTATCACAATCGGATGACCCTTTCGATTTTGTTTTCCTTGTTCGCAAGCTGCACACAAAGTATCATTAATAATTTCAGTACTGGCAATCCTCGAACTAAATCTTCAGTTACTAGTTTATTTAAATTTCGAAAGTTCAAGTGTGACAATCTTCTATGCCAAAGCCAACTAAGATCATTTGATGCTTTTTATAGTAAACACACAGCTGGTTTTCCCACAATCGGTTTGATGTCCAGTGTAAACATATCACCATATCTTTTGGATTTGAGGAGTATTTCATTCGTCTTGACATTTGAAATGACACTACCTTCTTCATTGAATACAACTTGATTTCCAGTACCCACAACAAGTTGTGATACACTTATTAAATTATGTTGAAGTCCTCAACATATGCCACTCTGTTGACTGTGAAGTTTCCATTTGTGACTTTCTCATATCCTTTCACTTGACACTTGTGATTATTTCCAAATTTGACAACTCCAGCATTTTCCAAGCTTCTGTAATCTCGCAAATTTTCTTTCCTTCCAGTCATGTGACGAGAGCAACCACTATCAATGTACCATTTCATGTCATATTGCTCGTCACATATCACCTGCATTTATTGAAAAAATTTAGGAACCCAAGACTTTTTCGGTCCATCATTAGTAGAATGAAACAAATTTTTGGAATTTAAGAACCATGTTTTCACTTTGTTTGTTACTGAATCAATAATATCAACATCATCAGTTCTAGATTTTGAAATAGAATCATTCAATAACTTTGGATTTCCATTAATTGTTATCTTATCCTTCACAACATTCGCATTTTTGATAACTGGTTTCCATTTTTGAACTGGAATTTGCGAATTATTAGATGATGTACTCTCAGTTGAAGAATTATTTGTATACTTCTCAAATGCACTTTTGATTTGTTCTTCTGAAAATTTTCCATTTTGATATTTCTGTGCTTTTCCTTCAAACCAATGATTGAACGTTTTAACATCAGATTTTCCTTTTGTATATGAAACTTTGGTTGGTTTTGATATTGACGGATTTGGAAAATTTGGTTGTTTTGGTGAAAATTTCTTTTTGATTTGAGTTGAGTTCTTCAAACTTGATGAAGTATTCGTGAATTTGCCAACATTGTGAAACTTTTGATTATTTGCAAATTTTTGCGAATTCTCAAATTTTCGTTTGTTGTCATATTTGCGAACATATGGAACCTTGTCAACAGAGTTGATTTGTTTATGAAAACTTGATGATGTTTTTGAATTTTGCTCTTTTTCATCTTTTGATTTTTCATTAGACACAACTTGCCAGAATATTGCTTTTCTTGCTTTTCTTTTTGAAACATTATTTTCTGTTGAAAAATTTCCAACCATCAATTTGAATTCATGAGAATTTAATTTTACTTCAACCTTTGATTTTTCATCTTTTCCAAAAACTTTGTTTGAGTTTTCACCTTTAACCACCCATTTTTGTGTTGATTTTTGTTTTTGAAACACATAAGGATTTTTGGTTAAATTGTTTTCTTCTGTGCTTTGATTTGCGAAAAAACCTTCAGTTGTGGACTTTTGATTATCTTTTTCAATCATTTTATTAAAATCAGGATGAACTTTCTCAGCATTTCCAGTAGTGACAAAATTTTCATCAATATCAGCATAATTCAATTGAGAAACAAGCTTTGAATTTTCAGTTTTCTTTATGATTTTCACTTGTTCACTCTTTGTCAAACTTTCATTGACAATGTTAACCAATTCATCAGCATTCAGAAATTCATCAATTTTGATAATACCATATGCATATCTATCATCAGGTATTTTGTCAAATTGAGCAATTGTGCTTTCGCAATCATAAGAAACAACATCAACTTTTTCACGTTCATACTTAAGAAAAGGTAAAAGTTTTCTATGTTGTTCTTTGCTAATTTCAGAAGAGTGATGTAAAGCTGTTAATTTTGCATAAAAGCGTTTTGCAGAATTACAATAGATGTTTCTCTGTGCTAGTAATAACCTAACATCATTAGGAAGATTATTCCTATCACAGTCTATATTTTTGACTTGCAATTCTAATTTTTCAACTCTGCTCTTCTTTATTTCTAACTCTCTTCGTGTCTCACTAAGTTGCACATTAACAGAATCAAAATAAGCCACAGTATCATCAAATGAAACAATTTCAGCATCATAAGCAGATAAAGGAATATTAAAAGATTCAAGAATTGTACGTACCTTGGTTGTCATGGGTGATTTGTCAGTGGATTTTGACACAAAGCATTTCCCTGAAATGTTCCCTTCGCATTCCTCAAAACTTGCGAACATTGCTCCATGTGTGGGATGCCTCATTTCTTCATCATCAGATCCTGAAGACCAGATCTGATAAGTTCCACTTTCTTCTTCAGTAGTTTCTCCTTTCGCAACCAATGACACTCCTTTGGTCTTTGTACGTAACTCTTCAATCTTCTCAGAATAGTATGCCTCATCTTTGACTTTTTCTTTCTTCTCTTCTCTCTTTCGCAACATGCAGTCAGCTGCGAAGTGGTTCGCACCATTGCAATAATGACAATAGATTCCTAAATCACCTTTCAATTTTTTTTCTTCATTCGCATTTTTCGGTTTTTCCTCAACTTTCTCCATCTTCTTCCTCTCATCCCCTCCAGTCCTTGTGGTAACATTCTTCACATCATTCATCTTCCCTTTTGGATTAAAAGGCTTTTTGAAAAACTTTTTAACTCTGTTGTTTGAATAGAATGTCACAGCTTCATCATCGGAATTCATCAAAAATCCTTCATCATCTGATCCATCTTTTTCATCATTTTCAGATACCTTTGAAACTAGAGCCAAAGGACCACCAATAACGAGTTTTGATTCTTCATACATTTCTGAGACCTCAGATTCATGTGTTTTCAGTTGATTGTAGAGATCATTCAATTTGGTTGAATCAAAACTTTGTTGATTCTTAATCATCATGCTTACACTTCGCCACTCCTTGCGAAGTCCCATTATGAAAGTTAAATTGAATTCCATGATAGATCTAGTGATATCGTACCTATTGCAACGAAACACAAGCTCATTCAGACGATCATAATAACTTTCGAGAGTTTCTGCATCCTTCTGTCTGAATTCCTTCAGTTCAATCAGACATTGCTTCACAGAATTGATCTTCGTCTTTTCGCTACCTTGATACTTCTCTTTTAGAGTATTCCAGATGTCTTTTGCTGTTTTACAACTACGAATGTAATTGTAAACTACAGGAGGAAGAGCACCTTTTAGTTCCCTCATGCATCTCTTTTCGTTATCCTTCAGACGTTTTCGTTGATCTGCAACATCAGGAGATCCAGTGGATGAACCAATTTGTTGAACATTTGCAGGAGCTTGAACTGTTCCATCGATACAATTCCAAAGTTCTTCATCAATTCCATTTAAGTAATCTTCCATTCTATCAGCCCACTGATCATAGTATTCTGGAATCAACATCGGAATTTTGGTTGAAGAACCAAGAAAATGAGAGAAAGAAGTCATCGTTTTCATGTTGAAGTTCGCCATTGATGAGAAAAAAAATTTCAGAAAACTTGAGAATTTGATGAATTTCAGAAATTAATCAATTGAATTGATCAAAAATCGCTAATCGAACACTCGACTTAACAATTCAAATGCAGAATCAATTCAAATCTGAAGATCAAAAGTGATTTTCAAAACCAAAATTGCGCGGAAAATTTTGAGTAAAATTTGTAACTCAAAAAGCAATTGATTCTTATACGAAAATCAGATCTAAGCAGTTTGAATCCTGCTCTGATACCAATTGTTGAGAATTGTTATCGAGAATTAAGATGTAAAACAATAGATTTGAATGATGAAAGATAAATAACACACGAAGTAAATATTAATCAGATCTCATTTTATTAAGACTGATTACAGAATAGGCTGAAGAGAGTTTTTGTGTTTCGATCTCTCTCTCTACTTCAAGCCTACGTCCCTATTTATAGGGAACTTACAAAAAGTATACTAAGTCTAATACATTGAAACTTCGCATGCTGTACTTCGCATTTAACATTGACTTAGTAAAATACATACAAAATGCGAATCATTACAAGACATTATTCGACTTTTACAACTTAACACCTACAATTACATTACATAATATTGTTTAAATCTTTTTGAAAGAAAAGTTATACAAGTGTTTTACATATGTAATATAAACAAAAGTAAAGACGAGTCTTCGGGACGCTCCGTCTTCTCCAAATGGTTGCAGTGTACCTGTCTAACGCTGACCTGAGAATACAACCGATTTGAAAATCAGCATAAAGCTGGTGAGTTCATAAGTGGTTTAGTTTTGAAAAGAACGAGTTCCTTTACTTTCTAGAAAAGTTGTTGATCAAGAAAATCCCATATTTTCTTATGAAAACGGTTTGGTTATCCTTTGTTACAATTTCGAAAACAGTTGATTATGTCGTTCCAAGAAAATCCCATATTTTCCTTATAGTTTTAGTTATTCATTTGTTACTTTATCCGTTTATGTACTGTTATGCTACCCAGGAAAATCCCATATTTTCCTATGTGTTGAGTTGTGTATTTGTATCTAGATTCGTTACTGATTGTAATGTTATCCCAGGAAAATCCCATATTTTCCTATGTGTTGATTCTTAGATTTGATTTCGTAGTACTAGTAATTACCATTGCGAGTAGTATTAGTTATGTGTTCTAACCCTTTAGTTATTCTACATTCGGATGACTATAATCTACTAACTTAGTTGTACTTTCGAATATTTGGAATCACACAGAAGTGTACATTACAGTATTTTCGAAGTTCTACTGATTTCCAAATGAGTATATTAGTTGTGTATTCGAAGCTCTGTCGACATTCTGAGGCGGATATATTTGAAACTCAGTAGAGGTCCAGAGGCGTATTTTTGTATTAGATTCGAAACTCTGGTGACACTCAAGGAGTACACTAACTGTATTTTCGAAGTCTTAGTGTCAACCAAAGGCGTCATTTCGTATTCGTATTCGTATTTGTATTCGTATTCATATTCGTTTTCGTATTCGTATTCGTATTCGTATTCGTATTCGTATTCGTATTCGTATTCGATTACATTTGTTGATCTTCAATATGATTAGTATGATTTCTTATTCAAGAGAATATACTTATAACCCTCTTAAAAGAAATCTATGTTTAACCTGCAATTCGAAACGTCAGTTATCACAAATCTTTGGAAATCAAAACATTTAGTAAGTAAAACCATTGAGTTGAAAATCAGTTTAAGTACAAAATACACTTGTACTTTTGCTTGTATTCCCCCCCTCCCCCCCTGAAAACATTGAAAAATCATTGAAAACACGGAAAAAGGGTAGGGGTATGAACTCACCGGACTCGGAAATGCGACGATTTCGGACACTAAACGTCGGTTCGGGGCCTGATTACTCGCGATGTCCCTATGTAAAATGAAATAATGTCCATATATATCTTATTAGATTTACAATCACTAATTATATGGAACATTATACTCCAACGAGGTTAAACACCTCAAAACGAGCGTTTGGAGTGACCCGGGTGACATCTACGGACGGGAATTGAAGCGAGGGACTTGGAATTTGAGTTTACTCCCCAAGAGTAAACTCCCTAATGAAGTTTACGGCCTAAACACCCATTCCCCATGAGTTTATGGCCGTAAACTCATGGTAGGGTGGTTTATGATGTTTAAGGGGTCACAAATGGATATAAACACTTGGAAATGCTTGGAATAATTTTATCTAAGGATTGGAATGGATTAAAATCACCAAATACAACACTTAAGGGAGTTTACAGCCTTGGCATGGGGTCTATGGCCGTAAACTCTCATATCCCCTTGAATAAGTGTTTTTAAGGTCCCAAAATTAATCACATGTGATTCTAAAAATACCTACAAGCCTAGAAATAAATTTTAGGCACCATTTGACATCCTTTTAGGAGTTTACGGCCATGGAGCATGTTCTATGGCCGTAAACTCTCATATGTGAGGTTTTGTTATGTTTAAAGCCCTTAAATTATTTTTGGTTGGTCCTATGATTTATTCCAAGG
Source organism: Lactuca serriola (assembly GCF_051521515.1). Taxonomy (NCBI): domain Eukaryota; kingdom Viridiplantae; phylum Streptophyta; class Magnoliopsida; order Asterales; family Asteraceae; genus Lactuca; species Lactuca serriola. Next base: position 157,133,330 of record NC_136415.1, read on the forward strand.
CTTTTGGTGGTGTTGGATGGCTTTCTAACATCTTGAAAATGTGTTTATACCCGAGTTTAAGGATTTTACGGCCCAAGCACAAGCCTTGGTCGTAAACTCACACAAACCCATCAAAATTTATGTTTAAGGTGTTCTAGGTCCCTTTCCAATATTCTAAACATCATATCTAAGTCTTGTTTGTGTCTTGGAAGGGTTAAATGGCTTAAAACCCCCTTTAAATATGTGTTTACGGCCTAGGCACCTTCCAGGGCCGTAAACTCATATACAAGGCTTTAATTTATGGTCCAAGGCATTCTAAGCTCATTCCATAAAGTCATTTAGCCATAACTAAGGTCCATTTGTAGTTTGGAAGGGTTTTATTGCTCCAAAAACCCCATTTATATGAGTTTATGGCCTAGGATAGTTCTAGGGCCGTAAACTCATGGTAATGGCCCTAATCCATGGTTTAAACTCGAATTTGAAGGCTAGAGAGGTTGAAAAACAAATTAGGGAAGGTACCTTGATGATTTGAAGCCTTAAACTTGAGATTTTTACCCTTAAATCTAGTTTGAGGAGAGAGGTTGGAGTGAAAGTTGTAAAATGGAGCAAAAGCTTCAAAATGGAGACTTGGATCACTTTAAATAGTGTCCAAGTTCGGGACACGTTAGAATTCTACCCGATACCGGCGTTAGACAGGGCTTTTGGTCGCACCCGGCCAATTTGCCGTAACCCGATATGGCTGATTCTAGAAATGTTCCGATCATTAATATGAGACGTTAGAATGATTTCTAAGGTTATTAAGACATTTATTAAGTCATAAAATAAAAATCCACATTAACGACTTAATAAAAGGTCGGAAACGGAAACGAAATCGGAAACGGCGATTGGATGATCGGAACGAGTTGCGAGAAGGGTTGCATTTAGGGATATAAATTTCGGGTTGTTACAGCGGTGCACAAGGCTCGCTTGAGCGTTTAGAATGCTCTTTCTTATTTCTCTTCCCAGTCAAAGGACACGCCTTTCTAGGTCAGGGTTGTAAGAGGTTTCGCTATGCTGGAGAAGTTCTAAATCAACCTGCGACAGTAGCCAGCAAGACCTAGAAATTGACGAATTTTTGTAGGTGTCTTCGGTGCTGAGCATTTCTCAATGGCCTTAATTTTGGAAGGGTCCATGTGTATTCCTTCTTCGCTAACCACATGGCCCAAGAATTCGACTCGTCGTATCCAAAATTCGCACTTGGAGAACTTCGCATAGAGCTTCTCCGCTCGCAATGTTTCTAAGATTATACGGAGATGTTGACTATGTTCCTCCTTACTTCGAGAGTAGATAAGTATGTCATCAATGAAAACAATGACGAACTGATCCAAGTAAGGACGGCACACCTTATTCATCAGATCCATGAATATTGCGGGCGCGTTAGTTAATCCGAACGGCATCACCACAAACTCGTAGTGTCCATAACGAGTTCGGAAGGGTGTCTTCGGAACATCCTCCTCTAGCACTCATAGTTGGTGATATCCGGATTGTAGATCTATCTTTGAGAAGTAGTTGGCTCCTTGAAGTTGATCAAATAAATCGTCAATGCGGGGCAAAGGATAACGATTTTTAATGGTAAGCTTGTTGAGTTCTCTATAGTCGATGCACATACGAAACGATCCATCTTTCTTCTTGACGAACAAGACCGATGCTCCCCATGGTGAGAAGCTTGGCCTAAGGAATCCCTTCTTGAGAAGTTCGTTAAGCTGACTGGAAAGTTCCTGTATCTCGGCCAGTGCCAGACAATAAGGAGATTTGGCTACGGGAGTAGCTCCTGACACTAAGTCAATTCTGAACTCAACTTGGCGTTATGGAGGTAATCCAGGAAATTCTTCTAGGAAGATATCGGGAAAGCAACGTACTTCGAACATTTTCTGAATGTCTTTCACCTCTTGACTCATATCGACGATGTGTGCGAGGAATGCATGATATTCCTTTCGCAAGCACTTCTGGGCTTGAATGCATGAAATGATGCGAAGGGTCGTACTAGGTTTGTCGCCATGGATAACTAAGGTTTCGTTGTTAGGAAGGTTAAGACGAACTGCTTTTTAAAAGCACATGATGTCGGCGTGAAGAAGACTCAACCAATCCATGCTGATGATAACGTCGAAACATTTAATTGGGACCGACATGAGGTATATCTTAAAAGTATGGCCATCTAAAGTTAAAGTACAACCTAAGTATATGCAGTTAGTACTCTCTATTTTCCCGTTATCCATTTCTACCATGAATGAATTATCTAATGCACATGGTTTTTGTTTAAGCAGGTGTGCAAATTTATGACTTACGAAACTTTTCTCCGCTACACTGTCGAAAAGTATGCAAGCATATGAGTTATCGAGGAGAAACATACCAGTAACTATCATAGGATCAACTACTGCTTCCTCGTAGCCCAAGGCCATAACTCTTCCTACTCCTCCAGCCATCCCCGCTTTAGGGCAGTTCCTCTTGTAGTGGCCTACTTCGCCACAACCATAGCAAGCTTGGCCCATACCGACGTTAGGAACCTAGGCGGCCTGAGGTGTTGGAGTCTTGCAGAAACGGGTTGTATGCCCCTTCCTATTGCAGTTAGAGCACTGCATCTCCTTGCAAGGTCCGTGGTGCTGGAAGCTACATTTGTTGCACTTCGGGAGAGTTCCAGCATAAGCCCTTGCTGGTAAGGGGTTCGCAGGGACAATGGGAGTTATCGTGGTAGCATTGATTGCCACAAGTTGCTGTCTCTTGGAGGATTCTTGCGAAGCCCCTCTTTTCCTCTTGTTCCAACCCTTCTTGTTGTTGTTGACCTTTTGTGGTAAGGGTGCAGGGATTGTTGGGTTCTGTTGTTTCCCGTGATCTATGACAGATTGTGCCAGCTCCTTGGCACTATCAAAGGTGACAGGCTTGGAAGCTAACACACTTGACTGGATCTGGGGCGATAGTCCCCAGATACATCTCTCTATCTTCTTGCTCTCGAGAGCAACCATATCAGGGCATAGGATTGCCAGATCACAGAACCTATTTGTGTAGGTTGATATGTCAGATCCAACCATTTGTAGACCCCAGAGTTCCTGCTCGAGTTTTTGTATTTCACCTCGAAGACAGTACTCTCTCATCATCATGTCCTTCAAGTGTTCCCAGCTGATGGAATAAGCCACCACTAAAGTCAGATACCTAACATGGCTGTTCAACCATGTTAGTCCTCTGTCAGAGAAGGTACAAGCCGCAACATGACCTTGTTTCCCTCCTGGCAAGCACAGATTTCAAAGATTGATTCCATCTTTTCAATCCATTGTCTTAACACCATAACCCCACCAGTTTCATTGAAGCTTTGGGGCTTGGTGTTCGTGAAGTCCTTGTAGGTGCATTCCTGAGGATGTCCATGGCTTTCGTCGTGGTTTAAGGGATGTGCACCTGATCCCGATCCACTAGGGATAGGAGCATTGATGGCTGACACAGCAGCTGCTACTGCTGCTATGAAGGCTGCCTGGAACATAGTGGCATCGAAAGGAGAAGGTGGTTGAGGAGGTTGAGGTGGTGGTATCGGTGTTTCGTTATTTGGGTTACGCCTGGGATTCCTGCGTGGCGGCATCTTTAACTATACGTTTAAAAGATGACGACATGGATAAGAATAGATGAATAATGATAGTGACTCATGGACTAACTCCCCTTAGTCCAACAACACAATGAATAGTATAACTAAATGAAGATGATAACATTTTGATAATAACTTCCATATGATTACATATCTGTCAATAATACTGGGATTACTGATGTAACAAGTTCAGGAAAAATGGCCTAGAAGTAGGCCTTACATCAACCAAGATAGGAAAATTTTTGACAGAACTATGACTAGATCAAGACCTAACAGGTCTAAGATTTACAAAGATAGGAAATTAGACCAAAGTTTTTACATAAACTAGGTTATATCCAAAAGATCAGTCGATGAGATTCTATCGGTGACGAGAACTACTAGCATGAGTTCTTGATCCCGACAGTAGGCGTTATATGTCCCTTATACGCCTGTCAGCTCTCGTTTGCTGAGCTCGAAGTTCCCTAACTTCAGCTTGAGTTTCAGCAAGTTCCGTCTGCAGAGCTGCATTGCGGACCAGAGTCCTTTCATGAGCAGACTCTAGTTAGCGAATGTAGACAGTGTTAACGCCAGAGTTGGCGTCAATCTCCAAGACTCGATTGATAGTTTATTGACCATGCATCGTGTTCCTAGAAATCCTACAAACCATGATGGGTAGGACCCTATCAGCGGAACCTCCCTCAGTAAGGTTGTAGTAACTTCTGTCTCCGTTGTAGGGAATGGGTTGACCCTGTTCCTGACTCCATCTATTCAAGTTAGTGGCCCACAAAGGTGTGGGTCCTTGAAATGCGGGACGGGGGTTTAGGTTTGGGTCTTGAGCAGCTGGGGGTAGGTTGTTGACTTCAGGCTCCGAGTCAGAACTATCGAAAAAACCCTCAGCATGGTGATCATCCAAAGGGATTAGGTGATCATCTTCTGGTTCTTCCTCTAGCCATCCAGAGTTGCCTTGGTTTGGGAAGTACGGGTCGCCATGGTGAAATCTAGCCATTAAAATCTACGCAAGAAAAGGGATATAAGAAATAGCTAAATAGACGAACTGACTAAGATAATTACAGTAAGACCAAATACCCCTATGGTATTTCTTTATGGTTGTGTTGGTAAGTTTTTAGACTTGTTGCCACATCACAACCATTCTTGGGCATATGCTAATCACTCCTTGGACCAACATAGTTGATCAGGCTATGCCATTCCTAAGACTGATTATATATCCCCAGGCTTACTTGTGATACTCAACAATCATAATATTTTTGTTCTTGTCGTTGTGACACAGATTTTAGTATGAATGCAGGCACGTATACTTACTTAAATATTTTATTATTTAAAAGTATAAACTCTTAAACAGAGTGTTTTAATCCCAATGTATTTATAGTTAGTATATATTTTATTGGTTGATATACTATATTCACTATAAACAATGCTCTGATACCAATCTGTCACACCCCAAAACCAAAAACGGCGGAAATGTTCCGGGGTGGAGGACGTCATGTACAATATCACAATAGTGTAAAATAGTAAACAAGAAACAACATCATCCATTGCATTAAAAGTAAAGTTTTAATACATGTGTGTTCTTTCATTGTAATAAGACACCAAAATATACAATCAAAATAAAAGACGAGTCTTGTCTGTGCTCCGTCTTCTCAAAACCTGTCCATCGTACCTGTCTACTGGTGACCTGAAAATACAAGTTATTTTGAAAGTGAATATCAGCATAAAGCTGGTGAATTCATAAGTATTTAAGTGTCATTGTCTTGTTTTGGAAAGCAGTTATGTATGCTATGTAAATCTTTGAATGAAACAGTTGATATAAGTATGAAAACCCTAGAAAATCCCATATTTCCTACTAGTATGAAATGTAGTCTTCTACCAAGACCCGAATGTTTTGCTATAAAAATAATAGTTTTTCCTTCCTTTTGACTATTACAAATAGTACTTAGTCTAACTCATCGTTTATGTGAATGTATCACAAAATAAAGTAATAGGAAAAATGTAATCATGTAAGTGTTCTCCTTTTGTATTAGGATTAACACGACATCGCGTCAAGCGAAATGTATAACCTTTGAACATCCGTAGATTGTTCAATTTTCCTCTGTAGCTGCTGCAGGTTTAAGGAATGGTTAATCTCGTAAAGGTACTCCTAATATAAGTGTTAACTGTAGGCATCCGTAGATGGTCATTTACCTCTATAGCGAAGAGCAGGTTAAAGGAATGGTTAGTCCCGTAAAGTACCCCTAGTATAAGTAATAACCGTAGGCATCCATAGATGTTCAACTACCACTGTTGCTAACAGGTGGGTTCCCGAATGGTTAGTCCCGTCTAGATATCCCGTTGAACTGGGATAGGCTGGTCAATTTACACATAATGTACTAGTAACTCATCCTAGTGAATCTAGGTACAAGTATCCATGTAAGTGCGTACAAATAAATGTATCTATGTAAATGTATTCATGTAAGCGTATCAATGTAGACGTATTCATGTAACATGTAATGTATAGTATAGACTCATGAATGAACTGACTCTGGTGTAATTCCTTGTAATAGGAATAATGTTTTGTATCTTCTAACTATCCCTATAATAGTTAACTGGAAGGTAATGGGTTGTCCAAGCAGGTTTATACACCCTTGCTACACAAGAGTGTGGGAAACTGAATGAAGGCCGGAAACTATAACATCAATACATATATAAGAACATAAGTTTATAGATATAGTTTTGTTCAAGAAGATAAAATGGTTTTGCGAGAAATATATGAGTTTTGAACAATAATTAACAATGACTTGATGTCATTTTAATAAACATTTCAAACGTAATACTTTTGTTACCAAGATATTTTTAAGACAGAAAACCATTTCATGCGTCACATTTTGAAATATGTGAAATCTACTGGATGAAAACATAGTTATAAAAACATATGAGTGATTTAATAACATGTCGTTTTGTACTTGTATTCCCCCCATTAAAGCCTTTAAAATCATTTAAAACATTGATTAAGGGGTATGAACTCACCTGAAGATGGTGGTTTGGATGAACTGAACGGTGTAGGATTGTTAGGTGCCAAGTGAGGACTTGTACACACACTATGATCCTAATGAACATATAATCACACATATATGCACCCAATTAGTCTTAAACTACTAATTGAAAATGTTAAGACATCCTAGAACATTATAAACACTTTATATAAGTGTTACAAGCCCTAAGGATTGCATCTAAGTTGTTGTGGGACAAGGATAATGGGTTTAGGGTTCCGAAGGACCCTATACATGAGTTTACTCTCCAATCAAGCTCACAAAAGGAGTTTACGGTCGTAAACTCTTGAGTTTACGGCCGTAAGCTGTGACATCCCCAAAATATCAGCCAGAAAAGACCGATTTCACTTATGCTTTTTAAACATTTTCAGAGTAAATCCTTTTAGTTTTTGAAAGAGATGCGGAATTTGTTCCCAAAAACAAAACACATGATAAAATAGATATTTATCAAAACATTTCATATACAAATATGATTTCATTTCATAATCAAAAGTCGGGATGTCAGGTCCCGATATAGATCATAAGGCATAAACGATAACATTACAAGTCATTCAACAAATATATACATATACATACTTGTAAACAAAACAACTTGATGATTCGCCCATCCTAAGCTCTTGCGCCACTTCCTGTAATATAAATAAACTGAGTGGGTCAGGCTTGGGAGTCTGGTGAGCATATAGGGTTTTCAACACACAATAATTATATTTAATTTCAACAATCAACAACAAACCCAATTACCCATTCCCGTTATCCTCACTTTACGACCCTAAAACAACATCTATTATAAGGGACCTAATCTAGGATTTTCATCGGGATGGACATTACTACAAAGGGGCTTCCTTAGCAATAAATATCCTAAAGGCAACCATGAGGGGGATATAGTACACCGGTGAACACGTCGTTCACAACACCTATAGGTAATGAGTCTGCTAGTGTTCCACAGGACAGTCTAGAATAGTCCGTGGTCGTCATCCATACTCTGCTGAATGACTAGAATAACACCAATAACACCGAGGCCTCTCATCTGTTTATTTCACACCAATTATCTACCCATGTTCTACCCAACATATTAGTAAATAAAAATATACATTTTTATACATTGTTTAAAAACCTGTACAGCATGCTTTAATCAATACATATTCCACATAACAAATGAGGCATACACACATAACACGTATTTCATAGAGAATATATCAAATCTTATGAGATAGAAGAGAGTGAATTTATATTCACACATATAACAGAAAAATATATATATACATCGCACATATTATATATAGACTACTTCATAATATTGCGTTGGAATGAAAATGACTACACACTCACTTGATCGGAAGACGATCGGGCAGCACTACGGCTTGTAGAAGTAGTGTTTCTCCGTAGATCTGGAAAATCTTCACAAAAACCGGGCTCCTCGCGGGCAGGGCTTCGGCTTGGAAATCTCACTTCTCGGGATCCTCGGGACTTCGGAACTCGCTTCAGGGCTCGGGAATAATATCGGGGCTTCGGGGTATAAACGGCACGCAAAACGAGGCAAAAACTAGAGAGAAGAAAGTGTTTGAACAAGAGAAAATGGCTTATTTCGAGTGCTATTTATAGGCTGAGGGTCTGGGATTACGCTGGGCGTAATCTCAAATTACGCTGGGCGTACTCGGGTTACGCTAGGCGTACTTTGACGTCACTGCATGCGTCGACTGGTGGCACTCAAGTATTGGTCAGACAAGTTGCATCCGACTGAGTACGCTGGGCGTACTCAAATTACGCTCGGCGTAATTTGAGTCGTCAACTTCTAAATTGTGTAACTTTCGCATACGAGCTCCGTTTTCGATGTTCTTTATATCCACGCGTAGTTAAGACCATACTCTACAACTTTCATTTAGACTACGTTGGCTAATTTTGACTTTATTTTTATTATTTATTTTTAGAAGGCCGGGACAGAAAAACTTCGTTATAAATTCATACCTTCTTCTTCCGACGTCCGTTCTCGCCTAACTTTTCATCGTTTCGCTACTAACAACGAGATCTTCGATTCTCGTTTAGATTGTTTCGGCTAAAAACCGCTCGATCTCAAATCGAGTATTCGGGCTGCATACTGCCAAGTCGAAACTTCAGAAAATCATAACTTCCTCATACGAAGTCAGATTTGGGCGTTCTGTATATATTCGGAAACCTCGTTTCAACTACTACAACATTATCCAATGATATCAAATTTATTTTACACTTAAATTTTGACGCTCATTTTATTCTTAATTCAATTATATCACATAATTAAGCAAATAAACACAATACTCACATAATTCACAAAATTCACAAATAATACATTTTTATTATTTTCAAATTGGTTTACAAAGATTAACCTAAACTATTACATTGCTAAAAATGGCAACCCCAAAAACACGGGCGTTACAATTCTCCCCACCTTAGAATGATTCCGTCCACGGAATCACACACCAGCAAACAAATGCGGATAGTGACTCATCATGTAACTCTCCGTCTCCCAGGTGAGATTTGGCCCATTCGTGTGTTTCTATCGGACAAGCACTAACTCAACCATCTTACGTCGCAATTTCTTAGTCTTTCGGTCAACGATTGCCTCCGGTTCCTTAATCAACCTTTTGTTCTCATCGATCCTCAACTCCGAAAGTGGTATCATATCGGGAACTTCTCCCGTGAACTTCCTCAAATAACACATATGAAAAGTGTTATGAATTCCATTCATTTCTTCTGGTAGTTCGAGCTTGTAAGCTTGGTTCCCAATTCTCTGAAGAACTTTAAACGGTCCAATAAACCTTGGACTTAACTTTCCCCTTTTACCAAATCTTATAAGTCCCTTCCACGGCGAGACTTTAAGAAAAACCGAATCTCCAACTTCAAAAGTCATCGGTCTTCGCTTTTTGTCAGCATAGCTCTTTAGACGGTCCTGAGCTGCTAACATTCTTTCCCTAATTATTTTCAACTTTTCAGCAGTTTGATGGACTATCTCCAATCCCATAAACTGCTTTTCCCTAGCCTCAAGCCAACAAGACAGCGTACAACATTTCTGCCCGTACAAAGCTTGATAAGGTGCCATCTTTATGCTCGAGTGAAAACTATTATTGTAGGAAAATTCTACCAATGGTAAATGTTCATCCCAATTACCTAGGAATTCCAAGGTACATGCTCTTAGAATATCTTCAAGTGTTTGTATCGTTCGTTCGCTCTGACCATCAGTCTGCGGATGGTAAGCTGTACTTAAACACAACTTGGTACCTAATTCCTCTTTTAGACTTTTCCAAAACCTTGAGGTGAAACGGCTATCACGATCCGACACAATCGTTAGCGGAACACCGTGAAGCCTCACAATTTCCTTCATGTAAGAATTCGCAAGCTTTTCCATAGACCATTTCTCGTTGGCTGCTATGAAATGCGCACTCTTAGTGAATTGATCAACGACCACCCAAATCATGTCGTGACCATTCTTTGTTCTGGGTAGTTTAGTGACAAAATCCATAGCAATGTCTTCCCACCTACCCGTAGGCACAGGTAATGGTTCTAAACTCCTGTATGGTTTCTGATGTTGTGCCTTGACTCTTGCACAAGTCACACACTCCGCCACATACTTCGCAATGTCGAGCTTCATCGTCGGCCACCAATAATAGGGTTTCAGGTCCCTATACATTTTTGTGCTATCGGGATGAATCGATTACATGGTTTTGTGAGCTTCTTCAATCAGAAGATCTCTGACTCCTCCTGTCTTAGGTATCCAAATCCGATATTGGAACACCTTCAGTCCATGACTGTTTACACCGAACACCAACGTTTTGCCCAAACGTTCCTCCTTTCGGTCATTTTTCTCAGAAGCTTCGCTTTGAGCTTTCTTTATACTTTCCAAAATAGTCGAGACAACTTCCATTCTCAACGCTCTTGGCCTTCTCCTTTCAAGAGTGACTTTCCGACTGAGAGCATCAGCAACAACATTGGCTTTACCGGGGTGGTAAAGTATCTCACAGTCGTAGTCTTTAAGTAATTCCAGCCAGCGGCGTTGCCTCATATTCAATTCTTTTTGACCAAAGAGATATTGGAGACTCTTATGATCAGTGAAAAGTTTGCACATTGTGCCATAGAGGTAATGCCTCCATATTTTCAGAGCGAAAACTACCGCTGCCAACTCCAAATCATGAGTCGGGTAGTTCTTTTCATGCTCTTTCAGTTGTCGAGACGCATATGCGATCACCTTAACCTTTTGGGTCAAAACGCAACCCAATCCAACCCTAGATGCATCGCTATAAACAGCGAAGTCTTCAACTCCATCGGGTAGAGAAAGTATCGGTGCCTCGCATAGTTTCTTCTTTAGCTTCTCAAATGCTTCTTTATGCTTATCACTCCAAGCATAAGTAGCTCCTTTGTGGGTCAAAGCTTTTAATGGACTAGTGATCGAAGAAAAGCCTTGGATAAACCTTCGGTAATCTCCGGCTAATCCTAAAAAGCTTCGGATCTCCGTGGGACTTTTTGGTTGTTCCCACTTCATTACAGCTTTAGTCTTTGTTGGATCAACCATTATACCTTCTTGGTTGACCACGTGACCCAAGAATTGGACTTCTTGAATCCAAAAATCACATTTGGAGAACTTCGCATACAACTTCTCCTTCTTCAAGACTTCCAACACTTCACGCAAGTGTCTGCCATGCTCTTCTTGGCTTTTTGAATAAATCAGAATGTAATCTATGAACACTATCACATATTTATCAAGGAACGGATTACAAACTCTGTTCATTAAATCCATGAATGCTGCTAGAGCATTGGTTAGTCCAAACGACATAACCAAGAACTCATAGTGTCCATAACGCGTTCTGAGTGCAGTATTCTCTATATCCTGCTCTCTTACTTTCAGCTGATGATATCTTGACCTCAAGTCGATCTTTGAAAAATAACTTGAACCTTGTAGTTGATCGAATAGGTCATCAATCCTTGGCAACGAATATCTATTCTTTATTGTTGCCTTATTCAGCTCTCGGTAATCAATGTACATCCTCATGCTTCCATCTTTCTTCTTTACGAATAACACCGGAGCTCCCCAGGGTGATGAACTAGGTCTAATGAAACCTTTGTCCAATAACTCCTGAAGTTGCATCATCAGCTCCTTCATCTCCGTCAGTGCTAATCGATAAGGTGCTTTTGCAATTGGCGTTGTTCCGGGCAACAAGTCGATACGAAATTCTACTTGCCGATCGGGTGGTAATCCAGGAAGATCTTCGGGAAATACTTTCGGATAATCACACACAACAGGAATATTTTGCATCACCTTCTTTTCCTTCTTAGCGTCGATCATGAATGTTAAGTATGATGTACACCCCTTGGTCAAACATTTTCTGGCTTTCATTAGAGGAATGATTCCAGAATTTACTCTGTGTTTATCTCCGTACACCATAAACGATTCCTTCCTAGGCGGGTACACTTTCACTATTTTCTTCTTGCATAAAATTTCGGCATCATTGGCGCTAAGCCAATCCATTCCCAAAACGATGTCGAAACCGTTAAGTTCGATAGGCAATAATTCCTCGTGGAACTTATTCCCATTCAAGTTAATTAAGATGTTTTTCATACAATGGCTAACAGGTACAAACTTGCCACTAGCAACTTCGACTAATAAGGCATTATCTAGTCTATCAATAGGCAAAGCTAGTTTTCTACCAAATTCATGCGATATAAAGGAGTAGTTGGCTCCAGAATCAAATAAAATTTGGACATGCAATTTGTTAACGAGAAAGGTACCTGAAGCGACATCAGCTTCATCTTTAGCAGCTTCCAGTGTCATCTGGAATGCTCTCGCCTTTGGCTTTGGCAGAATGTTGGGTCTTGCTGCTTCCTTCTTTTACGGACAATCCCTTGAGATGTGCCCCTCCTCACCACAACCATAACAAACATTCTTGGTGAAGGTGCAGTCGTTGGCATAATACGCTGGCTTTCCACATTTGAAGCATGTGGTTTCCCCGCCACACTTCCCATGATGCTTCTTCTTGCACTTGTCGCACCATTTCGCCTCTACCTTTCCTCCACTTCCGTTCGAACTAGACTTCGAGAATTTACTTTTCTTGCTAGACCCTGAAAATCCATCGATTTTCCTTTTCTCACCAATCTCTGACCTTTCCAGACCTTTTTCCCTGATCTGGGTCTCAACATTTCTAGTAGCCCAGATGGCGGCTTTCAATGTGGTTGCTTGCTTAACCATTGGACCATAGTCCGCTGGTAGTCCAAGGGCAAACTTGTTGACCTTAGAGAGTTCTGTAGGCACCAAATATGGGATAAACTTCATCTTTTCTGTGAAACTTGCAGCGTATTCAGTAACGCTCAATTTCCCTTTCTTCAAATTGTGAAACTCATTACTGATTTCCAGAAGGTCCTGCTCGGAGCAGTATTTCAGTTTTAGTTGTTCCAAAAAGTCTTCCCAAGACATTTTGCTTGCTTCTCCCTTGGGCATAGAGTCAGCTAACAGCTTCCACCAACTCAACACGCCAGATTTTAGCAGAGGGATCGCAAGAGCGGTCTTCTGCCTGTTGCTGCATTCGCAACTTTCAAACATAGTCTCCATTTCAGAGACCCAGTCCATAACTTGCACCGGCGTCGGGCTTCCGGATAGACATGGTGGTTTGGACGCCATGAAATCCTTGTACTTACACCCACGCCCATCATTTCCTCCATACTGGTTATCGTGCCTAACCACGGGTGGGTTGTCTTGACCAATGATCCCACTAAAGTTCTCTCCTTCGGACTGCCCTCCATTCTCCTCGGGCTCTCCCACTTGAATTGACGGTTCTTCACGATTCTACCTAAGCAGACATCTTGTTTCTACCATCTGACGATCCAACATCGTTTGAATCATCATTTGTACACCAGCCATTGTTATCGGCTCAGGTGCTCCAGCTACAATAGGTATTTGCTCAATCACTGGGGGTTGATTCTTGTTTTCATCAGCATTTCCAACTCCGCTTCTTGTTCTCACCATTTTTGATCTATACACCGAATAAGGTGAAATTAGACCCTCTTTCACGATAAGATTTCAATTTGTCCTTAGTACTCCAAACGATTACATGCTAGTTCTAATATCATCTACATACGCTTAGAATCCTAAACACATAAACCTTCAGATCCGGTTGGCAACAAACCGTAGATCCGAACAAATAATATCATATATGGCAACATTTAACATTTAGCACATAAAAGCATTTTAGGCAACTTTCCTAAACTAAACTAGTGCTCGTGTCTAAAATTTATCAGACACACATCTCACAATCTCCACTTAGCATACTAAGTTTAAGTCTAGAAATCCTACAAATTCCTTGTTCGCTTAAACTAATGCTCTAATACCAACTGTGACATCCCCAAAATCTTGGCCAGAAAAGACTGATTTCATTTATGCTTTTTAAACATTTTCAGAGTAAATCCTTTTAGTTTTTAAAAGAGATGCATAATTTGTTCCCAAAAACAAAACACATGATAAAATAGATATTTATCAAAACATTTCATATAGAAATATGATTTCATTTCATAATCAAAAGTCGGGATGTCATGTTCCGATACAGATCATAAAGCATAAACGATAACATTACAAGTCATTCAACAAATATATACATATACAGACTTGTAAACAAAACAACTTGATGATTCGCCCATCTTAAGCTCTTGCGCCACTTCCTGCAATACAAATAAACTGAGTGGGTCAGGCTTGGGAGCCTGGTGAGCATATAGGGTTTTCAACCCACAATAATTATATTTAATTTCAACAATCAACAACAAACCCAATTACCCATTCCCGTTATCCTCACTTTACGTCCCTAAAACAACATCTATTATAAGGGACCTAATCTAGGATTTTTATCGGGATGGACATTACTACAAAGGGGCTTCCTAAGAAATAAATATCCTAAAGGCAACCATGAGGGGGATAGAGTACACCGGTGAACACGTCGTTCACAACACCTATAGGTAATGAGTCTGCTAGTGTTCCACAGGACAGTCTAGAATAGTCCGTGGTCGTCATCCATACTCTGCTAAATGACTAGAATAACACCAATAACACCGAGGCCTCTCATCTGTTTATTTCACACCAATTATCTACCCATGTTCTACCCAACATATTAGTAGATAAAAATATACATTTTTACACATTGTTTAAAAACCTGTATAGCATGCTTTAATCAATACATATTCCACATAACAGATGAGGCATACACACATAACACGTATTTCATAGAGAATATATCAGATCTTATGAGATAGAAGAAAGTGAATATACATTCACACATATAACAGCAAAATATATATACATCGCACGTATTATATATAGAATACTTCATAATACTGCGTTGGAATGAAAATGACTACACACTCATTTGATCGGAAGACGATCGAGCAGCACTACGGCTTGTAGAAGTAGTGTTTCTCCATAGATCTGGAAAATCTTCACAAAAACCGGGCTCCTCGCGGGCAGGGCTTCGGCTCGGAAATCTCACTTCTCGGGATCCTCGGGACTTCGGAACTTGCTTCGGGGCTCGGGAATAATACCGGGGCTTCGGGGTATAAATGACACGCAAAACAAGGCAAAAACTAGAGAGAAGAAAGTGTTTGAACAAGAGAAAATGGCTGATTTCGAGTGCTATTTATAGGCTGAGGGTCTGGGATTACGCTGGGCGTAATCTCAAATTACGCTGGGCTTACTCGGGTTACGCTGGGCGTACTTTGACGTCACTGTGTGCGTCGACTAGTGGCACTCAAGTATTGGTCAGACAAGTTGCATCTGACTGAGTACGCTGGGCGTACTCAAATTACGCTCGGCGTAATTTGACTCGTCAACTTCTAAATTGCGTAACTTTCGCATACAAGCTCCGTTTTTGACGTTCTTTATATCCACGAGTAGGTCAAACCATACTCTACAAGATTCATTTAGACTCCGTTGGCTAATTTTGACTTTATTTTTATTATTTATTTTTAGAAGGCCAGGACAGAAAAACTTCGTTATAAATTCATAACTTCTTCGTCCAACGTCCGTTCTCGCCTAACTTTTCATCGTTTCGCTACTAACAACGATATCTTCGATTCTCGTTTAGATTGTTTCGGCTAAAAACCGCTCGATCTGAAATCGAGTATTCGGGTTGCATACTGCCAAGTCGAAACTTCAGAAAATCATAACTTACTCATACGAAGTCAAATTTGGGCGTTCTATATATATTCGGAAACCTCATTTCAACTACTACAACATTATCCAATGATATCAAATTTATTTTACACTTAAATTTTGACGCTCATTTTATTCTTAATTCAATTATATCACATAATTATGCAAATAAACACATAACTCACATAATTCACAAAATTCACAAATAATACATTTTTATTATTTTCAAATTGGTTTACAAAGGTTAACCTAGACTATTACATTGCTAAAAATGGCAAGCCCAGAAACACGGGCATTACATAAGCTCCTAAGCTTCGTGTCATTTTGTGTTTTGAAGTTCTAAATGATCCCTAGAAGCATTCCTACTTGGTGCTTTAATCCTTGGAAGAGTTTAGGGCTTAAATACACTCCTTTCAGGAGTTCACGGCCCTGGGACCATTTCCCTTAGATATTACGGCCGTAATCTCTCATGGGGATGGGTTTTTGATGTTTTAAGGTGCTTAATTTAACTAGGAGTAAATCTATGTAATTGTCCAAGGCTTTAGGAGTGATTAAGGCACTCTTTGGCCCTTGAGTTTGGAGTTCACGGTCCAAGAACTTCTTGGGCCGTGAACACCTTACTCTTGGTGTTCATGGATGATTTCTAGTCTTATATACACTAACATACAAGCCTAAGGTAGTTATATAACAAGGGGAAAGGACTAGGCATCATTTTACCCTTATAAAAGAGTTTACTCCCCAAGGTGTTCTTGGGCGGTAAACTCTCGAATCTTGTTGTTTTGTTATGAAATCTATGTTATTAAGCACATTATAAGCCATATAATACAACTAGAGAGAGGTACTCACAATTTGGGATGAAAACCCGAAGATCCGTGAGAGAGAAAATGGCTTTTCTCTAGTTGGAAATGTAACTAATGAATGAATATGGCTCAAATTTCTATATATAGTCCTAGGATTTTTGGCAGAAAATATTTTTATTCACAAAATGAACTCTAATATAATAGAGTTTTGAAACAACAGAGTTGCACAAAACCCTAGTGCATCCACTCTCCTGATATCTCCTTAAGTGTAAATCCTGAAATACTCAAACTTATACGGAAAAGTCTGAAAATTTACTGCAACTGTTCTGACTTCTATTGAAGTGATATTGTTCGTATAGAATAGAATTTCGGGTTGTTACAATAAAGCACTTTTATTTGTATGTATGCGCACATAGCGGTACGATACATAGGAGTGTTAATTTCAAGATAAAAACCAGGAAACACGAGAACAGTTACAAGGAGTACATTGTTGAACGTACTAGGAGTACAGTACCGAGTAGGGATGAGAATTTGGCCCGAAAACCCGAACCGAACCGAACTGAATTAGACCCGAATAAGCAATTTGATTCGGTTTTCGGGTATCTATATAAGGTTTATTCGGTTTTCGGGTTATTCGGTCCGGGTTACCCGAATAAGGGCTTATTCGGTCCAAAAGGACCGAACCGAATATGAAAAGTCACAATTTTTTTTCACTTGCACGATTGCTTATTCGGTCTTGTGTTCTATCGATCGTTACCTAAAATACCCACGTAATGTTTAATTTTTAACTTATATACTTATAGATAGATTTTTGGGTGTTTTAGATGTTTAATATTTAGTGTTTTATATGTTGCTTAATTACTATATCTTAAGAATGTGGTTGTTGGATTTTACATTTTATATATCAAGAATAGTTAATCCGTGTTATTTGTGTTTATCATAAGCTACAAAAGTCATACAAAATACAATATTTATAACACATTGTAAATGTTATTTGGGTTATTCGGATTATTCGGGTTATTCGGGTTATTCGGCTCCTTAATCATCTTGTACATGTTATTTGGGTTATTCGGGCCGGAACCGAACCGAATCGAATAATACCCGAATCGAACCGAACCCGTATTGTTTATTTGGTTCAGTTTTCGGTTCATATAATTACCCTTATTCGGTTTTCGGTTTATTCGGGTTCGAGTCGGTTCGGTTCAGTTCCGACCCGAATAACATCCCTAGAATATACAATATAAGGAATTAGGCTGGGGCCTGACTGGATCACCTTTGGGCCGAGAAAATCCCCTTTCGCATGGGTCGACAAAGTCAACTTGGGGCTGACCAATTAGAGCTATCACATAGTGAGCTTGGGGCTGCGCACTTGAACCGAAGAGGTTGTCCAAAACCATTTCATATACGTTGTTGAATAATTGAATTGTCACTCATGTTTCTTATATGTTCGTGGGTAACCACGGGTACTTGTAAACATTTAATACCAATTTTGTGGTTCCATGAAAACTAACAAACCGTACATATATCTCAAATAAAGGATTTCTCAATTGCTGCTTAACTAGGAATTACCAACTATTGATTATTGTACTACAAATCTATCTTGCTTAGAAACACTAGAATAGAATTATCAGAAATATTACTACATTGTCCATTCGATATCTGGTTTTCATCATCAATATAACTTGTTTCTGCAAATTCCAACATGGTTGAAACAATTACGATGCAGCAATAAAATTCGATAAGAAAAATTGACAAATTACCGATTTTCTAGTCAAAGAAATGATTTAATCATTAACACCTATACATACTTCTTTATTACGTCTAAAAGGTAAAGTACATTGTCCTAAGGTTAAAAAAACAAAATATTTTGTTTACTCCCTACAGTTAGTTCAATAACTTTTTGGAAACCCTAAGACTTTTCTCATTGCATAAAACATATATGAAGCTTTTTTTATAAGTCTAGAGGGGGGTGGTGCCACACTTGGTGCACGATTTGACAACTTTTTGTTTGCCACATTAGTTTTGATACCCTACACGTTTAACTTGCCATGTAGGAGGAGTGAGTTAGTTGGAAAAAAAAATTGAAAAGTGGGAAAAACAATTGAGTTGGGCTTTCTCTCTCCCTCCAAGCATTTGCAGAGAAGCTCAACATGTTGAAGGGAAGCCCGGAGAGGGCAGTATATGGTGCACTTGGTGAGCACTTGCCCCACTCGCTCCCTTCATCCTAAAGAAATAGTTTAATAGCAACATTGAAACTGAAAATTTCAGGATGAAAAACATGGATGATTAATTTTCTAAAGACAGAGATATATGAGTAACATAGAAGAAAAACAAATGTCGAAAATCGATTAGCTAAAAGCAAATGTGGTACTAGATGGCGTTAACAGTATAGATGGTCTGAACCACTGTAAGAGCAAAGAGCACGATTGCAGCAACTAAAGCAATCATACTCCATGGATTACTAAAATATGTACGCTTCAAAGCCGCAATGTTTTTGGGCCAGTAACTATTGTAGTGCCTATCCATTTCACGCCAGTCATCAAAGTAATAGAACCTTCGGAAGGGAAGTTCTTTGCAAAGGCTGTTGATCATATCTGCAGCCTTTTCATTTGAACCTAAGTGGTTGACAACGACTTTTGACTCTATCAACTTAGCAATGTCTTCTTCAGTATCGACTAGCATATCCATGGCAAGGGCATATGATGTCACGTACCCACATGTTCTATAAGTGGAAGAAGACTGCTCATAAGCAATGAGGTTCCTTAAAATCGACTCTGTAAAGTTGTCAATACGCAATACTGGCATTCTGAGAGTAGGTTTATCCCGACTCCATGAAAAGCAGTTAAACGCAGATGGTTGAAAGTTCATGGCCATTGCCCATCCTGCATCTGTTTTAGGCTTAAACATCACCCCTGCCCTCTCTAGTTCTACAGTCGAGTGCATTGCTACACTTGGTAATGCTTGTAAAGGAGAATATTCTTTTGATGGCCTGCAACATTTTTCAAGAAAGCCAAGAATATGATCATTAGGTTCTATAGGGTAACTACTTTGAACTGGTATGTTTGTTTCAAAAATGTTGAAAAATTGTACAAGTTGGAGGATGAGGGCGGGAAGAGAGGCTTTTGGTTCAGATGTCAAAATGGTGGAGTCAAAGATGTCTTGAAGAATAAAGAAAGGGATCTGGTTTTCCAACAGCATGAGGTCATAAATTATAGATGAGGCACGCAAGAAGGCTACAGCTTCATCGCTGGAGTTTGTAAGCACACGAATGAATTGGAGTATGAAACAAGCATCGATAACCATCATTTTGGCAAGTTCATTATCATTGTATTTTTCGATCTTTATATTGTCATAACATGCCCTGATTCGGTCAGTTGTTGCAAGTACTTTCTGCACACATTCTTTTAGCGTCTGATTGGATGAGCGACGAAGAGAATTTAACAGATCAGAGGCATGCATCAGTTTCTGGTGTTCAAATGCTTGTAGAGTTTTGTCTTCTCTGTGAAGAGGTCCAATAGAGACCACCCGAGGGTCGAAAGAAGTTGGGCTGATATCTCGGCGTCCACTAGGAACTATATCGATAAATATTGGAATTAGTGGAAAAGCAGATGGTGAACTACGTACAGATTCAAAAAGACCCTGTACGTCTTCAACAACGATATCTACATCTCCGTTTGCCATATTGAATTTTAGCTTGACTTAGTTCCTCTGGTAGAACTAAAACAATGGAAAAATTGTAAGAGAGTACATATATATATTCTGCTATTTGGAATTTGTGATGTACATGCAGATGCAAATCGTACCTTGTAGACTGTAAATCACACTACTAGTTCAATTGTTCAGCTTTCATCTTTGATAGAATGATATTATAGGTCTATAGTCTTTCAAATAGACTATATCAGATGAATAATGCGCGAATTTTTAAAACATTAAAAGTAGGACCATAAAGTCTTCTATATTTCAAGTTGGAATTTTTTATTTGGCAATTTCCGAAACTTACGTGTTTGTTCTTATGTTATTTGAGCTGGAATCCAAAGTTTTCTGCCATTTAATAAAGAAGGGCAAGGAGTTTTATTCTGAAATAAACTTTGAACTTTTTAACTCCTTTTAAAATGTATTTCGTCAATTATATAACATAAAATATTGAAATGTTGCTATATATACTCTTAAAATAGTATGCTGGATTAGAAACACAAGAACTAATTGTATAGTAGTGTGGTCCCTTAAAATAATTTTTAATGCCGCATGATTTTTATAATATATAACACAGAATCTATAAAATACTTACGCATTTTACGTCATATATTTTTATTTTTAACTCTTAAAAAATATAACATAATAGTGTGGTCCCTTAATATGTGTTATGTGTTGTCATGGTCTTAATGGTCTTAATTGTTATATGTTAAATGTTATGCATGTCATAGTCTTAATTGTAATGTGTTATGCATGTTATAGTGTTAATTGTTGTATGTTTGCATGTCATAGTCTTAACCTTGGAGTTAACCTTGGAGTTAGTGATACGACACTTCCTTTGGAAATTATTTTTGGAAATTATTTTTAAATAATGTTCCAACTTTAACCTTAAAATCATTATTATTTAAAAAGTATGATTAAAAATATAAAAGCAATTAAATTTCAAGCTCCTAAAATAAGATTTGTTTTGTTAGAATTAAGTAAAACTTTTTATGACCCAAAATAAAAAAGTAAAGTTGAAGTTTATTTTTAATTCTTTTGGGAAATAAGAATTTTTATTTGATATGGTTATTTAGTATAATGTTTTATTTGTTGTTAATATGGTAAGTAAACAATTGCATTCTAAATCTATCTATATTCATACTACTATTAACCGAAGTTGTAATATTATGTATAGAAAAAAATATGTTAGATAAAAATAATCATGGTAGTATTATTAATGATTTTGCATCTAAAAGTGCTAGGAGAAGATTTTTCATTAAATTTTTTGTAATGTTGTGGTCATATTTATGTTTTTTAATATTACTAATGAATTTTGTGAGTTTTATAACAGTAATTTTTATTATATTTATAACTTTAGTGGCTCATTTATTCGTTTAATCTTGGCCCCGGTATATCTTTGGACTGGCATTGCTTAAAACTCAACCAAAATTTGACTCTCAGCTCATGTGATATGCCTTTAGCTTTATTTACTCATCATATAAATTAAAAGGCGAGAAAATATAATCTTGATTCACTCACAAGAGAAGATTAATTAACACTATGCTAGATCATGATGAAGAACAAGGCAGAGTTGAAAAAAAAACAAACACGGAGAGGTTGTTACTAAACCGCTGAAGACATAGGTGGCAGATAATCGCAAGACGAGATGCGTTAATTAGGTTTTGTTGTAGGCCCACCTAAATTTATTTATTAGCTTTTAGGACACAATTAAGATACTATTTTCTCTTTATTTAAAATATATTACAACTTATTATTTTTTGTAATCACTTAAAGTTTGTCCTTATTGTAATACTGCGTATCAACTTTGGTACAAATATCAGTACTTTTAACATCATTTTGTTAAATTTAGCAGCGATAAGAGCAATTAGCAGTAATAGAAAGTGGTAAATGGAGTGAAATTCTTTACGGTCATTTTTTAGGGTATTAGCAGGGATTTTGTCGCTGCTAATACTCTTGTACGATGAATGAAACCTAGTCGTCTAACTCATAATCAACGGAGGGGGTGCTCTCTTGGACTTTCACATGGATCGTGGTTTATCACCATTAGAAGCAAACCCAATGGCGACGACACTGGAGCACGAAGTTCAGTGACCGCTGCTAATAGTGGTGTTGTCATTAATGGCATGTTTGCTTGTTGTGATTGTCATAATAGACAAGTATAGTTTTCTGACAAAAATAAAATATTTGGTTTATAAATTGCAAATCCAGTAGCTTTCAAAAATGATATTAGCAAGTCTATGGTATTCGACCTGGATGTTGGAATTAAAGATAGTTGTTTGTACTTTAGAAGACCATGAAATTAAGTTGTCCCCTAGAAAAATACAATAGCTAGAAGTGGATCCCCTAGTATCGATGAAGTCCACCGAGTCAGCATCTATGTAGGTAGTAACTTGAGATAATGGAGACTTGTGGACCGTAAGGTCATAGTGAAGAATGCATTTGAGGTCATTACGAATGTGTTTTAGTGTCATCCTCTATTATCTTATTAGAGTAATTTCGACTGCTTGGATGTTTTTTTCCACCATTACAAGATAAACTTTGAGATGATCAAAGAAATGATTATTCGACCTAAGACGATAAGCACATAACTTTCATGAAGCATCGTCCATGTATGTCACGAAATACCTACTTCCACCAAGTGATTCTAGGTCCACATACGTCAAAGTGGACATGGCTCAACAATTTGAAGTGGTTCTTTCTTGTAGAGCTAAAGGAAACTTTATGTTGTTCCTAAATATACAACATTCGTAGGGATCCATGGCAATATCTTTTGACATTGAAATTGGCTCATTCTTTAGGTCGGTCCCTTTACGCTCATGTTGCTTAGTCTTTTATGCCACTAGTTTGGTGACGTCTCTTCTTGATCAACATTCAGACCTGACTGAAACAAAATTACAGAGGTTTTATTAAGTGTACTATAAAATTGCACCCTTACAATGACCATAACACCTTTTAAAACTTTTGGGTGCCTTCTTTGAATTGATTATCATATCCCTAATCGTCAAGAGCTCCAACAAAGATAAGATTCATTCTCAGCTTTGGGATATGTCAAACATCTTGCCTACCAATGTACACCCTATATTGGACCTTTTTTTTACATCGCAAATGTCAGCAATGCTTGAGAAACTAGTGTTTCCCATCTTCACACTATCATGGTCTTAAGGTTTATAAGTAGTGCATAAATCTCGGTTTCGAGAGCAATGATATGATTCAATTATCAATCACTCACTCATCATAATGAGTTCCAACATGCATACATGCTTCCTCCTTATATAACAAGGGAACGTACTGAGTTATTATGATCATAGTTTCACCATTCTCCTTGTGTGAACTTTGATTCGTCTTAGGTTACTCTCATGATTTCCTACGATCTTTGGATCTTCTTTACTTTAAGTGTGTTTTCCTTTACCATCTTCTTTCCTTTTGCATTCCTTATTCATTAGGGTGTTTGGAACCATCTCCATTGTCACTTTGCCATCGGGGGCAAAATTATTGAGATTGACAATGAGCGTCTCCTTGTGATTTGTAACGTCCGTAGATCTGAGCTAGTCAATGTAGAGATAATAATGGTCGAAAACGACTATTCAACAAAAGATTGTTTATAATAAATAATCTTAACCAAGTTTTAGAATATGTCTCAAGAGTTTCGTACATATAAAGAACGCCGAAATCCGAGTTATAACGAAGAAGTTATGGCTCGTCAAAGTTTGGCTCGTCAAAGTTTTACGATAAAAATGACACGCCACCGGGAGATGTAAATAGTGAAATTTTGATACATGACTTTTTATCCTTAGTTATCTAAACAAAAGTTGTAGTATACGTTGAACCGAGAGTGTCCATAAAAAGAACGCCCAAATCTGACTTCGTATAAGGAAGTTATGAATTTACTAAGATTTGGCATAGCAGTACACGACCCGAAACTGAAATTTTAGTTCGAGTGGTTTTTGGCCAATGCGACCTAAATGAGAGTTGCAGATCTCATTAATAGGAACTCAACGATAAAAATACAAACAAAAATGGAGTACGTATGTAGAAGTTATGAATTTTACACGGACATTTAACAATATAATCTCCTCCTACTGTTAAATTTAAGATCAATCGAGAATTAGCCGACGGAGTCTAAATGAAAGTTGTATATCTTGCTTTTACCTACGCTTGGATATAAAGAAAGTCGAAAACGGAGCTCGTATGCAAGAGTTCTGATTTTTCTATGTCGGGAAGGTGTTGTACGAGTTTAGGTGATGTGGCACGATACAACAATTGCTTTCTCTCTAAGGAAAGCCATCAGATGATGACACATGGCATTGACTCAGCGAGTCAGTGGACCGACTCAACGAGTCCATTAGAAATTCAACCTATAAATAAGAGTGTCGGGTTCCCTCATTTCCTCACCCCTCACCCCTCTTCTTTCTCTCTCCAAGCTCCCTAACCCCCCTAAAGTCTCTGAGAGGTGAATGAGGCTGGTTTTGGGCTATAATGACGTTTAAATAGGGTACACACCCTGAAAATTTGGGCTTCATCCAGACTGGCAGACTCGCCGAGTTAGGAATATCGACTCAGTGAGTCGCCACGCCAACTTCACGTGTTGACCCGCTGCTACTCGACGAGTTAGGGCTACTGACTAGTCGAGTAGCTTCTAAAATAAGAAGAAAAATAATGTTTTAAATGCGTACCAGGAACGGGGTGTTACACATCACTTTTGAGGTGCTAAGCTCTTGTAAGGCCAAGTTCTACAAGCTACAACAAAGAGGTAATCATATTACTTGTTTTTATGTATTAAATACCAAGTTGTATGCTAGTTAGGCTTCATGCTTTGGAAAAATGAAATTGCATGTGTAACTTGATAAAACTTAGATCCAAAGCATCTAGGGTTGAATGTGTACCAAAGAGATGTTATACTGCTCAAAACCCATCAATTGTATGAAAAAACTGCATTTTTTGCCTCTGATTACTAGAATCAATGAGTCCCATGAAGGAACTCGACGAGTTGATACTGAGTTGAGCCAACTCGACGAGTCCATTGCCTAGCTCAATGAGAAGGATCACCTGTTTGCAGTTTTTTCGAGTTTCTGGCCAGAATTGGATTAGGATCATTACCGTAAATTGTTTTGATTGATAAAATTCGATTTTTTCTAATAAAGTAATGATTGTCCTCATCCAATTGAATGATGATTGATAAATTCTAAGATAATTACTAGATTTTGTGAAAAAAAAAAACTAATTTTTGTAGAGTTTGATTTGAATCATCTTGATGTGAAATTAGATTAGGTCAATTTGTGATATAGTTAATTATATGATTAATTTAATTGTTATCAAATTGATCCCAAAGACTTTTGAAATGTTTCAAAACTTGCCCTCAAGTTTTGGAATTTGAGAAGTCTAATTTATGGAACTTTAAATTCTAAGTTATGGAACTCAAAAGGTTTTGAAGAGTTTTCAAAACTTGCCCTCAAGTTTTGGAATTTGAAAATCTCATTTATGAAACATTAAATTCTAAACTATAGAGTTTTAAAAGTTTAAAATTCAACCCTTATACTATTATAATATTAAAAGAGTAGTATTTATAGATATATATATATATATATATATATATATATATATATATATATATATATATAAGACAGTCAGTCTTACCGTTAGTAGACCTCATTCATGAAGCTAGTCTATAAGGGGGGTATAAGGAAAATTTCCTATAAAATGACGATTGAATGAGTGTACACTCTCACCTACCGCTTCCTTGACTAGTGGAGGGTCGTTAGCTGAACGGGCAGGATAGGACATTAATTATCGTTAAAAAGTATAATGACAATTATAAAAGAACTAAATGTTTTTATAAATTCTCAATCTTAGTTACTTTAGGAAAAATGTAAAATTGGTCCTATTCCATGAAATTGCACTTTACACCTTGCCAAGTCGTTAGTGGAGCGTGTGTGGCTAACCGACACACTAAATTAGACTAGCAAGGGTGGCAAAGGGTACCTTGATATTTATCATAGATCAGTGGAGCGTGTATGGTTAACCGGCACATTGATTAGGTGATAAATGACATCGAGAGTACCAAGCAAATTTGATGGTTATTCACACCTTGTTTGTGATCCTCGGTATCCTAGTCACAAACTTGAAGGGCATAATCGAGATTTAAACATGCATTGAAAAGTTCAATGAATCTCAAAAGAATCTAGGAATTTCAATTCATTTAAAACTTAATCCTCACTTTCATTTTTTATGGTGGAAATTGGTAAATCGTCATTTACCTACCTTCAAATATTTTGCAATTGGATTACGGTATCCCTCTTCCGAATTGTGAAATATTGTGTTTGGGTCCTAGCCTTAATATTTCATTTGGGTGTTATATTAAGGAATTTCTATCTAATAAAACTTATCTTTTCTTTTTAGATGTCTATCCCAAACGCTGCTGTCTCCAACCTTTCCGACTATTTCTCCCTTACAAACTTATGTGGGAGGGTGATTTTCGACGGGTCGAATTTCAATGATTGGATTCGAAACATTCAGATGGTCAGTCGTTACAAGGATAAGGAATATGTCCTCGATAAAGAGCTAAAAGAGGTTGATGAAGCGACTGCTACTCCTGATGAAATTGCTGAATATAGGGCTCATGAGAAGGACGCGACAAAGGTGATGTGCATCATGCTTGCCACTATGACAGTTGAACTCCAAAAGTCCTATGAGGACTACTATCCTTTCGAGATGCACCAAGACTTGATGGAATGATACAATCAAAGTGCTCGATAAGAAAGGTATGAAATCATTGCCTCCATGATAACAACAAAAAAGAAGGATGGAGAATCCATCATGACCCACTTACAAAAAATGCAAAGGTTTGTAGACCGCTTGCTGAATTTGAATGTCAACTTCGATGAAGAGTTGGCTATTGACATTATCCTACACCCTTTGCCTCCTTGTTATGATCAGTTTAGAATGACTTATCATATAAACAAAGAGGAAGTCACTCTAAGCAAGCTTCAAGGCCTACTGAGAACTGTTGAAAGTAGTTTAAAAGGCAAGTATGTTGTACTTACTCCTACTGATGCTGCCCCAGTCCTGGCAATTAGACATAGGAAAGGGAAGAAGAAGAAGGCTCATTCTAAGAGCCAAAAGGGATACTCCCATGATGGATCCTCTTCTAGTGGGACCAAAGGTGGTTCTGCTCCTCCCTCTTCCAATCCAAAAGAAGCAGAGTGCTTCTACTGTCATGAAAAAGGGCATTGGAAACGAAGCTACCCCAAATACTTGCAGGACATCAAGGATGGGAAGATAAATCCCACCTTCGTAGGTATTTATACTATTCTATCTAATAATTCATCACATGGTAATTCTTGGTTCCTGGATACAAGATGTGGTTTTCACATTTGTTCTTATTTGCAGGGTCTAAAAAGAAGTAGGGATGTGGAGTACGAGAAGATGAACCTGATCATGGGGAATAGGAAAGCGTCGCATGTCACCAAGATTGGAGTTTATTATTTATTGCTTAGTAGTGGCTTAGAATTAGATTTGAATAATTGTTTCTACTCGTCAGATATGGCAAGAAACATTACTTCTTTTCATGGTTTGTATAAACAAGGTTTTAGATTTTCATTTAACAATGAAACTGGTTCTATTAATGCATTTTAGAATGGTAAATTTTATTTTGAAGCATTGCCTTGTAATGGTATATATGAAACTGTGATGGTTGTAGACAACTTATGAAATAATGTATTGCATATTGATTCGTCCAATGGTTTAGGCAAGGCATGCTTGTGGCATTGTCGTCTTGGACATGTCCACAAGAAGCGCATAGCCCAACTCCAAAAGAATGGAGTGTTGGAGTCATTTGACTTAAAGTCGGATGACACATGTGATTCTTGTTTACTTGGAAAGATGACCAAGTCACATTTTCACTGGTACTTGTGAAAGAGGTGAGGGTTTGTTGGATCTCATACACACCGATGTATGGGGGCCCTTCAGATCTGCCACAAGGGATGCTAGCCGCTTCTATGTGATTTTTACCGATGATTATAGCAGATATGGATATGTCTACTTAATCAAGCATAAGTCAGAAACATTTGAAAAGTTCACAGAGTTTAAACAAGAAGTGGAAAATCAATTGGCTAAGAAGATAAAGATGCTTCGATCCGATTGAGGTGGT
This sequence comes from Lactuca serriola, assembly GCF_051521515.1. Classification (NCBI taxonomy): domain Eukaryota; kingdom Viridiplantae; phylum Streptophyta; class Magnoliopsida; order Asterales; family Asteraceae; genus Lactuca; species Lactuca serriola. The sequence continues at coordinate 157,161,735 of NC_136415.1, forward strand.
GAGTATCTTAGTATCGATTTCCACGACTATCTTAAGGAGTGTGGAATTGTTTCACAATTGATGCCACCTAGGACATTACAACTTAATGGTGTGGCTGAGAGACGCAATCAAACCTTGTTGGACATGGTTCATTCCATGATGAATCGAGGTTCGTTACCTATCTCATTCTGGGGGTATACCTTAGAGACTGCCGCCCATATCCTTAATCTAGTCCCAACTAAGAAGGTTACCAAAACACCTCACAAAATGTGGACAGAGAAGGTTCCCTCGTTGGCACATATCAAGGTTTGGGGTTGTGAGGCTTTCATAAGACGAGGGACTCACGAAAAGCTCGAACCTTGTAGTGAGCGTTGTATTTTAACCGGCTACCCACAAAAATCCTTTGGATATCTCTTTTATAGACCGAGTGACAATGTTGTCTTCATTGCAAGGAGAGGGATTTTCCACGAAAGAAAACTCATATGTCAAGAGGACAGTGGGAGGCAAATTGACCTTGAAGAGCTTCAAGAGTTAAGTGATGAAGGAACCTCAAACACCGGCGCTTAACCCGAGGAGGAAACTCCTGTTGAACCAGTTGACGAGTCCATACCTCTAAGACATTCCACTAGAGTTAGTGTTCCACCTGTGTTATATGGTTTTCATATAACAGTTGAACGTGATGCATTTATCAGTGATAATACATTGATAAATTTGGATGAACCTAACAACTACAAGGAAGCCATGGTGGTTCCCGAGTTCGCAAAATGGAAGGAGGCTATGGACAGCGAGATTCAGTCCAAGTATGATAATCAAGTTTGGAACTTGGTTGACAATGTACTGGGTCTTACGACAGTCGGGTGCAAGTGGATCTTCAAGAAGAAGACCGACATGTATGGGAAAGTACACATATATAAGGCGCGATTGGTTGTGAAGGGCTTTACTCAATCTCCTGGATTTGACTATGACGAGACCTTCTCCCCAGTAGCGAAGATCAAATCTATACGGGTTATGCTAGCAATAGCTGCGTTTCATGATTATGAAATATGGTAGATGGATGTCAAAACCTCTTTCCTTAATGGAAAGTTGGCTGAAGATGTTTACATGAGTCAGCCAGAGGGTTTCGTCAATGCAAAGTACCCTAATAGAGTATGCAAGCTTGAGAGATCCATTTATGGATTGATACAAGCATCTCGCAGATGGAATCTTTGTTTTGATGAGAAAGTCAAAGAGTTTGGATTTTCGAGAAGCGAGGATGAGTCCTGTGTGTATGTTAAGGCTAGTGGGAGTATAGTTAGCTTTCTGGTATTCTATGTGGATGGCATACTACTCATAAGAATCAACGTTCCAACCTTGCAGGAGGGTATGTTCTGGCTTAGGAAGTGTTTCGCTATGAAGGACCTCGGGGAAGTTGCTTACATTCTAGGGATAAGGATATTAAGAAATAAGAGTAAAAGACTATTAGGACTTAGTCAAAGTACCTACTTGGACAAGGTGTTGAAACGTTTCAGCATGGAGAATTCCAAGAAAGGAGAATTACCTATCCAGAGCAATACCAAACTGAGTAAGACTCAGAGTCCGAGTACCGATGCTGAGATAGTAGAGATGAGCTGAGTACCATCTGCTTGCGTAGTAGGCTCGATCATGTATGCTATGACTTGTACTCGCCCTGATGTGGCCTTTGCTTTGAGCATGGTCAACAAATATCAGGGAAATCCTAGTAGAGCTCACTGGACTGTAGTAAATAACATTCTTAAGTACCTGCGGAAGACTAAGGACTGGGTCCTAACCCTCGGTGGGAATGATGACTTGAGAGTGACAGGGTATGATGATGCCAACTTTCAGACCGACAGAGATAATTTCCGCTCTCAGTCATGGACGAGTAGTAACATGGAAAAGTTCCAAACAGGGAGATTGTAGCTGATTCAACATGCGAATCAGAGTACATAGCAGCAAGCGAAGCATCGAATGAGGCAATATGGCTAAAGAACTTCATCGGAGACCTTGGAGTTGTACCAGCTATAAAGGAGCCTATGGAGATTTTCTGTAACAACGAGGGTACAATTTCCTTAACCAAGGAACTGAGGGATCATGGCAGATCCAGGCACATCGACAGAAAATATCACTTTATAAGACATCGAGTAGAAGGACTCATCGTAGTAAAGAGGGTATCATCAGAAGAGAACCCAACAGATCCACTTACAAAGGGACTGAGTATGGTTAAGCACTTGCAGCATGCTAGGAGTATTGGGCTGAAAGACGATATTAGTTTTAGTGATTAGATAGCTATTTAGAAACTTGTAATAGATAAGATGCAATTAACATTTGATAATAAAAGGAATTTTATTTATGAGTAAAGTTACTATCTTGTGTCAATCGTTTACTATTGTTTCATTTTGCATGGTTTGACTTCCAGAACTATTAAGATTATTCAAATTTTCCACAGTCGATCATGCTTTGGAAGTAGGTTATGAAGTTAGACTGTCATGAAGTAAGACACAGTAAAAGTTTTCTACAAATTCATGAGTGCTCCTGATATAAGATTTGAGTATTGGATTAAACTCACACTCACATGAATCACTTCATGGAATATATCACGAGTGATTGTGAGACGATAATATTGTATAGTCTTCAAACCAAGATATATTAGTTTTTGATTATGAGTTCGTTGTATGTTGATAGTACAAAAACGCATCAGTAACTTGTTGTTATAAAACGTTTTGTTGTGTATAATTTAACAATAATTAGTACAAGCATATAATTCGAAGTTTATCTGTTCCTTTTTTCCTAAGAGGATTAAAAGCAATATCTTGGGCACCTTGATGATTTTGTTTAGACTTATGTGTTGGGCCCGGTCAGGACACAGTTGATGTGTTTAATTAGGTTCTATCTCAAACAAATTAGAAATCGAGAAACAAACTGTTGGACAATATGTATGACTATGTTCCATGTATTTGTCCACACGATATCTTGAAGAACAGAGGATTATATGATCCCTTATCTAAAGGACGCGTCAGTGTTCGACGGTGCCTTTTGAGAGCTACAATTACTAATCAGATTTTGAAGTTGCATTGGCAGTTATAGTTATCAGAATTATCCAAGTGGGAGACTATTGGATTAGGTGTCTAAGACCATAACAATAGTTGGTATGTACTTGACCCGATAGTAGCATGGTCCATTTGGGTTACCTTCACCGGAGCAATTTGATAGGATGGATATTTGAGAAAGAGGTTATTTGTGATTTATTAATATATTATAAGAATAATATATTAATTGAGAAATCATATTATTTAATTGGTATTGATCAAGAATTAATTTGTAATTAATTTAGTGATCAAAAGAGACTAATTAAATTAACGGGGACTAATTATGTTAATCAGTGATACATATAGTTTGGACTAATGATCCATGATTGATTAGTAATGGACTAAGCTTATGTGAGAGTTCATGAAGTGTTAGTCAAAATGAGTTATTGGATTAAAAGCCTAAGTGAATGAGTTAGGGTTTACAAGTGACCCTTGGAATTCTACACTATAAATGTAACCCCTAAGCCCTAAAATCGGACACAAGGGTATTCTAAGAATAAGGTAGACAATTTTGGTGTTTCCAAGCTCTCTCTCATTGTCCTCCATTGTTCTTGGTGTTTGTGACTTATTTGAGGCATCACACTTGAGGTGCTAAGCTCTTGTAAGGCCAAGTTCTACAAGCTACAACAAAGAGGCAATCATATTACTTGTTTTTATGTATTAAATACCAAGTTGTATGCAAGTTAGGCTTCATGCTTTCGAAAAATGAACTTACATGTATAACTTGAGAAAACTTAGATCCAAAACATCTAGGGTTGTATGTGCACCATAGGGATGTTATAATGCTCAAAACCCATCATAAAGTCATCTTCTTTGGGGTGGTTTTCAAGAAATCCTCCTTTATAGATTTCTAAATGTTGAGAACCAAACGAAGAGAAGACATGTGGCTTTGATAATCTGACGAAGGAACGCACTGGCTGAATATATGAAATTCCAAAGTGTTGATTTTGGAACTACCGAAACAGCTTGGTAAGCTCTGATCTGTCACATTTTATGTCAACAAAAATATGATATTGTGGTTTCCTAAGTTTACATAACCCTAACAAAACCGTAAAAATTTATTGTAATTGCAAGTGATATTTCTGATGATAGTGTTTTGGCGATTATGAGTGATGATGTTTATGATATTGTTGTGTTTCCTCGTCATGTTGTTGCACACTAACTATATCCCTTGCTTCTGGATAAATCTGATTTCCCCACTTTTCTTCTCTTCGTTTTATGTTGTATAATCTCTCTATCAGGTACAATCTCAAATCTTCCAACATTGTTATAATCAGATTCTTTATGGAATCTACAATTAGAGCATTAAAACTCTAAGACATGTCGTTCTCAATTGAGTCACAACATCTACCTGGTTGGAAGAATGCTATTATCCTTGTCCATAACGTACTTAGGTGCATTTGTGTTTAAAATTGCCAATTCAGTCAGTGCAAATCAAAATTCATTTTCAGTTGAAGCTTTTTATGCTCTCTAGAAGAGTGTTTGATAGTGGACACTACTATATCTCTTTAGCAAATTCTGGCAAATATGTCTAGCACACTACATGTGCTCTACGAAAGCATCATCTCCTTTACAACTTCAATCAAGCCATACACACAAAAGGTATATAAAATGTTATATTAAGAAATATGATCAATAAAAGATCCAATAATAAATGCAATAACCTTGTGTTGATCATACATCAAAGACTAACCATTTCTTGAATTTAAATGAAGATCATTAATTAGAAGATCTTAAAACCACTTTTAAATATGCATATTCTCCACACACACCATTGCCCATGCATTAGGAAAGATTTTGTCATTTGCATCCCTAACAACAATGCAAAACAACTCTCCTTTACAAGTCCCCTTCAAAAAACAACCATCAAGTCCAATTATGTTTCTACAACTTTCAATCCAACCTTGTTTCACACCTTCAAAACAGACATAAAACTTGCTGAAATGTTCTTCCCATCAGGCATGTGATGCACCTAAAGTTTTACAATAGAACCTACATTTGTTCTCAGTATCTCGTGGTTATATGACCACTGCTTTGCATAATGATCCACAATATTACCTTTAATAAGTTCCATTTCTTATTTCTTTACTCTTCAACATTGCCATATACTGAAATTTACACCAAACTACTTGATCACTGCTAATCTAAGTTTCCTGACATTCATTTTCTGCCTATGTAAAATTTTTTTGGCATAGTGACTCCCAATCCATGCATATGTCACTAGTGAACCCAACTTAAAGTTCATCGTACAATTATGTTCAACCTTCAAAGCCTTGATCTTGAAGGTATCTTCATCACTCATCCAAGAGGCGTATAATCTAACTGTGCATACAATTTTACAACACCTCACAAGAAGTCTATGTATGTCATTCTTTTCAAAACGTATTGGTACCCATTAACCACTCCCTAGTTGCACAACATGTTTTTCAATTGCTTTGGATCCTTAAATTTTATTCCAATAATAGGATTTTGTTTTTCCAATGTAAGTAGTCACTAAAAATGGAATGAACCTGTATGGAATCTTTTATTTCCTACTCATCATCATCATCATCATCAATTATATCTACAAAGTCATTTCCGTCATCCTCAACCCTCCAATGCATAATTTACTCAAGAAAGTATATTTGGATATTTTATCCATAGGGATAGCCTCTTCATCATTTTCCACCTCAACATCCTAAAGATATTATCTCCATTTTCCATACCATCAACACCAAAATCCTTATCATCATCTTCATTATGTCCTTTATAAAACCACCCCTCAACTCCAACCCTAACATGATCAAAATAAATATAAATTATGCCACGTATACCATAGGTGTTACAAATAAGAGCAACATAATCTACATCATTTGAAATAGGTCAGATACCATCACATAGAATTTTTTCTGGTTCATAGTAATAAATGTTTTTAATTTCATCTTGCATGAAACGTTCTAAGTATGTGACATAGAAAAATATACATCATTGAAGGTGATTTTCACACCCCAAGTAAGAGAAAGGATTAAGAGTAAATACATCTTGGTAATTGAATTCCACCATCGCAAAGAGCCCATCATCATGACTTGGTTGTGCCATTTTTGCTTACTAGCTTGCTTCTTGAAGATGATCGACAAAACTTATACTTTGATCGTAAGCGACTGCAAAAAAACCCGAATTGTTGACTAGTCCTTGACTTGCACCGTGAAATGAGGCTCAACGAAGAAGGAGACACAATAAGTGACAACCCCTCGAGTTAAATATATCATTTAAATGTCGTTGGATAATTTTACACCTCATTACCTCTTAAAACTAACTGAAAATAAAATCCGCTCGGATCTATAACTGACTTACATATGTTCTTAAAACAGTCATAATGACTTCATTGACATCAACAAGAAAAGTTTCATGGCCTACTGTTCAAAAAAAAACATTAGTTTTCGAGCCCGTAACTTCATTTTGCTACAATAATATTTTCTTAAATAATAACACTACATGCACACATGACACATAATATGTGTTTACGGAAATTGAGTATTACAACCAACACCAACAAACCACTCGTCTTTTTCATGAAAACTTAAAATAAAAACAAACAAGCAATTTTTTAAGAAGACTATAAAAAATTAAAAAATATATAAAAATTAAAAAATAAAAATAAAAATCTTGTGGTCCACGAAGGCATTTTACATCCTCTCAAACCAACACCACTTAATTTTTGCATACCAACATGCCTTTGGCTTTACGATATGATGAGATTACACTCCTTCATGAGGTTTAAGATTCAAATCTTTTCAAATAAATAGGTGAATTATTTAATGAGTCGTTGTAGGAGTAAATTAGAGTGTACTTAATTCCATTCTAAAGGAATTTTTTGCATTGCTAGAATTAGTATTTCATACAAGATGGAAAAAAGTCAAACAAATTTAACCGTGTCAGTTCCGTGGGTATATACTCATGCGTAACTTTGTGGGTATTCTGGTAGACGGAATTCCCATGGATTTAATTAAACATGGGAAAACGACAAGTTTTCTAGTAGTGATAGAAGTAAGCCTCTTACAACCACAGGCCATAGTTTTCAAAACCTCAACGCTAGAGGCCCTGTTTCTTGTAGTTTATTCTAGACATCACGAGCATGGAATATTGTCATTAGTTATGGGAGAGGAGTTTATCAGGATATGGTCTTGGAAAAATTCAAATCGTATATATATGATCAAGTTTGTAATTAAGAAACATGTGTTTCAAGAGAAATATATAGTTAATTTGGCTTATGAAAAGAAAGGAAAGGATGTTCTATATTGACGAGGTTTCAATATAGAGAAAAACTATAAAGAGAAATTACATTACCACATCCATTATTACTTGTCACGTATATTCGTCATCCATCTCTGGATTGCATTATTCCATGTCGTGTATAGCTGGCCTGCATATGAAAATAATATATTAAAACAATGGCAGGCGCAATAATCACGGATCATCAAAAAATTATATATTAAACCATCAACTAGTAGGTCGTCGTGTTTCCAATCAACAACCTATATGTAATATTATATTGCAGCATTTCAACATTTTCAGTATGGTTCTTTATTAAATGAATGATGAGTTTCGACTTTAAATTACAAAGTCTTTCTAGGTCCTGTTTTAACATTTTAAAATTTATGCAACATTGATTAGTGTATATATTTAAGTGACTAGAAACCCATACAATTGAACCAATACCAACCAAGAACAAACCTCAATTTGCATTGAGATTTGTAGTCAACCAAGGTACGTTTGTTCATTTATATCAAAAGATCACAAATTTTTAATGCAAAATTATATAAATACTATATATACTCTCTTACTTAGTTTTCGTACCACAGGAAGTTAACTACCTAAGTTTACCAATGGAAAATGGAGATGTGGATACCAATAACATCGCCAACAGTACTCTCATTTCGATTCTTGATTTCGTGAAAAATCGACGTTCTGAAGACCTATTATCAACATCTATTAACATGGTTCCTAGTGGACTCAGAGATGTCAGTCCAAGTTCTTATGATCCTCGGGTGGCGTGTATAGGACCTCTTCACAGAGAAGACCAAAATGTGCAATACTTTGAAGAGCTGAAAGCAAACTATGTTCAGTTCCTATTGGACGATATCAACTCCCCACCAGAGCAAACGCTAAAAGAATGCGTGCAAAGAGTTCTTGCTTTAATACACCGAATCAGGGCATGTTATATGGGGACAAGCGTCATCCACAGATATGATGACATTGAGCTTGCGAAAATGATGGTTACAGATGCTTGTTTCATGCTCCATTTCATTAACGTGATTACAACATCAAGCGCTGAATTACACCGCACTTTGCGTGGCACAGCTATACTTTACGACCTGATACTATTAGAAAACCAGATCCCTTTCTTTGTTCTTCAAGAAGTTTTTAACTGCACCATTCCAAAATCATTACATAAAGTATCCTCTCTTCCTCACCTTATCCTTAAATTTGTACGCTATTTGAACATCTTTGAATCAACCGTGACATTTGCGATAAATCTCCCATCACCACCGTATGATCATATTCTTGGTTTTCTAGCAAAATGTTACTGGCCATCAGATACACATTCTTCATTTTTACTACCAACATCAGCAACCCACTCCACCATGGAACTGGATAGAGCAGGAGTGATCTTTAAACCTAATGAATATGACAGTTTGCAATTGGCCATTGAGTTCAAATCATCTAGGTCTCTCTGGTGCTCATTGTCTCGGGAGAAGCCTACACTTAGAATGCCAGTATTGCGTATTGATAACTACACTGAGTTGGTTTTAAGGAACATCATTGCTTATGAGCAATACTTTGGAAATGTTAGTTATGTTACGGGATATGCCATGGCCATGGATATGTTAATTGATAGTGAAGACGACATTGCCAAGTTGATAGAATCGAAAGTCATTGTTAACCATTTAGGTTCAAACGAAAAGGCTGCAAATGCGTTGAACAGCCTTTGCAAAGAACTTCCCATATTAAACTTCAGTTACGAACGTCAGTGGCGAGATATGGATGCTCATTACAATCGTTACTGGCCCAAAAATATTGCGGAATTAAAGCGTACATATTTTAGTAGTCCATGGAATTTAATTGCTTTACTTGCTGGAATCATCCTCTTTGCTCTCACTGTGGTTCAGACAATCTATTCGGTCAATGCCGCATAGTGCAATATTTGCTTTGAGGTTATGGAAGTAGTCATCAGCAGTTGATGTTTTCTATTTGTTTTTCTCTTATGTTTTTGGTTTCTCTCCCTTGAGAAAGTTCATCCTTCAATTAGCAATTATAAAAATATCATGGTTGAGAGGAAATTCTTCCAGTTCTCACTTGTATGAGATGAAAAAATAGTTTAAGATAATTTTAAGCTTTTTATCTTTGTTCTACACTGCCCATTTAGTTTATTTGTCGGTTTGCAGCATTTTGAAGGTTTCCACAAACGTTCCGGGACTGTTTATCTTTTTATATTGATCGATTTAATATCTATCACCCCCTAATGCTAAGAATCATGGGATTCTAATTAGTAAACATCATTGTTATTGATTTTAGTGTCATCAAGTAATTTGGTATAATAGGGATTAACTCGAGACATGTTGAGTTCAACTTTAGCTACAATACGAGATTGGAGGTGCGTAGTGTACATTCAGATAAGCCAAAGTTAATTTGGGAACATGAGGTCGGTTGGCAACGCCCCTGATGCCTACGATGGGATTCCAAGCAGGGTCAACCCCCCCCCCTCCCCCCCCCCCCCTTTCCCCGATACTATTTCGCTGCTAAAAAGCCAGTTGTCATGTGTGTTGGGAACAATTTGGGTTTTTTTTTTATTATCCAAAGTTTGAATTTGTGTAACCCTAAGTAATAGGGTTTGAATTATAGAATTTGTGTAACCCTAAGTAATACGGTTTGAATTATAGATTTCAGAACGTGTTCCTACTTCCTAACACGATCCTTAGAAATTATCCAACGTGTTTATTGATATTCTATCCCATAGTCTAACATAGTGGATATCAATCAATGTTCTAAAAAACTTGTCATGGCTCCAAAGCTTGTATGTGCCGCCAAGCTTTAACAAACGCCGTCTTGACTCATAGATGTGTATAAAAATAAATAATAGTTGAAAATACATATACAAATATGAGTTGCATTCAAAATTGTCGTCTTAAGTCACGTCTTACAAACGACGTGACTCGCTAAGGCTCGGAAAAGCTTGAGGATTGACATTGTCACCAAGTTATGTCTTACGTTATTTAGAACCTTGATATCAACACACATCCAAAAACTATTATATCAATATTTTCACTAGATATTACCTATTATTTCTCGAATGAGGGGTAAACTACAACTAATCTTGGAGTCAACAAGAGCTGAATTGGAAAAGAGCTTTAATGAAAATGGGGATATCTTATTGCATCACAATGTACTGAAATTAAAATTAGAGTTTAATGACTTGTCACATTATCAATCCATTATTCCAAGGTTGATTTTAATAACATTTTGGGACCAAATCGTACACAAAAATTTCTTTAATGCATATAAATCGATATAATGTTTTTGCAATATGCATTTAAAACTAAGGCTATGCTCCTTGAAATATGAAATTGAAGCAGAACAACTACCAAAGTAAACAAAAAATAGAGTGTTGAAAAACTCCAGAGAGTATGTTTTTATTGAATTCAAGAATCAAGATGTTTCTAAAGGCTTACATAGGACCCTATATACGGTGCTGCTAAATTATGTATGTCCAGCCAATTTTAGATAATTGAAATTAACAATAAATTCAGAAATTAAATAGTTAACCAACCATAAAAAAATGAGAAATAACATATTTTATCATTAAAAAAAATCAAGGAAATTGCAAAAATGGACCACAATGGTGTAAACTCATGAATTGGAAGCCTAAACAGAGGAATACGTGGATCAACGGCAAGTTACCATCAGCTATCTATAAGGAGCTTCGGCTCACCTAGAGCTTTGCGATGATATGTATCGTGGGCCTCGAAATTCAGGAGTGATCAAAAGTAAATTATGTCCTATTGTAAGTTGAATTTCTTTTGACTTTTTTGTGTTTCTTCCACTTTTACATAAAGACATGAGCTAAATCATCGATATGCTTAGTCTAAATGAGATAGTTACAAATTTCCCATCTTTATTACTCCAATGGCTTTACGTTTTTAAGAAAATATTCATCAATCCCGCACCTCTTCAAAAAAGATAAAAATAGGTAAAAATGACCAAAATTTTTGATAGATTTATCCTTAGCCTAAATGAAATAGTTATCAACTTATCATATCTTTAGGACATAAACTACATGTACAAAAAAAGACTACAAATTACAAAATAGTTTATGAAAAAAATATCTTAAACCAACTAGTTGCAATGATAAGACATATGTCTTGTCAATCACATCGAATTAGCGAATTATCCAAAATAGTTTTGTGTGTTGGAATCGACCATTTGCCCTCGTTATATTCACGTATGAGAAGGAGATTTGTTATTTATGTGGCTAAAGAATTTAGCACTTTAACAAATATTACAATAAATAGTATTTATAGTTTATATTTGGAACCATCATTGGACAATTTAAAATCGAATGCCTAACTTCCAATGGAAATATAATAGATTTGTGTATATCAATAATAGAATTTTTTTTTTTTTAAAAAAGATTTGATTGAAACTCAAAATATCATACATAAGGTGAACCATATTGTATTATAGGTGTAACTTACTACAACTTGTAATAGAATATGACGTTGTTAACCATGTTCCATTGCTTAAATATATTACCGTTTGGGAGTAAAGCGGATATAACACGAAACCAAAAGCACACAAGACACGATATTCACTTGGTTTGGTACAAATGGCATATGTCTACGAGTAGGAGGGAAATATTCTTTATTTATGAGATCTCATATAGAGATTATAAGTACAATGTAATAGAGATTATCTACTTACTAGAATTCAAGACACAAACAAGTGACTAACAGACATCCGTATTATAGACTACAGATTAGATGTAAAACCCTAATTGACCAAACATATTAATCCATAGGCCCATAAATGGTGTCGACCAATCATTATCTACCACGTAGTAGCTTGTGGAACCTTCATCCTTGATATACATTGCATGAGGATCAGCAACACACATCATGGCTCACCAACCTTAATGTTGGCGCATCATGCAATAATTCTTGTGCATCTTCAACTTCCGAGAAACATTGGACAATCTTGAGCATGATATGAACATCATAGCATAAGTGGCTCATCAAGGGATATCATGGCTCATCAAGAACATATATGGTGCACCCTTGCACCAAGATCGTGTACCATGCTTGAGGATGGCATGTCATGTACAAGGAATGACACATCTTCTTATAGTGTGGCGCATCCACACACAATGGTTAATCATACATCCAAAGTGGCACACCTTCACATAAGTAGTGCACCTACTACCTAAATGGCACATCCAAGATCCTAGTGTAACACCAGTTTTCCAGGATAGATTGATGGAAGGATTAGAAGGATCAAAGTTAAGGTTTTTGGAAAAAAAAAAAAACCTTATGTCATGACATGATGAATGAAGCACCATGATGAGGCACGCCAATTGAATAATCACATATCTTGGATAACCGTCACAACATGACGAGTAGATGGCCACGATGTGACGGTAGTTGCAGCCTAAGCCCATGATCTTTTAGGGCCTCTTCAATATTTAATCCCCTAAACTCAAGGTTTATTGCATCCTCTTCAACCTCCAACCCTTTCAACGAAATCCTAGCCTCCATTGTTGAGTTCTTGAGCTTTTGATGGTGCTTTTAGTGTCTTGAATGAGAAGAAGCATCCTTGGTATATAGATTCAGCTTGCAAGTCTCATAACTATCCTCCAACACATACTCTGGACCATTGTGAGTGTTCAAGTTCCATGCTTTATGTTCTATGGTTCTAGATCTAGGCTTTTTGTGCATTTTCTCCGTGTTTGGGAGAGTTTGAGTGGTTGGATTCCATAAAGTTGGAAACTTTATGAATCCTTAAGGTACCTTTGAGTTTTAGTGCTCCAGGTCTGAGATTAGGTTGGGATTTGGCTTATGCATGAGATTTTTAACCTCAGTTCCACCATTGTTATGACTTGTTTTATAAAAAGACATGCATTAGATATGCATGACTATAAAACAATGATTTTTATGACTCATTAGGTGTATGGAAGCCTTCTAAAGGAGATGAACGTGTGGCTTAATGGATTAAAGGCTTAACCCATTAAGATATCCAAAATCATTTCCAACGACATAACGATATACCTCTCATGTCATGACGTAAGAGGATCTCGTGAATGTTTCGCCCGGTTGTTCCCACGATATAGCCAAGAGTCCTCCACGTTATGGTAAGGGTTTAGCATTGACCGATGACTTTTTGACCAGTTTGACTTTGGGTTAAATTAGAAGGAATTAGGTTATTGATTAAGGTTCCACCTTTATTTGGTGCTAGTCAGTTCGTGCGAGTGATTATTGATGGGTTTGAGCCATAAGAACTTTCCTATGTGCACATGCAAACCCTAATGCTTGGATCTAGGTTTCTCTAATTGAACATGCAATGTATCCAAGGCTTACAATTCTAGATCTAGTGTAAACAATTGAATCATATCATATGAAATCATATCTAGAAGAATACCTTAAGTTGCTTGCTTGAAACTTCTTGTTCTTGGAGCTTAGAGTCACAATTGGCACTCCTCTAATGGCTTACAAACACCAACTAGCAAGAAGATGATCTTGAGAGAGAGAGAGAGAGAGGAGGTGAGGAAATTGGCTCTAGGGTTTCTTCCTTGCAAGTATGGACGATTTCTCTCACCCAAGGGGTCTATTTATACTATGAGCTACTAATGTTACACCCTTAACCCTAATTGAATAACTTAGGCCCTAAGCAATCCAAAGATCCTCCTAGATATGAGGCTTAGACGATATTAAGGTATATAAACCCTAAAATCCGTCCATCCTAATATCCATAAGGATACATAGCCCAAAACACAACTATCATATATTTGACAGTTTATGCCCCTTTATTCAATTAACCTCTTTAAGTCACCAAATTAATTCTTAATTAATTTATGACTTATATCAATAAAATAATATTATTATTCCTTTAATATATTACTCTCATAATATATTAACAATAATATCTCTTCTCTCCTTACAAATCACACTGTCAAGTTGTTATGGTGAAGACAACCCAAAAGGACCATGCACAACCGGGTCAAGTACTTACTAAATATAGTTACAGCCTTAGACACTAATACAACAGTCTCTCACTTGGATAAGTCTAGTAACTATATATGCAAACACAATCCAATTAGCAATCGTATCTCTCAAAGACGCTGTCAAACTCTGATCTTATCAGTATCTTGTCCTTCAGATAAGGGATCATATAGTCCTCTGTTTAGATATTGTGCGGACAATCTCATAATCATACTTATTGCCCAGCAGTTGGTTTCTCGATCTCATATTCATTTGACATAGAACTTAATTGAACACATCAATTCAGTCCTGACCGGGCCCGACACATAAGTCAAATCAAATCATCGAGGGGCCCTAATATCGCTTTTAACCTCTTAGGATAAAAGTAACAGATAAACTTCGACTTATATGCATTTACTATTTACTAATCAAATATACACAACAATGCGTTTTATGACATCAATTTACTGATGCGGTTTCACATTGTCAATGCACAACCAATCAATAAACAATAAACCATATATCTTGGTTTTAAGACCATATGATATTATCGTCCTGCAATCACTTGCAGTACATTCCATAAAGTGATTCCAGCAAGCGCGGGTTTATTCCAATGCTCAAAACTTGTTCATAAGCACTCATGAATGTTGCAGCAAACCTTTGCTATGTCTAATACCTTTTAGACAATCTACACACGAATTCATGACAATCTTCATTCATACCTACTTCTAACATATGAACGATTGTGGACCATTTAAATAATTTGATTATTCTTAATAACTCAATTATTCAGGAAGTCAAAACATGCAAAGTGAAACAATACTTAAACAATTAACATAAGACAGTAGCTTTACTTATAAATAATACTCCTTTATTTAATCATCAAATGTCAATTACATTTATTTATTACATGTTTCCAAACTATCTAATCTAAACTAATATTGTCTTTCAGCCCAATGCTCCTAGCGTGCTGCAAATGCCTAACCCTACTCAGTCCCCTCATAAGCATATATGCTGGGTTATCCTCTGACGATACCCTCTTTACTACGAGGCATCCTTCTTTTACTCGATGTCTAATAAAGTGATATTTTATGTCGATATGCTGAGATCTACCATGATCCCTCGGTTCCTTGGTTAAGGCAACCGCTCCTTCATTATCACAGAAAATTTCCATAGGCTCCTTTTTGGCAGGCACAACTCCAATATCACCAATAACCACATTGCCTCCTTTGACGCTTTGCTCGCTGCAATGTACTCTGATTCGCACGTTGAATCAGCTATGGTCTCTTGCTTGGAACTTTTCCAAGTCACTGCTCCTCCATTAAGGGTAAAGACCCAGCCCGACTGCGAACGGTAGTTGTCCCTGTCGGTCTGGAAGCTTGCATCACTATACCCTCGCACCTTTAAGTCATCACTCCCTCCGAGGACTAAAAAGCATTCCTTGGTCCTCTGAAGGTACTTAAGGATATTCTTGACAGCAATCCAATGAGCTCTGCCAGGGTTCCCTTGATATCTACTGACCATGCTCAAAGCAAAGGCCACATCAGGGCGAGTACAAGTCATAGCATACATGATTGAGCCAACTGCGGAAGCGTAAGGTACTCGGCTCATCTCAGCTATCTCGGATTCTGTACTCGGACTTTGAGTCTTGCTCAATTTGGCATTACTCTATATTGGTAGTTCTCCCTTCTTCGAGTTTTCCATACTAAAACGTTTTAGTACCTTATCCAAGTAAGTATTCTGACTAAGTCCTATTAGTCTCTTACTTCGTTCTCTCATTATCCTTATTCCCAAAATATAGGAAGCCTCTCCGAGGTCCTTCATAGCGAAGCACTTCCTAAGCCAGAACTTAACCTCCTGCAGAGTCGGGATGTCGTTTCCTATGAGCAGTATGTCATCGACATACAAAACGAGGAAGCTAACTATACTCCCACTGGCCTTGACATATACACATGATTCATCTTCACTTCGTACAAATCCAAACTCTTTGATTTTCTCATCGAAGCAAAGATTCCATCTGCGAGATGCTTGCTTAAGTCCATAAATGGACTTCTCAAGCTTGCACACTCTATTGGGATGCTTCAGATCGACAAAATCCTCTGGCTGAGCCATGTAAACATCCTCAGCCAACTTCCCATTAAGGAAAGCGGTCTTGACATCCATCTGCCATATCTCATAATCATGAAATGCAGCAATGGCTAGAATCACCCTAATAGACTTTATCTTAGCAACTGGCGAGAAGGTCTCATCATAGTCAACTCCGGGAGTTTGAGTAAAGACCTTCGCAATCAATCGTGCCTTATACGTGTGCAAGTTCCCATCCACGTCGGTCTTCTTCTTGAAGATCCACTTGCACCCAACTGTCTTACATCCAGGCACATTGTTAACCAAATTCCAAACTTGGTTGTCATACATGGACTGAATATCGTTGTCCATTGCTTCTTTCCATTTTACAAACTCTGGGCCTGCCACGACTTCCTTATAGCTATTAGGTTCATCTAGATTTATTAGCGTACCATCACTAATATACGTGTCCCCTTCGGTAGTAATATGAAAGCCATAAAAATGGGGTTGAACTCTAACTCTTTCGGAACGTCTAAGAGGTAAGGACTCGTCAATTGGTTCAACCGGAGTTTCCTCCTCGGGTTGAGCGCCAACGATAGAGGTTCCTTCATCACTCGACTCTTGAATCTCTTCAAGATCGATTTGCCTCCCACTGTTTCCTTGGCTTATGAGTTCTCGCTCTCGGAAAACCCCTCTGCTCGCAACGAAGACAACATTGTCACTCGGTCTATAGAAGAGATATCTAAAGGATTTCTGTGGGTAGCCGATGAAAATACACCGCTCATTACGAGGTTCGAGCTTGTCATGAGTTTCTCGTCTTACGAAAACTTCACAGCCCCAAACTTTGATATGTGCCAACGAGGGAGCTTTCCATGTCCACATCTCATGAGGTGTTTTGGCAACCTTCTTTGTAGGGACTCGGTTAAGGATATGGGCGGCAGTCTCTAAGGCATACCCCCAGAATGAGACAGGTGGTGAAGCACAACTCATCATAGAATGAACCATGTCTAATAGGGTTCGATTACGCCTTTCTGACACACCATTCGACTGCGGTGTCCTAGGTGGCGTCAATTGTGAAACTATTCCGCATTCCTTGAGATAGTCGTGGAATTCAAGACTTAAGTAATCTCCTCCTCGATCGGACCGAAGCATCTTGATTTTCCTGCCCAATTGATTCTCCACTTCATGTTTGAACTCTTTGAACCTTTCAAATGTTTCTGACTTGTGCTTGATTAAGTAAATATACCCATATCTACTATAATCATTGGTGAAAGTCACATAGAAGCGGTTCCCATCCTTTGTGGTGGATCTAAAGGGCCCACTCACGTCGGTGTGTATGAGATCCAATAAACCCTCACCCCTCTCACAAGTACCAGTGAAGGGTGACTTGGTCATCTTTCCAAGTAAACAAGATTCGCATATGTCATCTTTCCTAAGGTCGAATGACCCCAACACTCCATCCTTTTGGAGTTTGGCTATGCGCTTCTTGTTGACATGTCCAAGACGACAATGCCACAAGCATGCTTTATCCATACTATTGGAAGAATCCATACACAACACATCATTTCCTAGGTTATCTACAACCATAACAATTTCATAAATTCCATTACAAGGCATCGCTTCAAAATATAAAACACCATTTAGATAAGCATAAATCGAACCATTCTCATTATTAAACGAATATCTAAATCCTTGTCTAAAAAAACCATGAAAATAAATGATGTTTTTTGCCATATCTGGCGAGTAGCAACAATTATTTAAATCTAAATTCAATCCATTACTAAGCACTAGAGAATACACTCCAATCTTGGTCACAGACGACGATCTTCTGTTCCCTATTATTAGATTTATTCTCCCACGCTCCACATCCCTATTTCTTCCTAGTCCCTGCAAATCAGAACAAATGTGATAACCACATCCTGTATCAAGAACCCAAGAAATAGCATGAGATGAATCATTAGATTTAATTGTGTAAATACCTGCGAAAGATGGCTTGATCTTCCCATCCTTGATGGCTTGCAGATATTCCGGGCAGCTTCTCTTCTAATGCCCTATTTTGTGGCGATGGTGGCACTCTGCCTCCTTTGGGTTTGGGTTGGGCTTAGCAGGGTCAACTTTGGTCCCAATAGAAGAGGAACCATCTTGGGACTTTCCCTTGCGGTGGTTCTTTGAAGAAGCCTTCCTTTTCTTGCCCCTTCCTTGCCTAATAGCCAAAACAGGAGCAGCGGGTGGATTGGGAGTTAGTGCAATAGACTTGTCCTTGAGGTTGCTCTCAGCAGTCCTTAGGAGCCCTTGTAGTTTGCTTAGGGTGACCTCTTCCTTGTTCATGTGGTAGGTCATCCTAAATTGGTTGTAGCACGAGGGCAAAGAGTGAAGAACAATGTCGATAGCCAAATCCTCCCCAAAGTTAACATTTAACTTGCGAAGACGATCAACATATCTTTGCATCTTTTGCATGTGCACAGTTAGAGAATCTCCACTTCCCATCTTAGCAGTGATCATATTCATTATGATCTCATAGCGCTCTTTCCTCGCGCTTTGGTGGTATCTCTCCATCAAGTCTTGATGCATCTCATAAGGATACAAGTCCTCATAGGACTTTTGGAATTCGGGGTTCATCATGGCTAGCATGATGCAATGGACTTTCGTTGCATCACGCTCATGGGTCTCAAAGACAGCCATTTCGTCGGGAGTAGCAATTTCTGGATTGATCTTTTCGAGCTTCTCATCGAGGACATACTCTTTGTCCTCGTAATGCGCAATTGTGCGAATGTATCTTATCCATTCGCTAAAGTTCGATCCGTCAAAAGTAACTTTTTGACAAAGGCTCATTAGCGTGAATGAGCTAGCAGCAGCGTTGTTCGCGTCCAAGGTTCTAAAAGGCGTGAGGCGTGGCGTGGCGGCAAGGCCAAGCCTCAAGCTTAACGAGTTATGGCGAGCCATGACGTTTTTCAGGGCGTGATGTAAGGCGGCGATTTTGTATTAATATATAATTATATTACCGCATAAATATAAATTTATATCAAATATACCTAGTTTTTAGAAGTGTTATATCAACAACTAATAACAGAAAGTTAATAAAAAACACAATACTTGTATGTCCGATTAGAAAAGGTATAAAAAAGAGCAAAAAAACGTGTCTCAAACGAAAAAACACGCGCCATAACATGCCATAACGCGCCATGGCACGCCATATCACGCCTTGCCACGCGCCATGCCTAACAGCAACGTTATGAAGCTATTCGTAACGGCGACGTCGCGCCTCATGCCATGGCGCGCCTTGGCGCCCGCCATGGCGCGCCTTTTAGAACACTGTTCGCGTCAGACATCTACAAATAGAAAGGAACAAAGTTTGATTAGAGTTAAGTCCCTAATTAACACCCAAAATAAAAAATTAGGGCTAGGACCCAACAACATTATTTACACATTAGAAAAGGGATGCTGTAATCCAACATGCAAATAATTTGGAGTTAAGTGAATGACGATTCACTAATTCTTCACCACGAAAAACATAAGCTTAAGTTTTAAATGTATTGATAATTCCTAGATTTCTTTGAGATTCATTGAACTCTTCAATGGCATGTTTAAATCTCGATATGCCCCTCTATTTTGTGACTGGGATGCCGAGGATCACAAAGTGGGTGTGAATAACCATGCAAATCTACATGGTGCCTTCATTGTTACAATCACCTATTCGATGTGCCGGTAAACCACACACGCTCCATCGGACTATGACAAACAATGAATTACCCTTTTCCACCTTTTCTTAGAAACAATTAGTGTGCCGATTAACCACACACGCTCCACTAACTTCTCAGCAAGGGTGCAAAGTGCAATTTCATGGGATTGCATCAATTCACTTTTCCTAAAGTAACTAAGATTGGGATTTTTATGAAACACGTTTAGTTGCTTTATATAGATTCATTATACTTATTAATGATGAGATTGTCCTATCCTACCCGTTCGGCTAACGACCCTCCACCAGTCAAGCAAGTGGTGGGTGTGAGTGTACACCCATTAGGCGTCATTTTATAGGCAGCAACCGTATACCCACCTTATAGACTGGCTTCGTGAATGAGGTCTACTAACGGTAAGACTAGCACTTTTAAATCATATATATATATATATATATATATATATATATATATATACATATATATAAAGCTTGTAATATATTAGTATAGTGTTGAATTTTAAACTTGTAAAATTCTAGTGTTTGAAATTTAAATTATTCAAATTAAACTTTTAATCACAAAACTTAAATTTCAAAATTTGAGGACAAGTTTTAAACTTTTCAAAACATAAGGATCACATAGAAAATAATATAAATCAACTAATTAGATTATTTAAATTTGATCAAATCAATATTACTTGCAAGACAATTCACCAATTTAATTCAAATAATCAATTATTATCATATAAGAAAATTATTATTCAATTAAATGGTAATTATCTTTTCTTTGAACAAGAATATACTCCAATATATCATAAAATTCGGATTTTAATGACCCAAAACAATTAAGGCAAGTATCCTCAAGCAAAAAGCAAGAAATCCTGAAATCGACTCTTTCTGGCGCTAGAACTCGTCGAGTTCCACTGTGAACTCGTCGAGTAGGAGCTACTCGCTGAGTCCACAATGGAACTTGCCGAGTTCACCATTCAAAATCACAAAAATTGAATTTTTCAAGAAAAAATCAATTAACCAAAGAATCAATTCAATAGAAATCAATCAAAGCTCTGATACCACTGATGGGTTTGAGCCATAAGAACTTTCCTATGTGCACATGCAAACCCTAATGCTTGGATCTAGGTTTCTCTAATTGAACATGCAATGTATCCAAGGCTTACAATTCTAGATCTAGTGTAAACAATTGAATCATATCATATGAAATCATATCTAGAAGAATACCTTAAGTTGCTTGCTTGAAACTTCTTGTTCTTGGAGATTAGAGTCACAATTGGCACTCCTCTAATGGCTTACAAACACCAACTAGCAAGAAGATGATTTTGAGAAAGAGATGAGGTGAGGAAATCGGCTCTAAGGTTTCTTCCTTGCAAGTATGGCCGATTTCCCTCACCCAAGGGGTCTATTTATACTATGAGCAATTAGGGTTACACCCTTAACCCTAATTGAATAACTTAGACCCTAAGCAATCCAAAGATCCTCCTAGATATGAGGCTTGGATGATATTAATGTATCTAAACCCTAAAATCCATCCACCCTAATATCCATAAGGATACATAGCCCAAAACACAACTATCATATGTTTGACAGTTTATGCCCCTTTATTCAATTAACCTCTTTAAGTCACCAAATTAATTCTCAATTAATTTATGACTTATATCAATCAAATAATATTATTATTCCTTTAATATATTATTCTCATAATATATTAACAATAATATCTCTTCTCTCCTTACAAATCACCCTGTCAAGTTGCTATGGTGAAGGCAATCCAAAAGGACCATGCACAACCGGGTCAAGTACTTACTAAATATAGTTACAGCCTTAGACACTAATCCAATAATTATTGTGTAGAGTGAGAGTGTTTTTGTGTTCCTTGGGTGTTCGATTCCGGTGAGTTTCCTCACTACCCTATGTCTTATAGTGTATATCTATGTATGTTAGGATAAATAAGTAGTGGTATGTTGGTTAGAGTGGCAGTTGGATGGTGATCATCTAGTGGAGTGCCCTATGGGTTATATGTAGTCATGTAGGATAGCCTGAGAACTCTTGATCTAGGCTTTCTTGCATGTTCTTTGTTTAGTTGTGGCTTTAGAGTGAGATCGCATGTTCGAATGTCCATCTCACCTCTAGTTACATATAACTATGTATTCCTTGGAGATCTTCTGGTAGTGTGGTAGTGCTTTATATGAGGACTGGTATGCGGTAGTGAGCTGTTAGACAAGTGGACTAGGGTAGATAGTATCCTTTTTTATCTATTGACTGGATTGCTCGTTTATTACAAATTTTGACATATTGTGGTGGGTTGGATTGAGGCGGTCCTACTTTGTGCTAAAGGTTATGATACTCGGGGAGGCCAACGGTGTGATGTAGGTAAGTGGTGGGTCAGGTGTATGCTGAAAGAGAGCAGTCCAGGTGAACTTTTGGGCTTGTAAGGTGGGCTAGTCAGATTGGAGGCTCAAGAGCAGTCCAGATAAACTGATGGCTCATGTGTGCATGCATTGTATATATATTGTGTTGTGTGGTATTTTTTGGGAACTCACTAAGCTTTGGCTTATAGTTGTGGTTTAAATGTTTTTCAGGTACCATTGGTCATCATGGGAAGGCGGAGGCATGACTATACATATTCATCAGTAGTCATGTAGATTCCACATTTATTAAATTTCTCTCATTTTCAAATAAATGTATTTTAGAACAAATGTTTTCTTGACTTGGATTTTGTTAACATGATATTTACCTTAATTAAAACGAAAGTTTTGTTATATAAATGGGCCGTTACAAGTTGAGTGGTGTTAGAGATTTGGAGGAACACTTGTGTGAATCCAAACATAAACTAGGATCCGAGAATTTTCACAAAACATTTGTGAAAAAAGAAATTTTAATAAAATGGTTAGGTTAGGGATATGGACTCGGTATCTTGTCATTTTCTTATTTAATTATTGGCTTGGGATCATGAACATGGCCCTTTGACTCAACCTCAGTTCTACAAGGAGATGCAATGAGTACTGTCAGCCAGAGCCCGAACATGGAAGTGATTCACAAAATACCCATACTTGTTAGACATGTTGTGTAACACTTGCACATTGTTAAGTTTCTTATTTACCATCTTTATCAAAAAGTTTTCAAAATGGTCCCTCAGCTAGTACGCGGAGCGTACTGGGGTGGTACGCTTGGTGAACTTGCCTTACATTGACGCGGAGCTCATCCACGTACGTTGGGCGTATGTGGAGTACGCATCGCATACATGGGAAGATTTAAAATCCTATTTTGAGGGTTTTTCACCCTATATAATCCATGAGATAGTCTCTTTTGGACATGTTTACTCAGCCTCCTTACCCTTGAAACCCTAATTTCATCCTTTAGCCTTGTCTATTTCCTTTGGAGTTCTTGTGAAGCATTTTTGGTTTTTTTGGTGCATTTTAAAGAGGAAGGAAAAGCTTTGAGATCCACCTTTAGCATCTCCATTTCGTGACATTTGATGTATAAAGCTCAAAGCTAGTCGACTCATTTCATAGATCTATTCATTGGCTTGTTTTGGATATTTTGGACCTTTTGGTTGGTACTTGTGAGATTAGGTTGTTTATGGAGATTATTCTCTTAGATCGGGATGTTTTAAGGTTTTATCAAGCATAAAGGTGCAAACTATATGGTGGTTTTGCTCTCATGCATGTGTTAAGTCACTTATGAAGCTCTTTTGAGCTCTAGAGCCCCATTAAGCCATGCATGCACGTAAAGTTTGCAACTTTACATGATAAACCACCTCAAGGAAGTCAAATCTGAGTATTAGGCTAGTGTCTTAATCAATTAAGGGTTGAATGAAGCTAGTTAGCCAAACTGAGGAGTACGTCGGGTGTACAAGGTGGTACATTGCGCATACAAGCCCCTAAGCGAGTACACTTATCGTACAAGCTGAGTACGCCCTATATACTCAGCAGTGGGCTTCGGAGCTATTAGGCATTTCGGTTTTGGGCCTTGTTTGGACTCTAGATTATTAAGGCCTTGTTGGGTGATCAAAATATTATTTTGGGCTAATGATATTTTATTGGACTTTTGGATTGGAGGCCTACGAATGGACTTGGGCCCAATTTGGAAATCAGGCCTTAGGATGATCATTTTGGAATCCGGGCTTTCTAGTGTAGATAGTTGGGCCTTGATTTTAGACCAAGCTAGATAAAGGGGTAAAATGCTATTTCACCCTAATTTAGGCTGATGGTTATGGTTTGGAATCCAAGTATTAATTGGATGTATTTTGGTATTAATATCGCGGAGAATTTTCAAGTCAGTAGCCAAAGATTTATCAGTGTGATTCAACAGATCAAGGTGAGTTTCCTCACTATGTTTAGCGGGTCGAAGGCACCAATGTAGGCTCATGGATTGTAGGTTTAGTATGCTAGTTGTTACGTGAGTCTTGCATGTGATATGTGTTTATATGTTCAAGGCCTAATGTCAGGCTGGTCCCGGTGACCATTCGGTATGTTATCTATCTTTGTGATTATTGTACGTGTTATGTGATTTATGCTTATGTGTTTACATGTATGTTGGGCGGAAACCGATGACTGGCATATCTATATAACGAGCGAGGCTCAATGTCGAGCTGGGCCCGATAGCGGGTGGGGCCCATTATGTGTTTATCATGTATGGTATGTGGTAGTTTGGGGAACTCATTAAACTTTATGCTTACGGTTTTCAATATATATTTCAGGTACTTCTGATTCCAAAAGGAGGAGTTTGGGGTGATTGCAGCACACACCACTCGATTTCACATTTTGTGACTTACTCTGATATTGTTGATGTATTGATACAATATTTATTACTTTGGTTTTAATACAACGACATGGTTTATTGTTTTATTAAACTAAAAATGAAAAAAATCCAGGTCTTGTTTTGGGACGTTACAAGTTGGTATCAGAGCATTTGTTTGAGGGATTCGGACATACTCTTGTGAGTGTCTAAACTCAAACTGAGGTTTTGGTAAGTTTTTCAAAAAGGAAATGTATTTTTTTAAATATTTTTCTAAGACAAGAAAGGGGGTCGTGCATGCAATCGACCGAGCTCAATAAATTTTTCCCAAAATACCCATACATATTATTCATTATGATTTAATTTGTGAATCTGTGAATCGCATGCTAGTTAGGGCTAAGGATCTACTCAATATTTGCATGATAGAATGATAGGAGAGATGCTTTTTTATGTTTATTATATGATCTTGTAGACTTTCATGCTAGTACTAATCAGTAAGTGATAGGATGGCCTGATTAGGTGATGCGTGGTTTTGATCACTTAATGCTTGAATGCTGCTTGCTTTGTGCTTTTAGGAGTTCTCACTATTTTCAACTAACTAGTAAGCGAATATGCTAAGTTACATATAATGGGAACTAAATAATTTTAGAAGGTTAGTTTTTAACTCTATTGTGCAGCTCTTGTTTAAGTCAAACAATTGTAGTGTGAGACCTCTCATTCGGAGAATTATCTGGTTTTGGTGATATATAATTATATTTGTGAGCTAGTTAGAGGAGGTTAATGGGAGTTCCTTCTATAGCTGATGGCGGAGAGTGGTGTGGAGTTTGGCCTAAGAAAACCTAGGAAAAGATTTAGTATTGGGAGCCTTATCTAGCTGAGGGTTGATTGTAGGGATATAAAGTCACTTGGCTGATTCAAGGCAATCCTTGAGGAAAGTACGGATAGATGTGGAAGGTAGTATGGGCCCGTATTATTGGAAGCAGAGGATTCGTACTCGATTCAAGGAGAGCTACGACAAAATTAAGAAGCTTGAAGAGTTTTGATCCCCTCGATATATTCTAATGCTTATTATGATAGTTTATATGGTCGACTTTCAGTATGGTGACTCTGTGGGGAAGACCTGTTGGCAGTTCTGGTGATGGGGAGGGCTTGGGCCCAGGTTCAAGAGTCAGGTAGCTGGATGATCAGACTAGGGAGTTAATCTTGTATGAGATTACGCGTTGCATTCTTGAGCAGACTCATGTGATCATTGGTATGGTCAAGGAGGGCATTCTAGAGATTTTCGATGAGCGGTTGAGCTAGTTTCGTTCTGAGATGGTGGCCTTGGTTGGAGCGCCATCTTTGACCTTTAGGGAACACTGAGCATGTGGAGATCTTGACTATCACGGGGCGAAGGACCGGATAGCGAGTAGGAGGTGGTTAGCAGATATTGCTAACGCCTTCCACACAAGCAGTTGCCCCAACAGGGCAAAGGTCAGACTTGTTTCATGTCTTCTGAAGGACAAGTCACGAGATTGGTGGGAGGAGGTGGGACGTGCGGTTCATGACCAGGTTGCTGATACGATGCCAAGGGAATATTTCATGACAAGATTTAGGGACGAGTTTGCACTGGTGATTAAGGTGCAGCAGTTGGAGTGAGAGTTTTAGGATCTCTACTAGACTATTGAGACGGTGGTTGAGATCACCACGATGTTCCGATAAAGGGCACTTTTGGTTCCGTTGTATGTGGTGGACGAGGAGATGAAGAAGGCGAGGTATCACAAGATGTTGAGGAGCGATATTCGACAG
This sequence comes from Lactuca serriola, assembly GCF_051521515.1. Taxonomy (NCBI): domain Eukaryota; kingdom Viridiplantae; phylum Streptophyta; class Magnoliopsida; order Asterales; family Asteraceae; genus Lactuca; species Lactuca serriola. Next base: position 157,188,302 of record NC_136415.1, read on the forward strand.
TTTGTGAGCCAATCCAGCTGCAGGAAGCTGGAGGGTATGATAGTGAGGGCTAGGGAGAGGGAGATTGGTCTTGAGATAGAGAAGAAGAGGAAGCCAGATTATATGCTGAGTGTAGAGGGTTCAGGAAAGAGGTCCAAGGTATCTAATTCTAGGACGAGAGGCCAGCAGGGCCGGAGCCACTGTGGCAAGTGCGACAAGATGCACGAGGGGGCATGCAGGGTAGGTGGCTCAGCCTGCCTTAAGTGTGACCGAACGGGTCCTATTAGCAGGGATTGTACTGCTACCAACACCACCCTAGTATCTGACCTAATTTGCTTTCATTGCAATCAGAGGAGCAACAAGAAGGCCTACTTTCCTAGTTTCACTGCAGCAGGACCGGTGCCAGCATCAGCTCCTGCGACTCTTCAGATCACCGACGAACGCCAGGGAAAGGCGTATGCACCTATGATGAAGAGCAGGGTTTTTCAGCTAACGGCCGAGGAGGCTCGTGCAACTCCTGATGTAGTTACGGCTATGTATCTTCTACTTATATCTTTATTTATATTAAATTGTTTGCTTATATTTATGTGTTTTATTTTAGGATCGTTCCTTGTGAATGGTATTTCTGCTCAAGTGTTGTTTGATTCGGGGACTACCCGATCCTTTGTGTCGCTTGCGCTTAGCAAGAGGTTTATTGGAGCTCCTGGGGAGCTAGATGGTCCTTTGAATGTTGAGGTCGTGGATGATAGATATGTTCAGGTGCGAGGGTTCATTGGGATTGTACTCTCTAGATGTTCAGTGAGCAGTATCTGGTCAATTTTGTTCCCATCTCTTTGCATCTGAACAAGGTTATTATAAATACGGATTGGCTGAGCCCCAATGGGGCGGTGATCGATTGTGAGCAGCAGTTAGTCTGGATTTGAACCCCGAGTGGGGGAGAGTTAGTGGTTCAGGGAGAGAGAACTCAGAGTGGGCCGTTATTGTGTTTAGCAGCGAGGGCCAGGTGTTATATTCAGCGGGGTTGTTTGGGATTTGTCGCCTATATTATGGATACCCAGGATAGGGGTAAGGCGATCGTGGATGATGCGCCGATTGTGCGGGAGTATCCCGATGTGTTTCCAGAGGATTTGCCTGGGGTGCCTCCAGAGAGGTAGGTTGAGTTCAAGATTGATTTGGTTACAGGTGCGACTCTGATAGCCAAAGCACTGTATCAGTTGGCTCCTCCAAAGATCCCTGAGTTATCTACGTAGCTGTATTGTTTTTGAAAAAGAAGGATGGGTCTCGTCGTATGTGCATTGACTAACAGGAGCTGAATAAGGTAACAGTGAAGAACCGTTACCCACTCCCGAGGATTGATGATTTGTTTGATCAGCTTCAGGGCACATCTTGGTTCTCCAAGATTGATTTTCGATCGGGTTATCATTGAATTTTAGGTTGGTAAGCAACACCACTTTGATTTATTGGTATTGTGTGGATTAAGTTATTCATAATAAGCAAAATATTTTACACAAATTAATTATAAAAAGAATCTTATAAATACTAAAAGGCTTTTGCACAATCTATGCATTACATATTGCAACACATATCACCCTTTTTCTAATAAATTCACCTTAAAGACACTGAATCATGCGATTGTTTTGACTTCTCATTCAACAAAGCGTGCGATATCGTTTGCATAAAAGAATCAACATGTTTGGGAAGGAATTATTATCGTTTAAGGAGCTTTAACACATCCTAAAAGTTGTAAAATTGCATAATAGTCCAGTAGAAAAACAAAACATATTCCGGTTATTTAATACTAATAATACCAAGAAATAAGTAATTTGAGAGAAGGGCATACGAGTGTTTTCTTGTGTGTGACTATAATTCTTTTAGACTTGATACCAAGCATAAGGCAGACTAATTCAACACCAACCTGTATAGAAAACAAGAATCTCAATTAAAAAAAACAAATAGATTGTAAATAAGAATCTACCACAAAAATGTTAAGATTGCAAAATTTTTACCAGTTGCAACTATAGTCTCGCCGGGAGCAAGAATAGCACCTGGGGAATGCATGAAACAACTATTTGGTAATTTATCTCTTCATGGAAATAAGATATAAACCAACCAACTAATATTTTAGCAAAATATCCACATAATATGGGGATTTTACCCATTTTCAAAGAAAAGATAACCTTTTTAAAAGGTAAAATCCTAATGAAAATAGGGTTAAATAGCTTTCGCAAGTAATATTCAAAGAAAAGGACCAAATTGTCCTTTTATTCTAACGAAAAACAATATCCTGATGTTACCAAATTTAGAGCAAATCATAAGATTGTTATAATAAAGCTTCAATAAATATCATTCCTTAATAATATCGGTCAAACTCCAAAAGATTTTAAAATTCAAATTGCTCTTAATAAGAAAATGAAGATTCTACCAACAATACGCTTCATTAGTTTTGCTTCTCCAAATAACCAAGTTTTGATTACATGTAATCCTCTTAAACTCGCAGCTTGTACACTAAAATTCAATACATGGACCAAAGTACCCTTTCCTTTTCTTTTTAAACCATCTTATGAACTAGATGAAATTTAAATCACTGTAGAGCTAGAAACAAATATTATGACCTTTATTCTTGAACCAATAATCCATATTGTTTATGCAGTCACAGTCACAGTACAAATTGATATTTTAAACTGATTTTTCACAAAATACCACTTATGTCCTTTCTTACTATATTCCATATGACAAAAACTTTATCTCTTTTTCCTTTCAACCTCAATCTCTTTTACCTTTTCTATCGATAAGAATGATATTTATGAAAAAAAAAACATGTCACAATTATCTTATACTTCCTCATTAAGACCGAAATAAGCTTTTTTCAAAACCCAACAATTTGTATTTAATATCATCAACGATAAACCCAACTACCTTCTCCATATTATTCCTTTCTTTTTTTAAGAATATATTATTTCTTTCTCTCCAATCATAATACACACTAGTCGCTAAATGAATTTTTTTTGATAGCATTTTTGATATTTTTACCTTCTAAAGATCTCTGGATGTTGACATATAATTAAGACCGTAAGATCATTGTGAATGATCTTTGGATAACCTAATACATATACAACAAAACCATAACATCTTATTCAATAATGAAAAAAAATAGTTATTGAGAAAATGAACTTATGAAATTCATGCAAGTTAAGCCAAATCACGGGACGGACTAGCACCAACTCTAACTCGGGTCACCAAGTCCATAATCGGCATGTCTGTGCCTATAAAACAATCCCACATAATCATGGACAGTTTATAGAAAAAGAATAAAAATTCAATGACTGAAAACTAGTTTGACGTATAAGTAGGATTTTTATGTTCTAAGTTTTTTTGGCATAAATAACTAAAACTTCAATGGAAAATTAGATAGATTCAATTGCATTTCTGAAAAATAAACACTTCAAGATTCCATCTTGACTTGTTAATACACTTCCAAGCTCTTCCAAATTCTGAGGTCAGGATTTCCTTCATACTCAACAGAAAAAACATAGCACTTTCAAACCTACACAAAAAGTAACAAATTTCACTATAAATAATATCACAGTTCAGTGGTACATTTCATCGAACAGTTGGTGTTCAGTGAACATGGGATGTATTCCCCTGCCCCTTTTTTATGAGGTTGGAGTCTCCATCCTTTATTGAATGAGTACAAAATACAGAATAAACAATAAATAATGCAGGAGAGGCCAATTATAAGAGATCAGCAGCGATTGGAAGAACTTGCGGATTCAAAATCTTATGGGAAAGTAACAAAAATTTGGAAAGACAAACCAACCAAATCAGAAAAAACTCTTACACAAATCAAACCATGTGATCTTGATAGCAAAATAAAAATTGAATACAAATTAGGGATCACATAATCAAATCTCAAAAACGAAATCACCTTTAAGAAAACGGTGGAGGCATATTATCTTGATAGCAAAGATGATTGAAGGGGGTCGATTGGGCAGAGTTATAAGATCGCTTGTGGAAGGGAGGCAATGAATGGATGAAACAAGCCCTAACAAATCCAGAACCGAGCAGCATGTGGTGATGATGGAGCGTAGCCATGATTTAAGGTTCGGGAGTGGTGCTTCTAGACAAAGAACCACCAAGTGCAGATGCGTAAGTAAGAGAAGTTGATGACATTGCGTGAGGATGGTTCGGGCTCAAAACATAAAGCTTACATGGAAACCAGATCTTGGTGAATACAAAAATATGCAAAGAAATAGTGTGTTTGTCGCCCTTTACGTGTTTTAAACTAGACGAGAGGGATGAGATGGAAATACGAGAGTGAGATAGAAAAAATAAGGGTCGGATTTAGGAACCCTAAATCATCGGCTCAAATTTATAACTGGGAGGTAAAAACCCTAAATCCTCAGCTCATTAGGGTCGAATTAAGAGTGTAAGAACTTGTTGGAACCGAGAATTAGGTTTTTGGTGGAGGTGATGGATCGAGGAATTGAGGAAGCTGTGGATGAAGACGAAGGCCCTAATTCGAAGAGGCGGGGAATTTTTGGGATGAATAGGCGGGGGTTAATTTTTTGGATTTCATTTTTCCCCCTAAAAATGCATGTTTCCTTAAAAAAATATAAAGCGACATAGTTACACGACACACATTTTTTGATAGGTGCCCTCCGTATTTTTTTTTTCTAACACTAATTTTAGGGCACGCAAAAATGCGTGTCCTCTATCCTTCAAATTTTGGAAAACTGACATTAATTTTTAGGGCACGCACAAATGCGCGTCCTCTATCAGTGTATGTCATTAATTGCGCTTCGTAAAAGACTATTTTTCTTGTAATGAATGTTTACAAAAATCCCATTTTTTCAAAGTATAATCAAAACCAGAGTATCCCAAGATCGAATGTCATAAAAACAGGAAGATGTGCACAATCATGCCTTCTCTTTCCCATGATCCTCTAAATTACTTGAAACAATAAATTGAAATCGTAAGCCAAAGCTTATTGAGTTCCCCCAAAGTACCATCACACAACATAACAAACAATAGCATGCAAATATGATCCTTCAGCCTAAGTGGACCGCCTCACAGGGGCTACAGCCTATCTGGACCGCTCTCTAGGCCTTCAACATGACTGGACTGTCTCGCAATGCCTACAGCCTATCCGGACCGCCTTTGGTATCTTGGTCTTTAGCACAAAGCAGGACCAACTCAAACCAAGCACAATATGTCGACACATGTAACATATAAAAATAAACGCATATCCGACAAATACAAATATTTATACATATCTACTACTCAATCATATATATATATATATATATATATATATATATATATACACATACTAGCATAACACCATCCTATAAACCAGGATACATAACCTAGTGGGTCGGAATTGGTGTCTTTGACCCACAAGCATAGTGTGGAAAAACTCATCTCTCAGTCCGAACGATAGTTGAATAAATCTTTGCTCTGAATATCGGCTCTACTCGTCACCTATTAATTAAATCATGGCCTAACTTAACTTAATATCAAAATACCCCTTTTGTCAAAATTGATCAAGCCCTGGTCAAGGTCAAAAGTCAACAAAATAGTCGAATCAACTCGGCTGAGTATGATGGGTGTACTCAGTGGTACGTGGGGCGTACTTAGCTTGACCAAGAAGTCAAGGCATTGACCACATACGCACAACATACCAATTTCGTACACCCAGCGTATTCGCCTGACCACCTCACCTTCTTATTAAGAGCTTAATCCTTAAGCTCTTTTGCACATATTCCGGATCTAGACTTAAATCATGTCCTTAACCATAAAGTTTCTAACTTTATGGTATACCATGGCTAGGAAGTGCCCAATAACAAAAACCCTAATTACTCAACCCATTAAAACCTTGTAACTCAAGGAAACTAACAATTAAGATTACATTTGTATACTTCTAGATCCTCCAAAACGTCTGAAATGGCAACTTATATGGATTAGAGTAACATATGCTCATAATACCAAGCTTATTGAACTTAAATAACATCATTTCATGACTAAATAAGATCTAATCAACACTTAACCAAGTTCAGAGATTTTTACCTCCAAATAATGTTCTGATTCTGGATCTAAAGTGTCCCACTCCTCGTAGATTATCTTCTCTTCTTCCTTCCTCCTTCAAGGTCACCAAAAATGCACTAAAAGTCTCACAAATGCTCTCAAATGGTTTACGGTTTGCAAAAGGGTTGAAATAAGGTTGGAGGCTGATGGAAGGGACAAGGCTTAGGACTTAAGGATGTTTAAATATGGTCCAAACCCTAAAAGTTAGGGTTTGAGGTTTTGGCACATACGCCCAGTGTACATGAGCTCTGACCAAGATTTACAAAAATGCCACTATGGACCATTTTGCAACACTTCTCATATACAAGGGATAAAATGCAATGATCTCCATACTTAGGGTTAAAATTTGGAGTTACCTCATCAACGTGATGTTACAAAGTTTGTAGGCGAGGATCTTCACTTGTCGATTGTCTGATATATCCATGATATAGAAAAAATTATCAACCTCATATAACCAGTTGAGAATACCTTTGAGGTCCGAATTCCTATTGAATTAAGGATCTTGGCCATGATAAGGTAACTAAATTTGTAATCATTTTGTCCGCCTCTAGCATGTTGATCATTAATTTTTCTTCATCTTCATCATTAGAAAATCATTCACATAGACTATCTTCTGTTTTTGGGGGAGGATGACGACCTCCTGTAGCACTACCACCATCATGGTTGTTTGGTATTGCCTTTGATTGTCATTATTTTTTCCAACCTTGTGATTTCCAAATACATTATGACCATCTACGATGTGTGTATGGAAATAAGTTGCGTAGTAAGAGCATCCATCAGCTGCTACAAACCCTCAACCATGCGACCCCACCATTAGGGTTCATTCGTGGACCATATTCAATGTCATTCTCCGCTAGGATGCAGATGTTCTCCGATACCATGTGACGCATAGTAAAAATAAAAAATAAGAAAAAACTCAAAGAGGATTTATTATTGAATTTCACAATGCCTCTAAGGCTTATAAAGGCTACGTTAGAGCTAAATTTGGCAAGTATGGCCAAATTTGAAAAATAAAATTAATGATAAGTTTTTTGAAATTAAACAGCTAAATAAACAAGAAAAGTTTTAAAATCCAAAAAATGACATGTTTTTTCATCAAAATTGAACACAAAAGTTAAATTAACCGAAATTGAGGGAAATCACAAATTTGAGGCCTAAACATGAAAGATGGTGATCGGGCAATGGTGAGCTGTTAGGAGCTCTGACCCAATGAGAGCTTTATGTCGATGCATCGCATATCTCCAAACTTCTTACGGATCAAAAGTTGTATCCGTTTTAAGTTGGGCCTCTTTTGGCCCCTTTTGTCCTTCTCTCACTTATCCATAAAAGTTTATGCTAAATCATATATATATATATATATATATATATATATATATATATATATATATATATATATATATATATGCTCTCCATCAACATTTAAACTATGTACTACAAATTACCAAAGTTGCAAAAAAACGTTCGACGTTAGCTAGTCGGTGGACTGGGGTCAATGGATTAATTGGCTAGGCGGAGATTAATCGGAGGATTAATCGGGTACCATTAATTGCTAATTTGTTGAATTTTAAGAAATTAAATATGACTAATATCATATCAAAGTTCGTAAGTATCACTAATATGATAACAAAATAGGTTAATATGATTAATACAACACTAATTATGCCTCAAATAGCTTCCATTGAGATAAAACTTCTTCAAAATGTTAAAATTTCATCGTTTTATAATGTTTCATTCATTATGTATGCAACGATTAATCGCTAGGCGCCCTCTAATTGGTCGAGTAGCGCCTAGGGATTAATCAGGACCTAGTCAGGATTTTTACAAAACTAATTAAACAAAACCAAATATAATTAAATTAAGGACTAAAGGCAAAAAAATAAATAAATAAAAGAAAAAAACCTCACGTCATTTCACGCAACGCAATAACTTTGGCCACACCGATTGCATCTATAGAAAAATATTTAGCTTGTCTTAAGTTTTTTAGGTGGGAAGGATATAGATGTTCAGACTGGGACTGAGACTAGTACTGGTACTAGTACGGGGACTGATCCGGGACCAACCCATACATGAAGACTGAAATCAAACCATTGAGAGACCAATCCGAACCGAGATCAATCCGACCCGAGACCGGCTTGGGACCGATGGTTTGCTGACTGCCCCAGACCGTCAAATGCGTTGGGACATGCTCGTTTGAGATCTGTTCAAGCTTGGTCTAATCTGGAATAGGAGCAAATGAAATCAAAGTAGTGAATTATATGTGTTCTAGTTTTCCTTTTGATTGTATTCGTAATGGGTATCTTGGTCAATAGACAATGAAGTTTCACATATCATCTGTTGTTGTACCATGATTCAGCCCCAAAATAAGGCTGCTTTGGCAAGAGGAAGACGACATTCACCTGATTCAATCTCTAATTCGCTTCAAGATTTAGCGAGCTCCTTCAGTTTTCATTCTCATTATTCATCGTATTAAGGTATAAAATGTTGCACATGAAAGAAAGATTATTCAATTAAAATGACACGTTCTCACGTAGAATGCCTGACTCAACTAACGAGACAAACCAACAACTGTTGATCATATCAATGAAAGATCAAGTGTTCAACAGCCTGTTGAGTACAGTTAAAGAATTATTGAATACTTTAAAAAAAAAATTAAAAAAAAAAAATACTAACTCGTGACAAAGAAGAAAAAATTCAATCTTTTTGTTAGTTATAAAGCACAAACGCATCAAATTAGTTGAATCTTTTTACAATTTTCAGGTTACAACATATATCCAACCAAGTGTGTTCAACTGTTTACAAATATATACAAACCAATGCTATATTTCAACAAATCCAAAACAATGTAAGTTCAAATCAAACAACAATTATATGTACAAATGGATGATGCCCACAACAACACTACAACGCCTTCATCGGAAGCGAGGGTCATAAGAAATATTGACAGGATCCACAACAATAAGAGGTAGCTTTTGGATATACATAACAAGTCTCCTCAAATTCTCCCTTGCAATAGCTGATAATTCAATGACTTCATAACGACAAGTGTAGATCCATAGGTCACCCGAGTTAACTCGTTTCAAATTATCACGGCAAAATGGACATGATTGAGAGCGAGCACGCCTGAGTTTATTACACGTTTGAATTTATAACTAGTTGTATACCAATAAGTAAAAAGACTCGTTTACCCTTTACCATAGGGGTAGTTTAGCAATGTCAACAATATTCAACTCTCTTCATATTAAATATGAAAAATAATCATTGTATTTGTATCTGTATATATGATACCCATGGTGAAAATTTACTAATATATGAATGCACAAACTCATAAAAAAATTCACTTCGCATATAGTTACCATATATATGGATACCATAGTAATGTTAGCGCTAGGTATTGACATAGAGTCATGGACCAAGATAAATAGATTGTATATGTATTATACGCACATAGTAAGAGACTTTACGAGAAATTAAATATCCTCCTACTTTTGTTTCTACAAATCATCCTATCCAATTAAATGGTGACATATATCATTTTAGTATATTAATATATCACTAAAATGTGACACATGTCATTATTTAATTGGGTAAGAAGATTTGTAGGAAAAAAAAATAGGAGGATATTTATTTCTCCTTACCAAAATATGCAAGGAAGTGGATTTCATATGAATCTATGCAGCCATGTTTCATTTTGTTACCAAAAATACCAATCTATGAAAGATAAAATAGAGAAAAGAAAAGCACTTGTACTTTCATCATTTTATCGAATTAGTCGCTTAGCTACTTTTTGTAATGATTAAACCATTATTCTTTTTCTTACTGTTAAAGGAAAACATTTTTCCCGGTTATTCGGTTTCCATATCAGGCTAAATATATGAAAACGTACTTTGACTATTTTATTGATTTGGTAACTACTATTTTTATCAATTTAACCGGTGGAGTATTATTATAATAATCATAGAAAAAATAATAATTCAGCAGCTAAATTGATAAAATGGTAAAAACATATTGTTCTTTTATGTTTTTTGCCATTTTACAAAACCGGGTAACCGAAAGAAATGTCTTCTTTTCATGGTCACGAAAGGTATAATTGTTGATCACAATATAAAATAGCAGTCAAATTGATAAAATGGTGAAAGTGCAAATACTTTTCTATATTTTGTCCATTAATGAATGCATAAATTGATTAAAATTTTCAAAATTGTTGCATAAACTAGTTAAAAATATTGGTAACAAATAGGTAAACACATGCAAGCTCGTTACTTAAATAAGTCATGAACCATACACCTATATGTATGCATATATATAAACAATGAATGGAGTCGACTTACCAATTTGTGTAGCACTTCATACACAAGGAATGGTTGCAATCAGGCAAGACAACTTTGGTGTTCAACTCTAAACAAATCCCGCATTCTTCCTCTCGCTCCATATCAATTTCAGATAGTTTACCTTTTTTCATCTCATCCTTTCTTTGATACTTTGATGCACAAAGCTCCTTTTGTTTCCTATCTTCAATATCACTTATTCCCCTTTGAAGTTGCAATAAAGATGGAAATATAACACCTATTCAAAAGATCCCACAATGAGTACCCTCTTTTTCATTTATTATTGTCCAAAGAAATGGTGTTTAAAAGATATTTGAGAAAATTATTACACTTCGTAAATGGTTGGTAAATGGGAATTAAAAACAAAGAACGAGGGCAAATTTGCGAAAAAGTAATAGACTTAACAAAAAGCCTCAATTTTTTAACTTTTGTTCTTTAAATCGTACTTTGTACGTTAAGTGTAAAAGAATTTCTTGTCATGACGTATCTTTCTCCCTCATGAAATGACGGAAGAGACAAATTGTCATTTCAGTTTCATATACTTCCTTTTTGGTTATTTGCTAAAATAAAAAATAAAGGTCGAGCTAAACGAACCATAAAATTCTTTTATAGTAGCTTTACGCTCATGAATATACATGCTCGTCTTTCCATCCTCATATGCCTGCAATGCCATATAATGACAAGTTACATCATTCACAAATGTCGAAAATACCCCTCCATTCCCAACATACTTGTACATGAAGAAACCATTAAGATTGTAACACATGGTAGAATAAGATGGACACAACCATCAAAGAAAAAGTATATACCCTCATCCTCCTAATATTGAAAAGACAAAATAATGCAAACATCATGTGGATACACATACATAAAACATATATATATATATATATATATATATATATATATATATATATATATATATATATATATATATATATATATATACCTTGTAAATGAGGATTCTGAGTAAACCAAGGGCGCCAGCAAGGTGACAATCGCTCCACTGAACAAAAAACAGAAAGAACTGAGCACATGGACTGTATGATAATCTCATCTGAAGGCATCCACCATCATACTCCTTTGGATAATCCGATGCCCTGTTTTTGTTTTACAACTAAATAATCAGCCAAATTCTCAATTTTTCTCTAATTTAAAGATTCTTGATAGAATTAAACAACTTAAAACCACATGTTTTGAGAGACTGATTACTCAGAGACTCTTTCAAAGCTCTGTAATTCAAAGTCATGTTTTGAGAATGACAACCCTTAAATCCAACATAATATTCAATCAATATTATATTAAGAATCATTAATTTACATAATCCATACTTAATTAAGACAGAGAGAGAGAGAGAGAGAGAGAGAGAGAGAGAGAGAGAGAGAGATTACAGAGTATTGGCATGTTGTATATCGGCTTCAAGTGCTTTAAAAGAATCTTTAAAAGACTTCCTCATCTCCCACCTTACCCAATTCCCATCAAACGAAACCAAATCTTCCTTAAAACCCTAAAATCAACAACCCCAACTCACTTCAATAAACAATAAACCCCACAAACTTCTCGATTTCTTGCTATGTTTTCCCCAAATAAGTGAAGTGAAAAGAGCTTGAAATAGCCAGAAAGAAAAAGACGATTCTATCTGAGTTGCACCAGAGGAATCTCGAAAGTTTGCGTATTGTGGATGAAGGGTGAAGTATCTTCTTAAGAAATTATGGTGCCCCACACACACACTTGCACACACACACACACAGAGAAGTAATTAACTACGTCTTTTCACTTGAACAGCACGCTTCTTGCTGAATTGAGATAGTACTAAATAAAACTTCCAGAGTTAGTACAACTTTTACTTCGAAAAGTACAATCTCTCGTAGTATGATTGGTCTGGGATCGGTGATTACAGCTCTGGAAAAACGAATTACAGTTCTGCCGTCTTTTTCTTTCTTGCTTTGGATAGCTAAATGTTCAAACCCTTGTATTATGAAATTATGTCATAAAGACCCCTCATTTATAGAAGATCACATATATGGACCTCGTGGTATGGATATACTCGGAGAAAGCCTATGAATTTGTTAATAGGAAGGATAAAAAAAAGGACTTGTTTTTTATGAAGTTATATTTCTATAAATTTCGTTTTATATACTTTTCTACTTTCATTTCCCTAAATATGTCATTATTCTCTTAATTATATTTGAATATCATATTTTTATCTATTAAAACAGATATTATAATTAGTTTTCACTCCTTATGCTTATAATATTCTTGAGTCTTGAGTTCTATCTATTTTTTTTGTATGTGATACATTTATGTGATGTAAATATAAACATTAAAAATGCTAATTTCGGAAATTACTAAAAAACGATATTTTTTAATGAATAATGATATGCAAATGGAACTTCCGAACAAGAATATATGTACGCATCCTCCTTCTCATGCACCAGTTTTTGGCACGTAATTGTGGTTCTCACATGTTTTACGTGTATTTTTGTTTGGTTTTAGTTATCTCATGCTAATTAGGTATCTTGTACGTACTCACAAAGATAGAATTGTTGTTTATCAAACAGGTGTGTCGCGTAAGATGATAAAAGTTGCTAACCATCAAAAGAAATATACAAACTTTAAAATTTAAAATTGTTACTTCTGATAAAGATGTCAACAATGGTTATAATTGTAACAGTTACACATTTTTCATAACCAAAAAATGTGATGACTCGAGGGATAGTTACAAAATGAGAAAAGAGAATATATTGGTAATTGGGCCAATTTTGACGGTGTTGGCAGAACATGAAATTTCAAATTAAAGTAATTGAATATCGGAGTGTCGAGTTTTTTGATGAGATTAAAGAGACCAGAAGTATTTTGCGTTATAACATTTTAGAGTATTTTTCAAGAAAGTACAATTCTGAATTATTTTATCTGCTGTTGTTCATTTTGGACAGCCATTACGGGTTGTCATTTCGGAGTCCGTAATTTTTTTTCCAACTTATCTAGGTTAAGTTTTGACAAACTTATCTGATGCACAATCCATATATATATATATATATATATATATATATATATATATATATATATATATATATATATATATATATATATATATATAGAGAGAGAGAGAGAGAGAGAGAGAGAGAGGGGTGGGAAGAATCATCTGAGAACTCAAAGTTTTCGGAGAACCTGAGAACCAAACTAGGGCCGTTAGATCAAAATAATAAAAGGTTAGGATCCTTTATGGCATTTTTGCAAATACTTGGGAAAAAACAACACGGGGGCATGATAATTAAATGGTTCAGGGGCATTTTTGTGATGAAGTAACCTGATTCAACCCCCACCGTTTTCTCCCTTCGCTCATGTTCTTCCTCATCGTCGTTATCTTTAGTCGTCGTTGATCTGGGAATTGGAATCGATTTCCTTTTTCTCCACCGCAAGTCGCGACAACTGCTCCTACTTCTCTTTTTTCGGCGTCGATTAAAGCTTCACCAGATCTAAAGTATTGGAAAAGATCGATGATCCTCAGTTCTGGAATATTTTATTAGAGAATATGATCATATGTCGATCGAGTATAATGACGCGTTCAATCGATCGGTTTTTTGATGGCTTCTTATCTCACCAAAAACATACCCCGACCACATATCTCATACCGACGGTAGCCACAGATCTCTCTTTTCGATGGTAAACATCTCGTTTTCACGTTTTCTTCCCCGATTGATTAGTAGTAGGAGATTTCTTCCTGTAGTGCTAAATCATGTTCTATTTTGTGTATATTTATTTAATTAGTATCAAATTATACTATAGATGTCATCGTTAAATAAGTTTGCTCAATCTCAAAATGAAATCACAATATATGTTTCTTTTCTTTACCTAATGATCCAGCTGAAGCTGTGAATTCTTCTCACAAGGTATTCCTATTAACAATTTACATAATTAAGATCACCACATTATATAATTTTTTTATATATTTTATAGTGAGGAAGATGGAAAAAGTCGTACAGAACAACTCTTACAGCTTGAAATAAATCGATCACATTGTTTCTTCACCTCTTAATTACCAAATAAAAAGAGGATGTCATGTAGTTTATGAAATGCTTCTAAAATTTCATACCATTTGTGTCACTGGCAACTCAAAGTCAAATGTTTCAAATTTACCATGAAACTAAACAATCTGTTTCCTTTAAATCATTTATGAATTATGATTTATTGATTTATGTAATTGCTTGTATATATGTACAATTGCTTTTCTTTTGCCAAATAGAGATGCATTGTGTTTAGGAGATAGAGTCATAGTGTATCTTCCACGTTGTACAGATATAAATTCTGAAGTTCGAAAAGTTTCTGCTCAGGTAAAGCTTTTAGAAAATGCTTTAAAAGTTTAATAGTTAAAAAATTATGTTGACTTTATTTACTCCATGTAGATTTTAGACCATTTTTTTATATATCTCTGTCTATCCCAAGACATGTAACTTCTAATTACATCACACCTTGCTACTTTGTCATCTCTCGTGGACATTATTGTCATTTTGAAAAAAGTAAGCTTTACAATTAATGCCCTGAAAAAAGTTTTTTTTTTTTTGAAAAAAGTTTTTTTTTTGAAAAAAATGATTAATTGATTTAGTATATAACTGCTTACTTTAAAGTTGTTTACAATTTGTTTAAATGGATATGTTGATTAACAATTCTTTTGGATGGAGATTTGATGAAATTATAGATATACTAATCCTAGAATGTTGTTCCTTGAAGTACTATAGAATCATTCATATATGAATTGGGTTAATTATTTTTTTCATTCGTATAAGACTATATGTTGATTGCAAGTAATAAATATGTATTGTTTTTTGTAAAATCTCATACTTATCCTAGAATGTGTTCCAATTTCCTAGTTTTATTATATATGTAAAGATGTAAAAATTTATAATTTGTTTGACCTCTAAAGTTCTGGGAAGTCTAATTTGTTTTTTGATTCAGGAATCCAATTGTGTTGTATGTATGAGGCAGGCCAATACGCAGTGCTTTACATGTTTAATGGTTTAATGGCACTATGGAGAATGTATTTTGGTTTGTTTGTTTGGAAATTTATTATGACAAGTTATAATTACTTATATTTAAAAAAATTGATAAATTTTTCCTTTCTCTTCATGAGTTAGTGGTTAATTAGAACTTATGAAATTAATTAATTACCACTAGCATGGAGAATTCCATGTGTGGTGGAGTTTGTTTGGTTGCTTGCTTTTGATGGTGGTGGAATCTATCATTCTTTAGAGGATGACGTGTTTCTTACTCACTGTGAAGTATAGGTTATAATGTGTGTTTAGAGTTAAGAGACCATGTATGTAGGTGACATCGTGTTTTATTTATGCTAGTTAATTTTATATGCTACATAACTAATTAAAGTTAACAAATTATATTCTAACGATATTCTGTTCCGCCTGATTCATGGTTTGGTGAGTGTATGCTGGAGGCTATAGCTTTAAAGTAAAGACTACATATAGTGAGTGATTCTATAAACTCATTTTTTTAATACCGGATGTAAATCCTCAAGAATATGTTCCGTCATTGCCCTTTTTTCTTTGTGTTTTAGGATACAGTCTCTATACATCCACGGATCCACCTTCGGTTCATGTAACTGTAAGTGTACCAAAACTAATTATTTTTTTGCATAAATAGTCAAATAGACAGATGATATATATCTCATCTATTTGAATTACATGTGATTCACATGTAAATCACAAGTGAATAACATATGAATTACATGTGATTCACATATAAATCACAAGTAAATTACATATGAATTACATGTGATTTTCATGTAAATTATATGTAATTCACATATGAATCACATGTAATTCACATGTAAATCATAAGTGAATCACATATGAATTACACGTGATTCACATGTAAATCACAGTGAATCACATATGGATCATATGAATTACATGTGAGTCGCATGTAATTCACATGAAAATCACAAGTGAATCACATATGAATTATATGTGATTCACATGTAAATAACATGTGATTTACATATGAATTACATGTGATTTACATGTAATTCACATATGATTAATTTGTGATTCACATGTAAATTACAAGTGAATTACCTATAAATTACATGTGATTCACAAGTTAATCACATATGAATTATATGAGATTCACATGTAAATCACATGTAATTCACATATTAATCACATGTAATTCACATATTAATCACATATCAATTACATGTGATTCACATGTAAATCACAAGTGAATCACATGTGATTCACATGTAAATCATAAGTGAATCACATATGAATTACATCTATATGAACACATGGATTTTGTGGAAGTGTTCTTCGTTAATTATTTTTTAAAATTTTCTTGTGAATTTCACATTTAAATCTTAAAAGATACAATCACATGTGAATATCACATTATATAATCACATGTGAATCTTACATGATATATACATGTGTGTGTTCTTCCATTAATCATTTTTTTTTATTTTCTTATAGATTTTGATGAATTTTTGAAAAATATTGAAGAGGTGAACAGTGATAAATTGAAGAAAATATGAAAAAATGATAACACTGTGAATCTTTATAGTTTTTTTATATTTTATTTTATATCGAATAAAATACTTGTATTATGTTTATAGAATGATTAATAAAAATGAAAATTTTTATAATTTAATTACGAATATTATAGTATAAGAAATATGCATATATGCATTTGAAAAAATATACATATATGCACCTAAAACGTTGAATTTTTTTGTTAAAAAAATGCAGTTTTGAAAAAAAGTTACACTATTTATAAAAATCGTAGTTTTTTTTTTTGAAAAAAATTCAGTTTTTCTGAAAAGAAAATGCAGCTTTTTTGAAAAAAAAAATACAGTTTTTTTCTAGAAAAAATGCAATTTTTTTTTAAAAAAAATATGAGTTTATTAAAAATATTTTTTTTTCATTTTTTATTTGAAAAATTCATGTTTTTTGAAAAAAATTAAAAAATCTCCAATTTTTAAAAAAATCAAAAATTATTTTTTTTAAAAAAATAAATCCAAATTTTTGAGTTATTTTGTTAATTTTTAGACATTTATATTAATATATTAAATAACACAAAAAAATTAAACATTAAATGAAATTTGTAATATCACGATCATGTCCTTAACGAAATACTTTTGATCCAACGCTCCACTTTTATTTCTCGGGTTCTCGGGAGACTTTGAGTTCTCAACCGATCTCAATACCACTTAGGTATCCGCGGATACCCGAACCGAACCGTTTGATTATATATATATATATATATATATATATATATATATATATATATATATATATATATATATATATATATATATATATATATATATATATGAACCGTTAAAAAAAAGTATTATTTCATTAGTATTGTTTCGATTGATCTACGAGTGTAATAACCTAAACAAAAATCCATATCGACAAATCCAATTTTGTAATTCTAAATTCAATTGCTTTTTTTTGTTTTTATTATTGTATTTATTATACAAATTATAATATATGATATTTGAACTTCATTATGCTTTTTTTAACTCTTTGACTTACTAATTTTAAGAAAGAGATAAGTAAAATGGAGTTTTTAGTTTCAATTGAATTTAATTTTTTATATTTTACCGCCCGTGAACCGAACCGTGGTTACCCGCTTTTATACGGTTCGGTTTTTTTGTCAGTACGGTTCGGTTTCGGTTAGTGCGTATGAGGTACCCGCCCCGTGGTCACGGTTCACAATTTCATTACTATCCGAACCGAACCGCCCCGTGAACACCCCTAAATACCACCACCATCTTTGCCTATTCCTTTTTCTCTACCACCACAATTGTTACCTTCACCACCAATACCACCACCATCTTTGCCTCCAACCAACCCCGCCACTTCCACTTCTGTCACCTCTACCTCCATAACAATTGGTAAAAATAGGTCAAAGTTCGTTGGTCAAACCACCACAAACATATCTACAAAAGGATCTATTATGTAGTATTCCTTGTTCTTGAGTGCAATTGTAACATCCGGATTTCAGGTACTCTATGTTATTCATTTATTTTAAGTTAGAGAGAAGGACTCGACGAGTCGACGCCTAGACTCGTCGAGTAGGATTGCCAATTGCTGACTGGATTAATGATTGGACTCGACGAGTTGGCAGGGTGACTCGACGAGTCCGCACTGAGGTCAGAAACCCTAAATCTGCCGGCCTGAGCCATATTTAAAGGACCTTATAGCCCTCATTTGCGGCTACTAGTCCAGAGAGAGAAACCCTAGAGAGCTTGGGCGAGTTGTGTGTGAGAGCAAGCCTTTTTAATCCTTTTTGGTGTTATTTTGCAAAGAAGAAAGTGTTTCCAGTTAGAGGAGGTCAAGAGGGTTGCTAATCCATGGTTTCCAAGCTTGGATCTGCAGTATTGAGGTAGCAAATCGAACTCTCCTTTTATTTTGGTTAAGATCTATGAATCTAGGGTTTTCTATACCCTTTTTATGGCTTAAATTGTTGAGTTTATGGTCCCTTTATGTGCTAGACTTCAGATCTGGACCCATAGAGGTCCAGAGAGCCTTATCCATCTTGCTTTATGGAGTGTTATGGAAGGAATGAACTTAGGTTGCCATTTTTAGGCTATTTCTTCAAAAGGAGCCATATATGTGTTGCATGAGTGTAACGGTTTCACCTTTACATGATTAGTGGGTATGGAAAGGTTAGATCTATAGGTTAGAGAAGCAGATCTGACCTCAGAAGGTCATTTGAGTGTTGTCATGGATGCAACTTGCCGAGTTCATAAGTGGACTCGACGATTCGAGTCGGGGTTGCCCCGCAATTTGTGACAAGAGTAACCAGTCGAGTGTAGGGATGACTCGATGTTCCAAGTGAGGCTAGAAGGATTCAGAGGACCCGCATAGACTCGCCGAGTCGCCCATGTCCACTCGACGAGTCGGGTCAAAGTTTGACCGTTGGCTTCAGTTGACCTTAGGGTTTTGGTCAAGCTGATTCAAGAGAGTTCAGGGAGGGGTAGAATGGCCTTCTACCCAATCTTTAGAGATGCAACTATGAGAGGGTATTGATCAGGAATGTTACTCGGTTGATAGGAGGAGGCTAGTTCGGGACGTCGAGCACGGGAGTTTATCCGACTTCGTACGAGGTGAGTCTTCTCACTATATTGTACATAGAGTGGTACCTATGTGTGACCGGAAGATCTTATATGCTATGAGATGTATGTGTTGTATGTTGTTATATGATATGAATGTGTTATGTATGTTATGAATGATAAGGACCGGAAGGTCAAGTTGATATGGACCGGAAGGTCAGGAGGTTACGGACCGAAAGGTCGATACAGGTAGGACCGGAAGGTCTACTAGGATTTCGGAACGGAAGTCCCCTGACACACTTGGACCGAAAGGTCCCACAGAGTTATGGCCTTGAGTGGCATATGTGTTGTATGTGGTATTTTGGGGAACTCACTAAGCATGTATGCTTACAATTGTTGTGTTAAGTGTTTCAGGTACTAGCGAGGATCACAGGAAGGCGCCGACATGATCCGTACACACTTGTGGAGTTTTATGTCTTGAGATTCTGGGATATGTTTTGGTTATGATAACATTGGGTACATTATGTTTTGATATTATCTTGTGAATAAAAGTATATTTTCAAAATGAAAAATTCTTTTAGAAATTTACGTTGTTACAACAATTGAGGTTATTATACCTGAAATTGCATATAGGACACCTTAAATTTTCTCAAAGTTGACAATCGTTAAACAATTGGAAAACAATTCACAGAATAAGTATTGATAAATGCCCTAAAAATAAAATTTATGCATTAAGTATACTTAAGACCTATAGATAAGAGATTTGAATAAATTATGTTCTCCTGATTTCATGGATATAAGGAACGTCCAAAACAGAGAACATATGAGGAAGTTACAACCATTTCTAGTTATAAATCAATATTTATCTGATTTTCCTAAAACGAACTCTGCACTGCTTCGTCTGAAATAGCTACGAACCTCATAAATTGTTTTTGAGCACGTTTTTGAAATCGGACTATGGTCTGTTATGTAATTTTATTTTACTATAGTTTTAATCACGAGCAAAATCAGATTCGTAAAATTTGTCGAATCTGAAACAATTAATTGCAAAACTTTAAATGCCATTTCACTGAGTTTCATTTATCAGAATTAAATTTCATCTGCATTTTTGGAATCACCATGGCCGATTCAAGTAGTAGGCGTCACTTTCAGAAAAAAAATGAAACAGTATGTTGAAACGAGAATCGAGAAATGACATTTAAATAACAAAAGTACATAGCCTTTGTTTATTTCCAAAAATTCCATTTAAAAGTTAATATTGACTTTTCCAAATTACAACAATTGCTTCAAACGAAAGCTAGAGGAGTACAAAATTCTGCTAGTCTTTCTTACATCTCGTCCCTCTCATTTCTTTCTTTTTTTCGGACAAACAAGAGGTTATCGGCTACCATGGTAGTCCCCTCCTCTTCTTCTTCTTTTCTGTCGACAATCACCACACTCAAACATTCCCTATTGGTTGTTACTGTTGTATGGATCCACAAACGAGAACGAAAAGAAAATCATCTGAGAGAAGCACCAGAATAGCCCTCTCACCACCACCTTCGACTATTTAACCATCGTCGAGCCTAGGGGTGAGCATTTGGACCGGTGGACCGGACCGGACCGGTGAACCGGACCGGACCGGACCGGAACGTTTTTTTGGACCCCCCGGGCCGGTTCTCGGTTCTAAGATTTCTCGCCGGTCCGGTCCGGTTTTTTTCCCGGTCCGGTCCGGTTTTTACCGGGTTTAGAACCGGTTGGACATTATTAAGATTTTTGTGACGTTTTTTAAACACACATAACTCATTCGTTTTAAGTCGGATTGACATACGGTTTTTTCCAACATTTAGTTTACAGTTTGTAGATGAATTTAGACTATAATTTTGTTTATTTTGATATTATATTTACCGTGTTACAATCCTTCAAAGTAGAGCTATCAAAGCTGAAAAAATTCAGCTTTTCAGCAACATTTTGTAAGCTGTGACGTTTTTTAAACACCCATAACTCATTCGTTTTAAGTCGGATTGACCTCCGATTTTTTCCAACATTTAGTTTACAGTTTGTAGATGAGTTTAGACTATAATTTTGTTTATTTTGGTATTATATTCACTGAGTTACAATCCTTCAAAGTAGAGCTATCAAAGTTGAAAAAATTCAGCTTTTTAGCAAGATTTTATAATTTGTGACTTTTTTTAAACACCCATAACTCAGTCGTTTTAAGTCGGATTGACCTACGGTTTTTTCCAACATTTAGTTTACAATTTGTAGATGAATTTAGACTATAATTTTGTTTATTTTGGTATTATATTCATTGAGTTACAATCCTTCAATGTAGAGCTATCAAAGCTGAAATATTTCAGCTTTTTAGTATTATTTTATACTATAATTCCGAGTCCGCGTTTAGCACTTGTGGTAGAGTTGTAAGTGAGTATCAAACTAGTTTATCGACATTGATAGTTGAAGCTTTGTTATGCACCCAAGATTGGGTGATAAAGTTTACAAATCCGATAGTTGACAACGTTGATGACATCTTGAACGATGATGATATAGCTTTGGGTAAAAAAATTACAATCTTTATTCTTTTTTTATACAATTATTACTTTTTATTAAATACTAACAACATTTTCATTTGTGTTTATGTAGAGATTGCACAAGCTTTAAACATGTTACATATGGATGACAATGATATGGGAAAGAGGCCAATGGAAGATTAGATTATGAGTTTATGAAATTTGTTAGTTTGATTGATTTTAAAGTTTAAACTATGATTTTTGTTGTTACGGTAGTACTTTTGTATGTCTTAAAATTGTTTAACTTTTGTTGGTGAACTTGATTTATATGTTAGTTGCTTTTATTTGGAAAATTATTTTTTGCAAATTGCAAGTTATAATATTATACATCAATGTAGATTAGTTAGGCGTGAAACGGAAACATATTAATTTTGCAAGTTATAATATTATACATCAATGTAGATTACTTATTATACTCTAAGCAATTAAAGTTGTACCGGTCCAAACGGGTCCAAAAACCGGAAAACCCGGACCTGGACACGGACACGGACACGGACACAGACACGACTCATCCGGTCCGGTCCATGGTCCACAAAATTCTCCATAACCGGTCCGGTCCAAGAGCCGGTCCGGTCTGGTTCGGTCCGGGCCGGTCCAAATTCTCACCCCTAGTCGAGCCTTTCGCCGCCTTCGCTTTCTTTCCCCACGATCTGTAGTTGTCGCGATGAATTCAAGGAGGCCAAAAGGATCGTCGTAAATTGGTGTTTGCCGCTGACGTTCCAGTCCCCTCTGCCCCTCCTCACGATCTGCTTGACCACCACCAGAGCTTCCCATCGACTGCCTTTATTCGTTCCTTCCTTTCTTCTCCAAACAGACGAGGACCGAAGTCCCATTTGTTTGTATCAATTGACCTAACTTAACCCTTCATCTATTTAAGTTACAACCAAATCAACCCTTCTTTTGTATGAATGTGACCAAACAACCTTCCATATGTTTATTTAAATCAAAACATCCCCTTGTTTGAGCTATTTAACCAAATCAACGCTACATCTATTTTGCAAGATTTGAAAACAACTCTTTTGATTTAATCATTATAAAAATAATCCCTCTAGTTTAATTTGTTTAAAAATAGTCCCTAAAGTGTTTTAAATTTCAAGAACTGTTGTTTTGTGGTTTCTCACGTCGAGCTTCTAAAAAATGAACCAAATCCAAACGAATCGAACTCACACTTCAAGGGTGAGTTTCTACGACCGCTCTTTTATATTCTTCATATTTGGGGGAGAATAGATGTGTGTTTAATGAAGTCTTGACGATTTTTTAATTTTTAAACGTTAGCATGCGCTATACTTATTATTGGTCAAAAGTTTATGAAATAGCAATCTAAAATGATATAAATCATTAAAAATCATATAAGCTAAATTAGAATGCTAAAAGATGATATACTTATACTTTTTGTAAAATTTGAATTTAATTATTAAGATTTGATGATTTATAAAGATTTTCATATTTGTTATATATAAGTTTGAGCATGTTAAAAATATGTAAAAAGATGTTATATATAATCAAAAATTATATTCAACATATTTAGGTATAAAAAGAAAGTACGTTATCTTAAACGGTTGAAAAAACAAAGTTTGAGAAAATATAAAATGATTAGTTGAACATATCAAAAATCGACTATTATTATTATTATACTCTTTGATATTATGTAAAAATGATCTTAGATGATTTTAATATATTTTTATAATTTTAATAAAATATAAATCATTTTTACTAAGTTATGAAATTAGACATACATAATAGCATAATTGAAGGATGAGAAAGGCCAGGTAGCATGATATGTTGAAGAATGAGATACGAGAGTTTGTGAGCATGTCTAGATGTAGAACACTGGAGGACATGATAGCTTGGGCTCACGAGCAGGAGATTGATCTGGGGACTGTGAGTTAGAGGAATTTGGTTCAGGCACAGGTACCAAAGGGCTCGGGTAAGAAGCGCAAGGTTGTTGATTCGCGTTTGAGATTCCTACAGGGCCGAGCCACTATGGGAAGTGCGACAAGGCGCACGATAGAGTTTGTAGCGTGGGTGGGTGTGGTTGCTACAAGTGCGAAAAGACTGGTCACTTTAGCAGAGATTACCCCACCGTCCAGATATAAGATTTGATTTGCTTCCATTGCAATCAGAAGGTCCACAAGGAGGCCAATTGTCTGAGCAAGGCAGGAAGAGCGGTTGCAGCACCTGTTCCAGCTACTTTGAGGATCATTGACGGCCGCCAGCGCAAGGTGGAGGTGCCAGTTGTGAGGAGTCGAGCTTTCCAACAGACAGCCGAGGAGGCTCATGCAGCGCCAGATGTGGTTATCGGTATATATCTTCTCCATATTTTATTTAATGCTTTGAGGTTTATGCTTATTATTTATATGATGTGTTACAGGGACCTTCCTAGTGAACAGTGTTCCAGCATTAGTTCTATTTTATTCGGGTGCCACTTGATCGTCCGTATCCCTTGCACTCAGCAAGAGATTCGATGATGCTCCTAGGGAACTTGATTATCCGTTAGAGGTAGAGATCACCGACGATCGTCCAGTGTGAGTATCGAAGGTTCATTGGGGATGTGTTCTGGAATTATTTAGCGAGCGATATCTGATTGATTTGGTTCATATTCTTTTGCGCGATAGGAAGGTTATCATAGGTATGGATTGGTTGAACCCTAATGAGGCGATGATTGATTGCGGGCACCAGTTACTTCGGGTTCAAACCCTAGGTAGGGAGAAATAGTTACTCATGGCAAGGATGTTCAGCATGGACCGGCTCTCTGCTTGTAACACCGTAAATTTTCAAACCAAATTTTTCCTTTTTAAAAACACATAAAACTCATATATTATATTTCATAAGATCACATGTGTCTCAAATGTCAACATAAATCCACAAATAAAAGTCAAATCCCAGAATCATCAACAATGTCTCGAATACGTGTGTACAATCATGTCGGCGCCTTCCTGCGGTCCTGATAAGTACCTGAAACACATATCACATAACACGGTAAACACAAAGCTTAGTGAGTTCCCCAAAATACCACATACACAAATAATAAGCCTCTCATGGCTATAACTCGGCATGGTCCCTCCGATCTCATGCGTCTCGGTGTGGACCCTCCGGCCGTGTGTCTCATTGAGGACCCTCCAGTCTCACAGCTCGGTTTGGATTCTTCGGTCTTGTCTCAGTGGAACCCTCCGGTCCCACAACTCGGTTTGGACCCTCGGGTCCTATCTCAGTAAAACACAAAATATAGCATATGTATCACACAGACAAAATGCATAATATGACGTAACTCAAATAAGCACATAAGATCCTTCGGTCACACATAGATACCACTCATGGTAAGTATAGTGAGAAGACTCACCTCGTAAGTAAGCAAAGAAAACTGGATACCCCTCGAACAGTCTAATCTCCGCCTACACGTAATAAGCATCTCTAATTAACTCATAAAGATCACAATGTCATATAAATCATGCTAAACTCTTTCTAACTCTTGAGGTTGGTAAAAGACCATTTTACCCCTCCATGGACCCCATAAACCCTGTCTTGACCAAACCCTAAAGTCAACAGAAGTCAACACTCGAGTCAACTGCCCATGTTGACCCAACTCACCTAGTGCACCTATGTGACTCGCTGAGTCCCTGCTGTTCATCACAATGCCGCGAAAACCCAACTTAACTCATCGAGTTGTCTCGTCAACTCGTCGAGTCACCCTTGTCCAGACTCATCGGGGAAAACCCTAGCCGACTCGTCGAGTCAACTCGTTGACTCGGCGAGTCCCTTCAGTCTAAATTCTCATTCAGACATTATAAGGCAGATCTATTACTCCACACCCTAGATCTAGGCTCTCAAGGCTCGAATGTCACGTAAAGCTTCAATATTTATGTTCATGCATGGCATATTTTGCTCCAAAATGCCAATACAACTCTAACAAAGGTGTTTAAGCACAGTAACCCTTATATGGCTGGATAAAGCTGGGACCTTTGGACTCTATGGACCTCACAAGGTCTAGATATGAAGTCTAGACCTCCTGATAGACTCAATGTAGTCAATGTCCCAATAAAAGGTGGTAAAAGCCCTAACTTCCATAATCATGAGATCTAACCAATAAGATGAGAAAGGTGTAGGTTTTTTACCTTCCACAGAAGCTCTGGTCGATATAGCACTAGATCCAATAGTTTCGCCTTTCTCTTTGTTGGATACTCTCCTCTTCTCCTCAAAAGATGCACTAGAATTCGGGATGTTACAATTCTCCCCCACTAGAATCAGACTTCGCCCTCGAAGTCAGGCTCTGGGAACAACTCTGGATACTGCTCGCGCATCTCGGACTCTGGCTCCCACGTACACTCGGACCCCTTCTAATGTTGCCACTGGACCTAAACCAGGGGCACCTCCTTGTTTCTCAAAACCTTCGCTTTCCGATCCAAAATCGCAATCGGCCTCTCAATATAATCTAGGCTCGCATCAACCTGAATGTCCTCTCAGGGTACCACTATCATCTCATTGGCTACACACTTCCTCAACTGAGACACATGGAAGGTGTTATGAATCTGGCTCAACTCTGCTGGTAGCTCCAACCGGTAGGCTACCCTATCAACCCTGGCGATCACTTTGAAAGGACCAATGTATCGGGGCCCCAGCTTGCCCCGTTTCCTGAATTGGATCACCCCTTTCCATGGGGATACCTTCAGGAGGACAAAATCTCCAACCTAAAATTCTAGCTCGGATCGTCGCCGATCTGCATAACTCTTCTAGCGACTCTAGGCTGTCAGTAACCTCTATCTGACCTACTAAATCTGCTCGGTCGTCTTTAGCACTATCTCAGTGCCACCCATCACTGGCTGCCCTACCTCTCCCGAACAAATGGGAGTCTGACACCTCCTTCGATATAGAAGCTCAAAGGGAGGCATACCAATGTTGGAATGTTGGCTGTTGTTGTATGAAAACTTATTCAAGGGCAAATAAGTGTCCCAACTTCCACCGAAGTCCATAACACATGCACGCAACATGTCCTCGAGCGTCTGAATCGTCCGCTCACTCTGCCCATCTGTCTGTGGTTGGTAAGTTGTACTAAAGTGTAGTCGGGTACCCAAATCCTCATGAAACTTCTTCTAGAACCTGGAAGTAAAATGCACATCCCTATTTGATACTATCGATATCGGCACCCCATGTCGTGCCACCACCTCTCGAATGTAGATCTCAGCCAATTTCTCTGCAAAAGAGCTCTCACTGATAGTGAGGAAGTGAGCACTCTTCGTCAACCGATCTACAATCACCCATATTGTGTCTACCCCATGCATGGTCCTTGGTAGCTTGGTGATGAAATCCATAGTGATCTGTTGCCACTTCCACTGGGGAACCTCTAAAGGTTGTAGCTGACCATGGGGTCGTTGGTGCTCTGCCTTGACCCGACGATAGGTAAAGCATCTCTCGAGTACCCAAGCCACATCCCTCTTCATACAGGACCACCAATAATCCCTCTTCATATCCAAATACATCTTAGTATCCCCAGGATGGATCGAAAATCTCAATCTATGCCCCTCCTCCATCAATATACGCTGAGCTCCACCTGTATATGGCACCCAAATACGACCTCGGAAAGTCATAAGTCCCCGACTATCTGACTGAAACTTGGAAACCTAACCAACCACACACTCTCTCTTGCGGTTCTCAAGTCTCATAGCCTCTACCTGAGCCTCTCGGATGGTATGTAAGACCGGAGTCATCACCGTCATCCTCATACACACATCTCGGATCGGAGCGCTCTCGGCTCTACGACTCAAGGCATCGTCTACCACATTAGCCTTACCTGGGTGATATAAGATCTCGCAGTCGTAGTCCTTCACTACATCCAACCATCTCCTCTGCCTCATATTCAGGTTGGGCTGATCCATCAGGTACTTCAGGCTCTTATGGTCCGTGTATATGGTACACTAGACACCATAAAGATAGTGGTGCCAAATCTTGAGGGCGAACACCACCGCCCCAACTCCAAATCATGGGTGGGATACCTCTTCTCATGAGGCTTCAGCTACCTCGACGCATATGCTATCATGTGACCCCGCTGCATCAACACTGCACCCATCCCTTAAATAGACGCATCACAATAGACTACGAAGTCCCCCACTCCCTCCGGAAGGGCTAACACCGGGGCTTCGCACAACCTCTGGAAAAGAGTCTCGAATGATGCCTGCTGCTCAGGCCCCCAAAAAAAAAGTAACGCCTTTCTGGGTCAATCTGGTGAGAGGAACCGCAATCTTGGAGAAATCATTAATAAATATATGATAGTAGCCGTCCAATCCCAGAAAACTTCTGATCTCGGATGGGGATCTTGGCACCTTCCATTGCATAACTGCCTCAATCTTGGTCGGATCGACCAATATCCCATTCTGATTAACGAGTTGTCCCAAGAACTGGACCTCTCGTAACCAGAAATCACACTTGGAGAATTCTACATAAAGCCTCTCCGACCTCAAAACCCCAAGAACCTCTCGCATATGCGCCTCATGCTGCTCTCTGGACCTCAAATACACCAAGATGTCATCGATGATAACATCACTGACCGATCCAACATAGGCGTGCACACTCGGTTTATGAGATCCATGAACACTGTTGGTGCGTTGGTGAGCCCGAAAGGCATCACCACAAACTCGTAATGCCCATAATGAGTGCCAATGGCCCTCTTCTGAATATCCTCTTCGCATTCTCTTATATGGTGATATCCAGATCTCAAATCAATCTTGGAAAACCAAGATGCCGCCTACAACTGTTCGAATAAATCTTCGATCCTTGGAAGTGGATAATGGTTCTTGACCATCAGCTTGTTCAACTCCCGGTAATCTATACACATTCGGTGTGAACCATCCTTCTTCTTGACAAAAAGGATCGGTGCTCCCCACGGCGAGCTACTCGGTCTGATAAAACCCTTCCCCAACAGCTCCTGAAGTTGCGAAGATAACTCCTGCATCTCAGGCGGTGCAAGGCGATAAGGTTCCTTGGCGATAGGCGCCACTCCCGGAACTAAATCAATCCGAAACCCCACATGCCTCTAAGGAGGCACTCCCATTAACTCCTCGGGAAACACATCTGGGAACTCGCACACTATCGGAACCTCGAAGATAGAACTCAGTCTCTTTATAGCAACCTGCGTATCCACCACATACGCTAAAAAGCCCATGCACCCCTGTTATATACTCTGTCTCGCTCTGACAGTAGAGCAAAAAGCGTATCTGGACCTGGTACCCTCATCGTACACAGTAAGCACTCCCCCGCTAGGGTCTTGTATAATAACCATCTGTCGCTCATAGTCGATCATATCCCCAAATCGACTCAACCGGTCCATGCCCACAATGACACAGACGTCACCCATCGCTATCGTCACCAGATCTATCAGGAACTCCACACCAAAAATCTCCAAAACACATCCCCAGAAAACCTTGGTCACATAAACCGCATGCTCGTCGGCTATAGAAACTCTCAGATGTCAACTCAACGCCTCTCGCTCGACACCAATGTGACGACAAAAAGCTAAGGACATGAAGGATCGACTCGCACCCGATTCAAATAACACCAAAGCAGGTACATAACTCACAAGAAAAGTACCATCTACAACATCAGGTGCTGCGCAGACCTCCTCCGCTGTCAGCTGAAAAGCTCTCCCATGAGCCCTCGGTGTCTCGGCTTCACTGGCCGACTATCTGTAGCACGAATAGCAGCAAGAGTAGAACCCTAGGCTGATCCCTGAATGAGTTGAGGGCACTCGACCTTCCGATGGTCCGTATGGATGCAATGAAAG
The DNA here is from genome assembly GCF_051521515.1 of Lactuca serriola. NCBI lineage: Eukaryota > Viridiplantae > Streptophyta > Magnoliopsida > Asterales > Asteraceae > Lactuca > Lactuca serriola. The sequence continues at coordinate 157,218,083 of NC_136415.1, forward strand.
CAAATAGAAAATCCCTTGGGGCAGTCCCTCGCCATATGCCCCTCCTTACCGCATTTGTAGCAAATCCCCGACCGGTAAGATCCCTCGTGGACCTTGCTGCACTTGCTACAAGTGAGACCCTTCTGGTCTCCAGTCCTTGTATCAGTGGGCTTAGCCCGCTTAGCCGCCGACTGCAGCTGTGTCGGTCTCCTATCTCTCCCCAACTGCTTTGCCTCCTCTCTGGACTGAATCTTTAACTCAATCTCCCTCCTCCCGGCATTGGTCTGCAACTCAGCCAATGTTCGATAAGATGATTTCTCCATGAACTCCCGAATGTCTCTCCTCAAGATGCTTAAATACCGACTCACACACGCCTGCTCAGTGGACAAGTTCTCAAGGCAGAACAACGCCCTTTTATGGAACATCCTCGTAATCTCAGTCACCGACTCTGTCTTCTGCTTGAGAGACAGAAACTCTTGTGCCAAACACTCCCTCTCCACCTGAGGAACATACTCATCTCGAAACAACTTGGTGAACCTCACCCAAGTCACTGCAGCATGATCTGTCGGGGTAAAATCAGTCATCAAAAACTTCCACCAGTCCTTCGCTCCTAAGCGAAGTTGGTTCAAGGCGAACCGGACTCTCAGATGCTCTGGGCACGAACAAGTATAAAAGCATCCCTCAATGTCAGCGATCCATCTCATGGCAGCAATCGGATCCTGTTGGAAGTGTGTCCGAGGTCATTAACTAGTTGGTGATATTTCTAATAATTGCAGGGTCCTCTTGGGTTTCCCTCAAGACTCAAAATTGAGTGGAACAAATAATAGGAGTAATTAGTTTATTAATTATTATGGTTTAATAATTAACTAGAAACTAATTAGAAAACAATTATGGAATTAATTAATAGTTTAATTAATAGAAGGGTTCAATGTGAGTTAATCAATAGTTGGTTAATCAGGGAACATTCCAGAACCCTAGAAGGAAGGGGTTGGACGAAAATTCCCTTTGGATAAAGGTAATTTCGTTCATAGCCTATCCCATCCCACATGGGTGGAAGGATAAAACCCTAGGAGGTATCCAAGGCTATAAATAGGGGCATAGGGATTCATTCCTCCTTGCTCAATTTTGGCTTGAGTATTCGCCACCTTCTTTCGCCCTCATTGTGGAAGAACTTTTTTTTAGTTCATTCCTCCTAATTTAATATTTGTTTCTACACTTTTGATTTCATTGGGTGTGAACCAAGAGAGGGATTCTAGTTTGGATCTTCATCATCCAAACAAGGTGGCACCCACAAGGAGTCAAGCTCGAAGGTCATTAGCTACTAAAGAGGTTAGTATTCTTCCTTGTATATTCGGATTTCATAGGGTAAAAGTAATAGTATGAAGCCATAGATCCATAGGTTGCATGTACACTTAGGTAAATCGTTTTGTTGTTTCGATTCTTCCGCTGCCTAGTTATTGAGTGTATTTGATGCATATATTACCCAACAGATCCTATGTCCCCTCAAACTCTAGTGGCTTCGTGTTGCTGAACTCCCGAAACAACAGCGAGTCAGCTCCTTATGGCCTGGTACCAACAGCCTCAGTAACAACAGTGTATCAGTCGTCAAATGTCTCAATCAGAGTGGTCTTAATAGACCCAAACATCTCCGGTATTGCCTCTTGAATGGCTGTGGGCACCTCCTCATGGATGATCCTGCGGATCTCCTCATCACTGGTCCCACTGCTCTCGGGGTCGTGGCGCGTACCCACTATGATGTCTCTGAAACACAACACAAAAAAAATATTAGAGACTCGCTCGAGCGTACTCACACTCAATTCCCGCCCCTACATGCTCCTCAGCACCCTAAGGATTCTTACTTGGATTGCAAACTGATATGGTGCTTTTTGTAGTACGGGCCCAATACTATCTTCCACACCTAACCTGTAGTCATCCCAAGTCCTCCTCCAAGGATTCTAATTCACAAGTACTCTATCTCTCACAAATATTGTAACGACCCAAATTTTCAAAAGAAAATTTTCATTTTTAATTAATCAAACACATTTCCATACACCATGAAATCCCAAAACAATTATTTTCAAATCCACATTCATTACAACTTTATTTAAAAACATTAGAGTGTCCCATAAAATATCAGTGAAAGAGTGCATGACGCACCATCAAGCCTTACCCTTGCCCTTGGGCTCAGATGTACCTGAAACAAATCCACAAACTGTAGGTTAATGCTTATTGAGTCCCCCAGAGCATACCCCACACACAAGTCACATAACACATATCCTATTAGCTATAAAAGCTATCTCTACCACATAACATATCATATTAGCCATAAAGCTATCTCTACCATATAACACATATCCTGTTAGCCATAAAGCTATCTCTACCATATAAAATTAGCTATAAAAGCTATCTCTACCACATATCCCTGCATAAGGATGCCATGGGCTCCCCCACATGGTCTTACACCTAAGTGTCATGGGCTCCCCCATGGTCTTTCTCTATCGGACACCCATAGGCTCCCCCACATAGTCTTACACCTAAGTGCCATGGGATCCCCCATGGTGTTTCATGAAAACATCACAAAATCACTAGAATACAACTTAACATAAAGCTAACTATCATTCCACATATCTCTACTATAGCTAGTGTACCACATATCATAAAATGGGCCGACCGTGGTGCCTTAGACCCATTGGTATGCTGAGAAGACTCACCTCTGTCTGTAGAATCCGAAGGCTGCTCTCCCAAACTCCAAGTCCTTTCACAAAGGCCCAAAAGGTCTTCCTTAGTTAATGGGCCCAAAGTCCATATCCAAAATCATTAATAGGCATCATGGCCCAATAAGGCCCAATCATAACACCTATGGTCCAAAACAGATAAACTAGCCCATTAACCCCAAAACATGACTAGGCCCAATGACTAATTGAGGCCCAAAATCTCAAAGGCCCAAAACAAGTCCAAGTCCATCAGATGTGCCTACGCTTAGCGTACCACCCTGGTACGCGCAGCGTATTGAGTCCCTGGGTCGTATGACCTGCGTACGCTAAGTTACACCCAACGTACTAACAGTTTAAGCACTTTCTTCCATTAAGTGCTTAATACTCGATTTTCTCATGTCCAATAGTCAGATCTAAGCTCATTAAGACTACCTAGGGCATAAAGTTGGTAACTTTATGCCTTTACATGTCTCATATGTTCCCAACAACCCATTAAGACTTTCCCATGGGTCTTAATCCATGCATGAGGTCAAGACACCCATCAAGACTTCATTTTTATGCTATAAAAGGACCAAAGGACCTCAAATCTAACTTTTCTAGCCTCTGGAGTTGCTCAACTCACAAGAGGAGATCCAAAACCAACAAAAGGGACAAAACTAGAAAACCCTAGCTAGATCTAATGAATAAGATGGAAAGGTCAAAGCTTTATACCTCCAGAAGCTCCTCAAGGTGAACTAGATGTAGATTCTTGTAGCCCAATGTCACTCTAAGCTTGCTTGAAAACTTCTCCTTCTTGAATGGACACTAAAATGGCCACAAATGCACTCCTTAAGCTCAAAACACACTCTCAAATGTGATTAGGGTTTTCAGACACGTTTGAAGATGAAAGAGGCTGATTAGGGTGAGGCTCAAATAAGATAAGGGTGCTTATATAGGTCTCAAGTCTGGAAATTAGGGTTTGGACATCCGTCATGTACGTCCAGCGTACTTTTGGTACCCCCAACGTACTTAAGGGACTTATTAGGAAATTTTTAAATTCTTCAAGGGCTTTATGGTAATACCTGGTTTGGAGTGTTACAACTCTCCCCCACTTGAACTATACTTTTTCCTCGAAGTCCGTAGATGCAAATAGAACAGGGTAATTCTCCCTACATCTCCTCCTCCAGCTCCTATGTGTATTCGGAGCCCCTTCGGTGCTGCCATTGCACCTTTACAAGCTTCACTTCCTTGTTTCGAAGACCCTTGGTCTTCCTATCCAAAATCGAAACGGGCCTCTAAATGTAGTTTAGACCCTCATCTTCCTGAATGTTGTCCAGAGAAACGACTGAGGACTCATAAGTGACACACTTCTGAAGCTGTGACACATGGAAAGTGTTGTTAATCTGGCTAAGCTCATCCGGCAGCTCCAAGCGATATGTAACCTTGCCCACCCTGGCTGTGAACGGGCCTATATATTGAGGCCCTAGCTTGCCCCTCTTCCGAAACCTGATGACCCCCTTCCAGGGCGACACTTTCAATAACACGAAGTCCCCCACGTGAAACTCAAGATCCAATCTCCGCCGGTTAGCATCACTTTTCTGACGGCTCTGGACAACCCGCAGCCAGTCACACACATGCTAAATCAACCTAGTAGTATTAAGCATTACCTCAGTGTTCCCCATGACCTAATTTCCAACCTCGCCTCAACAAACTGGTGTCCTGCATCTTTACCATACAACATCTCGAATGGAGGTCGGTCAATACTGGCATGGTAGCTGTTATTATACGAAAACTTTGCCAGTGGGAGGTACGTCTCCCAACTCCCTCCAAAATCCAACACACATGCACGCAGCATATCCTCAAGTTTCTGGATCGTCCTCTCATTCTAGCCATCTATCTGGGGGTGGTACATTGTACTAAAATGCAACTGAGTGCCCAGTTCCTCGTGGAACGTCTTCCAGAACCTAGATGTAAACCGAACATCCCTGTCAGAGACTACCGATAATGGAACCCCGTGCCTCGCCACCACCTCCCGTACATTAATATCCACCAACTTCTCAACGGATATACTCTCAGAAATCAGAATGAAGTGGGCACTCTTCGTCAACCTGTCCACGATCACCCATATGGCGTCCACACCCCTCATCGTCCTCAGTAACTTCGTGATGAAGTCCATAGTGATCTCTTCCCATTTCCACATGGGAATGGGTAGCAGCTGAACCTTGCCATGAGGCCGTTGATGCTCGGCCTTGACCTTCCTGCAGGTAAAGCACCGCTCCACAAACCATGCGATCTCTCGCTTCATGCAGGGCCACCCATAACACAATATCAAGTCTATATACATTTTCGTAGACCCATGATGTATATAGAACTTGGACTTGTGTGCCTCCTCTAATATCTTTTGTCTCACTCCTCCAGTCATCGGTACCCACACTCGGCCACACAGTGTCAATAGGCTGCGACTATCCTTGATAAACAAAGGATACTGTCCCTGAATCTGCTCTATCTTCCAGTTCTCTTTCTTCACCCCCTCGGCCTGAGCCTCCTTGATCATATCCATCAAAGGAGAGATCACGGTCATCCTCAAACAAACGTTCCCAATTGGGGAACCTTCCGCCTTGCGGCTCAAAGCATCGGCCACCACGTTGGCTTTCCCGAGATGGTATAAAATCTCAAAATCATAGTCCTTCAGTACATCCAACCACCTCCTATGTCGCATGTTGAGGTTCTACTTATCCATCAAATACTTCAAACTTTTGTGATCAGTATAGATGGTGCACCTCACTCCATACAAGCAATGCCTCCAAATCTTGAGGGCGAACACTACTGCCCCCAATTCTAGGTCGTGAGTGGGGTAATTCACCTCATGAGGCTTCAACTGCCTCGAGGTGTAAGCTATCACGTACCACCTTCTACATCAGTATCGCACCTAACCCTGAAATCGATGCGTCATAGTATACCACCAAATCATCTAACCCCTCGGGTAGTAATAAAATCGAAGCCTCACATAACCTCCATCTCAGGGTCTCAAAGGCCAACTATTGATCTGTGCCCCACCAAAATGTCACATTCTTCTTAGTCAAGCAAGTCAATGGCACAATAATCTTGGAGAAATCCTGGATAAATCTCCGATAATAACCCGCTAAACCCAAGAATCTACTGATCTCAGACGCATTCTTCGGTACTTCCCACCGCACCACTGCCTCAACCTTGGCTGAATCAACCGAAATTCCCTCATGGTTGATGATGTGCCCCAAAAATGTACCTCTCACAGCCAAAAATCACACTTGGAGAACTTGGCATACAGCCTCTCCGCCTTCAGGGTCTACAATACCTCCCTCAATTGTTGCTCATGTTGCTCCCTGGTCTTAGAATAGACCAAGATATCCTCAATAAAAAACGATCACCGACCGATCCAACATCAGTCTACACACCTTGTTCATGAGGTCCATGAACGCTGCTGGGGTATTGGTGAGCCCAAACGACATCACCACAAACTCGTAATGCCTATATTGAGTCCTGAAAGCTATCTTCGGTATGTCATCATCCCGAATCCACATCTGATGGTACCCCAATTGAAGATCAATCTTGGAAAACCAAGATGCACCCTACAGCTGATCGAACAAATCATCGATCCTCGGCAACGGATAACGGTTCTTCATTGTTAGTTTATTCAGCTCTCGGTAATCAATGCACATCCTGTGTGATCTATCCTTCTTTTTCACGAACAGGATCGGTGCTCCCCACGGGGAACTACTCGAACGGATGAACCCTCGGTCTAGCAGCTCTTGAAGTTGCGTAGATAACTCCTGCAACTCGAGCGGTGCCAACCGGTATGGTGCCTTCGCTATCGGAGCGGCACCTGACACCAAATCTATGTGAAACTCCACCTGCATCTCCGGATGCACCCCTAGTAGCTCTTCGGGAAAGACATCCCAAAATTCCTATACAACTGGCACACGCCCACATTCGTCGTGGTCTCAACCCTCGTATCTGAGATATAAGCTAGAAACCCGGTACATCCCTACTGCAGAAATCTCCTAGCCCTTGCAGCCGAACAGAGAGTTGGACCCTACGAGGCCCGCTCACCATGTATAACAACTTCTCCCCTACTTGGCGTTCGAACCCTCACCAACTGGCGCTTGCAATCAATCATGGCCCAATTGTCCCCAAACCAATCCATCCCGACAATCACCTTCAACCTTCGGAACGGTATTGGGACTAGATCAACGCGGAACCACTCGCCAAGCACATTCAGGACACAATCCCGATACACCCTTGCAACACTCATAGTGCGGTCGTCTGCAATCTCTTCCTCGAGCGAGGATCCAAAGTTTTCGACGTGTCCCGGAACTTCTTGCTAAGTGCCAAAGACACGAACGATCGGGTAGCACCTGAATCAAACAAAACATGAGTCGACATACCATTGAACAAAAAGGTCCCTATACAAACACAACATACACATAAGCAATACATATAAACATAGAGCAGAGAATAGTAAATGCGTACCATCCACAACGTATGGCGCTGCCCGAGCCTCCTTGGTAGTCAGCTGAAAAGTATGGCTCTTCACAGCTGGAGCATCCGCCTTAGTAGGGCGGCCATCAGTAATCCTCATCATGGCGAGGGCAGGCGCCACCACTGCTCCTCCCCATGCCTGCAACCTCGGACAATCGATCCGTTTATGGCCAGTTTGGTTGCAGTGAAAACAAATCAAGCCCTTCTTAGGGCAATCTCTGCTCAAGTGGCTCTGCTGGCCACATGCGTAGCATCCCGAGCCTGTTATTCGACAGGCTCCATTGTGCGACTTACCGCACTTGGCGCACTGGCCCCGGCCCTGCTGGCCTCTACTAGATGAATCTGAGGTCTTAGGCTTTTTAGCCTGACCCACTGTTGTCTATGCCTGCTCGGGCTTCCGCTTGGTACGGAAGTCTAACTCCATCTCCTACTCATGGGCTTTTTTCACCATCTCGTTCAGGGTTTTGCACCCTGTGAAGCTCACAAACTCCTGTATATCATCCCTCAACATGGAATGATATAGTGACCTCCTCATATCCTCATCGGTAGCATACTGTGGGATCAACAAAGCTCGTTCTCGAAACTTGGCGCTAATCTCCGCCACAGTCTCGGTGGTCTCCTAAAGTTCATGAAACTCCCTCACAAGCCGTTGCACCTCAATGGCTGGTGCAAAATCCAAGTCAAATCGCCAAACAAACTCGACCCATGTCATCTCATCCAGACCGACTGCGCCCACCTAGCTAGTAACCTTGCCCCATCAATCTCAGGCTCTGTCTTTCAGCATACAAGAAGCAAAACCCACCTTTTCCGCATCCGGGCTAGAACTCGTGCGCGTGGCGTTTTCGATATCCGCCACCCAGCATCGACTAAAAATAGGGTCCCTGGCCCTGAAAAACTCTGGCGATCCGCACGCCTTGAACTCCCAGAACAAGGGAGTTTGAGCCCCGACCTGGCTCGTAGCAATCTCGGCTCTGAATGCCCTGAGCCTCTCCTCCATAATCTTCATCATACCCTGCTTTACCATCCCAAAGATAACTGGGGTAGCGTCAATAATGCCCCTCGTAACCTCGGTTGCGATGAGCTCATGCAACCTTTCGTCAATAGGATCGGTACCATCGTCCGACCCACATCCAGATCTCGATCCTGATCCCCCAGCTCCGTGTCGTGTCACCACCATACTGAACTGCAATACCATAAAACATAATGATCGGGATGTCCATAATAGGGATCTTTCCCACACCGTTCCTCCTTAGAGCTCCCAAGTCTAACATTGGTTCGGGTACAGGTCATGTGTTTTTAGTAGTATGGGCCAAATACTACCTTCCACACCTACCTGTACCTTTCCCCAAGGCTCTACCTGATAACTCCAATTCATTCCAAAATAAACCATATCCCATATACTACCGCATATCTCAAATCTCAGGCTATCCTAAGATTTGATCTACCCACATCAAACAGATCAATCATAACAGGTTGTCTTTATGCATGCAAATTATACACAGAAGAGGATCAAATAGACTTTCGAATAAAAGATTATACCCTAAGACCACAACCATAAAAGGAACATGAAATAAGGCCAAATGAATCATTCTAAAGCTATAAGCTCCTAACCATATACAATTTTAAAAGCATACACATAGCAAGTTCCATACGATCATCAAAGCTCATATATCAGTATAACACGGCTAACACATTGGGGAACTACTTACTTGGCTCGGATGATCACGCGCGTTGCACTCTCATCTTTTCCTTTCTTTAAAAGCCTTAACTTTTATTTTATTTTTTAAAACAATTTTACCATTTCCTTAGTTTGAGTCCTGAGACACCCGAGAGTGTGCCCGAATCCCTCAAACCAAGACTCTGATACCAACTTGTAACGACCCAAATTTTCATTTTTAATTAATCAAACACATTTCCATAAACCATGAAATCCCAAAACAATTGTTTTCAAATCCACATTCATTACAACTTTAATTAAAAACATCAAAGTGTCCCATAAAATATCGGTGAGAGAGTGGATGTCGCACCATCAAGCCTTGCCCTTGCCCTTGGCCTCAGATGTACCTAAAACAAATCCACAAACTATAAGCTAATACTTAGTGAGTCCCCCAGAGAATACCCCACACAAAAGCCACATAACACATATCATATTAACTATAAAAGCTATATCTACCACATAACATATCATATTAGCCATAAAGCTATCTCTACCATATACCACATATCATGTTAGCCATAAAGCTATCTCTACCATATAACATTAGCTATAAAAGCTATCTCTACCACATATCCTTGCATAAGGATGCCATGGGCTCCCCCACATGCTCTTACACCTAAGTGTCATGGGCTCCCCCCATGGTCTTTCCTTGCCGGACAACCATGGGCTCCCCCACATGGTCTTACACCCAAGTGCCATGGGCTCCCCCATGGTCTTTCATGCAAATATCACAAAATCACTAGTATACAACTTAACATAAAGCTAACTATCATACCACATATCTCTACTATAGCTAGTGTACCACATATCATACAATGGGCCGACCTTGGTGCCTTAGACTCATTGGTATGGTGAGAAGACTCACCTCTGTCTGTAGAATCCAAAGGTTGCTCTCCTAACAGTCCGTAGACACCCGTGCTGAACAATAATAATATCACTCAATGCTAGGGCTAATCACAACCTAATTGAAAAACCCAAACTCCAAGTCCTTTCACAAAGGCCCAAAAGGTCTTCCTTAGTTAATGGGCCCAAAGTCCATATCTAAAATCATTAATGAGCCTCTTGGCCCAATAAGGCCTAATCATAATACCCCTGGCCCAAGACAGATAAACTAGCCCACTAACCCCAAAACATGACTAAGCCCAATGACTAATTGAAGCCCAAAAGCTCAAAGGCCCAAAACAAGTCCAAGTCCATCTACTATGCGTACGCTTAACGTACCACCCTGGTACGCGCAGCATACTGAGTCCTTGGGTCATACGCGCTGCGTACGCTAAGTTACGCCCGATCTACTAACAGATTAAGCACTTTCTTCCATTAAGTGCTTAATACTCGATTTTCTCACGTCTAATAGTCAGATATAAGCTCATTAAGACTACGTAGGGCATAAAGTTGGCAACTTTATGCCTTTGCATGTCTCATATGTTCCCAACAACCCATTAAGACCTTCCCAAGGGTCTTAATCCATGCACGAGGTCAAAACACCCATCAAGACTTCATTTTTATGCTATGAAAGGACAAAAGGACCTCAGATCTAACCTTTCCAGCCTCCGGAGTTACTCAACTCACAAGAGGAGATCCAAAACCAATAAAAGGGACAAAACTAGAAAACCCTAGCTAGATCTAATGAATAAGATGGAAATATCAAAGCTTTATACCTCCAAAAGCTCCTCAAGGTGAACTAGATGCAGATTCTTGAAGCCCAGTGTTACGCCAAGCTTGCTTGAAAACTTCTCCATCTTTAATGGACACTAAAATTGCCACAAATGCACTCCTTAAGCTTAAAACACACTCTTAAATGGTATTAGGGTTTTTAGAGACATTTGAAGGTGAAAGAGGCCGATTAGGGTGAGGCTCAAATAAGATAAAGGTGCTTATATAGGTCTCAAGTCCGAAAATTAGGGTATGGACATCCGTCATGTATGACCAACGTACTTTTGGTACACCCTACTCCTTCTAATTTTTCTCTTAGAAACTCTTACTCGGTTTTAGAAAAATAATTTCTTTTGAATTTTTTTCTCAAATCCTCAGTTTGAGTTCGGACATACCCATAGGTGCACCCGAATCCCTCATACCAAGGTTATGATACCAACTTGTAACACCGTAAATTTTCAAACCAAATCTTTCATTTTTTAAAAACACATAAAACTCGTCTATCACATTTCATAAGATCACATGTGTCTCAAATGTCAACATAAATACACAAATAAAAGTCAAATCCCGGAATCCTCAACAATGTCTCGAACAATTGTGTACAATCATGTCGGCGCCTTCCCGTGGTCCTGAGAAGTACCTGAAACACATATCACACAACATGGTAAGCATAAAGCTTAGTGAGTTCCCCAAAATACCACAGACACAAATAATAAGCCTCTCATGGATATAACTCGGCGTGGTCCCGCCAGTCTCATGTGTCTTGGTGTGGACCCTCCGGTCATGTGTCTCAGTGAGGACTCTCTGGTCTCACAGCTCAGTTTGGGCCCTCCGATCCCACAACTCAGCTTGGACCCTTCGGTCCTATCTCAGTAAAACATAGAATATAGCATATATCACACAGACAAAATGCATAATATGACGTAACTCAAAGAAGCACAAAGACCCTCCGGTCACACATACATACCACTCAAGGTAAGTATAGTGAGAAGATTCACCTAGATGGTAAGCAAATAAAAGTGGATACCCCTCGAACAGTCTAATCTCCGCCTACACGTAATAAGCATCTCTAATTAACTCATAAAGATCACAATGTCATATAAATCACATTAAACTCTTTCTAACTCTTGAGATGGGTAAAAGACCATTTTACCCCTCCATGGCCCCCATAAACCCTGTCTTGACCAAACCCTAAAGTCAACAAAAGTCAACACTCGAGTCAACTGCCCATGTTGACCCAAATCGCCGAGTGCACCTATGTGACTCACCGAGTCCCTGTTGTTCCTCAGAATGTCGCAAAAACCCAACTTAACTCGTCTAGTTGTCTCATCAACTCTTCGAGTCACCCTTGTCCAGACTCATCGGGGTAAACCCTAGCCGACTCGTCGAGTCAGCTCGTTGACTCGGTGAGTCCCTTCAGTCTGAATTCGCATTCAAAAATTTTATGGCAGATCTACTACTCCACACCCTAGATATAGGCTCCCAAGGATTGAATGTTACATAAAGCTTCGATCTTTACGATCATGCATGACATATTTTGCTCCAAAATGCCACTACAACTCTAACAAGGGTGTTTAAGCACAATAACTCTTATATAGTTGAATAAAGCTGGGACCTTTGGACTCTATGGACCTCACAAGGTCCATATCTAAAGTCTAGACCTCCTTATAGACTCAATGCACTCAATGTCCCAATAAAAGGTGGTAAAGCCCTAACTTCCATAATCATGAAATCTAACCAATAAAATGAGAAAGGTGTAGGATTTTTACCTTCCACAGAAGCTCTGGTCGATATAGCACTAGATCCAACAATTTCTCCTCGTTACTTGCTAGATAATCTCCTTTTCTCCTCAAAAGATGCACTGGGAGTCGGGATGTTACATTGCTCATCTGCAAGAGCTAGGAGATGTGTATAATAGAGTTGTATTGGTTTTATGACATATGTATTGGATACCAATGAGGAGAGAAAGAGGAGGACTGAAGATGCGCCAGCATTTCAAGATTACCTAGATGTGTTCCCGGAGGATTTGCCTAGAGTGCCTCCAGAGAGGCAGGTTGAGTTTTGTATTGATCTGGTTCCGGGTGTCGCTCCGATAACCAAAGTACCTTATCGGTTAGCACCGTCAGAGATGCAGGAGTTATATATACAGTTGCAAGAGATGTTACACAAGGGGTTTATCAGGAAGAGTAGCTCGCCTTGGGAAACATTGATACTGTTTGTAAAGAAGAAAGATGTCTCCCACAGGATGTGCATCGATTATCGGGAGCTAAACAAGTTAATAGTGAAAAACTGTTATCCACTTCCGAGGATTGATAATTTTTTCGACTAGTTATAAGTGAAGGGTTTTGAGAATTTTAACACTCCTATGGTGTACATGCAACCCTAGATGCCTTGGATCTATGTTTTCTCTATTATACATGCAAACTTTCAATTTTCCAAGGCATCATCCTAACTAGCATACTATGGAGTATATACGCTACAAAAATCTAGTTAGATGACTTACCTTTGTTGTAGATTTGAAATCTTAAGCCTTTAAGAGCCTAGCACCCCAAGTGTGATGCCTCAAATGCTTCACACAACACCACCAACAATGGAGGAATTGAGAAGAGATTCTCTTGCACACACAAAATCAGCTAGCCCTCTTTTATCTCACTTAAGTGCCGATTTTGGTTGCCATGAGGTTTCTTATATAGTGTGACACAACTAGGGTTACACCATGCAAACCCTAATGTGCATGACTTTCCACATTCCTTAGGCTCCATGGGTTTTAACCTCCATGGAGTATCCATTGGTCACCACATGGATTTAGCCCAACATAAAGAACTATGGATCATAAGCCCACTTTATAAGAATGAATGATTTACACAATCAATCCCTATATATTTAATTACTCTCTTTTGATCACAAAATTAATTCCAAATTAATTCTTAATCAATACTAATTAAATAATATGATTTCATATTAATATATTAGAACTTATAATATATTAAGAAATCATAAATATCCTCTTCTCAAAAGTCCATCCTTACAAATTGTTCTGGTGTCATTCAACCCAAATAGACCATGCTACTCTCGGGTCAAGTACATACCAATTATAGTTATGGGCTTAGACACTAAATCCAACAATAAGATGCGTCTTGGTTCTCCAAGATTGATCTGTATTCAAGTTATCATCAGATGAGGGTTAGAAATGAGGATGTTTAGAAGACGGCTTTCAGGACTCATTATGGTCATTACGGGTTTGTGTTGATGCCTTTTGGGCTCACCAATTCACCAGTAGCATTCATGGATCTCATGAATAGGGATTGCAGACCGATGCTTGATCAGTCAGTCATTGTGTTTATTGATGATATCTTGGTCTATTCTAAGACCAAGGAGTAACATGAGGATCATTTTCTAGAGGTCATGGAGCCTTTGAGGAGGGAGAGGCTTTATGCTAAATTCTCTAAGTGGAAGTTCTGGTTGCATGAGGTGTAATTTTTGGGGTGCCTTGTTAATCAGAATGGTATATTGGTTAATCTGACCAAGATCGAGGGCGTGATGCAGTGGGTGGTTCTGAGGTCTCCATCTGAGATTCAGAGTTTCCTTGGTTTAGTTGGGTATTATCAAAGGTTCATTGAGAATTTCTCCATGATTGTAGTTCTGTTAACCAGGTTGATGAAGAATTTGGTTACTTTCCGTTGGGGTCCTGAGCATAAGCAGTAGGCGGCGTTTGATACTTTGAGGTAGAAGTTATGTGAGGCTCCGATTTTGACCTTACCAGAGGGTGTGGATGATTTCGTGGTATATTGTGATGCGTCAATTACGAGACTGGGTATGATGTAGATGTAGAAGGTTCATGTGATTGCTTATGCTTCGAGGCAGTTGAAACCTCATGAGGCGAACTATCTCACTCGTGATTTGGGGCTGGGGGCGGTGGATTTTTCCCACAATATTTGGCGTCATTACTTGTATGGGGCTCATTGTATCATTTACACGGACCACAAGAGTTTGAGGTACTTGATGGATCGGCCAAATCTGACTATGAGGTAATGCAGATGGATCGATGTGGTGAACGATTATGATTGTGAGATCCTTTATCACCCTAGGAAGGCTAATGTGGTGCCCGATGCTCTTAGCTACAAGATGGCGGGTACCCCTATCAAGTATTTATGCTTGAGGATGGTTATTGTTTCTCCGCTTCTGGATTTGATCAAATGGGCTCAAGAGAAGGCTTGATAAAGGAAAATTGGAAGGAGGAAAGGATCAAGCATCAGTTTCCGCAATTTTTAAGGGATGGTCGTGGGTAATTGACCCAGTGCGAGAGGATTTGGGTCCTAGTTACTGGCAGAGTTAGGCAGACACTGCTGGAGGAGGCTCATAAGTCGAAGTTCTCAATCTATCTAGGGGCCACAAAGATGTATAGGGATCTGAGATTTAGTTATTGGTTAAATTGCATGAAGAGGGATATAACATGGTTTATGGAGCAGTGTTTGACTTGTTGAAAAGTCAAAGTCGAACTTCAGAGACTCCACGAAAAGATGCATCCGTTATCCATTCCTGTATGGAAGTGAGAGGAGATCACCATGAATTTCATTACGAAGCTACCAAGGACCACACGTGGGGTGGATTCGATTTGGGTTATCATGGATCGATTAACCTTAAGTGTGTATTTTATTCTGATTCAGGAGAGTATTTCTACGAAGAAGTTGTCATATGTTTGTATCTGGGAGGTTGTCGCACGACATGGGGTTCCAGTCTCGGTGGTTTCAGATCAGGATGTTCAGTTCACTTCCAGGTTCTAAAAGATATTTTGTGAGGAGCTGGGCACTCGTCCGCACTTCAGCACGACTTCAGACCTTGGAGGATATGTTGTGAGCATGTGTACTGGATTTTAGCGGTAGTTGGGATACTTATCTCCCATTATCTGAATTATTTTACAACAATAGCTACCATACCAGTATTGATCGACCTCCTTTTGAGATGCTCTATAGAAGGAAATGCCAGACCCCAGTTTGTTGGGGCAAGTTTGGACACCGATTTATGGTGAGTACTGAAGTTGTACTTAGGACCACTAAGTTGATCTAGTAGGTGCGCGGAAGGCTTTAGAGTTTCAGGTCGGAGATATGGTACTCCTGAAAGTGTTACCTTGGAAAGGTGTCATCCGGTTCAGGAAGCGGAGCAAGCTGGGCTCCAGATATATGGGTCCTTTCAGGGTTATTGACCAGGTGGGAAGGGTTGCATACCATTTGGAGCTACCCAAGGAGCTAATTCAGATTCACAACACTTTTCACATCTCTCAACTACATAAGTGTTTGGTTGATGATTCCGCATTATACCTTTGGAGGATATTCAGGTGGACAAGCATCTGAATTATATATAGAGACTGGTTGCGATCCTCGACAGGAAGACAAAGACCCTGTGAAACAAGGTTTTGGGTTTGGTGAAGGTGAAGTGGCAGCACCAAAAGGGTTCGAAGTGTACTTAGGGGTCCGAGGATAAGATGCGGGAGCATTACCCTAAGATATTTGCAACAACGGACTTCGAGGATGAAGTCTGATTCTAGTGAGGAAGAGTTGTAACACCAGGATCTTGAGGTACCCTTATATATATATATATATATATATATATATATATATATATATATTCAATTATCGCATTTTGGGTTGCCACGACGTGGTGGATGCACCACGACATAGCAATGCTAGATGGAAAAACTTTCCGGATATTTAAAGGTAAATGAGAGGTTGGGGTTGCTCATTCTCAACCTCCATCTCTCTTAAACCCTAGAAACCCTAACCCTAATCCTCTTCAGTGCTTTTGTGCTCATTTTAGTAGTCTTGTAGTGGTTTTTAACGGAGAAGAAAGAGTGTGCATCTTGATTCAATAATCAATCCTTTCTTCCATTGGTGTGCATCTTTTGGACT
Organism: Lactuca serriola; assembly: GCF_051521515.1. Lineage (NCBI taxonomy): Eukaryota > Viridiplantae > Streptophyta > Magnoliopsida > Asterales > Asteraceae > Lactuca > Lactuca serriola. The sequence continues at coordinate 157,234,549 of NC_136415.1, forward strand.
CCTTGTAAGTCCTCAAGCTTTAACCTTTTGTGTTCTTCATCATAGATCTAGGTTTTTAAAGCATTTGTTGGTCATTTTGGAGTGGTTTGTGAGGTTATAAGAGATAAAGTTTGCAACTTTATGGTTTCTCTATGTCCCTTGAATATTATATCTTATAGATCTGGATTTTGGTGGCAAGATGTGAGCCATGCATGAATATTAGGTCATATTTTCCCTTTTTGACCTAGTTTAAAGAAGGATATGCATGGGTCATGCATATTTATAAAGTTTGAATTTTTATGGACCATTAGGCATCCTAGAAGTATTCTAGAGAATTTAGACTAAAGACCTTCTAGATTAAGTGCTTAATGGTTTAGTCCATGCCATTTAACCTTATGGAACCTAGGGTTTGTGATTTTGTACTTTTTGGTGGTCTTAATGGATGAATTTGGAAACTTTATCATTCTAAACCATAATTTGGGCCAGATCTGAGCTTTGGGGCTCTTAGGACTGAAGGAGACAACGTAACTCATTAAATTGTTTGGAATCTAGTGCCGACAACGTGGCATCAAGTTGCCATGCCATGAAGACTAGGTTTAGATCGATTGTTTTGTCCTGATTCGATGCCACGGCGTGGCCAAAGGTGGACATGGTGTGGCAAGTCGCCGAAGCTAAATGCTTGACTGTTGACTTTGAACTTTGACTGTTGACCTTGAGGGGTTGAATTTTGACTTGCTAACTTTGGTTAAATGTCTAGTTAGGAAGGTAGACTGAAGGTCTTCCTTACATGTATATTTAGGTGACGTTCACCACCGTTTTGGGATTTTATGAGCTTGTTGATTTAAGGCTTCATTTTGAGGTGAGTCTCTTCACTGTACTTGTGGGTCGAAGACATCACTGTCGGCCCACTGGATCATGTTTATAGGATGATAGTTGTCTTTGTGTCACTTATTGATATATATGTCTGTATGTGCTTGTTGTCTATGTGACTCTTACTGATATAACTGTATGCTTTGACGTATGAGTGAAATAGACCTGTACCGGTTGAAAGATACCAAGGGTGTCGCAAAGGACTCAAGGATTCGTAAGGGACTCAGAGTGTCGGAAGGGATTCAGGGGAGAAATAGACATGTTACAACTTTAGGCTGATATATATGTATGATATGTGGTATTTTGGGGAACTCATTAAGCTTTGTGCTTACGGTTTATGTTTAAATGTTTTTCAGGTACTACCGGTTCAAAGGGGAAGGGTCCGACATGACCGCATCGCATCCACATGTGTTTGGCATTTTATGATTTTAGAATTGTACTCTGATAGGTATTTTTCTTCTACGATATACTTTGGTGGTTTTTGAAATGAGAAAATACCGGCTATAGACAAAAAAAAGGGGGTAAATTTAAAAATTTAGACACAATTTTTTTTTCCAGCTATAGACATGCATTCCGTGGAGGACCCTTCGCGGACCTCCGTGGAATGACGTCATCTCTACGAAGTGGTCGAAAAATAGGTTGTTAGCCTTTTTAATCATGCTCCGCGGAATGGTTCTCTGCGGATACAATATAACCTCCGCGGAGAGAGCTGATTGGATCTCATAAATACCCTGCGGAGAGGTCGACGCGGAGCTCCGCGGAGAGAGTAATGCCTCTGCGGAGGGAGCAGTTTGGAAGTCATAAATCAGTCCGCGGAGAGGTCGACGCGGAGCTCCGCGGAGAGAGTAATACCTCCGCGAAATGGGTGGTTGGAGCGGATTTTGAAGAGTTTTTTGATACAAAAGTTTCTTTTTCATATGTTTGTTTCATTTTCGTCGATAGATCAGTTCGTTTTCATTTAATTTTCAAAACCAAATATGAGTTTTGTTATTTTATATATTGGAGGTTTTTGGCAAATAAGTAATGGGATTAACACCTACGTTAGACCAAAGTTAAACAACTTGGGTTTACTACTTCCGCCTAATTTTGATTGTTGAATATTGTTTGATTTGGTCAAAAGTAAGGCTAAGGTGTTCAATAGTAATATATCATTTTCATTTCAACACCCGGTTCATGGGTATGTGATGAATATTTTAGATGAATCAGATGTTCATCAACTCAGAAATGTAATTTCTGAAACGCAGGAGATTGTGCATTTGTATTTAGAGGTGTTTCAGGGATTGGTCGAACAGACAGAAGCGGCTGAGAAAGTTGTACCATACAATGTTGAAAACATTGTATCTGATAATGTTGAAGATTGTCCAGAAGAAGAAACTGTGGCACTGAATACGGTTGAAGAAAAAAATTTATATGAGTTTGGAAGACTGACTGACAAAACTTTCTCAGACGATGAAGAGTCAAATGAAGGATGGTCAAAAGATGAGTTCACACACGGGAAAAAAACTTCAGACATATTTTACGGTATGCCTCCCATACCTGATTGTCCTGATCCTATTGTGGAACCCAGACCATTTCACAGTTTAGGTCCAAATGATGATATGTTTGTTCGACAAACATATGACAACAAACAACAACTAATTTTTGCTTTGAGTCTTAAAGCATCAAGAGAAAAGTTTCAGTTTAAGACCAAACATTCTAACAAAAATCGTTATGAGGTATATTGTGAAATTGAGAACTATAGTTGGAGTTTGTATGCAAAACGCTTTGATCCCACTGATGAATTTGAAATTAGGACTTTCAACAACGTGCACACATGTTCATCATTACAGATACACCCTAATCATAAGCATGCTAATAAAAAAGTCATGGGTACTATTGATGGGTGTTGAGCATTCTAACACTTCCTAAGTGTACATGCAACCCTAATAACCTTGGATCTATGTTTGTCTAATAATCATGCAAAGTTGTTTTCCAAGGTTATGAACCTATCTAGCATACACGGGGTACAATTTTCTTTGTATAAAAGATAGAACTACATACCTTGTTGTTGTAAGTGTTCCTTGAAACCTTGAAATGCAAAGTATAAACTTGAGAGAATACTTTAACACACTCAAAATCGGCGAAGCCCTCTTGTTTCTCTTGTGTATCACTAGTGTAGCCGATTTTGGGGAGAGACATGGTCCTTATATAGTGTGTTGCATTAGGTAAAACCCTAATGTAACATGACTCTTCATTTCTCAATCCATGGGTTAACTCCATGGAGCATCCTATGGGTGGAACCCAACTTGATAATCCATGGAGCCTTTTAGCCCACTATATAAGATATGGAAGATTTACAAAATCTACCCATATATTTAATTAGTTATTCTTTTGATCACTTAATTAATTCTAAATTAATTCTTGATCAAAACTAATTAAATAATATTATTAATATATTAGAACTTATAATATATTAATAAACCATATGTGTTATTTCTCTCATTTAGTTTATCCAATTTCATGGTGCCATGCAACCCAAATGGACCATGCCGGGTCGGGTCAAGTATTTACCAGAAATAGTTATGGACTTAGACACCTTATCCAACAGTCTCCCACTTGGATAAGTCTAATAACTATAACTTCAATACTTCAGGAACCGGTCGGCAATTGTAGCTCTTTCAAGGTCTCTCGGAACTGAGAAGATGTTGATACGCCATTTAAGATAAGTGATCATATAATCCTCTGTTCTAGATATCAGCCGGAAAAATACATGGAACAATGTCTTACTTATTGTCCAGCAGTTTGTTTCCCGTTTTCCGATTTGTTTGACAAAGAACTTAATTGAACAATGTCATCGAGGGGCCCAGATATCAGCTTCTAATCCAAGAAGGAACAGATAAACTTCGACTCATATGTTTGTTCTACCACTCATTGAATTACACACAAAAGCACGTTTTATAACATCGAGTTACCAATGCGTTTTCGTACAACCAATGCATAAACAACTCGTAAGTAACAAATCATATCTCTAGGTTTGAAGACTTATATGATATTACCGTCTCACGATCACTCAAGATAAAATTCCATGAAGTGATTCCAGTGAGCGTGGGTTGATTCAAATACTCAGAACTTATGAGCACTCATGATTGTTGTAGCCATGTCCAACACCTTAGACCTCTGCAACCAATCATGACAGTCTTGATTCATACCTACTTCCGACATATGACCGACTGTGGAGGTTCGAATAATATGATATACCAAACATAATTATTGTGGAATTCAAAATATGCAAAAGAAATATAGTAAACGATTGACAAAAGATAGTAACACTTTACTCATAAATAAACACAACTTTTATTCATCATCAAATGTCAATTACACTTTACAAATTTCATAATTTATCTAACTACTAAAACTTATATCATCCTTCAGCCCTATGCTCCGAGCATGCTGGAGATGCTTAACCCTACTCAGTCCCTTCGTGAGGGGATCTGCTGGGTTCTCATCCGATGATACCCTCTTTCCCACGAGGATTCCTTCTTCTATGCGGTGTCTGATAAAATGATATTTTCTGTCGATGTGTCTGGATCTCCCGTGATCCCTTGGTTCCTTGGCTAAGGCAATCGCACTTTCACTATCACAAAAAATTTCCATGGGTTCCTTTATAACTGGTACAACTCCAAGGTCTCCAATGAAGTTCTTCAGCCTTATTGCCTCCTTTGCTGCCTCGCTCGCTGCTATATACTCTGATTCACAAGTGGAATCAGCCACTGTCTCCTGCTTGGAGCTCTTCCAAGTGATTGCTCCTCCATTTAAGGTAAAGACCCAGCCCGACTGAGAGCAGAAATTATCCCTATCAGTTTGGAAGCTAGCATCACTATACCCTACAACTCTCAAGTCATCACTCCCACCGAGGGTAAGGACCCAGTCCTTTGTCCTCTGTAGGTACTTGAGGATATTCTTTACCGCAGTCCAGTGTGCCTTGCCCTGATTCCCCTGATACCTGCTAACCATGCTCAAGGCAAAGGCTACATCAGGTCGAGTACACGTCATAGCATACATGATCGAGCCTACTGCTGAAGCATAAGGTACTTGACTCATTTATGCTATCTCAGCCTCGGTATTTGGGCTTTGTGTCTTACTCAATCTGGCGTTACTCTGGATGGGTAACTCTCCTTTCTTGGAGTTATGCATGCTGAATCTCTTCAACACCTTGTCCAAGTATGTACTTTGACTAAGTCCAATTAGTCTTTTACTCAGGTTTCCCAAAATCCTTATCCCTAGAATATAGGCAGCTTCTCCTAGGTCCTTCATAGAGAAACACTTCCCAAGCCAGGACTTAACTTCCTGCAGAGTTGGGATGTCATTTCCTATGAGTAGTATGTCATCCACATACAATACCAAAAGGCTAACTATACTCCCACTAGCCTTGACATACACACAAGATTCATCTTCACTCCTAGAAAAGCCAAATTCCTTGACCTTTTCATCAAATCAAAGATTCCATCTGCGAGGTGCTTGCTTTAATCCATAAATGGATTTCTCTAGCTTACACACTCTATTAGGGTACTCGTTGCTGACAAAACCTTCTGGCTGACTCATGGAAACATCTTCAGTCAACTTTCCATTAAGGAAAGCAGTTTTGACATCCATTTGCCAAATTTCATAGTCATGAAATGCAGCTATCGCTAACATAACCCTAATAGACTTAATCGTGGCTACTGGAGAAAAGGTCTCATCATAATCCACTCCAGGAATTTGAGAGAAGCCCTTTGCAACCAGCCGAGCCTTATAAGTGTGTACATTACCATCCATGTCAGTCTTCTTCTTGAAGATCCATTTGCACCCTACAGTCTAACGACCTGGTACATTCTCAACCAAGTTCCAAACTTGATTTTCATACATGGATTGTATCTCGCTATCCATAGCCTCTTTCCATTTAGCAGACTCAGGGCCTGCCATGGCTTCCGTGTAACTGTTAGGTTCATCCAGACCTACTAGTGTCTCATCACTAATAAGTGTCTCACCTTCCACAGTAATATGGAAACCATAGTAATGCTCAGGTGCATTCCTAACTCTTGTGGAACGCCTCAGAGGTACAGACTCGTCAATTGGCTCAACAGGAGTTTCCTCCTCAAGTTGAGGGCTAGGGTTTGAAGTTCCTTCACCGCTTGACTCTTGAAGTTCTTCAAGGTCAATTTGACTCCCACTGTCTCCTTGGCTTATAAATTCTCTCTCTCGAAAGACTCCTCTTCTTGCTACAAAGACCACATTATCACTAGGTCTGTAGAAGAGGTAACCAAAGGATCTTTGTGGGTAGCCGATGAAAATACACCTCTCGCTTCGGGGTTCTAGCTTATCATGAGACTCGCACCTCATAAAAGCCTCGCAACCCTAAATCTTGATGTGGTCTAGTTTAGGTACTTTACCAGTCCACATCTTGTGAGGAGTTTTGGCAAATTTCTTTGTAGGGACTAGATTAAGAATATGGGTGGCAGTCTCTAAGGCATACCCCTAGAATGAAATTGGTAGCGAAGTTCGACTCATCATGGAACGAACCATATCCAACAAGGTTCGATTACGCCTCTCAGCCACACCATTCAACTGCGGTGTCCTGGGAGGTGTCAATTGTGAGACAATCCCACATTCCCTAAGATAGTCGAGGAACTCTAAACTAAGATACTCACCACCTCGATCAGATCGAAGCATCTTAATGTTCCTGTCCAATTGATTCTCGACTTCCTGTTTAAATTCCTTAAACCTTTCGAAAGTCTCTGACTTATGCTTGATTAAGTAGACATATCCATATCTACTGTAATCATTAGTAAAAGTCAAATAATAACGATTAGCATCCCTTGTGGCATGTTTGAATGGTCCACACACATTCGTGTGTACAAGGTCCAACAAACCTTCACCCCTTTCACAAGAACCTGTGAAGGGTGACTTTGTCATTTTCCCAAGTAAGCATGATTCGCAACTATCATCTGACTTTAGGTCAAATGACTCCAAGACTCCATCCTTTTGGAGTTGGCCTATGCGTTTCTTGCTTATATGTCCAAGACGACAATGCCATAATGATGCTTTATCCAAGTTATTATTATTAACAGAATCAATACACAATACATTATTTCCTAAGTTATCAACCACATATACTGTTTCATACACGCCATCACAAGGTAATGCTTTAAAATAAAGAACATTATTAAAGAAACCATTAATCGAACCAACTTCATTATCAAATGAAAAGGTGAAACCTTGTTTATACAATGCATGAAAGGAAATAATATTTCTTGCCATTTCTGGCGAATAACAACACTTATTCAAATCTAAACTAAACCCACTTAGCGATAAAGTATAAACTCCAATCTTGGTGACAGGTGAAGCTTTCCTGTTTCCCATGATCAAGTTTATTCTTCCTTGCTCCACATTCTCACTTCTTCTTAGTCCCTGTAAATCAGAACAGATATGAATACCACAACCGGTATCAAGGACCCAAGAATTAGAATGGGGTGAGTTATTAGATAAGATAGTGTAACTACCTGCATGGTTGGGTTTAACTTTCCCATCCTTCACATCTTGCTGGTACTTTGGGCAGTTCTGCTTCCAATGTGCCTTTTCATGACAATAGAAGCAGTCAGCCTCTTTTGGGTCAGAAGAAGGAGTGATGAAACCTTTCTTGGTTCCACTTGAATAAGAGCCATAAAGGGTCCTAACCTTGGTACCCTTCGAAGAACTCTTTCTCTTCTTCCCTCGTCCTTTCCCGATTGCCAAGATAGGGGCAAAGTTGGTAGGCGTAGGAGTAGTAACAACCGCCTTACCCTTAAGACCACTTTCTGCGGTCTTTAAGAGTCCTTGAAGTTTGCTGAGAGTGACATCTTCCTTGTTCATGTGGTATGTCATGCGGAATTGATCATAACATGAAGGTAAGGAGTGCAAAATGATATCTATTGCAAGCTCCTTGGGGAAGTTCACATTAAGCTTCAGCAAACGGTCCACAAATCTTTGCATTTTCTGCATGTGGCCCGTGATGGGTTCACCATCCTTCATGCGAGTTGTTATCATGGAGGAGATGATTTCATACCTCTCTTGACGAGCACTTTGATGGTATCTTTCCATCAAGTCTTGGTGCATCTCATAGGGGTAGAAATCTTCATAGGTGGAGATCTGCGGTCATAGTGGCCATCATGATGCATGCCACTTTGGTGGCATCCCTTTCATGTGCCCTAAACTCAGCGATCTCTTGAGGAGTAGCAACTATCTCATCAATCTCCTTAAGCTCCTTATCGAGGACATATTCCTTGTCCTCGTAGCGAGTAATCATTCTGATGTTTCTGATCCATTCATTAAAGTTGGATCCATCAAAAGTGACTTTCCCACACAAGTTCATAAGAGAAAAGGAGCCACTAGGATTGGAGCCAGAAGCAGCGTTGTTTGCAGACATCTTGTAAGAGAAGAAAGAAAGAATTAGTTTAGATATAGAGATAGTCCTTAATAAAACACCCAAAGGTAGTATTAAGGCTAGGACCCAATCACAATATATTATACTTAGAAGAGGTATGTCGTAATCTAAGTAATAACATATTTGAAAGGTAGGTGAATGACGAATCACCAATTTCCACCAAAGTCGACATATTAAAATATTTAATTTGGTTCTTAGAAACTCCTAGATTCTTTTTGAGATTCAATGAACTTTTCAAAGGCATGTTTCAATCTCGAGTGTGCCCTCCAAGTTTTGTGACTGGGATGCCGAGGATCACAAAACAAGGTGTGAAGTAACCATGCAAATTACTTGGTACCCTTAATAAATTACCCCTCAATCGATGTGCCGGTTAACCACACACACTCCATCGATACTATGATAAATATTAAGTCACCCTTTACCTACCTTGTTAAGTCCAAGTTAGTGTGCCGGTTAACCACACACGCTCCACTAACGACTTAGACAAAGTGTAAAGTGTAATTTCATGGATTAGCACGTTATTCACATTTTACCTAAAGTAACTAAGATTGGGAATTTAATAAAACATTTAGTTACTTTATAATATTCATCATACTTTTAATGAGAATTTATAAGTCCTTGTCTTACCCGTTCGGCTAACGACCCTCCACTAGTCAAGCAAGCGGTGGGTGAGAGTGGACACCCATTAAGTTGCCATTTTATAAGCAACAACCTTATACCCACCTTATAGACCAACTTCGTGAATGAGGTGTACTAGCGGTAAGACGACTTTAATCTTATACATATATATATATATATATATATATATATATATATATATTATTAACTTATAATATTATAAGTATAAGGGTTGAATTTTAACTTTTAAAATTCTAAGGGTTGGAACTAAAGTTTTAAATATGACTTTACTTGTTCCAAAACTTGAGGGCAAGTTTTGTAAACTTTCAAAACTTTTCATTTCTTGTAACTTATGAGTTAAATAGAGTAATAAAAATGAATACTCTTCATTTTTCTAACTCTTGTGTTCTTTTAATGGTTTTAATTCAAGTGAGACTCTTGGTTTTCCATAACTTGAGGACAAGTTATGGACTCCATTAAAACACATTATGATCAAGAATTAAACTACCACATAGGTTACAAATAATTCCTATGATCATCTAAACATCATAAGATCAAGAACATGAATATGAACACTTTCATGAATCAAAAATTACACTTAAAAAAATTGTAATTTTGATAACTTGTTGTTGTAAATGGATTAACATGAACATTACACCAACTAAAACAAGTTGTAAAACACCAAAACAGTTTAGGGTAATATTCCTAGTCCATTTCCAGCAACAAGAACCGAAATTCTGAAAAGTGCAGCCTCTACTCGTCGAGTGGATGAACTGACTCGACGAGTAGCTTGCATTTGGTCATGGACTCGTCGAGTCCCCCCATGGACTCGGCGAGTTCATAAGGGCAGAAAACAGAAAACTCGATTTTTCAAGCAGTTTGCACAAAAATCAGACAAGCAAGCCTAGGCTCTGATACCACTGATGGGTTTTGAGCATTCTAACACTTCCTAAGTGTACATGAAACCATAATAACATTGGATCTATGTTTGTCTAATAATCATGCAAAGTTGTTTTCCAAGGTTATGAACCTATCTAGCATACATGGGGTACAATTTTCTTTATATAAAAGATAGAACTACATACCTTGTTGTTGTAAGTGTTCCTTGAAACCTTGTGAGCCTAGCACCTCAAGTGTGATGCCTCAAATGCTTCACACAACACCAAATGCAAAGTATAAACTTGAGAGAATACTTTAACGCACTCAAAATCGGCCAAGCCCTCTTCTTTCTCTTGTGTATCACTAGTGTAGCCAATTTTGGGGAGAGACATGGTCCTTATATAGTGTGTTGCATTAGGTAAAACCCTAATGTAACATGACTCTTTCATTTCTCAATCCATGGGTTAACTCCATGGAGCATCCTATGGGTGGAACCCAACTTGATAATCCATGGAGCCTTTTAGCCCACTATATAAGATATGGAAGATTTACAAAATCTACCCATATATTTAATTAATTATTCTTTTGATCACTTAATTAATTCTTGATCAAAACTAATTAAATAATATTATTAATATATTAGAACTTATAATATATTAATAAACCATATGTGTTATTTCTCTCATTTAGTTTATCCAATTGCATGGTGCCATGCAACCCAAATGGACCATGTCGGGTCGGGTCAAGTATTTACCAGAAAGAGTTATGGACTTAGACACCTTATCCAACAACTATATTGCATGAGATTATGGGAAAAACTCGTTCCAAGGTTTGGAGGCCTAATGAAATATCAAGGTATTTGAATGCTTTGCTGGAAATCAACGTAGATTACAAACAAGCTTGGCGTGCAAAACAATATGCTATGGAACTGTTGTTGGGATCCTCTGAAGAATCTTTTGCCAAACTTCCTATTTATTTTCACAATTTGAAGAGGCATAATCCCGGTACAGTTGCGTATATTCAAACAGATTCTGAAGATTGTTTCGAGTGTTGTTTTTATGCCATTGGGAGCACGGTAAATACAAAAAACTTGTTGTTATTTAATATATAATTTTTGTAAACAAATTATAGAGTGTTTATGTGTTCCATTTTTATATATTGCAGATACGAGCGTTCAAAAGTTTTTGTCGTAAAGTTATAATTATAGATGGTGCCCATTTGAAGGGTGCTTTTAAGGGAACCATATTGCATGCAGTAGCTATGGATGGGAACAACCAGATACTGCCCCTTGCGTACGGAATATGAAAAAAAAGAGTGGTCTTACGTGGACATGGTTTCTTGAAAAGTTGTATGAATGTGTTGGTGATTGTCAAGAATTGACTTTTGTAACTGATAGGGCCGATGCAATTCGCGTTAGTATTGAAAATGTTTTTCCACATGCTCATCATGGCTTGTGTGCTTTTCATATACTAGGAAACATAGTACACAAGTTTGGGAAAAATGATAAAACAAAAGTGTTGTTTTGGAGGCTTGTGAAAGCTTAAAAAAGAAATGTTTTTGAAGAATTGTGGTATAGATTTAGTTCTACTAGGCCGCAAGTAGCAGCGTATCTAAGTGAAATTCCCCGTGCTAAATGGACTAGAGCATATTCGCCGTCGAAACGTTACGATTACATGACCTCGAACAGTGCAGAGTCCATGAATGCTTTATCTGTTGATGCAAGGAAGATGCCTATAATACCCCTTCTTGAGTTCTTCCGACGTCTTTCACAGGAATGGTGTTACAAGCGTCGCATCGAAGGAGGTATGAATTTTATTTTAACTTTAATTAGGTCGAATAATTATTTAATTATATATATCTTCTTTATAGGGAAACGTTCAACAGTGTTAACCGAGTGGGCTGAAAAAGTAGTTAGTAAAAATGAAGAGCGTACGACAGGATGGTCCGTTTCTGGTGTTTCAGATGCACTTTATGAAGTTCATGATTTCAAACGTGGTGGCATAGTTGATCTGAGGCAAGAGACTTGTACATGTAAATATTGGGAAGGAACTGGGTTGCCTTGTGGTCATGTGATAATGGTCTTGAAGCACTTGAAAAAAACTAACTTCGGACATCTGGCTATAGATGCTTACAAAATGGAAACATACCGAAGTACGTATGAGGAGCTGGTTTACCTCCTTCCAGAACCGTGTGATTGGGAGATTCCTGCTGACATGATGGTTGTGAAACCCCAGATAATGGATACATGTCAAGCTGGTAGACCGAGAAACAGAAATCGTATTCCGTCACAAGGTGAGGAACCTATAGTAAGAAGGTGTAGTAGATGTGATAGTACAACACATAATGCAGCGACTTGTTCGGCATTGGTCCCAAAGAAACAAAAAAAAGGCTAGAAAAACTAGTACGACATCAGGTAGTAACACAAAAGGAAAAGGGAAAGGGACAGAAGGGACTCAGGAGACGCTAGAGACGCACGGGACACAAGAGACGCGTTGGACGAGTGGGACGCAGAGAGAAGACTATTGTTCAATGTTTGATTTGAATGATTGATGTTGTATTTATAATTAATTATGTTTTGTTTTAGAGGGCATTAATTTGACTACTTTGAGCTGGTGTGTTTATTTTAAAGATGATGGGTAATATTATGATTATATTACTGCATAATTAGTAGTAGAATAATAACTAATACTCGAAGTTAATACATTCAACAAACTAGAAACATATAGTAAACATACAACAACGGTAATTAACTTAAGGGAATTGCAAAGGATACTTTTCTTTCTCCATTGTTATGTAGCCGTCCCTTATTCTTATTTTATCTTCTATACGGTCCTTTTGCCTACCAAGTTCTATCATTTCTGCATCCTTGTCAGCAAGCCATTTTTCAGACAGTTTGAGATTCTTCTTAGTTTTTTTTATCCATTCCTCATGATCTTTGATTTTTTTTTGTAATCGTCATCCTTTCCTCAACATCTTTGCACTCCGCTGCAATGAGGTCATGACGTTCAGTGAGAGCCCGAGACGGGTCTTTATCTTTTTTTTTGTTGTTCTTCAGCCCATTGTAGTTGTTGCAAAGTATCCTCCGACATATATGGCTCTCTTAAAATTGGTGATGGTGCAAGAAAAGGGTCGATCGGATCACAATAGAAACAATCAACTTCGTTGCACGAGCAAATATACAAAGATGAAGATGAAGTCATTTTAAATTTTAAAAAAAATTATAACTCTATACGAAAAATCCGATGACCATCCATGACTATATATAGTCCCTTCCACTCCGCAGAGAGCTGTTGTTAGTCCGTAGATGTTTTTGTCAGTCCGCGTTACTGCGTTTGTCAGTTCGCATAGTTTTTTGTCTAGTCGTTGTCATGCATACATATTACAATTATGAGAATACAATTATTTATTTAAAGGTAAACATTTTTTATTAAAAATTAAAGAACGCCAACAAACCATTACAGGTACGGTTAACATAGAACTGAATACAAACTAATATTCGTTGTGATCCATACAATAAAGTTCAATTAAATTGGCGTGGAGGTAAGACCACAACACTTTCGATTGGTTTTTCCCAATGCCTAAGGGTTGGAATAGGATTGACCGTCTCAGTTTGATAAGCATTTCGATACACCGCTGTACTTAACTTTAAATTTACCATTTGATGGATTTCTGCAATTTCGAGTCTGTGTAGTGAAGCTATAGCATGCTCACAAGGTATACCGCATTTTTTCCATTTACCGCAACTACAAATACCATGGTCTAATTGGACATATTCGGTTGTTGAATACTTAATCACTTCATATCTATCGCCAACAATATGCGTAATCCTACAACCATCCGAGTGGATAAATCTTTTATGAATCACCTTAAGTGCATAAGGGGTTAGAAGATTATGGAAATCCCCTGTGAAATCAATTGAATCAATAAAAAAACTTATAATGTCATAACATATAATAAACATATCAATTCACCATTTTAATGATGTCATAACTTATAATTACCTCCAAACGCAGCACGTCGAAGATACACTGCTTGCATCGAGTCATGAACCATTTCAATGATTGTTGTTATTGGAAACTCATGCGTGTTTGTTTTAAACCAATTGACAATATCGGGAATGTCAATGAATTTAACATTGAAACGTATTCTTGCAAAACAAGCCCGTACCCATTTTGCAATGGGAATATTGTCAAGCCGATGAACTGATGGGTTTTAGTCATAAGAACATCCTATGTGCTCATACAAACCCTAATGTTTGGATCTAGGTTTCTCTATTGTACATGCAAGTTATCCAAGACTATAAACCCTAATTCTAGCATACAAGTAATCATATTAACATAAGAATGGGTTTAAGATATTACCTTGATTGTTATGTAGCAATAACAATCACAATTCCTCCTTGTAATGACTTTAGAAAGCTTAGAGTCACAAATGTCACTCCTCTAATGGTTCACAAACACCAAGAGCAAGAGGATGAAGAGGAGAAGAGAAGGAGGCTGCCCAAAACTTGTGGAAACCCTAGAAGGAAGCTTGTCCACGTTTTTGGGGCATAAGGGCTCTATATATAGTGAGGTTATTAGGGTTATCTAACAAGGAAACCCTAATTTGGATGCTTAAGCCCTAAGCAACCCATGGACTCCTTTCCTTAAAGGCCTTGTACGATTTCTAATGGGTTTCCCCATAGAATTCGTCCACTCCTTAATATAAGGCAATCCATAGCCCAAATTGCAATTATCTTATAATTACAATTCTAGTCCCTTAAGTTTAATTAATCTCTTTTAGTCACAAAACTAATTACTAATTAATTCTTGACAAATATTAATTAAACAATATGATTTCTCCTTTAATATATTATTCTCATAATATATTAATAAATCATATTTAATCCTTTCTCTCCATAATTTATCCTATCAAGTTGCTTTGGTGAAGGCAACCCAAAAGGACCATGCACCATCGGGTCAAGTACATACCAAAATAGTTATGGACTCAGACACTAATCCAACAGTCTCCCACTTGGATAAGTCTAATAACTATTATGCATATGACTTCAGATCCTGATATGCAATCGTAGCTTTCCAAAGTCGCTGTTAACTCTGATCCTATCATATATGCGTTTCCTTTAGATAAGGGATCATATATTCCTCCATTCTAGATATCGTATGAGACATGATTTCTAATCATTCTCTCTGTACTATTTCTCGACTTCCGATTTATGACGACTGACTAATTGAACAAATCAAATTAGCCCTAGCCCGGCCGAGCATTTACATTTGTCATCACTAAATCATCGAGGGGCCCAAAGATATCGCTTTTATCCTACTTTGGATAAAAGGGACGAATAAACTTTGATTCAATGCTCGCTTGCACTCACTCACCGAATCACACACAACAATATATTTTATGACACCAAGTTACTGGTGCGTTTACATATTATCAATGTGCAACCGATTTGCAAGATACAACTCACACATCTCGGTTTCAAGAATATAAGATGTTATCGTCTCACCAATCACTCGTGATAACAATCCATGAAGTGATCCAAGTGAGCGTGGGTTTAATCCAATGCTCAAATCATATTCATAAGCACTCATGAACGTTGCAGCTAACATTTGCTTATGTCTAATGCTCTTTAGACAATCCACACACCAATTCACGACAATCTTCATTCATACCTACTTCCAACATATGAACGACTGTGGCCCGTTTGAATAATTTGACTGTTCTCAACCAATTAAATTATTCAGGAAGTCAAAACATGCAAAGTGAAACACAAGAATAATACTAATCCCATATGGCCTCAAACCTTTGAGCATAAATAAAACACCATTTATTTATCACCATATCTATTACTCATTATTTTGTTGTTTCGGGTAATCAACTTCTTACTCGAATTATTACTACACTTGTCCCATGCTCCTAGCATGCTCCTAGCATGCACACAATGTTTACCTATGGTTCTTAATTTTTGAAATAGATCAGATTGAACACATTTCCAATCATACTCATTTCACAACTGCGAATCCTTTTTCACAAGTGAAAGAATATCAAATTCTTGCCACTTATGGAATATGTTAGATTCTAACATTTTATGCAACGATCCTTTTGTAATGTCACTGCACTAAAGTCACAATGACTATTTCCAATGAATTACAAAGTCCTCTATCGGAGATTGTTACAACACAATTCCTTAGATATGATGTCTCTCACTCAAAGTACATTCCTTTGAACATCCTTTTGCATAAAAGTTTCTAATCTAGACATAGATTTTTCAATATTCAATTCCCAATATGGAAAACTTTCCATACTTACCATATGACAACTCATTCTCAATAGAATCTTATCTATTCATAATAATGTCGATATGGTCCATCCAATACTATACTTCCAACTACTCACAAGCGACCAATCCTAGGCGAACTTTGGATTGTCCTTTGATAGTTGTTTAATTATCTTAGTCAAAACCGATTCTTGTCCTTTTCCCTCTAAATGCGCTAGACATTTGGAAAATTTTAGAATGGTCAAATATTATAGCGTTTGCAATCAATCCTATACCCGAAGCGTATGGGACACGATGCATAATGTCTTACATGAAGATTCGATACTTTATCAATCTTCTGCAATAATATTTTATGTGCTACGTTTTCAAAATTCGAGCTATGAAGAGGAATCGTAATCATAATCGAAATTTGAGAACACACTATGTTTCCTTGACTAAATTTATTAGCATTTCACAACCTAAGCCTTTAGATTTGAAATGAGGCATAATATTCTCTCCCTTAATTATAGCAAAACAATTTTTCAACTCTTGCACCTTTGCAAAGTATAACTATTGTTTTCTATAATTAATATTGCTAACTTGCAATACTTTTCATAATAATCATACAATCATAACATTTATGCTCCCACTATCATGATTATTATTAAAACATAACACTTATGCTCCCACTAGCTTTGACATGCATTAAGAAACAGCTTAACTTTCAGAAAAACAATGCTTATTGAATTTCTTAAGTTCATGTTTCTAATACCTAATGCTTTGATAATCCTTTATCTAAGCTTATAAACCTTTGCCCTTGATAGCTCATATGTGTGTCTAAACAATTCAGACTAATTGCCAAACCTCACAATTCAAATCATGGAAAGGGATACCGTAACCATAATCGAATTCGAGAATACAATTTTCACAATCACTATCTTTTTAAAATCTTTCTTAGTGAAAGCATTTCCTCACAGTCATTTTCATGAAGGAGGGAATCTTTTGACACTTAGATTTTAATGGTGTATGTGTTCCTATCCATGTGAATTTGTCAAAACCAAAGTTTACGACAAATTCAAACTCATATAGACCGAACTTTCTTAATCTTGACTTCTTGCCTTATGGTAGCACAGCTGCCCACCATGTCTTCCAAGTAGTTAAGCAGCTCACCCTTTCCTATCAATGTACTTTCCATTGATCAAGGTCCTTGCCTTTTATGCATTCAAATGAGAACTCATAGAACTCACATGCATAATTAACTCAACTGGAATGGCATAGAAACAAAATAGTGTCAACACGATAGGTTGTAAACCTCAACTCGTGTGCTAGTGATGATCGATAAGGTTTATTTTGATTTGTTCTTGAAACCTTTCAAGACCATTAAGACTCCCACTGATTCCTTGACATATAAGATTCTCTTGTCAATAAACATTTCTTGACAAACAAATATTCAAGAGTTAATATAGTTTTTATCAAAACACTTCATAAATTGGTCCTAGTTGGTCTTTGTCTTATCCAAGACATTACAAATTTCCACATTTGATGAATGTTATAAACCTTCTTAATACTTATCACTCAATTTCACATTCTTAACTCTAAGACTTGTTTTGGAACGAAGTATGATTGACTTCTTGATTTAACCATTTCTTCAATTCTTGATTCCTTTTCTTATACATACAATTGTACTAAGACTCACTTAGAGGATCAATTGAGATATCGTTCTTAATCATTAAGACCTATCATAAAGCATAAAAGGTACTCTCCCTTCTTCTTAGAATGGAGAAACTTTTATCTTTCTGCCTACTTGATTCTTCTTATTCGTTCTGCTATTGATTTAAACTTTTTCAATCAATTCAGAATTACACTTAATCTTATAAGTATAATAATATTTACTAAACCTTTAGTAAATCATGACGAATATCTTGTTACTCTTATGGTGGACTTGATCAACACGCAACTTTGTGTACTCGATCTCTTAGTCCTTCACTTGACACTTTGTCAATGAATTAGTCTAATTTCCAAATATGAAATTTCTCATTCATCGTGCAACCAAGTTGCATGATTCCAAGTTTCTGTCCAATTGAAACTTGGGCGATGAGAAACTCTCCTTATTTGGTAAATTTTCGACATTTCCATAAATAATATAATTAAGAATCAAATCCATTATTTCTAATATTAGAAACATTCAAACATCAATTTTTCATATACGCCATTGCAAGGATAAATAAATAATATAAAATCAAAATTTATTTTATTGCGGAAAAATTTGTCCTTACAATGCAATTCATTGAAAAACTATGCTAATACATCTTTCATAGCAATCTAATTCTAACTCTAAGTAGCAGCTCAAGAATCTAATCTTCAAGTAATGCGATCGAAATCCATTCCTTCGCGGTTAGATTCTGCTCACTTCTTCCCTTAAGCTTCCTTTCTTTTCTTCGATCCTATAAAACATCAATTGTAATCTTATCACATTATGTATTAAGAATCTAGAATAGAAGCTTAAAAGAGTTAGTCAATGGATTTTATTACCTAAAGCAAATCCATACGTTTTGACTCTCCCATCTCTTAGATCTCTTAGGTAAATAGGGCAGCTTCATCTCCAATGCCCCTTCTCTTGGCAATAAAAGCAAATTGACTCTTTTGGAACAGGACATGGAACTACTTCAGACATTGCCTTTCTCTTATGATCAAACTTTTCGATCATAGCATGTCTTTCGTTGCCATTGTCTATATCCATAGAGGTCTTGAAGGCAGATTCACCAATCAACTTTGCTTTTCCATTGCGCCAAACCATTGCTGATTCAACAGCAATAAGCATATAAGTGAGATCTATAAGGGTCACGTCGTAGTTCATCATATAGTACTCTCTTACGAACTCACTATATGAGTTAGGAAGTGACTGAAGAACCCAGTCAACAGCCATCTCCTCACAGACAATGGATCCCAACATTCTTAACCTATCAACGTGTGACTTCATCCCTAGGATGTGTGCACACACCGACTTTCCTTCTTTATGTTTACTTTCCAAAAGGGCTTGAGTGAGTTTGAACTTTTCAAGCCTTCTAACTTATGGGTTAGGGAGAATAATTGGAGGAGGTGGAGGAAGTGAAGCATGATCTCTTGTTCCTCGATCAAATCGTGGAATATCATCTTCATGCGGAATGCTTGTTCCACCGGATTTGGGAAGACCATAGTTGTCATACTTTGACATCTACAAAACGGGAGAAAACGAATTCAAGTTAGTTGATTGATTGAGTCCTTAATAAATCGCCCAAATGAGATATTAAGGCTAGGACCTAACACAATATGCTACAACCTAGAAAAGGGATGTCGTAATCTAGTTGCAGAATATTTGAAGGTAAGTGAATGACGATTCACTAATTTCCACCATGAAAAACGAAAAAGAAATTTAAGTTTTAAATCTATGAAAACTCCTAGATCCTTTGAGATTCATTGAACATTTCAATGGCATGTTTAAATCTCGATATGCCCCTCTAGTTTGTGACTGGGATGCCGAGGATCACAAAGCGGGTGTGAATAACCATGCAAACTTACATGGTGCCCTCACATGTTACAGTCACCTAATCGATGTGCCGGTAAACCACACACGCTCCACCGAACTATGACAAACATTGAGTCACCCTTTGCTACCTTTGCTTAGAACCATTTAGTGTGCCGGTTAACCACACACGCTCCACTAACGTCTTCGCAAGGGCACAAAGTGTAATTTCATGGAATTGCATCAATTCACTTTTGCCTAAGTAACTAAGACTGGGAATTTGTAAAACATTTAGTTACTTTTGTACTTCATTATACTTATAATGGAAGGTTTCGTCCTATCCTACCCGTTCGGCTAACGACCCTGCACTAGTCAAGAGTGCGGTGGGTAAGAGTGGATACCCATTCAATCGCCGTTTTATAGGCAATTTCCTTAAACACCCCTTATAGACAAGCTTCGTGAATGAGGCCTACTAACGGTAAGATTGACTTTTATTCATATATATATATATATATATATATATATAATGTTAGACTTTTAATGTTATATATAGTATAGGGTGTATTTTACACTTTTAAAATACTAGGAGGTCAAATTTAACAATTATACTTTTAATTTAATTAAATTGTAAACCTAAACTTTTATGGATTTATTAAACCTCTTTTAATTATACACCTTAATTAATTAATAAAACCATAAGGGTGTGATTTGAACTTTTCAAAACAATACTAGGGTTTTAGAATTTAACATTCCTAAATTAAACCTTTTAATCAACTTTTAAATTCCAAAACTTGAGGGCAAGTTTTGAAACATTTCAAAACATTTAGGTTTAGAATTTAAATATATATCAAAATTAAACTTTTAATCAAAATTTAAATTCCAAAACTTGAGGGCAAGTTTTGAAACCTTTTCAAAACATTAGGGTTTCAACTATTTAAATTTCAAAACTAAACTTTTGAGTTTAAATTTAAACTATAAAACCTAAAGGGGAAAAATTGAAACTTTTCATAACACAAGGATCAAAAAACAAATAATATAAATTAAATAATTAATTTCATCATTATCTATATTTGACCTAATTTCAATTTCTTGTAAAATAACTTACCCAATTAGTACAAATAATTAACTTTAATCATATAAGGAAGTAAATATTTTATTAATTGATAAATATCTTCAATTAGATCAAGAATATGCTCATATATATCATAAAATCGGATTTATATTGATCTAATATGATAAAGGCAAGTATCTCAAAGATAAACATCAAGAAATCCCGATATTTGCTCTTTCTGACGCTAGGACTCGCCGAGTACCCCAATGGACTCGCCGAGTAGAGGCCTGCTTGCCGAGTCCATCAGGCAGGCTCACAAAAAACGAATTTTTCAAGCATGAACATATCAACAAGGCATCAATACAATAGAAACCAATCAAGGCTCTGATACCACTGATGGGTTTTAGTCATAAGAACATCCTATGTGCCCGTACAAACCCTAATGCTTGGATCTAGGTTTCTCTATTGTACATGCAAGTTATCCAAGACTATAAACCCTAATTCTAGCATACAAGTAATCATATTAACATAAGAATGGGTTTAAGATATTACCTTGATTGTTATGTAGCAATAACAATCATAATTCCTCCTTGTAATGACTTTAGAAAGCTTAGAGTCACAAATGTCACTCCTCTAATGGTTCACAAACACCGAGAGCAAGAGGATGAAGAGGAGAAGAGAAGGAGGCTGCCCAAAACTTGTGGAAACCCTAGAAGGAAGCTTGTCCACGTTTTTGGGGCATAAGGGCTCTATATATAGTGAGGTTATTAGGGTTATCTAACAAGGAAACCCTAATTTGGATGCTTAAGCCCTAAGCAACCCATGGACTCCTTTCCTTAAAGGCCTTGTACGATTTCTAATGGGTTTCCCCATAGAATTCGTCCACTCCTTAATATAAGGCAATCCATAGCCCAAATTGCAATTATCTTATAATTACAATTCTAGTCCCTTAAGTTTAATTAATCTCTTTTAGTCACAAAACTAATTACTAATTAATTCTTGACTAATATTAATTAAACAATATGATTTCTCCTTTAATATATTATTCTCATAATATATTAATAAATCATATTTAATCCTTTCTCTCCATAATTCATCCTATCAGGTTGCTTTGGCGAAGGCAACCCAAAAGGACCATGCACCATCGGGTCAAGTACATACCAAAATAGTTATGGACTCAGACACTAATCCAACATGAAGATCATTCCCATTTACCTCATTTTTTAAATTGTTCAAACATGCATAAAATTGAGATAAATTATACGCTTTACATGTCTTCCAGAACAACTGTTCTACGACTATATTGCTTCCGATGGAAGCGCGTATTTTCTTGGCTATATTCTTACAACAATAGCCATGATATGAATCAGGGTAGACTTTGTGGACTGCAAAGTCTATAGAATCAGACATATGGCTTATGAAACCAAACTCTATATTGTCACCTAAGCAATCTTTAAGCCTCCTCATGAACCATAACCATGAATTGTCACAATTTATGGTTCCCAAGGCAAACGCTATGAGAAGGGGTTCATGATTTCCATCTAAAGCAACAGCAATGTACATGGATGTTACATACGCCCCAATTAGAGGTACTTGACCAACGAATATGATTGGTATCATAGACGTGAGAAACGTACGAATCTGTAAGTCAACATAAGAATATTAGGCATATAACAACTTGAAATAACTAAATATTTATTTACTATAAGGGACTACATACCACACATCCCAATGCCACGAAACAAATTTGGAAACGATTGTACTGATCCTTCGTAATGTACGTGAAGGTGGTAGGATTGCTTCTTTGCAGATTATGGAAAAAAGTCGGTAGGCTGGAGAAACTTTTCCTTAATACCTGATTGACTGAACTCATTTTCACAACTTTCGACACCTTGTAAATTTTCTTCATGGTTGTCCAATTTATAAGGAATTAGTATACATTATTCCGCAGAACTTACTTGTCAGTCCGCGTAAATGTGTTGTCATTACGCGTAACTTATTTGTCAGTCCGCGTAAGCTGTTTGTCAGATAATGTTTTTTGAATGTATGGTTTTGTAACATTTGTTGGTCAAATATTTTTTGTAAAATAAAGGATAAATACCATATTACATTTAAATAAAGAAATACAAGAACAATACAAAATGCAGTTCTACTTAAAAAAACAGTACATTTTTCAAAAGATTCCAAGGGGCTTCAAACTCGAAACTTTGTCCGTTGCTAATGGATTTGTATTCTTCTTTAGCCACCTCCAAGATCTCTTCCTCAGTATCATTGACACGATCGTCTTCAATCTTATTATAAAGATCGTTGAATAACACAACTTCCATTTTCAATTCATACCATTTTGCAGCTATATCAAGCGTGTTGCGATGGTTTTGTATGGTGGTTTTAGCGTCAGTTTTGAAGGTATTCGTTAGTTGGACGAAAAACATTCTATCCTCCAAACTGGTGTTCTCTTTGACATTAATATATGCACGAGCTAGAAGGAAATACTCGTTAGCGGTCCATTGGTTTGAACCCATTGTAAAACATACAAAGCACATGAACTAAAATACCTTAGATGAAGTGAGACATTGTTGTTTGTCGTTTTATATAGACTTGTTAGTCCGCATTACTGCGTTGTCAGTCCGCGTTACTGAATTGTGAGTCTGCAATGCGAATGATCAGTCTGCGTTACTGACTTGTCAGTCCGCGTTACTGTCTTGTCAGTCCGCAAAACTGTTTTGTCTAGTCATTGTCAGTCCGCGTTACTGACTCGTCAGTCCGCGTTAAGAAACTTTTTATATATATTAATCGTTGTTAGTCCGCGTTACTGACTCGTAAGTCCATGTTACTGACTCGTCAGTCCGCGTTAAGAAACTTTTTATATATATTAATCGTTGTCAGTCTGTATTACTGACTCGTAAGTCCGTGTTACTGACTCGTTAGTCCGCGTTACTGACATATCTTTGTATAACATATGTTTGTATATATATTAAACGTAGTGTCTATACGAAATTCAATTCTTTAGTTGATAGTAGATCAATTAAGAAATGGCGTCCAATGTACCAAGTTCTTCGAATGCAATAAATCCATCTAATGCAGCCTCTCCAACAAATTGTACATCTCCATGGACGACAACAGAGTTGTTGGTCCTAATACAAAGTTGGATTACCATTTACGAGGTTCTACCAGTAGTGGCTCCCCTGAATTGCCTTGTAGGTGATGAATGGTCCCGCCTAATAGCTTTGTTCAACTATCAGGTCGGGCAAGGACATGAACGACTAAAACCTGATATTGTTAGTAAATGGATGGATTTAAAGTTTAAGGTCACATGGTTCAATCGATGCTACAATCATGAGAAAATGCGACGCTCTCAAGCAGATGATGAAGAACTTCTTGAAGATGTGAATGGATATTACCTATGCGAATTTGATGGACATGATTTCGAGTATACGGACGTTTGGAATCTGGTAAAAGATAAAGCTTTTTTCATGTAGATGAGTATTTTATTTCCAATGTTTTATCTAATATTTGTTAGTCGTAAGAAACCTTATTTTTATGTAGACGACTCTATTGTAATGTCTTCATGTTATTTGTAATGTTTATTTTGTTTGAATGTATGGTTTCGTAACATTTGTTGGTGAATTATGTTTAAAAAATATAAAAGATAATTACAAGATTACATACTACCAGAAGTGACACGATTACATACTAGAAACGATTATTTAATATTAATATATATACAAAGTTCCTAATATCAACTTATATAGTATCCCAAATAACATTTGTCATCTTATTTCTGTAGAGAAATGCAGCTTCTCTACATGTCCTTGAAATCGCCACTGGTACCCTAGAAACAATCATTTCCATAAACATGCATACAAATACTCCACAATCCCCTCTTTCAAGACTATATTCTTGTTGTGGGGCGTCTACAACATCAACAAACTCGACATTTGCATTGTCTCTATGTCCAATGGGGAAATGGTTCCAGTACTCAATGGCATCCAACTCTGAGATAATACTATCTCCAAAACTTTTGAATTCTCCATTAGTTAAGTACGTTGAGAAGTAACCCGCAACTCGTGCTGAATCAAAAATTTCTACTTTCCAGGTATCTAAATATAGAACCGCCAAAAACCAATGGGCATGCACAGCATTTATTACAAATATAACCTGCAAAAAAAATATAAATTAAATACTAGTAATTTCAGTAATATTATATATATAAAATAATAATTATTAAACTTAACTAACCGTATCCACATCCTTCCATTTAGGACAACCTCCAAAACCATCTGCTACATTCCTAAATAAATATGATTTTCCGGGTTCCAAATTGATTCCTTGAGGATATAGAGTCCACCGAGCGTTCGTCGGCCGCCTTTCCATCAACAGGGATCTCCATATAGCAATATGCTGTACATTTTAATATAAAAATGTTAGAATTATTTATATAGATTTTTGTCTAAAAAATAGTTAAAATTTTAATTAAAGGAATGTTACCGTATAAACTAACCACCCTTTGTCACTAACAGAAAGTAACCTCGCCCAAAAATCCATATCTAGTGGGAGGATATGCAACCTATGTTTAGTGATCAGTTTGGGAGAGATTAAACTCCATTCTTGCCAAAAACTCATCGGACTAGTAGTATAAATACTGTCCAACAAGAGATTGTTTGAAGGAACGTCACTACTCTCTGCATTGACAATGTCCTCATTTGTTTTTTTAGGACTCTCCTTTATTTTTTTTCTTCCTTGTCTTGCTGATTTTCTTTAATTTTGCTGTCGATTGCACCTAAAAAATCAACATGTTTAATCATTATCAATAATGTAGTATTTTTTTTAAAATACCAAGTTTAAGATATGAGTTTTTTACCACTGTGAACGAAGTGCGTTGATACCATGCTGGAGCCCTCTTTCGTTGCGGCCTACCAATAGGAGTCACTATTTTTGTGTCATGTTCACCCAAAGTCTGGTGACGGCTTCGTAGGTGTAGGCGCAGCTTTCTCCTCCAAACCAGCATAGTCAAATTGCGTATCATGGCAATATGCTTCTTCACCCTCTTCGTTTATCATCTCCTCCTCTTCCTCCTCTTCCTTCTCATCCTCTACAAACCGTTTGTTTGGCTCATCTTTTTCTTTTAATACACGGTCTACTTTAGATGATAATTCAGCCACGACGCCTAGTAGACGCTTCACTAATTCCTTTGTGCTACTCTTCTTCTTCTTTACCACCCTCGTTTCTATTTCAGGCTGTTGCGATGAAGAAGCATTTGTGGCAGATTCAGTCGAACATGTATCTGACTTGTACATACTTCTACGAGGAGGCGACTAAACAGCAGGTGGACTATTTTGGACCGGACTATGTTGCGGTGGAGGAGACTGTTGCTGTGGAGGAGACTCTTCATGGTTAAGAGTCCAATTCACGTATCAAACATAAAAGGGCAACATCAGCTCTGTCTCGTTTGCCACCACTTGAATATGTTGGTTGTTAGGCTGCAAAAATTTAAAATTAAAATCAAATTATTACTTTAAAATGAAAATACGTGGAATTTGTAAGTATAAATAATCCTTAATATAAAAAGCATACCACAGACACGTTGATTATTCTACAACAGTTCTCCCAAGATAACGCTGTTTTACTTCTCCAACACCTCATCCTTGGCAATTATGTCGGGATGCGTACATAAATTTTGGTTGCCTCAAGAAACGTCTCCAAAATCCAGATCTATAGAAAGAAGTTGAATGTTATTATCGTATAAAAACAAAACAATGATAAGTAATTAAATTTATTAGAAAATAACCTTAAATGGCAGCATAAAACCAGGAATGGTATACTTGTGTATTTTCTTGGATTCGGGATTGGCCTCCTTGAATTGTCTAAATTCTACTATTTTTTTAAACATTCCACGCATCATCCGCGAAGTATACCTCCAAAGATACGTACCCCATGCAAACCTGCAATATTATTATTATTATTATTATTATTATTATTATTATTATTATTGTATTCTATTAATACACAATATTTAAATGTAATATCTGTTCCAATTATCTCTATTATCAGCAAGATTGTATATTGCAGCGGGAATGCACGTTTTTACGTCTCGTCCGTGGAGTCCCTTCAACACAAACACTAGCTGGATAAGCATCACAGCATCTTCATCTTTAACTTCCAAATATTTAGGAGACATAATGAAGTCTTCCAAATCTTTCAACCGCAAACGTGCATCAGAAATGTCTGGGAACAAACGAGCACGAAGACTTGAATTTGACCGACCTTTTTCGTCATAGAGTAAATCCACATAACAACCAACTTTTAGACCACAAATGAGAATATATTCCGTTTCACCAAATTGCAAATGTCTCCCTTCTATATCAAATAAAAACCTCCCCATTTCAAATACTTATTGAGTCCTTACTTCGTACAACATCATCAGATGCACAAGTAACGGATCACCATGTGGGATATGCATCCCTAAAAATATTCCAAATGACGAAGCTTCGAATAATTGTCGTTGTGATTATGTTAGCCGCGGAAAATACTTATTCATGATGGTACCCACCACACCTTTTAAAGTTAAATCAGCTTTTTGATTGAGGTCTAAGTGCTGCAAAACATAATATTTAAATTTAATTTCATATAACAGAAAGATAATTTTTTTTTTTACAAAATCAGTTTTAAGGTCATTCCGCGGAGAAGCCTCTGCGGATAGACCTCCATCCTCCGCGGAGCCTCTTTTCTATATTTCGTGGAGCATTGCTTCACTCCGCGGAGGGTCCTCCGCGGACTGATATAACCCTCCGTGGAATGGATCTTCCCCACCGCGGAATAGATCTTCCCACCGGAACCCTAAACCCCCAATTTTTTCGGTTCGTATCCCATTTTTTTCCTATTTATTCAGTTTAATCTCCCTAATCTAATCGGTTTTCAACAATTTCGTAACATATAATACATTAATCGAAATAAGGGAAAGTGACAATTACCCGGGAGCCTAAACCATCGCTCAAAATATTGGGGAGATTCTCCTCCATTACTACTGTCGGAAGTCGATCTTGGTCGCCGGTTTCGTCGTCGGCAATTGTCGGTCGCCGGAGTGCTGTCGGAGAAGCCGGTGGAGATTCGATGCGGAGACTCGTCTTCGTAAACGAGGAATAGGGGACCAGTGGGGGGACCAAAGAGGAGGGTCTGGTTTTGTGAAAAAGATGAATGTGAAATACCAAAATTATCCCTCTCTGCAGAGGTAAATTACAAAAATACCCCTCTCCGCGGAGGTCCGCAGAGGGTCCTCCGCAAAATGTATGTCTATAGCTGGAAATGAGATTTTTTGTGACTAAATTTTTAAACTTCCCCCTTTTTTTTGTCTATAGCCGGTATTTTCTCTTTTGAAATATATGGTTGATGGTTCGGTTGATTTAAAACAAAATTTTTACTTAGCATTTTTGGAGGATGTTTATATATATATATATATATATATATATATATATATATATATATATATATATATATATATATATATATATATATATATATACATACATATATATATATATATATATATATATATATATATATATATATTTTGTTAATTAAAAATTTAACTAGAGTTAATTGCTACAATATATTACAATATGGATAAACGTATTTATGTTTATTTATTATTATTATTATTTATTTATTTTGTTGTTGAAAGCACCAGCTAACTACTTAAAATGTATGTTTTATGATTTTACAGAGATTTGGTTATTAGTAATAATATTATAATCAAGTATCTTTTTTAATGTTATTTTAGTATTTATAGTTGTAGAGGAGCCACGGAAAGTCGTTTGGGATGAAAGATAGAATACGTGGAGTGGGAGACAACGGTTTGCTTGCTACGGCGGATAGTCTAGACAAGGATGGTTGCCCCTTTGGCCCTTTGTTTATCTATTTTGTTTTTTTGTACGGGTACACCCGGATCCAATATATATATATATACATATATGTGCTTTCAGCCTTTCATTCTTATAGTTGCATGTTAGCGTAAACAACTATCATTTAAGATGTGTTTATCTACGATTGGATTTCGTTAACTGCATAAATTTGTTATACCTACATATTTTTAGGTATTTTATATGCTTAGAAGTGTTTGGAATCATAAAATACATCTTTCATTTTGCATGAAAGAAATACATATTAATCTCAATGTTTTTATATATGTGAAAATGTTACTTAAATACGGATGATATCCGATTAAGAACCTATGGGCGAGCAATGTGTAAAGTAAAAATAAACCTTTAAATATAAACTTTTATATAAGAATTTTCTTTAAGGGGTGAACTAAAAAGCAAATTAAATTAATTAAAAGGGCAAATGGAAATTTATATAGGTTGAAAAGCTATGTAAGTTCTAGAAACCGATTAAGTAAAGAATTTTGGGAGATGAGGTAGATTGTGAAGCATGGAGCATAAATGAAAGCATGAAAGTGTAACTTGGAGTAAAACACTGGATAATCCACAACCTAATTTTTTTAATGTAAACGAGATTGGACCGGTTACTTGTTAGAGATATTTTATTTATAATTTTGAATAAAATGATATATTAATAGATTACCTACATAATTTAACTAAAATTTGGGCCTTATTTTTGTAGGCCCGACACCCTCTCGGGTTTGATGAAAATACTCTTTGATGATCAAATTAATATATTATTTGAATAGAGAGTGAGAATAGAAATAGAGAAAATTGATTTTTGTGTATGATTTGAGGCGTTTATGAGGTAATATATTCTCCTTTTGAGCTTGAGATTGTGGACTTCTTGACTGCACGGATTTTCCTTTGGCTGGAAATCACATGCGGATGGAATACAAATTCGGAGGCTAGTATTTTGTAAGCTTAAAACGATTATTACAAAAATTGTAACAAAGGGTGATAAGAAGTGGGAGTATTGTATGTAGTTTGACGAGTAGTGTTGGATTGTTTAAATCATTTCCCTAATTTATAAACTAGGGACTTAAGGTAAGCCACCAATCATGTATTAAAGTTTGGTCATTTGTGAAATTTAAGTGTGGACTTAGACCACAATAGCTACCCTTATTTTATACAAGTGATGTAACCTGAAGCGTTTGACAATTGTGATGAAATTTTATGGTTGCCATATCATGGCCACTTTCTGGACACACAATAATCATTTGGGAAATTTGAGTTTGAAACTATACTTATCTCGAGTGAGAACCTTACCTTCTTGAATGGAGAATCGAGTTGAGACCTATGAGAAATTAGGTAAGGTTGGGTGCATTTCATACATTGCATCTTGGGTTTCTATTACTTTAATGTTTTGTTATGAAGTCAAATTTGATTTTGTTATGAAATACGTATTAACGTATAATGGATATACTCATACCTAATGTGTTGTTATTGGCATGTGCCTAGATTAGAAGCAAGGATTATCCAGTTTGGAAGGAATGAAGTCGTTTGAAGCTTTTATAGTTTATGTTTGAAACGATTAGACTATGTATTCCATCTTAGTCTTGTGTGCTACATTATGATAACCCTCTTATATTTTTATCAAAGTTGCCTTAGGTTGCGCTAGGGATGTCAACGGGGGCAAACGGGACGGGGATTGCATCCGCCGCCCCCGCCTCCGCCCCCAAAATTTTCCCGTTCCCCCGTCCCCGCTCCCGTCCCCGAATTCCCCTTCTGACCCCCGCCCCCACCCCCGATTGATTTTGGGCTATGTTATTTGGGCTAAAAGAAGTTCTTGTTTGGGCTAAAAGAAATTATTTTTTGGGTAACAAATAGATATTTATAACATAAGAGGTGTTTCATTATAGATATTTGTTCGGATTAGTGTGTGCCTTGTTCAAAGATAGGTTGACTTTAGGATGTGCCAATGTGGTTTAGATCCGCTTACTATATACTATCCTTTTGTGCAACAATCAATAATTATTATTACCCGTTATATGTTTGTTAGGTTTGACATGCTTATAATAAAAACAATTCAATAATTAAAATGTAATTACTTTTCTCAAATGTTTTACGAAAGCCCCTAAAAAAGGTTGGTCTTTACACCTAAGAACATAATAATTTACCAAAACAAGAAGTTGAGCGTATAACATAAATGTAAAACCTTTGGAAAAAATTCAATATTGAACTTGAACATATACAAGTTTCAGATCGAATATCTTTATAAGGAATATCTTTTATCTCATATAAATGTCAATGACCAAACATCAGTCTTCTATGTAAGTATCATAAAGACAATTAGCATCATATATATATATATATATATATATATATATATATATATATATATAGAGAGAGAGAGAGAGAGAGAGAGAGAGAGAAAGGTAGTGGGTGTACTGCTATGATATGCATAGGGCCATAGTTTAAGTATTACAAGTTGGAGTTGAAACATTGATAGACTGTGTGTTGATCCGATGATAGTAAAATGAGTATGTTTTATCTATAGATGGGAAACAATTATTTGTGCCATTTTCTCGCTTTAGCAACACATTTGAACATAACCATGGTCCGAAATGAAATTGGTTGGGATCACGAACAATGATATGATATTACTATGTTTGGCATGGTTTTTCTATACATCAATACGTCCTCATAATGTGGCAGTGATCACGCTTTTCGTAAGTATATTTAATAAATGAATTATTTATAGATTCGAAAAATGAGAATTTCATATATGTCATTGTTAAACAAAAAACTATCATATTTGTCCAACTTTATTTTTTAATATCATATCTACCCTTTATAAACCTTCAAAATATCATATTTGTGCAAATCTTTTTTTACAATATTTTTAATAATTTATAATCATTTTTATATCTTAGAATTATTATAATAATTAGTTAAGCGTATAATAGGAATGTTAAACATAAAAAGTTTTCAATATTGAACACGAACATATAAAAGTTTCAGATCGAATCTCTTCAGAAGGAATATCTTTTATCTCATGTTATCTTGCTTTGCTCTAGTCCTATATGAACTTTCCTTATTGTGTTAGCTACACCATTCACATATGTCCAATCATTTACATGGCATCATCACATGATGTGATTATAGGATAAGAAGATCCACATATACCTTATGATTTATTGGGCATTTTCTTTGTCCCATTTTCACTAGAGTTCTTAATTATCCATATGTATCTAAAATATTCGACCATCACCAAAAAAATAAACTATAAAAAAAAGGTATTTGTTTACCATAATACAAAACAAGATGTCTAATTTTTGTGGGAAACGACCCAAGTGGATAACAATCTTCATAAGTCATTTTGTTGGCGATATACTTATCCCATCTAACACACATTAATCGAAATGATAATCCATCACACACATTAGCTATAGATGAGACCATTTTTCTCCCTTTAGCAAAGTATGTAAACATAGCCTTGGTGCGAAGTGGAGTTTGTCTTGATCACGAACAATGATACGGAATGAATTCCATTTGACATGGCTTTTTATCAAAGGCTTGTTCCCACAAGTCCACAACGATACATACTCATAGTGTGGCAGTGATCAAGCTTTTTGTAAGTATATTTAATACATTAATTATAAACTGATTAGTCAAACAACAAAGTTTGAAAGCAAAAGGAAGACTCTAAACTATTTTGGGTACAAAGTGAAAATTGTATAAACTTAGGGTGCTTCGACCAAAACCTAAAATTAGAAAAACAAAAAAAGAAAAAAAGAAAAAAAGAAAAAACATAAAAGCGAAGAAAGCTTGGGGAACAATAAAAATTCGGACGTTTTGTTTATATATTCACCCCTCAGTAATCAATATGCCAATTTCCGATTCTTCAGCTCAATTTAACTTCGCTTCTTCCAAATCCACGTTAAGGTCAGTTCTCGATCTCCTCTGTGTGATTATGTATTCATCGCACCAATTAAATATTTTTTACGATTTGCTTGCCGATTAGGATTTTGGAGGAATGAATCGAATGGATATATTTGCCCTAAGTTCAACCCCGAGTAATTTATTATGTTAATGCGATTGTTTAAGCTGCACCCGACACTTCTTCTACGACGTTTTGAATGTATTCTGGAATTTTATTCCAAACCCTAATTTTTTATATACGTTTGGTGGATTACTGGATTACTGGATTTGCAATTAGTTTAATGTAGGTTTAGTCTCGTTTGGTATTTGTTGGAAACTTCAGGTAAGATGTCATAAGAACATCAACCTGTATATTTGTTTTATTAGAGTTTGATTTCTTGAAAAATTGGGGTTCCTTCTTAAATTACGTTAGTTGAAGATTCATTATCACGTACATGTAGAAGAGGGGTTCATGTCTATGTATGGAACCTGGTTAGGGATTTAAGCCATTTGAAGATTTTCTCAAAATTTTGTAAACCAACAAGATATTCACATAGCAATTTCAATAATTTCCTTTAATCACAATTTATTAGACTGCTAGAAGCCTATGTAGTCAATTATAACAAAAGGCATACATATTCTAGACATTTGGAATAGACCTGTTTTTGGCCTTTTATTCTTTATGATTGAAATGGATGATAGTGAAGGTATAGGATGATGAAATTAGTCTATAAGGTTTAAGCCCTGTTTCTTCTTTATCATCAAGTGTATTCTGGATAACATCTTTAAGGGAGAATGTCTTCTTTTGCCTGATTCTCTTTATTAAGTCATTCTATCTACATTAAGTTACTAAGAAACACAGACTCTTTCTTGCTTATTATTTACATGTAGATTTGTGTTGCTCTTTGTTATGCTTTTGCATTCTTTCTATTTCTTAAATTTCTGAGACAACTTTCAAATTTGACAGATTCTCTTTTACATTGTGCCAATGAACTATTCTTTTTATAGGGTTAAATGCAAGAAATAGCAGCTTACTTCCATTTATTTGTTTATTATAGCATCCTACTTTCATTTAAAAGTACAATGTTGTAATAAAAATAAATGAAAGTGAGATGCTATAATAAACAACTAAATTGAATTCGTTGTTCTTTCTTTCATTTACCCTTTTCTATATTATAGTGATTGAGTAAATTAAAATTCAGGTCCCTGTACTATAGTGCTTTTCACAACATTTGCCCCTGAAAAATTTTCTTTCTACTTTTATCATCCTGTGTTTTCATTTTGTTTTGAATATGGTCCTCAACGCATAAGTCATGAAGCATGACCATTTTTCCCCTTAGATACTACAATAATCAAAATAAGTTACAATTTTGGTCCCTTTGCCATAGTGGTTTTTACAGCTTTGGTCCCTGAAAGATTCTTCTCACTTTTAAGCTCTCCTTGGTTTCATTTTGCTTTGAATATGGTCCCTAACACATAATAAAATAACTATTTTGCCCCTTATATGCTACAATAAACAAATCATTTACAACTTTGGTCCCTGTGCCATAGTGGTTTTTACAGATTTAGACCCCAAACGATTTATCTCACATTCAAGCTCCCTTTGGTTTCATTTTGTTTTAAACATTGTCCCCCAACACATAATAAAATGACTGTTTTGCCCCTTAGATGCTACAACAACCAAAATAAGTTACAACTTTGGTCCCTGTTCATATTGGTTCTTACAGATTTAGTCCCCAAATGATTTATCTCACATTCAAGCTCCCTTTGGTTTCATTTTGTTTTAAGCATTGTCCCCCAACACATAATAAAATGACTGTTTTGCCCCTTAGATGCTACAACAACCAAAATAAGTTACAACTTTGGTCCCTGTTCATATTGGTTCTTACAGATTTGGTCCCCAAAAGATTTATCTCACTTTTAACCTCATGGTCCCTACCACATAACACATGTACTAAAATGACTATTTTACCATTAACAGATGTCTCGAAGGTACGACAGCCGAACAACCATCTTCTCCCCGGAAGGCCGCCTCTACCAAGTGGAATACGCGATGGAAGCCATCGGAAATGCGGGGTCCGCCATCGGAATCCTGTCAAAAGACGGTGTCGTCCTCGTGGGAGAAAAAAAAGTAACCTCAAAACTCCTCCAAACCTCCACCTCCACCGAGAAAATGTACAAAATCGACGACCACGTCGCCTGTGCAGTCGCCGGAATCATGTCGGACGCCAACATCCTCATCAACACCGCCCGTGTTGCCGCCCAACGCTACACCTTCTCCTACCAAACCCCAATGCCAGTCGAACAGCTCGTCCAATCACTATGCGACACCAAACAAGGCTACACTCAATTTGGCGGCCTCCGCCCTTTCGGGGTGTCGTTTTTGTTCGCGGGGTGGGATAAGAACTACGGGTTTCAGCTTTACATGAGTGACCCTAGCGGGAACTATGGCGGTTGGAAGGCGGCGGCGGTTGGGGCGAATAATCAGGCGGCTCAGTCGATGTTGAAGCAGGATTATAAGGAGGAGATTAGTCGGGAGGAGGCGGTGCAGCTGGCGCTTAAGGTGTTGAGTAAGACGATGGATAGTACGAGTTTGACGGCTGAGAAGTTGGAGTTGGCGGAGGTGTTTTTGGATGATGGTGGGAAGGTGAAGTATCAGGTTTGTTCGCCGGAAAATCTTGGGAAGATGTTGGTTAAGTATGGTGTCACTCAAGCTCCGGTGGATGGCTAAAATGTGAGCCACGTGGCATTGAGATTCTGTTCTTTGGTTGTAGACTTGTTTGGATTATTATGTTTTTAAGTTGGATGTTTGGTTATAAAGCTTGTGGTAAGATGTTAATTTGATGTTGAAACGAAAAAAAGTTTATGATTTGATGTTTTTATCGGTTTGATTATTTTGTTAGTTATGTGGTGATTTAAATGGTCATTGATAACTTTTCTCTTGTAAATGTAATCTAGAAAAATGGGCTTTTTAAGGGTAATAAAAAGGTTAAATGATTTTAGTTGCTATAAAAAACCACATGGGCTTGGTAGCGTTCATAAAAAGGTATATGATTTAATTGCTATAAAAACAATTGGTTGTGTAAATGAACAAAAATTGTGTAACAAAGACCATACAAATCACCTCTATAATGAAAAATCAACCTAGCATACGAAGTTACATTATTATTATTATTATTATTATTATTATTATTATTATTATTATTATTATTTTTTTTTTTTTTCCCAAAAGTTATGACTCCGCTAAAGGTACATTTCCACTACATGTCTTTCACAAAAAGGAAAAATGTATATTGCTATTTATTGTATTTACCCTAACAAGGGCCTAATTATAAGTAATAGCAATGTATTTTTGATTTGTTTTTTGTTTTTAGTTTTTTTTTCTATCAATGGAGGCAGGGGTGTGCAGTACTATGTATTCAGGTAGTCTTGATCCTTACTATGAAGTGTTACATAATTTGAATTTCATATAAGTTTAGCATAAAATATGAGCTAAAGCCTAAATGCAAGAAATTGCAATGCACTTTTATTTAAATTAAAATTTAAAAGTATAGGACTTCGTAGAAAATGATTTTAAAAAGTTTTCACTACTGAAGTATATTTATATATTAGGTATAAAACCTGTGTATTACACTGGTTGATTAAAGAAAATAAAATATTAAAATGTAATAATAAGTATTTTTTAAAATAAAATTTTGAAATAAGAAATGAATAAACATATTAATTGCAATTTAGTATAATATTTATTACATTTGATACTTTACATATATAAATATAAGATTATGTGGCTTTTTAATTTTAAAAATTAAAAAAAAAAAACCATAAATTGACATCTGGATATTATTTATTTTAAAAATATCAAAAAATGACAAGTGTCAAAACTCATTAGAGATTGACATGTGACAAAATTATCTTCACTTATTATAGTAGATTTACTATTTAGACAACTTACAACGTGTTTACTGTAACATATATAAAAAGAAAAACTTGAGAAATTTTTAGAAAAGTCCAAATATTTTGGTCTAGTTTATGAAAAAAGTCTTAAACTTTTTGTTAACAAAAAGGTTCGGATTACCGGATAAAAAATTCTAATCAACCATTTTCACCAATAAATTATTTTTTATCCCGTTACCTTTCTAAAGTCATTTTATTTTGGCCCAGTTTATAAAAAAAATCCCAATTTTTTTTTTCTTCGGCTGTTTTACTCTTTCACAATTTTTTTGGGAAGTTCTTGGTTATAAAAAATTGCATGGTTTTAATCATTTGTTACACTTTCAGGACCATTTTCTATGATGTAAATGGAAAAAGACATTGTCGACTTTCGTACGAACTAGGTCGAAAGCAAGTCCATCATTGCATCACTTGACATAGTATAAAATCACAATGTTATATATTTATATGCCATCTAAAACACAACTTCATTTTAGACTGTTTGGTGCAAAGCTTTCCATGGAGGATGACTTGACGACTTGGAATACCAATTTATACATGTAGCTAAAATACCTTATGACTTATGTTGGTGGTAGCTCCTCTATATAATGTAGTCATATTCAATTGTAGAGTAGAGCTCCCATTTGTATGATCCTTATTGCTTACATAGTATATTGGAATTGGATAGATTGTTTACATAGTAGATTGAATATTTCACATGTTAAATCATTTTTTTTAGTTTTAATAATTGGTATTAGAGACGTGCCTTGAAGATCCAAGTGATTGGTTCAAGAAACAATATCGATTTGCTGACTTTTGAGCATAATCAATTCAAGATTTGATAAGTTTTTTTGATGAGCCTTTCAAAATTTTCTTAGAGTCGTGTTCTTATTGTTGATATATTGTTCATCGTATTTTGTTTTGGATCGGATCTGAAAGTCACTACTAAATCCTAATGGTTAGAGCAAAAATCAATCGAATTCTTTTGATCTCCAATTCATTTTCTTTTGATTTAGCATAATAGTTTGATATGCTATTGTTCATCAAAAGCCTAATTTTGAGGACCTAAATCAAATTGATTCCGTTAGATGGTTGTTCTTGTTTCAACATCAAATTGCTTCACTTCTTCATGTCTTGGATTGAATCCAGACTTCACGATAGTTTTGTAATATTGATTGTAAAATTCAATTTGATTCGTGATGCTCTTTCAAATTTCTGGATTATTTTGTTAGAAGACTTGATTGGTTCAGCTGATTCTTTGTTTCTCTCCATTGATTCAGTATCAAAAGTCAATCTCGATTTGCTTTTAATGTTTTGGTGTTCATTGATGTTAACCGATGAGTTTAAGCTTAAATAATTCGGGACAAAATATGGTTGTTATTGGGATTGATTAAAAGATTGATCGAAAAGAATTGTTGAAGAAAAATCGATGTTAAAGAGCATTGCCTAAATAATTTGGGATCAGATTCGGTTGTTGCAGTCATGATGTTTTGGAGTTCCAAAATTTAAATTATTGACATATCAAGTAATTTTGATCCATGGAGGAATTGTTCATATATGTTTAAGATTAAAGGATAAAACTCATGCACTTTTCTAGAATCCATATGGCCTCACCTAAACTACTATTGTATTGATTTGTTTGTCATCAGTCAATGATTTTTTATATGAACACAACAATTGGTTTTCCATTTACATACTTTTAAGTATACTGTAATAAGGTGTTCAACACGTAATTTGAATATCTTATAATACTTGTAACATAAATTTATATGAGATATGGACTACATGAACGATGATGAGTTCAAAATGATGTTAACATCATTGTTTTATGACAAATAATTGGTTATAGAGGACATTGATCATTAGTTTTACGGAGTACAATGCATTTATTCTTATTCATAACTTGAACCAACAAAATTTCAAATTTTTAGTGAAATAGTAAAAAGAGTTGAAGTA
Source organism: Lactuca serriola (assembly GCF_051521515.1). Lineage (NCBI taxonomy): Eukaryota > Viridiplantae > Streptophyta > Magnoliopsida > Asterales > Asteraceae > Lactuca > Lactuca serriola. The sequence goes on from NC_136415.1 coordinate 157,272,826, forward strand.
AAAAAATAAGAATTTTTTCATAATTTGAACCAAAATAATAAGATTTTTCTGGAGATAACAGGGTAAAGTATTTTACTATACTTACTTTACCGGTAAAAAAGATTGATTTGAATTTTTTTGTCCGATAATCAAAAATTTTTTGTTAACAAAATAAAATTTGGAACTTCTTCAGTCTGAAGACTTCCCAAAAGATAGTATATGAATGATTTAACTTTAATTTGGTAGATTTTTCATAGTCCATTGATATAATGTTATAATGGGAACCAATGAAAGTAAGATTCTTTAAAAGAAAGTATAACCGATCCATTGTTTTTACATCGGTCAATCACATAAATATAACATGAGTTGATAAAGGTTATTGATAAGTCCCAAAAGGAACTTAATAGATGGGAAGCAAATTTCTTGTCAATGGTGGTAGACTCACACTTATCAAGTCCGTCGACATATCTCTCACTTTCTACTTCGTCTTTTCATTTTAAGCCCCACTAAAATTTTTCAACATCCTTGAAAGTATTAGACAAAATGTCTTTTGGGTTGTCAAAGATCATAGTAAAAAATGTGTGTTGGATTAAATGGAGCATTACTTTTGGCAAAAAATAATGATGGATCAAACAATTTGCACATTGATAGCCTTATTGGAGCGAACAATGATTTCCTTGCGACATGGAAATAGAGATTTTTGTGTGAAAGAAACTCAATGTATTACTTAGTGAACAACATAACGTGCAACGTGGCAGAAAAAGTCACATTCATATAGGTAAAATTTGGAGTAATCTGTTATCTGGTGGTTCCCTTCTAAATGAAAGCATCTATTTTGAGTATTCCATCATGAATCAATTATAAAATTACATAGCACAAACATTAATATCAAAATCACATGTACCAAGATGTTGTTCAATAAAGCCAAAATCGAGTTATGATTCTCAATCGTTAGCACATTCATACTCTATTTTAAGGGTAAATAGCACAAAAAACACTCTTTTTACACAGATATTCGATTTTGACATCGTGTTTTTTTTTGTGTCAATTTTGACACTGTGTTTTCCAATTTGTTACAATTCTGACCACTTGACCGGTTAATCAGGTTACATGCTGACGTAGCATAATGACGTGTCAGTTTTGATGACGTGACATGCTGACACGATATGCTGACGTGTCAAAATTGAATTTTTTTCTCACAAAAAACACTAAGTTTTCATTTTTTTTTATTTTGACACTAAGTTTAATTTTTTCTTTCAACTTTGACACTATGTTTTTTTTGTTCCACATCAAACATCATTTTTTCCAATTTTGTTCAATGTTGATAATTTTCTATTTGAAACCGTATAAATATTTTTTAATACATTTAAACCGTAGAAATATGTTTTTTTTTCATTTAAAAACCATAGTTTTGTATAAATAATTTTTTTTAAACGCTCAAACCATATTTTTATGTATAAATATATATTAGTTATATAAAAATTGTATTTTATATTAAATATGAAACTTTAAAATGTGTTTGGATGCGTGTAATCTATCAAAACTCGGATATCAAGTTTGCAACCCATCAAATTTTTACATCTTATTAGAAGCTTATGATTAGTTTGATTCTCATGATATAACTAATGTTTTGAATGTAAGAAAAAAAACACCTTGTATTTAAATAAAAATGTGGTTTTTAAACGAAAAAAATATGTTTATACGGTTTAAAATGTAATAAAAAAATATATTTATACGGTTTCAAATGGAAAATAGACAAAATCGAACAAAATTTGATAAGCGATGTTCGATTGGAACAAAAAAAACATAGTGTCAAAATTGAAATAAAAAATTAAACTTAGTGTCAAAATCGAAAAAAAGTGAAAACTTCGTGTTTTTTGTGGAAAAAAAATCAATTTTAACACGTCAGCATGCCACGTCATCAAAACTGACACGTTATCATGCCACGTCAGCATATAACCTGGTTAACCGGTCAAGTGGTCAGAATTGTAACAAATTGGAAAACACATTGTCAAAATTGACACAAAAAAACACGGTGTCAAAATCGAATTTGTAAAAAAACTGTTTTCTGTGCCATTTACCCCATTTTAATGCATGGCTTCATTTAATTGCATAGAAAGAAATCAACAATTATTCAAAAATTCTAGTATATCTCTCCCTCTTGATTGTTTATTATCGAAGTTCTGACATATCTTTATTGCATGAAAAATACAAGGACGCTTAAACATTTTTAACTTTTGGTTAATTTTGATATAAACCATTAATTTATTTTAAACAATGAACTTGACGAAAACATGGTTGCTTTAATCTATTTCCATCTTAATTAATGATTTTCAAATAACTAGAGTAAATTATAGAAATAGACTCTGTGGTTATATAATATTTTTGAATCAAGTCCGGTTATTTCAATTGTAACCCTCGTAGTACCTAAATCATTTTTTGTCGCCATTTGGTCCTTGAACCTAACTGACACTGACGTTTAAATTTGGAAGTTAAAACCAAATAAAATTACTTTTATACACCTGATTTTATATTTAATCATCCGTTATTAATTTTATTAATATGAAATGTTTGATCCTACAAGACCCACCAGCTCAAGATGTCTATAACCACCACCTGTACATCTTCTTGAAGAAACCTGTTTCTGTTTTCTATAATTTGTTCCAAATCAAAGAAACCTACAATGATGTAAGATGTAATAATCAACTATATATACGTGTTCAATTAAATAATAAATATAAAAGGAAGGGTACTATAGGAATTTCAGATGGTTTTAACGGCCTAAGCTAGACGCCAACAACCCAGATAAGTGACAAAAATTATTTTAGAGACGATTACTTTTACAATTATAAAAACTGGACTTGCTTCAAAAAACCATAGAATCACCGGGACTATTTTTGTAATTTACTCAAATAGTTTTGGTTAACATGTATTTAAGGAGCCATTGGTCATTCATTTGACACACACATTGAGATCAAGGAGCTTGTTCCTTATTGCATTTCATTTATATAGTTAATTACTTATTGTGTTTCTCATGGATGGGGTACAAAGTAGCAAAGTAGCAGGATGTATTCGAGTTGGAAAATGGGGAAAACAAAGTGGAGGTCCTCAGAATGAGTGGTCTTTTGCACTTGAGAAAGATCATAAACTGGTGAAGATAACCATTGACCATGGTGAACTAATATACTCTCTCATGTTCACAACTAAATGCGGAGGTGTTTTGCATAATTCTAACAAGTTTGGTGGTTGGAATGGTGGAGACACAGTTTCTGAGGTGAGTTGATCTCTTATTCTCTTTACTCCACTAATCATTAATCAATATGCAACGATATTTTTATTAATCAATATTGTTGGTGGATTAATCAGGTACACTTTGAGGGTGATGAGGAAATAACTGAGGTTGGTGGAGCCATTGGTAATCGAGGGGGTAATCTAGTAATTTCATTACTATCTTTTAAGACAAACAAGCGGACATATGGACCTTTTGGTTGTGCAACTGAAAATGTTTTTTCTTTACCATGGCACAAAGGCTCATTAGTTGGGTTTTATGGGCTTGCTGGCTATTATATTGATGGCATTGGTGTGTATCTTAAAGCCTATGAGAATATCATACGGGTTGGAACATGGGGAAAAACTGAACCTGGAAGTCCACAAAACGTTTGGTCTTTCCAACTTGAGAAAAATCATCATTTGAAGAAGATAACCATTGATCATGGTGATCTTATATACTCTCTCATGTTCACGACACAATGTGGAAGCTTAACACAAACTACTGAAACCTTTGGTGGTTGGAACGGTGGAGAGACAGTTTCTGAGGTAAACAATTCATAAATATTTATTCTTCAACTTATTTTTTTATGATTGATATAACATGTCTTTTAATATTCTTAGTTATCTTTAATTGACATGTTCAATTTGTCATTCATGGTTAGATAATATTTGAAAGGGATGAGGAAATAACTGGCATCTGTGGAACAAGTGCATTATCAAGGGGAAGTGTTGCTGGATTGCCTATAATATCATCAATATCATTCATCACAAACAAGAAAACTCATGGACCTTTTGGTAATGTAAGAGGGACTCCTTTCCCTGTATCATGGGATGTTGGTTCTTTTGTTGGATTTTATGGGCTTGCTGGCTATTATATCGATAGCATTGGTGTGTATTTGAAAGCCTGCAAGTGAGATAAGGACAAAATAACCTTTGAAATATGTATGTACTATGAAATAAGGAGCATATAACCCTTTGAGGTTATGATGTCTATTCGAAGGTTACTAGGTATCACTACGTTTGTTATGTTGCTTCGTGTTTTATTGTTCGGAAAGGACACCATGTAATGATCATGATGATATCATATGGTCTATCATGTTATTTCAAATAAATATATGCAAATAAATTATCTATGAAGGATGCTTCCATCAAGACCCAATCCATATCATGCTACCACTTTGGTTTCCTTATATCATTGGTTACAATATAGTTTTTTTTTCGATGAAAAATGAACGAGTATGTAACAATAAACATTTTTCTTAGTTAGAAGAGTTTGTAAAACCAGATCAAAGTGAAGTCACAACCAATCTAAATCTTTATATGATTTTATAATGTGAAATAACACCTCAAATTAAAGGAAATCAGAAATAACAATAATAAATAAAACAACCAATATTAGCGACAGACACTGAGATTTACATGTAAAACCTAAAATACCATGGGCAGTAGATCTAGAATTTGATGGTATCGGAACATATAGTTTATTAATTGAATGTCTTGATCATTGAAACGTGATACACAATGATTAAATACCAAAGGACTTAACAAACTAAGCTAAAAATTAGGAATAAGATAAATACATATACTATCATTATCCTATCATATCTTGTATTTCCCCTTAAGATGAAACCTGCTCTTTATGCCCATCTTGCCAAGAAGAAACTTAAATTGATTCCTTCCAAGACCTTTTCAAAACCTTTGTTTAACAGGTCAGCAACCTGCCTTTTGTTGTCGATCTTCATTAATGTGATTTCTTGAGAAGCAACCCTTTCACGAACAAAAAAAAAAAACAGTCTGTTTCAACATGTTTTATGCGTTCATAAAACATAGGGTTGTTACCAATATGACGGACAACCTAGTTGTCGCAAAACAAAACTGTTGGGCAGCTAATGACAATCTGGAGTCCTTAAGGATCCATCTAACCCACAAAATTTCACTCACAGCAGATGCCATAACTCGATAACCAAAATGTACTTCCTCTGACTCAAAACTAACCCATCTAAAGGCTTTGATGCTAAAGGATTTATCAAGTTGTGTCTTTGTTTCTTGAATCCGGTCTAGATTATTTCCAGCCATAATAACATCATCCATGTAAATTAAAATGACAGTGCACAAGAATGTGTACTCAATCCCTTAGTCCTTCACTTGACTTCACATATACATGTGAACAAGGAACTAGTCTTAATTTTCCAAAGATGAAAAATTCTCATTCATCATGCTGTACAACTTGCATGATTCCAAGTTTCGGTCAAATTGAAACTTGGGTGATGAGGATCTTTCTTTATTTGGTAAATTTAGACATTACCACAAATGAAAGAATCAATTTCATATTTCCACTCTTCCTATTAATGGAATCATATAAGCAATAATTTTTTTCCCTCAAATGCCATTGTAAGGATATTTTAAAATAAATAAAATCATCATTTTTTTCCTTTTATTTTAAAAACTTTGCGGAAAAACTATCCTTACAATGCAAAAGAGCATGAAAACTATGTTGTTATCTGTTCCTAAGCAATATATCATAACTCCTAAGAAGTAGCTCAAGAATCCGATCTTCAAACTGTGCGATAGAAATCCATCTACGCGATCAGATTCAACATATTCTTTCTTTAAGTTTCTTCACTTTTCTTTGATTCTTAAAACATCAACATGTGACCCAGTCACATCATGTATCAAGAATCTCAGAATAGAAACTTAGCAGAGTTAGATAGTGGACTTTACCTGAAGTAGAGTCGAACTTATTGACTTTAACATCCTTAGGTAAAATTTGGCAGCTTCGCAACTAATGCCCCTTCCTTTGGCAATATAAACATATCGAGCCTTTGGTAATGGTACCGGTACTATCACAGACTTAGCTTTTCTCTTTACCCTTTGGTCAACCAAGTTGACTATGGCCGATCCCTTTCCATTGGGAAGAGAATGCTTTTTCTGGATTTCCAATGTCATCATTGTCAATGTCCATAAAGTTTTAGGAAGTTGATCTTAGCAAATAGATGAGATCATTAAGGGTCTTGTCATAGTCTGTTTCATAGGGGTCCCAAAGGAACTCACTATGGGACTTAGAAAGTGATTGAACATCCAACTTTCTTAAGACTTTGACACCCAACTCTCCCGGCTTGTCAATATATGACTTCATCTCATAGATGTGATCACACCTAGACCTTGCCTTGCCAATAGGGCTTGAGTGACCTTGAACTTGTGGGTTAGGGAGAATAATTGGAGGAGGTGGAGAAAGTGAAGTTCCAAGAGATTTGGGAAGATCATAGATGTCTGAACTAGACATCTTTTGGGAGATATTCAAGATAGTTGATCTAAAGTACTTAATATAACACCCAATATGAAATATTAAGGCTAGGACCCAACACAATATTTTATAACTCGGAAGAGGGATGCCGTAATCCAAGCTATAAAATATTTAAAGGTAGGTGAATGACGATTCACCAATTTCCACCATGAAAAACGAAATAATTATTAGGTTTTTAATTGGATTTGAAACTCCTAGATCTTTTGAGATTCATTGAACTGTGCAATGGCATGTTTCAATCTCGAGTGTGCCCTTCAGGTTTTGTGACTGGGATGTCGAGGATCACAAAACAAGGTGTGAATAACCATGCAAATACACTTGGTACCCTTAATATTTACCCCTCAATTGATGTGCCGGTTAACCACACACGCTCCATCGATACTATGATAAATATTAACTTACCCTTTTCCTACCTTGTTAAATAAGAGTTAGTGTTTCGGTTAACCACACACGCTCCACTAACCGACTTAAACAAAGTGCAAAGTGTAATTTCATGGATTAGCACCTTATTCACATTTTCCTAAAGTAACTAAGATTGGGAATTATAAAAAACATTTAGTTACTTTATATTTATCATTAATACTTTTAATGAAGGGAGAACTATAGTCCTTGTCCTACCCGTTCGGCTAACGACCCTCCACCGGTCAAGGAAGCGGTGGGTGAGAGTGGCCACCCATTAAACTGCCATTTTATAGGCAGTAACCTTATACCCCCTTATAGACTGGCTTTGTGAATGAGGCCTACTAACGGTAAGACTGACTTGCTCTTATACATATATAAATATTATTAACTTATAATATTATAAAGTATAAGGGCTGAATTTTAACTCTTTAAAATTCTAAGGGCTTAACTTGGAATTAAAGTATTCATAAAAGAAAACTTTTCAAATTCCAAAACTTGAGGGCAAGTTTTGAAACTATTCAAAACTCTTGGATTTTTATAACTTATGATTTTTAATTAAAACTTTAAAACTTTTAATGAAGAGACTCTTGGACATCCATAACTTGAGGACAAGTTATGGAGCCATAAAAACTATTTATAAGGAAAGACTCTTCATTTTTTTTGTAACCTAAGGCATTTTTATGAGTTTTTAAGATTCATAAATGTGACTTTTCATATAACTTGAGGACAAGTTACAAAAACACATTTTATGAACAACTTTTAGATTAATTTGGATTGAAAACTACTAACACATATTTTTCATTAATCTAAAAAATAACTCATAAAACAAGGTAATCCAAAAAAAACTTTTGGATTCCATAACTTATGGAGTTTAATGTTTCTTTTATGATGAAACTTTTCATGTTCCATAACATAAGAACAAGTTATGGAATTCTTTAAAACATTAAGACCAAGTTTTGTAACTCTATAAAAAACTTTGAATCAATTTTTTTTTTTTAAATTTTCATATCCATAACTTATGGAGGTTTCAAAAAACTCTTTATATCAAACTTTTAAAACTAATAAAATAATCATATAATTTTATCTTTTACTAAATTTGACCTAATTCAACTCATATAGCAAATGATTCAAATTTTACAAATAATTAATTTTTCACAAAAACAAGTAATTATATTAAAAAATGACAAACATCATGTTTTTTTTTCCTTTTTTTTTCAACTTTGAAAATAAAACATTTTCATTAATATAACAGAAAACAACTCATGGCTCTGATACCACTGTTGGGTTTTAAGCATTCTAACACTCCTAAGTGTACATGCAACCCTAAATACCTTGGATCTATGTTTTTTCTATTATACATGCAAATATGAATATTCCAAGGTATTACCCTAACTAGCATACAATCTTTTGATACTTGAATAATAAACTAGATAGAAATACATACCTTGTTGATGTAGCTTAACTTCATGAAGCTCGAGAGCCTAGTGCCCCAAGTGTGACACCTCAAATGGTTCACACAACATCATCAACACTTGGAATAACCATGAAAAGAAGATACTTCATGCTGAAATTGGCTAGCCCTCATATAAGTATCACTAGTGCCAATTTCTTGAGCTAAAGGGGTCTTTATATAGTGTGGCTATTAGGGTGACACTATGTAACTCATGACTTTACCCATTCCTTATGCTCCATGGGTTTTAACCTCCATGGAGTATCCATCGGTCACCACATGGGTTAAACCCAACATAAGGAATCTTGGATCATAAGCCCACATATATAAGAATTAACGATTTTCACAATCAATCCCCATATATTTAATTAGTCTCTTTTGATCACTAAATTAAGTCCAAATTAATTCTTGATCAATACTAATTAAATAACATGATTTCATATTAATATATTAGAACTTATAATATATTAATATGTCACAAATGTCCTCTTGTCACAAACGGTCTATCCAAATGTTTCGATGCCATGCAACCCAAATGGACCATGTCGAGTCAGGTCAAGTACATACCAATTATAGTTATGGACTTAGACACTAATCCAACAATAACCTAACCCTATTAATCTTCAGCCTCCACCCCTCTAAACCCTAGAAATCGTCTTATACCATTCATAGGGGCATTTTGAGCTTATGAAGTCCATTTTTGGAGTGTTTGGCCCATTTTCAAGAAGGTGGAGTTAGATGCAAAGATGGAGATCAAGAAGAAGCTTATGGATCTGGCTTTTATGACTCATTTTCAGCTTGATGAAGGTATAAAGCTCTGAACTTGACCATTGAATGCTTAGATCTATTATGTTGAGTTTTTGGATCTTTTGGTCCCAAGAATGGAGCTTTATGGTTCCAAATCCGTTTTTAGGCTTAGGGTTGCTACCCTTGGTGCTAACTAAGTCCCTAAGGTACAAAGTCACCATCTTGGAGTTATTAATGGATTCATTCAAGAGTTATGGTCATTTTCATGGAAGTAGATTCTTATACTTTGATTTTCGGTTCATGTGGGTCATATAAGTCACCAAGTCAGTGACTTTATGGATTAAGACGTTAGGTACAACTCAGATCTGTAATATGGTCCCTTGGTTTGAAGCATTAAGCACTCAATGGATTTTGTGCATCAGCTATTTGTATGTTGGGCGTACAATGTAGTACGCTGCGCGTAGAACCCTTTTGCCCAGCACGCGAAGCATACAGAAGAGGTACGCTGGGCGTACGCTCTCAGGAGGTCTTGGGCCTCTGTGGACTTCGGACCATTAGGACCTAATGGTTTTGGGCATGGATTTGCTGATAGTTGGGCCCATTGGCCCTTGTGGCCCAATATAGAAATGGACTTCGCATTATGGGCTTCAGTTTGGGCCAATTTGTGGACTAGGTTGTTTTGGGCCTTCATAGGCCAATTGGGTAAGGATTATTGACTAAGGAAAATATTGGGCTTTAGTATAAGGTCCATTAGAAAGGTCTAGGCCTAATTTGGAAAACTGGGCCATTGATGGTTTTATGTAAATTATAATGTTGGGCTTTTATTTTGGGTTTGGGCCTTAGTTTTGGATCATATTGGGTCATGGGTAAAATGGTCATTTTACCCCATGCATGGATTAAGGAGTATGGTATGGGGCCAATTGCTAATTTGGGCATATTGATTGAAGTGGCTGCTCGGGAAACTGGTAGGGTAGCAGCTAAGGCATTCATGCAGTAAGCTTCTATAGTGTGAGGTGAGTCTTTTCACCATACCAACGGGTCAAAGGCACCAAAGCCGACCCATTTTATGTTATGTGGTACACTAGCTATAGTAGAGATATATGGTATGATAGTTAGCTTTATGCTAAGTGGTATGCTAGTGATTATATGATACGTGTTATGCTAGTTGTCTTTGTGATACTTGCATGGAAGACCCCAGGGGGAGCCCGTGGCATTAGATGTAAGACCATGTGGGGTAGCCCATGGCATTGGATGTAAGACAATGTGGGGTAGCCCGTCGATGTAAAACCATGTAGGGTAGCCCATGGCATTCCTAGGTAAAGACCATGTAGGGTAGCCCGTAACATTGGGTGTAAGACCATGTGGGGTAGCCCATGGCATTCCTAGGTAAAGACCATGTTTGGTAGCCCATGGCATCCTTACAGGTTTATGTATGCATGACTTATGTGATATATGTAGCTTTTATAGCTAATATGGTATGTGTTATTTGGATTGTGTGTGGGGTATGCTCTGGGCGACTCACTAAGCTTTGTGCTTACGGTTTACAGTTTTGGTTTCAGGTATCATCGATTTGGAAATGAAGAGTTCAGATTGATCGTAGTGCACACACCCATGATTTCCGCAATGAATGATTTTGAGATGACCTCTGATAAATGTTTTGCTTAATGATGATTTGAAATGTTTGAAATAAATGGTATTAATGTTTTAGCTATATTAAAAATGAAATTTTTACCCTTGATTTTTGGGTCATTACAAGTTGGTATCGGAGCCTTGGTTTGAGGGATTCGGGGATACCTTTGGGTGTGTCTGAACTCAAACTGAGGATCTGTAAGGTTTTAAAAAAATTTCAAAAAATTTCAAAAGAAAATGTTTTCAAGAAAAAGGTTTTCTAAGACTAGAAAGGGTGTGGTGCATGCAATCAACCGAGCTCAAATAAATTTCCCCAGGATACCCACATTTTTTATCTGTTATGATTTGATTATGAATATGTGAATCGCATGCTAGTTAGGGCTAGGGGAGATGCCTGCATATGTTGTATGAGTTGGTAGACTTGCATGCTAGTGCTGAGTAGTCAACAATAGGTTGGCCTGATATGTGATGCTTGTAGCCATGAGGATATTGGATGTCATGCTGTATGAGAATGATAATTGGTATTTGTAACTGCAATATGTATGTTTGAAAATTGTATACGGTTAGGATCTTATAGCCATGAAGGATAAAACTCATGCACTTTTCTAGAATCCATATGGCCTCACCTAAACTACTATTGTATTGATTTGTTTGTCATCAGTCAATGATTTTTTATATGAACACAACAATTGGTTTTCCATCTACATACTTTTAAGTATACTGTAATAAGGTGTTCAACACGTAATTTGAATATCTTATAATACTTGTAACATAAATTTATATGAGATATGGACTACATGAATGGTGTTGAGTTCAAAATGATGTTAACATCATTGTTTCATGACAAATAATTGGTTATAGAGGACTTCGATCATTAGTTTTACAGAGTACAATGCATTTATTTCTATTCATAACTTGAACCAACAAAATTTCAAATTTTTAGTGAAATAGTAAAAAGAGTTGAAGTAAAAAAAATAGGAATTTTTTCATAATTTGAACCAAAATAATAAGATTTTTCTGGAGATAACAGGGTAAAGTATTTTACTATACTTACTTTACCGGTAAAAAAAGATTGATTTGAATTTTTTTGTCCGGTAATCAAAATTTTTTTGTTAACAAAATAAAATTTGGAACTTCTTCATTCTGAAGACTTCCCAAAAGATAGTATATGAATGATTTAACTTTACTTTGGTAGATTTTTCATAGTCCATTGATATAATGTTATAATGGGAACCAATGAAAGTAAGATTCTTTAAAAGAAAGTATAACCGATCCATTGTTTTTACATCGGTCAATCACATAAATATAACATGAGTTGATAAAGGTTATTGATAAGTCCCAAAAGGAACTTAATAGATGGGAAGCAAATTTCTTGTCAATGGTGGTAGACTCACACTTATCAAGTCCGTCGACATATCTCTCACTTTCTACTTCGTCTTTTCATTTTAAGCCCCACTAAAATTTTTCAACATCCTTGAAAGTATTAGACAAAATGTCTTTTGGGTTGTCGAAGATCATAGTAAAAAATGTGTGTTGGATTAAATGGAGCATTACTTTTGGCAAAAAATAATGATGGAACAATTTGCACATTGATAGCCTTATTGGAGCGAACAATGATTTCCTTGCGACATGGAAATAGAGATTTTTGTGTGAAAAAAACTCAATGTATTACTTAGTGAACAACATAACGTGCAACGTGGCAGAAAAAGTCACATTCATATAGGTAAAATTTGGAGTAATCTGTTATCTGGTGTTTCCCTTCTAAATGAAAGCATCTATTTTGAGTATTTCATCATGAATCAGTTATAAAATTTACATAGCACAAACATTAATATCAAAATCACATGTTCGAAGATGTTGTTCAATAAAGCCAAAATCGAGTTACGATTCTGAATCGTTAGCACATTCATACTCTATTTTAATGGTAAATAGCACAAAAAACACTCTTTTTACACAGATATTCGATTTTGACATCGTCTTTTTTTTGTGTCAATTTTGACACTATGTTTTCCAATTTGTTACAATCCTGACCACTTGACCGGTTAATCAGGTTAAATGCTGACGTGACATAATGACGTGTCAGTTTTGATGACGTGACATGCTGACATGATATGCTGACGTGTCAAAATTAAATTTTTTTCTCACAAAAAACACTAAGTTTTCATTTTTTTTTATTTTGACACTAACTTTAATTTTTTCTTTCAACTTTGACACTATGTTTTTTTGTTCCACATCAAACATCATTTTTTCTAATTTTGTTCAATGTTTACAATTTTCTATTTGAAACCGTATAAATATTTTTTAATACATTTAAACCGTAGAAATATGTTTTTTTTTTCATTTAAAAACCATAGTTTTGTATAAATAATTTTTTTTAATGCTCAAACCATATTTTTATGTATAAATATGTATTGGTTATATAAAAATTGTATTTTATATTAAATATGAAACTTTAAAATATGTTTGGATGCGTGTAATCGATCAAAACTCGGATATCAAGTTTGCAACCCATCAAATTTTTACATCTTATTAGAAGCTTATGATTAGTTTGATTCTCATGATATAACTAATGTTTTGAATGTAAGAAAAAAAAACACCTTGTATTTAATTAAAAATGTGGCTTTTAAACGAAAAAAATATGTTTATACGGTTTAAAATGTAATAAAAAAATATATTTATACGGTTTCAAATGGAAAATAGACAAAATCGAACAAAATTTGATAAGCGATGTTCGATTGGAACAAAAAAAACATAGTGTCAAAATTGAAATAAAAAATTAAACTTAGTGTCAAAATCGAAAAAAAGTGAAAACTTCGTGTTTTTTGTGGAAAAAAAAATCAATTTTAACACGTCAGCATATCATGTCAGCATGTCGCGTCATCAAAACTGACACGTTATCATGCCACGTCAGCATGTAACCTGGTTAACCGGTCAAGTGGTCAGAATTGTAACAAATTGGAAAACACAGTGTCAAAATTGACACAAAAAAAAAAAACACGGTGTCAAAATCGAATTTGTAAAAAAAGTGTTTTATGTGCCATATACCCCATTTTAATGCATGGCTTCATCTAATTGCATAGAAAGAAATCAACAATTATTCAAAAATTCTAGTATATCTCTCCCTCTTGATTGTTTATTATCGAACTAGGTGTGAAACTCATGTATTACATGAGTTTATGTAAACAAAAATTAAATATAAACTTTTAACATTTTGAAAAGTTTGAATTTATAAGAAAAATGAGAAAAAATTTAAATTATTAAAATTAATGAGACTTTAATACATTGAATACATTACATATATAAATCATTTCTAATAAATACTTTACATATTAAATGTGGAATTTTAATTTAATAAAATGAAAACTACAATAAAATAACAAGTGGAAAATAGAAAATTCAAAAATTCTAGAAAATGTCATGTGTCCAAATGAATGAGAAGATGACATGTGGCAAAAAAACCTTCATTTATTAAGGAGGAGTTCTGACATATCTTTATTGCATGAATAAGGAGGAGTTCTGACATATCTTTATTGCATGAAAAATACAAGGACGCTTAAACATTTTTAACTTTTGGTTAATTTTGATATAAACCATTAATTTATTTTAAACAATGAACTTGACGAAAACATGGTTGCTTTAATCTATTTCCATCTTAATTAATGATTTTCAAATAACTAGAGTAAATTATAGAAATAGACTCTGTGGTTATATAATATTTTTGAATCAAGTCCGGTTATTTCAATTGTAACCCTCGTAGTACCTAAATCATTTTTTGTCGCCATTTGGTCCTTGAACCTAACTGACACTGACGTTTAAATTTGGAAGTTAAAACCAAATAAAATTACTTTTATACACCTGATTTTATATTTAATCATCCGTTATTAATTTTATTAATATGAAATGTTTGATCCTACAAGACCCACCAGCTCAAGATGTCTATAACCACCACCTGTACATCTTCTTGAAGAAACCTGTTTCTGTTTTCTATAATTTGTTCCAAATCAAAGAAACCTACAATGATGTAAGATGTAATAATCAACTATATATACGTGTTCAATTAAATAATAAATATAAAAGGAAGGGTACTATAGGAATTTCAGATGGTTTTAACGGCCTAAGCTAGACGCCAACAACCCAGATAAGTGACAAAAATTATTTTAGAGACGATTACTTTTACAATTATAAAAACTGGACTTGCTTCAAAAAACCATAGAATCACCGGGACTATTTTTGTAATTTACTCAAATAGTTTTGGTTAACATGTATTTAAGGAGCCATTGGTCATTCATTTGACACACACATTGAGATCAAGGAGCTTGTTCCTTATTGCATTTCATTTATATAGTTAATTACTTATTGTGTTTCTCATGGATGGGGTACAAAGTAGCAAAGTAGCAGGATGTATTCGAGTTGGAAAATGGGGAAAACAAAGTGGAGGTCCTCAGAATGAGTGGTCTTTTGCACTTGAGAAAGATCATAAACTGGTGAAGATAACCATTGACCATGGTGAACTAATATACTCTCTCATGTTCACAACTAAATGCGGAGGTGTTTTGCATAATTCTAACAAGTTTGGTGGTTGGAATGGTGGAGACACAGTTTCTGAGGTGAGTTGATCTCTTATTCTCTTTACTCCACTAATCATTAATCAATATGCAACGATATTTTTATTAATCAATATTGTTGGTGGATTAATCAGGTACACTTTGAGGGTGATGAGGAAATAACTGAGGTTGGTGGAGCCATTGGTAATCGAGGGGGTAATCTAGTAATTTCATTACTATCTTTTAAGACAAACAAGCGGACATATGGACCTTTTGGTTGTGCAACTGAAAATGTTTTTTCTTTACCATGGCACAAAGGCTCATTAGTTGGGTTTTATGGGCTTGCTGGCTATTATATTGATGGCATTGGTGTGTATCTTAAAGCCTATGAGAATATCATACGGGTTGGAACATGGGGAAAAACTGAACCTGGAAGTCCACAAAACGTTTGGTCTTTCCAACTTGAGAAAAATCATCATTTGAAGAAGATAACCATTGATCATGGTGATCTTATATACTCTCTCATGTTCACGACACAATGTGGAAGCTTAACACAAACTACTGAAACCTTTGGTGGTTGGAACGGTGGAGAGACAGTTTCTGAGGTAAACAATTCATAAATATTTATTCTTCAACTTATTTTTTTATGATTGATATAACATGTCTTTTAATATTCTTAGTTATCTTTAATTGACATGTTCAATTTGTCATTCATGGTTAGATAATATTTGAAAGGGATGAGGAAATAACTGGCATCTGTGGAACAAGTGCATTATCAAGGGGAAGTGTTGCTGGATTGCCTATAATATCATCAATATCATTCATCACAAACAAGAAAACTCATGGACCTTTTGGTAATGTAAGAGGGACTCCTTTCCCTGTATCATGGGATGTTGGTTCTTTTGTTGGATTTTATGGGCTTGCTGGCTATTATATCGATAGCATTGGTGTGTATTTGAAAGCCTGCAAGTGAGATAAGGACAAAATAACCTTTGAAATATGTATGTACTATGAAATAAGGAGCATATAACCCTTTGAGGTTATGATGTCTATTCGAAGGTTACTAGGTATCACTACGTTTGTTATGTTGCTTCGTGTTTTATTGTTCGGAAAGGACACCATGTAATGATCATGATGATATCATATGGTCTATCATGTTATTTCAAATAAATATATGCAAATAAATTATCTATGAAGGATGCTTCCATCAAGACCCAATCCATATCATGCTACCACTTTGGTTTCGTTATATCATTGGTTACAATATAGTTTTTTTTTCGATGAAAAATGAATGAGTATGTATCAATAAACATTTTTCTTAGTTAGAAGAGTTTGTAAAACCAGATCAAAGTGAAGTCACAACCAATCCAAATCTTTATATGATTTTATAATGTGAAATAACACCTCAAATTAAAGGAAATCAGAATTAACAATAATAAATAAAACAACCAATATTAGCGACAGACACACTGAGATTTACATGTAAAACCTAAAATACCATGGGCAGTAGATCTAGAATTCGATGGTATCGGAACATATAGTTTATTAATTGAATGTCTTGATCATTGAAACGTGATACACAATGATTAAATACCAAAGGACTTAACAAACTAAGCTAAAAATTAGGAATAAGATAAATACATATACTATCATTATCCTATCATATCTTGTATTTCCCCTTAAGATGAAACCTGCTCTTTATGCCCATCTTGCCAAGAAGAAACTTAAATTGATTCCTTCCAAGACCTTTTCAAAACCTTTGGTTAACAGGTCAGCAACCTGCCTTTTGTTGTCGATCTTCATTAATGTGATTTCTTGAGAAACAACCCTTTCACGAACAAAAAAAAACAGTCTGTTTCAACATGTTTTATGCGTTCATAAAACATAGGGTTGTTACCAATATGACGGACAACCTAGTTGTCGCAAAACAAAACTGTTGGGCAGCTAATGACAATCTGGAGTCCTTAAGGATCCATCTAACCCACAAAATTTCACTCACAGTAGATGCCATAACTCGATACTCTACTTCAGCAGAAGAGTGAGACACAACTGATTGTTTCTTGGTTTTCCACGAGATAGGTGCACCTACGAGCGTGAGAATGTAACCGGTTCGTGACCGCCTAGTATACGAACACCTAAGCCAGTCAGAGTCACAAAAAGCAGTCAACACTGGTTCTCCAACATGTGGCAAAAGGATACCTTGTCCTAGCGCCCCTTTTAAATATCACATAACTCACGTAATAGCTTGCATGTGACTTTTACGAGGACCAAACACAAATTGACTTAAAAAACATTGACTGCATAGGTAACATCGGGAAGTGTGTCTTGAAGGTATAAGAGTTTGCCAATTAGTCTTCTATACAAAGCTGCATCAAACTAAGGTTCATCTTCTATTCGATCAAGCTTCAAATTTTGTTCAATGGGAAAAGGCTCGGTTTACATCCTAACATCCCACTATCATTGAGAATAACCAAAATGTACTTCCTCTGACTCAGAACTAACCCATCTAAAGGCTTTGATGCTAAAGGATTTATCAAGTTGTGTATTTGTTTCTTGAATCCGGTCTAGATTATTTCCAGCTATAATAACATCATCCATGTAAATTAAAATGGCAGTGTGAATTCCATCTTGATTATGTAAGAATAAGGAATGGTCAGTTTTGGATTGAAGAAAATTTATGCTCAAAAGGAACCTTGTGAATTTGTGGTACTAGTTTCGAGATGCTTGTTTCAATCCGTAGAGAGACTTTTGCAAATGACACACACGAGTTTCACTTTCTTTAGAGAATCCTTGTGGAATTTTCATGTACACCTCTTCATCCAAGTCTCCATGCAGAAATGCATTATTGACATCCAGTTGATGTACTAACCAATCTTTCTTAGTAGTAACCAACAAAAGAATAAGCATGGTAACAAGCTTTGCAACTAGTGCAAAAGTGTCATGATAATTTACCCCCACTCCATTTGTGTGAACCCCCTTTGCTATTAGCCTAGCTTTGTACCATTCTATCTCCCAATTTGGTTTATATTTAATTTTATAAACCGATTTTGAATCGATGGCTTGCTTGTTCTAGTGATTCTCGTCGATTCCTGTCTTTCTGTTTCATCGTGTTGTTGGTTTTGATGCGTGATTTCTGTTGAGTCAACACATGGGCTTGTTTCACAATTATTGGGCTCATTTAATAGGACATCTTCATTGTTGTTCTCATCTTGAAGATCAGTGGAGTCGTTGTGGTCATTATGCGAATGATCGCTAGGGGCTGATCCAATCACAGGAATGGAATCCAAGGTTTAGTCAGCATGGTGTTCCTCATAACATGTTTCACAAGGATATTTTATCAGTTCTTTTTCTTCAACACAATGTTCAAATTTATCATTCTTGATTGGAAAGATGCTTTCATGAAACAAAATGACCCTGCTAATGACAATCTTCTTTGACTCAACATCATAGATTTTGTATCATTTGGTACCTTGTTAGTAACTTAAGAATACCCCGACCTTTCCTTTTTCTTTAACCTTTTCCCCTTTTGTATCAGAATTTCTAAAATATGCTAAGCAACCAAAAATTCTTATATGGCCGTATTGGGGCTTTTGACCCCAAACAATTTTGTAAGGGGTTTTGTTTTTGATAACTTTGGATGGAAGTCTATTGATTATGTAAGCCGCTGTTAAGATGCATTCTCCCCAAAATCCTTTTGGAAGATTAGCTTCAAAGCGGATAGCACGAGCGGTCTCAAGTAAATGTCTATGCTTTCTTTCAATCACACCGTTTTGCTGCAGTGTATGGGGGACATGTGGTTTCTAACAAGATTCCTTGTTCACTATAAAATTGAAGCATATGATTAAAAGTGAACTCTCTACCATTTTCGCTTCTAATTATTTTAATGTGCTTTCCAAATTGAACTTCACCATTTTGTGAAAGAAAACAAGGCATTTACTACCATCACTTTTATGTCTAATGAGGATAACCCACACGGATGATATGGGCATATTTAGTTACAAATTCATGCATAATCTTAATACTTTATGTTATTTTTGTCTCAAATATTGAACAAAAGGTACTTAATTAGTTTAAAATTTCATTTCAGCATCAAAGACATGCTCGAAGGAAAAGGAAGCAGATTTGGCAATTGGAAGCTTGGATTTTGGATTTTGAAGAAAGAAAATAAAATTGAAGAAAAACACGCGTGTTTATCCTAAAACACGATGTGTTGGCTTGAGGAATCCCTGTAACGCTCTGTTCCGAATTGATTCCTAGTCTAAGGCGGTGGCTCGAAGGTCGGTCACTATAAGGATTATGGCTCTTGGGAAGGTAAGATCTAGGCCCTTTTGGGTGTGGGTGATGTATTAGAAGTGATTCGGGTGTTCGGTTCGTGTTTTGGAGCCTAGGGGTATTTCGGTAAAGTGGCAGTTCGGGCTTGTGTGGAAAATGGATTTTTGTTCAGAAGTTCTTAACAAAGGTTTGAGTTGCTAGAAGTGTAGGTCTTCTCATCACCTTTCTGTGGATATAAGGATCGTCTGAATCGAGCTTATAACGAAGAAGTTATGGCCTTCGGAAGTTTCGTGGATTAAGGATTATGGTATGGGGCCAATTGCTAATTTGGGCATATTGATTGAAGTGGCTGCTCGGGAAACTAGTAGGGTAGCAGCTAAGGAATTCATGCAGTAAGCTTCTACAGTGTGAGGGGAGTCTTTTCACCATACCAATGGGTCTAAGTGTCACAACCAGAAATTTTGTGTCTTGTAATCACTATACTTAAGTAAAATGTTGAATCAAAAACTTAAGAGCATGTGTGATACCTATTATTATGACATCAAAAACTTCAATCAATACATCATACAAATACTACAAATAGTCATCAAGCAATTGGAAATCCTAGAAGTTCTTGTTAGGTCCATTTTGGACTAGGACTTCCTTATTGGACTCAATGGACCAATAAGCTTCCAATTTGATTATCATGGGCTCTAATTGGACCCAAATTAATTTATTTCAACATTATGGGCCATATTGGGCCTAGAATGAAATAAATTAAGAGTTTTGAACCATGAATAACCTAAACTAGTCCAACAAAGTGTAAAAATCATATTATATTTTTTTTTTGGTCAACCTCATCAAACCTAACTCTAAATATTGGGCTTAGGGGAATTAAAGCCCAAAACTCTCTTTTCTTCCCAAAATTTCGGCCCAAGACAAGCCCAAGAGGAGAAGTTGACTATTACCATGCCACCTCATTTTTATCTTTGGGTTCTCCATGCAACATGTCTCATATTTCCATGCATGTATCACTTCATGTCTATATATATATATATATATATATATATATATATATATATATATATATCCTTGTTTCAGCCGTAAGCAACACACACACACACACACACATTTTTCATCACTTTCATCTAGCAACACTCTCCAAAAACCCCTCCACTCTCTTCACTAAATTTTGAAGATTCAAGAACTTCACAAGGAGAATCCTTCACTAAAATCATTAGCTAGGTAAGTTAATGCTTGGATCCATACTTTAGACTTCTTCTTGTATTCAAAATCCTCTTCTTAACTCATGAGAAATCATGAACTTGTGTCTTAGAAACACCTCAAGGCCGAGATCTTCATCAAGGGGTGCTAGGGCCAAAAATCACCAAGCTTTCTTCCATCTTTTCTTCAAAAACCGAAACCACACCCTAAGGTGAGCTTCATACTCCCTATTTTTCTGTTTTATAAGTTTTGTGGGGGGGGGGGATACAAGTGAAAGTGTAGATCTATATGTGTTTTGTATGTCTTGTATGATTTCTATGCTTATATGTGTGTTTTTGTGTGATTTTGATGATGGATCTAGCCATAAACTCCTAAAAATCGAGATGTATTTTATGTTAAATAATATTAGCATAACTTATATTATTACATACAAAGTATTCCAAGAAAAATGGCTAAGTGACTTGATAACATCTTCTTTGGGCTAAAAACTCAATTTTTGGACACAAAATGTTAAAAATATAAAGTTAAAGGGCCCAAATTGATATATTACGAATTCTGATGGATGAGAGGAGTCAAAACAGTTTCAATAAAATATTTTCTGAAAATATACTCATTTGGAGGATTAAAAATACAAATTTCAAGCTTAATGGGCTAAAAATGACATTTTCGGCCCAATAGGGCCCAATATGCGAAATTTTCTATTTTGAAGGGCTAAAACTGTGTTTTTCTGTAAAACAGTGGACTACTAGTGTTCCAAGTCCTTTTCTAAGGTTTAAAATGCTTTTCAAAATTAAAAAGGACCAAAGTTGCAAAAAAATTTCCAATTTGGGCCAAAATTGTAAAAACTGCGAAAAAGAGGGGTTACAACCGAGAAAATTGTATTTTCAGGGAACAAAACTGTTTTCAACTAAAAATAGGCTGAAAAATATCAATTTCAGTAAGTTTTGGTGTTAAAACGTCAAGAAAAATGGTTTAAGGACTAAACCAGAAATTTATTTATTTAAAGGGTCGAAAAAGTAAATTTACAAATTAAAGAGGGGCTGTAAACAGAAAATTTTCAATGCTAATTCAATACACCCATCGTGATCAAATATTGGCACCGCGACTACCGACGAAATACAATACGCAACAATACCAAAAATCATTGTTAAACGAATTGATTCGGTCTCGAATCAATAACAACCCGAAACTACTAACACGACGATAACTCGCTTTATACAAGTAACATTTGGGAACTCAATACACACGTGAGAGTGCACAGACGTCAATGCACCATCTTTGGGCCCCAAAGTGTAAAATCTTGTTTGTTGGGCCTAGCTAGCCCAATGACCTGATCTTTAGGCCCGAAGACTTCAACCTTACGAGTTGTTAGGTCTTACATGATCCAACACAGCGTAAAAGGACTTTCAATGGCTTTTATACTATTGGTCCCGAAGGGTCCTTTGGTACTGCTAGTAAAGTCGGTTATTCTAATGCGAGTCGGGTCAAGGGCCCTTCGCACTCTTTTTATCCCCAACCGACTAACGGAGTTATCGAGGTCTTCGTGCCCTCTTTCTCTTCGGATGTGGGACTACAAGAAGTCAGGACGGTTGGATTACGTGAATAGTACGGACGACGCCTACGGGATCGTTAGTATAGTTGTAAACTGGTCGTTTGCGTAACGCGTTTTATAGCAATTCACCATGCGCAATAATCTGACGTCGCCTGGAATCAATGACTTCACACGCCGCGATGGTACAACAACTACATGGAATTCAAAGTGTTAGGAAAACATCGGGTTTTCCTAGGGTTTTTCAATACATACGGTTTCGAAATGTATACAAGTTTAATGAACAATTTTTACAACTATAGAAACAAACAAGCATACTTATGGATCTTCACAAACTTTTTTCATAAACTCTTTTCAGAAAATATCGGATTTTCTGGTAGTTTTTCAAAGCAATACAAAACGTTGTTTTTCAAATACCGCTTATGAACTCACCAACATTTCATATGTTGACGTTTTTCAAAATACTTGTATTCTCAGGCAACAAGTAACCGAAGGAAAAATGTACTCAGTGATGGCTTGCAGTTTGTTTATCTATGAACCGAACAATTTATTTTTGGGAATGTAATACTAAGACAATGTACTCAGTGTAAACTTTATCAGTTGTACTATATTAATGCATGGTGACGAATGATGTTATGTTTCATATATATCCAATTTTATGGTATTCAATGAAGTCACGACAGCCCCCGGACGTTTCCGCCGTCTGGTTTGGGGGTGTGACACTGAGGCACCAAAGCCGACCCATTTTATGTTATGTGGTCCACTAGCTATAGTAAAGATATGTGGTATGATAGTTAGCTTTATGCTAAGTGGTATGCTAGTGATTATATGATATGTGTTATGCTAGTTGTATTTGTGATACTTGCATGCAAGACCCCAGGGGGGAGCCCGTCGCATTGGATGTAAGACCATGTGGGGTAGCCCATGGCATTGGATGTAAGACCATGTGGGGTAGCCCGCCGATGTAAGACCATGTGGGGTAGCCCATGGCATTCCTAGGTAAAGACCATGTGGGGTAACCTATAACATTAGATGTAAGACCATGTGGGGTAGCCCATGGCATTCCTATGTAAAGACCATGTTTGGTAGCCTATGGCATCCTTACAGGTTTATGTATGCATGACTTATGTGATATATGTAGCTTTTATAGCTAATATGGTATGTGTTATTTGGATTGTGTGTGGGGTATGCTCTGGGTGACTCACTAAGCTTTATGCTTACGGTTTACAGTTTTGGTTTCAGGTATCATCGATTTGGAAATGAAGAGTTCGGATTGATCGTAGTGCACACACCCATGATTTCCGCAATGAATGATTTTGGGATGACCTCTGATAAATGTTTTTCTTAATGATTATTTAAAATGTTTGAAATAAATGGTATCATTGTTTTAGCTATATTAAAAATGAATTTTTTACCCTTGATTTTTGGGTCGTTACAAGTCGGTATCAAAGCCTTGGTTTGAGAGATTCGGGGATACCTTCGGGTGTGTCTGAACTCAAACTGAGGATCTGTAAGGTTTAAAAAAAATTCAAATTTTTTTAAAAGAAAACGTTTTCAAGAAAAAGGTTTTCTAAGGCAAGAAAGGGTGTGGTGCATGCAATCAACCGAGCTCAAGTAAGTTTCCCCAGGATACCCACATTTTTTATCTGTTATGGTTTGATTATGAATATGTGAATCGCATGCTAGTTAGGGCTAGGGGAGATGCCTATATATGTTGTATGATGTAACACCCAAATTTTCAATTAAATTTTCACATTTTAAAAACACATTTTCATTCATAATTGTTATAAAACATCACTGTATCACAAAGTCAAATCATAACATCCCATCCCAAGATCATAATATAAAAACTGCTCTTGTGTGTACTGATCAAGCCGGTGCCTTCCCGCGATCCTCACTAGTACCTGAAACACATAGCACAACACTGTAAGCATAAATGCTTAGTGAGTTCCCAAAATACCACACACAACACATATTAGCCACTCGAGGCTATAACTCTGTTTGACCCTCTGGTCAATGTGTCTCAGTGGGACCCTCCAGTCCCATAACTCTGTGGGCCCTCTGGCCCTAACTCTGTGGACCTTCCGGTCCTAACTCTGAAAACTCTGGTACATACAAGGCATAAATCACATAGAAATCACGTCATGCAAAGGCATACAAAATACTCTGTCACATAACTCTAATTAGCACTCTAGGTAAAATCTCGAACTTTGTAAAATTCGATCTAGCCTCCGCCTAATCATATGAAATAAACACTCTAAATCAATACATCCCTTAAGGATAGGCTATTCCCTCTCTTAGTACTCCAAGAAGGGTAAAAGACCATTTTACCCCTCTCATGGCTCAAAGACCCTAAAGTTGACCAAACCCTAAAAGTCAACAAAAGTCAACTTCCCGGGTTACGCTGCGCGTACCCGGTGCCTTCTCAGAAAATGGGGTGCACGACCCCTTACGCCGTACGTACTGGGATTACGCCCAGCATAACTCCCAGTTTCAGACTCTAAGCATTTTGGGGTCTTAATCAGTTAAGACCCACGTCCAACTTCTAGATCTGACCATTTATAACCCTCTTAATCCATACAGTCGGTGACTTTAAGCCTTTGCATGGATGGACAAGTCACTAACACCCATAATACTCCACTTCCTAACACTAGAAAGCTCAATACTCAAGCATGACCTCATATCCACGACCAAGATGGAAACTTTATGGATCTATAACACAAATACCACTGAAATGGGACAGATCTAGGTCCATGGAGCACATTACACTCATAAAGTCTCCACCTTTGGGACTTTTAACCCTAAAATGGCCCATGCAACATCAAACCAAAATGAAGAGGAAAGTTTTGAACTTTATACCTCCAAATGCAGCTCCTTCCTCTGTAGATCTCAGATCCAAACTTGCACTTCAAGCTCTAGCCTCCACAAGCTCCTCTCCTTCTTCTTCACTAACACACCAAGGCACTTTTAGCTCCAAAACACTCACTCTCAAGCTAAGGACGATGGGAGGCTCTCTTAGGGTTTCACTCACTGATATGGAGGCTGAGAAATGAGCCTTAGCATCCATTATATAGTGCACAAGTCAAATATTAGGGTTTGCGTCTGGACCCATTAAGCCCAACGTACCCAGGCGAGTCCGCGTCCAAATTAAGTGCATGAGTATGCGCAACGTACTCCCCAATACGCCCAACGTACTCATCTGCTACAAGAACTCTTTCAAAGGACCACTTTTAACAACTTGACAAAATGGAAGGATATAATAGCTTTACCTGGATTTCGGGATATCACATATGAGTTGGTAGACTTGCATGCTAGTGCTGAGTAGTCAACAATTGGTTGGCCTGATATGTGATGCTTGTAGCCATGAGGATATTGGATGTCATGCTGGAATGAGAATGATAATTGGTATTTGTAACTGCAATATGTATGTTTTGAAAATTGTATACAGTTAGGATCTTATAGCCTTAGAATGATTGACTTGACCTTATTTCCTGTTCCTTGTCTATTTGTGGTCCTAAGGTAGGGTCTATTATTCGGCAGTCTATTAGACCTTGTTTTGTGCATAATTCGCATGCATAAGGCAGCCGACAGCGAGGATGGATGGATGTGGACCACATTGGTTGTGGTACGTGGACTGAATGTCCAATGATAGCTTCGCAGGTTGGAGACTACCCTAGGGAGAGCCTAGGATGAGATTAGTGACAAGTGTTACCTACTTGCAGATTGGATGTGAGGATAGACTGACTTGTCTAGTGTATGCTGGTTAGATTTACGGATTACCTGAATGCTGCTTGCTTTGTACTTTGTAGGACTCTTATTAATGTGAGTTAGATATAAGTGAGTATTGTAAGTCACATGTAGCACAAAATGGATAATCTCAGAGTGATGAACTTGACCCTATTGCATAGCTCTTGTATGAGTCCAACCGTTCTAGGGATGGGTCTTTTACTTGAAGTGTTGTCAGATGCCTTTCAGCATGTTGAGGAATCTTTGAGAGATCTTCAGATGGATGTATCTCGCGGAGAGGATTCTGCATGTATCGTGATTGCTTCGAGTAGTTGTCAGAATCTGTTCAGTGATCTGGGTTGCCACAGGTGTAGCAGGTTTCACCACACCTTTATGGATTGCCCATAGCGAGTAAGCCCATTATATTTTCGTTGTGTTCAGGTGGACGAAAAGGAGGTCGACTGTCTGATGGTTAGGGAGGAGCAGTGAGTGCACCTGTTCCAGTCATTTTCGGGGTTGGTCCACGGCTTGAATGAGGGAGTTATGTCTAGTTTTCAGTAGCCTTGGTATTTATGTTTGGAAGAGCCATCGGGATTGTCGGGGGAAGAAAGAGTTGTCGCTGAGGTTTTGGTTAGAGTATCCGTTTGTTGGGCTTCCAGATCTGAGCGTGATGTTGCTTTTAAGTGTTTGAAGTCATTGATGTAGTTGGGATACAAGATGTGTTAGCTAGATTTCACATAGTGTGCTGTTTGCACAGGGTTATTCATGGTGTTCTAGTTTTGGTATGCACTGGTCGTCAGCAAGGTGAACATTGGAACGTAATAAGGATTGGGAATCCTTTAATTCTTGTGTGCTGAGCGGAATTAGTTAAACCGTCCAGGTATCTAGGACAGAAGCAACGGTGAAAGTGATGTAAGACTATGGGGGAGCCGTAACATTCACTAATGGTTAGTTAGGGTGTAGTGTTGTAAGACTGCAGGGGAGTCATAGCATTCACTAGCAGTAGAGAGTGTTGTAAGACTGTAGGGGTGCCGTAGCATTCGCGGATTCTTTCTGGTGATTTGGACTAGGGAAGGCTAGTTCGCATGGTTGTGGGGGAGCCACAACTTAGTTAGGATCAGTGCCAGAGGTGATTGACCGATCAGTTATTCGGGGGCGAGCCCGGATGGTTATGGGAATTTAGGATGTAACCTGTAGAGACTGCTGAGCTAAGGGTCGGACCTTGTGATACATGAGCTTGTGGTTGAGTAGTACATGTTCTGTAGGGCTACAGCTGGTTAGCCATGTTATTGGATCTCATAAGAACATGGTGGTTGAACCGGGTGCGAGACTGGAAGTCTCAGGGAATCGGCTAAGATTATTTATTAATCGGTCGAGTAAAGGATGACACGAAGTCATGGTACATTATGCAAATACTGATTCGAGGATCTTTGGATAGGACCGAAGTAACTTTTTGGATTTGGATAGGAACCCGAATGGGAATTCGTGCGGGATTTTGTTTCAGTGAGTTGGGATGTGGGAATCTATATGCTAAGGGCATCGAGGGAAGAATTCCAGGGTGGTGGACGGGTTCGTTTGATGGTAGTTTAAGCCATTGTGATGTGTCTCGGGTGGCTCTATCCATAATAGAGCCACGACATGTCAGAATCAGGAAACGATGGGTCGAAGGAGGCCGGGTATGATTTAAGACTACAACTATTCTGGTAGTATTCACCCTTTTTTCATTGGATTCAGTGGCGATAGGTTGTCAGCCTATCTCGATCGGATGGATCAATGGATTGAAGGAGATAGGGAAGTTGTGGTTAGACGAGGTATCCTTCGGAGGTCGCATGGGACTGCTGACTGTGTTTTGGCTCAGCAATCGGGTATGTGTGCAGTGTTCCGGATAGTTAGCATACAGGTTGGGACCAGGGAGGCCGCCGGGTGTTCTCCAGGAAAGCAACCATGTGGCAGCAAGAGGAGTAGGAGCGACTTCAGTGATTTGGGGATTGTATATGGAATTGCTGGTTATTCGGTAGTCGTAGTCGACCGGTGATTTTGTTCTTTAGGAAGCCTCAAGGTATTACAAGTTGGAAGTATTCTATCTAGACTGGTTTCTTGTGAAATCAGTTCGATGATGATTCGATGTGGGCAGTCTGTCAAGGAGACAGACCATCTCGAGACTTCAGATTTTAGATGGAACAGGTGTGATCATGTTGCAAGGAATTCATTCATATCCGTGTTCTAGAACCCTATGAGGATTGGTTTCAGTTGCCTTGGGTAGGTTGTGGTATTAATGGGTTTGCGGCGGTGTTGCTCAGGTTGTCTGGTATGTCAGGGATGGTGATGCATGATTTCGAGGATGAAATCTAATTTAAATGGGGGAGATTTGTAACGCTCTGTTCCGAATTCACTCCTTGTCTGAGGCAGTGGCTCGAAGGTCGGTCATTATAAGGATTATGGATCTTGGGAAGGTAAGATCTAGGCCCTTTTGGGTGCGGGTGATGTATGAGAAGTGATACGGTTGTTCGGTTCGTGTTTTGGAGCCTAGGGGTATTTTGGTAAAGTGGTAGTTAGGGCTTTTGTGGGGAATGGATTTTTGTTTAGAAGGTCTTAAGAAAGGTTTGAGTTGTTAGAAGTGTAGGGATTCTCATCAGCTTTCCATGGATATATGGATCGTCAGAATCGGGCTTATAATGAAGAAGTTATGGCCTTCAGAAGTTTCATGGTTTTCAGGCTTAGCCGAGTACACGGGGCGTACACAAAGTGTATGCGGGGCGTACTAGCAAAGAAGGTAGTATGCTGGGCGTACTGACCAGGAGGATCACGAATGTTCCCCGGAGTATGCTAGGTGTACCATATGTACGATGGGTGTACTCCAGTCAGTTCAGAACCCTATTTTAGGGTCTTGGATCCTATTTAAACTCCTTATCTCATAACCTAACCCCAATATCTTCAGCCGCCACCCCTCTAAACCCTAGAAATCGTCTTATACCATTCATAGGGGCATTTTGAGCTTATGAAGTCCATTTTTGGAGTGTTAGGCCCATTTTCAAGAAGGAGGAGTTTGATGAAAATATGGAGATCAAGAAGAAGCTTATGGATCTGGCTTTTGTGACTCATTTTCAGCTTGATGAAGGTATAAAGCTTTGAACTTGACAATTCAATGCTTAGATCTATTATGTTGAGTTTTTGGATCTTTTTGGTCCCAAGAATGGAGCTTTATGGTTCCAAATATGTTTTTAGGCTTAGGGTTGCTACCCTTGGTGCTAACTAAGTCCCTAAGGCAGAAAGTTGCCATCTTGGAGGTCTTAATGGATTCATGCAAGAGTTATGGTCATGTTCATGGAAGCACATTGTTATACTTTGATTTTGGGTTCCTGTGGGTCATATAAGTCACCATCTCAGTGACTTTATGGATTAAGACGTTAGGTAGCGCTCAGATATGTAATTTGGTTCCTTGGTTTGAAGCGTTAAGCACTTAATGGATTTTGTGCATCAACCGTTTGTACGCTGGGCGTACAAT
This sequence comes from Lactuca serriola, assembly GCF_051521515.1. Classification (NCBI taxonomy): domain Eukaryota; kingdom Viridiplantae; phylum Streptophyta; class Magnoliopsida; order Asterales; family Asteraceae; genus Lactuca; species Lactuca serriola. Next base: position 157,302,406 of record NC_136415.1, read on the forward strand.
GTAGTACGCTGCGCGTACAACCCTTTTGCCCAGTACGCTAAGCGTATAGAAGAGGTATGCTGGGCGTATGCTCTCAGGAGGTCTTGGGCCTTTGTGGACTTCAGACCTATAGGCCCTAATGGTTTTGGGCATGGATTTGCTGATAGTTGGGCCAATTAGGCCTTGTGGCCCAATATAGAAATGGTCTTCGCATTATGGGCCTCAGTTTGGGCCAATTTATGGACTAGGTTGTTGTGGGCCTTCATGGGCCAATTGGGTCAGGATTATTAACTAAGGAGAATATTGAGCTTTAGTATAAGGTCCATTAGAAAGGTCCGGGCCGAATTTGGAAAACTGGGCCATTAATGGTTTTATGGACATTATAATGTTGGGCTTTTGTTTTGGGTTTGGGCCTTAGTATTGGAACATATTGAGCCAGGGCTAAAATGATCATTTTACCCCATGCATGGATTAAGGATTATGGTATGAGGCCTAATTGCTAATTTGGGCATATTGATTGAAGTGACGGCTCGGGAAACCGGTGGGGCAACAACTAAGGAATTCATGCGGGAAGCTTCTGCAGTGTGAGGTGAGTCTTCTCACCATACCAATGGGTCTAAGGCACAAAGGCCGACCCATTTTATGTTATGTGGTACATTAGCTGTAGTAGAGATATGTGGTATGATAGTTAGATTTATGATAAGTGGTATTCTAGTTATTATATGATATGTGTTATGCTAGTTGTATTTGTGTGACAACCCACGTTGTTCCGTTACATTTCCCTGTTACCGTTAACGGAATATTCCAGTTTATAAAAGTTCCGTTAATTAGAGGTCGTCAATTTAATAAACATTCCATTTGTTTACACCTATTATGCCGTTAAGTCATGATAAAAGGAAATAAAAACACATAACACACATTTCCATTTATTTGGAAAATGTTAAGTTTTATTATTGCGACCACTAAATCGGGTGTGACCAAAAGCCCCGTTTAACGGCAGTATCGGGTAAAATTCCATTGAGCCCTGACTCAGAACCCTATATAAAGGTGAGTGGAGTCCATTGGAGACTTTTTACACTCTCTCTCTATACTCTCTCTCTAGACTCGTTTTCGACCCGAATCCGCAACCAAACGCTTCCAAATCGTAAGTCTACTTACCCTAGCTTACTCTAAACATTATGATTCGTGTTTATAGCTTAAAATTGGTCCATTTAAGTTATTGAAAAGGAGTTCACGGCCTAAGCTCCTCCTTAGGCCGTAAACACCCAAAATGTGGCCAAAATGACCCAAGCTTGTCCCTTTAAGCCTAGGAACCAATTAAGGAACTTGTCTAGGAGTGTTTAATCATAAAAACACAATGATTTGAGGCATAAAAGAGAGTTTACGGCCCAAGCACATGCTTAGGCCGTAAACATCTCTAAACCTTGCAAAAGTGCCCCAAAAACACTCCTAAATCACCCTTAGGCTTCATATATAATTTAGGGACTTAGTATTTTCGGTTTAGCACAATTAAACACAATGAAATGAAGGCACAAAAGGAGTTTACGGCCCAGACATGTGTCAAGGCCGTAAACCCCCTCAAACATGCCTAAATGTTGGTTTTAATTCCCCCAAATGGCCTCACACTTCATTGTAAATTACTATCAAGGTATTAGGGGCTTGAAACTTCACAAAACTCAAGGAATGAGAGTTTACGGCCGTAAACTCCCTTAGGAGTGTCCCTGGGCCGTAAACTCCATTAAAATGCCCTTAAAGACCTTAAACTCACTCATGCCTTTTGGATTTGGACTTAGAAAAATTCAACTAACAAGATAGAGCCTTAAAACACCAAAAGAAAGTGTGTATAAGAGTTTACAACCGTAAGCTCCCTTGCTTAGGGCCGTAAACTCCTCAAAAGGGCCATTTAGTGCTTTAAACCCATTCACACATTTGATATTTGAGCCTAGCATAAATCTACAATTGATATGAGACACTTTAGCACACTAGATACCCTCACCATGAGTTTACGGCCGTAAACGCATGGTGAGTAGTCCCTGGGCCGTAAACTAAGTAATAAGGGGTTACTCTTGGAGAGTAAACTCCATTCCTAAGCCATACACACCTTTAGACGCTACCCGGGACACCCAAACACTTAACCAAAGTGTTTTCCGCTCCTTTGAGTGTGTATACTTGTTTAATTAGTATTTAATATACTAATTGTATGTGAACATATGTTATCATATGTTAAATAGGTCATTGAGTGTGTTCGAGTCCTTACGTGACACCGAACGCCCAAACGGCACCTTCGTCGGACCTACTTACACCAGGTGAGTTCATACCCCTGAATAAACCTTTAAATGTTTTTACATGTTTTATAGGGGGGATACAAGTTAAACATGCCCGTTATCATATCAATCACATGTGATTGATAACCCGCATGCACAAGATTTTACCACTATACGCTGTTTTACCGAGTAGGATACTATAATGGTTTTCAATTGTTTCAAAACTCTTACTTATACTGTTTTATCTAAATTCATTCTAAACTGGTTTATGAAATATTTCCAAAGGTTTTCAAACATGTTTTTACAAAAGAATGCAAATTGTGATTTTCCCCGAGTATAAAGATTTTTCATCAAAGTTCCCTTTCACGACATATGCTTTTACTTGTTAATTACTATTGCTTCGCTTTCATGTATTTTAAACTCCTACTCGATAACGCTTTCACTTCGTGACGCATTTATATTTGTATTGTCTCTATATCGCTTATATCTGTCGTTGTCTCTATATCGCTTATACCTGTTATTGCCTCTATTTCACTTATACTTGTAGTCGCTTATACCTGATAGACGCTCTTACTTCACTTATTGTCGTCTCTACTTCGTGATATGCTTATACTTGTTCGACACTCCTACTTCACTTGCGACCGCTCCTACTTCACTTGTTAGACACTCCTACTTCACAAGAATCACTTCTACTTGGTACACACTCAGTCGTAGTTAGATGTATGTCTGTGCTTATATAGATACATATAAGTAATGATTGAAAGACTTAGGAAGGCTCGTTCGCCCTATTTCCTTTCTTCGTTGAGATGTGGTCTGGTGGGATCGGATGGCCGTCCGAAGGTCATTTGGTTCATTAGTTATATACTATGTATATGAATATGGACATACAGGAATTCTCTAGTCAGTTCAATTAAGAGTCTCTACCTGTAGTCTACACTTACATTAGAAACACACTACCCACTATTTGGAAGTCTCTACCTCTAGTTCAGCACTTACACACTACCCACTATTTGGAAGTCTCTACCCACTATTTGGGATGCATCTTCAGGACACGGCCTTCTCCGTCGTCTAGTTGGTAACCAGAATCTCCTGTAGGGAGAGCGGACATTGTGTGTATAGATCTATACGGGATTGACAACCCCGCACCCAGACTACTAGCTACAGTCCCGGCCTACCAAGCCAACGGGTGACAAAATTCATATTTTAGACGCTTGTAGGGCGTCTGGTACTCTAGTCAGTATGGTTACGAGTATCCCAGGTTACCTTATAATTCTTTGGCCTTAAGGTAACGGTATTTCACCGGCAATTTACACTGTATGCTGGTAATTCATTTTCAGAGTCACACTGTTTTGACCTTACAAGACGTATCTTTCATTTGATACTGTCTGGGGTCTGTTTTCACTGTTTTGACCTTACAAGACGTATCTTTCATTTGATACTGTCTGGGGTCCGTTTTCTCTGTTTTGACCTTACAAGACGTATCTTTCATTTGATACTGTCTGGGGTCTGTTTTCACTGTTTTATACCTTACCAGCTGTACCTTTCATTTGGTACCTTCTGGGGTCTGAGTCTCTACTTTTTAGACTGAACCAGGTGTGTCGTTAGTTCGATACTTTCCTGGAGTCTATGATTCCTTGCCTTAGTCAGCAGTCCTCACTGTTGAGGCATATGATTTCCCTGATGTCGTTTGCTTTCCTCAATAAACAAATTCAGTATTTTGATAATGATAGCAATTTAGGGAAAAATGACTTTTTACCACATAACAATGACCAGTCTTGGTAGAAGGTTGCTTTATTAAAGAAAATATAGGATTTTCTGGAAAGAACTCTAATACACAGTAAACACTTAAACTACTACTTTATAAAGTTATTTGAATAAATGTCACTAAATACTTATGAACTCACCAGCATTTGTAAAAATGCTGATACTCGCTTTTCAAATAACTTGTATTCTCAGGTTAGCATTAGACAGGTACACCCCCGGAGCTGTTGATGAAGATAGCTTAGTACCACGCTCTATTTATTCTATTACTTGTATTACTTTGATGTATTGTAATGTAACCATGTAAAACTATTACTATTAATGAAATGTTTTGTTGTACTTTGATTACTATAATGCATGTGTTGTGATACTTGACATGACGTCATCCACCCCAGAACGTTTCCGCCGTTCCGGTTTTGGGGTGTGACAATTTGGGATACTTGCATGGAAGATCCCGGGAGGAGCCTGTGGCCTTAGATGTAAGACCATGTGGGGTAGCCCATGGAATTGGATGTAAGACCATGTGATGTAGCCCATGGATGTAAGACCATGTAGGGTAGCCCATGGAATTCCTAGGTAAAGACCATGTGGGGTAGCCCATAGCATCGGATGTAAGACCATTTGGGGTAGCCCATGGCATTCCTAGGTAAAGACCATGTGGGGTAGCCCATTGCATCCTTACAGGTTTATGTATGCATGGATTATGTGATATATGTAGCTTTTATAGCTAATTTGGTATGTGTGATGTGGATTATGTGTGGGGTATGCTTTAGGGGATTCACTAAGCTTTGTGCTTACGGTTTACAGTTTTGGTTTCAGGTATCATCGATTTGGAAATGAAGAGCTCGGATTGATCGCAATGCACACAGCCATGATTTCCGCAATGAATGATTTTGGGATGACCTCTGATAAATGTTTTACTTAATGGTGATTTGAAATGTTTGGAATAAATGGTATCAATGTTTTAGCTATATTGAAAATGAAATTTTTACCCTCATTTTTGGGTCGTTACAATCCCGACAAAATAGTGTCTTTCTGTACACACGATTTTAATGAAAAACATGGCGTGTTTGGGTCCTCCAACATGACGTGTTGCGCCTATTTTCAGAATTTATTTAAGGAGCGTTTCTGTTTGAAACCCTAACATTGGCTTGGAGTTTTTAGTGACTTTTGGAGGCCAAATACATTCTCAAGGAGCTTTGGAACTCAGAATTCAACTAGAGGCTATTTGTGAAGGGATCAAAGGAAATTAATCATTACTTTTCTTAATTCTTTTGTGTGAATCATGTTTACAACATTAGATTTCGAGTTTATGGTTTTATTTGCTGAAGTTATGGGCTAAAACACCATACTTTCATTTATAATAGATGATATTATGACTATGTGTTGATTGAGTGGCTTTGGATTAAGTAGAATTGATTATTTACCATGATAAGCTTGTTAAAAAATCATTATGTGTTAATGACAATTATTTTGTGTTAATTACTAAGTATATTGAGTTGTATGAACATCTGCTTGATTGCTTGCCTCTTATGATTTGTGTGAAAACAAGATTATAAGCCTATTGTTGTAAACATAACCTAAGGTTAATTAGAAAATAAGTAAATGAATGTGTGGGCATGTATGATAACCAACCATATATGTGTTAATTGAACCAACCAATTTAATTAACTACCATTACAAGTCTTGCTTGATTCGAATTGAACACTAGTAAATTCTTTGATTTAATAACTTGATCACTTCTTGAATTGATTTGTTTGCTAAAGGATTAGTAATAGTGAAAATGAACCTAATCACATTAGAAATCGGTAATTGATGATATTTTAATCCATTGCACTTGCAATGAAATCAACCATAGTAATAAGTGAATCAAATCTAACGGAAGTCTCTTTAATCTTATTGAATATAGTTGTATTTTGTTTTTCTTTTAGTCATTAATTGTTCTTTGCTAAGTGTTAAAGTAATTGCTTAAGTTTGTAGTCTTGTAAAACTAGAGAAAAAACCCCTTCTTTAATTAATTGTTTAAATTAGATAATATTAGTAGTAATTCTAATTGTTTACCATTCTCTGTGTTCGATACCCTACATACTGTAACGCTCGTAGATTCCGGCTTGTCAATTTAGAGATAATAGGGGTCGAAAATGAATTTTCGACAAAAGATTATTTAGAATAAATAATATTAACCAAGTTATATAATATGTCTCAAGGGTTCCGTAGAAATAAAGAATGCCGAAATCCGAGTTATAACGAAGAAGTTATTACCCGTCGAAGTTTCACGATGGAACCGGCACGACACCAGGAAGCGTAAATAGTGAATTTACGATAGAGCGAATTTTAGCCTTAGCAATCTAAACAAAAGTTGTAGAAAATGTTAAACCGAGAGTGTCCATAAAAAGAACGCACAAATCTGACTTCGTATGAGGAAGTTATGATTTTTCTAAGATTTGGCATAGCGGTGCATGACCCGAAACTCGAATTTTAGTTCAAGCGGTTTTTGGCTTATGCGACCTAAATGAGAGTTGAAGATCTCATTAATAGGAACTCAACTGTAAAAAGACAGACGAAAACGGAGTCCGTATGAAGGAGTTACGAATTCTTCGCGGTCATTTAACAGTCTAATCTCTTCCTACTGTTACATTTAAGATCGGTCGAGAAGTAGCCGACGGAGTCAAAAGGAAAGTTGTAGATTTTATTTTTACCTACGCGTGGATATAAATAACGTCAAAAACGGAGCTCGTATGCGAAAGTTATGGACGAAGCTTAGTCTCTATTCTTCGAGCGCGATAAATTCGATACAGTTTTATAAATCCGAGATAGAATGAGAATTAGCCAACGGGGTCTAAATGAAATTTGTAGTACTCGTAATACCAATGCGTTGATATAAATAAAGTCGGAAACGGAGCTCGTATGCAAAAGATATGGATGAAGCTTAGTCGCTACTCTTCGAGCGCGATAAATACGATACAGTTTTTGTAAATCTGAGATAGAAGGAGAATTAGCCGACGAGGTCTAAATGAAATTTGTAGTCCTCGTAAATACCAATGCGGGGATATAAAGAACATAGAAAACGGAGCTTGTACGCGGAAGATACGGACGAAACTTAGCGGCTACTTTACTATAAAATCCCTATAAATAAAGGGCCAACCCTTCATTATTTCTTCACAACATAAGCATTTCTTTCTCTCTCTAACTTCTCTCTAGCCTCCCTAAACCCCTCCCAAGTCTAGGGAACCTCCCTAGCATGAGAAGAAAGCCCCGGAGCGCCCGACGGCTCCGAGAAGAAAAGCTTTCGGCTCGGAAACGCTGCTCCAGCAAAGCCCGATTTTTAATAAAAACCCGTTGTAAGTGAGCTACGCCTATACTATATTTAATATAGTTTTTATTTAATTATAGTAACATTATTAGGACCTTAAAATAATTATTAGGGTTATTATTATGAGTTATATTGAGTGTTATTAACGCTTATATAATAGTAATAATAGCTAGACTATTAATTAGTCGCGGTTAACGTTAGAAACTAAACCCTAGTGGTATTGATACTAGGTTTTTTCGAGGAAAAAATGTTTTGAGATAACGAAGCACTGTCTGAGTTCGGAATCACCACCTAATCAAGTGAGTGCATAGTTACTTTCATCTTATACATAGATATGAAGTATTTTATATAAATTACGTGCTACGTGTGCATATTATCTGAGTACTTGCTATCTATGCTAGATGAATGATTTTATACATGTTTTAAATGATTTAAACTGTATATGTATTTTATATCTACGATAATGTTGAGGTAAAACATGGGTAGATGTAATAGATGGAATATGAGTTGGATGATGAGTTGAGAGGTGTTGTAGACCACGAGGTGAGGGTGAGAGGTGGACGATGTGAGAAGCCTTTCCCAAATGATGGCCCCGTCATTCAGCAGAGTATGCATGACAACCACGGACTATTCTAGACAGTCTAGTGGAACACTAGCAGGCTCGCAACCTGTAGGTGTTGTGAACGATGTGTTCACCTGGTGTACTCTAAACCCTGGCGTCCATGCAGACTTGGTGCCTAAACCTTGGTGATCATGCAGACTTGATGCCTAAACCTTGGTGATCATGCAAACTTGATACCTAAACCTTGGTGATCATGCAGACTTGATGCCTAAACCCTGGCGACTATGCATACTTAGTGCCTAAACCCTGGCGACTATGCAGACTTAGTGCCTAAGCCCTGGCGACTATGCAGACTTAGTGCCCGCTGTGTAAACCATGGCAACAATGAACTTCATGCCGATTCCTTAGGATGATCCTTAGGAATGAATGAACGAAGAATAGCTGATTCTTAGGGTAGATCCTTAAGAATAAAGAAGGTAATGGGGATGGGTAATTGGGTTGATTGCTTAATTGTTTAAACATAATAATTATATTATTGTGGGATGAAAATCCTATGTACTCACCAGGTTTCCCAACCTAAACCACTCAGTTTATTTATATCACAGGTGTTGTTATGATGTCACATTACACTAAGAGATTAAGGATATGTAAATCACTAGCGATAATGAATGTAAGTTCTGTTTATGCTTATGTTTCTGTATTGACAATGACATCCCAAATGTTTTAAAATTAATAAAAATACTTTTCCCCGGAAATGCTTTGATAACGTATTTATCATGTTTTACTGGGAACAAATTCCGCAACGTTTTTACTAAAAGACATACTCTGATTTTTATAAAGCATAAACAAAATCGGTCTTTTCTGGCCGTGAAAATGGGGATGTCACACATACCTTCACTAAACTGCTAATCGATAGGTATACTGCCTACCATGTGTTTGTTGTTGTTTAAGTTAGTTACGATTAGAACTAGTACATTCCACAGGTATCAACGACCCTACTAAAACCATCAATGTAACATCCATAAAATTCATGAAAAATTTAAACTTTTAAAACCAATCCACAAGTCATCATTGTTTACAATTTAGTTTTAAAAACATGTTTAACATCAGAATTTTCCCAAAATCATAAATCAAAACACGAGGAGGTGCACGATCACGTCTTTGCCTTCCCGCTGTCATCTGAGGTACCTGAAACATAATCCAAATCTATAAGCCCAAAGCATAGTGAGTTCCCCCAAAATACCAACACAACACATAATCATAATAATAACAACAAACATCATGCAAGTAGAGCCTTCAGTCTGACTGGAACGCTCCACCGACCTACATTCTACCTGGTACGCTCACAGAACCTGCAACATGATTGGTACGCCACACCAGGCCTTCACCCTATCTGGACCATTCTCTAGGCCTTCGACCTGACTGGTACGTCCCACTGGCCTTTAGTTTATCAGCGTCCCCTGGGTTTGTTGGCCTTCAGCACAAAGTAGGACCGCCTCAACCCAACCACACATACACCGTGTTGACATATATATATATATATATATATATATATATATATATATATATATATATATATAACTGACAAGCATACAAATAACCAATCAATAACAAACAGACAGATCTTACAGATCACTAAGCATACCATCATCCTATCTACCATGATACAGATGTAACAGATCACTAAGCATAGCATTATCCTATATACCAGGATACAAATATAAAAGATCACTACAGTACAAAATCATACGATAAACCAGGATAACAATCCAAAGGGGCCAACCTTGGTGCCTTCGACTCAAAGGTTAAGTGAGGAAGACTCACCTCGCATTGTCGAATCTCATAGAAAGTATCATTGACTGCTGCCCCACAAGAATCCCCACGCTATCAATCACAAGCTAATCATCCATAAATAATCGGATCCGACCCACACTAAGTGTCCAAACTAGAGTAAAAGACATTTTTACCCTTTTCATAACTTGGCCCAAAGCCAAGGCTCAATCCAACAATCTGAAAGCCCAAATTTCAACAAACTCCCAAGGCCCAAGCATGGCCTAATTTTCCAAATTGGGCCCAAAACCTTTCCATGGGCCTTAACCTAAGGTCCAATAATATTTCCATCCCAAAACACCAGAAATCAAATGGCCCAACAAAAGCCCCAAACATCTAAGCCCATCACATGGCCCAAACCAAAGACCAAAAGATTCGAGTCCCGTTTTGCTGAGTATGCGTCAGCCGTACACTAAGCTTACATGCTTTAAGGCTTGTACGCTGCGTGTACTGGCCTGTACGCCCATCTTACTCCTCCTGTTTAGCCACCTTTCACATTCATCCCTTAATCCCTTAAGACATTGCTCCAAAACGAATATCTAACTTCCTTGAGTTGAGTTATCACGTAAAGTTGCAAACTTTACGTTCATGCTTGGCTAAGATAATATTTGTATAATCGCGCAAACATCTGGTCTGAAAATTGAGTTAATTACAAGATCTTGAGTTTTGCAAGAACAATTATTTAACAAATCTCAACACCTTCGCTACCCAAAAGCAAAAGAAAGTACCATCAATGCATCAATCAACCAGAAAAAATGTAAAAAATGTATTGACATCAACAAAAATGAAATGATTATATCTAGTTCACCGAATGTCTACCAACTACTTTGAATAGTGTATATCACTAAACATGTAAACATGTCAAATTTAGTGTATAGTAGGAAGAACTTTTGTCATCTTACTGCCCAAATTGTCATGGTTAGAAATTTTTCACACCTTGAAATCTTCTTTATCAATAATTTCTTGCAAAAAATGGTAACACACATTTGATATTTCAAAGTTAAAAATGTTTACATTCTTTTAATCCATATCACTATACTTTTCCCTTTAAAGAATATAAAAAATGGCAAAAGAATATTTTTTGGTTACTATTACTTGTTAAAATATTTTTCGCTTGCTATTATTAATCATGCATTTCGACTTAGGGGTTGTTTGGTAGCCTCTTAATTGACAAATTAAGAGGCAACCTCTTAATTATTCAGATTAAGAGTGTTTGGTAGGCTATGAATTAAAGCCTCTTAAACTTTCAGAAGCCTCTTAAACTTTCAGACTTGGGATTGCATTTGAAAAAAAAAACACGCGCCCTTCTCTCTTTTACTGACAACGTTGCTGATATGTCCGCCTCCAAAACAACATACCCCCTTCAGATCATCTTTTCCGTCTCCAACTCTCCTCCTACCTCTGACCATGTCGAGCGCCAATCACTTCCTCGTCGTCGACCTCCTTGAAATCGACTCCCACCACGACTTCAAACGCTTGGCTCCAACAAGATTGCCCCTTTTCCTTCATCCCACCTCTTCTCTTACCTTTCCGCCTCAGGTCCCTCTGGTCAAGGTGGTTTGAGTTATGTTCCTCGCCGGAAATCTTCAAGTTCCGGTATTAGTTCAAGATCGGATCCTCATGGTAAATGCCCGATGTAGACTTATGATTGATTTGTTTTTGAATTCTAAGAGGCAGGCTCTGACAAGATTGCTCCTTCTCCATCATCCCACCTCTTCTCTTACCTCTCCTATCTACAGTCGTCTGCCCCTCCCTCCGGAATTGACTTCGCCCCCAGACGCTATGCTGCCTACGCCAGCTTCCACTAGCACCGCAACAACGACAACCTCCTGTTGTAGGTAAGTTTTTTTTCATGGCTTGTTCTTTTTTCCCCTAAAAACCGATTCATAGAAATACATGGATTTTTTTTGCCCTAGAACTCGATTATCAGTCCTTGATTTTGATTTTCTTTGTATTTCATGCCCGATCTTGTATTGGATCTTCATATAATACATGTATTTGTTTCCAGATTTTTGTCTAAAATTGTCTGTATTGAGGTTCTAATTAATAGTATCAAGGTTCTACAAAATATGAACATTGATTGAAATCTTAATATAGAAGATTATAAAACAACCAATTGTTTGGTGAATCTGAAATAGATCACACAGATACATATGTTTGGTGAATGAAACTGTATATTTGAACTCTGAAACTTTGAAAAATCGAGTTTGAAATATATGTTGATACATAATTGATGGTGCATCATTATCTAGCAATTATACATGAACTGTGTGTGAATTGAAAGTAGCTGTACAATTGGAGTTTTTGACAATTTATTCGATTCTAGCAACATACTTTGAAAAGTTGTGATGGATTTGGTATGCAATTTCTATATATATGTTTAAAGTGATTTTTGGAAGAGCTTGGATTTCAACCCAAACCTACAAATGTAAAGATCATTCATTCAACTTTAAGTTAATGATTATATAACTTGCTATTGAGCTTATTTGTTTCCTTATTGAATTTGGATTTTACATGTTGAAATGTTTGAAAGAAAATTTTTAAAGGCTATCATGTTTGATGTAATGATGGAGAAGGAAAGGAGTACAAATCAATCATCAATAGTTCAGTTGCAAGTTCGTTGTCATTTATGTTTCAACATTCAATGTCAAATATGTTATTTTTTAACTTTGAAATCCTTGGGATATAAAAAATGATGTTATTTTTGTAAATATATGTCAAAAAATCATTATAAATTGTTGAAGATAAATTTTGATTTATGTTAACTTTGATTTTGTATGTTTTTTATAATTATTCAGTAAAGATTAAAACAAAAGGGTAAAATGATCATTTTTATAATTCAGCACAATAATTCAGAGGCTCCAACCAAACAACATGTTAAAATTCAGATCTTAAAAATTCAGACCCTCTTAGAAATTCAGACCTCTTAAAAATTCAGATCTTAAAAATTCAGATACTGTCAAACAGCCCTTAGAAGTGAATATATAATGCGTGACTCAAATAAAAAAACACTATAGTAAGAATTACAAAAGTTAATTACCAAGAATAGCAATTATTTCCCTTTTCATATGACACCAACATCGGCCTCACTAGTAAAATACAATATTAAGAAATCAAATATGGTGAAAAGTCGACTACACGCATGCTACCACCATTGACGTTTATGTGTTAAGATTGATGGGTTACTTGTTTTTTTTAACGGCAGAATCACATTAAAGCGAAACTAGTTAGACACTAGAAAAGTTACAAGATACAAATAAGGGAAATTGAAGAATTACACCAATCAATTTAAAGAACTATTTAAAGAACTAAACATGTCTCTATATTTCAACTAATTGAAAGAGATTAACCGAATATCATCAATTATCTTCATTGGGCTGCTCCATAAACTTTTGAAAACTAAATCATTTCTGGTCTTCCATATGCTCCATAAAACCGAATCTATGAGGACCCATAACAATCTCTTCCTTTTCTTATTCAACACCAAGGTGTGTCACTTGACTCACTTTGTTTTTACTTTTGTATAACATGTTATTTAAAGCTAAAAAATTATGACCTACCTAAAAAGTGCATATTTGGAAAAAAAATATATATATATTAAGCAGATTCTTAAAGTCCAAAATCTGTATTTTAATAGCCTAATATTTTTTAATGTATAATTCAATATTCATAGCCCAATACAAGTCACAATAAAAAAAATAAAAAAAAATAAAGTCACAAATCAATCATTTCATAACAGGTTAACCTTCGATCTTCAATTCTTCACAATCGTCTATCCAATTTTCAATCGTTTGTAAATACTTTCTACTTTGTTAACTTTGTGAAAATTGATTAAATTATGTGAAAATTCTATTTCCAATTCCAATATTCTATGACAAAGACCACTATTGAAAATTTAGTTGTAGGTTTAATTGGATTCATTATTGGGTATCTTTTCTTTTCCTTTTCTTATTAATATTTATTCCGTAAGCATCTAAGGCAAAGATATTGAATGAATACTTAGTCAATTTTTTTTTTGCTCAATGAGTTCACAAACTCATTAGGTTTTCTTATTGTTTCAAATTTTCAATGTGAATTGATTATTTTATAGTTGTTCATGTTGTTGGTTATTTGATAGTTGTTTATTTTAAAAATCAAAATCAATAATATCTTTAAAATTCATTTGATTTTTTTTTTTATACGATTCGATCCAATCCAAACCCACAATTAGTACTTTTTTTTATCGATTTTTATTTAAATAATGAACCATTTACATTACGCCAATTGTCCGATAACACTGTGACACCAAATTTCTTCCAATCCAAGGAATCCAAAGTTTTAAAATGGTCCAATAACAATGCATGCATCCCAATACTCTTGGTGGGTAAATAGTCTTTTCGCATGATATCACCTATTGGCAAAACTTCTTCGGTTTCCATATTTCCCGCCCTTTTTAAAGCAATTTTGTATAATTCGGGTCCATTTTTTCAACACCCACCCTTGAGGACCAAAAATACACTAAAATCCCATTCCAACCCCTAAGTTCCGAATCAAGAAACATGATAAGAGGTCATGTTATTTTGTTGATGTTAATATATATATATATATATATATATATATATATATATATATATATATATATATATATATATATATATATATATATATATATATATATATATATATATATGGGAGAATTTAATTGAGAAAAAAAAAGATTGAGAATGGGGGAATCGTTCTCAGCCACTCATTTATTTTTGCCGCAAAAGCCTCGTCGTACCAACGGAAATGAGAAAAGAATAAACATGTGTTTTCCAACAAAACATATTTCTTTAAACTATGTTAAACATTACCTTAATATATACAAAAACATAGTCTTTTTCGTTTTTTTTTTTAATTTTTAAGAGCTATTTGTAATGAAAAATTATTTTAAATATACCAAAATTCATGATTTTTTATTCTCTACAAATAGACATCCATATTGATATAGTTTTAAAATAAATTTTTTTTTTTTTTATATTTTCAGCTATCGTTATTCATAAGTGAATAAAAATGAATCAAGTTTTTTCTACAGTACATTCGTTATTCACTTATGAATAAAAACTATGATTAATTTTTTTTTTTACATTTTAAGTATCATTCATATATGGATATAGTATATACTAAACATAGTATATTCATATTTAAATATTAGACGATTCATTTACTTGTGAATATTAGATAATATTTTCATATCTGAATATTACATAGTATTACATGTTATATCACATGTGAATAATACATAGTATATTCACTTGTGAATATTAGATAATATATCCACTTATGAATATTACACAGTATATTCACATATGAATATTACAATGTGTTTTCACAAATATATATAACTTTTATATGTTATTCACATATGAATAACATACAGACTTACATATTCATTTTTTTGTTTTAATAATCATATACTGATTCAAGTGAGAAAACATATTCATATATGAATATAACGTGGTAATTTAGTTTATGCATTTCATCAAACAGTTGGAGTACATACAAGTTAACTATTTTAAAAATGTTAAAGACATCAAGTTATCAATTCCAAATCATCATATAGTTCCGATTTCGGCTTCAGACGCGACACCTATGTCTGATCGATTTCTTATTTTGATTTTGATTTCCGAAAATCCGATTGGGAACCTGTGAGTACCGATTCTGAGTCCTTCAATGTCGACTGTGACTGCGAGTCAAGAACTCTGATTCCAATTTCATGAACAACGAAGAAATTCCGATTCCAACTGATTTCGTTTGCGAATCTGGGAAATTCCAGTTCCAAACTTTAACAAATCTATGAAATTGATGAATTTGGGTTGCGAATTTGTCTTGAACGGCGAACCTCCCAGCTACGAATATTGATGATTGATTAACACTGGATGACATTGATGATGGTTTAGTTGAAGAAATCTGGATGATTGTTGAAGGTTGGAGGAGAAACTTTGAGGATAAACGAAGTCGCAAACTGTTATCGAATTATAGTTATGTATTTGACATTGAAGGTTATTAACATATTTACAAGTTTGCCACCGTGTCTTTTTATGCTTAGATTAAATGAGTGACTACGAATGATTCCCCCATTCTCAACCTTTTTTATTTTCTCAATTGAACCCACATCTCTCTCTCTCTCTCTCTCTCTCTATATATATATATATATATATATATATATATATATATATATATATAGGTCTGGTTCCGATGAGGACTGCGATGATAAATCTCCACTACCCATTTTGTTAAGGACACAAACTTCAAATCCAAACACTAGGGCGTGGTACGTTTGTATGCAGCCTACGTTCGTGGTAACTAATACGTACTTAATGATTTAACCACGTGCGACGAACATCCATGAAACGTAATTTAAGTGAGTTTTATTATTTATTTTTGTTTATTTTCTTTATTTTTTTAAAGTTTTTTTATTTTTCGTTGAAAAAAAATAAATAGATATATGCTTGGTTTTAACTTTTTTAATTTTTTTTGTTTTTTTTTAAATTTATTTTTTGTCTTTTCTTTTGTAAAAAAAATTTCTTTATTTTTGTTTCTTTTCTAATGTATTTATTACATACTTGAAGATACTAGAGTTTATCTTTATTTTTGTTTTTTTTTAAAATTAATATCGATTTGATTTTTTAATGTTTAACATTTAAAATTTTTTAAATAAAAAGAATATTAAGGATCATAATATTTTTTGTTCATACTTTTTTTAATTGTATTATGTTTGGATCATAAAACTTTGAATCAAATTATTTTGAATCATAGTATTTTAAATCAAATTATTTTTGAATCATATGATTTTAGATCAATAATATAGTCATCTAAATTTTGTTTTTGTTAAAAAAATTATGGATTATTATATATTTTGAATCATAAAAGATATAATTAAGGTTTATAAAATATTTGAGTCTATATATTTTTAGATCATAACAAAATAAGGATCATAAACAAGTTGAATCAAAAGTTTTTTTTTTTTTTTTTAAATCATAAATATGTTGAATCATCACATTTTGGATCATATTATGTTTAATATATATATATATATATATATATATATATATATATATATATATATATATATATATAATTAATATTTCTTAAAACTAAAAATAAATACTTCAAAAACTTATTTTTGAAAAATTCTTTTTACAAAGTCACTAGTATATTTAGTAGAACATCCCTTAAATTTTTTATGAATTTTGAAATATCCCAAAAATACTGTGAAAAAATTTTCGTTTTAAATCATTTAAAAAAAACCATATGTGCCAAACATCATAATAACAACACCACAAGTGTTAAAATGTCATAAATCGTGTATCTCATAAATCTCATATCATCTATCAATGCATCAAAATCATATGTCAAATATCAGAGTGAAGCCTCCCAGGCTAAAAGTTGTGGTGTGTGTAATGCAGTCATCCCGAGCTCTAATCATTGCTAGTGGTAGTACCTGAGACCAAAACTGAAAACTATAAGCATGAAGGTTAGTGAGTGTCCCTAAATACCACATACCATACACATATCACATAAACATATCTTGTGCCCTGCCCTTACTACATCGATTCAGGCTCGTTATCGGCTTTCCCGGCATCAGGCCCCACCCGACATCAAACCCTATTCGGCATTGGGCCCCACCTGACATCAAGCCTCGCCTGACATCGAGCATATCTCGGAATACATGTGAACACAGTTAAATAATACACATAACCTAAGCATATACTATGAAGATTTAAACATTCCTCGGGCCTCGCCCGACATCGTACCGTAGTCCAGAACCATACTAACATTCCTCGGGACCGCCCAGGCATCGGACTGAAGTGTTAAACATACAAGTACAAGCACATGCAAGAATCACAAAGACATCAAGCATACAAGCATTCCTCGGGACCGCCCCGACATCGGATCGGAATCCGGAAAGGCATATAAACCTACATCGGGCCTCGCCCGGCATCGGACCGTAGTCCGGAACTACTACTAGCTAAACGGACCGACCTTGGTGCCTTAGACCCGTTCCCCTGGAGGAAACTCACTGCGTATGCTAGCTGTGAAATCTCGTGTGAGGATTCTCCGACGGCTGCTCCAACGACTCTCCGACTATCAATTTCACAATAACACTTAATAAAAATCTTATAATCCTTGTTAGGGTAAAATGACCATTTTACCCCTGGTCAAAGTCAACTTCCTGGTCAAATTCAAAGTCAAGGTCAACTCCCAATCGACTCAACTCGTCGAATTACCTCCTAACTCGACGAGTTCCTATACTACTCAGACTCGTGATCAACCGAGTCAACTCGTCGTGTCCCTTTACAAACTCGTCGAGTTCTACCTGGCATAGAATCCGAACAACTCGACTCAACTCGTCGAGTCCCTTGGAGTCGCTGAGTTCCCCTGTCTGTTTGGGCTATCTTAATGGATTAAGCACCTATACATCAGATCCAAGCTTCACACTTCAGAAAAACCCTTGCAATGCCCTTTTAAGGGTAAAGTTTCTAACTTTACCAATTAGTACCTCTTCTTAAAGGGTGTAGCTTAAACCCTAATTCCTTGGGACCTATAACTTGGTCCTTATGCCATCCTTACACCCAAATAAAGCTTACAACCTCAAATCTAGACCCCAAACACTAAATGGACACGTAAAGTTCCCACCTTTTCCACATGCATGGCCTTTTGGGGTTAAAAAGGCCAATATGACACTTTAAGGCTTGCATGGGGGCTCCAATGGCATAAAGTTTACACCTTTATGTCATATCAGCCCCTTTAGGTCCTAGTGCACCCGTAAAGAGAGAATGCTTGGTAGCAGGACAGTAGGAGTTCAGTAGGCGGGCCAGTTCACGCCAAGGATAGCAGATATGGAAGAATACCTTTGAGCATTCTAACACCCCTAAGGTGTACATCCAACTCTAGAAACCTTGGATCTATGTTAGACTAAGATACATGCAAATTTGATTTTCCAAGGTTCTTAACCTATCTAGCATAGCATGGAGAACTTTTCAACATAAATGCTAGAAGAAGAACATACCTTTTTTTGTTTGGATTCCTTGAGAACCCTGTGAGCCTAGCACCTCAAGTGTGATGCCTCAAATGTGTCACACAACACCACAACACTTGGAATAACCTTGAGAGAAGTTCACTAACACCTCAAAATCGGCTAGCCCTCTTTCTTGCTTGTACAAGTCCAATTTTGCTAGTCTAGGGGTCTTTATATAGTTGTGGCACAAGTAGGGTTACACCATGTAAACCCTAATGTCATGGCTTTCCATATTCCATGATCCATTGTTTTGTAAACTCCATGGGCTATCCATGGAGCACCTTATGGGTTTTAACCCAATCCATACAAACCATGGATCATTAGCCCACTATACAAGAATAGATGATTGACACAATCAACCCTATATATTTAATTAGTCTCTTTTTGATAACTTAATTAATTCCAAATTAATTATTTGATCAATACTAATTAAATAATATTATTAATATATTCGAACTTATAATATATTAATAATCATTAAGTGTCCTTTCTCTCATTTAGTCAATCCAAATGTTGCAATGCCATGCAACCCAAATGGACCATGCTAATCAGGTCAAGTATATTCCAGGAATAGTTATAAGCTTAGACACCTAATCTTAGGGGTGAGCATTTGGACCGGACCGGACCGGCTCTTGGACCGGACCGGTTATGGAGAATTTTGTGCACCATGGACCGGACCGGATGAGTCGTGTCCGTGTCTGTGTCGGGGTCCAGGTCCGGGTTTTCCAGTTTTTGGACCCGTTTGGACCGGTACAACTTTAATTGCATAGAGTATAATAAGTAATCTACATTGATGTATAATATTATAACTTGCAAAATTAATATGTTTCCGTTTCATGCCTAACTAATCTACATTGATGTATAATATTATAACTTGCAATTTGCAAAAATTAATTTTCCAAATAAAAGCAACTAACATATAAATCAAGTTCACCAACAAAAGTTAAACAATTTTAAGACAAAAATACAAAAGTATTACCGTAACAACAAAAATCATAGTTTAAACTTTAAAATCAATCAAACTAACAAATTTCATAAACTGATAATCTAATCTTCCATTGGCCTCTTCCCCATATCATTGTCATCCATATGTAACATATTTAAAGCTTGTGCAATCTCTACATAAACACAAATGAAAATGTTGTTAGTATTTAATAAAAAGTAATAATTATATAAAAAAAGAATAAAGATTGGAACTTTTTTTTACCCAAAGCTATATCATCATCGTTCAAGATGTCACCAACGTTGTCAACTATCGGATTTGTAAACTTTATCATCCAATCTTGGGTCCATAACAAAGCTTCAACTATCAATGTCGATAAACTAGTTTGATACTCACTTACAACTCTACCACAAGTGCTAAACGCGGACTCGGAATTATAGTATAAAATACTACTAAAAAGCTGAAATATTTCAGCTTTGATAGCTCTACTTTGAAGATTTGTAACTCAATGAATATAATACCAAAATAAACAAAATTATAGTCTAAATTCATCTACAAATTGTAAACTAAATTTTGGAAAAAATCGTAGTTCAATCCGACTTAAAACGAATGAGTTATGGGTGTTTAAAAAACATCACAGATTACAAAATCTTGCTAAAAAGCTGAATTTTTTCAACTTTGATAGCTCTACTTTAAAGGATTGTAGCTCAGTGAATATAATACCAAAATAAACAAAATTATAGTCTAAACTCATCTACAAACTGTAAACTAAATGTTGGAAAAAATCGGAGGTCAATCCGACTTAAAACGAATGAGTTATGGGTGTTTAAAAAACGTCACAGCTTACAAAATGTTGCTGAAAAGTTGAATTTTTTTCAGCTTTGATAGCTCTACTTTGAAGGATTGTAACACGGTGAATATAATACCAAAATAAACAAAATTATAGTCTAAATTCATCTACAAATTGTAAACTAAATGTTGGAAAAAACTGCAGGTCAATCCGACTTAAAACGAATGAGTTATGTGCGTTTAAAAAACGTCACAAAAATCTTAATCATGTCCAACCGGTTCTAAACCCGGTAAAAACCGGACCGGACCGGCAAAAAAACCGGACCGGACCGGCGAGAAATCTTAGAACCGAGAACCGACCCGGGGGTCCAAAAAAACGGTCCGGTCCGGTCCACCGGTCCAAATGCTCACCCCTACCTAATCCAACAGTCTCCCACTTGGATAAGTCTAATAACTATAACTGCAAGAATGACTTCAGGAACCGATCAACAATCGTAGCACTTTTAAGGTCTCATGGAACTGAGATGATGATGATACACCATTTAAGATAAGTTATCATATAATCCTCTGTTCTAGATATCATCCAGACAAATACATGGAACAATGTCTTACTTATTGTCCAACAGTTTGTTTCCCGATTTCCGATTTGTTTGACATAGAACTTAATTGAACACATCAACTTAGTTCTGACCGGGCCCGGTACACCGGGCCCTGATATCGCTTCTAATCCAAGAAGGAACAGATAAACTTCGAATCATATGCTTGTTCTACTACTTGTTGAATCATACACAAAGGCACATTTTATAACATCGAGTTACCAATGTGTTTTCATACAATTAATGTATAACCAACTAATAGGCAACAAATCATATCTCTAGGTTTGAAGACTTATATGATATTACCGTCTGACGATCACTCGAGATAAATTCCATGAAGTGATACAAGTGAGCGTGGGTTGAATCCTGTACTTAGAACTTATGAGCACTCATGAGTGTTGTAGCAACACGTTGCTATGTCTAACATCTTAGACATCTACAAGCCAACTCATGATAGTTTTGATTCATATCTACTTCCAACATATGACCGACTTTGGAGAGTTTGAATAATATGAAATACCATAACATAATTATTCTGGAAGTCAAAACATGCAAAATGAAATGATAGTAAACGATTGACAAAAGATAGCAACACTTTACTCATAAATAAACAACAACTTTTATTGATCATCAAATGTCAGTTACATTTTACACATTTCAAAGCTATCTAACTACTAAAACTAATATCATCCTTCAGCCCTATGTGCCTCGCATGATGGAGATGCTTAACCCTACCCAGTCCCTTCGTGAGGGGATCTGCTGGGTTCTCATCCGATGATACCCTCTTTGCCATGAGGAGTCCTTCTTCTATTTAATGTTTGATGAAATGGTATTTTCTGTCGATGTGTTTGGATCTCCCGTGATCCCTTGGTACCTTAGCTAAGGCAACTGCACTTTCACTATCACAGAAAATCTCTATAGGCTCCTTTATAGCTGATACAACTCCAAGGTCTCCAATGAAGCTCTTTAGCCATATAGCCTCCTTTGCTATCTCGCTTGCCGCTATATACTCTGATTCACAAGTTGAATCAGCTACTGTCTCCTACTTGGAACTTTTCCAAGAAATTGCTCCTCCGTTTAAGGTAAAGACCAAGCCTAACTGAGAGCGGAAATTATCCCTATCAATCTAGAAGCTAGCATCACTGTACCCTATTACTCTCAAGTCATCAGTCCCACCGAGGGTAAGGACCCAGTCCTTAGTCGTCTGCAGGTACTTGAGAATGTTCTTTACCGCAGTCCAGTGAGCCTTTCCAAGGTTCCCCTGATATCTGCTGACCATGCTCAATGGAAAGGCCACATTAGGACGAGTACAAGTCATAGCATACATGATCAAGCCTACAGCGGAAGCATACGGTACTCGACTCATCTCTGCTATCTTAGCCTCCGTACTCGGGATCTAAGTCTTACTCAGTCTGGCGTTACTCTGGATCGGTAACTCTCCTTTCTTTGAATTCTGCATGCTGAACCAATTCAACACCTTCTCTAAGTAGGTACTCTGACTAAGTCCAATTAGTCTTTTACTCATGTCTCTCAAAATCCTTATCCCTAGGATATAGGTAGCTTCTCCAAGGTCCTTCATAGCGAAACACTTCCCAAGCCAGGACTTCACTTCCTGCAGAGTTGGGATGTCATTTCCTATGAGTAGTATGTCATCCACATACAATACCAAAAAGCTAACTATACACCCACTAGCCTTGACATATACACAAGATTCATCTTCGCTCCTCGAAAAGCCAAACTCTTTGACTTTCTCATCAAAGCAAAGATTCCATCTGCGAGATGCTTGCTTTAATCCATAGATGGATTTCTCAAGCTTACACACTCTATTGGGGTACTCTGTACTGACAAAACCCTCTGGCTGACTCATGTAAACATCCTCAGCCAACTTTCCATTAAGGAAAGCAGTTTTGACATCCATTTGCGATATTTCATAATCATGAAATGCAGCAATGGCTAACATAACCCTAATAGACTTAATCTTCGCTATTGGTGAAAAGGTCTCATCATAATCAACTCCCGGATTTTGAGAAAAGCCCTTTGCAACCAGTCGTGCCTTATAAGTGTGTACATTACCATCCATGTCGGTATTCTTCTTGAAGATCCATTTGCACCAAATTGTCTTATGACTAGGTACATTGTCAACCAAGTTCCAAACTTGATTGTTATACATGGATTGTATCTTGCTGTCCATAGCCTCTTTCCATTTAGCAGCCTCAGGGCCCGCCATGGCTTCAGTGTAACTGTTAGGTTCATCGAGACTTAACAATGTACTATCACTGAGAAGTGTATCACCTTCTGTAGTAATATGGAAACCATAGTAATGCTCAGGTGCATTCATAACTCTCGTGGTACGCCTCAGAGGTACCGACTCTTATGTCGGATCAATAGGAGTTTCCTCCTCAGGTTGATTGCTAGGGTTTGAGGTTCCTTCACCACTTGACTCTTGAATTTCTTCAAGGTAAATTTGCCTCCCACTATTTCCTTGGCTCATGAATTCTCTCTCACGAAAGACTCCTGTCCTTGCTACAAAGAACACATTATCACTGGGTCTGTAGAAGAGGTAACCAAAGGATCTCTGTGGGTAACTGATGAAAATACTGTTGGGTTTTGAGCATTCTAACACTTCCTAAGTGTACATGCAACCCTAATAAACCTTGGATCTATGTTTGTCTAAGATACATGCAAATAATTATTTTTCCAAGGCTTATATCCTAACTAGGATGGTATGGGGAACTTGAATCAAATAAAGCTAGTAGAAACACTTACCTTGTAGTTGTAGTTGATTGCTTGGAGTTTCAGAGCCTAGCACCAATAATGTGGATGCCTCAAATGAAAGTCACAAATCACCACAAACTTGGAACTTTGAGAGAATAGTCACCACTTCTCTTGAAATCGGCCCTCACCTCAACATGTGTCAACTAGTGTCCACTAGATACAACTAGATTGATTTCAAGAGCCAAAGCCTCCTTTATATAGTGTGGTGGATTAGGGTTACATCCATGTAAACCCTAATACCCATGTCTCTTCATTTCCATGAGATCCATGGGTTAAAGCTCCATGGAGTATCCATGGACTTCTCCATCCAAGCCTAGCCCATTCCAAATAAGCATAAGCCCACACTATATAAATATAAAAGTCCATATTTAATTAGTAATATCTTTGATCACTAAATTAATCCTAGATTAATTATAGATCACTACTAATTAAATAATATGATCTTATATTAATATATTAGAACTTATAATATATTAATAAATCATAACTTGTACCATTCTCAAATATTATCCATAAATTGTTCGGGTGAAGTGTAACCCAAATGGACCATGCCGGGTCGGGTCAAGTACATACCAAATATAGTTATGGACTTAGACACTATATCCAACAAATACATCACTCACTTCGAGGTTCGATCTTATCGTGAGTCTCGCGTCTCATGAAAGCCTCGCAACCCTAAATCTTGATGTGGTCCAGATTGGGAACTTTTCTGGTCCACATCTCATGAGGTGTTTTGGCAACCTTCTTTGTAGGGACTAGACTAAGGATATGGGCAGCATTCTCTAAGGCATGCCCCCAAAAAGAGATTGGTAGCGAAGCTCGACTAATCATGGAATGAACCATGTCCAACAAGGTTCGATTGCGCCTCTCAGCCACACCATTAAGATGTGGTTTCTTGGGAGGTGTCAATTGTGAGATAATCCCACATTCCTTAGGATAGTCAAGGAACTCTGTACTAAGATACTCACCACCTCGATCGGATCAAAGCATCTTAATGTTCCTGCCTATCTGATTCTCCACTTCCTTTTTAAACTCTTTGAATCTTTCAAAGGTCTCTGACTTTTGCTTGATTAAGTAGACATATCCATATCTACTAAAATCATCAGTAAAAGTCACATAGAAGCGGTTAGCATCCCTTGTGGCAGTTCTAAAGGGTCTACACACATCAGTATGTATGAGATCCAACAAACCCTCACCCCTAGCACAAGAACCAGTGAAGTGTGACTTTGTCATTTTCCCAAGCAAACAAGATTCACAATTATCATCTCACTTTTGGTCAAATAACTCCAAGACTCCATCCTTTTGAAGTTGGCCTGTGCGTTTCTTGCTTACATGTCCAAGACGACAATGCCATAATGATGATTTATCCAAGCTAGTGGAAGAATCGATACACAATACATTATTTCCTAGGTTATCTACAACCGACACAGTTTCATATACACCATCACAAGGTGATGCTTTAAAATAAAGAACATTATTAAAGAAAGCATTAATACCACCACATTCATTATCAAATGAAAAGGTCAAACCTTGTATGTACAAACCATGAAAGGAAATAATATTTCTCACCATTTCAGACGAGTAACAACATTTATTCAAATCTAACACTAACCCACTACTTAGAAACAAAGAATAAACTCCAATCTTAGTGACAGGTGAAGCTTTCCTAATCCCCATGATCAAGTTTATGCTCCCATGCTCCACATTCTTACTTCTTCTTAGTACTTACAAATCAATACATATGTGAATACCACAACCTGTATCAAGGACCCACGAATTAGAATTGGGTGAGCTATTAGACAATATAGTGTATATACCTGTATGGTTGGGTTTTACTTTCCCATCCTTTACATCTTGTAGGTGCTTTGGGCAGTTTCGCTTCCAGTGTGACTTTTCATGGCAATAGAAACATTCAGCCTCTTTAGGGTTGGCAGAAGGAGCGATAAAACCTTTCTTGGTTCCACTTGAAGAGGAGCCATCAAGGGAATTTCCCTTGGTACCCTTCGAAGGGCTCTTCATCTTCTTTCCTTTACCTTGCCCGATTGGCAAGACAGGGGCCGAGATAGGAGTGGGAGTAGTAACAGCCGACTTTCCATTAAGACCACTTTCTGCGGTCTTCAAAAGTCCTTGAAGTTTGCTGAGTGTAACTTCCTCCTTGTTCATGTCGTATGTCATCCGAAATTGATCATAACACAAAGGTAAGGTGTGCAAAATGATGTCAATCGCCAACTCCTCAGAGAAGTTCTCATTCAGTTTCACCAAACGGTCCACATACCTTTGCATTTTCTGCATGTGGCCCATGATGGGTTCACCATCCTTCATTCGAGGTTATTATCATGGAGGAGATTATTTCATACCGCTCTTAACGAGCACTCTGATGGTAGCGGTCCATCAAGTCCTGGTGCATCTCAAAAGGGTAGTAGTCCTCATAGGACTTTTGGAGCTTTGTTGTCATGGTCACCAACATGATACATGCGACTCTGGTAGCATCTCTCTCATGTGCCTAATATTCAGCGATCTCCTCAGGAGTAGCAGATGACTCTAGTTCCTTAAGTTCCTTGTCTAGGACATATTCCTTGTCCTCATATCGAGTGACCATCCTGATGTTTCTGATCTAATCCATAAAGTTGGATCCATCAAAGATGACTCTCCCACAAAGGCTCATGAGAGAGAAGGACCTGATAGGGTTCGAGCCAGAAGCAACATTGTTTGAAGACATCTGAAAAGGGAAGAAAGACAAGTTTAGATTAGATATAAAGATAGTCCTTAATAAAACACCCAAATTTAATATTAAGGCTAGGACCCAACACAATATTTTATAACTTAGAAGAGAGATGTTGTAATCCAAGCTATAAAATATTTGAAGGTAGGTGAATGACAATTCACCAATTTCAACCATGAAAAACGAAATAAATTATTAGGTTTTTAATTGGTTTTGAAACTCCTAGATTCTTTGAGATTCATTGAACTTTTCAATGACATGTTTCAATCTCGAGTGTGTCCAGCATGTTTTGTGGCTGGGATGCCGAGGATCAAAAAAAAAAGATGTGAAGTAACCATGCAAATTACTTAGTACCCTTAATGTTTATCACTCAATCTATGTGCCGGTTAACCACACACGCTCCACTGACCTATTAGAAACCTTAGGCCACCCTTTGCCTACCTTGTTAAGTACAGGCTAGTGTGCCGGTTAACCACACACGCTCCACTAACGATTTAATCAAAGTCGATTTAATCAAAGTGCAAAGTGTAATTTCATGGGTTAGCACGTTATTCACATTTTCCTAAAGTAACTAAGATTGGGAATTTATAAAAACATTTAGTTACTTTACATTCATCATAATTTTAATGAAGATTTAAATTCCTTGTCCTACCCGTTCGGCTAACAACCCTCCACCGGTCAAGGAAGCGGTGGGTGAGAGTGGACACCCATTAAGCTGCCATTTTATAGACAGAAACCTTATACCCCCCTTAGAGACCGACTTTGTGAATGAGGTCTACTAACGGTAAAACGACTTATTTGTGTGTGTGTGTGTGTGTGTATATATATATATATATATATATATATATATATATAGATTATTAACTTATAATATTATAAAATATAAAGGTTGAATTTTAACTTTTAAAATTCTAGGGGTTGGAACTAAAGTTTAAGTGACTTTACATGTTCGAAAACTTGAGGTCAAGTTTTGTAACTTTCAAAACTTTTCATCTTTCATAACTTATGAGTTAAATGGTTTATTAAAATGAGAGACTTTTCATTTTATGTAACCTATGTGTTTCATAATGGACTTTAAAAGAGTGACTTTTGGTAATCCATAACTTGAGGATAAATTATGGATTCCCTTAAAACACATAATGATCAAGAGTTATACTAACAAGCAAGTTACAAATAATTCCTATGATCTTCTAAACTCATAAGTTCATGAACATACATATCAAAAATTTCAAGAATCATAAATAAACCATATAAAACTTGAAAATTTAATAATAGCTATTGAAAATGGATTAGCATAACCATTACACCATCTAAAACAAGTTTTATAGGACCAAAACAGTTTGGGGTAATGTTTCTAGTCCATTTCCAGCAGCAAAACTCGAAACTCTGCACTCTGGACATTCTACTCGTCAAGTGCAAGAACCTACTCGACGAGTAGGATGATTTTAGGCATGGACTCGTTGAGTCCCCCCATGGACTCGGCGAGTTCACTCTGCAGATTGCATAATTTTCTACTTTTTCAATAATTTGCATCAAGTATCAAATAAACAAGCCTAGGCTCTGCTACCAACTTGTAACACCATGAAAATTAAAACAAATTTTTCGCATTTTCAAACACATTTTAACAAACTCATTCATTCATAAAATTTCATAATATCATGTCTTTGTTTCACAAAATATCTCCCAAGATCAAAATACATAGAATCCCATGTGTGTGTACGAATCAAGCCGACGCCTTCCCGCGGTCATCACTGGTACCTGAAACACATACCACATAACACTATAAGCATAAGCTTAGTGAGTTCCCCAAAATACCACTCTAACACATAATAGCCACTCGAGGATGAAACTCTGTCGACCCTCTGGTCTAGGGATGAAAGTGGGTCCAAACCCGGACCGGATGGACGCGGACCCGAAAAACCCAGAACCGGTTAATGGGATTTTGTAGAACCGGAAACCGGACCAATATATAGGAACCGGTTCCGGTTCGGTTCCGGGTATGGTTTCGGGTAAAGTGGGTCTAGAACCGGAAAACCCGGAAATATGAAAGTGGGTAGGTTGGAACCGGATAAAGTGGGTTTAGAACCGGAAAACCCGGAAAAACCGGAATTTTTTGGTCATCACTTACTACTTAGTGGGTTGAACTTTGAAAATTTTCATATTGATATTCCCACTTTGGGGGATTGTAACTCATTGAATATGAAACCAAAATTATAGTTTAAAATCATGTACAAACTCTAAAAT
Organism: Lactuca serriola; assembly: GCF_051521515.1. NCBI lineage: Eukaryota > Viridiplantae > Streptophyta > Magnoliopsida > Asterales > Asteraceae > Lactuca > Lactuca serriola. The sequence goes on from NC_136415.1 coordinate 157,331,224, forward strand.
AAACTTTGGAAATAACTGCATGTCAATTCGACTTTAAACGAATGTGATATGCATGTGTTAACATTTTCACATAATACAAAGTACAAAAACAAATAACTGAAAAGTTGAAAATTTTCAGTTTTGATATCCCGACTTCGGAGGACTCTAAATCTTTGAATGTTAAAGCAAAAATGACAAAATTATAGTCTAAAATCATGTACAAACTATAAACTACAAGTTGGGAAAAACCATATCTCAATCCGACTTCAAAAAAATTAGATATGCATGTTTTAAAACTTTCACCGAATACAAAAAAACTGAAAAATTAAAAACCTCCAGCTTTGATATATCGACTTTGGGGGACTGTAAGTCAATGAATATAAAACTGAAAATGACAAATTTATAGTCTAAAATCATGTACAAAGACTAAACTACATGTTGGAAAAAAAACATATGTCAATCGGAGTTGAAACGAATGAGATATGCATCTTTTAAACATTTCACAAAAAAATGGTTCCGGGCTTAAAAGTGGTTCCGGTTTTTAAACCCGGTTTACCCGGACCCGATGGACCCAAACCCGGATTACCTGGAACCCGGATAAAGCCAATTTTTAAACCCGGAACCGGAACCGGTTCTATATATTCTGGTTCTAATGGTTCCGGTTCCGGTCCGGTTTTTCGGTTCTAAATCTCATCCCTAGCACACACCGAACTTCCATCTTGGTGTTTGTTAGCTAATAGGGCTTGAGTGACCTAGAAATTTTCAAGTCTTTGAACTTGTGGGTCAGGGAGAATTATTAGAGGAGGTGGAGAAAGTGAATTTCCACTACAACACGAAGAAGGGATTAATATTTCACCTTGACCGTCTTGTGGAATATCATCTTTATAAAGATAACTTTTTCTAAAAGGATAAAGTAGTCCATAGTTGTCAGAAATAGACATCTAAAAGGGAGAAATTCAAGTTTAGTTGATTTAAGTCTTTAATATAACACCCAACATGAAATGTTAAGTCTAGGACCCAACACAATATTTTACAATTCGGAAGAGGGATGTCGTAATCCAATTGAAAAATATTTGAAGGTAGGTAAATGATGATTTACCAATTTCCACCGTGAAAAACAAAATTGATTATTAAGTTTTAAATGAATTAAAATTCCTAGATCCTTTGAGATTCATTGAACTTTTCAATGGCATGTTTAAATCTTAATTGTGCCCTTCAAGTTTGTGACTGGGATGACGGGGATCACAAACAAGGTGTGAATAACCATGTAAATTAGCTTGGTATTCTCGATGTCATTTATCACCTAATCAATGTGTCGGTTAACCACACACGCTCCATTGATCTATGACAAACATCGAGCTACCCTTTGCCACCCATGTTAGTCCAAGTTAGTATGCGGTTAATCACACACGCTCCACTAACGACTTGGCAAGGTGCAAAGTTCAGTTTCATGGATTAGCATCAAATTCACATTTTCCAAAGGTAACTAAGATTGAGAATTTTTAAAACATTTAGTTACTTGAAATCTTCATTATACTTTTAATGAGAATGTCCTATCCTACCCGTTCGGCTAACGACCCTCCACCAATCAAGGAAACGGTGGGTGAGAGTGGACACTCATTAAACCACCATTTTATAGGCAATAACCTTATACCCCCCCCCCCCCCCCCCCCTTATAGATCGGTTTTGTGAATGAGGCCTACTAAAGGTAAGACTGACTTGCCTTATACATATATATATATATATATATATATATATATATATATATATATATATATATATATATATATAATTATTAAACTTTTAATATTATAATAGTATAAGGGTGTATTTTAAACTTTTAAAATACTAGATAGTTTAATCTATTAATAAATTATACTCTTAATTTAATTAAACTTAAACCTTGTCATTATGGAATTATTAATTATCTTTTAATTAAACACTTTAAATATTTAATAAAGTCCATAAGGTGCAATTTGAACTACTCAAATACGTCAAGGTTCTAAATATAAAAATTAAAAATTAAAAACTATTTAATTAATTTTTTAATTTATGAACCCAAGAGTTACACCTTTTTAATAACAAGAGTTTCTTTATTTGAGACTTTTCAAATACCAAAACTTGAGGGCATGTTTTGTAACTCTTGAAAAACCTTTGATTTCCATAACTTATTAGTTTAATGTGGTTTTCATGGAAAAACTTTTCATGTTCCATAACTTGAGGACAAGTTATGCAGGACTTTAAAGAACATTTAGATCAATATTTTAACAAATAAAAATTATCATATAATTTATGTATGATCTAGTTAAACTCATAAGTCAAGACAATTCATATCGACAATTTACAAGAAATTTGCCTATCATATAAACTAATACAAATCTTGAAATTCTGACAATTATATTTTAATTGGACAAGGATAATTACTACCATATTAGAAAAAAAATAGATTTTATGATATAGAACAGTTTGTGGTAGTATCCCAATCCAATTCTGGTCAGAAACCCAAAAAACTACAATCTGATCATACAACTCGTCGAGCCCAACTACAGACTCGTTGTGTTCAAGGCAAAATTCATCCTACTAGTCGAGGCCAAGCATGTAGTCGTCGAGTAGGTGCTTTCAGAATAGTTTTTTTTAGCTTTGGAAAAATAAGCCATGCATCAAATATAACATAAAAAATCCTATGCTCTGATACCACTGTTAGGTTTTGTATACTACAACATCCTATGGTGCACATACAACCCTAAATACTTTGGATCTATACTTTCTCTAGTTATACATGAAATATTGTTTCCAAAGCATTAAGCCTACAACCAGCATACAATTGAAATAAACAACATAAAAATGAGTTATAGGATTACCTCTTGTTGTAGCTTGTAGTTTTGGCCTTTAATAACTTAGCACCATAAGTGTGATGCCTCAAATGGTTCAAAAACACCATGAAAAAAGGAAGAATTTTTTAGAGAGAGTATGGAACACTAAAATTCGGCTATGCTTCTCCAAGAATACATATTCAACCAATTTTATGCCAAAGGGGTGTCATATATATAGTTTAGGAATCAAAGAGTCGTGGGTAAACCCTAATCCATACACTTGGGTTATGAACCATATTTCATGTGGGCTAACTCTTCATGGATACTTACATAAACTTAACCCACCATGCATCAATAGTCCAAACAATATATACATACATACATACACACACACACACACACATATATATATATATATATATATATATATATATATATATATATATATATATATATCACTGATTTACATAATCAGTCCTCATTAATTTAATTAGTCTCTTTTGATCACTAAATTAACTCCAAATTAATTCTTGATTAATACTAATTAAATAACATGATTTCATATTAATATATTAGAGCTTATAATATATTAATAAATCATAAATAACCTCTTCTCAAAAGTCCATCCTATCAAATTACACTAGTGAAGGCAACCTAAATGGACCATGCTACTCTTAGGTCAAGTCCATACCAATTATAGTTATGGGCTTATACACCTAATCCAACACTATCTTTTTTTTTTATCCTCATGTTGTGCATCAGTAGGCTTTTTATCGTGAGGCTTAGGTTGTTCTTTTTTCCTTAACAGCTTCTCCTCCTTGTTTTAGAATACCACTGCTTTCCAAAACACTCTGTAGTTGATTGAGCATTGCGAACATAGGCTTGAGTTTTTCCGAGAGATGTTGGCAAACTGAAACCGTAAGCATTGAGTCATGAGTTTCAATAAGACTGTACAAGTATTGATTTATGTCGGAGACAAAACTTTGGAAAACTACTTTCTCGGATTCCATGTGATCCAGACGCTTGGTTGCGTAACTGAGCTTGACAGATTTCAGTTTTCTAAGAGAGCGTATCCATGAGTGTATTTTCAGTGGCAAGATCTTGTTGAAGTTGCTCTACCTTGGAGACAATATAAGCAACCATTTCAGCGGAATCGGTTTGTAGTTTACCGTGAACACGAGAAAACGCTTCTCTTTCAGTTTGTAGAGTTGAGCTAAGACTCATAATGACCTTGTTCGCTGCTTATGTGTTCTTATCAGTAGAGGCTTGAAAATCTGCCATGAACTATGTGAATTTAGATTGTAGTTTTTTCTATTTATTCGGTCGTATCAGCAATTTCCTTCTCAGATGCCTTTATTTCCTTGGTTAAGTCTTCTAGGACTTTTGCATTTTCTTTGGTGAGTGTTTCAACCGTTGCTCGATGAGATTTGAGCATAAACTCATAATTAGAAGTGGCAAGAGAGGACTCCAAAAGTGAATCCAATTTAGAATTGATATGTTTGAACTGCCCTTGCGTCATAGGGGCTTTATCATCATCGCTTATTGGACAGACATTAAATGGACTAAATGAAGGGATTTGAGAATTCTAACACTCCTAAGGTGTACATGCAACCCTAAATACCTTGGATCTATGTTTTCTCTATTATACTTGCAAATATCAATTTTCCAAGGTATTGTTCTAACTAGCATAATATGAAGTACATATAATATAAATTCTAGTAGAATTACATACCTCTTTGTTGTAGCTTGATTCCATGGAGCATAAGAGCCTAGTGCCTCAAATGTGACACCTCAAATGGTTCACACAACATCACCAAAATCATGTAATAACTTGAGAGAAAAGGTTCCTATGCTCAAATTGGCTAGCCCTCATGTGTAAACACACTAGTGCCAATTTCTTGAGCCATGGGGTCCTTATATATTGTGGCTATTAGGGTTACACCATGTAACTCATGTCTTTCCATATTCTTCATGCTCCATGGGTTAAAACCTCCATGGAGTATCCATGGGTTACTCCATGGGTTTAGCCTAACATGAAGAACTATGGATCATAAGCCCACATATATAAGAATGAATGATTTACACAATCAATCCCTATATATTTAATTAGTCTCCTTTTGATCATTGAATTAATTCAAAATTAATTCTTGATCAATACTAATTAAATAATACGATCTCATATTAATATATTAGAAATTATAATATATTAACAAATCATAATTATCCTTTTCTCACAAAAGTCTATCCAAATTGTTCCGATGCCATGCAACCCAAATGGACCATGCCAATCAGGTCAAGTACATACCAATTATAGTTACGGACTTAGACACTAATCCAACAGTCTCCTACTTGGATAAATCTAAAACTATTATTGTGTATGACTCCAAAACCCGACTATAAATCGTAGCTCTTAAAAGCTGTTGTCGAACTCTTAACAAATCAATCACGCGTCCATTAGATAAGGGATCATATATTCCTCTATTCTAGATATCATATGGACTGAGACATGGATTATAATCAATCTCTCTGTCCATTTGTTGTGTCCCGATTTCTGATTTATAACGACCGACTAATTGAACAAATCAAATCAGTCCAGGCTTGGCCAAGCACTTCGGGGTGTCATCACTAAATCATCGAGGGGCCCACTGATATCGCTTTTATCCCTTTAAGGGTAAAAGGAATGGATAAACTTCAACTCATAAGCTTGTTCTACTACTTGTTGAATCATACACAAAGGCACGTTTTATATCGAGTTACCAATGTGTTTTCATACAATCAATGTATAACGAAATCATAGGCAACAACTCATATCTCTAGGTTTGAAGAATATAAGATATTATCGTCCCATGACACTCGTGATAAAATCCATGAAGTGAGTCAAATGAGCGTGGGTTTAATCCAATACTCAGAACTTATGAGCACTCATGAATGTTGTAGCAACTCTTGCTATGTCCACTATCTTGGACATCTACAAACCAGCTTCATGACAGTCTTGATTCATATCTACTTCCAACATATAACCGACTATGGATGGTTTGAATAACTTAGTCATTCAAGAGGAATGACCTAGTTATTCTGGAAGTCAAAACATGCAAAGTTAAACACAAGAATAATCGAATCCAATATGGTCTCAGAACTCATGAATATAAATAGAACACCTTTTATTTATCACCATATTGATTACACATTATTCATTGCATATTGTTTCAAATTATCAACTTTATACTTGAATTAAAACAATAGCTTTCCCATGCTCCAAGCATGTACACTATGTTTTTCTAAACACTAGTCATGCCATACACCAAGTATGTACACTAGCTTTATCCAAACATTAGTTATGCCATACACCAAGTATGCACACTAAGTTTGTCTATGATTTTTACTTTGTGAAATATATCGATTGAACATAATTCCAATGATTCTCATTTCACAATCCCAAATCGTTACAACAAATGCATGAATTCCAAATTCTTGCCATTTACCGAAATTTGTTAGATTTTAAACTTATATGCATTGATCCTCTTGTAATGATTATGCAGAAAGTCACAAAGACTTGTCAACAGACATTACAGAGTATTCCATCTATTCTTACACAGACTTAATGAATAACTTCCACCTATGAGAATATTTCCATATTCTCATTTTAACTATCACTTCTGAACAAGAGTTGCCTCTTTTCAGAATATGTCAATATGGTCTTATCCAAAAATTTACACCATACTTCCAACTATCCTTGAGCAACCAATCTTTGGTAAACCTTAGATTGTCCTTCACAATTGCTTAATCATTTTAGTCATTTCCAGTTCTAGTACTTTTTCCCTCTTAATGCTCTAGGCATTTGGAAAAATTTAGAACAGATGAATATTATAGCACGTGCAATCGATCCTATATCCGAAGCATATGGGACACGATTCATGATGTCTCACATAAAGACATGATACTAGACCAGTATTTTGGTATAATATTTCTATTTCTATTTGCCAAGTTCTCATAATTTAGGTTATGAAAAGGGATGTCGTAATCATAATCGAATTTTAGAATGTAAATAATGGAACCATATATATAATTTCCTTATGTTGAGCCATTCCAACATAAAATTCATATATATATATATATATATATATATATATATATATATATATATATATATATATATATATATATATATCCTTGACTAAATATGATTAAAACCTCAAACTAAGGTTTTAGAATTGAAATGAAGTATAATTTCCTCTCCCTTAATTATTGCAAAACAACTTTTTCCCAATTGAAACTTTTGTTTTCTATAATTAACATTGCTAACTTGCAACACTTGTCATAATTATCATGCTCCCACTAACATGAGAATTATCAGCATAACACTTATGCTCCCACTAGCTTTGACATGTACTCTGATACAAGATACTTTGATAAAACTTTATCAAAATCATACACCTTTCCTTAGATAGCACACATGTGTGTCTAAAGAATTTCAAAACTATGTCATAATCATAGTCTCAATTGTTTAGACCATTTCCATTCCTCACAAGTCCATGTTAGTGTACCGGTTAACCACACACGCTCCACTAACGACTTTGAGAATGCAAATATCGCACTTTCTATCTACCTAAAATCTACTTAGTGAAAGAGTTTCCTCACCATCATTTTCATGAATCAGAAAGAAACCTTATGAAACTTAGATTTTATTGTGTATGTGCTCCTATCCATGTGAATTTTTCAAAACTATAATCACAAGACAAGGTTAGTGACAAATCCAAACTCATATGGATTGAACTTGTGCAGTCTTAACTTCTTGCCACCTTCCAACTTGTTATGCAACCAATTGAGAAGTCTCAGAACTCATATGCAAAGCCAAATTTAACTGGAATGGGAACATAAATAGGAAAAATGTCAACACGATAGATTATAAACCTTAAGTCGTGAGCTAGTGAGAAACTACAGGTTTTATTCTTGATTAGATCTTGAAATTCGTTTAGGATCTTTTATATTCCCACTGCCCTCTTGACATATAAGATTCTCTTTCCAAGACTTATTCCTTGACAAACAAATATTCAAGATATAGTGCGGATTCTTATCAAGACAAACACTTCACACAATTAGCCTACATTGGTCTCTGTTTTATCCAAAACATCACAACTTACCCATTTCAAATGTACAAGAGTAGGACACATTTTACTCTTATATTTGACTAGTGTTAATAAACCTTCTTCAAGATGTGTCACTCAAATTACAATCTTGGAGTATGACTCTAAGACTTTGTTTTTGGAACGAAGTATGACTCATCTTCTTGATTTAACCATTTCAGCAATTCTTGATTCCTCTTCTTAGCCATAGGAATGCACTAAGATGTCCTTAGAGGACCAATTGTGATATGGTTTCTTAATCATTAAGATTATCACTAAACATGATACAAAAGTACTCTCCCATCTTTTCAAATTTGAGATACTTTTATCTTTCTGCCTAATTTGATTCTTCGCATTCGTTTTGCCATACAACGAAACTTTTCCAATGTTTCAGAATTATACTTAAACTTGTAAGTATAACCATATTTACTAAACTTTAGTAAATCATGACGAATAGCCTGATCAATATTTTGTGGTGGACTTGAGCAGTGCACAAGAAAGTGTACTCGATCCCTTAGTCCTTCACTTGACTCACATAAACATGTGAACAAGGAATTAGTCTTAATTTTCCAAAGATGAAGATTTTCATTAATCATACTATACAACTTGCATGATTCCAAGTTTTGGTCCAATTGAAACTTGGGTGATGAGAATATTTCCTTATTTGGTAAATTTAGGCACTACCACAAATGAAAGAATCAAATTCATATTTCCATTATTGCTAGGAACATATAAACATCAATTTTCCATAAATGTCATTGCAAGGAGATAAAATAAAATAAAACAAAATTTTATTTATTTATAAGATGCAGAAAAAATATTTTTCCTTACAATGCATCTTTAAATGGAAACTATGCTATTACATATTTCCGAGCAATCTATCATAACTCTAAGTACTAGCTCAAGAATTCGATCTTCGAACCATGCGATTGAAATCCATCTTCGCGGTCAGATTCAACATACTCTTTCTTTAAGTTCCCTTCCCTTTGCTTGCTCCGGTCATACATTAAAATGTGTTAAGAATCTTCAAATAGGAACTTAAGAGAGTTAGATAGTGGACTTACCTGAAACAAGGTCAAACTTCTTGACTTGAACTTCTCTCAGATCTTTTAGGTAGTTAGGGCAGCTTCGCAACCAATGCCCCTTCCTTTGGCAATAGAACTATATGGACCCTTTAGGAATGGTACACTAGACTATCTCAGAATTTCCTTTCTCTTTACCATTTGGTCAACCGAGTTAACTATGGCCGATCCCTTTCCATTGGGGAGAGAAAGCTTTTCTGGATATCCACTGTTACCGATTGTCAACGTCCATTGTAATTTGGAAGTTGATCTACTAATCAAATTTGCTTTACCAGAGCTCAAAATCATTGCTGATTCAGCAGCACCAAGCAAATAGATAAGATCATTAAGGGTCATGTCATAGTCTGTTACATAGTAGTCCTAAAGGAAACTCACTAAGTGACTTAGAAAGTGATTGATCAACCAACTCTCTCAAGACTTTGACACCCAACTTTCCTGGCTTGTCAATATGTGACTTCATCTCCAAGATGTAAGCACACATAGACCTTGCTTGCCAATAGGGCTTGAGTGACCTTGAACTTGTGGGTTAGGGAGAATAATTGGAGGAGGTGGAGGGAGTGAAGAATGTTTTCCGGGACATCATCTTCATTAGGAAAGCTTGTTCCAAGATTTTTGGGAAGATCCTAATTTTCGGAGATATCAAGATAGTTGATTTAAAGTCCTTAATATAACACCCAATATGAAATATTACGGCTAGGACCCAACACAATATTTTATAACTTGGAAGAGGGATGCCGTAATCCAAGCTAACGAATATTTGCAGGTAGGCGAATCACGATCCACTAATTTCCACCATGAAAAACGAAATAATTTATTATGTTTTAACTGGATTTGAAACTCCTAGATCTTTTGAGATTCATTGAACTTTTCATTGGCATGTTTCAATCTCGATTGTGCCCTCTCAAATTTTGTAACTAGGATGCCGAGGATCACAAAACAAGGTGTGAATAACCATGCAAATATACTTGGTACCCTTAATATTTACCACTCAATCGATGTGTCGATTAACCAAACGCGCTCCATCGATACTATGATAAACATTAAGTTACCCTTTGCCTACTTTGTTAAATCAAGCTAGTGTGTCGGTTAACCACACACGCTCCACTAACCGACTTAAGCAAAGTGCAAAGTGTAATTTCATGGGTTAGCACCAAATTCACATTTTCCTAAGTAACTAAGATTGGGAATTCGTAATATTTTAGTTACTTAGTATTTATCATTAATACTTTTAATGAAGGGAGAATTCTAGTCCTTGTCCTACCCGGTCGGCTAACGACCCTCCACCAGTCAAGGAAGCGGTGGGTGAGAGTGGACACTCATTAAACTGTCATTTTACTACCTTATACCCGCTTATAAACCGACTTCGTGAATTAGGCCTACTAACGGTAAGACTGACTTTGTTCTTATACATACATACATATATATATATATATATATATATATATATATATATATATATATATATATATTAACTTATAATACTATAAAGTATAAGGTTGAATTTTAACTTTTAAGATTATAAGGGTTTAACTTGGAATTAAAGTATTCATGAGGGCAAACTTTACAAATTCCAAAACTTGAGGCCAAGTTTTGAACTATCCAAAAACTTTTCAATTCCATAACTTATGTGTTTAAAGTAGTTTTAATGAAAAACTCTTCAAGTTCCATATGGAACTTGAGGACAAGTTACGGAAGACTTTAAAACATTTAAAAATGAGACTCTCCATTTTTCATAACTTATGGAAATCTTATGAGTTTTAATAATCATAAATGTGACTTTTCATATAACTTGAGGACAAGTTACAAAAATACATATTATGAACAACTACTAGAATAATTTGAATTGAAAACATATTATCACATAACTTATGTCTTAATCTAAATCAACTCATAAGAACAAGATAATTCAAATCAAACACATTTCATGTAATTAGTCTAACCATTAAACTAATACAAAACATGAATATATTGACAATTATCTATGAAATTGGATTAGCATGAACATTACCACATCAAAAACAGGTTTACAAGTTCAAAAATAGCCTAGGGTAATGTTCCTAGTCCAATTCCAGCTAAAAACCTCGAAAATATGTTGTCTGGGGGTCCAAATCGTTGAGTGTAGGAACCAACTCGACGAGTTGGATGATTTTATGCATGGACTCAGTGAGTCCGCTGTCCAGAACAGCAGAAAATCGAATTTTTCAGCAATTTGCATCAACTATAATTGAAAACAAGCCTTGGCTCTGATACCACTGAAGGGTTTTGAGCATTCTAACACTCCTAAGGTGTACATGCAACCCTAAATACCTTGGATCTATGTTTTCTCTATTATACATGCAAATATCAATTTTCCAAGGTATTGTTCTAACTAGCATAATATGAAGTACATATAATATAAATTCTAGTAGAATTACATACCTCTTTGTTGTAGCTTGATTCCATGGAGCATAAGAGCCCAGTGCCTAAAATGTGACACCTCAAATGCTTCACAGAACACACTCTTCTCACTACTTTCAAAACTCTCGGATCTCTTTCCCTAAAGCCTCTTATCAAGTAAGGTGTCTAAGTCAACTTTCTATTGAATGGGGTGAGGAGGGCAACTACTGAAGGGCAATCTCGACTGAAACCAAGCTTGATTAGGGGTAAGGCAATAGGGTGGACTCGCTTTGAACCAAAATAGATTCTGCTTCATCCGAGTATGCTACTTGCGTAGTAGATCCAGCCATATCAAAGCGTCTTTCCCACTTGAGAAAAGGAGTGATTTGTGCTTGTCCGATTGAGGGCCCTTCTCGCTTAGTGGAAAAAGTACTCAAATTGGCAAGAAGAACCTAATGGTTAGCTTTTGATGCCACCATACCATAGGGGATCTAGCTTACCACTATCAAAAAAACGAGATAAGGAAAGGCACCGCTAGATTGACTTTCAAAGTCCAGCTGGATGGGAATGATTTCCGGGGAAGAAGCCCCGGCTGCCATGTCAGCTTGATCTAAGGTGGGAAGGGATCGAGACCTTTCTCGCGAAGATGGTCTTCTATAGTTTCAAAATCTAAACTTTAGAACAAAACTACTTTCTTTCTTCCATGCCGCCGTCGAAGGCGAACATCTTGGAATAACTTGAGAGAAAAGGTTCATATGCTCAAATCAGCTAGCCCTCATGTGTACACGCACTAGTGCCAATTTCTTGAGCCATGGAGTCCTTATGTATTCCCATATTCTTCATGCTCCATGGGTTAAAATCTCCATGGAGTATCCATGGGTTTAGCCCAACATGAAGAACTATGGATCATAAGCCCACATATATAAGAATGAATGATTTACACAATCAATCCTCATATATTTAATTAGGCTCCTTTTGGTCACAGAATTAATTCCAAATTAATTCTTGATCAATACTAATTAAATAATATGATTTCATATTAATATATTAGAACTTATAATATATTAACAAATCATAATTATCCTTTTGTCACAACAGCCTATCCAAATTGTTCCGATGCCATGCAACCCAAATGGATCATGCCAATCGGGTCAAGTATATACCAATTATAGTTATGGACTTATACACTAATCCAACACTAAAGAAAAAATTATAAATATCGTCTTAATCATCTCCACACATGACATCTGGATTATCTTCCCTTTAAGGTGAAGTAAGTGAGGTGTTGGGACCAACTATAACACCGAAAGTACCTGCCCTCGTATCAGATATGTGGACAATCACTTGAGGTGAACTAATGGTGGCGGTTGTTATTGTTGTAGTGGAATCTGTATAGAGTGGAGTTGTTTAGAATACTAAGAGTTGTGGTTGGGAAACACCAACATACATATTTGGGAATAGAGCAATGGTTATAGGGGTAGTGGTTCTAATTGGAGATGAAGAGGTGGTCGGAGAAGGTGGAGGATAAGGAAAATGTAAGAAATCATTTTTTTAAAAGGAAAAGAAGTTGAGATTGGAGATGATACCTTCGGAGTGGGTTGAGTAGGAATTGGTTCTGAGACCAAAGGTTGTGAAGTCACTGCTCTATCGTCAGTTTCATGCTGAATGTTATCTTCCCTTTGTAAGTCAGAAACAGTCTGGGAGTGCGAATCCTCTTGAGCGACAGGAGGAGGAGATCTTTGTTTACGAGTAGCCTTCTTAACCTTCTTTTTCGGAGTTTGAATAGGCTCAGAAGGTCCAACTTTTTCTTTTCACTTTCCTCCCTTTTTGGGCATATTTCCCACCTCAAGTGCCTTTCGTAAATCTTCAGGCATAGGATGAACACCAGAAATAGGCTTCTTTCAGTATTCATGCACCACAACATTATCAGCATGAACATTCAAGAGCATGGCTTCGGGAATTGAACCAACGAAGCTAAACTTAGAGGGATCAGAGACAATGAAGTTCAAGGTATGCAGGATTGCAATAGCAGCTAACACAGAGTCTCCGTGCAGATGAACCTGAACACGAGTAATAGCTTGCTTGACAATCACAGACCAAAATCGAGCACACGGAATCTCTAAATACCTTGATGTAGAGAGTGTGCTCTAAAAAAGTTGTGCCTAAAGAACAGAACCATAATCTATGTTAACACCCTTGTAAATACTGTAGATAATCATGCAGAAGAGCTTGTTGGCACTATCAGACCGAGTAACACGTTAAGAAAGGCTTTTAAATAACATAGTAAAAAGCCCATTCAACATAGGAGGAAGATTGGGCTTCCTAAACTTGGACAGTAAAGTGATATTCTCAAGATACCCCATTTGGAAAAACATCTCAATGATCGCAGATGAAGAAATCAATTTAGGGTCGATGATATCATCCGTAGAAGTAACACCTAGTAGCCTGCAAAATCGGGATTTGGTGATGGAGGTTTTGTGAGAATCAACCTCAAAAGTAATCATAGCTTCACTCTATTTGTAGTTTGCCGTGGAGAAATTCTTGGAAAATGAACCAAAGGAACACTTTCAGCCATTGTTAGGAATCGATCTAGCGGAGAGTAACACAGGCATTCGATCATCAGTTTGATAGAATCAGCATACTTTGAAGAATCGAGATCTAGAGTTAGATTCTGGTTTGGTTTGATGTTCAGAATGACCGTAGAAGTGGTTTGTTCAGCAATAGAAGGAGTTTCAGATGAAGCATCCATGAAAGCAGTTGGAGAAGATGATGAAAAATGCATAGAGAGAAGAGGGTTTTCGCTTGAGAGATTTTGAAATCTTTAAAATTGGTGAAAGAAATCAATCATCATTTTACCTTTTATATGTCATGAGCGAAGAGAGAAATCCGTTGATTGATGTTTTCATATCCCGAAAAAGGTGCCTGGGATACCGTCACAACTTTACATGTGTCAGGCGGTGTATAACTGACATTCGTGATGTCAGGGTTTTTCAAAATAAACGTGTCTGATTAAAATCTTATCCTTATAAAATCTCCGTTTAATTTCTGCTCATTCATAATAAAGCATTAATCTCCATAACATGTTCTCGGAATTGAAAGTAACCATTTGGAAGTGTTAAACCAGACTTTTTCAAAAAAAAAATCACGTGGATTTTCATGCAAGAGTGTGCCAAAGATAAAGAAATAAAACAAATTAGTTCTGGGAATCTGTGATGTCAATTATAAATTGACATAAAAACAGTTGGATCCCAGGCAAAGATCTTTTCCTTCGAACTCATGAGAGACTCGGAAGTGTATGTGTGGTATGTCAGTGAATTACGATCATTTGTTTGTCGACAAACAGTGAAAGGCTTCTTTTCATTAGGATTTAAAGGGAAACTTAAGCTTCAACCAAATTCCAAAACTCAACATAAGTCCGAAAGTCTAGAAGAAGTACTTGTTTGACCAGTGTAGCCATAATAACAAGTATGCTTTGGATATATTTAGAGTAACAAGAACAATTTTGAAAATCTAAAAAAAAAAGTTGGATCTTTTGGGAAGAAAAGTCTTGGGTCAAGAGCTTTTTATAAAGACCACGCAAAAAAAATGAGATTTTATTTTGTATAAGGTACCAACCAAAAGGTTATTATTGTTAATTCCATGGTAAAAATCTGAAATAGTTTAATTGTTCACCGTCAATTCGAAAGAGGTTTCGGATTTTGGTTTTCACTAAAATCATGGTGATAACTATTTTAAGATCATAAACACAGAAGTTTGTCTAACCATAAACCTCAGTGGTAATTGTTGAGAGTCTCGAGGATTACAATTGTGAAAGAAAATGTGATGGACAAATAGCAAGATAGCTCCAAAGAAGGTGTACCTCTGTTATAAACGAATGACTAAACAGTCAACTCTTAACTCAATATGAGAAGACTAAGGTATGTCAATGACTTATGTGAAGAATTACCCTGATTCGAAAGAAACGATCGAAATGAAAGTTTCATTGAGGCTTTAACATAGAGTCTAAGAGGCTTGGGTCAACATGCTTCGGCATGCTTCTAGGGACACTTAGCTAGTACAGAGATTTAGAATTATATGCTTGCCCCATCATTCTTAATTAAGATGAAAAAAGTGTACCTAAGACAAGAACGTACTTTGAAAATATCACACACACGAAAAAATGAAAATAAAATTAATAAATAAAATGTTTGTAGTTTTTGGTTTTCTGAAAAAGATAAAAGAGAGATAAAATAAAAAAAAAATATTTTGTATTTTTGATTTTCTGAAAACAAATGAAAAACAGAAAGTAAGAAAATATTTTTGCGTTTTTGGGATTTTCTGAAAAGAAATAAAAACAGAAATTAAAATTTAGAAACACAGATGAACAATGTCTTTCGAACCAATCTGAAGCTTGGAATTAGTTGGAAGAGACTTAATATACAAAGCATACAATATATTCCGAATCGTTAGATGAACACGGGATTCTGAGTCATTCTAAGGGTTCAAAGCGGTTCGGAACATGAACAGTAGATTACGAGGCATTCTGAAGGCATGGAGTAGTTCGAAATAAGAACTTTGTTTTTTTTGCTATGCAGTTTTCAGTATAGAGCTTGCTTCTATCATTCCTAAGCCTTGTAGAATTTGATTAAAGTTTGGTTCGAGTAAGGCTTTTGTAAAGATATATGCCAGTTGATCACGAGATCTTACAAAGTGTACTTCAACATTTCCATCTTCTACGTGATCCTTAATGAAATGATACTGAAGTGCAATATGTTTTGTTTTTTAGTATTGCATTGGGTTATGACATATCTGAATTGCACTTTCAGAATCACAGTAGAGAGGAATCCTCTTCATATTTATCCCATAATCTCGAAGTTGATTTTGAATCTATACAACTTGAGAAGTGCATGATGCAGCCGCAATGTGTTCAGCTTCTGCAGTAGATAGGGATACACAGGTCTATTTCTTTGATTTCCAACTAACAAGCTTGCCAACTAGAAACTGACATCCCCTAGAAGTGCTTTTATGATCGAGGCCGCAACCACCAAGATCAGCATCGGAGTACGCTTGAACCAAGAATCCGTAGTTGGAAGGATACCGTATTCTGAGAGAGGTGGTTCATTTTAGGTATCGAAAGATGTTCTTGAGAGCAGTCATATGTGGCTCTCGTGGATTCACCAAAAACATGGAACAATAGCAAATAGAAAACATGATATCTAGACGACTAGTTGTTAGGTACATTAAAGACCCGATCATTTGTCGATAAAAAGTCATATCAGCTGCTGGTTTGTCCAAGGATGGTGTAAGCTTCGTTTCGAATGCCATTGGAACCTTGACCTTTGAATCTCCCACCATTCCGAACTTCGCAAGTAAGGTCTTCGTGTAGGCTTCTTGGTTGATGAAAATACCCTCTAAACTCTGTCTAATATTTAAACCAAGGAAAAAGTTAATTGGACCCATTGAACTCATCTCAAATTTAGTTTCCATTAATTTTCAGAATTCAGTTGTTAATTTAGGATTAGTGGATCCGAAAATGATGTCATCAACATAATTTTGGAAAATCATAAGATGGTCACCATCTTTCTTGCAAAAGAAGGTTGGGTTGACCGATCCGTGCTTAAACATATATTGCTTTAAGAAACGAGTAAGGGTTTCATACCATGCACGTGGTGCTTGTTTTAAGCAATACACTGCCTTATCCAAGATATAGCAGTGATTTGGATATTTTTCATTCAGAAAACCTGGTGGCTGTTCCACGTAGACTATCTCTTCTAATTCACCATTTAGAAACACACATTTCACGTCCATTTGATAGACTTCAAAGTTCTTGTACACTACATAGGAAAGTAATATCCGAACAGATTCCAGCCTTGAAACTGGTGCAAATGTTTCTTCATAGTCAATACCTTCCTCTTGGCAATATTCTTTCAAAACCAACTGAGCTTTGTTTCGAATCACGTTACCTTCTTTATCAAGCTTATCCCAAAACACCCATTTTAATCCAACCACAGATGCATCCTTCGCAGTTGGAATCAATCTCCATCCTTTGTTACGCTCAAACTCATTAAGCTCATCCTGCATAGCTTGCACCCAATCGAAACGATCAAGAGCAATCTTTATAGTTTTAGGCTCAATCTTTGAGATTAACGAATTAAACATGCAAAATTCCATTTTGAAAATAGTGCAGTTTGATTCGCTTTTGGTTGAGCTCTTGTGAGAACTCCTAAAGTTTCTTCTCCGATAACTTGGGATTTAGGATGATCTTTGTTCCATTTCGCCAATGGAGGGTAGTTCGGATCATCGGATGGATCCAATTCTGCGTTTACTTCTTTGAATTCTGATTGAAGATCTGAGTCATTATTTCCAGTCTCATTCTCCCCCTGGAATGGAATATCGTTGTTGACTACTTGATTGAATCCTACCATTGAACAGGTGTATCGTTTTTGGAGGTTGATGTACAGACCTCCGCATTTACTAGAGCATTAGAAGTTGTGACGAAAGTGGAATTTCAGAATCTTTCAGAATATCATAACCCTTCAGAATTGGTGGCTCATTTCTAATATCTTTTGTAGCATCATCAATGATTTTATTCAATTCAACCTCCTTATTATCTGGAGTATTTGATTATGAAGAAATGGCATTTTCGGGCTCATCTAACAAATTCATGAATTCCTTATAAAGATTTGAAAGAGGAATCATCATCGGATTTGTTGAAGGAAAGATTTCTTCAACTTGATAATCATTCTTCTGATACTTCTTGAGATAGTTATCATCAAACATGACATAATAGGTTTCTTCTATCCTTTTGGATTTCTAGTTCAGAACCGTATATGCCTTAGAGGTAAGAGAGTACCCCAGAAATATCCCTTTGTCATCCTTTACATCAAATTTGTTCTGTTGTTCTTTTGAATTAAATATGAAACACCTGGAACCAAAGACATGAAAGAACTTAACGTTAAGTTTTTGTTTATTCATAATCTCATCATAAGGAGTGATAAGAAATATCTTATTGATTAGAGAGCGATTATGAGTGAAATAGACAGTTCAGATAGCATCAGTCCAGAAATATAGTGGAAGATTCGCAAAAGATAGCATGGTCCTTGTAGCTTCACAGAGAGATCGTTTACGTCTTTCAACGACACCATTCTGCTAAGGAGTGTAAGGAGCAGAGAATTTGTGAGAGACTCCTCTTTTAGTCAAGAATTCTTCAAACACTTGGTTTTTGAATTCAGAACCGTTATCACTGTGTACGTTCCAAACGGGCTTTTGCAATTTTATCTCGATCTTCTTGATGAAGTCCTTTAGTTTCAAAGTTGTATCTGATTTCTGTCTAAGAAAATAAACCCAAGTAAATCTAGAAAAATCATCAACTATCACTAGAATGTACTTATTACCACCAATGCTCTCGATGGAAAATGGACCATAGAGATCAATGTGTAACAGTTCTAGCGGCTCGATTACTTTTGCATTTACAATAGTCGAGTGACTTTTACGACATTGCTTTCCCAGCTCGCATGTTGCACACATATGTTCCTTCTCAAACTTCAAAAGAGGAAGTCCTTGTACAAGATCGCCAATTACAAGTTTTTTTGATGTCCTTGAAATTCAGATATGATAGCCTTCGGTGCCATAGCCAACTGTCATCCGAAGATGCTTTCGTAAGTAGGCAAATTGAAAGCTTTCCGGTGATCGGTTTTATGTTCAAAGGAAACAACTCTCCCTTTCTTTTGGATTTTATAAGCACTGGCTTTGTATTCTTCTCTATGATTTTAGATCCCTCATCATCAAATGAAACTTTCAGCCATGTACCTACAACTAATTGATAAACGCTTATCATGTTATGTTGTAGGCCTTCCACATATGCTACCTTTCAAATGGAGAATTCACCATTCGTAATCATGCCATATCCTTTTATCTCTCCTATGGCATTATATCCGAATTTCACTTTGCCACCATCCTTCAATGATCAGAATTCCATTAGCTCTTCTCTCCTTCCTGTCACGTAATGCGAGCAACCAATGTCGATGTACCATTCAGATTTGTATTACGCGTCACTGATTACCTACAAAATTCAGAGAGATTTAGGAACCCAAACATTCTTGGATCCTAGTGAGGTTTTCTTATAAACTGGAAAAGTTATGTCCATATCAACCTCGTAGTTTATACGCACAAACATACATCTAAACAATGCTCTGATACCAATCTGTCACACCCCAAAATCGGAACGGCGGAAACGTTCTAGGGTGGATGACGTCATGTCAAGTATCACAACACATGCATTATAGTAATCAAAGTACAACAAAACATTGCATTAATAGTAATAATTTTACATGGTTACATTACAATACATCAAAGTAATACAAGTAAATATAATAAGTGCAGCAAGGTACTAAGCCGTCTTCATCAACAGCTCCGGGGGTGTACCTGTCTAATGCTAACCTGAGAATACAAGTTATTTGAAAAGCGAGTATCAGCATTTTTACAAATGCTGGTGAGTTCATAAGCATTTAATGACATTTATTCAAATAACTTTATAAAGTAGTAGTTTAAGTGTTTACTGTGTAATAGATTTCTTTCCAGAAAATCCTATATTTTCTTTAATAAAGCAGCCTTCTACCAAGACTGGTCAGTGTTATGTGGTAAAAAGTCATTTTCCCTAAATTGCTATCATTATCAAAATGGAATGTTTATTAAATTGACGACCCCTATTTAACGGAACTTTTGTAAACTGGAATATTCCGTTAACGGTAACAGGGAAATGTAACGGGACAACTTGGGTTGTCACATCATCCCCCCGTTAGAGGGAATTTCGTCCCGAAATTCAGGTCTAGGAAAGGAAGTAGGTATGAGTGGTCAATTAGAAGTAAGAGAGTACTTCCTATACAGTTGTCCTCGCATTCCTAAGTGATCTCTGGTCTGTGTTTGTCATTCCAACAGAACTCCACGTACGGGATGCGGATTCCGTCTCATGTAGCTAGTGGGTTCCAACTGGTGTATCTACGAGGTTAGAGTTCTTAATGGTCTCTATCAGGATGAGTGGGATACGAAGAGTGTCGTTGGGTAATCGCATATCTAGTCTAAGAAGTGGATCGATCAGGTGTGAGTCTTGTGGTATATCCGAAGGTAGTAGCGGTCTGAATAGGGTTGGACCAAGTCTCCATGAGGATCTCGGATGGTCCTAAGCTCTCCGAATGGTAGAGCTCTTCGGTACTTAGAACATAGTGTACTTCTATGGCAAGATCATCACTAGCGTGATCGCCATTCCGAAGTTCCTAACGTTCTCTCTCGTACCGTGTGTGTAGTCCTTCAGGTTAGTTCTTAGAAATCTTGAGTGGTCTTTGGTTTCGCATTTCCTGCCGACTGGCTGATAGAGACTTTCTAGATCGTCGAGTGGGTTGCGTGACTATGGTTATTGGTTTGCTGTAGGGTGTCTATCTCAAGTTCGTGCAAAATGAATCTGCACTAAAGGCTCTTGAGATGCAGAAACTCTGAGAGTCGGGGAGATAGAGTTTCACCAGACGAGTGTTGGACTATCTCAGGAGGTGGTTCTACTATTTCTGGGTGAGATAGTATTCGTGGAACACCTAATAGTCCAATGAATCTCCAAACTTTGGTTTATTCTAGCGTGGAAAGTGCATGCTCATGCATAACTCTTCGACTAACACCAGGACTGGTGTCAAGTCTATAACCTCTTCGGGATCTGGGTCATGAGGCTTAGCGCAACTACTTTCGCACTTTGATCAAGTATTCTTTGCTGCGAAGGTTATCCTGTGGTTCTCGGTATCCTAGTGTTCACTTCGGAGAGTGTATTTCATCGTCTACAGGGCGACGATGATTTCCTCCATGCGAGAGGGTGGAGGGTGATAGGCACTGCCTGTCTATAACAGGGTGGGCAAGGTGCCTGAGTAGTGTGAGCATCTACTGCAACTACTCTTCCGAAGGTTCTGAGTTTCCTCGGTCTAGGTCAACTCTAGTGAGTATAGGGTCTCATCACTCGGAACTTTACTAGCTCAACCCACAGTGATTCTCTTGACTCCGACTCCTATGTTATGGAATAGGGTGAAAGTGTTTTGCGAAGAGGTCCGTGGTAGAGCTCATGCTTGGCTTAACCACCAATACTTGGTGTATGCAAGCAGTATACAATTGAGGTCGGCAGGATGTTCAGCTATGCGACTCCACCCCAAACCCACAACCCAACGAGGAACAGGGAGTAGGGAGGAAACACACACCTCTACGCATATACCTGGTTATGGGGGTCATTCTTTATGAGTTCTAATCTCTATGCTTACGAACCTGACGTGCGAGGTGCGAAGGGTCTCCCGGCGGAATCTACGGAGTATGCTTCGGATGGTTACTGTCTTCTGGAGTATCTGCAGTGTCGTTCACTTCGGTGTCCATCTGACTCCGAGGGGTCGGTCAACAGTGTACGGTACCCTCTCTTGGGTACTTCGGAAGGTTTGAGATAAGAGGGACAATTGACGGATCGCATTAGGTTTGATTATTTGTGTTAGGTTTAGGTTCGGGAGAACCTTTATTTGCCGACATGGCTACGGAGAAAGTTCTTTTTACACAGCACTAAGAATGTACACATGGTTGCACGAAGTCGAACCATGATCAATAGAGTCGTCGAAGTTGGCACACTCCGACATGATATAAAATGAAGATTGATAGAGTCATGTGCCGAACAGGCACACAAGTTCCAGGCGTCTCGGGTTTCGTCCTGTGTATCACTACCGCGGATACCTGGACCGGTAGAGTCGACGCGGAACTATAGAGAGTTCTAAGTGTTTCTGAGTAGAGTATCTTTTCATGAATGGATTCTCACGAGACATTTCTATAATCGCCTCACATATACTAGTCACGTATATTTAAGGTGGGGAGGACTGTTGAATGAGCGACCCCACCCTAAATCCACAACCAAACGAGGAACAGGAAATGAAGCGGCATTCGCTCACTCTAGGTCTGTCCATCTTAAATATACATGGTCGTAACGTATATGTTTAGCCATTATAGTTTTACCTAATGAATTTTTTTAAATTTTATAACAGTGCTGCGACTTTCGCCTTACTGGGAAGAATTTACATTTTGAATTAAACCTTTATTGTTTTTAGTTTAGTTACCCGAGATCGAGAGACGTACCAAAAATCTATCGAGTTCTTTGACGCTCTTCCTTAAGCAATAGAGTCAGGCTCCTCCTGTGTCCTTGTTGTTTCCTTCAGTTGGGCAATCCCTTTTGAAGTGTCCAAACTCGCCACATAGGCGGCAAACCTGCTTGGTCACTGCATTGGCAATTAATGCAATACGTTCCACCGGAGTTCTGCATACACGAGCAGTATGCCCCTTCATGTTGCACCTAGCACATAAGAGTTCCCGGCAGGCACCATAATGATGGTAGCTGCACTTGTTATAGTGGGGAAGGTCTCCTAGGTACGGTCTTCTTGGAATCGGGAGGGAAGGATTTACAGGAGCATTGGCCGTCTCAGCTCGTTGCCCTTCGGAAGGTCCTTGAGCCGAGGTACTTCCCTCCTTAATCTTGAGCTTTCTCTTTAGTGGGTTCGGTTGAGGTTCTTGGGTGACTGGGTATTAAAGTGTTGGTTGCTGCTGTCCATTGCCAGGATTGGAAATCCCGACAGGCACCTTGCTAACATTGGCGTTGTTAGCATCCAGGTGAACCATGACAGCTGCTACGGCTGCAGCTTGGAACGTAGCTTCATCGAATAAGAGAGCAGGTTTCTTGCTTGTGGTTTGGTTACGCTTCTTCGGTGGCATGGTTTTCCTACACAGAAAGGAATACAAGCTAATGAGAGACGATGGTTAACCCTGGACATTTCTATCCTGAATGTATTAGGCATAAATTTTTCCCCGTGCCTTGGGTACTGGTTGTCTGAGTGTCGACCTACATCCCTATGATGTAGTCCTGGTAATCGAAGTGGGTGTATGAGTATCGGAAAAAGGCCATAAGATGCGAGTTGTTCCTACTAAGTTACCTTTATACTGGGAAAGGTTTCACTCTCCGGCCTGGAAAGATTTGAAAACGGTTCGGAACGAAACTGCGGAAAGAGAGGCTCACAAGGGCAGATGGCTAAAATTCTCTCAATAGAGATGCGGGGATCTGCCCTAATCGTGTATCTGGCAACGGGAAACGACGATTTTACCTAACACATAGCATGAGTAGTGTAACCATTAACTCACTAAATTGTATTATTTTAAGGGTGTATTAGCGTGACGAACACGAGGGAAAAGACAACTCTCGGGTTCCATGTACTGGCTCCCTCAGTCTGCCTCGTATCTTTGACTAGAATCGGCGTTGGTTTCCTTCGGTTAGTTTCCTAGGGTTCTCTTCTCGTATGGACATATTGAATTTCTACTCCGCCTTCCTTCTGATTCCGACTCTGGGTGTCACCACCTCATAAAAGGGCAACTGGGAATCTCGGAAGTTTAGGCAAATTTCTCACCAATGTCCCTAAAAGAATATGGGCACTTGGTGCATTCAATAGTCTCGACCCGGTTCATTTATTTCCAAACAGGAAATCTTCTCAATGAACCTCTTCTGGGCCTGAATCAACTTCTCTGTCATGCGCTGAAGTGGATAGGGTTGTCTACAGGGTTCGTGCGATAATGGAAATGTCTAAAGAATCCTAAGAGATTATTAACATTTCACTGGATGACCCATATCGAGTCCTGCTACGATTACACAGGGTATACAAATCATATATAACTTAGATCCGATAGGCCTTCGAATATGTGATACTACTCTATATCCACATCCCAACGAGGAAAAGCAAGTAGAGCGAAACCACACATTCTTAGCCTATGGGATCCTTATTATATATAACCTTGGGAGTACACCCTCTGTAGTTGTAGTTATATCAATAAGGATCTTTTTAGTTATTCACGCAAGGTTGTTTATGTTTCCTAAAATACCCCTATGGTATTTTAATTCTTGTTTGTTTCTTATCTTCTGAATATCATTATGGGATTAGTGTGGATCTTTTAGTGTTCTTAAATACTCCTATAGTATTTTAACTTTATGTTTGGCTCTAGCATTCCTAGTTGGTAAGTTTCAGACCTATTGTACACCACTATCACTCCTAAGCACATGTTCATCGCATCTCGGATAAATGTAGTTGATCAAGTTACATTTATTCCAGCTTATGATTACATAACTGCCCAGGTTTGACTGTAGTGCTCAACATCCGAAGACTTTTATTATTGTTCTTCTTGTGATACTTTTGTTCAAGTTTTTAGATTCTGGATGTTATTATACTTTGGTAAAATATGGTTATATTTTAAAGTATAACTCTTGGTCAGAGTGTTTTATCCCTTTGTGTTTATAGGTTGTATATCTTTTATGAATTGATATACTTAGCTCAATATAAACAATGCTCTGATACCAATCTGTCACACCCCAAAACCGGAACGGCAGAAACGTTCTGGGGTGGATGACGTCATGTCAAGTATTACAACACATGCATTATAGTAATCAAAGTACAACAAAACATTGCATTAATAGTAATAATTTTACATGGTTACATTACAATACATCAAAGTAATACAAGTAAATATAATAAGTGCGGCAAGGTACTAAGCCGTCTTCATCAACAGCTCCGGGGGTGTACCTGTCTAATGCTAACCTGAGAATACAAGTTATTTGAAAAGCGAGTATCAGCATTTTTACAAATGCTGGTGAGTTCATAAGCATTTAGTGACATTTATTCAAATAACTTTATAAAGTAGTAGTTTAAGTGTTTACTGTGTAATAGATTTCTTTCCAGAAAATCCTATATTTTCTTTAATAAAGCAGCCTTCTACCAAGACTGGTCAGTGTTATGTGGTAAAAAGTCATTTTCCCTAAATTGCTATCATTATCAAAATACTGAATTTGATTACCGAGGAAAGCAAACGACATCAGGGAATAACATATGCCTCAGCAGTGAGGACTGCTGACTAAGGCCAGGAATCATAGACTCCAGGAAAGTATCGAATGAACGACATGCCTGGTTCGGTCTAAAAAAATAGAGACACAGACCCCAGACAATATCAAATGAAAGATACGTCTTGTAAGGTCAAAAACAGTGAATACAGACCCCAGACAGTATCAAATGAAAGATACGTCTTGTAAGGTCAAAACAGAGAATACAGACCCTAGACAGTATCAAATGAAAGATACGTCTTGTAAGGTCAGAACAATGTGACTCTGAAAAAGTGATACCAGCATACAGTGTAAATTGCCGGTGTGATACCGTTACCTTAAGGCCAAAGAATTATAAGGTAACCCGGGATACTCGTAACCATACTGAATAGAGTACCAGACACCCTACAAGTGTCTAAAATATGACATTTGTCACCCGTTGGCTTGGTAGGCCAGGACTGTAGCTAGCAGTCTGGGTGCGGGGTTGTCAATCTCGTATAGATCTATACACAAAATGTCCGCTATCCCTACAGGAGATTCTGGTTACCAACTAGACGACGGAGAAGGTCGTGTCCTCAAGATGCATCCCAAACAGTGGGTAGAGACTTCCAAATAGTGGGTAGTGTGTAAGTGCTGAACTAGAGGTAGAGATTTCCCAATAGTGGGTTTCTAATGTAAGTGTAGACTAGAGATAGAGACTCTTAACTGAACTGACTAGAGAATTCCTATATGTCCATACTCATATACATAATATATAACTAATTAATCAAACGACCTTCGGATGGCCATCCGATCCCACCAGACCACATCTCAACGAAGAAAAGGAAATAGGGCGGACGAGCCTTCCTAAGTCTTTCAATCATTACTTATATGTATCTATATACGCACAAACATACATCTAACTACGGTTGGGTGTGTATTAAGTGGAAACATATCATTATGGTGTGAATTCATACAGTGTGGATAGATCGAGTCGTGAAGTATAAGCGTACCAGGTATAAGCGATATAGAGACAATAACAGGTATAAGCGACATAGAGACGATAACAGGTATAAGCGACATAGAGACGATAACAGGTATAAGCGATATAGAGACGATAACAGGTATAAGCGATATAGAGACGATAAGAGGTATAAGCGATATAGAGACGGTAACGTGTATAAACGCATCATGAAGTGTAAGCGTTATCGAGTAGGAGTTTAAAATACATGAAAGCGAGGCAGCGATATCTAACAAGTAAAAGTATAAGTCGTGAAAGGATACTTTGATGAAAAACCTTTATACTCAGGGAAAATCACAATTTGTATTCTTTTGTAAAATATGTTTAAAAATCTTTGGAAATCTTTCATAAACCAGTTTAGAATGAATTTGGATAAATCAGTATAAGTAAAAGTTTTGAAACAATTAAAAATCATTATAGTGTCCTACTCGGTAAAACAGTGTAATGTGTGGTAAAATCTTGTGCATGCAGGTTATCAATCACATGTGATTGATATGATAACTGGCATGTTTAACTTGTATTCCCCCCCCTCTATAAAACATGTAAAAACATTTAAAAAGGTTCATTCAGGGGTATGAAATCACCTGACGTAAGTA
This sequence comes from Lactuca serriola, assembly GCF_051521515.1. Lineage (NCBI taxonomy): Eukaryota > Viridiplantae > Streptophyta > Magnoliopsida > Asterales > Asteraceae > Lactuca > Lactuca serriola. The sequence continues at coordinate 157,358,084 of NC_136415.1, forward strand.
GGTCCGACGAAGGTGTCGTTTGGGCGTTCGGTGTCACGCAAGGACTCGAACACACACAATGACCTATTTAACATATGATAACATATTTTCACATACAATAAGTATATTTAATACTAATTAAACAATTATACGCGCTCAAAGGAGCGGAAAACACTTTGGATAAGTGTTTGGGTGTCCCGGGTAGCGTCTAAAGGTGTGTATGGCTAAGGAATGGAGTTTACTCTCCAAGAGTAACTCCCAAAGCTTAGTTTACGGCCCAGGACATCTCACCATGAGTTTACGGCCGTAAACTCATGGTGAGGGGATCTAGTGTGTTTAAGGCTTCTAGCTTGTTCATCGGATTTTTCTAAGTACATTTCCAAAAAGGCATGAGTGGGTTTAAGGCTTCTAAGGGCATCTTATAGGAGTTTACGGCCTAGGGACAACTCCTAAGGGATTTTACGGCCGTAAACTCTCATATCATGGATTTAATGAAGTTTTAATCCCTTAAATCATTCCTAGCATTTTATAAAAATAGTCTAAGGCCATTTGGGGGGCAAAAACCACATTTTTGGCACATTTAGGGGTGTTTACAGCCTTGGTACATACCTGGGCCGTAAACTCCTTTTTCCCTTTCATTTCATTGTGTTTAAATGGTTTAAACCCGAAATGTTAAGCCCCTAATTTATGTATTAAGCCCTAGGGTGGTTTGGGAGTGTTTTTGGGACATTTAGACAAGGTTTAGAGGTGTTTACGGCCTAAGCAAGTGCTTGGGCCGTAAACTCTCTTTTATGCCCTAAAATCATGTGATTAAGTGTTTAAACACTCCTAGGCAAATCCCTTGGTTTATTTCCAAGCCATTAAGGACAAGTTTGGGTCATTTTGGCCTTGATTAAGGGGTTTACGGCCTAAGGAGGGGCTTAGGCCGTAAACTCCATTCTAACAGCTTCTAAGTCCGAATTTTTAGCTATGAACACGAATCAATATGTTTAGAATAAGCTAGGGTAAGCGGACTTACGATTTGGAAGCGTTTGGTTGCGGATTCGGGGCGAAAACAAGTCTAGAGAGAGAGTATAGAGAGAGTGTGTAAAAAGTCTCCAATGGACTCCACTCACCTCTATATAGGGTTCTGAGTCGGGGCTCAGTGGAATTTTACCCGATACTGCCGTTAAACGGGGCTTTTGGTCGCACCCGATTTAGTGGTCGTAATAATAAAAACTAACTTTTCCAAATAAATGGAAATGTGTGTTATGTGTTTTTATTTCCTTTTATCACGACTAAACGGCATAATAGGTGTAAACAAATGGAATGTTTATTAAATTGACGACCCCTATTTAACGGAACTTTTGTAAACTGGAATATTCCGTTAACAGTAACGGGGAAATGTAATGGGACAACTTGGGTTGTCACAAAGCAAAACACTATTCTCTCCTCTGAATATTTTTAAAACCTTCATTTTATTGTCACAAAGATTAACCTTGACAAAAAAAAAATTTCTTCGAATACAATCTTTATGTTTTTCATCCATCTTCTTCCCAAAATCCATTTTCTCCTTTTTCAAGTTTGCTTCGAATTCCTCGAGAGAAATATCTAGTTCCGACACTACTTTCTTTTTTCCGTTAACATCCTTTGATGTGTTAACAGATTTTGAAATATTTGTTTTTGGAGAAAAATTGGGTTTTGTTTTTTCCAAAGGTTTTGTTTGTTTTGGAAATGATGGTTTTAGAAAAACTTTTGGTTTTGAAACTTGTGGAGTTGAAGACTGTGGCTTTGAAAATGATTTAGGTTTCAGATTTGGAGAGGATTTCGCATTTTAATTTGCAGATCTTTCTGGGTTAATAGAACTGGATTATTTAGATTTCCATAAATGCTTTCTTTCTATTAAGTTTTTCTGATATCTAGCATTCAGTTGACATTTCATAGCAATAAATTCCTCAGCTGACTTATGAATGTTAGCTTTATGTTTCCCTTTTCTAAGAGGTGTGGCATTCTGATCAGATGACATTTCACTGGGGACATCCTTTGTGCCACTTGGCCCTGCCTGGTCATAAAGAAAGTCAAAACGGTTCAGAGGTTCTGAAATGTATTTTCCTTTCATTTTCCATGAGGTCATTTTGGGAAGACCTTTTGTTTCGTCTGAATTGTCTATTGGTCTAGACCAGAAAAATTCGTCACAACCACCAACATTATCATCATTAACAATGGACGTTAGTTCTGACGTGTCGCTTTTGTTCAATCCGGTTTTTATGAAAACTTGATTAGGGACTGTTTAAACTTTCGGAAATACTGTAGCTTTCATTTTTAATACTTTTGAACCCTTATTTTCAACCACACGTACATATTCAATTGAATTCTCAGAAATCAACATTTTCTTTGGATCATACTCATTTTGTACAAATGCTGAACAATCAATCTCATCCTCTACATAAATCTCACTCATGTCACTTTTGTCAAATTCAGAATCATTTTCGGCATCAAAAGTGTTTTCCGAACTCAATTTTGTGCATAGCGAGTCAAAATTTTGCACAGTATCAAATTTAATATGTTCTTTATCATTTTCATCAAACATTTGTTTTAACATGCTTTTATGTTCTTTAGACTGAATATATGCTTCAATTTTTTTAAGTCCAATTTTGTAAGATTCGGAAACATCATCGGAGGACACTATGGTTTCGCACTTATAACACTCTACATCGATTTCATCCTCTTTCAATTCGATAAACGGAAAAAAAATCATTTTGTGTAGATTTTTACCTATTTTACAATCAAGATGCAGTTGTGTAATATTAAAATATAACCGCTTCGCAATTAAACATAAAATATTTCTCTGTTTTAAAAATGCTAAATTGTCTCTCTTAAGGTAAATCACATCATCTTTAGACCTATTAAGCTCTAACTCAGCTTCTCTATCCATATTTTCCTCTCTTCACTTTTATTTATTATCCTGCTGATTTGATCACACAGTGTAGAATTGTTTAGACGAGTTATCTTTAAACTGTCTCCAAAATTTGAGAAAGTGTAATATAAATCATCTAATTCAGATTCATAACGTGAGATAGGAATATTAAGAGATTGGAGTATGGAATGTACCTTATTGATGAACTTCTCGCATTCACTCACCTGTTCAAAAACAGGCCTCGCAGCAAAACAATTATCAGAGGGCTCTCCGCCATCAGTTATGTATCCCATATGTTCTGAGACCCCGCTTTGAACCATCAGACACCTTCCTTCATACCCCGTTGCTTCCGATTTTTCCACACAACATCCACTATTTTTGGGCTTTCAAACCTCATCATCTTCGAAACCAGTGGACCAAAATTCAACACTACCAAATTCATCACCACCTTCCTACACAATCAAAGCAGGCTTCGCATTCCCAACATTCTTTTTCTTCAAATCCTTTATCTTCCGAAGATAGTAGGCTTCATCTTTATCATCCTCCTTCTTGTCATCCAACCATCTTAACATGTATTCCGTAGCAAAATGATTCTTGCCATGGCAGTAAATGCAATCATAGGAAGAATCTCCCAACAACTTCTTCTCTTGTTTGTCTTCTTCCTTTTGAGAGTTCTTGAAGCTCTCTTCTCTTGAATTTTCTAAGTTGAAGTTTCCATGCTTGTTCTTGTTCTTAAACGACCAAAGTTCTTTTTGATGAACTTTCTAGGATTAGCTACCATAAGAGCATGTTCCTCTTTGGTAAGTTCACTATTCGAAAAGTCGGATTCATAATCTTCTTGAGCAACCTTTTTGGCTTTCGCAACTAAGTCCAATGATCCAATGTTAAACATAATCTTCACATCCTTTTTCACCTCATTTTCATGTGATCTTGGAATTCCTACAAGCTTTTCCAAGGTATAACTCTTAAACTGTTCATGAGGTTTTACTGTGGACACTACAACTTTCCATTCAGGCTATAATCTATTCATAAAAGTGACATTTTACTCAATCTTTTCGTGCTTAATATTGTGTTTAAGCATCCTGCTCAAAAGATGATTAAAATAGTTGAAGGTCTGATCAAGCTTTTCATCAGGATTCTAAACAAAAGCACCAAATTTTGATAGAAGTAATGTTTGAACTAAGTGTTCCAAATCTGCATCGCTTGAGTAAAGCTCTTTAAACCTGTAACGCTCGTAGATCCGGGCAAGTCAACTTAGAGATAATAGGGGTCGAAAACGACTTTTTGACAAAATATTATTTAGAATAAATAATCTCAAACAAGTTTTAGAGTATGTCTCAAGGGTTTCGTATATATAAGGAACGCCGAAATCCGAGTTATAACGAAGAAGTTACGACCTGTCGAAGTTTTACGACAAAACCGGCACAACACCGGGAGACGTAAATAGTGAATTTATGATAGATGAATTTTTAGCCTTAGTGATCTAAACAAAAGTTTTATTATACATTAAACCGAGAAAATACAAAAAACGAACGCCCAAATCTAATTTCGTATGAGCAAGTTATGAATTTTCTAAGATTTGGCTTAGCAATGCAGGACCCGAAACTCGAATTTTAGTTCGAGTGGTTTTTGGCTTACGTGACCTAAATGAGAGTTGAATATCTCATTAATAGGAACTCAATAGTAAAAAGACAGATAAAAACAGAGTCCGTATGAAGGAGTTACGAATTTTTCGCGGTCATTTTACAGTCGAATCTCCTCTTACTGTTAAATTTACGATCGGTCGAGAATTAGACAATGGAGTCTAAACGAAAGTTGTATATTATGATCCTTCCTATGCGTGGATATAAATAAAGTAAAAAATAGAGTTCATATGCGAGAGTTATGATTTTTCTAAGTCGGGAAGGTGTTGTGCGAAATCGGGTGACGTGGCGCAATCCTAGTCGTTGCTTCCTCCCCAAGGCTAACCACCAGATGGTGACACCTAGCCTGGAACTCAATGAGTTGGAGGCCAACTCGACGAGTTTTGGTGATTTCCAACCTAAAAATAGAGTGTTGGGGCACCCTCATTTCTCACACCTTCCAACTTCTCTTTCTCTCTCTAGAATCTCTCTCTAAGCCTTCCTAACCCCCCCCCCCTAAAGTCTAGGTAAGCCCCCTAGCACCCGAAGGGAGCCCCGAGGCTCCCGAAGCCTCGAGAAAAGAGCCTTTCAGCTCAGGAACACTGCTCCAGCGAAGCCCGGTTTTGCGAAAAACCTACTGTAAGTGAGCTATGCCTACCCTATCTTTAGTATAGCTTATGTTTTAATATAGTACTACAAGAAAAAGGCCTTTTACGATGCTCATTGCGCGTCGTAAAACGCTCAGACGACGCGCAAATGCGTGTCAAGGAAGGCCCTGTCATAAAGAGAGAGCGCGTCGTCTATAGACGACGCGCATTTACGATGCACATTTACGACACGCGGTTACGACACGCAATGCGTATCAAGGAAGGCCCTGTCATAAAGGAAGACGACACGCATTCGCGTGTCGTAACCTTACGACGCGCGTGTTAATGACACGCAATGCGTATCAAGAAAGACCCTGTCAAGAAAGGCCATGTCATAAATGAAGATGACATACATTTTTGCGTATCGTAAATTTAAATGTTTAAAAAAAATAAATTTATATATTTATTAATTTTTAAATTAAATTTTCATTTAATTTCTTATAATAGAAATAAAATACCATATACAAAAAATACAATCCATTGCATAATATAAAATAAATTGCACAAATTATAATGTCATACAAAGAATCATTCAAATGTTAAACAAAAATAATACATTGCTAATATGTGTTATACATTCCTATAAAACTAACAAATAATCATCCAACTCTGTTTCTTACTGGAAAGGAATGCCAAACATGATTAAAAATATCACTTAATCTTTGATTAATCACCTGCTTAAGTAGAATGATGTTGTTGAGAAGGTTACCTAGCAACAGAGAAAAACAAAACACCTCTCCCACAATCACAACATCATTTACAGAAAAAGGGTTGTCAATTACTTTCATTAAGACTTTCATTCAATCACAAAAATATTAAGTAAAAGGGTGAAAAAAATAACTTACTTTTGATAAGTTGATCTCCCTTAGAGCAAACACAGCTAAACCATTGAACAAGACCCTCGGGCCTTCTTCTAATGTAAACACAATGCTCGTCTGCAAAATTGAGGCGATAAAATAAAATTTGAATATTGTTTGGGTAGTTTATATATGATTTGATAATTTGATTTAAAATACAATAAAATAAATTATCTTTTTTGTTACCTTATGGGGCTTGTCAATTCCTTGGATTATAGGTTCTCTTGCTAGTATTAGAAAACGAGTTATGTTATCTAAATCATCTTGAACATTCAATATAAAAATTGTAAGACAAAAGGAGAAATGTATATTTGAAAATACTATGAGATGTGATTTTTTTTAATGTTATCAATCCATAAATTAAGCGCAACAAATAGTTACCTATCTTTTTTAAAAACTTTTATGGGGGTATAATGACCAAAATGCCCTTGTATTTATATACATGTTTACAAATATAACTTTAATAACTAGGTGACACCTGGATTGTTTGTGCTAGAATATCAAGCCCAATTTCAGCAGCCCGAGAACTTGCAACTGCTCCAGTGTCTCGTATGGATTCCGAGGCTACAATCTATTAGAAAAAACACTTAACAAATTTTAAACAAAGAAAAAAACACAATATTAAAAGTTTAAACGCAAGAATTAGCAACTAGTTTCATTTACCTATCCATAGTTTCAGTTTATAGTTTATTTCTTTTCATTCTCCTTCTGTTACGAATCTTCTTCTCCTTCTACTACTTTTTTTTTAAGATTTGAGTTTCATATATCATCTTACTTTCATTATGTATACATAGTATCTGTTTTCTATGGTATCTATTTCGTGAGAAGGAGATAGCATACAACAGAAGTGTGGTATCTGTTTTTTGTTTCATTTGTTTTTGTTTTTTCATAAAGTATAAAGAAAAAGGCATATTTGTCCTTTTCCCTTTAAAGAAATAATGTTAGGTATCCTTGAATTTTTTAGCATAATTGATGTAATGGTGATTTCATAAATCTAAATCATACTTTTCGGTTGTAACAGTTTTTTTTAAAACTTTTTGAACATAATGTTTAAATGAAAAAGTTAAAGTTTCTGTTAAAACTGTATTGAATGTAATCAACATTACAACAATTATTATAAAAAAAATGCAAAAAAAAAAAAAAAAAATCACTGTGATTACTTCTTTAGACTTTGATTTATACAAAGGGACCAAATTTCATTAAATTTTATTAACACATGGGCCATTATGTAATTTTTTAAAACAAATGTACTGCTTTGAAAATTTAGTTACACAGGGGCTGTTATGTCAATTGAATAACATAAGGATCAGATTTCAATTAATTTATTAAGACATGAGTTGTTTTGTAAATTGGTTAACAGAGGGAGCATTTATGTAATTTTTAGCAAAAATTATATTACTTTCAATCATAAGGATCAGATTTCAATTAATTTAATTACTTTTTTATCTTTAAATAATTATCAAAAATTATATTACTTTGAATCATAAATACTTTTACAACCTTTTTTTAACACGATAAATTATTATTATTAAATTTTAGTTTACAAAATTTATGTTTCATCGTATAATCATTTTAACACCCTCCTCTCTCCCCCTATGTGCTATTTAGTGTACAAATTCTTTGACAAAAAAATGATTAAAATGGCCGGATCGGGAAACATATTTCACAAGATTTTTATGAAAAATACATTGGAAAATACATAAATAAATAAATAAATAATAAACTTACCAGCAGAATCCAAATTTGCAAGGCGGAGTACATGTAATATGCATACAGTTGGTAAGCCATCCAAATACTGGGGTGCATGATGCAAGGCCTGGCTTATGGGTCCCAAAACTTGTGACAAATGAGGGTATGTAAGTGTAAATATGGATGTGGGATCTGATGCAAGACTATGACCCTTTTCTTTGCATATAACAAGTACCTTTAAAGATGAACGTTCACCAGAAAGTAAAGCAAGATTTGCGAGACCCATCATAAATTCTGGAAGCTGCACAAAAAATCGTGTTTTAAGTACAATTCTTCACAAAGTTATTAGAGAGAGAGAGAGAGAGAGAGAGAGAGAGAGAGAGAGAGAATGTATAGGTAGTATTTGAACAGCTCTTAAACAGAAATCATAAGCTTCATCTGCACAAAGGAATGTTAGTTATTGACTGAAACTCAATGATTCAATGGATTCTAATCAGAAAAATCCAATGTGTAATAGGAAAACTGGTTTCATACACAGTATGTTCTTATCCCAAGGGTAAAATAGGGTTTCTTTATTGCATCCTTTAAATCTTAACAAACCTGCAACTCTTTTAAGGGCACTCTTTCTCATATACCTCACTTGCATATTTCCAGTTGATCACCTTCCAGATGTTCTTTAAGTAATCGGGCCTGACATTTTTATACTGCAAATTGTACAAAAACACATATATAAGTTGAAATGTGTACAACTTGTATACCATACAAAAATGAAATTTGTTTAAATGCATGCTCCGAAACATCTATGCCAAGCAGAGGAACCAAGCTCGGAAGTCAGAATTATCATCTAAATCAGAAGAAGAAGTCAAGAAACTAACACTGGTGGGAGTGAGATTCTTCCAGAAATTGAGTGATTTACATGACCTGCTCAGAGACATAAGGGTAGATTAGATATCTGTGGTTGTATGAATATTATTATCCTCCTAGCATCAAATTTGTCCTAAATGTGTTGTTCAGTTGTTTCATTTTAACCTATTTAGGACTTGAAGAGGAAGTTTCCAATCGAATTATAGTGTTTAACCTTGCAAGAAAGACCCATTACAAGAAAGACCCATTACAATCATAGCTCTTTGTACCCATAAATCATCACATAAATCTTCATCTTCCTTTGTTCACAAATCTTTATTCCACCCACCCCACCCCACCCCACCCTAACACACCCAAGCTATCACCAAATCTGAATTTTTTTTCAATACTTTTAGGAGATTTACATCTGACTCAGTACTGAATCATGTCTGCTGAAGCCATAATAGGCTGGTTTGCATAAAGGTAACTCAGTGAGTTATTCATGAACTCGTCGACAAACTCAGTGCCACCTCCGCTGCCGTATTGCTCGTCCTCAAACCTACAACCGGTGTCGACAGGTTGGTACATAAAAGCGATCATCTCGTTCAGAGACTATAGCCAGTGGCTCAGCTCCGCCACCTGAGCTCTTAGAACAGAGTTCTCCGCCTCCACGCTTATGTAATGCTGGGTGGTGATACTGACGCTTGATATGATCTGGTTGTTCTCATTTCTGAGTTGATTCAGCTGACTCTTGAGATCATCCAGATGCTTTTGTTTCCTCTTTCTAGATCTCCTTGCAGATTCACGATTCAAAATCATTCTCTTCTTCCTCCTCTGATCCATCAATTGCTGAAGATCTTCATCAGACCCCGAGTTCTGAATTGGGTATGAACCACCTGATGATGTTGTCGTACCACTAGAGGAAGCCATTAGAATACCTTCAAGTTTGAAATTGCAGATTCGAAGAGAGAAAATGAAGATTTTAAATAGAACCCAGATGGTAATAGAGCTTCAAATTGATTATTATTATTACTATTTAGATTTATCTATCTATTAAATATATATATATATATATATATATATATATATATATATATATATATATATATATATATATAAGATATAGATGTAAATTCGTACATAACGCTTCTAGCAAGTATTCAACCAAAAACACTGAAATCGACAAGATAGGAAATTATAGTGTTTAACCTTCGCCATTGAACTTAATAGTGCTCTGAAATTTGACAACAGTTGAAGCATCTCCCTTGGTGATAGCATCATCGAGCTGCTCGATAGCTTTATTGTAGTTGGTTATGTAAGTCCCGTGGTGTTTCTGGTGATGGAGCTGCATAATCTCTCCGCTAATCTCCGACTCCAGTGCGCCATAATCGTAGGAAAGATCGGGAAGCGTGAACGTCTGCAATCCACACACATGTTGCTAAAACTTTGATATCGCACCTAGGGTTTTAGCAGTCGCGAGGGTTCGTAGAGCCATGTGTTCCAAAAACAGATGGAGAAGAAGGGAATAATCTTTGTACCTGATTTAGGGAATAAAAGAATATTTAGAGATTGAATGTAAGAGAAAGAAATCCAGGGCATATACATGAAGAAGAAGAGAACAATCTTCGAACCTGATGCCTCCTCCGCTTTTGCTTTCCTTCTCTTGATGTTTCCGATTGTACCTTGAACCTCTGACTTTCGATCCCAAATCTGACTTGTAACCATCGATTTCTGATCTTCAACCTCTAATTCGAGTCATATAGTTTCGAATCTCAGAAAATTTACCTTGCTACCTCTTATTTTTGATGAAAGAGGAGACTCAAATCTGAGAGAAAAATGAGGAATCGATAATTAGGGCAAGAGGGAAAGAAGAAAAAAAGGAAGGCGGGGTTTTTAATGTTTTAGGATTTCATTTTTTCATTTTCCCCCCTGATTGCGTTCCCCCTGATTATTAAAGGATAGAACGCGCGTTCAAATTAAATTTATAAAGCGACATCCTTAGACGACACGCATCTTATTATAGGTGCCCTCCGTGTTTTTTTGTTTTTGGTTTTTGGACACTAATTTAAGGGCACGCAATAATGCGCGACCTAAATTCTTAAATTTTTTGAAGAGATTACACTTTTTTAATGTCACTCTCTTTTGCGTAACATAAATCAATGAGTGTCGTCGTTTGCGCGTCGTAAAAGGGTCTTTTTCTTGTAGTGTGTAACATTATTATGACCTTAAAATAATTATTTGGGCTATTATTATGAGTTATATAAGAGTGTTGTTTAACGCTTACATAAAAGTAATAGTAGCTAGACTATTAATTAGTCTCGGGGAATATTAGACTAAATCCTAGTTGTAATGATACTAGGTTTTGTCGAAGCGCTATCCGAGTACCGAGTCACCACCTTCTCAAGTGAGTGCATAGTCCCTTTCATGGACATGATTTTAATACAAGTATTGATTTAAGTATTAATTATATGTTTATGTTCAAGTTAATTGATGTTGCCTGAAATATATGTTAAAGAACATACCTAATTAAATATGATGATTTAGGATAAAGAGTAAACCTAAATTAATTATTAGGAATATTGGGTAGTATTTTTCTTACGAGTACAAGTGAGTTATACTCAGAGAATAGAACTTTAGTATATGTCAGTGATCCGAGAGCATGGATTAGACATAGTCGTTGTCCCTAGTCCGAGAGTATGGATTGGACATAGTGAACTGTCATTAATCCCAGAGTATGGATTAAGACATAGTCAGTTGTCCTTAGTCCGGGAGTATGGAATAAGACATAGTCAGTCGTCCTCAGTCCGGGAGTATGGATAGGACATACTCATTCCTCGTTAATCTGTGAGAATGGATTTCAACATAGATACTTGTCCCTAATCTGATAGTATGGAATGGGCACAACTATTAATCCGAGAGCATGAATTAGATCCGAGAGTATGGGTTAAGTAAGAGGTAAATTTAAGGTATGAGAGTATGGATAGTCTTGTTGTAAGGATTAACGGGGTGGGGTAAGAGTTGCTTACATATATATATATATATATATATATATATATATATATATATATATATATATATATATATACATGGTGAAATTGTATATTTTGTGAGTTCTAAATTATATATATATGATATAACATTGTGGGATTGAAATCCCTATGTACTCACCAGGTTTCCCAACCTGACCCACTCCAGCTTATTTGTATCACAAGTTTCTATATGAAATTACATTACACTGAGGGATTAAGGAGATATAAATCACTAGTGATAATGAATGTAAGTTCTCTTTATGCTTATGTTTCTATATTGACGATGACATCCCAAATGTTTTAAAATGAATAAAAATACATTTCTTCGGAAATGCTTTGATAATGTAATTATCATGTTTTTCTGGGAACAAATTCCGCAACGTTTTTCTTAAAAGAGATACTCTGATTTTTATAAAGCATAAACAAAATCGGTCTTTTCTGGCCATGAAAATGGGGATGTCACACAACTTGTCCCAAATCTCCTTCGCACTATCACACGCACTTACCAGAAGAAAAGTGTCTAGAGGAAGTGCAAACCTGGTTATTCTCATTGCCTTGACGTTACTTATCATCTTGTCTTTTTCACCTAAAGGAACATATTTAAAGTTAACAAGAAGAGTATTGTATTCGTCTTCAATCTTAATGATTCTCCTTGTAGCAGTGTGAGCGAACGTCTGCTGGGTCATGGCTTCCCATATTAAGGTACCATGATCTTCAAGGCCAAGAACATAGTCTTCGAAGTGCAGCACCCATACTTCATAATCCTGTGGAAAAAGGATTGGGATTCTGGGAGTAGATCCAATGCTGCTTGACAAATTGAAGGAAAGAGTATTGAGATCTTCGAGACGCATGATGTTGATTCACAAGTACCTGTATAGAATTAGATGTGTAAAACTATAATCGAGTTTAGAGCAAAATAAGGACCCAAATCAGCTAGAGAGTAGACTATGCATAGTGAGAATAGTGTACTTGGGATTTGGGATCCTAGGAGGAGGACTTGGGGTGAATACTGATGCGGTGTGGACGGCAGTATTAGGCTTGTACTACTGCCATCCAAGTCGAGATACCAGATATGTTTGGGTCTATCAAGACCACCCTGATCGAGACTTTTGACGAGCGTTACACTGCTCTTACTGATGCTACTGTTGCTGCGGACACTGTAGCTGTTGCTACTTCGAGGCCACAGGGGGTGACTCGTTGCTATACCGAGAGTTCAGCAACACGAAGCCACCAGAGTTTGATGGGACGCAGGATCCGATCGCTGCGATGAGATGGATTTCTGATATTGAGGGATGCTTCTATACGTGTTCTTGTCCGGAGCATCTAAGAGTTCAGTTCACGCTGACCAGCTTCGCTTGGGGGCGAAGGACTGGTGGAAGTTTGTGTTGGATTAGTGTCTAAGTCCATAACTATTTTGGTATGTACTTGACCCGATGGTGCATGGTCCTTTTGGGTTGCCTTCACCAAAACAACTTGATAGGATGAATTATGGAGAGAAAGGATTAAATATGATTTATTAATATATTATGAGAATAATATATTAAAAGAGAAATCATATTGTTTAATTAATATTAGTCAAGAATTAATAAGAATTAAGTTTGTGACTAAAAGACATTAAATAAACTAAAGGGACTAGAACTGTCAATTGTATGATAGTTGAATATTGAGCTAATGGACTCCATATTAAAGGGGTGGACGAATTCTATGGGAAACCCATTAGAAATCGTTCCAAGGCCTTTAAGGAAGGAGCCCATGGGTTGCTTAGGGCTTAAGCATCCAAATTAGGGTTTCCTTGATAGATAACCCTAATAGCCTCACTATTTAAAGAGCCCTTATGCCCCAAAAACGTGGACAAGCTTCCTTTTAGGGTTTCCACAAGTTTTGGGCAGCCTCCTTCTCTTCTCCTCTTCATCCTCTTGCTCATGGTGTTTGTAAACCATTAGAGGAGTGACATTTGTGACTCTAAGCTTTCTAAAGTCAATACAAGAAGGATTTGGGATTGTTATTGCTACATAATAATCAAGGTATGATCTAAACCCTAATTCATATGTTATATTGATTATAATATCCTAGATCTAGGGTTTATAGTCTTGGATGAATTGCATGTACAATAGAGAAACCTAGATCCAAGCATTAGGGTTTGTATGAGCACATAGGATGTTCTTATGACCAAAACCCATCAGTGGTATCAGATCCATGATTGGTTTTTATTGTATTGATGCCTTGTATGTTTGTTCAAGTTGAAAAAATCGATTTTTGTGAAACTGCCTAATGAACTCGGCGAGTCCCATTGTGGACTCGGCGAGTAGGCCCCTACTCGACGAGTCCATATAGGTACTCAGCCAGTTCGAGCATCAGAGAGAGGGGATTTCGGGATTTCTTGCTGTTTTTCTCATGGATAATTGCCTTATCTGTTTTAGGTCATTAAAATCCGATTTTAATCATTTTTATGAGTATATCCTTGATTAAACAAAAGATAATTACCAATTGATTAGATAATAACTTCCTTATATGATTAAAGTTGATTATTTGTATTAATTGGGTAACTTATTTTGCAAGAAATTGAAATTAGGTCAAATATAGATAATGATGAAATTAATTTTTTAATTTATATTATTTGTTATTTGATCTTTGTGTTATGAAAAGTTTCAATTTCTCCCTTTTAGGTTTTATAGTTTAAATTTAAACTCAAAAGTTTAGTTTTGAAATTTAAATAGTTGAAACCCTAATGTTTTGAAAAGGTTTCAAAACTTGCCCTCAAGTTTTGGAATTTAAATTGTGATTAAAAGTTTATTTTTGATGTATATTTAAATTCTAAACCTAATGTTTTGAAATGTTTCAAAACTTGCCCCCAAGTTTTGGAATTTAAAAGTTGATTAAAAGTTTAATTTAGGAATGTTAAATTCTAAAACCCTAGTATTGTTTTGAAAAGTTCAAATCACACCCTTATGGTTTTATTAATTAATTAAAGTGTATAATTAAAAGAGGTTTAATAAATCCATAAAATTTTAGGTTTACAATTTAATTGAATTAAAAGTATAATTGTTAAATTTGACCTCCTAGTATTTTAAAAGTGTAAAATACACCCTATACTATATATAACATTAAAAGTCTAACATTATATATATATATATATATATATATATATATATATATATATATATATATATATATATATGTATATGTATGAGTAAAAGTCAGTCTTACCGTTAGTAGGCCTCATTCACGAAGCTGGTCTATAAGGGGTGTTTAAGGAAATTGCCTATAAAATGGCGATTGAATGGGTATCCACTCTTACCTACCGCACTCTTGACCAGTGGAGGGTCGTTAGCTGAACGGGTAGGATAGGACAAAACCTTCCATTATAAGTATAATGAAGTACAAAAGTAACTAAATGTTTTACAAATTCCCAATCTTAGTTACTTAGGCAAAAGGGAATTGATGTAATTCCATGAAATTACACTTTGTGCCCTTGTGAAGACGTTAGTGGAGCGTGTGTGGTTAACCGGCACACTAAAGGGTTCTAAGCAAAGGTAGAAAAGGGTGACTCAATGTTTGTCATAGTTCGGTGGAGCGTGTGTGGTTTACCGGCACATCGAATAGGTGACTGTAACATGTGACGGCACCATGTAAGTTTGCATGGTTATTCACACCCGCTTTGTGATCCTCGGCATCCCAGTCACAAACAAGAGGGGCATATCGAGATTTAAACATGCCATTGAAATGTTCAATGAATCTAGGAGTTTTCATAGATTTAAAACATAAATTTCTTTTTCGTTTTTTCATGGTGGAAATTAGTGAATCGTCATTCACTTACCTTCAAATATTCTGCAACTAGATTACGACATCCCTTTTCTAGGCTGTAGCATATTGTGTTGGGTCCTAGCCTTAGTATCTCATTTGGGTGATTTACTAAGGACTCAATCAATCAACTAAGTTGAATTCGTTTTCTCCCGTTTTGTAGATGTCAAAGTACGACAACTATGGTCTTCCCAAATCCCGTGGAACAAGCATTCCGCATGAAGATGATATTTCACGATTCGATCGAGGAACAAGAGATCATGCTTCACTTCCTACACCTCCTCCAATTATTCTCCCTAACCCACAAGTTCGAAGGCTTGAAAAGTTCAAGCTCACTCAAGCCCTTTTGGCAAGTAAACATAAAGAAGGAAAGTTGGTGTGTGCACACGTCCTAGGGATGAAGTCACACATTGATAGGTTAAGAATGTTGGGATCCGTTGTCTGTGAGGAGATGGCTATTGACTGGGTTCTTCAGTCACTTCCTAACTCATATAGTGAGTTCATAAGAGAGTACTATATGATGAACTGCGGCGTAACCATTATAGATCTCACCTATATGCTTATTGCCGCTGAATCAGCAGTGATTTGGCGCAATAGAAAAGCAAAGTTGATTGGTGAATCTGCCTTCAAGACCTCTATGGATATAGACAATGGCAACGAAAGACATGTTATGCTTGAAAAGTTTGATCATAAGAGAAAGTCAATGTCTGAAGTAGTTCCATATCCTGTTCCAAAAGAGTCAATTTGCTTTTATTGCCAAGAGAAGGGGCATTGGAGACGAAGCTGCCCTATTTACCTAAGAGATCTAAGAGATGGGAGAGTCAAAACGTATGGCTCTACTTTAGGTAAAATCCATTGACTAACTCTTTTAAGCTTCTATTCTAGATTCTTAATACATAATGTGATAAGATTACAATTGATGTTTTGTAGGATCGAAGAGAAGAAAGGAAGCTTAAGGGAAGAAGTGAGCAGAATCTAACCGTGAAGGAATGGATTTCGATCGCATTACTTGGAGATTAGATTCTTGAGCTACTACTTAGAGTTAGAATAAGATTGCTAAGAAAGATGTATTAGCATAGTTTTTCATTGAATTGCATTGTAAGGACAAATTTTTCCGCAATAAAATAAATTTTGATTTTATATTATTTATTTATCCTTCCAATGGCGTGTATGAAAAAATTGATTAGCAATAATGGATTTGATTCTTAATTATGGAAATGTCGAAAATTTACCAAATAAGGAGAGTTTCTCATCACCCAAGTTTCAGTTGGACAGAAATTTGGAATCACGCAACTTGGTTGCATGATGAATGAGAAATTTCATATTTGGAAATTAGACAAATTCGTTGACAAAGTGTCAAGTGAAGGACTAGGAGATCGAGTACACAAAGTTGTGCGTTGATCAAAGTCCACCATAAGAGTAACAAAGATATTCGTCATGATTTACTAAAGGTTTAGTAAATATGATTATACTTATAAGATTAAGTGTAATTCTGAATTGATTGAAAAGGTTTAAATCAATAGCAGAACGAATAAGAAGAATCAAGTAGGCAGAAAATTAAAAGTTTCTCCATTCTAAGAAGAAGGGAGAGTACCTTTTATGTTTTATGATGAGTCTTAATGATTAAGAACCATATCTCAATTGATCCTCTAAGTGAGTCTTGGTACTATTGTATGTCTAAGAAGAGGAATCAAGAATTGAAGAAAATGGTTAAATCAAGAAGTCAATCACACTTCGTTCCAAAACAAGTCTTAGAGTTAAGATTGTGACATTGAGTGAAAAGTATTAAGAAGGTTTATAGCATTCATCAAATGTGGAAAGTTGTGATGTCTTGGATAAGACAAAGACCAACTAGGACCAATTTATGAAGTGTTTTGATAAAAGCTACATTAACTCTTGAATATTTGTCAAGAAATGTTTATTGACAAGAGAATCTTATATGTCAAGGAGTCAGTGGGAGTTTTAATAGTCTTGAAAGGTTTCAGGAACAAATCAAAATAGACCTTATCGATCATCACTAGCACACGAGTTGAGGTTTACAACCTATCGTGTTGACACTATATTGTGTCTGTGCCATTCCAATTGAGTTAATTATGCATGTGAGCCCTATGAGTTCTCATTTGAATGCATAAAAGGCAAGGACCTTGATCAATGAAAAGTACATTGATAGGAAAAGGTGAGCTGCTTAACTACTTGGAAGACATGGTGGGCAGCTGTGCTACCATAAGGCAAGAAATCAAGATTTAGAAAGTTCGGTCCATATCAGTTTGAATTTGTCGTGAACTTTGGTTTTGACAAATTCACATGGATAGGAACACATACACCATTAAAATCTAAGTGTCATAAGATTCCTTCCTTCATGAAAATGACTGTGAGGAAATACTTTCACTAAGAGAGATTTTAAAAGGATAGTGATTGTGAAATTGAATTCTCGAATTCGATTATGGTTACGGTATCCCTTTCCATGATTCGAATTGTGAGATTTGGCAATTAGTCTGAATTTTTTAGACACACATATGAGCTATCTAAGGGAAAGGTGTATAAGCTTAGATAAAGGATTATCAAAGCATTATGTATTAGAAACATGAACTTAAGAAATTCAATAAGTATTGTTTTTCTGAAAGTTAAGTTGTTTCTGAATACATGTCAAAGCTAGTGGGAGCATAAGTGTTATGTTTATAATAATCATCATGATAGTGGGAGCATAACTGTTAAGAATGTATGATTATTAAGGCAAGTATTGCAAGTTAGCAATATTAATTATAGAAAAACAAGAGTTACATTTTGCAAAGTCGTAAGGGTTGTAAAGTTGTTTTGCTATAATTAAGGGAGAGAATATTATGCTTCATTTCAAATCTAAAGGCTTAGGTTGTGGAATGTTAATAATTTAGTCAAGGATACATAGTGTGCTCTCAAAATTCGATTATGACTACGACATTCCTCTTCATAGTTCGAATTTTGAGAACGTAGCACATAAAATATTATGGCAGAAGATTAATAAAGTATTGAATCTTCGTGTAAGACATTATGCATTGTGTCCCATACGCTTTGGGTATAGGATTGATTGCAAATGCTATAATATTTGACCGTTCTAAAATTTTCCAAATGTCTAGCACATTTAGAGGGAAAAAGGACGAGAATCGGTTTTGACTAAGATAATTAAACAACTATCAAAGGACAATCCAAAGTTCGCCGAGGATCATTCGCTTGTGAGTAGTTGGAAGTATAGTATTGGATGGACCATATCGAGATTATTATGAATAGATAAGATTCTATTGATAATGAGTTGTCATATGGTAAGTATGGAAAGGTTTCCATATTGGGAGTTGGATATTGAGAATCAATGTCTAGATTAGAAATTTTGTGCAAAAGGATGTTCAAAGGAATGTACTTTGAGTGAGAGACATCGTATCTAAGGAATTGTCTTGTAACAATCTCCGATAGAGGACTTTGTAATTTCATTGGCAATAGTCATTTTGACCTTAGTGCAGTGACATTACAAAAGGATCAATGCATAAAATGTTAGAATCTAACATATTCCATAAGTGGCAAGAATTTGATATTCTTTCACTTGTGAAAAGGATTGGGAGTTGTGAAATGAGTATGATTGGAAATGTGTTCATTTGATCTATTTCACAAAGCAAGAACCATAGGATAAACATTGTGTGCATGCTAAGAGCATGGGACAAGTGTTGTAATAATTCAAGTAAAAGGTTGATTACCCGAAACAACAAATAATGAGTAATCGATATGGTGATAAATAAAAGGTGTTTTATTTACGCTCAAAGGTTTGAGGCCATATGGGATTAGTATTATCCTTGTGTTTCACTTTGCATGTTTTGACTTCCTGAATAATTTAATTGGTTGAGAATAATCAAATTATTCGAACGGGCCACAGTTGTTCATATGTTGGAAGTAGGTATGAATGAAGACTGTCGTGAATTGGTGTGTGGATTGTCTAAAGAGCATTAGACATAAGCAAATGTTTGCTGCAACGTTCATGAGTGCTTATGAATATGATTTGAGCATTGGATTAAACCCACGCTCACTTGGATCACTCCATGAATTGTATCACGAGTGATTGGTGAGACGATAACATCTTATATTCTTGAAACCGAGATGTGTGAGTTGTATCTTGCAAATCGGTTACACATTGATAATATGTAAACGCACCAGTAACTTGGTGTCATAAAACATATTGTTGTGTGTGATTCGGTGAGTAAGTGCAAGCAAGCATTGAATCAAAGTTTATCCGTTCCTTTTATCCAAAGTAGGATAAAAGCAATATCTTTGGGCCTCTCGATGATTTAGTGATGACAAACATAAATGCTCGGCCGGGCTAGGGCTAATTTGATTTGTTCAACTAGTCAGTTGTCATAATCGGAAGTCGAGAAATAATACATAAGGAATGATTAGAAATCATGTCTTATACGATATCTAGAATGGAGGAATATATGATCCCTTATCTAAAGGACACGCGTATCTGATAGGATCAGAGTTGACAGCGGCTTTGGAAAGCTACGATTGTAGATCAGGATCTGAAGTCATAAGCATAATAGTTGTTAGACTTATCCAAGTGGGAGACTGTTGGATTAGTGTCTAAGTCCATAACTATTTTGGTATGTACTTGACCCGATGGTGCATGGTCCTTTTGGGTTGCCTTCACCAAAGCAACTTGATAGGATGAATTATGGAGAGAAAGGATTAAATATGATTTATTAATATATTATGAGAATAATATATTAAAAGAGAAATCATATTGTTTAATTAATATTAGTCAAGAATTAATAAGAATTAAGTTTGTGACTAAAAGACATTAAATAAACTAAAGGGACTAGAACTGTCAATTGTATGATAGTTAAATATTGAGCTAATGGACTCCATATTAAAGGGGTGGACGAATTCTATGGGAAACCCATTAGAAATCGTTCCAAGGCCTTTAAGGAAGGAGCCCATGGGTTGCTTAGGGCTTAAGCATCCAAATTAGGGTTTCCTTGTTAGATAACCCTAATAGCCTTACTATTTAAAGAGCCCTTATTCCCCAAAAACGTGGACAAGCTTCCTTCTAGGGTTTCCACAAGTTTTGGGCAGCCTCCTTCTCTTCTCCTCTTCATCCTCTTGCTCATGGTGTTTGTAAACCATTAGAGGAGTGACATTTGTGACTCTAAGCTTTCTAAAGTCAATACAAAAAGGATTTGGGATTGTTATTGCTACATAACAATCAAGGTATGATCTAAACCCTAATTCATATGTTATATTGATTATCATATCCTAGATCTAGGGTTCATAGTCTTGGATGAATTGCATGTACAATAGAGAAACCTAGATCCAAGCATTAGGGTTTGTATGAGCACATAGGATGTTCTTATGACCAAAACCCATCAGTTTGTGACAGCGCACTATTCTTCTGCAGAGCTTGCCGCGATGACCTAGGAGAGGTTTACCGCTATGTTTTGTGATGAGTACGTTCCCCCGGTGGAAAGGGAATGTTTGGCCCAGGAGTTCTTGACCCTCAAGAAGGGTACCGAGTCTGTTACAATGATCACCAGGATGTTCCACGAGAGGATGATGTTCTGCCTTGAGCACGTGTCTTTTGAGCAGGCACGCATGAGTCGGTATTTGAGCATTCTGAGGAGAGACATCCACGAGTTCGTGGCGAACTCGTCGTACCGGACATTTGCCAAGCTTCAGGAAAATGCCCGGAAAAGGGAGATTGAGCTCAAGACTCAGGCCAGGGAGGAGGCGGAGTCTCAGGAGAAGGATCGGCGACTGGCACAGTCCCAGCCGGCAGCCAAGCGGGCCAAGCCCGCCGATTCGAGATCGGGGAACTAGAAGGGCCGCACTTGTGGCAAGTGCGGCAAGAGTCATGAGGGAGTTTATAGAGCAGGGTCTTGCTTCAAGTGTGGCAAGGAGGGGCACATGGCCAAGGATTGCCCCAAGGGGTTTGTAGTCTATTTTCACTGCAACCAGACCGGACACCAGAAGGCCGAGTGTCCGCACTTGCGGGGGTCAGCATAGAGAGCATCACATGGATCTGCCCCTGCTGCCGTACGAGCTACGGAGAGTCGGCCAATGAAGGCTGTGGTACCGAAGGCTCGCGGGAGAGCCTTCCAGTTGACAGCGGAGGAGGTACGCGCAACGCCCGATGTTATGGCTGGTATGTATTCTTTCATCTATTTATTTTCAGTTTGTGGTGTTATGCTTATATTATGATATGCGTAGGTACATTTCTTGTGAGTTCTTTACCTGCTTTGGTGTTATTTGACTCGGGTGCGAGTCGGTTTTTTGTGTCGTTAGCCTTTAGTCAGTACATCAGTATCTGTCGAGAGGCGCTGAGTCGACCTTTGTCGGTTTCCATAGCTGATGAGAGAGTGGTGTATGCCATTGATGTGATTCGATGATGTGTACTCGATATCTTCAACGTTGAGTTTTCGATTGATTTGGTCCCGATTGCGATGGGAGATGTATGTGTCATCGTAGGCACAGACTGGTTGAGCAAGTTTGGAGCGGTTATCGACTGCGAGCGACAGCTGGTGACCATACAAGACACTAGTGGGGGAGTTCTTATGGTTTATGGCAAGGGTACCCGTTCTGGGTCAGCATTTTGTTCGGCCGCTAGAGCAAGGCAGAGCCTACAATAGGGTTGTAGCGGGTTTGTGGCTTATGTGGTGGATACGAGAGTTGATGCAGAGAGACCGAGGTCGGTCGATGAGGTCCCGATAGTGCGTGAGTTCCCGAACGTTTTTCCCGAGGAGTTGCCGGGAGTGCCTCCCGAGAGGCAGGTAGAGTTCCGTATCGATTTGGTCCCAGGGGCAACGCTTATCGCCAAGGCGCCCTATCGCCTTGCGCCACCAGAGATGCAGGAGTTATCCTCACAACTATAGGATCTGTTGGGGAAGGGGTTTATTCGGCCGAGTAGCTCGTTGTGGGGAGCATTGATCTTTTTTGTCAAAAAGAAGGATGGTTCACACCGGATGTACATTGATTACCAGAAGTTAAACAAGCTGACTGTCAAGAACCGTTACCCCTTACCGAGGATCGATGATTTGTTCGATCAGTTGCAGGGAGCGTATTGGTTCTCTAAGATTAATCTGAGCTCTAGATATCATCAGATGAGAGTGCGTGATGAGGATATCCAGAAGACAGCATCCAGGACTCGTTATGGGCATTACGAGTTCGTGGTGATGCCTTTCGGACTCACCAATGCACCAGCAGCGTTCATGGATCTCATGAACAGGGTGTGCAGGCCGATGTTGGATCGTTCGGTGATCGTGGTCATTGATGATATATTGGTGTATTCGAGATCCATAGAGCAGCATGAGGAGCATTTGAGGGAGATCCTCGGAGTTCTGAGATCGGAAAGGCTTTACGCCAAATTCTCCAAGTGCGATTTTTGGTTACAAGAGGTCCAGTTCCTAGGACACCTCGTCAACCAGAATGGGATATTGGTCAATCCGGCCAAGATTAAGGCGGTGATGAGTTGGGAGGTGTCGAGATCCCCTTCATAGATCAGGAGTTTTCTGGGGTTGGTCAGTTATTATCGGAGCTTTATCAAGGATTTCTCCAGGATTGCTCTTCCTCTCACCAGGTTGACCCGGAAGGGCTTGGCTTTCAGTTGGGGCCCGGAGCAGCAGGCCTCATTCGAGACACTTCGCCAAAGATTATGCGAAGACCCAATGTTAGCCCTTCCAGAGGGGATGGAGGATTTTGTGGACTCGGCGAGTGCACTTACCTACTCGACGAGTCCCAGTATAAAAACTCGACTTCTACCAGTATTACGCTACAACTCGGCGAGCCACCCTATAGACTCGACGATTTGATCCTTATTTTGTCTCTCAAGCTGATGATTCGATACGACAATTGGCTACACCTTTGAAGAACATTTTCCGAGCGTTTCCGAGAGTTTTTTTCGTCTACATTTGGAGCTATACCACACGATACTTGACACCCAAGGCATGGAAGAGCTGTTCCCATGTCTAAAGTTAATTGAAGATGGAGTTTTACATGAAGAAGATTAACCTCGCGACTACTATCCTAGGGGAGTTTGTTCCAATTCCCTCTTTATTTTATTGTTCTTTATCATGCATAATATGCAATGGGGACATTGCATAAATTAAGTGTGGGGTAGGGGGTTGGTTATATTAGTTAAAATTTTAGTTAATTTATGATAAATTTTGAAAATTTTGCATTAAAATTGCTAGGGCTAATTTAGAAAATTTTGGTAAAGCAATTAGGATTCTATGCTAGTATTATATTTGATGATTCTATGAAGACCCAAATGTTTAGTTGAGCCTATATACGTTCTAGTGCATTTGTGGCTTCCTTATTCCAGTGAAATCATGGGACAAAAACACGACCGCGCTCAGCCTGAGGGATGCAATATGTTTAGCAGCCTAAACCTGAAATGTATCCAGGAAAATTGTTATCATTAGCCAATAAAGGTTGAATTTGAGCGCCCCTGCTTAAGCATGTAGGATTTGAGTGAAAAAAAAAGTGAGGTACATGTAAAAAAAAAAAAAGAGAATTGCAAGAAAAGTTGTAAGAATTTTGGAGCAATTAAAGTGAAGATCAAAAGATCAAAAATTCCGAAGAAATCCAAAAAGTTGAAGATACCCGAAAATCAAACAATAAAGGTGGTGAATTCAAAGAGATCAAAGATCAAATTACCAAAGGAAGTGAAGAATTCTAAAAGAGCTCCATAGTGGTATCGAAAAGTTGTAATTCTAGATTATGTATGCTCGGGTTGCTCAATTAAAAACACCTTGAGGGTAAGAGGTTTTCTGCGGATGGATTCGGATGGTTGCATAAAATGAGCATAGTTCAGGATGAGTGGGCAAGTGTTTATGAGGATTGTGAGTATTTGGAGTATGGGAGGTTTTTAGGAAAAATTTTAGACACAAATGCATGCGTTGCGGTCTTGGCATAATGGCTGGGTTCGATTGGGATTCTCTTATGTAATATTAGTGTACTAAAATTCAGTTTTGCTTGGGGGCAAGCAAAAGTCAAGTGTGGGGTATTTTGATATGGGCATATTTAGTTATAAAATTCATGCATTATCTTAATACTTTACGTTGATTTTATCTCATTTAATGAACAAACGGGGCTTAATTAGTTTATAATTTCGTTTTTCAGCAACAATGACATGCTCGGATGGAAAAGGAAGCGGAATTGGCGATTGAACGCTTGGATCTTGGATTTTGAAGAAACAAGGATGTTGTTGGACAGCTTGACCCCTCATCAGTGTTTTGGCCATATCTCATGAACCATAACTCCGATTGACAAGATTCAAAATGTTCTAAAAAGTAGACACAATTTCGGACGACTTTCATGTTTTGAGAAAATGCTGATTCGAAACGTACTCGGCGAGTAGGGTCGATTACTCGCCGAGTTGGTCAGAAGTTTCGCGATTCTGGACGCGCTGACTTGCCGTGCACGGGTTTTAAGTGACGGACTCGCCGAGTAGGTCACTGGACTCGCCGAGTAGCCTCTTTTTTGTGAAAATCTATATAAAGGGACTTTCAGATCGATATCAGAACATGGAGAGAAACCCTAGGAGGCTGAGAAACGATTAGAAGTGCTGCTAGGTCGTGAGGGACTAAAGAATCAACCCTACATTCAATTGTGAAGAGAATCAAGACAATTTTGGTTTATTCTTAGTAACTTTTTGATTTGAATCACGTTTACATACTTTGATATCATTTTTGAGTTTATGTTTACTGCAATCATGAGCTAAAAACTTATTCTTCTGTTAGGGTAGACAATTTTGTGAACATGGATTGATTATTTGAGTAGGATTAATTTTAATTGGTAATTATGTTTAGTTAAGCTTGTTAAAGAACCTTATGTGTTGACAATAACTATTCTTCTGTTAATAAATTAGTAATTAAGTTGTATGAACATCTCTTAGTTATTAATTTCATATGATTTATTGTGACCACATAGTTGTATATCTAGGAATAACGAATGTGAAACTAGAATTAACTAGAAGATAGGTAAGTTAATGTGTGAGATTGTTTGATGAACATCAGCAATAGGTTAATTGAAGGGTCAATTTAATTAACCATTACAAGTCTTACTTAACCCGAATCAATAATCTAGGAAACCCGTTAATTTAGACAACTGGCCATTGCTTGAGTTAATTTGTTTTCTAAGAATTAGGAATAGCGAACGTGAACCTAATTATCTTAATCGGTAGCCAATGAAGAATTAATCTGATACATTAAAATCATCCATCGGAACAAATGTGTCGTACCTAAACAGAAGTCCTCTTTACTATTGAATTTAGTTGGTAATTAATTGTTTTAGTTGCTAGTTAGTTAATTTGTGTGTTGGTTATTCTAATTAAGTTTCTAGTCTTGTAAAACTAGAGAAAACCCCCATTTTGTTATTTGTTTTATTTAGATAATATTAGCATTTATTTTAATTGTTTACCGTTCCCTGTGTTCGATACCCTACTTGCTTGAACTATATTACTAATCGATAGGTACACTGCCTTTCGTGTGTTTATTTTGTGTCTAAGTTAGTAGGATTAAAACTAGTTGGTTTTACACACATCATGTACCGATCTCGATTGTGTCAGATCGATATGTGCGTTTCACTTCCAGGTTCTGGAAGAAGTTCCATGAGGATTTGGGTACGAGGTTGCATTTCAGTACTACTTACCACCCACAGACGGATGGACAGAGTGAGCAGACAATTCAGACGCTCAAGGACATGCTTTAGGCATGTTTGTTGGACTTCGGAGGGAGTTGGGACACGTATTTTCCATTGGTTGAGTTTTCCTATAACAACAGTCACATTCGAGCATTGGTATGCCTCCCTTCGAGTTGTTGTATGGGAGGAGGTGTCGTACTCCCATATGTTGGGAAGAGGTAGGGCAGCGAGTGATGGGCAGAACATAGATAGTGCTTTAGACTACAGAACAGATACAACAGGTTAGACAGAGGTTGTTGACGGATCAGTGTCGCCAGAAGAGTTATGTGGATAGGCGACAATCCGAGCTTGAGTTCCACGTGGGAGACCTCGTGCTCCTAAAAGTGTCTCCTTGGAAAGGAGTGATTCGATTCAGGAAGAGGGGCAAGCTGGGGCCCCGGTATATTGGGTCGTTCAGGGTGACCACGAGGGTGGGCAGGGTAGCATATCGTTTGGAGCTACCTGCGGAGTTTAGCCAAACTCATGATACCTTCCACGTGTCTCAGCTGAGGAAGTGTATAGCCGACGAGTCGGCAGCGGTGCCGTTGGAGGATATCTAGGTGGACGCGAGTCTAAATTATGTTGAGAGACTGATCGCGATCTTGGACCGGAAGATCAAGGTTCTGAGGAACAAGGAGGTGCCTCTGGTTCAGGTCCAGTGGCAACATTAGAGAGGGTCCGAGCTGACTTGGGAGCTGGAGTCAGAGATGCAGGAGCAGCATCCGGAGTTGTTTTAAGCATGAGACTTCGAGGGCGAAGTCTGGTTCTAGTGGGAGAGAATTGTAACATCCCGAAATTCAGGTACAACTATTTAACCCCTATCTTTTGTCAAGTTGTCAAGATTAACCCTTAAGTGGAAAATGTTGAAAATGAGTACGCTAGGCGTACTGCAGAGTACGATACACGTACTTATGTGCTTAAGTTGGACGCGGACTCGCCTAGGTACGCTGGGCGTAGCGGGCCCAGATGCAAACCCTAATTATGGCTTATGCACTATAAAAGGAATGCTAAGGCCTTATCCTCAACCACCATTTCATAGGGTGAAACCCTTAGAGAGCAATTCCTTCATCCTAAAGCTTGTGTGTGAGTGTTTTAAGCTAAAGGTGCCTTTGTGTGTTACTGAAGAAGAAGGAGAGGAGCTTGTGGAGGCTAGGGTTTGAAGATCAAGCCTGGATCTGAGTTCTTTAGAGGAAGGAGCTTCACTTTTAGGTAAAAAGCGCAAAACTTTCCTCTTTATTTTGGTTTGGTGTTTTATGGTCCATTTCTAGGGTTTAAGTCCCAAAGGTGGAGACTTTATGAGCAAGAGGGGCTCCATGGACCTAGATCTGTCCCATTTCAGTGTTATGTGTGATGTTGATCCATAAAAATCCCAACTTGGACGTTGTTATGGAGTCATGCTTGTGTTATGAGCTTTTAAGTGTTGGAAATGGAATGCTATGGGTGTTGGTGACCTTTACAGCCATGCAAAGGCTTAAAGTCACCAACTTTATGGATTAAGAGGTTTAGGGATAGTCAGATCTGAAAGTTGGACGTGGGTCTTAACCGTTTAAGACCCCAAAAGCTAAGGAGTCTGACACTAGGAGTTACGCGGGGCGTAATCCCAGTACGCGCAACGTAGGGGGTCGTGTTCCCTGTTTCTATGAGGTTGTCGGGTACGCTCAGCGTACAGGTTTGGTACGCGTAGCGTAACCCGGAGAGTTGTCTTTTGGTTGACTTTAAGGGTTTGGTCAATGTTAGGGTCTTTGAGCCATGAGAGGGGTAAAATGGTCTTTTACCCTTCTGAGAGTGCTAAGATAGGGATTAGTCTAGCCTTGAGAGTTGTATTGATTAGAGTGCTTATTCCACGTGATTAGGCGGAGGCTAGACAAGATTTTACCGAGTTCGAGAATTACCAAGTTACCCGAGGTGAGTCATCTCACTATAATTTACCTAGAGTGGTAATTAGAGTTATATGACAGAGTATATTGTATGTTATTTATGTGATTGTGATACACTGCATTATTTCTATGTGATACATGTTGTGTATGTTCCAGAGCTTATAGAGTTAGAACCAGAAGGTTCACAGATTTAGGACCAAAGGGTCGACAGAGTTAGGACCGGAGGGTCCACAGAGTTATAGCCTCGAGTGGCTATTATGTGTTATATGTGGTATTTTGGGGAACTCACTAAGCATTTATGCTAACAGTGTGGTGTTATGTGTTTCAGATACCAGTGAGGATCGCGGGAAGGCGTCGGCATCATCGGTACACACATGAGGAGTTTTTATACATTATGATCTTGGGTTGTGTTTCTATGGATTGATATGTGATACAATGACATTTTTATAAAATTTATGAATGAAAGTGTGTTTTTAAAATGTGAAAAATTGTTTGAAAATTTTGATGTTACATTATCAATGTCACAAGGAGCATAATACTTCTCTTTGACAAAGTCTACCCAAGACATATCAGCTTTTGCATCATCTCCTAAAGTTTGACACATTATTTCACACCAAAAAGGCCTTGACCCTTAAGCACTTAGAAGCATAGACCACTTTTTTTCGTCATGACAACCACTAGCTATAAGACCTCAGTTAGTTTCGGTGATCCACTTCATAGTCACCTTTAGATCATGGCTCCTTCATACTCACTCCGCTTGCATACTGTAAAAGAATTAAAAGAACATGCCTTCTTTAAATCACCTTGAGGGTGAGCAACACGAGATGAATCTTGAGTTCGGGATATACCCACAACAAATTATACACGAATAATAGATGGCGCACCCCTAACAGATGGTGCACTCACAACAAACGGTACAACCTCAGGGTTCTCTAGAGGTGCTTAAACAGATGTTACCAATCTTTCATCAAGCAATCGGTTTATTTCTTATCTGTATCAACCATATCCTAACCACAGTTAAATCAATAAGAAATAAATCATGAAACAAAGATACAGTTCATGTTCTTGATGCTTCTAAGTCAACTCTCTCTAGAGCTTTCTACTAGAACCTGAAATAAATGGAAACAACTTATATTAGACATCAAGTATGGTGAGTTATAAAGTAACATAACATACATAAAACAATTTCTTATTTCACGTACTTCCAAAATCTAACTAGTCACATAAGAGGCCATGTATCTTTACTCTTATTATTAAACAATTAACCTATCTCTGTTATCTTTGCAGCTTCCATGCAAAACTGTAGACATTCTTCTTTCTTGGGATCCCTATCGTTCACTCAATTTAAACATGTGTGTAACATCCGGAATTTCAAGTATTATATTTATTCATTTTATTTTGAGTTTTGTGGAAGAACTCGGCGAGTTGGTGCGAAGACTCGCCGAGTTGAGACGCGATTTCTCACCCGGATTATTGACCGGACTTGACGAGTCACATTGGTGGACTCGGCGAGTCTGCGCTGTTTAATGAAACACTAATTTCTCGGGTTTGGGGCTTATTTAAAGGGCCTTATGGCCGTCATTTGTGCTCACTAGTCCCCAGAGTGAAACCCTAGTGAGCTTGAGCGTTTGGAGTGAGATAAGGAGCCATTGTTGACCTTAGAGGTGTTATTTGGCAAGGGAAAGGAAGCAATAGCCAAGGGGAAACAAGAGGATCAACTTCCTGAAGATCTGAGGTCCAGAACATCACGTTTGAGGTACTACTTTCGAACCATTCTCTGTTATGGTGATGTTCATGTTGATTTAGGGCTTATTGAGCCCTTTTGTGGCTAAATCTCGTGCTTCCTTGGTCCCTTAAGCGAGTTAGGTTCTGGATCTGGACCCTTAGAGGTCCAGAGTGTCCCTTTGTCCAAGCTTTTTATGAATCCATGGAGGTTTTGGATTGGGGTCTTTGTGCTTGAGGTCAAAACACCATTTATGAGTCATTAGGTGTGTTATGAGCGCCAAGACATGAACTTTACATGATGAATAAGCTTGGAAGGACTGGATCTATGAGTTAGTGAAGCAGATCTGACCTCAGAAGGTCGTTTGGGGTTGTGCATGGAATGCACTCGCCGAGTCCATTTCCAGACTCCACGAGTTGGTGCGGGTTTTTCTGTGATTTCGAACCAGGGTTTGAGTAACCGAGTCGGGTGAGTGACTCGGTGAGTCGGAAGGGACTCAGAGGAATCGGGTCCCCGTAGAGACTCGGCGAGTTGAGTTGACCGTTGACCGTTGACCATTGACCAGAGTTGACCAGTGTTGACTTGATAGGGTTAGTCAACCCTAGTTGGGAAAGTGTTGATTAGAGATGTATTGTGTTATAGGAGGACTATAGCTCAGGAGATCGAGCACTAGTGATTTCAGGGATTTGCGAGTTATCGAGATACGCGAGGTGAGTCTTCTCACTATACTTTACCTTGAGTAGGTAATCAGAGTTATGTGACAGAGTATTTGTATGCTATATGTATGTTATGTGTTTTACTGCATTATTTCTATGTGATTTATGTTGTGCATGTTTATAGAGTTGGAACCGGAAGGTTCACAGAGTTAGAACCATAGGGTTCACAGAGTAGGGTCCACGGACCCACAGAGTTATAGCCTCGAGTGGCTAATATGTGCTATGTGTGGTATTTTGGGGAACTCACTAAGCTTTGTGCTTACAGTGTTCGGTGTTATTTGTTTCAGGTACTAGTGATGACCGCGGGAAGGCGCCGGCCTGATCAGTACACACACAGGATTTTTATGTTATGAGATCTTGGGATTTTTATATGTTATGGATTTGAGTTTCAAACACTGATGTTTTATGAATACTAAATGAATTATGCTTTTATAAAATGCGAAAAATTGTTTTGAAATTTACGGTGTTACAATGTGCATATAATATCATAACAATCATAACATTCATATAGCACATTTTATCCAATGTGTCACTATCAAACAAAGATGTAATCTACTTTCACATATTTATATACACATACTTTAACATCAAATCTATCTCATAATATAATACTCTAAAGGAAATTATAACTCACCTCTTTGAAGAGAATAACAACCAATTTCCAAGCTTCTTCAAACCTTTTTTTTGAAGAAATCCATCTCCACCCTATATCATCACCACATTAAGATCCTTCAAGTATAACTTAAAACATTAAGAGCGTAATATAGATTTTAGCCACAAGTCTCATACTTTAGGTAAAACTTCATATTAACAATCCTTTTCCAATAAAATTGCTAAAATACTCAAATGTGGATTCATAACACTTAATTCATAAAGTTATTAACACATATCAACCATTTCATGATTTTCTAAAATTAGGGTCTGAAACCCTAACAATCAACACATGGGTTCAACCATGGAATCCTTATAAAAATCATGTACTAAGCTTTTATACACCTGAGTACACATCAATAGCAAGATATCTTAGAGTAATATTTCAAATTCAACTCAAACCCTAAAAACACCATTAAAGCTTCAAAAGCTTGAAGAAAGAAGCAATGGTTACCTTAGGAATTTGTAGTCACTAATCCTTGCCATTTCCACCCTATATCACCTCTAAAACTCTTTTCTCCTTCCAAATTGTCAAATGTTTTCTCTCAAAGTGATTAGGGGTGCTTTAGTTAAAGGATGAACCTTAACTTATGTTTAACATGCACTCAAAACTACGCTATGACAATTCCTTTACGGGGTCATGGTGCTTTAAGTGACTCACGGTGTCTCCAATTCACCCTATGGTGGCAATTCATTAATGACATCATATTTTCACCATCATGTTGCAGTACCCATATACCACGCCACATCGAAAATTCCATTGCCCTCAACTTACATAAAAAAATTATCCAAATCACCGCCTCAACCACAACGTCACGACAATCAATCTAGCATGCCTTGGTTGAGCTGAAATCAAGTTTTCCATCTCTTTTTAAGGCACTTATTTACCCATTTCTTACACCTATCAAATGCAACTCATTCTACATACAAAATACCACATTTCCATTACTTCAATATCTACAAATTTCTAAAAGGCATTTAATAGCATCCTACAATTCATATATTGTCACAAGAACCAAAATGCCCTTTAATACATTATAAACATCTAAAATACTTACACCAAAATTTCATGGTTCTTCCAAGCTATCCCTACAGATGGGATTGGTGAACATATGTCTACTATGGAGTATCATACTATCCTTAAATGTGACATCCCATAATTTTGGTCAAAGACTGTGAACGGTCAAGTTATAGTAAATCTCTTTGTAATTTGACTCATTGAGTTTTAGTGCATCTTTTGTAAAATAAATGAGCTCATTTCAACTATTATGAGATACCAGATGATATCTTACTTCCAAATATGTAAATTGTCAAACGAATCAAGCAACTCAAACTGCAATTCTAGTTAATGCGTCTAAAAAATGGAAATTTCATATTAAGCAGTTGTGAGCGAAACAAACACTCTAATCTCATATTACATGTTCTCTTGTTTCCAAAAATATAAAGAACGTCCAAAACGGAGTTCGTACGTAAAAGGTACAACCGTTTTAAGAATCCAAACCAGTATAATACTGATTTTCTTAAAACTGCTAAAACCATTTCAATCTGTTGAGGCACCTCATATGGGAATTTTGAGAAGGTTTTTGGACTCGGACATAGGTCTCATATTTGATTTCATGATCACAATATTTTTAAACCATAAATTTAACAAAGTCGCAAAAACTGTCGAATCGAGTCCAATTAATCGGAAAACTTTAAACGGATTTTCCTAGAGTTCTATATATCAGATTTAGGATCTGTCTGACTTTTTGAAATCCATGAACCCGAGAATAATATTCACCACTCTCGAAAAAAAATTATTTGATAGGGAGATCCATGGCACACAAATCGAGAAAGTTATAATAAAACATGTTGGTTGTCACAAGTGTGACATCACCTTTTGTGTACCTTTATAACATGTTTAACCAGCTAAATGTCCAATTTTTGACTTTGAAGTACCAGCCTTGAACACTCCAATAATACATACACAAAGTATACATACATAACTTGCTATATTGAACTCAAAGTACATGAAGTATGATGAGAAAACGTCAAAAACCTTTGATTGCTTGCACATAAAATTTGGATGGGAGAAAAATGTTCGGTATTGTCAAATCAATTAAACACAATAATAGATAATATATTATAATGTTGCTTCTAATTTTTAACTTATACTAAATCACACACAAAAGAAAAGGAAAACCATTTCTGCATTCTTCTTTTCTTCTTCGTGAACTGTCAAAGACACCACCTGAGATTGAGTTTTCCGGTGGGCGATAGAGGCACAACCTCTCTTCTCCTCTAGCTGCCTCCTGTCGGGCATCGAACAACCACAAACACCCCCTGAATTTGCTATGGTGTTGCTATTGTCCTCCCTCTTTCTTCATCAGTTGCAGTCGATAAAACCTCCACTGGAGATGGAAATTTCCCGTGAAAGCATGAGGCAACAGTCCCTCCTCACCTCTCCTTCATATCAAGGGAAACAACCGAACACCCCCTTTTCCCCTCCGTTGATTTCTGCCAAAAAAAAAAAAATAAATAAATAAATAAAAACAGACGGAAGCAATAAGGGAACTATCGGAGCAGCCCCCATCCGCTCACCTGTTTCCACCATCGACGACCAAGCAGGCTCCGTCGCACCCTCCTCTTTCTTCTTCTGTCAAGGACTGCTGCCGGATGCCCTTACCAGCAGATGTATCGCCATTTGATTCCTCCATCGAAGCAGCTTACCTCGCAATCCATCGCTTCATCGCCGAAGCCTCGTCTGCACTGCTGTTGCTGCTCGCATCGCTCCAAGTGAATTGGATCTCCACTCCCCTCCCCCCCCCCCCCCCCCCCCCCCTCCGCACCTCATCATCGGAACTGGAAGAGAGCAGCCTCGTTTCTTCTTCCCTTCTTTTCTCCGGTCTCGTCGACCACCGACGATGCTCATTTCGCCTGCAATTGATCCGAAATCGTCGGACCTTTCAACTGCCCTCGCGTTTCCTTCGTGTCTGCCATCGTTCATTCCGTTCTTCTTCCTTTTGATCGACTAGTCAAGTGAGGACGAGACACAAACAAAAAGCCCTAAGTTCGTTTAATTTTATGAAATAACCCAAAATAACCCCTTTGTTCAACCATTTAGTCAAAATAAGCCTTTTCCCCAAAACTTTGGTTTATTTAAAACAAAACAGCCCCTCCTTTGGTTATTTTTAACAAAAGAGATCCCAATATTCAAACTTTGATTTATATTAACCAAAACCAGTTCAAGATTCCTTGATTTATTTTAACAAAAACAGTCCTACTTAAGTTAGTTAAAGTTACCAAACAGCCCCAAATAGTTTAAATTTGTTATAAAATGGTCCCGAAAGTATTTCAAAGTTCACGAATCGTTGCTTTGTCACCATGTATATTTTTATGTTCAAAATAACTGGTGTGTATGTATAGTGTAAAGTACTCTCTTATATAAAAATGTATGTCTCAAGTATGTAAATATATAAACTTTATGTATTTAAACATAAAAATATACATGGTGACAATGGTGGTCTAAAACGATTTCTCTTCCAAATGGAAAGGGGTCGTCCAAGATCAATTTGTTTGATCGTATGGTAAAAAAAATGGTTAGTTATGGGATCGTTCCATGTGTTGACCCCAAAGAGTCCATTTGTATTACTACCAACTGAAGGGACACTAGAAACAAAGCTTCCTAAATTACCTGAAAGATCTTAGAGATAGTAGAGTCAAGTTGTGTGACCCTACTTCAGGTACATCCATTATCTGACTTCATAGTTTTATAGGTTCCTATTTGTAGACTCTTAATACATGATGTGATGATCACATTGTTATAGTATAAAAGGAGATAAGAGAAAGAAGGAAGCTTGAGCAATATGAGCAAAATCTGATCGTGAGAAATCGACTTTGGTCACATGGTTCGAAGATCAGAATTTGGAGCTACTACTAAGGAGTTGGGATAATTTAATAGATTTCTATTACTCTTAGGAGATGTCTAGAAACATAGTTTTTCATTTTATGCATTGTAAGGACAAGGTCCAATTTTCCGTTTATTTTCAATAAGAGTAAAATTTTGGTTTATCTGGTTGCCTCATTTTATATATTTCCTTGAAATGCCATTTATGAAAGTGTTGGTTACATTTCTTATATTAGCAATATTAATTATGGATTTAATTCTTATGATATCGCTTGTGGTATTGTCACAATTGACCAAGAGAAAAGAAATCTCATCACCAACTGGAAAGATACCTGGTGTTGTACAAGTTGTATTGTATAGTATATGATTATGACTAATTCATTGATCACGTGTTTATATGAGTGAAGCGAAGGACTAAGGGATCTAGTACATGTTGATATGGATTATTCGGATCCACTACAAAGGACGATAACTCTATTCTTCATGATTACTGATATTTCAGTAAATATGGTTGTGTTTATTAGATTAACCATAATTCTGATACTTTAAAAAGATTCAAAGAGTAGCAGAATGAATAACAAGAATCTATTAGGCAGAAAGATAAAAGATACTCTAATCTGAGAAGAAAGGAGAATACTTTAGTATCATGTTTTTGTTGGATTAGATGTCTAAGCCCATAACTATTATTGGTATGTACTCGACCCGAGAGTAGCATGGTTCATTTAGGTTGCATGGCATCGAAACAATTGGATTGACAAGTGAGAAAAGGTTATTTATGATTTATATTAATATATTATAAGTTATAATATATTAATATGAAATCATATTATTTAATTATTATTCATCAAGAATTAATTTGGAATTAATTTTGTGATCAAAAGAGACTAATTAAATATATGGGGATTGATTATGTAAACCATTCATTCTTATATATGTGGGCTTGTGATCCATTGTCCTTCATGTTGGGCTTAACCCATGTGGTAACCCATGGATACTCCATGGAGGTTAAAATACATGGATCATGAAGGAAATGGAAAGTCATGCACATTAGTGTAACAACCCGTAATTTGAAATCAATGTAAGTTGAACTCATTCGAACAAAAGCCTAAACTACAATCATATGCTAAGTAAATCCATATCATGGCATATATATACAATAGGAACTTGAATACCTTAAGGACTTGTTTATACAAGTTAATTTTTTATACTGACCTTGTAAATTATACTTATATATACGTGATGAACACTTATATTGAAATTATAGATTTTATAACTCAATATAAGTCAAGACAAGTCAATGGGGTTAAACATTTAATCACAAAATGACACACACATGGAGTTTACGGTCTATGAAACATCACGAACATTGTGTTCACGGTCCAAGTTAAGAAGCAAAGGTGTTCACGGTTGAAAGCCAAACCGTGAACGCCTTAAAAGGTGCAAACCATGAACTCCATTCTAGAATCACCTTTGGCCGTGAACTCTTTTCTATGTAATCCTTTGGCCGTGAACTCTTCCCCATTTGATCCTTTAAACCGTGAACTCCATTCAAGAATCAAAAGCAAACCGTGAACTCTTTCCCATGTAGACTTTGGACAGTGAACACTTCATTCTAGAAGTGTTTAACCGTAAACACTCATCAAATGCCTTCATAATTTAACACTGTAAACATTCTTTCACCGCCTTAAAAGTATGGTTTACACTTAAGGAACAAATGAAATCATTTGATCATTTCACAAGTGTAAACACCCTCATTTCCTCTCAACTACAAACCTTAGTTCTTCATTTTATCTCAAGTATTAAGACTTCGTATCTGCATCCATAATTCCCTCACTAATTATAAGTAATCCATATATACTGATATCATTTACGTTGTTAAACTACTAGTTAACTAATTTAGGGATACAATTATGTGTAAAATATAATTAATATATGGTTAATCGCACGTATTCTATACCAACAATCATCGCAACCACATCAAAACCAACCAGAAACTCATACAAGATGTGAGTTCATACCCCCATATTTTCATAGTTTTTACTATTTTAAGGGGGGGGTACAAGTTTAAGACAAGGTTTTTGTTTTTCAATCATCATCAAATCAAATGATTTCAAAATTGTGTTAAAATGAAATCAAGTCACCAAAAGTATTTCAAAATGTTAAATTCTTTAAATGATTTTATAAACTTATATTTTTCCCCAATATATATATATATATATATATATATATTCCCAATTAGTATTCATAACATGTATTTGGAAGCTGTATACCCTTGATTAGTTTTGAAACATAACCTTGTTCTTGTAAAATGGTGCACTCTAGTATACTTGAATCGTGAATTAATGTTCTATAAATCATAAGTTATACCTATTATAATTTATATGTACTTTCTGAATTGGTGTTAACTATTCAGGAATGCAACCCCTTGCTCAACATGTTACAAGGGTATTTGAACTGAATGAAATAACTTTTATATTTATATACATATATATATATATATATATATATATATATATATATATATTGGTATTTATAAATATTATAATTCAATACATATCGATTGAAGGCAAACGGGCAACAAGCTACGCCGCTAGCCCTTTTTGGATGGCAAAACCTATTCTTTTGAAAACAACATTTGTTGATCTAGGAGATATGACATTAGAATGCATGACCCGTTGGACTTTGTTAAGGAGCTCCACCGCCTCTGGTGCGAGAAAACCAAATGTATCGAATGCAAAAGGAACAAACACATGTTGATTTTCTCTACATGCATTGTCGTGCTTTACCACTTTGCACGCAGCGGCTTTTAAAGCGGCATGCCCAGCTGCAAAACCTCCGCTCCCCAAACCAACGAGAGGAGATACACCAGTAAGATCCACGCACGCATGCTTCCCTCCTATCCATCCAAAGACCAAAATGTTAGCCGGTCTAAGTATGGACCTGCCATCCTGCGGGTCCGTCAAAAAGTTCACGGGCGCTTCTTTCTTCACAGATATACCAGCACACCGAAAAGCATCAAAGAGAACATCCCAAACCACATCATGTCTATACTTGAAACCAGGGAGCTCTCTACAATGAACCGCGTGTTCCCCAAATGTATCCAAACATGCCTTGCGACAAACTGGGCATATCTCGTCAATTGGGAATATGGTTGAGTTTTCACTTATATTATACACGTAATGTTTATATGCTTTTTATGAGTCATTTGATTCAGGTTGTTTAATTCATTTAAACAACATAGTTAAAGTCCTGACATTATAACCAGAATCTCTAGTCGGGGATCGAAACAAGTGTGTATAGATCTATATTGGGATTGACAACCTCGCACTCAAACTGCTAGCTACAGTCGGGCATACACGCCTACGAGTGACAGTTGTTATCAACAGTTTTTGACTCCTTCAAAGCGTTATCTCAGTCCATCTAGTCCCAGTATGGTTATAATAACTCATTAAAAATATATTAACAATACAATTATTGTATAATTAGCTAAACATGAGTACATTTTCAAAGTACCAGTTTACTAAAATACAGTTTTATAGTATTATAACTCAGTTTACAATAACAGTAGTGAAGCCAGGCATACTAAAATTTACAAATTATACAAATACAGAACACTAGTTTACAAACATAACGATTTTATGTGATTAAAACTACTTTTCATACACAACAGAAAATATAGGATTTTTTGGAACAGTTTACATATTCAGAAATAGAAAACATAAATACTTATGCACTCACTCAACTTTATGTTGATGATCTCTTTTCAAATTACTTGTATTTTCAGGGAATCGGTAGACAGGCACTCCTCGAGCTGTTGAGAAGATGGAGCTATTTTTGAGCCATGATTCTTCTTTTGTATAACTATTTTGGTGTCGATATACATTGATTGAACACATGTAAAAACTTATACTTATTAATGCAATGGTTGTTTGTACTTTGATTACTATAATGCATGTGTTGTGATACTACAAATGAATTCATCCACCCCCGGATGTTCCCGCCGTCTGGTTTGGTGTATATTTGCATGTATAATAGTGAAAACATAGATATAAGGCATATAGGGTTGCATGCACACCATAGAAGTGTTAGAATACTCAAAAGCCATCAGTTTTATGATCATCTTAGTCATTGTGGATTTATGTCATAATTGATCCTCAAAAAACATTGTAGTATAATTGTACGACTAAGAATAGGCATCAGATTTTGTTAAAAAAATAGTTCAATCAACAGATGAGTCATACTTAATTCCAAATCAAGTTGCAGATCCATGCTCTAGTAACTATAAATCGTATCTTGAAACTCATTTCAAACTAAAAAGGTTGAAAAACACCTCGAAATATGTGAAGTAAAAATGTTTTTCTTACTCTAGCACATATAAAATTGGAGTTATCATGTTTTTCGTTAATCGAGAAACCAAGGATAAATTGAGACCTATTTTGTGAAGTGATTTCTTGTCGGGAATCCACGCGAAATTTTGAATATTTTTTTAGCTCTTCAAGGAATGTTCTATGAGAGAAAACTTATATCTCAAGAAGTCAGTGGGAGTCCTATTGATCTCTAGAGTTTCATGAGTCAACTGACAATAAACCTTTTAGTTATAACTAGCATGCGACCTGAGGTTGATAACCTTTCTTGTTTTGTTGACACATTCTTGTTTTTATGCACTTCTAGTTGAGTTGGCAATGCTTATGAGTTCGATATTTTTCATTTAACTGCAAAAGCAAAAGCGTGTTGGTCAGTGAAGGTACATTGATCAATATGGTTGAGTTGCTAACAACACGGAAGCATTGGTAAGCCTTTGAGCTGTCAGGGGGCAAGAAATTTATAAAAAGTGAAGTTCAGTCCATGAAAGGAAAGATAAGAAATTTAGAATAAGTGAAGTTCCGTCCATGAAAGGAAAGCTAAATTTGAATTATGTTTTTTCCTAAACCTTGTCTTATGATTGTAGGTTGGAAATAATAGTTTTACATGGATGGCAATATATACACCATAAAATCTAGGCGGCAGAGGTTTCGCTCTAAATTATGAATACTGATTGTGAGGAAATATTTTTGCTAGTAGATTTTAAAATATCTGATAAATCAGTATGGATATTGGTTGTGTTAATTGCATTCTCAAATTTAGAATTTCATTACGACATCCCTCTTCATATTTCGAATTGTAAGAAATGACGAGGAATTGTTTGAACTTTCAAAGACTTATAGTTATAAGTTATGAAAGGGTTTAAACACACACATACGTTATCCAATGAAAGTGTATAAGTTTAAGAAATCTATTTGGAGACTTATCGAAGCATCTTCAGTTAGAAAGTCAAGAGTATTGATTTCTAAAAGTCCAGTTGACTTCTTGGTATATGTCAGAGCTAGTGGGAGCATAACTGTTATGCTAGTATTGCATGTAGAAAATATTGTTCATGGGAAAAAAAGTTCTCAATTTACAAACTTCAAAGTTTGGGAATTGTTTCGCTATGATATACTTAAGGGATAGGGAACTTATACTTTGTTTCAAATTTAAAGTATTAGATTGTATAGTTTAATAGAACTTAGTCATAGACATACGTGAGTATCATGTTGAAATGGTTTAACATATGAAATTCCGTATATGAAAATATTATAGCAATAGATTTAACAGATATTAGATATAATGAATCGAGTTTCATATGCTTTCAATATAGGATCGATTATATATGTTGTAATATTCACTTATTATGAATTTTACAAATGCTTTGATCATTGAGAGGAAAAGGATTAGAATTTTTTTTGTGACTAGAGTTGTTAAACAACTGTCAAGAACATTTTGAGGTTTACTGAAAATTGGTTGCTTGTGAACAGTTGGAAGTATGGTATTAATTTGGACGGACCATAGTGAAATGATTCTTTATTGAGATGATTCTCGATCAAAATTGATGGTCATATGGAAATATGGAAATGTTTCCATAATGGGGGTTGATTATTAAATCTACATGTGAGTTGGAAACTTTAATGTAAGAGAAATGTTCAAGGAGTGTACCTTGAATTTGAACCTTCATTATCATGCAACTGTTTCTAGTAACAAAGTTCCAATGGAACATTCTGTAATTGTGACAACCCAAGTTGTCCCGTTACATTTCCCCGTTACTGTTAACGGAATATTCCACTGTATAGAAGTTCCGTTAATTAGAGGGCGTCAATTTAATAAACATTCCATTTGGTTACCTTTAACATGCCGTTAAGTCGTGATAAAAGGAAATAAAAACACAGGACATACATTTCCATTCATTTGGAAAATGTCAAGTTTTATTATTACGACCACTAAATCGGGTGCGACCAAAAGCCCCGTTTAACGGTAGTATCTTGTAAAATTCCACAGAGCCCCGACCCGTTTAACGGTAGTATCGACCAAAAGCCCCGTTTACGACCACTCTCTCTATACTCTCTCTCTCTAGACCCGTTTTCTCCCCGAATCCGCAACCAAACGCTTCCAAATTGTAAGTCCGCTTACCCTAGCCTATTCTAAACATTATGATTGGTGTTTATAACCCAAAATTCGGACTTAGAAGCAATGGAAAAGGAGTTTACGGCCTAAGCTCTTTCTTAGGCCGTAAACACCTAAAACAAGGCCAAAAAGACCCAAACTTGTCCCTATAGGCTTGGAAATAAATTAAGGTATTAGCCTAGGAGTGTTTAAACATTAAAACACAATAATTTGAGGCATAAAAGAGAGTTTACAGCCCAAGCACATGCTTAGTCCGTAAACACCTCTAAACCTTGCAAAAAGTGCCCCAAAACACTCCCAAATAACCTTTAGGCTTCATACATAATTTAGGGGCTTAGTATTTTGGGTTTAGCACCATTAAACGCAATGAAATGAAAGGGAAAAAGGAGTATACGACCCAGGTGTATACCAAGGCCGTAAACACCCTTAAATGTGCCAAAAGTGTGGTTTTTGCCCCCCAAATGACCTTAGACATTTACCATAAAATACTAGGAAGGATTTAAGGGTTTAAAAACATGAAATGGAGGGGTAAAGAGGAGTTTACGGCCCAAGCTAGTGTCTAGGCCGTAAACTCCCCAAAACACATGCAAATGTTAGATTTAAACCCCCAAAATAGCATCACACTTCATTAGAAATTGCTAGAAAGGTGTTAGAGTCTTGAAACTTCACAAAACAATAAGGGTGAGAGTTTACGGCCGTAAACTCCCTTGGGAGAGTTCCTAGGCCGTAAACTCCAAGTTAGTGCCCTTAGAAGCCTCAAATCCACTCATGCCCTTTAGGAAAAATGCTTAGAATAATTCCATGAACAAGCTAGAAGCATCAAACACCCTAGAACCCATCACCATGAGTTTACGGCCGTAAACTCATGGTGAGTAGTCCCTGGGCCGTAAACTATGTTATAAGGGTTTATTCTTGGAAGGTAAACTCCATTCCTTAGCCATACACACCCTTAAACGCTACCCGGGACACCCAAACACTTAGCCAAAGTATTTTCCGCTCATGTGAGCGCGTATATGTGTTTAATTAGTATTATATGTGCTAATTATATGTGAACATATGTTACCATATGTTTAATAGGTCCTTGTGTGTGTTCGAGTCCTTGCGTGGCACCGAACGCCCAAACGACACCTTCGTCGGACCTACTTACACCAGGTGAGTTCATACCCCTGAATGAACCTTTTTAAATGCTTTTAAATGTTTTATAGGGGGGGGGGAATACAACTTAAACATGCCAGTTATCATATCAATCACATGTGATTGATAACCTGCATGCACAAGATTTTACCACTGAACACTGTTTTACCGAGTAGGACACTATAAATGGCTTTCAAAAAGGGTTTTCACTTGTTCAAGTTCTTACTTTTATTGCTTTATCAAAATTCCATTTTCAAACTGAATTATGAAAGATTTCCAAAGATTTCTAAGGTTTTTCACACTTATTTTACCAAAGAATACAAATGCGATTTTCCCAAGTATAAAGGTTTTTTTTCCAAGGTTTTCATGTATACTTTTACTTGTTAGTTACTGTTGCTTCGCTTATACTTATTTTATACTCCTACTCTGTAACGCTTTCACTTATACCTGAAGTCACCTATACCTGATGACGCTTATACTTATTCACACTCTTACTTAGTGATATGAGTCTACTTCGCTTATATTTGAGATCGACTCTACTACACTTATACTCGATACGCTCTTACTTCACTTGTGTCATCTCCACTTCGCGATACGCTTCTACTTATTTGACACTTATACTTCACTTGCGACCGCTCTTACTTCACTTGTTATACACTCCTACTTCACGAGAATCACTTTTACTTGATACCCACTCAAGCATAGTTAGATGTATGTCTGTGCTTGTGTAGATGCATATAAATAATGGTTGAAGGACTTAGGAAGGTTTGTCCGCCCTATTTCCTTTTCTTCGTTGAGATGTGGTCTGGTGGGATCGGATGTCCATCCGAAGGTCATTTGATTCATTAGTCGTATATTATGTACACAAGCTTAGGCATACAGGTTACTTCAGTCAGTTCAGTTAAGAGTCTCTACCTCAAGTCTACACTTACATTAGAAACCCATTAGTTGGAAGTCTCTACCTCTAGTTCAGCACTTTCAATAGAAACCCACTATTTGGGATGCATCTTCAGGACACGGCCTTCTCCATCGTCTAGTTGGTAACCAGAGTCTCCTGTAAGGAGAGCGGACATTGTGTGTATAGATCTATACGGGATTGACACCCCCGCACCCTGACTGCTAGCTACAGTCCACGGCTCACCAAGCCAAGGGGTGACAAATGTCACATTATATAGATGCTTGTAGGGCGTCTGGTACTCTAGTGTCGGATAGTATGGTTACGAGTATCCCGGGTTACCTTATAATTCATTGGCTTTAAGGTAACGGTATTTCGCCAACAATTTACACTGTATGCTGGAAATTCATTTACAGAGTCACACTGATGTATCTTTCATTTGATACTGTCTGGGGTCTGTCTCCTCTGTTTTGACCTTACAAGATGTATCTCTCATTTGATGTTGTCTGGGGTCTGTATCCACTGTATTCACTGTTTTAGACCTTGCTAGACGTATCTTTTATTTGATATTGTCTGC
The DNA here is from genome assembly GCF_051521515.1 of Lactuca serriola. NCBI lineage: Eukaryota > Viridiplantae > Streptophyta > Magnoliopsida > Asterales > Asteraceae > Lactuca > Lactuca serriola. Next base: position 157,402,072 of record NC_136415.1, read on the forward strand.
GGTCTGTATTCACTGTTTTGGACCTTACCAGCTGTACCTTTCATTTGGTACCTTCTGGGGTCTGTGTCTCTATTTGTTAGACTGAACCAGGCGTGTCGTTCGTTCGATACATCTCCTGGAGTTTATGATTCCTTGCCTTAGTCAGCAGTCCTCACTGCTGAGGCATATGTTATTCCCTGATGTCTTTTGCTTTCCTCGATAACCAAATTCAGTATTTTGATAATGATAGCAACTTAGGGAAAATAACTTTTTACCACATAACACTGACCAGTCTTGGTAGAAGGCTGCTTTTATTAAAGAAAATATAGGATTTTCTGGAAAGGACTCTAATACACTGAAATCTCTTAAACTACTACTTTTATTAAAGTTGTTTGAATGAAAACGTCACTAAATGCTTATGAACTCACCAGCATTTGTAAAAATGCTGATACTCGCTTTTCAAATAACGTGTGTTCTCAGGTTAGCATTAGACAGGTACATCCCCGGAGCTGTTGATGAAGATAGCTTAGTACTGCGCTGTATTTATTCTATTACTTGTATTACTTTAATGCATTAATGTAACCATGTAAAACTATTACTATTAATGCAATGTTTTGTTGTACTTTGATTACTATAATGCATGTGTTGTGATACTTGACATGACGTCATCCACCCCAAAACGTTTCCGCCGTTCCAGTTTTGGGGTGTGACAGTAATATCGTTGGCTCGGTCTCTGTGACTTTAAAGCCTCGACATTACAGAAGATCAATGCATATAAGGTAGGGATTCCAATACATTTTAGACAATGACAAGAATTTGGAATTGTGAAATGAGCATCATTAGAATAGTGTCCAATCGATATGTTCACAAAGGAACGACCATAGAAAGACATAGTATGCATGTTCATAACATGGCATAATCGATGTTATTTAATTCAAGTGGTTAGTTGATTACTCGAAACATTGTACAATGAATAAATTTGTAACTATTATGGTGATTAAACGATAGAGATTTATTTATTTTCAATAGGTTTGGAACCATAGTTAATTAGTTTATTATTGTGTTTCACTTTGCATGTTATTCTTCCTAAAATATTTGATTATTTGAGATTTTACAATCGCTCATACTTTTCGAAGTAAGTAGTGTATTAAGGTTGTCATGAATTGGATTATAGATTGTCTAAGGAGTTTAGACATAGAAATTGTGTTGCTACAATATTCATGAGTAATTAGAAAATGGAGATTTTGAGTATTAGATAAACTCATACTCAAAGAATTACTTCATGGATTTTATCACATGTAATTCTAAGATGATAATATCTTATATTATTGAAATGAAGATATATGAGTTTGTAATTTAAAAATCGGTTGTGTATTGGTATTACGAGAACGCATCAGTAATGTGATGTCATAAAACGTAGTGTCATGTATGTTTTGGTGACTATAAGATACAAGCATACGAGTCAAAATTTATTCGTTCCTTTTTCCCTAACAGAAAAGATGATATCTTTGGGCCCCTCGATGATTTGATGTTGACATTCATGTGCAAGACCTTGCTCGAACTGAATTAATGTGTTTAATTAGTAGTCTGATTCTAGTCGTCATAAATCAGAAATCGGGAAAACAATCTTAGACTGAGAGATTGATTATGATCCATATCTCACATCCATACGATATCTTGCAAAACGAAGGAATATTTGATCAGTTATCTTAGGACCAATGTCCGTTTAGTTCAGAGTTTGAGAGTTTCTATGGAAACACTCTTTGTTTAATTTAGAAGTTATACTGGTAATTTTGTTTTAGACCTATCCAAGTGGGAGACTGTTCAATTAGGTGTCTAAGCCAATAAATAAATTACTATAATATTGAATTATTAGCAAAGTCCTTTTGGGTTGCCCTCAAACCTAGTAATTGAAAATGATGACTTTTAAAAAGAGAGACAGAGAGAGAGAGAGAGAGAGAGAGAGAGAGAGAGACTGATTTATTTGTTTATTATATTATTAATAAATAGCAACAAATGAATTTATTAATATATATTATGAAAATAATATATTAATTTGAATAGTAATATTTAATTAAGAATTAATCAGAAATTAATTAGAATTAGTTTCAATATTAATTGGATTAATTAAAAGTATAGTGACTGTTTGGTTATTTATTGGAAGTTGAAGCTGGAAGACTCTAGAATCCCCATAGGATGGGGTGGACGAAAATTGGCTAGGTATCACCTAGAATTCTTGTCCAAGGGGGTTTGGATGTGGAGATAAGACAGTTTGATTATTATATTATTTAATCAAGGCTTTATCCCAAAAACCGTAGCTTTGGCCCCAAGTTTCCTTTAGCTGTATAAAGGGTCCTATAGCCTTCAGATTTCAGCCACTCATAATTCTCTAGAGATAGCCGAAATTTTGCTCACCTTTCTCTTCTCTCTTTAAGTATCCTAGTTACTAGGGTTAGGTGTGAACCATTAGAGGCACGACACTTGTGGTGCTCGCTTCCAAAAGCTTTGAAGAAGGTTTTAGATTTGTTTTGCGACAACAAATCAAGAGGTATGTAGACTTCCTTATGAATTCCAATTTCATTAGGGTTTTGTAGTTTGATAGTTCATAGTATTTTGCCTTTATGTGAAAGACATATATCATTTAGATTGCATGTGCCCTAATACGATTAATTGTTAATTGTTTTTCTACTTAGAACATTGTGTTGTAACATGCGTTTTCCATCAACTGCAACATCCAATTAAGTGTTGTAGGGGTACATTCAGTCACATAACTTAGTTATAGGACTCACTATAAATATTAACTAGAATTTCTCTCTCTCTCTCACTACAAACCATGAGTTTGTTTGCTTTCAAAACTATTTTAAGTATAGATTTACATATGGTCTCTCTTTTACTACAAACCATGGACTTGATTTCCTTTAAAACTATTTGAAATATAGAATTACATATGTAAGAGTACAGTTCGGTTTCAAGTATATTCTAGGATTTATTACAAACACAGTTTTAATTATACATTTACTATACAGAGATACATTTACGCTTTCAAAGACTCTTTACAAACACAATTTTAAGTATTGTTATACTTAGAAAGAAAATACTTTTTAGACTTTTTAAAGTATTACTACTATTGGCACCCTCTAATCGGTTCGGTAGAGACTAATGATTAATCGGGACTTAGTCATGATTTTTACAGTATATATATATATATATATATATATATATATATATATATATATATATATATATATATATATATATATATATATATATATATATAGAGAGAGAGAGAGAGAGAGAGAGAAAGAAAGAGAGAGAGAGAGAGAGAGAGAGAGAGAGAAGTTGGATCAAGTAAGGACTCAAAAATAAATGAGGATTGTGAGAACAAATCTTTGCTGCAGGATTGAAAAAATAAAAGGTGGAGATTTTATTTTATTAATCGTCAATATCTCACAAGATAATATAGTTTTTTTTTAATTATGTACGTGATTTTGAAATTATGTGCGTGATTTTGACAACTTCAAGATGTTAAAAAAACAAAAAAATTAAAAAAGAAAAAGAAAAAAAATATTAAAGACGTTCAAACCAAGCATATATATATATATATTTAAAAAAAACTGAATTTTTTTAACGAAAAATAAAAATAAATAAAAATAAACGACAATAAATAATAAAACTCACTTAAATGATGTTCTATGTGCGTTCGCCGCACGTGATTAAATCATCGAGTCCGTATAAATTACCACAGACGTTGATCGCATACGAACACACCATTTTTTAAGTTTGTGTCCTTAATAAAATATTTGGGTTTAACGTTTGTGCCTCAAAGAAATGTGTGGTAAAGAATTGTCCTTGCATTTCTTATCATTTTTTGAGTCCTCATCGGAACTGGACCTTATATATATATATATATATATATATATATATATATATATATATATATATACACACACACACACTAGCCGTTTACCCGCGCGAAGCAACGAGTACAAATAGTTTTATAGAGATGATTAACAGTTTTGCGCAAATAATTTATCGGACATCCAACTTTCAATCATAGGTAATGAGGCATGTAAAATAACCAAAAAATAGTTTTTTTCGTTGTTTGTTCCCTTTTGGTTTGAGTATTCTCTTTTGGGTTTTACTAAGAAGTGTCATGAACCAAAGTTTAGTTTTCTTTTCGGTCATCCAACTTTATTTTCATGGTTTGTACCTTGATAATTATAAAATTTTTAAATTTGTTAGTAGTTGTATGACTCCAACTTAAAAAATAAGCAAGGCCAATTATTAAATTTTAAATATGTTGGTCGTTTAATTTATAATAATGCTTTTAAAGAATAACTTCATGAATATATATAAACATGTAGAAAAGTTGTTTTAAATTTAGTCTTGGTTAGGGTAAATAAGAATTTAAATAATCAATAGATAATCTGTTCATAAACTATAATATTTACCATTTATAAAAACCCGTCTTCTAAAGTGGTCGAATACATCTCAAATTAGACTTCATTAAGTACAATGTAACACATAAAAATGTATAGTTTGTGAGTAACTCAATCAACTTATAACACATAAAAATGTGTAGTTAGTGAGTAACTGGATCAACTTTCATTTGACAAATAAATAAAAATAAAAATAAAAATAAAATAAAATAAACAAATAAAAAGATAATCACTTTCATTTGAAAATTACAACATGAATAAATAAATAAATAAAATAATGATGCAAAGGGCAAAACTGTTCTATTCTTGGCACATATATTTTACTCATCCAAATTCCAACCAAGTCACACCAACAACAACTTAAAGAAACGTTTGTATCCATCAACATCAGGAGATATTGCGCATAGTGTGTGCGAAAATAAAAAATAGAGAATAAGAAAATGTCACAACCATTTCAGTTTCTCCGCAAAACTGAAAATAAAGTAGATAATTTACCAGTTGGAGACATAAATATTGTTTTCTTAAAACAACGAAATGAGATAAAATAAGAAACGATGATGTTTAGTTTTCTCAAAGCTTTAAAAATAAAATTACTCTCTTTTTTTATTCCTTTAAATATATTATTCAAAATGTAGCTATTCAAAAACAATTCATACTAAATTGCATCCTTAGAAATACAACAAAAAGCAAAAGTAAAAAACCAAAAGCACAATCTACTTATGGATTTTAAATTCAGCCGTAAGAAAAAATAATGTCACAGTAACCTTGAAAAGATGAAATAATCAGAAGTTAAGACTTTTTTGAGGGACATTATGAGTGTTTTTTTTAATGTAGTCAAACCTTTGGGTACCTACAACTCGTAATGTTCACATCAAACCATAGAAAAATCAATTCAAATTTTGACAAACAATAAAAAACATCAAAATTAATAACAAAAATATGGTATTAACACCGAATTACTCAAAACATGTGATTTGACTCCTTTGTGAAGAAATCATTCATGGATGCTGCTTAATAAACCCAAATTAAGCACCAAGTCAAGAAAGTATAGCTATGTATTTCCACAAACATTTTTGAAAATACAAAAACTAATCACAAATTTGCTTTGAAACACATGAAATTGAACATAACTATGTGTCCTATACAAAAACGCATACTTCTCATTGTCATGAATAAAAAACAAATTTTGAGAGAGATAGAGAGATGGATGAAGGCATTACCATTATAAACACAGTTGTATCCCCAAATTCTGTTTCCTTTCATCAACATCATGAAGCACCCCTTGATTCTCTCCTATTAATGAAATAAATCATAATAAAATATCTATAATCATAACCAAACTTTTAGATCAAATAGAAAAAGAAATTATATAAAAAGGGTCAAATATACATCAACCTGAAACCAATTTCTGATATATAAATATTAGAAAAAGTCAGCAGTTTAGTTGAACTCCCACCAAATCCTAATTTATTTTCCATAAATCCATGAAATAGTAGACTTATCCATTAAGTTATGTATGTTGTCCCGGGACAAATCTGAAATGTAACTCCAATACTCCATATCCCATATAATTTCCAATTGTTGTGCACATCCTACAGAGAACAAAAAAAGAAGAAAAAATTGACATGAAAACATAAACGAATCTTATAAGTTATCAGAATATGAAGTAAAAGAAAAAAATTTGATCAACAGACACATTGTTGGATTAGTGTCTAAGTCCATAACTATTTTGGTATGTACTTGACCCCCGATGGTGCATGGTCCTTTTGGGTTGCCTTCACCAAAGCAACTTGATTGGAGAAATAAATAAAGAGAGAGGTTATTATGATTTATTAATATGTTATAAGAATAATATATTAAAGGAGAAATCATATTTGTTTAATTAATATTGGTCAATAATTAATTAAGAATTAATTTTGTGGTCAAGTGTAATTAATTAAACTAGAGGGGTTGAATTGTAATTATGTGATAGTTACAAAATAGGGCAATGGTTATCCTTGTTAAAGGATGGACGAATTCAAGGATAAGGATATCCTTAAAATCGTCCAAGGTTCAAAAGATAGGGATTTTCAAGGCTTGTCTTATGGTTGCTTGATGGGCAAGTAACTAGATAAGGATAAGGACTGAAACCCTAATCCTAACCCTATATAAAGACCCCAAGGCTCATGAATTCATCTAAGCCTTCCCAAGAGGTCCTAGAAACGAATTCAATACCTCCCCTCTCTCCTTATACCTTCTCCACTTGCTTATGGTGTTTGTAAGCCATTAGAGGAGTGACACTTGTGACTCTAAGCCTTCCAAAGTCAATTCAAGGAGGAATTGGGATTGTTATTGCTACATAACAATCAAGGTAATATCATAAACCTAATTATATGGTAATATTGATTTCCATATGCTAAAATTAGGGTTTACAGTCTTGGATTCAAAGCATGTACAATAGAGAAACCTAGATCCAAGCATTAGGGTTTGTATGAGCACATATGATGTCCTATGACCAAAACCCATAAGTGGTATCAGAGACTAGACTGGTTTCTATTGTATTGATGCTTGATATGTTTGAAAAATTTGAATTTTTGGTTTCTGGAGGCTGGACTCGCCGAGTCCATAGCTGAACTCACCGAGTCAATGCAGACTCGTCGAGTCCATGCTTGACTCGACGAGTCAACTCGTCAGATGGGGATATCTTCGCGATTTCTTGCTGCTTTTGCTTATGGAAAGTTGCCTTATCACATTAGATCAATATAAATCCATTTTTTGATATATATGAGTATATTCTTGATCTAATTGAAGATATTTATCAATTAATAAAATATTTGTTTCCTTATGTGATAATTGATTAATTATATTGATTAAATTGGTAAATTGTTTTGCAAGAAATCATTAAATAAATCAAATATGGATAATTATGTGATTAATTGTTAATTTAGATTATTTGTTATTTGATCCTTATGTTATGAAATGTTTCATATTTTCCCCTTAGGTTTTATAGTTTAAATTTGAACCCAAAAGTTTTGTTGTTTTGAAATTTAAATAGTTGAAACCCTAATGTTTTGAAAAAGGTTTCAAAACTTGCCCTCAAGTTTTGGAATTTAATATTTTGGATTAATAGTTTAATTTGATGTATATTTGAATTCTAAACGCTAATGTATTGAAATGTTTCAAAACTTGCCCTCAAGTTTTGGAATTTAAAAGTTGATTAAAAGTTTAATTAGGAATGTTAAATTCTAAAACTCTAGTATTGTTTTGAAAAAGTTCAAATCACACCCTTATGGTTTTATTAATTAATTAAGGTGTATAATTAAAAGAGGTTAATAAATCCATAAAAGTTTAGGTTTACAATTTAATTGAATTAAAAGTATAATTGTTAAATTAGACCACCTAATATTTTAAAAGTGTAAAATACACCCTATACTATATATAATATTAAAAGTCTAACACTATATATATATATATATGTATGAGTAAAAGTCGGTCTTACCGTTAGTAGGCCTCATTCACGAAGCTGGTCTATAAGGGGTGTTTAAGGAAATTGCCTATAAAATGGCGATTGAATGGGTATCCACTCTTACCCACCGCACTCTTGACTAGTGGAGGGTCGTTAGCCGAACGGGTAGGATAGGACAAAACCTTCCATTATAAGTATAATGAAGTACAAAAGTAACTAAATGTTTTACAAATTCCCAATCTTAGTTACTTAGGGAAAGTGAATTGATGCAATTCCATGAAATTACACTTTGTGCCCTTGCGAAGACGTTAGTGGAGCGTGTGTGGTTAGCCGACACACTAAATGGTTCTAAGCAAAGGTAGCAAAGGGTGACTCAATGTTTGTCATAGTTCGGTGGGGCATGTGTGGTTTACCGGCACATCTAATAGGTGACTGTAACATGTGAGGGCACCATGTAAGTTTGCCTGGTTATTCACACCTGCTTTGTGATCCTCGGCATCCCAGTCACAAACAAGCGGGGCATATCGAGATTTAAACATGCCATTGAAAGTTCAATGAATCTCAAAGGATCTAGGAGTTTTCATAGATTTAAAACTTAAATTTCTTTTTCGTTTTTCGTGGTGGAAATTAGTGAATCGTCATTAACTTACCTTCAAATATTCTGCAATTATGGTTACGGCATCCCTCTCCCGAGTTGTGGAATATTGTGTTGGGTCCTGGCCTTAGTATCTCATTTGGGTGATTTACTAAGGACTCAATCAATCAACTAACTTGAAATTGTTTTCTCCCGTTTTGTAGATGTCAAAGTTTGTCAACTATGGTCTTCTCAAATCCCGTGGAACTAGCTTTCCACATAAAGATGATATTCCACGATTCGATCGAGGAACAAGAAATTATTCTTCACTTCCTCCACCTCCTCCAATTGTTCTCCCTAACCCACAAGTTCAAAGGCTTGAAAAGTTCAAGATCACTCAAGCCCTTTTGGCAAGTAAACATAAAGAAGGAAAGCCGGTGTGTGCACACGTCCTAGGGATGAAGTCACACATTGATAGGTTAAGAATGTTGGGATCCGTTGTCTGTGAGGAAATGGCTGTTGATTGGGTTCTTCAGTCACTTCCTAACTCATATAGTGAGTTCGTAAGAGAGTACTATATGATGAATCGCGACGTGACCCTTATAGATCTCACCTATATGCTTATTGCTGCTGAATCAGCAATGGTTTGGCGCAATAGAAAAGCAAAGTTGATTGGTGAATCTGCCTTCAAGACCTCTATGGATATAGACAATGGCAACAAAAGACATGTTATGATCGAAAAGTTTGATCATAAGTGAAAGGCAATGTCTGAAGTAGTTCCATGTGTTGTTCCAAAAGAGTCGATTTGTTTTATTGCCAAGAGAAGGGGCATTGGAGACGAAGTTGCCCTATTTACCTAAGAGATCTAAGAGATGGGAGAGTCAAAACGTATGGATTTGCTTTAGGTAAAATCCATTGACTAACTCTTTTAAGCTTCTATTCTAGATTCTTAATACATAATGTGATAAGATTGCAATTGATGTTTTGTAGGATCGAAGAAAAGAAAGGAAGCTTAAGGGAAGAAGTGAGCAGAATCTAACCGTGAAGGAATGGATTTCGATCGCATTTCTCGAAGATTAGATTCTTGAGCTACTACTTAGAGTTAGAATTAGATTGCTAAGAAAGATGTATTAGCATAGTTTTTCAATGAATTGCATTGTAAGGACAAATTTTTCCGCAATAAAATAAATTTTGATTTTAAATTTTATTTATTTATCCTTGCAATGGCGTGTATGAAAAATTGATGTTAAAATGTTTCTATTATTAACAATAATGGATTTGGTTCTTATTATGTTATTTATGGAAAGTCGAGAATTTACCAAATAGGGAGAGTTTCTCATGGCCCAAGTTCCAATTGGACAGAAACTTGGAATCATGCAACTTGGTTGCACGATGAATGAGAAATTTCATATTTGGAAATTACACTAATTCATTGACAAAGTGTCAAGTGAAGGACTAGGAGATCGAGCACACAAAGTTGTGTGTTGATCAAGTTCACCATAAGAGTAACAAAGATATTCGTTATGATTTACTAAAGGTTTAGTAAATGTGATTATACTTACAAGATTAAGTGTAATTCTAGATTGATTAAAAAAGGTTTAAATCAATAGCAGAACAAATAATAAGAATCAAGTAGGCAGAAGGATAAAAGTTTCTCCATTCTAAGAAGAAGGGAGAGTAGCTTTTATGCTTTATGATAGGTCTTAATGATTAAGAACCATATCTCAATTGATCCTCTAAGTGAGTCTTAGTACAATTGTATGTTTAAGAAGAGGAATCAAGAATTGAAGAAATGGTTAAATCAAAAGGTCAATCTTACTTCATTCCAAAACAAGTCTTAGAGTTAAGATTGTGACAATGAGTGACAAGCATTAAGAAGGTTTATAACATTCATCAATTGTGGAAAGTTATGATAAGACAAGGACCAACTAGGACCAAAGTTATGAAGTGTTTTGTCTTGATAAAAGCTACACTAACTCTTGAATATTTATTTGTCAAGAAATGTTTTGACAAGAGAATCTTTTATGTCAAGGAGTCAGTGGGAGTCTTAATGGTCTTGAAAGGTTTCAAGAACAAATCAAATAAACCTTATCGATCATCACTAGCACACGAGTTGAGGTTTACAACCTATCGTGTTGACATTATTTTGTTTCTGTGTCAATCCAATCAAGTTAATTATGCATGTGAGTTCTCATTTTGAACGCATAAAAGGAAAAGCACCTTAATCAATGAAAGGTACATTGATAGGAAAGGGTGAGCTGCTTAACTACTTGGAAGACATGGTGGGAAGTTGTGCTACCATAAGGCAAGAAATCAAGATTAAGAAAGCTCGGTCCATATGAGTTTGAATTTGTCGTAAACTTTAGTTTTAACAAATTCACATGGATAGGAACACATACACCGTTTAAATCCAAGTGTCATAAGATTTCCTCCTTCATGAAAATGATTGTGAGGAAATGCTTTCACTAAGAGAGATTTTAAGAAGATAGTGATTGTAAAATTGCATTCTCGAATTCGATTATGGTTACGGTATCCCTTTCCATAATTTGAATTGTGAGGTTTGGCAATTATTTACACACACATATGAACTATCTAAGGCAAAGGTGTATAAGTTCAAGAAGCCTTGATAAAAGATTATCAAAGCATTAAGTATTAGAAACATGAACTTAAGAAATTCAATAAGCATTGTTTTTCTGAAAGTTAAGATGTTTATGAATACATGTCGAAGCTAGTGGGAGAATAAGTGTTATGTTTTATAATAATCATCATGATAGTGGGAGCATAAAAGTTATGATTGTATGATTATTAAGGAAAGTATTGCAAGTTGGCAATATTAATTATAGAAAACAAAAGTCATTCTTTGCAAAGTTGTAAGGATGGAATAGTTGTTTTGCTATAATTAAGGGAGAGAATATTATGCTTCATTTCAAATCTAAAGGATTAGGTTGAGAAATGTTAATAAACTTAGTCAAAGGTACATAGTGTGTTCTTAAAATTTCGATTATGATTAGGGCATTCCTCTTCACAATTCGAATTTTGAGAACATAGCAAATAAAACATTATGCATCGTGTCCCATACGCTTCGAGTATAGGATCGATTGCAAATGCTTTAATGTTTGACCATTCCAAAATTTTCCAAATGTCTAGCACATTTAGAGGGAAAAAGGACTAGAATCAATTTTGACTAAAATAATTAAACAACTATCAAAGGACAATCCAAAGTTCGACGAGGATTGGTCGCTTGTGAGTAGTTGGAAGCATGGTATTGAATGGACCATATCGACATTATAGAAAAGATTCTATTAAGAATGAGTTGTCATATGGAAAATATGGAAACGTGTCCATATGGGGAATTGAATATTGAAAACCTATGTCTAGATTAGAAACTTTTATGCAAAAGGATGTTCAAAGGAATGTACTTTGAGTGAGAGACATCATATCTAAGGAATTGTCTTGTAACAATCTCCGATAGAAGACTTTGTAATATCATTAGCAATAGTCTTTGTGACTTTGGTGCAGTGACATTACAAAAGAGATCATTGCATAAAATGTTAGAATCTGGCATATTCTATAAGTAGCAAGAATTTGATATTCTTTCACTTATGAAAAGGATTTGGAGTTGTGAAATGAGAATGATTGGAAATGTGTTCAATGTGATCTATTTCACAAAGTAAGAACCATAGGTAAACATTGTGTGCATGCTAGGAGCATGGGACAAGTGTTGTAATTCAAGTAAGAAGTTGATTACTCGAAACGACAAATAATGAGTAATCAATATGGTGATAAATAAAAGGCGTTTTAATTATACTCAAAGGTTTGAGGCCATATGGGATTAGTATTATTCTTGTGTTTCACATTTGCATGTTTTGACTTCCAGAATAATTGAGTTTATTAAGAATAATCGAATTATTCGAATGGGCCACAGTCATTCATATGTTGGAAGTAGATATGAACGAATACTATCGTGAATTGGTGTGTGGATTGTCTAAAGAGCATTAGACATAAGCAAATGTTTGCTGCAACGTTCATGAGTGCTTATGAATATGATTTGAGCATTGGATTAAACCCATGCTCACTTGGATCACTCCATGAATTGTATCACGTGTGATTGGTGAGACGATAACATCTTATATTCTTGAAACCAAGATGTGTGAGTTGTATCTTGCAAATCAGTTGCACATTGATAATATGTAAACGTACTAGTAACTTGGTGTTATAAAACATATTGTTGTGTGTGATTTGGTTAGTGAGTGCAAGCAAGCATTGTATCAAAGTTTATCTGTTCCTTTTATCCAAAGTAGGATAAAAGCGATATCTTTAGGCCCCTCGATGATTTAGTGATTACAAACGTAAATGCTCGGTCGGGCTAGGGCTAATTTGATTTGTTCAGTTAGTCAGTCGTCATGAATCGGGAATCGAGATATAGTACAAAGAGAATGATTTAAAATCATATCTCATATGATATCTAGAATGGAGGAATATATGATCCCTTATCTAAGGACACGCGTATATGATAGGATCAGAGTTGACAGCGGCTTTGGAAAGCTACGATTGCAGATCAGGATCTGAAGTCATATGCAGAATAGTTTTTAGACTTATCCAAGTGGGAGACTGTTGGATTAGTGTCTAAGTCCATAACTATTTTGGTATGTACTTGACCCGATGGTGCATGGTCCTTTTGGGTTGCCTTCACCAAAGCAACTTGATTGGAGAAATAAATAGAGAGAGAGGTTATTATGATTTATTAATATGTTATAAGAATAATATATTAAAGGAGAAATCATATTTGTTTAATTAATATTGGTCAATAATTAATTAAGAATTAATTTTGTGATCAAATGTAATTAATTAAACTAAAGGGGCTGCATTGTAATTATGTGATAGTTGCAAAATAGGGCAATGGTTATCCTTGTTAAAGGATGGACGAATTCAAGGATAAGGATATCCTTAAAATCGTCCAAGGTCCAAGAGATAGGGGTTTTCAAGGCTTATCTTATGGTTGCTTGATGGGCAAGTAACTAGATAAGGATAAGGACTGAAACCCTAATCCCATCCCTATATAAAGACCCCTAAGGCCTTAGGATTTCGTACACTTGATCCCTAAAGCATCTAAGGACGAAATCTTATACCTCTCCTCTCTCTTTATACCTTCTCCATTTGCTCTTGGTGTTTGTAAGCCATTAGAGGAGTGACACTTGTGACTCTAAGCCTTCCAAAGTCAATTCAAGGAGGAATTGGGATTGTTATTACTACATAACAATCAAGGTAATATGTTAAACCTAATTATATGTTAATGTTGATTTCCATATGCTAGAATTAGGGTTTAGGAGTTTTCATAGATTTAAAACTTAAATTTCTTTTTCGTTTTTCGTGGTGGAAATTAGTGAATCGTCATTCACTTACCTTCAAATATTCTGCAATTAGGGTTACGGCATCCCTCTCCCGAGTTGTGGAATATTGTGTTGGGTCCTGGCCTTAGTATCTCATTTGGGTGATTTACTAAGGACTCAATCAATCAACTAACTTGAAATTGTTTTCTCCCGTTTTGTAGATGTCAAAGTTTGACAACTATGGTCTTCTCAAATCCCGTGGAACTAGCTTTCCACATAAAGATGATATTCCACGATTCGATCGAGGAACAAGAAATCATTCTTCACTTCCTCCATCTCCTCCAATTGTTCTCCCTAACCCACAAGTTCAAAGGCTTGAAAAGTTCAAGATCACTCAAGCCCTTTTGGCAAGTAAACATAAAGAAGGAAAGCCGGTGTGTGCACACGTCCTAGGGATGAAGTCACACATTGATAGGTTAAGAATGTTGGGATCCGTTGTCTGTGAGGAAATGGCTGTTGATTGGGTTCTTCAGTCACTTCCTAACTCATATAGTGAGTTCGTAAGAGAGTACTATATGATGAACCGCGACGTGACCCTTATAGATCTCACCTATATGCTTATTGCTGCTGAATCAGCAATGGTTTGGCACAATAGAAAAGCAAAGTTGATTGGTGAATCTTCCTTCAAGACCTCTATGGATATAGACAATGGCAACAAAAGACATGTTATGATCAAAAAGTTTGATCATAAGTGAAAGGCAATGTCTGAAGTAGTTCCTTGTCATGTTCCAACAGACTCAATTTGCTTGTATTGCCAAGAGAAGGGGCATTGGAGACGAAGTTGCCCTATTTACCTAAGAGATCTAAGAGATGGGAGGGTCAAAACGTATGGCTCTTCTTTAGGTAAAATCCATTGAATGACTCTTTTAAGCTCCTATTCTAGATTCTTAATACATAATGTGATAAGATTACAATTGATGTTTGTAGAATCAAAGAAAAGAGAGGAAGCTTAAGGGAAGAAGTAAGAAGAATCTAACCGTGAAGAAATGGATTTATATCGCATTACTTGAAGATTAGATTTTGAGCTACTACTTAGAGTTAGAATTAGAAATATGTATTAACATAGTTTTTCAATTAATTGCATTATAAGGACAAAATTTTTCCGCAATAAAATAAATTTTGATTTTTATAATATTTATTTATCCTTGCAATGGCATATATGAAAATTGATGTTAGAATGTTTCTATTATTAGCAATAATGGATTTGGTTCTTATTATGTTATTTATGGAAAGTCGAGAGTTTACCAAATAGGGAGAGTTTCTCATCGCCCAAGTTTCAATTGGAAAGAAACTTGGAATCATACAACTTGGTTGCACGATGAATGAGAAATTTCATATTTGGAAATTAGACTAATTCATTGACAAAGTGTCAAGTGAAGGACTTGGAGATCGAATACACAAAGTTGCATGTTGATCAAGTCCACCATAAGAGTAACAAAGATATTCGTCATGATTTACTAAAGGTTTTAGTAAATATGATTATACTTACAAGATTAAGTGTAATTCTGAATTGATTGAAAAAGGTTTTAAATCAATAGCAGAACGAATAAGAAGAATCAAGTAGGCAGAAAGATAAAAGTTTCTCCATTCTAAGAAGGGAGAGTACCTTTTTTGCTTTATGATAGGTCTTAATGATTAAGAACCATATCTCAATTGATCCTCTAAGTGAGTCTTAGTATAATTGTATGTGTAAGAAGAGGATTCAACAATTGAAGAAATGGTTAAATCAAGAAGTCAATCATACTTCGTTCCAAAACAAGTCTTAAAGTTAAGATTGTGACATTGAGTGAAAAAGTATTAAGAAGGTTTATAACATTCATCAAATGTGGAAAGTTGTGATGTCTTGAATAAGACAAAGACCAACTAGGAACAATTTATGAAATGTTTTGATAAAAACTACACTAACTCTTGAATATTTGTTTGTCAAGAAATGTTTATTGACAAGAGAATCTTATATGTCAAGGAGTCAGTGGGAGTCTTAATGGTCTTGAAAGGTTTCAAGAACAAATCAAATAAACCTTATCGATCATCACTAGCACACGAGTTGAGGTTTACAACCTATCGTGTTGACATTATTTTGTTTCTATGCTGTTCCAATTAAGTTAATTATGCATGTGAGTTCTATGAGTTCTCATTTTGAACGCATAAAAGGCAAGGAACCTTAATCAATGAAAGGTACATTGATAGGAAAGGGTGAGCTGCTTAACTACTTGGAAGACATGGTGGGCAGCTGTGCTACCATAAGGCAAGAAATCAAGATTAAGAAAGTTCGGTCCATATGAGTTTGAATTTGTCGTAAACTTTGGTTTTAACAAATTCACATGGATAGGAACACATACACCGTTTTAAGAAGATAGTAAAATTGCATTCTCGAATTCAATCGTGGTTACGGTATCCCTTTCCATAATTTGAATTGTGAGGTTTGGCAATTAGTCTTAAGTGTTTAGACTCACATATGAACTATTGAAGGCAAAGGTGTATAAGTTCAAGAAGCCTTGATAAAAGATTATCAAAGCACTAAGTATTAGAAACATGAACTTAAGAAATTCAATAAGCATTGTTTTTTTTTGAAAGTTAAGATGTTTATGAATACATGTCGAAACTAGTGGGAGCATAAGTGTTATGTTTTATAATAATCATCATGATAGTGGGAGCATAAATGTTATGATTGTATGATTATTAAGGCACGTATTGCAAGTTGGCAATATTAATTATAGAAAACAAGAGTTATACCTTGCAAAGTAGTAAGGGTTATAAAGTTGTTTTGCTATAATTAAGGGAGAGAATATTATGCTTCATCTCAAATCTCCAGGCTTAGGTTGAGAAATGTTAATAAATTTAGTCAAAGGTACATAGTGTGTTCTTAAAATTTCGATTATGATTACGACATTCCTCTTCACAATTCGAATTTTGAGAACATGGCAAATAAAATATTATGGCAGAAGATTGATATAGTATCAAATCTTTATGTAAGACATTATGCATCGTGTCCCATATGCTTCGGGTATAGGATTGATTGCAAATACTATAATATTTGACCATTCTAAAATTTTCCAAATGTCTAGCGCATTTAGAGGAAAAAGGACTAGAATCGGTTTTGACTAAAATAATTAAACATCTATCAAAGGACAATCCAAAGTTCGACGAGGATTGGTCGCTTGTGAGTAGTTGGAAGTATTGTATTGGAAAATATGGAAATGTTTCCATATTGGATGGACCATATCGACATCATTACGAATAGATAAGATTCTATTAAGAATGAGTTGTCATATGGAAAATATGGAAGCGTATCCATATTGGGAATTGAATATTTAAAAAAAAAATTCTATGACTAGATTAGAAACTTTTATGCAAAAGGATGTTCAAAGGAATGTACTTTGAGTGAGAGACATCATATCTAAGGAATTGTCTTGTAACAATCTCCGATAGAAGACTTTGTAATATCATTGGCAATAGTCTTTGTGACTTTGGTGCAGTGACATTACAAAAGAGATCATTGCATAAAATGTTAGAATCTGGCATATTCTATAAGTAGCAAGAATTTGATATTCTTTCACTTATGAAAAGGATTTGGAGTTGTGAAATGAGAATGATTGGAAATGTGTTCAATGTGATCTATTTCACAAAGTAAGAACCATAGGTAAACATTGTGTGCATGCTAGGAGCATGGGACAAGTGTTGTAATTCAAGTAAGAAGTTGATTACCCGAAACGACAAATAATGAGTAATCAATATGGTGATAAACAAAAAGTGTTTTATTTATGCTCAAAGGGTTGAGGCCATATGGGATTAATATTATTCTTGTGTTTCACATTTGCATGTTTTGACTTCCAGAATAATTGAGTTTATTAAGAATAATCGAATTATTCAAACGGGCCACAGTCGTTCATATGTTGGAAGTAGATATGAATGAAGACTGTCGTGAATTGGTGTGTGGATTGCCTAAAAGAGTATTAGACATAAGCAAATGTTTGCTACAACGTTTATGAGTGCTTATGAATAGGATTTGAGCATTGGATCAAACCCACGCTCACTTGGATCACTCCATGGATTGTGTCACGAGTGATTGGTGAGACGATAACATCTTATATTCTTGAAACTGAGATGTGTGAGTTGTATCTTGCAAATCAGTTGCACATTGATAATATGTAAACGCACTAGTAACTTGGTGTTATAAAACATATTGTTATGTGTGATTTGGTTAGTAAGTGCAAGCAAGCATTGTATCAAAGTTTATCCGATCCTTTTATCCAAAGTAGGATAAAAGCAATATCTTTGGGCCCCTCGATGATTTAGTGATGACAAACGTAAATGCTCGGCCGGGCTAGGGCTAATTTGATTTGTTCAATTAGTCAGTCGTCATAAATCGGGAATCGAGATATAGTACAAAGAGAATGATTTGAAATCATATCTCATATGATATCTAGAATGGAGGAATATATGATCCCTTATCTAAGGACACGCGTATCTGATTGGATCAGAGATGACAGTGGCTTTGGAAAGCTACGATTGCAGATCAGGATCTGAAGTCATACGCAGAATAGTTATTAGACTAATCCAAGTGGGAGACTGTTGGATTAGTGTCTAAGTCCATAACTATTTTGGTATGTACTTGATGATGGGTTTTGGTCATAAGACATCCTATGTGCTCATACAAACCCTAATGCTTGGATCTAGGTTTCTCTATTGTACATGCTTTGAATCCAAGACTATAAACCCTAATTCTAGCATATGGAAATCAACATTAACATATAATTAGGTTTAACATATTACCTTGATTGTTATGTAGTAATAACAATCCCAATTCCTCCTTGAATTGACTTTGGAAGGCTTAGAGTCACAAGTGTCACTCCTCTAATGGCTTACAAACACCAAGAGCAAATGGAGAAGGTATAAAGAGAGAGGAGAGGTATAAGATTTCGTCCTTAGATGCTTTAGGGATCAAGTGTACGAAATCCTAAGGCCTTAGGGGTCTTTATATAGGGATGGGATTAGGGTTTCAGTCCTTATCCTTATCTAGTTACTTGCCCATCAAGCAACCATAAGATAAGCCTTGAAAACCCCTATCTCTTGGACCTTGGACGATTTTAAGGATATCCTTATCCTTGAATTCGTCCATCCTTTAACAAGGATAACCATTGCCCTATTTTGCAACTATCACATAATTACAATGCAGCCCCTTTAGTTTAATTAATTACATTTGATCACAAAATTAATTCTTAATTAATTATTGACCAATATTAATTAAACAAATATGATTTCTCCTTTAATATATTATTCTTATAACATATTAATAAATCATAATAACCTCTCTATTTATTTCTCCAATCAAGTTGCTTTGGTGAAGGCAACCCAAAAGGACCATGCACCATCGGGTCAAGTACATACCAAAATAGTTATGGACTTAGACACTAATCCAACAGTCTCCCACTTGGATAAGTCTAAAAACTATTCTGCATATGACTTCAGATCCTGATCTGCAATCGTAGCTTTCCAAAGCCGCTGTCAACTCTGATCCTATCATATACGTGTGTCCTTAGATAAGGGATCATATATTCCTCCATTCTAGATATCATATGAGATATGATTTTAAATCATTCTCTTTGTACTATATCTCGATTCCCGATTTATGACGACTGACTAACTGAACAAATCAAATTAGCCCTAGCCCGACCGAGCATTTACGTTTGTAATCACTAAATCATCGAGGGGCCTAAAGATATCGCTTTTATCCTACTTTGGATAAAAGGAACAGATAAACTTTGATACAATGCTTGCTTACACTCACTAACCAAATCACACACAACAATATGTTTTATAACACCAAGTTACTAGTGCGTTTACATATTATCAATGTGCAACCGATTTGCAAGATACAACTCACACATCTTGGTTTCAAGAATATAAGATGTTATCGCCTCACCAATCACACGTGATACAATTCATGGAGTGATCCAAGTGAGCATGGGTTTAATCCAATGCTCAAATCATATTCATAAGCACTCATGAACGTTGCAGCAAACATTTGCTTATGTCTAATGCTCTTTAGACAATCCACACACCAATTCACGATAGTATTCGTTCATATCTACTTCCAACATATGAATGACTGTGGCCCATTCGAATAATTCGATTATTCTTAATAAACTCAATTATTCTGGAAGTCAAAACATGCAAATGTGAAACACAAGAATAATACTAATCCCATATGGCCTCAAACCTTTGAGTATAATTAAAACGCCTTTTATTTATCACCATATTGATTACTCATTATTTGTCGTTTCGAGTAATCAACTTCTTACTTGAATTACAATACTTGTCCCATGCTCCTAGCATGCACACAATGTTTACCTATGGTTCTTACTTTGTGAAATAGATCACATTGAACACATTTCCAATCATTCTCATTTCACAACTCCAAATCCTTTTCATAAGTGAAAGAATATCAAATTCTTGCTACTTATAGAATATGCCAGATTCTAACATTTTATGCAATGATCTCTTTTGTAATGTCACTGCACCAAAGTCACAAAGACTATTGCCAATGATATTACAAAGTCTTCTATCGGAGATTGTTACAAGACAATTCCTTAGATATGATGTCTCTCACTCAAAGTACATTCCTTTGAACATCCTTTTGCATAAAAGTTTCTAATCTAGACATAGGTTTTCAATATTCAATTCCCCATATGGACACGTTTCCATATTTTCCATATGACAACTCATTCTTAATAGAATCTTTTCTATAATGTCGATATGGTCCATTCAATACCATGCTTCCAACTACTCACAAGCGACCAATCCTCGTCGAACTTTGGATTGTCCTTTGATAGTTGTTTAATTATTTTAGTCAAAATTGATTCTAGTCCTTTTTCCCTCTAAATGTGCTAGACATTTGGAAAATTTTGGAATGGTCAAACATTAAAGCATTTGCAATCGATCCTATACTCGAAGCGTATGGGACACGATGCATAATGTTTTATTTGCTATGTTCTCAAAATTCGAATTGTGAAGAGGAATGCCATAATCATAATCGAAATTTTAAGAACACACTATGTACCTTTGACTAAGTTTATTAACATTTCTCAACCTAATCCTTTAGATTTGAAATGAAGCATAATATTCTCTCCCTTAATTATAGCAAAACAACTATTCCATCCTTACAACTTTGCAAAGAATGACTTTTGTTTTCTATAATTAATATTGCCAACTTGCAATACTTTCCTTAATAATCATACAATCATAACTTTTATGCTCCCACTATCATGATGATTATTATAAAACATAACACTTATTCTCCCACTAGCTTCGACATGTATTCATAAACATCTTAACTTTCAGAAAAACAATGCTTATTGAATTTCTTAAGTTCATGTTTCTAATACTTAATGCTTTGATAATCTTTTATCAAGGCTTCTTGAACTTATACACCTTTGCCTTAGATAGTTCATATGTGTGTGTAAATAATTGCCAAACCTCACAATTCAAATTATGGAAAGGGATACCGTAACCATAATCGAATTCGAGAATGCAATTTTACAATCACTATCTTCTTAAAATCTCTCTTAGTGAAAGCATTTCCTCACAATCATTTTCATGAAGGAGGAAATCTTATGACACTTGGATTTAAACGGTGTATGTGTTCCTATCCATGTGAATTTGTTAAAACTAAAGTTTACGACAAATTCAAACTCATATGGACCGAGCTTTCTTAATCTTGATTTCTTGCCTTATGGTAGCACAACTTCCCACCATGTCTTCCAAGTAGTTAAGCAGCTCACCCTTTCCTATCAATGTACCTTTCATTGATTAAGGTGCTTTTCCTTTTATGCGTTCAAAATGAGAACTCACATGCATAATTAACTTGATTGGATTGACACAGAAACAAAATAATGTCAACACGATAGGTTGTAAACCTCAACTCGTGTGCTAGTGATGATCGATAAGGTTTATTTGATTTGTTCTTGAAACCTTTCAAGACCATTAAGACTCCCACTGACTCCTTGACATAAAAGATTCTCTTGTCAAAACATTTCTTGACAAATAAATATTCAAGAGTTAGTGTAGCTTTTATCAAGACAAAACACTTCATAACTTTGGTCCTAGTTGGTCCTTGTCTTATCATAACTTTCCACAATTGATGAATGTTATAAACCTTCTTAATGCTTGTCACTCATTGTCACAATCTTAACTCTAAGACTTGTTTTGGAATGAAGTAAGATTGACCTTTTGATTTAACCATTTCTTCAATTCTTGATTCCTCTTCTTAAACATACAATTGTACTAAGACTCACTTAGAGGATCAATTGAGATATGGTTCTTAATCATTAAGACCTATCATAAAGCATAAAAGCTACTCTCCCTTCTTCTTAGAATGGAGAAACTTTTATCCTTCTGCCTACTTGATTCTTATTATTTGTTCTGCTATTGATTTAAACCTTTTTTAATCAATCTAGAATTACACTTAATCTTGTAAGTATAATCACATTTACTAAACCTTTAGTAAATCATAACGAATATCTTTGTTACTCTTATGGTGAACTTGATCAACACACAACTTTGTGTGCTCGATCTCCTAGTCCTTCACTTGACACTTTGTCAATGAATTAGTGTAATTTCCAAATATGAAATTTCTCATTCATCGTGCAACCAAGTTGCATGATTCCAAGTTTCTGTCCAATTGGAACTTGGGCCATGAGAAACTCTCCCTATTTGGTAAATTCTCGACTTTCCATAAATAACATAATAAGAACCAAATCCATTATTGTTAATAATAGAAACATTTTAACATCAATTTTTCATACACGCCATTGCAAGGATAAATAAATAAAATTTAAAATCAAAATTTATTTTATTGCGGAAAAATTTGTCCTTACAATGCAATTCATTGAAAAACTATGCTAATACATCTTTCTTAGCAATCTAATTCTAACTCTAAGTAGTAGCTCAAGAATCTAATCTTCGAGAAATGCGATCGAAATCCATTCCTTCACGGTTAGATTCTGCTCACTTCTTCCCTTAAGCTTCCTTTCTTTTCTTCGATCCTACAAAACATCAATTGCAATCTTATCACATTATGTATTAAGAATCTAGAATAGAAGCTTAAAAGAGTTAGTCAATGGATTTTACCTAAAGCAAATCCATACGTTTTGACTCTCCCATCTCTTAGATCTCTTAGGTAAATAGGGCAACTTCGTCTCCAATGCCCCTTCTCTTGGCAATAAAACAAATCGACTCTTTTGGAACAACACATGGAACTACTTCAGACATTGCCTTTCACTTATGATCAAACTTTTCGATCATAACATGTCTTTTGTTGCCATTGTCTATATCCATAGAGGTCTTGAAGGCAGATTCACCAATCAACTTTGCTTTTCTATTGCGCCAAACCATTGCTGATTCAGCAGCAATAAGCATATAGGTGAGATCTATAAGGGTCACGTCGCGATTCATCATATAGTACTCTCTTACGAACTCACTATATGAGTTAGGAAGTGACTGAAGAACCCAATCAACAGCCATTTCCTCACAGACAACGGATCCCAACATTCTTAACCTATCAATGTGTGACTTCATCCCTAGGACGTGTGCACACACCGGCTTTCCTTCTTTATGTTTACTTGCCAAAAGGGCTTGAGTGATCTTGAACTTTTCAAGCCTTTGAACTTGTGGGTTAGGGAGAACAATTGGAGGAGGTGGAGGAAGTGAAGAATAATTTCTTGTTCCTCGATCGAATCGTGGAATATCATCTTTATGTGGAAAGCTAGTTCCACGGGATTTGAGAAGACCATAGTTGACAAACTTTGACATCTACAAAACGGGAGAAAACAATTTCAAGTTAGTTGATTGATTGAGTCCTTAGTAAATCACCCAAATGAGATACTAAGGCCAGGACCCAACACAATATTCCACAACTCGGGAGAGGGATGCCGTAACCATAATTGCAGAATATTTGAAGGTAAGTTAATGACGATTCACTAATTTCCACCACGAAAAACGAAAAAGAAATTTAAGTTTTAAATCTATGAAAACTCCTAGATCCTTTGAGATTCATTGAACTTTCAATGGCATGTTTAAATCTCGATATGCCCCGCTTGTTTGTGACTGGGATGCCGAGGATCACAAAGCAGGTGTGAATAACCAGGCAAACTTACATGGTGCCCTCACATGTTACAGTCACCTATTAGATGTGCCGGTAAACCACACATGCCCCACCGAACTATGACAAACATTGAGTCACCCTTTGCTACCTTTGCTTAGAACCATTTAGTGTGTCGGCTAACCACACACGCTCCACTAACGTCTTCGCAAGGGCACAAAGTGTAATTTCATGGAATTGCATCAATTCACTTTCCCTAAGTAACTAAGATTGGGAATTTTATGAAAAATTTAGTTACTTTTATACTTCATTATACTTATAATGGAAGGTTTTTTTTGTCCCATCCTACCCGTTCGGCTAACGACCCTCCACTAGTCAAGACTGCGGTGGGTAAGAGTGGATACCCATTCAATCGCCATTTTATAGGCAATTTCCTTAAACACCCCTTATAGACCAGCTTCGTGAATGAGGCCTACTAACGGTAAGACTGACTTTTACTCATACATACATATATATATATATATATATATATATATATATAATGTTAGACTTTTAATGTTATATATAGTATAGGGTGTATTTTATACTTTCAAAATAGTAGGTGGTCAAATTTAACAATTATACCTTTAATTCAATTAAATTGTAAACCTAAACTTTTATGGATTTATTAAATCTCTATTAATTATACACCTTAATTAATTAATAAACCATAAGGGTGTGATTTGAACCTTTTCAAAACTATGCTAGAGTTTTAGAATTTAACATTCCTAATTAAACTTTTAATCAACTTTTAAATTCCAAAACTTGAGGGCAAGTTTTGAAACATTTCAACACATTAGGGTTTAGAATTTAAATATACATCAAAATTAAACCATTTAATCAAAATTTAAATTCCAAAACTTGAGGGCAAGTTTTGAAACCTTTTTCAAAACATTTGGGTTTCAACTATTTAAATTTCAAAACAACAAAACTTTTGGGTTCAAATTTAAACTATAAAACCTAAGGGGAAAATATGAAACTTTTCTTAACAACAAGGATCAAATAACAAATAATTCAAATTAACATTTAATCATATAATTATCCATATTTGATTTATTTAATGATTTCTTGCAAAACAATTTATCAATTTACTCAAAATAATTAATCAATTATCACATAAGGAAACAATTATCTTATTAATTGATAAATATCTTCAATTAGATCAAAAATATAGTCATATATATCAAAAAATCGGATTAATATTGATCTAACATGATAAGGTAACTATCCATAAGCAAAAACAGCAAGAAATCGCGAAATACCCTCCATCTGACGAGTTGACTCGTCGAGTCAGGCTTGGACTCGTTGAGTCTGCATGGACTCGGCGAGTTCAGCCATGGACTCGGCGAGTCCAGCCTCCAGAATCCAAAAAATCGAATTTTTCAGTTATACAATGCATCAATACAATTGAAACCAAGCTTGGCTCTGATACCACTTATGGGTTTTGGTCATAAGACATCCTATGTGCTCATACAAACCCTAATGCTTGGATCTAGGTTTCTCTATTGTACATGCTTTGAATCCAAGACTACAAACCCTAATTCTAGCATATGGAAATCAACATTAACATATAATTAGGTTTAAGATATTACCTTGATTGTTATGTAGTAATAACAATCCCAATTCCTCCTTGAATTGACTTTGGAAGGCTTAGAGTCACAAGTGTCACTCCTCTAATGGCTTACAAACACCAAGAGCAAATGGAGAAGGTATAAAGAGAGAGGAGAGGTATAAGATTTCGTCCTTAGATGCTCTAGGGATCAAGTGTACGAAATCCTAAGGCCTTAGGGGTCTTTATATAGGGATGGGATTAGGGTTTCAGTCCTTATCCTTATCTAGTTACTTGCCCATCAAGCAACCATAAGATAAGCCTTGAAAACCCCTATCTCTTGGACCTTGGACGATTTTAAGGATATCCTTATCCTTGAATTCGTCCATCCTTTAACAAGGATAACCATTGCCCTATTTTGCAACTATCACATAATTACAATTCAGCCCCTTTAGTTTAATTAATTACATTTGATCACAAAATTAATTCTTAATTAATTATTGACCAATATTAATTAAACAAATATGATTTCTCCTTTAATATATTATTCTTATAACATATTAGTAAATCATAATAACCTCTCTCTCTATTTATTTCTCCAATCAAGTTGCTTTGGTGAAGGCAACCCAAAAGGACCATGCACCATCGGGTCAAGTACATACCAAAATAGTTATGGAGTTAGACACTAATCCAACACTTGACCCGATGGTGCATGGTCCTTTTGGGTTGCCTTCACCAAAGCAACTTGATTGGAGAAATAAATAAAGAGAGAGGTTATTATGATTTATTAATATGTTATAAGAATAATATATTAAAGGAGAAATCATATTTGTTTAATTAATATTGGTCAATAATTAATTAAGAATTAATTTTGTGATCAAGTGTAATTAATTAAACTAGAGGGGCTGAATTGTAATTATGTGATAGTTACAAAATAGGGCAATGGTTATCCTTGTTAAAGGATGGACGAATTCAAGGATAAGGATATCCTTAAAATCGTCCAAGGTTCAAAAGATAGGGATTTTCAAGGCTTATCTTATGGTTGCTTGATGGGCAAGTAACTAGATAAAGATAAGGACTGAAACCCTAATCCTAACCCTATATAAAGACCCCAAGGCTCATGAATTCGTCTAAGCCTTCCCAAGAGGTCCTAGAAACGAATTCAATACCTCCTCTCTCTCCTTATACCTTCTCCACTTGCTTATGGTGTTTGTAAGCCATTAGAGGAGTGACACTTATGAATCTAAGCCTTCCAAAGTCAATTCAAGGAGGAATTGGGATTGTTATTGCTACATAACAATCAAGGTAATATCATAAAGCTAATTATATGGTAATATTGATTTCCATATGCTAAAATTAGGGTTTACAGTCTTGGATTCAAAGCATGTACAATAGAGAAACCTAGATCCAAGAATTAGGGTTTGTATGAGCACATAGGATGTCTTATGACCAAAACCCATCATATATGTGGTAGGGGAAGTCAGAAGCAGAAGGGAAAATATGAAATGCAAATTAAATTTAGAAAACAGTCATCATATTTGAAGAATCATAACCGATAAGGATAATATGCAAATTTAGATTGAAGATAAGCAACATATGCAAAAATCAGAAAAAATTGTCACTTCAATTTCACAACTGACCATTTAAACATTAGAAAGACTGATGTGTAGACCAAGCAAAAATCAGAAGTGAGGATTCTACAAAAAGTTAAGTAATTGAATACATAGATTTCAGAAATCATAACAAATTACACTAATATAAGTAAAGAATTCACCAAATCGAGCAAATTAAATCAATACTTACTGGGATTCGACATTAAGCATCTCGATGGAGGATCAAATCTAGGGTATCGACCTATTCATTGCCCATATAGTTGTATTTGAGGTATTTCTTTAGATGATGATGAGAGAGAGAGAAAGAGAAAGAGAGAAAAGAAAGAAAGAATGGATAAATTGGAGGATTTGATCAAGTTTTTTTCTCCAATCGATACCCTTTTCCCCTAAATCACCATGAATGAACGGCCCTGTCCCAGCAATAGCAAGGGCTGTCCTTTTTCCAATAAAGCCTGAAACAAATAAGAAATCATCATTAGATTATGTACGTAAGTAGAGGAATGAAGAAGTTAAAGGTTTAGAGTATTTAAGAGAAAGGGGGAGAGTTAAAGGAGAGAAGAGAAGGTGAGTTTCTTGTAGATATGGAGAGAGACGAAGAGAAAGTTACAGATGTCTGGGGTTTGGGTTAGGATGAAGGAGAGAATTGGGGTGTGTATTCATAATTCAAAAGGAACAGATGGATAAGATGTAGGTTAGTGAGAATATGGAATTCGGGTAACTGGTATGGTTATCCATGATGGCCATGGAACTGGAGAGCATCTAGAGGAGATAGATTTGGCAATTGACAGAGGATCATTTGGCTTATCGATCAAAGCATAGTGACCACGAAATCATTTTAGGTTTTTTAGTGGTGATGGAGTTCACCAAAACCTTAAAAATACGATGAGAGAAACTCTAATGAGAATGGATTTGGGATTAAGCTGTAGCGACACTGACTAGTGGTAGCGGTGGATTGTGATTTTAGAGAGAGATATATCAGCGAAGATGGTTTAATGGTTGTGGGGCGATGGTTTCTAGAGGCTGAGAAGGATGAGGAGAGACGGTGATACGATGATTTATATATGCCAGAGCTAATAATGACAGCAAATGGGAGATACGACGATAATTTGTTTGGAGATGACTGGTTTGCACCATTGTGTTATTGACTCTCTCTCTATATATATATATATATAAAGAGGGCAGACCAAAATCACAAGATTTGACTCGATTAAGGATTAAAGGGCCGATCAAAGCCTGATTTGAAGGTATTAGGCGAAAAACTTGGGAGATTGTTGGGATAAGGTGATATTCGGTCAAAACATTGCATAAAGTGATTGTATGTATTGCAGTTTAGTTTGTACCTTTTAAAATTCAACAAAATCTTGTAAATGTTTTTTAAGGTGTGTGTGTGTGTATATATATATATATATATATATATATATATATATGTGTGTATATATATATATATATATATATATATATATATATATAGTAGATGTGTGCACGCGAACAGCAGTGGTGATAAATAGTTTTCTAATGAATATTTTTCTTACGAGAAAATAATTATTATATTTTGTTATTAGTTAATATGTAATAATAAAAATTACCACTTTTAATTAAAATATTTATGTTTAGAACTCATATTTATATTTGATGAGATTTATAACCTTTAAATCTATGAAGATCGATTAGATCTTAAACAGGTAATTAATTATAAAACAGCAAGAACACGAAAATAAGAACGAGACAAGATTGAATCAAACGTGTCGAATGATTAAACAAAATCCTCAGAAGAGCTCGATTAAGAACATCAACTGTAGAGGATTGGTAGGTTACAAGAACGATTAAAGAAATTTGTAATGCTATCGTTACGCTCTAGATTAATCTCTAAAAATCCTTAACCTAATATGCATGCAAACATATACTTATATATTAAACATAATAGGCTCACGGTAGGACAGGCCCAAACCGGAGTACAAAATAAATAAACTATCGAGCCCAACGACGCAACACTTCAAAATAATCTTCAGCCCAACAATATTGTTTGTTTATACATTTGATATAACTACTTATTATCTGTATGTAGTTTAAAAAATGTAAATTAACATATATTGATGAATTTAATATTTTAAAATTGTTATTTTGCTTCAAATTAATATTTTTTTATAACCTTAGTTAATTCAAGTTTTCAAAATTTTGGTAAGTATTAATGGTTATGTTATGTATAATTGATTTTCACAAAAAGTTTTGTATCGTGTGTGTGTGTGAGTATATATATATATATATATATATATATATATATATATATATATATATATATATATTGAAACCAGTGACAATAAAACCAAAATGGTAGTATGATCTAGACTCGGACTTGATGAAATCAACCATTGTAGACAATTTATTTGGATAAATTTATTTGAAAATAACATGATAGAGCATATGATATGAGGATGAGTACAAGGATATCATTTTCGGACTATAAAACACAAAGTAGCTAGCAGTAGCATAACAAACATAGTAATAGCTGACCACCTTTTAATAGACATGATAACCTCAAAGGGTTATATGTTCCTTATTTCATAGTACGTACTTATTTCAAAGGTTATTTGGTCCTTATTTCAAACTTTCAAGCTTTCAAATAGACACCAATGCAATCGAGATAATAGCCAGCAAGCCCATAAAATCCAACAAAAGAACCAACATCCCATGGTACAGGGAAAGGCGTTCCTCTTACGTTACCAAAAGGTCCATGAGTTTTCTTGTTTGTGATGAATGATATTGATGATATTACAGGTAAGTCAGGAACACTTCCCCTTGATAATGCACTTGTTCCACTGATACCCGTTATTTCTTCGTCAGCTTCAAATATTACCTGACCATGAATAGCAAATTGAACATATCAAAGATAACTAAGATACATGTTATATCAATCGTTATAAAGAAACTTGAAGATTACATACTTATGAATTGTTTACCTCAGACACCTTCTCTCCACCATTCCAACCACCAAACATAGGAGTAGTATGTGTTGATTCTCCACATTGTGTGGTGAACATGAGAGAGTATATAAGATCACCATGATCAATGGTTATCTTCTTCATCTGATGTTTTTTCTCAAGTTGGAAGGACCAAACATTTTGTGGAGTTCCAGGTTCATTTTTCCCCCATGTTCCAACCTGTATGATTTCCTCATAGGCTTTTAGATACACACCAATGGCATCAATATAATAGCCAGCAAGGCCATAAAACCCAACTAATGAGCCTTTGTGCCATGGTAAAGAAAAAACATCTTCAGTTGCATGACCAAAAGGTCCATGTGTCATCTTGTTTGTCTTAAAATATAAAGACGAAATTACTTGATAACCACTTTTACTACCAACGGATCCACCAACCTCAACAATTTCCTCATCTTCGCCCAAGAGTACCTGGTTAATCAATCCACCAAGAATATTGATTAATGAAAAGATGGCTACATCTTAATTGATTAGTGGAGTTAAGAGATCAACTCACCTCGGAAACCGTGTCTCCACCATTCCAACCACCAAACTTGTCGGAATTGTGCAAAGCATCTTTATATTTAGTTGTGAACATGAGAGAGTATATTACATCACCATGGTCAACGGTTATCTTCACCAATTTATGATATTTCTCAAGTTCAAAAGACCATACATTCTGAGGATCTCCACTTTGTCTTCCCCATTTTCCGACTCGAATAAACCCTGCTACTTTGCTACTTTCTACTCCCGCCATGAGAGACACAGTAAGTATAAAATAACTTAAATGAAACAAGGAAGCGTGTCTCTCAAATGAATGACCAATGGCTCCTTATATACATGCTAACCGTAACTATTTTAAATCGTTAATTTAGATGGAAATAAAAAGCATGAAGCAAAACCATGTTTTCCTTAAGTTCACTGTTTAAAAAAAGTCGTTGATTAATTCGTATCAAAATTAGATGATAAAGTTTAATTGTCCTTGCATTTTTCATGCAAAAAAAATATTTCATAACTTCAATGATTGCTCACAAATAAAAAAATAAGAGTGTGAGACATACTAGAATTTTCGAGTAATTATTGATCTCTCGTGCGATTAAGTTGTTGTAAATACACAAATAATCAAATCGATAAATTATATTGAGAATTATATGTCAATTTGTCGTGAATAATAAATTCAATTGTTAAATAATTACCACGTTTCTGTCTGGAAATCAGTTTGAGTTTGATCCTTCCAGACTGGATCGATCAGATCTCATTGTAAGAAAGGTAGAATGAAAATTGTCGCATTGTCGAATGAATTAAAAACGAGACAACAAATTAAAACCAACTTGATGTGATGTTCGCTAATCTTTGGATCTTTTGAAAAAAGTCTCATGTCCTTAAAAGTTTTTACGTCACTTTAGGTTGTAAGCTTCAACGTAAAATCACAAGATTTAAGGCGGATAATCGTTCGTTCCAACAACTATGGAAGAAACGATGAACACAGTTGATTACTCGGAAACCGGAAGAACTATAATTTTGTTGTTGCAAAATCGAAGGAGAGAAAGGAGAAGGGAGAGAGATCGAATGATCTGGGTTAAAGAATACAACACAAGTGGAGTTGTATTTATAGTTGCAGAAATAATAGAAGCCAACCTAAAAAACAGTTGTATTGATAGCAAAATTAATGTGATTAGTACTTGTGGTTTCTAAAAAATGGCAATCTAAGGACAACGTTGAAAGATGATACATGTCCTTGTGGTTTTAAAATCTTGCAAGGTTGGTCCTTTTGGTTAACACCATTAGAATTTCTTGTTAAGTCGTATGTAGAAAGACTTTTTGTGCCTTTGTACTTAAATTATTAAAAGACGAAACTTCGCATATGGTGTTGTGGTTTTCCGAAAAACGGTACTTTCAGGATATCTTTGGAAATAGTTACATTGATGGTTCTTGTAGTTTCAAAATCAAGCCCACTGATGTACTATTTTATAATTGCTGTCGAGGAAAGTGCTGTCTGGGAAAGTTTGGAAAAGTTTTATAACTGTAAAAGAAAACATGTTGTTTGATTGTACATGACTGAGCTGAAAGATGAAAAATGACCATATTACCCTATTATTCGATAATATGATGGATGAAGTTGCTAAATAATTATAAAAACTTACAAATTGTCATACAAAATCAAAATTAAACAATAATCATTTAAAAATACAAATAAAATTGTCATAGAAAGTAATTTAACATAAATCAATTAAAATCCAAATAGAATGTCGATTAGCTTATTTTTAGTTTATTGTTTTTCAAGTTGATGTTCTGTTGTTATTCTTTCTAGCAATTTTAGTTCTTTTTTATAACTTGTTTAATTTTTGACTTTGTTTATGTCCTATAATGATGGGATGAATGAAACTTTTTTTAATTAAATTAGAATGATGGTGGAGTTGTCTAAAAAAAGAATCATTCCAATAACAATGAATTAAAAAAATTAACTAAAAGAAATTAATAATCCAATAAAGTAATAATTATTAATATATAAATATTATAAATTATAAATAATATTTATTAATATATAATAAGTCAATAAAAAATAATTAATCCATAAAAAGGATATTAAAAAAAGAATTATTTAAAAGAAGTTAATAATCATATAAAATAATATTTATTAATATGTAAATACTATATATGAAAAATAAAATTTATTGATATATAATAATCTAGTAAAAAAGTAATAATAAAATAAAAAAGAAATTTAGAAAAAATATGTAAAAGATATTAATAATCCAAGAAAAAAAATATACGAGGTTTGGGACGCAATTGTCTTTCCGCTCCATTCATCAAAAAAAAATGATTTTACGGCTTTTTGGAAAAGACATATCTTACCGGGAAATAACATTTTTTTTATTAGAGAGACATAATTGTGAATATACTTCGTAGTTTAATGTGAGGTTAAAGCCTTAGTGTGTGTGTGTGTATATATATATATATATATATATATATATATATATATATAACATTAGCTAAAAGCGAAACTAGACAAAATGAGTACTTTCAGCACTAAGAAAACCTTATTCCATATAGGTACATGAGATTAAATGGGCCGGATAGTTCTATCAGTCCCCCTTAAGCTGGAACATTGATGTTAATCAATGGTCAGTTTGTTACAAAATATAAGTGATTCGATTCCGAGGTAGCGCTTTGGTAAATACATCAACGAGCTGACTTTCGGTTCTAATGTGAGGTGTAGTGATGGTTCCATCTTCAACCTTCTCGCAAGTAAAGTGGCAGTCTACTTCAATCTGGTGCCACTGTGTTGCCGGACCTTGTGGTGGCACGATAGTGGTTGACTTCTCACCGTATTTGACTTCTTTATATTAACTGTATTTACTAGTGCGGGAGATGATTGGCGTTGTATGAAAAAGGCAATACGTGATATTCTTGGTAGTTATGTTTAAATGTACTTTGTTTGTACTATTGTGTTTTGTTTGAATGACATAGAGCCTTTTTAGTAAATCTTACTTGAGTCATTTATCGAATTCTAAATCGATATGCAAGATCAATAATAGCAAAGAAAAAAATATTTTAACAAGTAATAGCCACGGAAAAGTATTTTTTTTGCCAATCATGCGAAGTGAAGGGTTTTCTAAAATAATTTACATGTGATAGGGAATTAAAGCTTTGTTAATTAAAGGTTTGTTTGGTGAACTTACCGATGACTTGAATGTGGACATTGTTAACTACGGCAATCAAACTATAAATTTTCTTTCGACATGAAATGTTCCATGATCGTGCAAAGCACGTTGATGTATGTTATCGTTTTTTGTGAGGAATTAGTGCTAAAGGAGTTTTCAAGGTGAGCATAATTTATATTCGTGACAATCTGGGGAATAAGATGACAAAAGTTATTCCTACGAGTAAATTTTGACTTGTTTACATGTTTAGTCGTTATACGCTGTTCAAACTTCAAGTAGTTGGTAGGCGTACAATAAAGGAGACTAGAATAATCATTTTACTTTTGAAGAGGTCAATATGTGTTTTCTAGTTGATTGATGTATTGATGGAGTTTTGTTATGCTTTTGGGCAATGATTATTTGTTTTGAAAACAAAGTGTAGAGATTTGTTAAGTAATGGTCCGCACAAAACTCAAGATCTTATAACTCAATGTATTTGAATCTATATGACCGTACGGTGTAACAAAAACACAAAAAGAAAGAAGGGGTAAATGGTCTTTTTAAATTGACCAGCGATTAGTATAATTTTTTTAAACCATAGATATGCATCTTGCCAAATTTTAAAAAATTAAAATAAAAATACGAATCTGACCTAACTATAGGCACCAAAATTGTAATTTACTCTTCAGAAAAAATGTATACAAGTTAAAAGAACTACTTTATTTTTTGTTCCATAAGAGTCATGGCTTAATTCTTAGAAACCATGGTTGGCCCATTTTATTTTCTCTCATATTTACCCTACATTTTTTATTGACATATTTCCTCCACATTTAATTCCCCAATACTTAGCCCACATACTTATATCTATCTTGTTTTTCTTTGCATTGTATACATTAATTAATATCACTCGCGGCCAAGGTTCTAAATAATGTACGACGTGAATTGACGACAATGTTAAGCCTCAAACTTTTCCGAGTTTTGGCGAGCCATGTCGTTTGTAAGGCGTGACTTAAGGCGATAATTTTTTATATAATTAATATTTTTATATGTATTTTCAACTATTATTCTATTTTATACATATATATTAGTTAAGACGACGTTTTGGTAAAACTTGACGGCAGACACAAGCCTTGGAGTCATGGCGCGCAGAGCCATTGCGAGCTTTTTAGAACCTTGCTCGTGGCTCTTGGTGGTCTCTAATGCCCATGTTTTTTTCCATGTTAGGTTTTACACGTAAATCTTAATGTATTTGTCACTAATATTAGTTCTTTATTAATTATTGTTAATGTTAATTCTCGTTATATACTAGTGATTCCTTTTAATATAAGGTGTTACTCTACATTATAAATGATTTGAAGATTTGGATTGGTTGGGACTTCACTTTGAGCTCGTTTTACGAATTCTGCTAACTAAGATAAATGTTTATTGTCCTTTACTTTTTTGATTTATCAGTGCTATATATATATATATATATATATATATATATATATATATATATATATATATATATATATATATATATATATATATATATATATATATATATGGAAAAGTGAATATAACTTTAAGTGTATATAAGTTTAGGTACTCAAACTCATTATAATACGTTAGGTATATTCAGTATAATGTATTTAAACTTCAAGTCTTAACTTGATATACTTTCAAGATTTTAAAATTTTCACTATTTTCACTACGCTATATATAGTATAGTTGAAAATTAAAATTATGTAAAAGGAAGATAAATATGAAAATTTTAAAAATATTTGAAGTAAATTAAGTTATAAGTTGAATTATAAGAATATTGGACAAATACAATGTATATATATATATATATATATATATATATATGATACAAAATGACGTTGTATGGTGCGATTGTACCTTAGCTTATATACCCTTAAGTGTATATTTAGTTTTCTCATATATATATATATATATATATATATATATATATATATATATATATATATATATATATATATATATCGAAACCTATGATAAAAGAAAACCAAAATGGTAGCAGGATCTAAACCGGGTCTTGATGGAATCATGCTTGGTAGATAATTTATTTGTAATAACATGATAGAGCATATGATATGATGATGAGTACATGATTATCATTTTCAGACTATGAAACACAAAGTAGCTAGCAATAGCATAACATAGTAATGGGCGAAAACCTTTGAATAGACATGATAACCTCAAAGGGTTATATGTTCCTTATTTCATAGTACGTACTTATTTCAAATGTAATTTTGTCCTTATTTCAAACTTTCAAGCTTTCAAATAGACACCAATGCAATCGAGATAATAGCCAGCAAGCCCGTAAAATCCAACAAAAGAACCAACATCCCATGGTACAGGGAAAGGCGTTCCTCTTATGTTACCAAAAGGTCCATGAGTTTTCTTGTTTGTGATGAATGATATTGATGATATTACAGGTAAGTCAGGAACACTTCCCCTTGATAATGCACTTGTTCCACTGATGCCAGTTATTTCCTCGTCAGCTTCAAATATTACCTGACCATGAATGACAAATTTAACATATCAAAGATAACTAGCTAAGGATACTAAGAGACATGTTATATCAATCGTTATAAAGAAACTTGAAGATTAAATACTTATGAATTGTTTACCTCAGACACTTTCTCTCCACCATTCCAACCACCAAACATAGGAGTAGTATGTGTTAAGTCTCCACATTGTGTGGTGAACATGAGAGAGTATATAAGATCACCATGATCAATGGTTATCTTCTTCAGATGATGTTTTTTCTCAAGTTGGAAGGACCAAACATTTTGTGGAGTTCCAGGTTCATTTTTCCCCCATGTTCCAACCTGTATGATTTCCTCATAGGCTTTTAGATACACACCAATGGCATCAATATAATAGCCAGCAAGGCCATAAAACCCAACTAATGAGCCTTTGTGCCATGGTAAAGAAAAAACATCTTCAGTTGCATGACCAAAAGGTCCATGTGTCGTCTTGTTTGTCTTAAAATATAGAGACGAAATTACTTGATAACCACTTTTACTACCAACGGATCCACCAACCTCAACAATTTCCTCATCTTCGTCCAAGAGTACCTGGTTAATCAATCCACCAAGAATATTGATTAATGAAAATATGGCTACATCTTAATTGATTAGTGGAGTTAAGAGATCAACTCACCTCGGAAACCGTGTCTCCACCATTCCAACCACCAAACTTGTCGGAATTGTGCAAAGCATCTTTATATTTAGTTGTGAACATGAGAGAGTATATTACATCACCATGGTCAACGGTTATCTTCACCAATTTATGATATTTCTCAAGTTCAAAAGACCATACATTCTGAGGATCTCCACTTTGTCTTCCCCATTTTCCGACTCGAATAAACCCTGCTACTTTGCTACTTTCTACTCCCGCCATGAGAGACACAGTAAGTATAAAATAACTTAAATGAAACAAGGAAGCGTGTCTCTCAAATGAATGACCAATGGCTCCTTATATACATGCTAACCGTAACTATTTTGAATCGTTAATTTAGATGGAAATAAAAAGCATGAAGCAAAACCATGTTTTCCTTAAGTTCACTGTTTAAAAAAAGTCGGTGATTAATTCGTATCAAAATTAGATGATAAAGTTTAATTGTCCTTGCATTTTTCATGCAAAAAAAATATTTCATAACTTCAATGATTGCTCACAAATAAAAAAATAAGAGTGTGAGACATACTAGAATTTTCGAGTAATTGTTGATCTCTCGTGCGATTAAGTTGTTGTAAATACACAAATAATCAAATCGATAAATTATATTGAGAATTATATGTCAATTTGTCGTGAATAATAAATTCAATTGTTAAATAATTACCACGTTTCTGTCTGGAAATCAGTTTGAGTTTGATCCTTCCAGACTGGATCGATCAGATCTCATTGTAAGAAAGGTAGAATGAAAATTGTCGCATTGTCGAATGAATTAAAAACGAGACAAAAAATTAAAACCAACCTGATGAGATGTTCGCTAATCTTTGGATCTTTTGAAAAAAGTCTCATGTCCTTAAAAGTTTTTACGTCACTTTAGGTTGTAAGCTTCAACGTAAAATGACAAGATTTAAGGCGGATAATCGTTCGTTCCAACAACTATGGAAGAAACGATAAACACAGTTGATTACTCGGAAACCGGAAGAACTATAACTTTGTTGTTGCAAAATCGAAGGAGAGAAAGGAGAAGGGAGAGAGATCGAATGATCTGGGTTAAAGAATACAACACAAGAGGAGTTGTATTTATAGTTGCAGAAATAATAGAAGCCAACCTAAAAAACAGTTGTATTGATAGCAAAATTAATGTGATTAGTACTTGTGGTTTCTAAAAAATGGCAATCTAAGGACAACGTTGAAAGATGATACATGTCCTTGTGGTTTTAAAATCTTGCAAGGTTGGTCCTTTTGGTTAACACCATTAGAATTTCTTGTTAAGTCGTATGTAAAAAGACTTTTTGTGCCTTTGTACTTAAATTATTAAAAGACGAAACTTCGCATATGGTGTTGTGGTTTTCCGAAAAACGGTACTTTCAGGATATCTTTGGAAATAGTTACATTGATGGTTCTTGTAGTTTCAAAATCAAGCCCACTGATGTACTATTTTATAGTTGCTGTCGAGGAAAGTGCTGTCTGGGAAAGTTTGGAAAAGTTTTATAACTGTAAAAGAAAACATGTTGTTTGATTGTACATGACTGAGCTGAAAGATGAAAAATGACCATATTACCCTATTATTCGATAATATGATGGATGAAGTTGCTAAATAATTATAAAAACTTACAAATTGTCATACAAAATCAAAATTAAACAATAATCATTTAAAAATACAAATAAAATTGTCATAGAAAGTAATTTAACATAAATCAATTAAAATCCAAATAGAATGTCGATTAGGTTATTTTTAGTTTATTGTTTTTCAAGTTGATGTTCTGTTGTTATTCTTTCTAGCAATTTTAGTTCTTTTTTATAACTTGTTTAATTTTTGACTTTGTTTATGTCCTATAATGATGGGATGAATGAAACTTTTTTTAATTAAATTAGAATGATGGTGGAGTTGTCTAAAAAAAGAGTCATTCCAATAAAAATGAATTAAAAAAATTAACTAAAAGAAATTAATAATCCAATAAAGTAATAATTATTAATATATAAATATTATAAATTATAAATAATATTTATTAATATATAATAATTCAATAAAAAATAATTAATCCATAAAAAGGATATTAAAAAAAGAATTATTTAAAAGAAATTAATAATCATATAAAATAATATTTATTAATATGTAAATACTATATATGAAAAATAAAATTTATTGATATATAATAATCTAGTAAAAAAGTAATAATACAATAAAAAAGAAATTTAGAAAAAATATGTAAAAGATATTAATAATCCAAGAAAAAAAATATACGAGGTTTGGGACGCAATTGTCTTTCCGCCCCATTCATAAAAAAAAAATGATTTTACGGCTTTTTGGGAAAGACATATCTTACCGGGAAATAACATTTTTTTTTATTAGAGAGACATAATTGTGAATATACTTCGTAGTTTAATGTGAGGTTAAAGCCTTAGTGTGTGTGTATATATATATATATATATATATATATATATATATATATATATATATATATATATATATATATATATATATATATATATATATAACATTAGCTAAAAGCGAAACTAGACAAAATGAGTACTTTCAGCACTAAGAAAACCTTATTCCATATAG
Organism: Lactuca serriola; assembly: GCF_051521515.1. Classification (NCBI taxonomy): domain Eukaryota; kingdom Viridiplantae; phylum Streptophyta; class Magnoliopsida; order Asterales; family Asteraceae; genus Lactuca; species Lactuca serriola. Next base: position 157,441,567 of record NC_136415.1, read on the forward strand.
GTACATGAGATTAAATGGGCCGGATAGTTCTATCAGTCCCCCTTAAGCTGGAACATTGATGTTAATCAATGGTCAGTTTGTTACAAAATATAAGTGATTCGATTCCGAGGTAGCGCTTTGGTAAATACATCAACGAGCCGACTTTCGGTTCTAATGTGAGGTGTAGTGATGGTTCCATCTTCAACCTTCTCGCAAGTAAAGTGGCAGTCTACTTCAATCTGGTGCCACTGTGTTGCCGGACCTTGTGGTGGCACGATAGTGGTTGACTTCTCACCGTATTTGACTTCTTTATATTAACTGTATTTACTAGTGCGGGAGATGATTGGCGTTGTATGAAAAAGGCAATACGTGATATTCTTGGTAGTTATGTTTAAATGTACTTTGTTTGTACTATTGTGTTTTGTTTGAATGACATAGAGCCTTTTTAGTAAATCTTACTTGAGTCATTTATCGAATTCTAAATCGATATGCAAGATCAATAATAGCAAAGAAAAAAATATTTTAACAAGTAATAGCCACGGAAAAGTATTTTTTTTGCCAATCATGCGAAGTGAAGGGTTTTCTAAAATAATTTACATGTGATAGGGAATTAAAGCTTTGTTAATTAAAGGTTTGTTTGGTGAACTTACCGATGACTTGAATGTGGACATTGTTAACTACGGCAATCAAACTATAAATTTTCTTTCGACATGAAATGTTCCATGATCGTGCAAAGCACGTTGATGTATGTTATCGTTTTTTGTGAGGAATTAGTGCTAAAGGAGTTTTCAAGGTGAGCATAATTTATATTCGTGACAATCTGGGGAATAAGATGACAAAAGTTATTCCTACGAGTAAATTTTGACTTGTTTACATGTTTAGTCGTTATACGCTGTTCAAACTTCAAGTAGTTGGTAGGCGTACAATAAAGGAGACTAGAATAATCATTTTACTTTTGAAGAGGTCAATATGTGTTTTCTAGTTGATTGATGCATTGATGGAGTTTTGTTATGCTTTTGGGCAATGATTATTTGTTTTGAAAACAAAGTGTAGAGATTTGTTAAGTAATGGTCCGCACAAAACTCAAGATCTTATAACTCAATGTATTTGAATCTATATGACCGTACGGTGTAACAAAAACACAAAAAGAAAGAGGGGGTAAATTGTCTTTTTAAATTGACCAGCGATTAGTATAATTTTTTTAAACCATAGATATGCATCTTGCCAAATTTTAAAAAATTAAAATAAAAATACGAATCTGACCTAACTATAGGCACCAAAATTGTAATTTACTCTTCAGAAAAAATGTATACAAGTTAAAAGAACTACTTTATTTTTTGTTCCATAAGAGTCATGGCTTAATTCTTAGAAACCATGGTTGGCCCATTTTATTTTCTCTCATATTTACCCTACATTTTTTATTGACATATTTCCTCCACATTTAATTCCCCAATACTTAGCCCACATACTTATATCTATCTTGTTTTTCTTTGCATTGTCTACATTAATTAATATCACTCGCGGCCAAGGTTCTAAATAATGTACGACGTGAATTGACGATAATGTTAAGCCTCAAACTTTTCCGAGTTTTGGCGAGCCATGTCGTTTGTAAGGCGTGACTTAAGGCGATAATTTTTTATATAATTAATATTTTTATATGTATTTTCAACTATTATTCTATTTTATACACATATATTAGTTAAGACGACGTTTTGGTAAAACTTGACGGCAGACACAAGCCTTGGAGTCATGGCGCGCAGAGCCATTGCGAGCTTTTTAGAACCTTGCTCGTGGCTCTTGGTGGTCTCTAATGCCCATGTTTTTTTCCATGTTAGGTTTTACACGTAAATCTTAGTGTATTTGTCACTAATATTAGTTCTTTATTAATTATTGTTAATGTTAATTCTCGTTATATACTAGTGATTCCTTTTAATATAAGGTGTTACTCTACATTATAAATGATTTGAAGATTTGGATTGGTTGGGACTTCACTTTGAGCTCGTTTTACGAATTCTGCTAACTAAGATAAATGTTTATTGTCCTTTACTTTTTTGATTTATCAGTGCTATATATATATATATATATATATATATATATATATATATATATATATATGGAAAAGTGAATATAACTTTAAGTGTATATAAGTTTAGGTACTCAAACTCATTATAATACGTTAGGTATATTCAGTATAATGTATTTAAACTTCAAGTCTTAACTTGATATACTTTCAAGATTTTAAAATTTTCACTATTTTCACTACGCTATATATAGTATAGTTGAAAATTAAAATTATGTAAAAGGAAGATAAATATGAAAATTTTAAAAATCTTTGAAGTAAATTAAGTTATAAGTTGAATTATAAGAATATTGGACAAATACAATGTATATATATATATATATATATATATATATATATATATATATATATATATATATATATATATATATATATATGATACAAAATGACGTTGTATGGTGCGATTGTACCTTAGCTTATATACCCTTAAGTGTATATTTAGTTTTCTCATATATATATATATATATATATATATATATATATATATATATATATATATATATATATATATATATCGAAACCTATGATAAAAGAAAACCAAAATGGTAGCAGGATCTAAACCGGGTCTTGATGGAATCATGCTTGGTAGATAATTTATTTGTAATAACATGATAGAGCATATGATATGATGATGAGTACATGATTATCATTTTCAGACTATGAAACACAAAGTAGCTAGCAATAGCATAACATAGTAATGGGCGAAAACCTTTGAATAGACATGATAACCTCAAAGGGTTATATGTTCCTTATTTCATAGTACGTACTTATTTCAAATGTAATTTTGTCCTTATTTCAAACTTTCAAGCTTTCAAATAGACACCAATGCAATCGAGATAATAGCCAGCAAGCCCGTAAAATCCAACAAAAGAACCAACATCCCATGGTACAGGGAAAGGCGTTCCTCTTATGTTACCAAAAGGTCCATGAGTTTTCTTGTTTGTGATGAATGATATTGATGATATTACAGGTAAGTCAGGAACACTTCCCCTTGATAATGCACTTGTTCCACTGATGCCAGTTATTTCCTCGTCAGCTTCAAATATTACCTGACCATGAATGACAAATTTAACATATCAAAGATAACTAGCTAAGGATACTAAGAGACATGTTATATCAATCGTTATAAAGAAACTTGAAGATTAAATACTTATGAATTGTTTACCTCAGACACTTTCTCTCCACCATTCCAACCACCAAACATAGGAGTAGTATGTGTTAAGTCTCCACATTGTGTGGTGAACATGAGAGAGTATATAAGATCACCATGATCAATGGTTATCTTCTTCAGATGATGTTTTTTCTCAAGTTGGAAGGACCAAACATTTTGTGGAGTTCCAGGTTCATTTTTCCCCCATGTTCCAACCTGTATGATTTCCTCATAGGCTTTTAGATACACACCAATGGCATCAATATAATAGCCAGCAAGGCCATAAAACCCAACTAATGAGCCTTTGTGCCATGGTAAAGAAAAAACATCTTCAGTTGCATGACCAAAAGGTCCATGTGTCGTCTTGTTTGTCTTAAAATATAGAGACGAAATTACTTGATAACCACTTTTACTACCAACGGATCCACCAACCTCAACAATTTCCTCATCTTCGTCCAAGAGTACCTGGTTAATCAATCCACCAAGAATATTGATTAATGAAAATATGGCTACATCTTAATTGATTAGTGGAGTTAAGAGATCAACTCACCTCGGAAACCGTGTCTCCACCATTCCAACCACCAAACTTGTCGGAATTGTGCAAAGCATCTTTATATTTAGTTGTGAACATGAGAGAGTATATTACATCACCATGGTCAACGGTTATCTTCACCAATTTATGATATTTCTCAAGTTCAAAAGACCATACATTCTGAGGATCTCCACTTTGTCTTCCCCATTTTCCGACTCGAATAAACCCTGCTACTTTGCTACTTTCTACTCCCGCCATGAGAGACACAGTAAGTATAAAATAACTTAAATGAAACAAGGAAGCGTGTCTCTCAAATGAATGACCAATGGCTCCTTATATACATGCTAACCGTAACTATTTTGAATCGTTAATTTAGATGGAAATAAAAAGCATGAAGCAAAACCATGTTTTCCTTAAGTTCACTGTTTAAAAAAAGTCGGTGATTAATTCGTATCAAAATTAGATGATAAAGTTTAATTGTCCTTGCATTTTTCATGCAAAAAAAATATTTCATAACTTCAATGATTGCTCACAAATAAAAAAATAAGAGTGTGAGACATACTAGAATTTTCGAGTAATTGTTGATCTCTCGTGCGATTAAGTTGTTGTAAATACACAAATAATCAAATCGATAAATTATATTGAGAATTATATGTCAATTTGTCGTGAATAATAAATTCAATTGTTAAATAATTACCACGTTTCTGTCTGGAAATCAGTTTGAGTTTGATCCTTCCAGACTGGATCGATCAGATCTCATTGTAAGAAAGGTAGAATGAAAATTGTCGCATTGTCGAATGAATTAAAAACGAGACAAAAAATTAAAACCAACCTGATGAGATGTTCGCTAATCTTTGGATCTTTTGAAAAAAGTCTCATGTCCTTAAAAGTTTTTACGTCACTTTAGGTTGTAAGCTTCAACGTAAAATGACAAGATTTAAGGCGGATAATCGTTCGTTCCAACAACTATGGAAGAAACGATAAACACAGTTGATTACTCGGAAACCGGAAGAACTATAACTTTGTTGTTGCAAAATCGAAGGAGAGAAAGGAGAAGGGAGAGAGATCGAATGATCTGGGTTAAAGAATACAACACAAGAGGAGTTGTATTTATAGTTGCAGAAATAATAGAAGCCAACCTAAAAAACAGTTGTATTGATAGCAAAATTAATGTGATTAGTACTTGTGGTTTCTAAAAAATGGCAATCTAAGGACAACGTTGAAAGATGATACATGTCCTTGTGGTTTTAAAATCTTGCAAGGTTGGTCCTTTTGGTTAACACCATTAGAATTTCTTGTTAAGTCGTATGTAAAAAGACTTTTTGTGCCTTTGTACTTAAATTATTAAAAGACGAAACTTCGCATATGGTGTTGTGGTTTTCCGAAAAACGGTACTTTCAGGATATCTTTGGAAATAGTTACATTGATGGTTCTTGTAGTTTCAAAATCAAGCCCACTGATGTACTATTTTATAGTTGCTGTCGAGGAAAGTGCTGTCTGGGAAAGTTTGGAAAAGTTTTATAACTGTAAAAGAAAACATGTTGTTTGATTGTACATGACTGAGCTGAAAGATGAAAAATGACCATATTACCCTATTATTCGATAATATGATGGATGAAGTTGCTAAATAATTATAAAAACTTACAAATTGTCATACAAAATCAAAATTAAACAATAATCATTTAAAAATACAAATAAAATTGTCATAGAAAGTAATTTAACATAAATCAATTAAAATCCAAATAGAATGTCGATTAGGTTATTTTTAGTTTATTGTTTTTCAAGTTGATGTTCTGTTGTTATTCTTTCTAGCAATTTTAGTTCTTTTTTATAACTTGTTTAATTTTTGACTTTGTTTATGTCCTATAATGATGGGATGAATGAAACTTTTTTTAATTAAATTAGAATGATGGTGGAGTTGTCTAAAAAAAGAGTCATTCCAATAAAAATGAATTAAAAAAATTAACTAAAAGAAATTAATAATCCAATAAAGTAATAATTATTAATATATAAATATTATAAATTATAAATAATATTTATTAATATATAATAATTCAATAAAAAATAATTAATCCATAAAAAGGATATTAAAAAAAGAATTATTTAAAAGAAATTAATAATCATATAAAATAATATTTATTAATATGTAAATACTATATATGAAAAATAAAATTTATTGATATATAATAATCTAGTAAAAAAGTAATAATACAATAAAAAAGAAATTTAGAAAAAATATGTAAAAGATATTAATAATCCAAGAAAAAAAATATACGAGGTTTGGGACGCAATTGTCTTTCCGCCCCATTCATCAAAAAAAAATGATTTTACGGCTTTTTGGGAAAGACATATCTTACCGGGAAATAGCATTTTTTTTTATTAGAGAGACATAATTGTGAATATACTTCATAGTTTAATGTGAGGTTAAAGCCTTAGTGTGTGTGTATATATATATATATATATATATATATATATATATATATATATATATATATATATATATAACATTAGCTAAAAGCCAAACTAGACAAAATGAGTACTTTCAGCACTAAGAAAACCTTATTCCATATAGGTACATAAGATTAAATGGGCCGGATAGTTCTATCACTCCCCCTTAAGCTGGAACATTGATGTTAATCAATGGTCAGTTTGTTACAAAATATAAGTCATTCGATTCCGAGGTAGCGCTTTGGTAAATACATCAACGAGCTGACTTCCGGTTCTAATGTGAGGTGTAGTGATGGTTCCATCTTCAACCTTCTCGCGAGTAAAGTGGCAGTCTACTTCAATCTGGTGCCACTGTGTTGCCGGAACTTGTGGTGGCAATACGTGATAGTGGTTGACTTCTCACCGTATTTGACTTCTTTATATTAACTGTATTTACTAGTGCGGGAGATGATTGGCGTTGTATGAAAAAGGCAATACGTGATATTCTTGGTAGTTATGTTTAAATGTACTTTGTTTGTACTATTGTGTTTTGTTTGAATGACATAGAGCCTTTTTAGTAAATCTTACTTGAGTCATTTATCGAATTCTAAATCGATATGCAAGATCAATAATAGCAAAGAAAAAAATATTTTAACAAGTAATAGCCACGGAAAAGTATTTTTTTTGCCAATCATGCGAAGTGAAGGGTTTTCTAAAATAATTTACATGTGATAGGGAATTAAAGCTTTGTTAATTAAAGGTTTGTTTGGTGAACTTACCGATGACTTGAATGTGGACATTGTTAACTACGACAATCAAACTATAAATTTTCTTTCGACATGAAATGTTCCATGATCGTGCAAAGCACGTTGATGTATGTTATCGTTTTTTGTGAGGAATTAGTGCTAAAGGAGTTTTCAAGGTGAGCATAATTTATATCCGTGACAATCTGGGGAATAAGATGACAAAAGTTATTCCTACGAGTAAATTTTGACTTGTTTACATGTTTAGTCGTTATCCGCTGTTCAAACTTCAAGTAGTTGGTAGGCGTACAATAAAGGAGACTAGAATAATCATTTTACTTTTGAAGAGGTCAATATGTGTTTTCTAGTTGATTGATGCATTGATGGAGTTTTGTTATGCTTTTGGGCAATGATTATTTGTTTTGAAAACAAAGTGTAGAGATTTGTTAAGTAATGGTCCGCACAAAACTCAAGATCTTATAACTCAATGTATTTGAATTTATATGACCGTACGGTGTAACAAAAACACAAAAAGAAAGAAAGGGTAAATGGTCTTTTTAAATTGACCAGCGATTAGTATAATTTTTTTAAACCATAGATATGCATCTTGTCAAATTTTAAAAAATTAAAATAAAAATACGAATCTGACCTAACTATAGGCACCAAAATTGTAATGTACTCTTCAGAAAAAATGTATACAAGTTAAAAGAACTACTTTATTTTTTGTTCCATAAGAGAGTCATGGCTTAATTCTTAGAAACCATGGTTGGCCCATTTTATTTTCTCTCATATTTACCCTACATTTTTTATTGACATATTTCCTCCACATTTAATTCCCCAATACTTAGCCCACATACTTATATCTATCTTGTTTTCCTTTGCATTGTATACATTTATTAATATCACTCGCGGCCAAGGTTCTAAATAATGTACGACGTGAGTTGACGACAATGTTAAGCCTCAAACTTTTCCGAGTCTTGGCGAGCCATGTCGTTTGTAAGGCGTGACTTAAGGCGATAATTTTTTATATAATTAATATTTTTATATGTATTTTCAACTATTATTTTATTTTATACACATATATTAGTTAAGACGACGTTTTGGTAAAACTTGACGGCAGACACAAGCCTTGGAGTCATGGCGCGCAGAGCCATTGAGAGCTTTTTAGAACCTTGCTCGTGGCTCTTGGTGGTCTCTAATGCCCATGTTTTTTTCCATGTTAGGTTTTACACGTAAATCTTAGTGTATTTGTCACTAATATTAGTTCTTTATTAATTATTGTTAATGTTAATTCTCGTTATATACTAGTGATTCCTTTTATAATATAAGGTGTTACTCTACATTATAAATGATTTGAAGATTTGGATTGGTTGGGACTTCACTTTGAGCTCGTTTTACAAATTCTGCTAACTAAGATAAATGTTTATTGTCCTTTACTTGTTTGATTTATCAATGCTATATATATATATATATATATATATATATATATATATATATATATATATATATATATATATATATATATATATATATATATATATGGAAAAGTGAATATAACTTTAAGTGTATATAAGCTTGGTACTCAAACTCATTATAATATGTTAGATATATTCAGTATAATGTATTTAAACTTCAAGTCTTAACTTGATATACTTTCAAGATTTTAAAATTTTCACTATTTTCACTACGCTATATATAGTATAGTTGAAAATTAAAATTACGTAAAAGGAAGATAAATATGAAATTTTTAAAAATCTTTGAAGTAAATTAAGTTATAAGTTGAATTATAAGAATATTGGACAAATACAATGTATATATATATGATACAAAATGACGTTGTATGGTGCGATTGTACCTTAACTTATATACCCTTAAGTGTATATTTAGTTTTCTCATATATATATATATATATATATATATATATATATATATATATATATATATATATATATATATATATATATATTGAAACCTATGATAAAAGAAAACCAAAACGGTAGCAGGATCTAAACCGGGTCTTGATGGAATCATCCTTGGTAGATAATTTATTTGTAATAACATGATAGAGCATATGATATGATGATGAGTACATGATTATCATTTTCAGACTATGAAACACAAAGTAGCTAGCAATAGCATAACATAGTAATGGGCGAAAACCTTTGAATAGACATGATAACCTCAAAGGGTTATATGTTCCTTATTTCATAGTACGTACTTATTTCAAAGGTAATTTGGTCCTTATTTCAAACTTTCAAGCTTTCAAATAGACACCAATGCAATCGAGATAATAGCCAGCAAGCCCGTAAAATCCAACAAAAGAACCAACATCCCATGGTACAGGGAAAGGCGTTCCTCTTATGTTACCAAAAGGTCCATGAGTTTTCTTGTTTGTGATGAATGATATTGATGATATTACAGGTAAGTCAGGAACACTTCCCCTTGATAATGCACTTGTTCCACTGATGCCAGTTATTTCCTCGTCAGCTTCAAATATTACCTGACCATGAATGACAAATTTAACATATCAAAGATAACTAGCTAAGGATACTAAGAGACATGTTATATCAATCGTTATAAAGAAACTTGAAGATTAAATACTTATGAATTGTTTACCTCAGACACTTTCTCTCCACCATTCCAACCACCAAACATAGGAGTAGTATGTGTTGAGTCTCCACATTGTGTGGTGAACATTAGAGAGTATATAAGATCACCATGATTAATGGTTATCTTCTTCAGATGATGTTTTTTCTCAAGTTGGAAGGACCAAACATTTTGTGGAGTTCCAGGTTCATTTTCCCCCATGTTCCAACCTGTATGATTTCCTCATAGGCTTTTAGATACACACCAATGGCATCAATATAATAGCCAGCAAGGCCATAAAACCCAACTAATGAGCCTTTGTGCCATGGTAAAGAAAAAACATCTTCAGTTGCATGACCAAAAGGTCCATGTGTCGTCTTGTTTGTCTTAAAATATAGAGACGAAATTACTTGATAACCACTTTTACTACCAACGGATCCACCAACCTCAACAATTTCCTCATCTTCGTCCAAGAGTACCTGGTTAATCAATCCACCAAGAATATTGATTAATGAAAATATGGCTACATCTTAATTGATTAGTGGAGTTAAGAGATCAACTCACCTCGGAAACCGTGTCTCCACCATTCCAACCACCAAACTTGTCGGAATTGTGCAAAGCATCTTTATATTTAGTTGTGAACATGAGAGAGTATATTACATCACCATGGTCAACGGTTATCTTCACCAATTTATGATCTTTCTCAAGTTCAAAAGACCATACATTCTGAGGATCTCCACTTTGTCTTCCCCATTTTCCGACTCGAATAAACCCTGCTACTTTGCTATTTTCTACTCCCGCCATGAGAGACACAGTAAGTATAAAATAACTTAAATGAAACAAGGAAGCGTGTCTCTCAAATGAATGACCAATGGCTCCTTATATACATGCTAACCGTAACTATTTTGAATCGTTAATTTAGATGGAAATAAAAAGCATGAAGCAAAACCATGTTTTCCTCAAGTTCACTGTTTAAAAAAGTTGGTGGTTTATTCTTATCAAAATTAGATGATAAAGTTTAATTGTCCTTTCATTTTTCATGCAAAAAAAATATTTCATAACTTCAATGATTACTCAGAAATAAAAAAACAAGAGTCTGAGACATACTAGAATTTTCGAGTAATTGTTGATCTCTCGTGCGCTTGGGCGGTCTTGTAGTGGGGGGCAATTGCCCCTAGAACAAAAAAAAATTTATTAAAAAATTGGGTTTTTTTTTTCAAAAAAAAAAAAATATTTTAACCCTTCAAAATTATACATTTTGACTCATCAAAAAAATTTGCCCCCCATAAAAAAGTTATAAATTTTTTTGCCCCCTCTTCGGAATATTCTTGGGTCCGCCCCTGCTCGTGCGATTAAGTTGTTGTAAATACACAAATAATCAAATCGACAAATAATATTGAGAATTATATGTCAATTTGTCGCGAATAATAAATTCAATTGTCAAATAATTACCAAGTTCCGTTCGGATTATAAGAAAAAATTAAAATGAGACAAAAACTTAAAACCAACCTGATGTGATATATGATGTTCCCTAAATCTTGAAAAAACTGTACGAAATGACTTCGGTCCTTAAAGGTTTTTACTTTGCTCTAGGTTGCAAGTTTCAACATAAAATCCCAAGATTTAATCCAGATTACCATCGTTCGTTCCAACAACTTTAAAAGAACCGATAAACGCAAATTGAAATTTGTTGTTGCAAAATCGCTAGAGAGAAAGGAGAGCGAATGACTTGCTATAAAAAATACCTCATCAGGGCAGTTGTATTTATAGTTGTAGAAATCCTAAAAGACTGCCAAAAAAACAAGTGTATTTATAGCAAAAACAATGTTATTAGTACATGTGGTTTCTAAAAAGGCAACCTAACGACAAAGTTGAAAGACGCTACACTACAAGTCCTTATATGGTTTTAAAATCTTGCATGGTTGGTGCTTTTGGTCAACACAATAGTTAGAATTTCTGATAAACCTTATGTAAAAAGACTTTTGTGTCCTTGGACCAAAATTATTAAAAGACAAAATTTCACAAATGGTCAATACCGTTTCCAAAAAATGGCACTTTCAGGATATCTTTGGAAATAGTTACAACGATGGTCCTTGTGGTTTCAAAATCAAGGTTTCCAGAAAATGGCAGTTTTAGGATATCTTTGGAAATAGTTACAACGATGGTCCTTGTGGTTTCAAAATCAAGCACAATTAGACGTTCTCACGACCTCACTCATGTGATCTTCTTCCCCAAACGCCACCATGGCTCTACCCTTTATCATCTCTTCTTCCACTGTCTCGATTTGGAACAGGACAACAAACTGAAATACAAATATTGAATCATTTTAATGAATTTATAAACTGTCAAGTATGAGAAAGAAATAAGGAATTGAAAATTTTATTGAAGCCAATAACTGATTAGAGTTTTTTTTGTTTGATCATCAATGGACGTCCATATGGTCAAAATTTTCAACTGTTGGATCAATTGACCTCCTTCCTGTTAGAGGTAGTTACTTTTAGATCCATTATTTACCAAGGCTAAACAGCATTAAAGTATATCCCGTTAAAAACACAGATTAAATATCTACATACATCGATGAGATTTTTTTTTTATAAATATGTATATTCGTGGTGCAGGTACAATACCAATTTAATCATTCACTTTTTTAATACCAAGAAAAATCTAATATTCACATCTGGGACATATTTTGTGCAGGAAATGAAATGTATGAATTCAACGAAGCAATGTGAGTGTACAAATGCAAGAAATTTTTATGAGAAACTGATACAACTTCATGCACCTACAGCAAATTAGAAACTAAGTTTTGATTGAGAACAAAGCCACATCCTCTGGATGTAAGGGTGAATCTGGAACAAGAACTGGCTCGACATCCCTATTCCCATCACATTCCAATCTCTCAAACACAATGTCAATGTTAATCCCAGCATCTGCATTCGTTTCTTCATGATATGGTTTGAATGAATATCAAGAGGTGACCCTACCTATTATGAAATTTTGTCTATTAATTATCCCTTCTCATAATATTTTAATCAAGTTAGTTTTAAAAATCTTAAAGAGTCAAAGTTGCCAAATCGCCAAATAAAAAAGTATTCCTTTCATAGACCATAAATTAAATTGCTATTAAATACGTAGACAAAATAGTACATTGCTATTTTTTATAAAACCCCAACAGTTCGTAGTAGGAGCTGAAAATTGTATATTTGTTTTGCAAACCCAACGAAACTCATTACAACACCCAATTAGCACACTAATCTATTCATAGTAGACTTAAAAGTAATTGAGTAGCCTAAAAAAACATTCTTGTTTCCCAAGTTTGATGCTTTTTCCATGAGTGTCATAATATATCGCTAACTGAACTATTTTTGCCTAATAGTAAGTAACGCAAAAAAAGACAAAGATTTACTGAGAAAATTGGTATAGAAGCTTCTGATTATATTACTCTCATTTATTGATAACGTGCAGAGTACAAAGCTTCTATATTGGTAAAAAAAGATAACGATAAGCTAACTAACTTTAAGCTATATCTACTGAAAATATAGAGATGAAAATGAATTGAAATCATAGATAATGACTACCAGTTGGATAATCTGTTCCTTTACTCCCCCTCAAGTTGGAGCATGCAAATTTCTAATGCCCAACTTGACCAGTAATGAGCATAAACGTTGTGAACCAAGTGCTTTGGTTAGCAAGTCGGCTATTTGATCACGGGTGTCAATCCACACCGGTGTAATCTCCTTTGACTCAACTCGCTCTAGTACTAATTAAGTATCATGTAGCGACCTGTCTCCGGTATGATAATTTCTTGGTATTTATTTTGAATTTTTGCAAGAGGGACTCGGCGAGTTCGTAGCCTGACTCGCCGAGTAGGATCGGGATTTCGAGCACGTGTTAGCTGGCGACTCGGCGAGTCCATATTCTGGACTCGGCGAGTCTGTCCGTCTGGGAGAAACCCTAAATCCCCGGGTTGCCCACTATTTAAGCCACCTTATAGCCCCCAATCTCGCCTCCTTCACCCTCTAAGGCTGTGAGAAAACCCTAATTCGTTCTTGAGTGATTCTAAGTGATTTTGTGTGCTATTGTGAAGGCTTGAAGAAGGAGAAGAAGAAAGGAGCAAGGAGAAGGATTGTAGAGCAGAGATTCAAGGGAAAGCAAGAGCTCTTTGAGGTATTCTTCAGTTTTCCTTCTCTTTTATGCCTTAAAACCCTTTCTAGATCTTGTTAATGCCTTTCTCAAAGCTTTATGTTGATATGGAAGCTCTCTTATGCCGAGATAACCTTAGATCTGTTCATTTAGGAGTTGTAGAGCCCAGATCTATTGCCTTTATGGAGCTATTTTGCATATTAACCCTAGATCTACCCCTTTTAAGCATCTTTTAGCCTTTATTCCCTTGCTCATGCGTTTGTACACGTAAAGTTGGAAACTTTACGTGGTAAATCAGCTTATTGGACTCAGATCTATCATTTGTATGTATTGGATTCGAGCAGAAGCGAGTGTAGAATAGTTGCATGGCGGTGACTCGGCGAGTCGGAAGAACGACTCGGCGAGTCTAGTCGCGAGTCCCCGATTTCTTCCTTTTGAGCGGTGTCGAGTGGACCAGTGAGTAGTGGAGTGGACTCAGCGAGTTTAAGGGTAGACTCAGTAATGGAGGGACTCGGCGAGTTGTTCATACAACTCGGCGAGTCCAAGGCAATCTTCTTAAGCTCAAGAACAACTCGTCGAGTTGTTCATAGGACTCGGCGAGTCGGATGAAGATTGTCTGAATCCTTGGATCGGGAGGGTACTCGTCGAGTCGATGTCATACTCGACGAGTAGCAGCGAGTAGAGTCGAGGAGTGAGAATAAGGACTCGGCGAGTTGGCGGCCCAACTCGGCGAATCAGGTCAACTGTGGGTTGACCTTGACCGGGAGTTGACCTTGTCTGAGAGTTGACTTTGACCAAGGGTAAAAGAGTCATTTTACCCAGTGCAGTGTTTAGTATTTGATTGAGTGTGTTTATGGACTTGTAGCCGGGGAGATACCGGAGCAGCAGCAGTTAGCCCTCAGAGCTATTCACTCAGCAGCCAGTTCACGAGGTGAATTTCCTTTCAGTAGAAACGGGTCTAAGGCCATAATGCCGGCCCGTTTAGCTAGCAGTAGTATCCGGATTTGACCCGATGCAGTAGTTAGCATGTTTGATGCCTTCGTGGCTCAGACAGGATTATGTGTGTTCATGTTAGTAATATGTTTATGCTATGATCAGTCAGCTTCGGACTTCGGTCCGATGTCAGCTTCGGACTTCGGTTCGATGTAGGGGACAAGGTCCCAGGCAGCTTCGGACTTCGGTCCGATGTCAGCTCCGGACTTCGGTTCGATGTAGGGGACAAGGTCCCAGTCAGCTTCGGACTTCGGTCCGATGTCAGCTTCGGACTTTGGTTCGATGTAGGGGACAAGGTCCCAGCCAGTTAGCTTCGGACTTCGGTCTGATGGAGGGGGCAAGGCCCCAGTATGTGCTTGATATGTTACTGTATGGTATGTGGTAATTTGGGGGAGCTCACTAAGCTTCGTGCTTACAGTTTCAGTTTTGGGTTTCATGTACTTCCGCTAGCAGCGGGAAGAGCTCGGGATGATGGCATCACACACACCACAGCTTCAGCTTTTATCCTGGGAATTGATTTAGTTCTTGATTTTTATATGACATGGATATGATACAGTTTTCCGCACAGTGTTTTATTATTATTTTGAGATACATCATGTATGGTTTTATGATATGACACTCAGATTATGGTTTTTGGTTATGTTGAAAAACGAAATATTTGGGTCGTATTTTTGAGTCGTTTCAAGTTGGTATCAGAGCCCTGGTTTGAGGGATTCGGATACACCTCCGGGTGCATCTGAACTCAAACTAAGGGAAAGATAAAAAGATTTTCAAAAAGAAAAATGTTTTCGAATTAGATTCTGAAAAGCACTTAGAAAGGAAAGATTTTTTTTTAAAACCAGATAAGGGTGTGGTGCATGCGATCAGCCGAGCTCAAGTAAGTACTCCCAAATTACCAATACAAGTTTTATTATTGTGATTAATTGTTCCAGCTTCAGTAGAACAGCATGCTAGTATAGGACTAAGGATCTAGGAGGATGCCTTATGTGCCTGCTTTATGTGTTACAGTTTTATGAGAATTGCATGCTAGTATTAAGTAAACAGCAGTAGGATAGCCTGTTTAGGTTATGCCTGGTAGCGCGAGCTTAGCATTGTATGCTAGAGTAGCTTCTCGTTATGAGAATAGTTTTGCCTGAGTATGTTTCCCTTATCCGAATGCTGCTTGCTTTGTGCTTTGTGGGACTCTGAGTGGTGGGAGTTAGCCATTAGGTGAATACGCCACATCACATGTGATCAGGGTTGAATAATCTCAGAGTGCTGGATTTGGCCCTATTGCGCAGCTCTTGTTTGAGTCCAACCGTTATAGGGATGAGTCTTTTACTTGAAGGATTATCTGAGCCTCGTCACATGTGATGGTGTTCAGGTGGTGGCTAATTAGCATTATAAGGAGGCCTTCAGCAGCTGAGGACTAGTTGTGTTGAGTCTGAGGTTTCCCTAGGGCAAGCCTAGGATGAGATTGGCAGAGGTCAGCAGTAGTAGAAGTGACTTGGTGGAGTCAAGGCGGTTCTTGAGGAAAGTACGGATAGATGTGGAAGGTAGTATGGGCCCGTACTACTGAAAGCAGAGGATCCGTACTCGAATCAAGGAAGGTCGAGACAAGGCCAGGAAGCTAGTAGTAGTATCAATGATCCCTTGAGATATTTCAGTTTTCTGATATTGCTATGGTGTGTTTCAGTATGGTGGTTTTGCGTCCGAGGACAGCAGCCGGCAGTGGAGGTGCCAGGGAGGGATCAGGATCAGGCTCAGGGAGCGAGCACATGGATGAGCAGACCAGAGAGTTTCTTTCTTCAGAGATTACTCGTATCATTTTAGAGCAGACTCCTGTGATCTTCGGTT
Source organism: Lactuca serriola (assembly GCF_051521515.1). NCBI lineage: Eukaryota > Viridiplantae > Streptophyta > Magnoliopsida > Asterales > Asteraceae > Lactuca > Lactuca serriola. Next base: position 157,458,036 of record NC_136415.1, read on the forward strand.
CTATCAAGGAGGGGATTCTAGAGCTGATGGATGAGAGATTGGGTACCTTCCGTGCCGAGGTGGCGGCCATGATAGGGTCGCGCACCCTTACTTTCAGGGAGTTCAGGGCATGTGGAGCTCCAGACTATCATGGGGCGCGAGACCCCATAGCGAGTACCAGATGGTTGGCGGATGTGGCCAACGCTTTCCGCACTAGCAGATGTCCTGAGGGGGACAAGGTCAGACTGACATCCTGTCTTCTGAAGGACAGGGCACGGGATTGGTGGGAGGAGGTCGGACATGCCATTGGAGATGATGCAGCATTGGACGCCATGACCTGGGCTGATTTCTCTACCAGGTTCAGGGCGGAGTTTGCACCGGTTATTGAGGTGCAGCAGCTAGCTAGGGAGTTTCAGGACCTCACCCAGACTACAGAGACAGTGGCATAGATCACCGCCAAGTTCAGGGAGAGGACTCTTCTCGTTCCTCAGTACGTGGCTGATGAGGAAATGAAGAATGCCCGTTATCATGAGATGTTGCAGAGCGATATCCGCCAGTTTGTGAGCCGATCCAACTGTAAAATGCTGGAAGATATGATTGCTAGGGCTCGGGAGAGGGAGATCGATCTCGAGATGGAGAAGAAGAGGAAACCGGAGGCGGTTTCGGGTTCAGGCGGTTCGAGCAAAAAGCCCAGGGTTTCAGATCACAGGTCCAGGGGACAGCCGAGCCACGGTCGATGTGGTAGGTGTGGGAAGATGCACGAGGGGGCGTGCAAGGTAGGGAGTTCCGGATGCTTCAAGTGCGGTCGGATTGGACATGTGAGTAGGAATTGTACGGCCCCTGCTACTACTGTTGCAGCATCAGATCTGATTTGCTTTCAGTGCAATCAGAGGGGACATAAAAAGTCCCAGTGCCCGAGCTTAGCCGCAGCAGGGAAGGTGGTTGCACCTGCCCCTGCTACCTTGAGGATTACAGATGGCCGGCAGGGCCGAGCCGAGACGCTAGTGGCGAAGAGCAGGGCGTTTCAGATGACAGCAGAGGAGGCACGAGCGACTCCTGATGTGGTGACGGGTATGTATCTTCCCTTCATCTCTTTATTATTATTATCGTTTGAGTATTGCATATGATTGTATGTTTTATTTAGGGTCGTTCTCTGTGAACGACATTTCTGCTATGGTATTATTCGATTCGGGGGCTACCCGATCTTTCGTATCGCTTGCGCTTAGCAAGAGATTTAGTAGAGCTCCAGGGGAGCTGGATTGTCCATTAGAGGTTGAGATAGCAGCTGATAGGACCGTGAGGGTCGGCAGAGTGCATAGAGGGTGTTCCCTTCAGTTGTTTGATGAGCAGTTTTCAGTAGACCTGGTACCTATTCCCCTACGAGGGAATAAGGTTATTGTGGGTATGGATTGGCTAAGCCCCAATGGGGCGGTGATTGATTGTGAGCTTCAGCTAGTGAGGGTTCGCACTCCCAGTGGGGGAGAGTTAGTGATTCAGGGCGAGAGGCCACAGCGTGGACCGACCTTTTGTTCCGCCGCAAGGGCGAGGCGCTATGTTCAGCAGGGTTGCACCGGTTTTGTAGCTTACGTCTTGGATGCCCGAGAGAAGGGCAAGACGACAGTTGATGATGTTCCTATCGTTGGAGACTACCCGGATGTGTTTCCCGAGGATTTGCCGGGGATACCTCCTGAGAGACAGGTTGAGTTCAGGATCGACCTCATTCCTGGTGCGGCTCCGATAGCCAAGGCACCGTATCGATTAGCTCCCCCTGAGATGCAGGAGTTGTCTACACAGCTGCAGGAGCTGTTAGACAAGGGTTTCATTCGGCCGAGTAGTTCGCCTTGGGGAGCGCCGATCCTGTTTGTGAGGAAGAAGGATGGGTCACATCGTATGTGTATTGATTATCGGGAGTTGAATAAGGTAACGGTGAAGAACCGTTACCCACTTCCGAGGATAGATGATTTGTTTGATCAGCTTCAGGGAGCGTCTTGGTTCTCCAAGATCGATCTACGCTCCGGTTATCATCAGATGCGGGTTAGAGATGAGGATGTTCAGAAGACTGCTTTCAGGACCAGGTATGGTCATTATGAGTTTGTGGTGATGCCATTTGGGCTCACCAATGCTCCAGCCGCGTTCATGGATCTCATGAACCGCGTGTGCAGGCCGATGTTGGATCGGTCAGTGATAGTATTCATAGACGATATCTTGGTATATTCCAAGACGTAGGAGCAGCATGAGGAGCACCTGCGGGAGGTGCTGGAGGCTTTGAGGAGGGAGAGACTTTTCGCAAAGTTCCCCAAATGTGAGTTCTGGTTGCGCGAGGTGCAGTTCCTTGGTCACCTCATCAACCAGAAGGGCATTTTGGTAGATCCGGCCAAGATAGAGGCCGTGATGCAGTAGGAGGTCCCGAAGTCTCCATCTGAGATTCGGAGCTTCCTAGGGTTGGCAGGGTATTATTGGAGATTTATTCAGGACTTCTCCAAGATAGCAGTGCCGCTCACCCGACTGAACAAGAAGTCAGTGGTATTTCGTTGGGGTCCAGAGCAGCAGACAACGTTCGAGACCCTCAGGCAGAGGTTGTGCGAGGCTCCGATCCTTACCTTGCCAGAGGGAGTAGAGGACTTCGTAGTCTATTGTGATGCCTCGATCACAGGTATGGGAGCAGTTTTGATGCAGCGAGGTCATGTGATAGCTTATGCCTCGAGACAGTTGAAGCCTCACGAGGCTAATTATCCTACCCATGATTTGGAGCTGGGGGCAGTTGTGTTTGCCCTCAAGATTTGGAGGCATTACCTTTATGGGGTCCATTGTACTATTTACACGGATCACAAGAGTTTGAGGTACCTTATGGATCAGCCGAGTCTGAACATGAGGCAGAGGAGGTGGTTGGATGTGCTAAAGGATTATGATTGTGAGATCCTTTACCACCCAAGGAAGGCCAACGTGGTGGCCGACGCCCTAAGCCGCAAAGTGTCGGCGGCCCCTATCAGAGATTTGTGTTTGAGAATGACAGTGATCACTCCGTTGTTGGAGCGGATCAGGGAGGCTCAGGTGGAGGGCCTCAAGGAGGAGAGACAGAAGTGTGAGAGGATCGTGGGCCGAGTAGCCTCGTTTGATTATGATAGTCGGGGATTGCTGGCGCTTCACGGGAGGGTATGGGTACCGTACTGGGGTGGAGTACGGCAAGTGTTGATGGACGAGGCTCATAAGTCTCGATTTTCTATCCACCCAGGGGCGACGAAGATGTATCGAGATCTTCGACCTGATTATTGGTGGCCCTGCATGAAGCGGGACGTCGCCTGGTATGTTGAGAGATGCCTAACCTGCCAGAAGGTCAAGGCGGAGCACCAGAGGCCTCACGGCAAGATGCAGCCGCTAGACATTCCCGTGTGGAAATGGGAGGACATCACCATGGATTTTGTCACCAAGCTCCCCAGGACCGCACGAGGAGTGGATTCGATATGGGTAGTAATGGATCGGTTGACAAAGAGTGCCCATTTTATCCCGATCCAGGAGAGTATATCGGCGGAGAAGTTAGCCGATATCTATGTACGAGAGATTGTGGCACGTCATGGAGTGCCGGTATCGGTGGTGTCAGACCGAGATGTCCGTTTCACATCCAGATTCTGGAAGCGGTTTCACGACGAGATGGGTACTCGTCTTCATTTCAGCACCGCTTTCCACCCTCAGACGGATGGGCAGAGCGAGAGGACGATTCAGACTCTCGAGGACATGCTTAGGGCATGTGTTCTTGATTTCGGTGGCAGTTGGGATACGTATCTTCCGTTGGCGGAATTTTCGTATAAAAACAGTTATCATGCGAGCATTGATCGACCTCCTTTTGAGATGCTGTATGGGAGGAAGTGTAGGACCCCGATTTGTTGGAGCGAGGTCGGTCAGCGGGTCATCGGGAGCACAGAAGTGGTGCTCAAGACGACCGAGTTGATCCAGCAGGTCCGTAGTAGACTGCAGACTGCGCAGAGTCGACAGAAGAGCTATGCCGATAGGAGGCGTTCGGACTTGGAGTTCCTGGTGGGAGATATGGTCCTTCTGAAGGTCTCACCTTGGAAGGGTGTCATCAGGTTCCGGAAGAGGGGCAAGTTGGGCCCCAGATTTATTGGTCCTTTCAGGGTTTTGGCCCGGGTGGGTTGGGTTGCTTATCGGTTAGATCTTCCTGAGGAGCTTAGTCAGATCCACAACACTTTCCATGTGTCTCAGTTGAGGAAGTGTTTGGTGGATGAGTCAGCAGTCGTTCCCCTAGAGGATATTCAGGTTGATAGCAGCCTGAATTATATTGAGAGGCCGGTCGCGGTTCTGGACCGGAAGACCAAGACCTTGAGGAACAAGGTAATTCAGTTAGTGAAGGTGCAGTGGCAGCACCGGAAGGGATCAGAATGGACGTGGGAGGCTGAGGAGGAGATGAGGTAGCATTACCCAGAGATATTTGCAGATTCAACCGTAGCAGACTTCGAGGACGAAGTCTGAGATAAGTGGGGGAGAATTGTAGCGACCTGTCTCCGGTATGATAATTCCTTGGTATTTATTTTGAATTTTTGCAAGAGGGACTCGGCGAGTTCGTAGCCTGACTCGCCGAGTAGGATCGGGATTTCGAGCACGTGTTAGCTGGCGACTCGGCGAGTCCATATTCTGGACTCGGCGAGTCTGTCCGTCTGGGAGAAACCCTAAATCCCCGGGTTGCCCACTATTTAAGCCACCTTATAGCCCCCAATCTCGCCTCCTTCACCCTCTAAAGCTGTGAGAAAACCCTAATTCGTTCTTGAGTGATTCTAAGTGATTTTGTGTGCTATTGTGAAGGCTTGAAGAAGGAGAAGAAGAAAGGAGCAAGGAGAAGGATTGTAGAGCAGAGATTCAAGGGAAAGCAAGAGCTCTTTGAGGTATTCTTCAGTTTTTCTTCTCTTTTATGCCTTAAAACCCTTTCTAGATCTTGTTAATGCCTTTCTCAAAGCTTTATGTTGATATGGAAGCTCTCTTATGCCGAGATAACCTTAGATCTGTTCATTTAGGAGTTGTAGAGCCCAGATCTATTGCCTTTATGGAGCTATTTTGCATATTAACCCTAGATCTACCCCTTTTAAGCATCTTTTAGCCTTTATTCCCTTGCTCATGCGTTTGTACACGTAAAGTTGGAAACTTTACGTGGTAAATCAGCTTATTGGACTCAGATCTATCATTTGTATGTATTGGATTCGAGCAGAAGCGAGTGTAGAATAGTTGCATGGCGGTGACTCGGCGAGTCGGAAGAACGACTCGGCGAGTCTAGTCGCGAGTCCCCGATTTCTTCCTTTTGAGCGGTGTCGAGTGGACCAGTGAGTAGTGGAGTGGACTCAGCGAGTTTAAGGGTAGACTCAGTAATGGAGGGACTCGGCGAGTTGTTCATACAACTCGGCGAGTCCAAGGCAATCTTCTTAAGCTCAAGAACAACTCGTCGAGTTGTTCATAGGACTCGGCGAGTCGGATGAAGATTGTCTGAATCCTTGGATCGGGAGGGTACTCGTCGAGTCGATGTCATACTCGACGAGTAGCAGCGAGTAGAGTCGAGGAGTGAGAATAAGGACTCGGCGAGTTGGCGGCCCAACTCGGCGAATCAGGTCAACTGTGGGTTGACCTTGACCGGGAGTTGACCTTGTCTGAGAGTTGACTTTGACCAAGGGTAAAAGAGTCATTTTACCCAGTGCAGTGTTTAGTATTTGATTGAGTGTGTTTATGGACTTGTAGCCGGGGAGATACCGGAGCAGCAGCAGTTAGCCCTCAGAGCTATTCACTCAGCAGCCAGTTCACGAGGTGAATTTCCTTTCAGTAGAAACGGGTCTAAGGCCACAATGCCGGCCCGTTTAGCTAGCAGTAGTATCCGGATTTGACCCGATGCAGTAGTTAGCATGTTTGATGCCTTCGTGGCTCAGACAGGATTATGTGTGTTCATGTTAGTAATATGTTTATGCTATGATCAGTCAGCTTCGGACTTCGGTCCGATGTCAGCTTCGGACTTCGGTTCGATGTAGGGGACAAGGTCCCAGGCAGCTTCGGACTTCGGTCCGATGTCAGCTCCGGACTTCGGTTCGATGTAGGGGACAAGGTCCCAGTCAGCTTCGGACTTCGGTCCGATGTCAGCTTCGGACTTTGGTTCGATGTAAGGGACAAGGTCCCAGTTAGCTTCGGACTTCGGTCCGATGTCAGCTTCGGACTTTGGTTCGATGTAGGGGACAAGGTCCCAGCCAGTCAGCTTCGGACTTCGGTCCGATGGAGGGGGCAAGGCCCCAGTATGTGCTTGATATGTTACTGTATGGTATGTGGTAATTTGGGGGAGCTCACTAAGCTTCGTGCTTACAGTTTCAGTTTTGGGTTTCAGGTACTTCCGCTAGCAGCGGGAAGAGCTCGGGATGATGGCATCACACACACCACAGCTTCAGCTTTTATCCTGGGAGTTGATTTAGTTCTTGATTTTTATATGACATGGATATGATACAGTTTTCCGCACAGTGTTTTATTATTATTTTGAGATACATCATGTATGGTTTTATGATATGACACTCAGATTATGGTTTTTGGTTATGTTGAAAAACGAAATTTTTGGGTCGTATTTTTGAGTCATTTCATATCAATCCATTTTCATGTGTTTTGTTCTTTCGTGAAAGACAGGGTTATATGCAATATGACGAGCCGACTAGTTATCACAAAAGAGAGGCGAATTATGGCTCGGTATTCTGCTTCGGCAGATGATCGAGAAACAACCCGACTGTTTCTTTGACTTCCAATATATTAGTGCACCACCAAAAAACAAAAGATAACCGGTTCGAGAGCATCGAGAAAAGGGACAACCCAGCCAGTCTGAATCACTATAAGTTGTAAGATCTATACTACCTTCTATTGGGAGAAGTATTCCTTGACCTGGTGTACTCTTGAGATAACAAAGAACTCTTGTAGCTGCATCTATATGAGCCTCTTTAGGATTTGAGACAAACTGACTTAAGACATTTACTGCATACGTAATATCCGGTCGGGTCGCTTGGAGGTAAAGAAGTCTACCAATCATGCGACGATATGTACCTGCATCAATTGAGCATTCTTCATCACCCTTGTCCGACTTGAGGTTTTGTTCCATGGGGAATGTGCTAGGACGGCACCTCCATAAACCGCTATCTTCCAAAATGTCTACCGTGTATTTTCGCTGGCTTAATACCAGCCCTTCTTTTGTTCGAGCTACTTCAATGCCCAAGAAATATTTAAGGTTTCCAAGGTCCTTGATGTTGAACTGAAAGTCGAGAGATGACTTTGTTTGCTGGATTTTTGGTTGAGCTGTTTCCTACGATTATCACATCGTCCACATAGATTAATACTACTACGAAAATATTTCCTTCTTTATGAATAAAAAGAGAGTGATCAACATGAGATTGTCTAAATTTAAGAGCAAGGAGGGCATCTGTGAACTTGTGGTACCAATTTTGGGAAGCCTACTTCAGCTTGTACAACGATTTCTTGAGTTTACATAACCTAGTCTCATCTTTCTTAGCAAAACCTTGTGGTATTTTCATGTATAAATCTTCATCTAAGTCGTCGTGTAAGAACGTGTTGTTCACATCGAGTTGATGTGTAATCCAATTATTCTTGACTGCAAATGCTAATAGTGCGTGAACTGTAACAAGTTTAGCCACGGGTTCAAACATGTCATGGAAATCCACACCTTCTATTTGAGTATACCCCTTTTCCACGAGGCGAGCTTTATAACTTTCCACTTCTCCATTCGGCTTGTATTTGATGTTGCAAACCCACTTGGAGTCAATGGCCTGTTTTCCTTTTGGAAAATGTTCGATTAAAACATTTTGGCTCATCATTTGAATTGATAGCCGCTAAGATAGCCTTGTGAAATTTTGAAAAATTATCATAAGTGACATAATTGGAAAATAGGATATACCGTTGAGGTGCCTTGATTGGTTGCGGGTTGCGAATGGTTTACTGAAGGGGGCAACTTTACCACAAAGTCGTTGAAACGCTTCAGTTGCGTTTTAGTTCTTGTTTCTCTAACCTCATCTTCCATTTGGTTGTTTTGTGTGTTAACCAAGGCATCATCGTGATCATTGTTGATGTCGACCTGCATGGAAGAGGCTGGTATATTTTTGTTTATGGGATCTCTTTGTGAAGAAATACCATCTTACCCGCCTTCCATTTGTGGACCAATTTCACTATTATAAATATATGGGCCATCATTGCTTATCCCATCAGGAAACACCCTCCCTTCTTTATCATATGAATAATTGGTTGGTGCATCTATTTTCATTCTAGGATTAAAAACAAAAAAATCTTCTTTCTAGACCTCGTTATTAATTTGCACGCTTGCCATGGGAAATTTATTCTCAACAAACTTGACATCCCTTGATATTACAATTTTCCTTTTTTTAATATCATAAACTTTGTAACCTTTTGTTCCTTGTGGATAACCAACAAATATTCCCGATCTCCCCCGTGTCTCGAAGTTGTCACCCTTGGTTTATGAATTTCAGTAATAAGCTAAACAACCAAAAACTCGCATTTGATTATAATTGGGCTTTTGCTTAAAAAGGATTTTGTAAGGTGTTGCATCCCCAAGGACTTTAGAAGGAAGTCGATTTATTACGTAAGTAGCGGTTAAAACACATTCACCCCAAAATGTCTTTGGCAAGCTTGCTTGAAAGCAAAGTGGCCGAGCCGTTTCTAAAAGATGTCTATGCTTACGTCCCCCCCCCCCCCCCCCCCCCCCCCCCCCCCCCATTTTGTTGTTGAGTGTGTGGGCATGAAGTTTCCAAGACTAATGGGAAATGGAAGTCTAGTATGCTTTGCCTTAAAACAAGCATCACACACTTGAGCTTGATTGTTCATAGAAAGATTTTTAATAAAATCTAAATAAGATAGCTTCTTGTTTGACGGATGACCCAATCTTTTATGCCAAATCTCAAACGATGCCATTAAAGCCTTTATTTCCTTCTCTACCACCCCCATTCGGTAAAGCCCTCCTATGCAATTACCCATTCCAATCAAGTTCCTCATGACCAACTCCTGTATAACAAAGAAATCTGGGAAGAATGTTACTGCACAATTAAGATCTTTTGTAAGCTTTCGAACCGACAAAAGATTGTAATTAAAATTTGGTACGTATAAAACTCCTTTTATTTTAACTCCTCCCGGCAAGGTACGTATGCTCACCCTCACCAACAACTGGTACCGTCTCCCCATTTGGTATAAGGACAAGGGCTTCTTTTGACTTGTGGCTTCGTTTTCAAGAAAGTCACTTCTATGTGTTATGTGTTTAGTTGCTCCTGGATCAATGAGCCAACCATTATGATATTCGATTCTACCTACCATATTCACGGTTGGAGACGCCTCGATGTTTGTTACCTTCGCTCCTGAAATGCTTTACAAATACTTGATATTGTTCATCAGATAAACATGGAATAGGGCTAGATACGGTCTCTACACATGCCGCCTTTGGCGTCGATTTTTCTTTCTTTTCCTTCCCCGGCCACCAATCGGGTAACCGATTCTTTTAAAACAACCATCTTTGTTGTGTCCATCTCCCCCATAAAATGTACACTTTTCAAGGTTTTCGTTGACAGGAGGTTTTGATCCCTTTGGTGTTAATCTGTTCGCTCCATGGGTTTGTTGTCCAGTTTTTTGCCCCATGTAGTTAACCTGGAAAGTTGTAGTGTCTGCACCCGGTCTTTTGGAAGCTCCCGTTATCGACCTTTTCTGCTTGTCTTCAGCCACCAAATGATAGGCAACCCCCAAGGTGGGTGTGGGTTTCATGGATAGGATTTGAGTTCTAATGACCGAGAATTCTTCATGGAGTCCCATTAGAAACTCGTAAAGTCGTTCCTTTTCTCTCAATTCATTTAAGCTTCTGCCTATTAATCCGCAACCACATCCTTAACAGGTACACAGTGGGTTAGGAAGGACCAACTGTAGTTCATCCTAAACAGCTCTTAATTTCATGTAATATGCAGAAACGAATGTCCCGTTCTGCCTTGTGGCGCTATGTGATTTCTTTAACTCGTATGCGCGAGGAGCACATTCCTTCTCAAACCGTTCTTCTAAATATGTCCAGATCTCAGCTGAGGTATTTGCATAACTTACGCTAGGCTGTATATTCCTTTCCATGGCTGTTGTTAAGCAACCTTTGATCATAGCATCAGCCCTCATCTACGCCATGTACGTTCCTGAGGTCTTTTCCGGTTTCTTGATCGACCCATCTATAAGTCCCATCTTGTTCTTCGCTAACAGAAAATTCATCATCTCCTGCTTCCAATCATTGAAGTTATTGTCGTTTAGCATGTCGTTCACTTTCATTTGCTTAGGATATTAAGACGGATGGATGTAAAACGGTGAATTGACATTGATCGTTTCTTCACCGTTTTTGCTTCTGCTGGCGTCTTTCTTTTCTCCTGTCATGACCGCTGCTAAATTTGAATTATGGGTCTTGGTGAATCGTTTGCTCTGATACCATGAGAAATTGGTATAGAAGCTTCTGATTATATTACTCTCATTTATTGATAACGTGCAGAGTACAAAGCTTCTATATTGGGAAAAAAGATAACGATGAGCTAACTAACTTTAAGCTATATCTACTGAAAATATAGAGATGAAAATTAATTGAAAGCATAGATAATGACTGCCACTTGGATAATCAGTTCCTTTATTTACCATCATCAAATTGTATTCCAGAGTTACCAAAACTAGTGTCTTCAATCATGACTTTATTACATTTTAACTGCTCAAGGGGTATTGTTCACAAGCATGATTTAACATGGCGAAAATTTTAAGGCAAACAGATCCTTTGTAATATAAAAGTTTTTATGGTAGGAAATAATTCAATTTATATAGGATAAGATGCTAAATGAATTTTGCAAGTATATTGCAGTTCACCTCAAAAGTCAACTTATGACTCTCTTAGGCTTGGCGGAGTGGGTTGTGGCAAGGCTCGACATGTCTGAGCTGGCCACAACAAACACCGCGCTACCAACTCGGCATGCGGATTTCGGTGGTGTAACTCAGGTATGATTTCGTCGATGGGAGAGTGTGATTCTTTTTGTTTACCATTTATTTAATTTTTTCATTTTCAAAAAGTACCCTATTTTCAAAAAAATGTCCCCTTTTCAAAATATAACCATTTTTTTTTCAATTTTTCAAATTTTAAACCTTCTATCATCTACGATAAATAACAACATCTTTCTTCATTCTTCACCACATTCAAATCTTCTTAATTCAACTCTCTTAACCTTCTTAATTTTCATCTTCTGCAAAACCTGATTGCTAAAAACATGTCTCATGTTTGGTCAACTAATTAAGAAATCATATTGGCTCGTTCATAGGTTGATGTAACAGAGGACCCAATCAACATTAACATCACAATGACTACTTGTTAGAAGTGAGTCGCCAAAAAATACAACCGCAAAGTCGCTCTATCTCGAAGTAAATATCAAGTCTTCTCCAAACGGACACATGCAAACGCAGTTTCAATTCAATTTAACAATGTTTTTCATAGGGTGATGCATGAGGCTGAGCAAGGTGAAAATGAAAATACTTTGTTATTAAATGCTCTTGGTGACATCCTCTAATTTCAAAAGCAAAAAAAAAAAAAAAATCTTTACGCTTTAAAAATCATATTATAATTATTTGCTGAAAATCCAAGTATATTGAAACATATTGAGTACACATGATTGTGTTAAATAATAAAAACCGAAGGATGTCATAATAAATATATATACATAGGTTACATCATAAAACCTAATGGTCCTGAACATTATTGCAGATTGTCTTCTTCATTACTCAACATCCTACTCAGGTTTCAACAACATAATCATTGCTACCAGTGATGCATATAGACTAAGTGGATCAGGTTGGGAACCTGGTGAGATACATAGGGATTTCAATCCCATAATATTATTATGATAATATTCCTTAATCATCAAACCTGCAAGACCAACCATTACCATATAATTTATAGATATATCTCTAACTTGAATATTTGTAAAACCTTACACCCATACATACCCATCCATATCGATCCTCACAAATCTAAGTCCACGATTATCAGGGAGAATTATCTCACCTTGTGAATCATTTTGTAACACCCGATTCCTGGTACATATTTAAAATCAAGTAAGCTCATGTTTTGCTCTGGGACTCGGCGAGTTGGAGGCCCAACTCGTCGAGTAGACTTGATTGTTGACCGGGAAGTTTAATGATCTACTCGAGGAGTCGGGAGACCGACTCGACGAGTAGAAACTGTATGGATGAAACCCTAATATTTAGAGTTTGCAACCTCCCAACCCAGAGAAAACCCAATCTCGAAACCCTAAGCCTTATTTGAGTGTTCTTGAGCTTTTTGGTGCCTTGTGTGTGTATTTGAAGTTGGAAACAGAGAAGGAAGCTTGGGAGATCAAGAGAGAGCAAGTAGATCCAGAAGTCTTGGCACATTTCCTGCTCATTTGAGGTATAAAGTTGATACATTGGCTATTCATTACTTAGATCTTGCTTTGGGGCTATTTTCTACCTTTTCTAAGCTTTAGTGAAGCTATACTCGGATTTGTTTGTATATTTGGAGTTGTACTTCAGATCTAGAACCATTGAGGGTTCCTATGGCATAAAGGTGCCAACTTTATGGCCATGGGAGACCCATGCAACATATAAACCCCTTTTTACGGCTTTTTGAGCCAAAAACCCCATGCATGGACATTAAGTTCATATATTTACGTATAATATGGACCCTAGTAGGTCAGATCTATGGTTTGGACGCATTTAGACCAAGTAAAATCAATTGTATATTTTCGGACAAAGAGGGACTCGGCGAGTCGTTCATAGGACTCGATGAGTCGGGACGTATTTTCCACTAAATCCTTTCTGTTAAAGGACCAAATGAAAATATTGAATATCAATCAATTGTCTAGGCTCTTTAGGGACGTGGAAATCATAGAACTCTACGAGTGGATGAGCTAACTCGGCGAGTTCAAGGCAATGTCCCAACCACATGAAGACGGAATCGACGAGTTCAGGGAGAACTCGGCGAGTTATAGACTAAATACCTTCATGCGGATGAAGATGAACCCAACGAGTTCAAGGATGAACTCGACGAGTCAGTTGAAGAAGGTCCCAATGTTTGTTAAAGGAGAGCTCGACATGTCCTATTCCAAAAGAGTCAATTTGCTTTTATTGCCAAGAGAAGGGGCATTGGAGACGAAGTTGCCCTATTTACCTAAGAGATGGGAGAGTCAAAACGTATGGCTCTACTTTAGGTAAAAATCCATTGACTAACTCTTTTAAGCTCCTATTTTAGATTCTTAATACATAATGTGATAAGATTACAATTGATGTTTTGTAGGATTGAAGAAAAGATAGGAAGCTTAAGGGAAGAAGTGAGCAGAATCTAACCGTGAAGAAATGGATTTCGATCGCATTACTTAAAGATTGGATTCTTGAGCTACTACTTAGAGTTAGAATTAGATTGCTAAGAAATATGAATTAGCATAGTTTTTCAATGAATTGCATTGTAAGGACATATTTTTTCCGCAATAAAATAAATTTTTGGTTTTATATTATTTATTTATCCTTGCAATGGCGTGTATGAAAAAATTGATGTTTGAATGTTTCTATTATTAGCAATAATGGATTTGATTCTTAATTATGGAAATGTCAAAATTTTACCAAATAAGGAGAGTTTCTCATCGCCTAAGTTTCAATTGGATAGAAACTTGGAATCATGCAACTTGGTTGCACGATGAATGAAAAATTTCATATTTGGAAATTAAACTAATTCATTGACAAAGTGTCAAGTGCAGGACTAGGAGATCAAGTACACAAAGTTGCGTATTGATCAAGTCCACCATAAGAGTAAAAAAGATATTCGTCATGATTTAATAAAGGTTTAGTAAATATGATTATACTTATAAGATTAAGTGTAATTCTGAATTGATTGAAAAAATGTTTAAATCAATAGTAGAACGAATAAGAAAAATCAAGTAGGCAGAAAGATAAAAGTTTCTCCATTCTAAGAAGAAGGGAGAGTACCTTTTATGCTTTATGATAGGTCGTAATCCATATCTCAATTGATCCTCTAAGTGAGTCTTAGTACAATTGTATGTCTAAGAAGAGGAATCTAGAATTGAAGAAATGGTTAAATCAAGAAGTCAATCATACTTCGTTCCAAAACAAGTCTTAGAGTTAAGATTGTGACATTGAGTGATAAGTATTAAGAAGGTTTATAACATTCATCAAATGAGGAAAGTTGTGATGTCTTGGATAAGACAAAGACCAAATAGGACCTATTTATGAAGTGTTTTGATAAAAACTGCACTAACTCTTGAATATTTGTTTGTCAAGAAATGATTATTGACAAGAGAATCTTATATGTCGAGGAGTCAGTGGGAGTCTTAATGGTCTTGAAAGGTTTCAAGAACAAATCAAAATAGACCTTATTGATCATCACTAGCACACGAGTTGAGATTTACAACCTATCGTGTTGACACTATATTGTTTCTCTGCCGTTCCAATTGAGTTAATTATGCATGTGAGCCCTATGAGTTCTCATTTGAATGCATAAAAGGCAAGGACGTTGATCAATGAAAAGTACATTGATAGGAAAAGGTGAGCTGCTTAACTACTTGGAAGACATGGTGGGCAGCCGTGCTACCATAAGGCAAGAAATCAAGATTAAGAAAGTTCGGTCCATATGAGTTTGAATTTGTCGTAAACTTTGGTTTTGACAAATTCACATGGATAGGAACATATACACCATTAAAATCTAAGTGTCATAAGATTCCCTCCTTCATGAAAGTGACTATGAGGAAATGCTTTCACTAAGAAAGATTTTAAGAAGATAGTGATTGTGAAATTGAATTCTCGAATTCGATTATGGTTACGGTATCCCTTTCCATGATTCGAATTGTGAGATTTGGCAATTAGTCTGAATTGTTTAGATACACATATGAGCTATCTAAAGGAAAGGTGTATAAGCTTAGATAAAGGATTATCAAAGCATTAGGTATTAGAAACATGAACTTAAGAAATTCAACAAGTATTGTTTTTCTGGAAGTTAAGCTGGTTTCTGAATATATGTCAAAGCTAGTGGGAGCATAAGTGTTATGTTTATAATAATCATCATGATAGTGGGAGCATAAATGTTATGATTGTATGATTATTATGGAAAGTATTGCAAGTTAGCAATATTAATTATAGAAAACAAGAGTTATACTTTGTAGAGTCGCAATAGTTGAAAAGTTGTTTTGCTATAATTAAGGGAGGGAATATTATGCTTCATTTCAAATCTAAAGGCTTAGGTTGTGGAATGTTAATAATTTAGTCAAAGAAACATAGTGTGTTCACAAATTTCGATTATGATTACGGCATTCCTATTCATAGTTTGAATGTTGAGAACGTAGCACATAGAATATTATGGCAGAAGTTTAATAAAGTATTAAATCTTCATGTAAGACATTATGCATCGTGTCCAATACACTTCCGGTATAGGATCGATTGCAAATGCTATAATATTTGATCATTCTAAAATTTTCCAAATGTCTAGCGCATTTAGAGGGAAAAAGGACAAGAATCGGTTTTGACTAAGATAATTAAACAACTATCAAAGGACAATCCAAAGTTCGCTGAGGATTGGTCACTTGTGAGTAGTTGGAAGTATAGTATTGAATGGACCATATCGATATGAATAAATAAGATTCTATTAAGAATGAGTTATCATGTGGAAAATACAGAAACGTGTCCATATTGGGAATTGAATATTGAAAATCTATGTCTAGATTAGAAACTTTCATGCAAAAGGATGTTCAAAGGAATGTACTTTGAGTGAGAGACATCATATCTAAGGAATTTTATTGTAACAATCTCCGATAGAGGACTTTGTAATATCGTTGGCAATAGTCTTTGTGACTTTTTGTGCTATGACATTATGAAAAGGATCATTGCATAAAATGTTAGAATCTAACATATTCTATAAGTGGCAAGAATTTGATGTTCTTTCACTTATGAAAAAAGGATTTGGAGTTGTGAAATGAGTATGATTGGAAATGTGTTCATTTGATCTATTTCACAAAGTGAGAACCATAGGTAAACATTGTGTGCATGATAAGAGCAAGGGACAAGTGTAATAATTCAAGTAAAAAGTTGATTACCCGAAACAACAAATAATGAGTAATCGATATGGTGATAAATAAAAGGTGTTTTATTTATGCTCAAAGGTTTGAGGCCATATGGGATTAGTATTATTCTTGTGTTTCACTTTGCATGTTTTGACTTCCTGAATGATTTAATTGGTTTAGAACAGTCAAATTATTCGAACGGGCCACAGCCGTTCATATGTTGGAAGTAGGTATGAATAAAGACTGTCATGAATTGGTGTGTGGATTATCTTAAGAGTATTAGACATAAGCAAAATGTTTGCTGCAACGTTCATGAGTGCTTAGGAATATGATTTGAGCAGTGGATTAAACCCACGTTCACTTGGATCACTCCATGAATTGTATCACAAGTGATTGGTGAGACGATAATATCTTATATTCTTGAAACCGAGATGTGTGAGTTGTATCTTGCAAATCGGTTGCACATTGATAATATGTAAACGCACCAGTAACTTGGTGTCATAAAACATATTGTTGTGTGTGATTCGGTGAGTGGGTGCAAGCGAGCATTGAATCAAAGTTTATTCGTTCCTTTTATCCAAAGAAGGATAAAAGCGATATCTTTGGGTCCCTCGATGATTTAGTGATGACAAACGTAAATGCTCGGCCGGGCTAGGGCTAATTTGATTTGTTCAATAAGTCAGTCGTCATAAATCGGAAGTCAAGAAATGGTACAGATAGAATGATTAGAAATCATGTCTTATACGATATCTAGAATGGAGGAATATATGATCTCTTATCTAAAGGACACGCGTATCTGATAGGATCAGAGTTGACAACGGCTTTGGAAAGCTACGATTACAGATCAGGATCTGAAGTCATACGCTGAATAGTTATTAGACTTATCCAAGTGGGAGACTGTTGGATTAGTGTCTAAGTCCATAACTATTTTGGTATGTACTTGACCTGATGGTGCATGGTCCTTTTGGGTTGCCTTCACTAAAGCAACTTGATAGGATGAATTATGGAGAGAAAGGATTAAATATGATTTATTAATATATTATGGGAATAATATATTAAAGGATAAATCATATTGTTTAATTAATATTAGTCAAGAATTAATAAGAATTAAGTTTGTGACTAAAAGAGATTAATTAAACTTAAGGGACTGGAATTGTAATTATAAGATAATTGCAATTGGGCTATGGATTGCCTTATATTATAAGATTGGACGAATTCTATGGGGAAACCCATTGGAAATCCTCCAAGGCCTTTAAGGAAAGGAGTCCATGGGTTGCTTAGGGTTTAAGCATCCAAATTAGGGTTTCCTTGTTAGATAACCCTAATAGCCTCACTATATATAGAACCCTTATGCTCCAAAAACGTGGTGAACTAATGGTTTAGGGTTTCCACATGTTTTTGAGAGCCTCCTTCTCTTCTCTTCTTCATCCTCTTGCTCTTGGTGTTTGTGAACCATTAGAGGAGTGACATTTGTGACTCTAAGCTTTCTAAAGTCATTACAAGGAGGATTTGAGATTGTTATTGCTATATAACAATCAAGGTATGATCTAAACCCTATTTATATGTTATCTTGTTTATCATATTCTAGATCTAGGGTTTATAGTCTTGGATAAATTGCATGTACAATAGAGAAACCTAGATCCAAGCATTAGGGTTTGTATGAGCACATAGGATGTTCTTATAGCTAAAACCCATCAGTTTCACGGTGTGCATACCCTGGCATTATGTCCATATTGGTAACACAGTTGGTATGTAGTATTTGGGTCAAAAAACTGACCCATATGAGTGGGTGTTGGTAGAATTCCCCTACCATTGGAGTTTCCTCCTCTAAATAGTCCTCTTGTACAACTACTGCCACGACCACCTCTATTATTTCAATTGTAATTGTTGCTCCACTGTTGACTCCCTCCAATTACCTCTGCCTTGATTTCCACCTCTACCTGTTTTGTTATTACCACGGCCTCTGCTACCTCGATTTCCATTGTTGTTGTTGGAACGTGGAGATAGGTTAAGTTGAGAGGGAGAGGTTTTGGTAGCAGCTAGGTCTGTGGATTGCTCAATTGGAATTGAAAACTTTTGTTGTAACATCTCTTCTTTAAAAAGTAATTCTGTCAATTCCTCAAGATTAAGGGATTGTCTTACATGAGATGAAGCAGTCGATGTGAGAAATTCTTTGAATTTGGCACCAAGACCACCAAGGATACGTTGAATGAGTTCTGAGTCTTCAAGTGGTTTTCCTGCAGCGGTCAGTGAGTCAGATATGGTTTTGTCTTGGAGAAGATAGTCTGATACAGAGAGGTTTGTTGGTTTCTTGAGATTGTGAAGATGATCTTGTAGGTTTTCAATTTGGATTGTTGATGTGGAGCCAAATCGTTTAGCCAAGACTCTCCATGTTGTTGGAGTTGTATCACATGAGTTCAAATACGGTTGAATTGTTGGGGTAACAGTTCCTTTTATCCAACAACAAATCAAATTTGTAACCTTATGCCATGTTTCATGATCTGTGTTATTTTTTCCATCAGCAAGGATTTTCGGAGGTGGGGTAGGATCAATGACAAATAATAGCTGGTGAGCAAGAGGAAGAGTTTTGAAAAGTGTACTCCAGTTTACATAATTATCGTTGGTAAGATGAGTATGAGCCATGATGGCGTTAGGGTTATAGAAGATTGGGAGAGAATTTGATTTGATCATGGAGAATGAACCAGAATTGGTAGTCCTGGAAGATTCAGAGTCCATGGGATGCTCTGATACCATAAAAGACTGTGTAGAAAAACAGCAACAATATAAACTAGAACAGGGAAAAAGAAAGATCGGAGAAAAAGGTTGAAAAAACCCAGCTTGTATCCCTGTGTCTTTATTATGAATATATATATATATATATATATATATATATATATATATATATATATATATATATATATATATATATATATATATATATATATATATATAAGAGATACAAGGGTAAAAAAGGAAATACACATTTACAGGACTAAACTTATGCCTTAATTATAGGGCCTAAATTGATAATTGACGATGGCAAATCATTCCAAATAATATAATGCACAACACAATATTTTCCAAATATATTTACATTTACACGTTGATCAACAATAAAATACTCTAATCAGTTGGTGGCTTCAACAAAATTTTCAATTCCTTATTTCTTTCTCATACTTGTCGGGTTATAATTCCATTAGAATGATTCAATATTTGTATTTCAGTTTGTTGTCTTGTTCAAAATCAAGAGTGGAAGAAGAGTTCAGAAAGGGTAAGGAAGTGGTGGTGTTGTCCTGTTCAAAATCAAGATAGTTAAAGAAGAGGTTAGAAAGGGTAGGGCAATGGTGTTGGTGGTGGTGGTGTTGCTGTTGTCCTGTTCAAAATCAAGATAGTAGAAGAAGAGATCAGAAAGGGTAGGGTAGTGGTGGTGTTTGGGAAAGAAGATAAGATGAGTGAGAAGAGATGACAAATGTAAAAGTAAGAGTAACGTGTTGTTTGTTTTTTTCTAAAAAAACCACTTCTGAAAACTTATTGTTGTGTCGTGCAGCACACACGCAACACTTGCCCTTCACAGTTGTTTGTTTTTCAAAAGACTTCCGACTTAAAAATTGTTGCGTGTGTGCTGCGTTGCGCAACACTTGAACCTCTGCTTCGAACATCTTCACACCTTATTTTAACTTATTGCAGCAGTCTGCAGAGGTCAAAAAAACAAACATACTTTTTATTACATGTTGCAGCCGTTTGGTCCCCCTCTTCTGCTACAGAGAGTTGCAGAGATGATACGCAGACTTTAGGCAATTTTGCTTCGGAAAAATAAACGGCACCTAAGTTACATTACATGTCCTTGTTATATGTAACCATAAAATAGAAAATTTATAAAATTAAAGAATTATAGAAGAATGGTAAATAGGCCGTTTACCAAGTATTTAACCCTTACTTCTAATAAAGTTAGTCAAAAGAAATAAGACCACGTTTGATAGACATCTTTCTAGGTCCAACTAGATCTTTATGGTTGAATGGACGAGAAAAACTGTTTGATTTGCGCAAAGAAATGGGTCTTTCTTGGTCAGATAGGTCTTTCCTACCAAAGCTGCAAAACCATATTTTTCTTGTTGAATGGGTCAGAAAGACAATTGTGCCCAAAACCTCATATATTTTTTTCTTGGATTATTACTTTTTTATTGGATTATTATATATCAATAAATATTATTTTTAATATATAATATTTATGTATTAATAAATATTATTTTATTGGATTATTAATTTCTTTTAAATAATTTTTTTAATTACATTTTTAGGATTTATTCTTTTTTATTAGATTATTTTATATTAGTAAATATTATTTATAATATATAATATTTAGATATTAATAAATATTACTTTATTGGATTATTAATTTCTTTTATTTAATTTTTTAATTTATTTTTAATGGAATAATTCTTTTTTTACAACACCAACATCATCCTAATTTATTTAAAAAAAATCTCATCATCCCACCATTACCGGACATAAACAAGGTCAAGAATCACACGAGATAAAAAAAATGTTAAAAAGAATAACAACGAACATAAACCGTGAAAAACAATAAACTAAAAACAACATAATCGACTTTCTATTTGGATTTTAATTGATTTATGTTAAATTACTTTGTATGACAATTTTATTTGTATTTTTAAATGATTATTGTGTAATTTTGAATTTGTATGTTTTTTATAATTATTTAGCAACTTCATCCATCACAACATAGAACAATAGAATAATATGGTTCGAAAGGGAAGGGTCCGGCTTGATTGCAACGCATACACCTACATTTTCCGTAACTTTGAGATTTTAGGATTGTACTCTGATAATTGTTTTTATTATAAAATATGTTTAAGGATTTGTTTAAATGATAAATGGGTGCTTTGGTTGTTTTAAAAATGAAATTTTTACCCTCGTGTTTTGGGATGTTACAGAAGACCTCCCTAGATGAACCAGTCGAAGATTGCCGGAAGAATCAATCGGAATTACGAAAGTCAATGCCGAAATAAGAAAGTCAACATCGCTAGGGTTACTATGTGCGTTGTTGTTGAATAAGATGATAAGTAGAATTTGCGCATTTGGTGTTATAATGATTGTTCTATGCTTTGCAAAACAAATGTACAACATCCATGTCCTAATACGTACTGTTGGGGATTTTATAAAAAATAACATTGTAATTTTTTCGTCTATGCAGGTAATAGCAGTTTACTTAATGGTCTAAGAACAAAATATTGTTTTTCTTGGGTGATTCTCTTTGGAACAAAAAAACATTAGTCCTTTGAGATTGTACAAACTAACTGGATTAAAATATTATAAGAAGTGATAATAAATTTACAAAATTTCTCAAATGGTTTTTGTAGTTTCCAAAAAATTATATTTTCAGGATATTCTTATGTGTCACGTATGGTCTTTATGGCTTTAAAATCATGCATGTTAGTATTTTTGTTAACTATATTAAAAAATAAAAGTTATAACAAAGATGTGAATTGAGAGGGATTGGTCGACGAAATATGAATCGGAGACTGAAACTTGATATACCCTAGAACAATACATTTTTGTTACCGCGAGATATATTGGTAGCCACAGATCGTTTGATTCGAATCAAATTTGGAATGGGTACACTTGACGATATGAATCATTTGCAAAATAAACGTATTCGTTCTGTAGCAGATCTTTTACAAGAGCAATTTGGATTGGCCTTGGTTCATTTAGAAAATATGGCTCGAGGAAACGTTACTCCTTTTTTATTATTTTACCTTTTTTAATTATTTACAGTTACCAGAACCCTACCCCTTTAATCTTATTCAACTTCATCACCATTGTCATCGGTTAAATCAAATAGGGCAAATCTGCCGCCACAAAAACCTCTTTTCTCTGGTGGTACATCTCTTGCTCCCTCACCTACTTCCAGCTTTAGCCACCAACATCGTCTCCTCCCCTCTCTATTCCTCCGGTGATGCATCGACATCTATCAGCCCCCTTGAATTTCCTATGACGCTGCCCAGGTCGTAGTTCTCCGTTCAACCCCCCACATAGTCCGCCTATAGCCAAGTATAACCCAACCCAACCCCTAAACTATATACTAGTTCGAACCTATATCCAAGTGCCAATGGATTGATCGAACATATCCACCCCTACATCATGTATGATCAGGGACGCACCCAGGATTTCGTAGTAGGTGTTGCCGGTGACACATTTTTCCTTTTATGTAGTGGCACAAATATAGAAAAAACCAAAAATTTGGAAATTTTTACATTGTATCCGAAAAATAAGGGGTTACCGGTGCTAGTATGGGCATCATAGTGGAACCGTCCCTACGTATGATTATTCCTCCTGCCATTCTTCTTCGTCTACATATATACCATGGTCTACTAAATTGAGAGATGACAATAGGTAGGATCACTTCTTGATACTCACTCCAACAATATCATGAAGAATCGAATGCATATGTTCGGATTAACATTAACATTGTGTTTAGAGTTTGGAATGTGATGGGATTAGGGATATCGAGCATGTTCTTGTTCCATATCCATCCTTGCATACATTAACATTGTGTTTAGAGTTTGGAATGTGATGTGTTTAGAGTTTGGAATGTGATGGGATTAGGGATATCAAGCATGTTCTTTTTTATTAGATTATTTTATATTAATAAATATTATTTATAATATATATAATATTTAGATATTAATAAATATTACTTTATTGGATTATTAATTTCTTTTATTTAATTTATTTTTAATGGAATAATTCTTTTTTTACAACACCAACATCATCCTAATTTATTTAAAAAAAATCCCATCATCCCACCATTATCGGAAATAAACTAGGTCAAGAATCACACGAGATAAAAAAAAAATGTTAGAAAGAATAACAACGAAACATCAACAGTGAAAAACAATAAACTAAAAACAACTTAATCAACATTCTATTTGGATTTTAATTGATTTATGTTAAATTACTTTGTATGACAATTTTATTTTAATTTTTAAATGATTATTGTGTAATTTTGAATTCGTATGTTTTTTATAATTATTTAGCAACTTCATCCATCACAGTATAGAAAAATAGAATAATATGGTCATTTTTCATCATTCAGCTCAGTCAGATGTACAATCAGAAAACTTTCCTAAACAACAACTATTAAATAAAACCTCATTGTGCTTGATTTTGAAACCACAAGAACCATCAATGTAACTATTTCCAAAGATATCTTGAAAGTGCCACTTTTCGAAAAACCACATGACCATTTGTGAAATTTTGTCTTTTAATAATTTTGGTACAAAAGCACAAAAGTCTTTTTACGTAAACGTTAGAGAGAATTTCTAACGGGGTTAACCAAAAGGATCAACCTTACAAGATTTTAAAACCACAAGGACCAGTGGTGTGTAGGATCTTTCAACGCTGTCCTTAGGTTGCCATTTTTTAGAAACCAGGGGTACTAATCCTATTATTTTTTGCTATAATACAATTGATTTTTTTTTTGCAATCTTCTAGGATTTCTGAAACTATAAATACAACTCCTCTTGTGTCGTATTCTTTGCCCAGGTCTTCGATCTCTCTCCGCTCTCCTTCGATTTTGCAACAACAAAATTCTAGTTCTTCCGGGTTTCTGAGTAATCAACTTTGCATTTATCGGTCCTTCCATAGTTGTTGGAACGAACGATAATCGGAAAACCATAGTGACCATTTGTAAAATTTTGTCTTTTAATAATTTTGGTATAAAGGCACAAAAGTCTTTTTATATAAGACTTAACAAAAAATCAATTCTAACATTGTTAACCAAAAGGACCAACCTTGCAAGATTTTAAAACCACAAGGACTAGTAGTGTATCATCTTTCAACATTGCCCTTAGGTTGCCATTTTTTAGAAACCAAAAGTACTAATCACATTATTTTTGCTATCAATACAACTGTTTTTATAGGTTGGCTTCTAGGATTTCTGCAACTATAAATACAACTCATCTTGTGTTGTATTCTTTACCCCAGATCATTCGATCTCTCTCCGCTCTCCTTTCTCTCCTTCGATTTTGCAATAGCAAAATTCCAATTTCTGAGTAATCAATTGCGTTTATCGGTTCTCCCATAGTTGTTGGAACGAACGATTATCTGCCTTAAATCTTAAGATTTTACATTGAAGCTTACAACCTAAAGTGACGTAAAAACTTTAAGGACATGAGACTTTTTTCAACAGATCCAAAGATCAGCGAACATCACATCAGGTTGGTTTTAATTTTTTGTCTCGTTTTTAATTCGTCCGACAACAGGACAATCTTCATTCCACCTTTCTTAACATGATCTCTGATCGTGAAGGATCAAACACAAACTGATTTCCGGATGAAACTTGGTAATTATTAAATAATTGAATTTATTATTCGCGACTAATTGACATATAATTTTCAATATTATTTGTGTACCGACAACAACTTAATCGCAGGAGAGATCAACAATTACTCGAAAATTCTAGTATGTCTCACCCTCTTGTTTTTTTTATTTGTGAGCAATGATTGAAGTTATGAAATATTTTTTTTGCATGAAAAATGCAAGGACAATTAAACTTTATCATCTAATTTTGATATGAATTAACCACCAACTTTTTTTAAACAGTGAACTTGAGGAAAACATGGTTTTGCTTCATGCTTTTTATTTCCATCTAAATTAACGATTCAAAATAGTTACGGTTAGCATGTATATAAGGAGCCATTGGTCATTCATTTGAGAGACACACTTCCTTGTTTCATTTAAGTTATTTTATACTTACAGTGTCTCTCATGGCAGGAGTAGAAAGTAGCAAAGCAGCAGGATTTATTCGAGTCGGAAAATGGGGAAGACAAAGTGGAGATCCTCAGAATGTATGGTCTTTTGAACTTGAGAAAGATCATAAATTGGTGAAGATAACCGTTGACCATGGTGATGTAATATACTCTCTCATGTTCACAACTAAATATAAAGATGCTTTGCACAATTCCGACAAGTTTGGTGGTTGGAATGGTGGAGACACAGTTTCCGAGGTGAGTTGATCTCTTAACTCCACTAATCAATTAAGATGTATATAGCCATCTTTTTATTAATAAATATTCTTGGTGGATTGATTAATCAGGTACTCTTTGACGAAGATGAGGAAATTGTTGAGGTTGGTGGATCCGTTGGTAGTAAAAGTGGTTATCAAGTCATTTCATCTCTATATTTTAAGACAAACAAGACGACACATGGACCTTTTGGTCATGCAACTGAAGATGTTTTTTCTTTACCATGGCACAAAGGCTCATTAGTTGGGTTTTATGGCCTTGCTGGCTATTATATTGATGCCATTGGTGTGTATCTAAAAGCCTATGAGGAAATCATACAGGTTGGAACATGGGGGAAAAATGAACCTGGAACTCCACAAAATGTTTGGTCCTTCCAACTTGAGAAAAAACATCATCTTGAGAAGATAACCATTGATCATGGTGATCTTATATACTCTCTCATGTTCACCACACAATGTGGAGACTCAACACATACTACTCCAATGTTTGGTGGTTGGAATGGTGGAGAGAAAGTGTCTGAGGTAAACAATTCATAAGTATTTAATCTTCAAGTTTCTTTATAATGATTGATATAACATGTCTCTTAGTATCCTTAGCTAGTTATCTTTGATATGTTCAATTTGTCATTCATGGTCAGGTAATATTTGAAGCTGACGAGGAAATAACTGGCATCAGTGGAACAAGTGCATTATCAAGGGGAAGTGTTCCTGACTTACCTGTAATATCATCAATATCATTCATCACAAACAAGAAAACTCATGGACCTTTTGGTAACATAAGAGGAACGCCTTTCCCTGTACCATGGGATGTTGGTTCTTTTGTTGGATTTTACGGGCTTGCTGGCTATTATCTCGATTGCATTGGTGTCTATTTGAAAGCTTGAAAGTTTGAAATAAGGACCAAATAAACTTTGAAATAAGTACGTACTATGAAATAAGGAACATATAACCCTTTGAGGTTATCATGTCTATTCAAAGGTTGTCACCCATTACTATGTTATGCTATTGCTAGCTACTTTGTGTTTCATAGTCTGAAAATGATAGCCATGTACTCATCATCATATCATATGCTCTATCATGTTATTACAAATAAATTATCTACCAAGGATGATTCCATCAAGACCCGATCCAGATCCTGCTAACATTTTGGTTTTCTTTTATCATAGGTTTCAATATATATATATATATATATATATATATATATATATATATATATATATATATATATATATATATATATGGGAAAAATGAATATACTCTTAAGGGTATATAAGCTAAGGTACCCAAACGCACCGTACGACGTCATTTTGTATCATATATATACATTGTATTTGTCCAATATTCTTATAATTCAACTTCTAACTTAATTTACTTCAAAGATTTTTATAAATTTCATATTTATCTTCCTTTTACGTAATTTTCATTTTCAACTATACTATATATAGCCTAGTAGGTGTTCGGAAAAAAATGTGATATAAAAGGAAGAAAATAATGAAATTTTGAAAATCTTAAAAGTAAAGGACAATAAACATTTGTCTCGCTTAGGAGAGTTTGTAAAACAAGCTCAAAGTGAAGTCCCAATCAGTCCAAATCTTCAAATGATATTATAAGGTAGAGTAACACCTTATATTAAAAGGAATCACTAGTATATAACGAGAATTAAATTAACAATAATTAATAAAGAACTAATATTAGTGACAAACACACTAAGATTTACATGGGCATTTGAGACCATTGAGAGCCCACGACCAAGGTTCTAAAAAACTCGTCATGGCTTTGCGCGTCATGGCTCCAAGGCTTGTGTCTACCGTTAAGTTTTACCAAAACGTCGTCTTAACTAATATATGTGTATAAAATAGAATAATAGTTGAAAATACATATAAAAATATTAATTATATACAAAATTGTCATCTTAAGTCACGCATTACAAACGACGTAGTTCGTCAAGGCTCGGAAAAGCTTGAGGTTTGACATTGCCGCCAAGTCACGTCGTACGTTATTTAGAACATTGGCTGCGAGTGATAATAATTAATGTATACAATTATATATATATATATATATATATATATATATATATATATATATATATATATATATATATATATATATATATATATATATATATATATAAGTATGTGGGCTAAGTATTGGGGAATTAAATGTGGAGTAAATATGTTAATAAAAAAATGTAGGGTAAATATGAGAGAAAATAAAATGGACCAACCGACGGTTTCTAAGAATGAAACTATGACTCTCTTACGGAACAAAAAATAAAATAGTTGTTTTAACTTGTATATAGTTTTTGAAGAGTAAATTACAATTTTGGTGCCTATAGTTAGGTTGGATTCGTATTTTTATTCTAATTTTTGAAAATTTGACAAGATGCATGTCTATGGTTTAAAAAATTACACTGATCTCTGGTCAATTTAAAAAGACTATTTTACCCTTTCTTTTATCGTTTTGTGTTTCTATTACACCGTACGGTCATACAGATTCAAATACATTGAGTTATAAGATATTGAGTTTTATGCGGACCATTACTTAACAAATCTCTGCACTTTGTATTCAAAACAAATAATCATTGCCCAAAAGCATAACAAAACTCCATCAATGCATCAATCAACTAGGAAACACGTATTGACTTCTTCAAAAGTAAAATGATTATTCTAGTCTCCTTTACTAAATGCCTACCAACTAATTAAAGTTTGAACAGCGGATACCGACTAAACTTGTAAACAAGTCAAAATTTACTCGTAGGAATAACTTTTGTCATCCTATTCCCCAGATTGTCATGGATAGAAATTATGCCCACCTTGAAAACTCCTTTAGCAATAATTCCTCACAAAAAAACGATAACATACATCAACGTGCTTTGCACGATCATGGAGCATTTCATGTCGAAAGAAAATGTATAGTTTAATTGTCGTAGTTAACAATGTCCACATTCAAGTCATCGGTAAGTTCACCAAACAAACCTTTAATTCTCTGTCACATGTAAATTATTTTAGAAAACCCTTCACTTCGCATGATTGGCAAAAAAAATACTTTTCGATCGCTATTACTTGTTAATATATATATATATATATATATATATATATATATATATATATATATATATATATATATATATATATATATATATATATATATATATATATATATATATATATATGGCGTTGATAAAAAAAAAAAAAAAAAAAAAAAAAAAAAACTAGTGAAGAACAATAAAAATATAACTCAATTAGTAGAACTTGTAAAGCCAAAGCAAAATGAAGTCCCAAACACTCCAAATCCTGGAATGATTAATTTTATAACGTTGAATAAAACCTGAAATTAAAGGAAAAAAGTTAGTATATAACTAGAATTCATAATAATAAATAAACAACTATTATTAGCGACAAACACATTCGGATTTATGTGTAAAACCTAACTCAGGAAAAAATCATGGGTGGTCGGGGTAGTAGAGACCACCGATATCCACGAGTGATGATAATTAATAAGAGAAATATAAACATGTGGGGTAACTATTTGGGGATTAAATGTGGAATAAATATGAGAGAGAAAATAAAGGGGGGACGAACCGAGGTTTCTAAGAAATATGTACGTTACTCTCTTATGAAACAAAAAAGATAAAATAGTTGTTTTAAGCCGTATGCAATGTCGTCTGGTGCTCATGAAATATGGTCTAAGTTGTCTGGAATGAACAACACTAAAATCGTCATTTACACTCGTTCACATAGTTCCACTCATTCCAAAGAAGGAAACTGTCTTTGTCCCTAAAACTAAAAGTACTTCATGCGTCCCATCATTAATCCATGTAGCACTTAATGGAGAAACAAAACATGCACCAAGGACACAAGGGCAAAATGGTCATTTGCCCTCATCTAGATAGTTTATTAAGTCCAAAAATGAAAAAGACTTTGTTGATACAACACTTCCTCAAGATAACAATAATATTTTGTATCATAAAATTCATATAAATATGTTTCACCTCCAAAGTCAAACTATATACCTTATGCCAATTCAATATCTCATAAAGATTTGACATCTCAAAAATCAATTTTTAAGTGTTCGGGTGAACTTAGTAAGATTATAATTTTCTGGTTGCTTAGGGCCAAAACAATCATGTAAGAAGTTGCTATGACGATCCGATTTTTCAAATAAATGTAACATTCCCTAACTATCCAAACTATCTAATTATCATGCTTTGAGTTAAATTATCATGAAAAGAAAGACCATAAGCACATGTTTAATACAAAGAAAAAAAGGACCGAACAAGCTTTTTATGGCTATTTATATGGTGACTATGAGAGGGCATTCACGTTTTTTTGCACATTCAAAAGATTAACAACAAATTTCATCCTGTTGGGGTGCAAAGTTCTTCATGTATGACTTTGTAAATGGTTTGACTTTCATAGACCCACTTGCATGTGGTGCATTAGTCTTATGACTAATGAGTATTAGAGAGTGAGAGAGAGACATGTAAATACCTCTATATAAGGTGAGTTCATACCACTTGTAGAGGTGTGCTTGAGAGGTGTAAATTTGGAGTGTGTAAGTGTGTGTTATTTATGTAGACTAGATCTAGATCCCTTTTTGTAACACCATAAATATTCTATACATCTCTTGAACACCCAAATCACCATGTTCATTGTGCAATCTTTAATTCCACATGTCAAACCATGTTCTTATGTCATAACAATTGGTATCAGAGCGGGTCTTCGAAGATCAACACGGATTTTTGAAGAACGATTCTCGATTTGGCAAAATTTGTCACAATTTGAGCATTTATGGTGAGTCTCTCTCTATGATCTCTCTTAATTTCATTGAATACGTGCGTTACGTTCTTGATTTGTGATCATTTGATTCATTGAATCAAATTTTTCTTGAAAAACCCATTTGTTGTGATCCAATAATAATTTGTTGTCGATCAAGTCCCAATCCAATCCTATTATTTTGTTTGATTTGATTTTCAAATTGCAATCATTCATTTGAATCAAATATTTGGCCCAAAAATCATGTTATGAATCCATTATTGCAATTTGTATCTTGAGCCCATGTTTTGTTATTCAAAACTGTTCGTGAATGTTTTAAGCCCAATAATTCATTAGTTCTTGATCCAATATCTTAAAACAAAAAGCTCGTTAATCAATCAGATATACGACTCAATGGTTTACTGTTCTTCATCTTGTGCATATACGAGTTGTACTTTTTGACATTCCAAAGCGATTCATCTGTTGTTTCTGAGTTCTTGAGTTGTCTTCATGAGTATAGATTATTTCATGTTGTTCTTGTGAATCAATTACTGATTTGATTGTCAAACTTGTGAATCGATTTCAGTTGATATATTCAATCTCAAAATCGATAATGACCAAGTAAGAGGGTGTTTGGCTTAGCTTTTGTGGGGCAAAAGTTCTTCTTGTAAAATGACTTTTTGTAAAAGGACTTTTTACAAAATTTGTTTTTTAAAATGTGTTTGGATTAGCTATTAAAGGGAAAAATCAAAAGTTAAAGTGTTTTGTTTAATTTTTACATGCAAAATGACTAAAAATGACATGTTTACATATTTATTGGGGGTAGATCGAGATATAAAAGTAATTTTAATGTTTAACAGTGTTGAAAAGTTGCAAAAGTCATGATTTGGTGACTTTTCAAAAAGACCAAATTTACTCTATTGGAAAAGTCATTTTGAAAAGTCCTTCTCATATTCCCAAACATCTTTATGACTTTTTCTAAAAGAAAAAGCCAAAAGTCATTTTAGAAGTTAAACCAAACACCCTCTAAGTATCGATCCAATTTTTTTGTACAATTGATCAAGAAATTTCAAGTTCTTGTCAAGAACATGTTTAGAACAGTTTGTTTGATCTGAACTTGTTCTAAATTTTTTTTCCGATTTGTGTTTGTTCACTAACGAACTCGAAAAGTCAAACTCAGAAGTCCAAATCGTTTTTGTATGTTTGTTCAATGTGCGACTCATTTGGTTTGAAATTGAGAATCAAATGTCAACTGAAATTAATTGATGATGCATGGTTCGACTTTGTGTTTGAATTTGATTTTGGAATTCGACTGGTTTGATTTTGGGGTCAATCAATTGTTCAGTGGCGGATGGTATTTGTATTCATGACTGAAAAGCGAAGAACAAAAGTTGGAGTCAAGGATATGGATTCGAAAGTTTGTGAAGACGATTGACATCGAAAATCTGATTCTTAGTTATCGATGGATGTCTGGTGTGTGATGCAATTTCTAATTCCGATTCAACACAAAAGTCAAAACTCAACAGTCAAAATTTGTGTTCTTGATAAATCGAAAACGAAGTTGAAAATCAAATTGGATTCGTTAATGGATTACATTGTCGATTCGTTAATGGATTACACTGAACGAAGGACGGAAATTCATGGTCAACAGAAAGTTTTTGAGCTTGATGTTGAATCGTTCTTAACCAAGTCGATGATGAACAAGTTTTCGCTATGACTAGTTGTTAATAGTTGATTTCGAATTGTGTATTACAATCAACACTTAACTGCAATCAGAATGTGTTTCGAAGGCTTGTTGTGGAGATTGATTGCCAATGGTCAAAGATCAAGAAATTGAAATGGACTGGGTTTGTATAAACTTTGGTGGATGATACTTCGCATATTGATTTTGAGAATCGACAGTCGCCTATGCTGGGAATGGTGATTGACCATTCGTGAATGAAAAAGCGAATTTTTGTTTAGGAAAGCTTTGAGTACCATGACTAACGAAGTTTTGGTGATATTCGCGACTGAATTCACAAACAATAGAAGAGGGTAATTGAATATTTCGAAATTTTGGTAATACAATCTATGGGTTTGATATACGAATTCTTGATGATTCATTAAATTGGAAAACGATTTGGAGGTTGACGATTCACAGTCGATTTTGGCTAATGAAGTTTCGTACAAAGAGAAAAATTTCGTTTAAATGGGTAGATGAAGTTTCGTACGAAGAGGAGAGATAAGGGTGTTGTGATTTCGTATGAATTGAGAAGAAGAAATCAAAGTTTCGTATATGGCCCTTAACACTTCGTATGTTTGTCACTTTTCACCCAACTTCGAAAATTAGCTAA
Source organism: Lactuca serriola (assembly GCF_051521515.1). NCBI lineage: Eukaryota > Viridiplantae > Streptophyta > Magnoliopsida > Asterales > Asteraceae > Lactuca > Lactuca serriola. The sequence goes on from NC_136415.1 coordinate 157,490,284, forward strand.
AGTTTCGTATGTTTGGGGTAGGGGTGTCGAACAGGTAAAATTTTCGGGTTTCGGGTAGAACACGTATTTCCTTAAGAAAATAATATCTGATACCCGACCTATATTGTAATTCAGGTTTTCGGGTTTCGGGTACTCGGGTTTGAGGTCGGGTCGGGTAATCATCGGGTATACCCGAAATGTAGCACCTGATTCCTGGTACGTAAAATTTATCTTAGTGTTTTTCATTTTTAGCCTTGGACTCGGTGAGTTGCAGGTCCGAATCGCCGAGTAGAGAAGGGATCCGGAACACGTTTAAGTTGGCGACACGGCGAGTCCATATTCTGGACTCGGCGAGTCCCCGCTGTCTGATGAAACCCTAAATTTCAAGGGTTTGCACCCTATTTAAACCCTCTTATCCGCCCCCAAGCTCACCCCCATTCACCCTCAGAGCTCTATACTTCGTTCAAGCCTCGTTCCTTGTGAGTTTGAAGCTTTTTGGTGTGTTTTCTTGAAGATTTGTTGAGGGAAGGAGTGTGGATCAAGAAGAGAAGAAGGAGGCCAGGAATATTTGGGTTATCTCAGTGATTTCCTGGAGGTATAACTTAGTTTCCCTCTGTTTTCATGTTTATTGTCCTTTGTAGCTCCATGAAAGTCCTTCTTGAGCTTTTCCCCAAGCTTGTTTGTGCATTGTGGGTTGTAATAAGTTGTTAGCCTCCAGATCTAGGCATGATTGAGCTCCAGGAGCTTGGATCTACTGCCTTTATGGAGCCATATTGCATGAAAGCCCAAGATCTACTCTTTTGGTGCATTTTGAGCCCTAAAACCCTCATGGGTGTTTATTTACACATAAAGTTGGAAACTTTACGTGTTAATCAGGCCCTAGAAACCCAGATCTATGATTTCCATGAGTTGGATTCAAGCAGAATCGCGTGTATAGTATTTGCATGTGGCCGACTCGGCGAGTCATTCATCTGACTTAGTGAGTCGAGTCGCGAGTCCCCGAGTTTTCCCCCTTTCGTGGTTGCGGGGTGGAGTAGTGAGTCATGGGGTGTGACTCAGTGGGTCGGAAGCCAGACTCACTCATGAAGTAACTCGGCGAGTCAATGCCATGACTCGGCGAGTTCAAGGCAATCTTCTTGCCTCAAGAACAACTCGGCGGGTTGTTCAAACAACTCGGCGGGTTGTTCAAACAACTCGGCGAGTTGTTCATACAACTCGACGAGTGGGATGAAGGACTATTGGCCTTGGTTTAGGAGGAGAACTCGTCGAGTCAACGCCTAACTCGACGAGTAGAGACGGATTTATGGTCAGACTAAGGGACAGGGACTCGGCGAGTTGGCAAGCCAACTCGGCGAGCCAGGTCAACTGGCAGTTGACTTTGACTTTGACTCTTGGCTGGTTAGGGGTAAATGGTCATTTTATCCTGAGGTCGGTTAGCAGTATTTGACTAAGTGTTTTGTGGGAATTATTAGCCGGAGGATTTCCGGAGCGGCAGCAGCAGAAGACAGTTAGTTCCCACACCGATCAGCAGCTACTTTGAGGTGAGTTACCTTCCAGTAGCGGTGGGTCTACGACCACAATGCCAGCCCACCAGTAGGAGTTGTATGTTAGATGATTGTCTTTGTGATATCATCTAGGTTTGCTACTACCTGATATGTTATATGCTGGCATGATACGTACATGTGATAGTCGTAGAGTTCGGTTGTTAGGACCGAAGGGTAGGTCAGACACCCCAGATATGTCTAACAGTATGTGATGATATGTTTATATGCTGGCATGATATGTTATATGTGATAGTGGTAGTAGGAGGGGAATAGTCCCCAAGTTCGGTCGTTAGGACCGAAGGGTAGATCGGACACCCCATATATGTCTGATAATATGTTATGTTATGATATATGTGATAGTAGCAGTAGGGGGTGAAATAGTCCCCAAGGATCGGTTGTTAGGACCGATGGGTAGTCAGCACCCCAGAATGGCTTGACATGGGTAGTCAGCACCCCAGAACGGATTGACACGGGTAGATCGGCACCCCAGAATGGTCGTACCGGGTAGGTCGGGCACCCTAGAATTGCCCGACAGTATGTATGATATGTGATTGTATGGTATGTGGTATGTTAGGGGAACTCACTAAGCTTCGTGCTTACAGTTTTCAGTTTTGGTTACAGGTACCTCTTCTTCGAAGGGGAAGGAGCTGGCGCAGTAGCGGTACATCACACACATGCTTGTATTCCGCATCATGAAATCTTCCTGGGGATTTGTACTCTGACACTTTTATATTTTATCAAAATGTTTTCCAGACATGCACTATCTTTTATGAAATGATATGATTGTTGAACGTTTATTTCTAATGTTTCGCTAAGTACACGTTTTAAAAATGAAATTTTTGGCTCGTATTTTTGGGACGTTACACGAAAATTTCTTAAATGACACTTATTGATAATTTTTTATTTTTTTTATTTTTTTATTTTTACATGTTGGTTGGTTTAATAAAGAATTGGGTAGAAAATACTCCATATACTTAATAAGTATATATATATATATATATATATATATATATATATATATATATATATATATAATAACAATACAAATCATTATAATATGCGATGTACTTTTTTAATTTCATTCCGTTCGATAGTGAGAAACTGAGAATTGTGATGACGGTTCAGGACTTCAGCTTCAGCATTGATATTGCCATATTTATACTTATTTTTAGGCAGTATTTAAATACATTTTTATTAATAAATTGATAATATGTTTAGAATAATGATACTTATGAGTTTAAATTGTTATTTTCATTCAATACAAAGGATTTTCGAAGAAAGGGACCAAAGGTGACAAAATGGGGAACATGGGAGGCTTGGAAGACAAGAAAATAATAAATTCACGATAAGAGCTAAATTCACGACGTGGCGATGACGCCCACGACGTGGCACGGGTGTTCCAGAAGATAAACATCGCGACACAGAGGATTTCCTTGAAGGATACGGATTGTTTGAAGCCCACGACGTGGCGCAACCTGGCCACGACGTGGCGCGAGTTTTTAAGGATTATATAAGTTCTCCTGATTATTACGAAAAAGGAGACTTTTGGCAGAAGAAAAAGAGTTCCAGGAGACGAATAAGAACGAAAGAAAGGTTCTGGAAGAGGGTTTTCAACACCAAAAGAAGTAAAGGTTTATTTTTAGAACATGTCTTTTAGCTGTGTTAGTTTAATTACTATGATGAGCAGCTGAATCTAGCTACTCTTGTTTAGCTAGATGAAGCTTTAAACTTATGAATAGCTATATGACTATGGATTGAGCTTAGTTGGTAAAAATTTGCTCGTGTTTGATTTGTATAACCTAGCATGTTAATATTTGTTTATCTAATTGCTTAATTGCATGTTCTGTGTAGCTTAGTGACCATTAAACTGCATGAACCTGTTTACCTAATAATTTAGTGAACATTGAATTGTTAGAGCTAGGATTGACCAATCTTAGTTAGTAATTAGAATAAATAAAGTTTAGCTGTGCTAGAGAACGTGAATTGTGATCATAATTGCGTTTACACAACAAATCTTACATAGCATATTTACATCTATAATTAGTTATGTGTTTAATTATGTGTGAACATACATGGTTTGACATGAATTAGTTAAGTATTGGTAAGATAGAACTAAATTACTAATATAATTAAAAACCAACTTAGTAATCCGTAATTGTTAGCTAGCTATAAGGGAGAAGTGGATTCAAACTAAACAAGAGTGTGTTTTTTTTATTTATTGAATTTGATCTGATCTTGTAAAACCAGATAAAACCCCTTATTAAACTTGTTAAATAAATCAGGTTAATTTAATAGTAAGTAAATTAAGTAGAACACCGTTCCCTGTGATCGACACCCGACTTATCCAAGTTATACTGTAATCTGACTAGGTACACTGCCTATAAGTGCATAGATAGTTAAGTTTGTTAGGTTATAAATATTAAAATTAGTGGGTACTTTTGTGCACATCAAGCATCGTATTCCCTTTGCAAGTTTGTGTCGACTGTCGAGCCGTCGTTCATAATAAGGAAACGAAGGGTTTTGTTTCATTTGAAGTGTGCGTACGTGACTGCATTGTATATTTGGTATTATTTAAAAAACGAATTTGGGTATTCGGGTATACCCGAAAATAAATATTTATACCTACAACCCGACCTATATTATTATCAGGTAAACCTATTACCCAAATGTTCATATCCGTTACCCGTTCTACCCGACCCATTCTACCCGAATTCGGAACGGGTCGGGTGGGTAGAACGGGTTTTGGGTTTTTTCGACAGGCCTAGTTTGGGGTACTCTTCGTATGTTTGGGGAACAAAAGGGAAGAAATGTCGAAAATAGTCCCTGAGGTTTCGAACATTTGGCGGTTCATACCCAAATTCGAAAAAGGACTGATTTTGCTGAAAAATGAAGAATATGCATTTCAGGCCCATGCAGTTTATGCAAATTGACGCTTTCTACCCAGTTTTGAAAAAGGGGGAGAGTTTTGCATTTTTGGTTGTTTTGGGCGCACCGGGTCACTGCAGAATTTTGAAATTGACAATTTCTACGCATTTTTGAGAAATTTTGTCAAAGGCGGTCTATGGACGAAGCTAAAAATTGAAGATTTTTTCAGTTTTCTGGATTGAAGCACAAAGTTTATGCCAAATGTTAAGGGGGAGTTTTGACACGAAAAATTCCGAATATAACACATTCTATTTCCTTGAAGGTTTTATAATCAAATTTCGATTATAAAAAGGGGAGAAATTTATATGGAAATTCGAACTTGAATTTTTCATATTACGCGGATTTGAAGACCGAAGTGATCTTGAAGTTTTGAAGCTTACGAAATGATGCAATTGGAAGTTCGGAAATGGTTTATTTTCGAAATGGGTTTGGAATTTTGAAGATTTTTGGGGTGTGTTTTTATGCTCAACTTTAGGGTGATCGATTTGGAGTTTGAGAAGCTCGTGATCATTCGTTGATACTCGGTTTGTATGGTCTCACATCCTAGAGCCCAAATTGAAGAATCATGGAAGAATTGAAGATTGAAGTTCGTTTTGATATGTGTCACCTTTGAGGCTCGAACCGCGTAGTTGGTCGATTTTGGAAGATTTGAAGTGGGTCATCCATTCCTAACTTTGAGAAGGAGAACGTTGGGGTGCAAAGTTCTTCATGTATGACTTTGTAAATGGTTTGACTTTTGTTGACCTAATTGCATGTGGTGCATTAGCCTTATGACTAATGAGTATTAGAGAGTGAGAGAGAGACATGTAAACACCTCTATATAAGGTGGGTTCATACCACTTGTACAGGTGTGCTTGAGAGGTATAAAAGTGGAGTGTGTAAGTGTGTGTTATTTATGTAGACTAGATCTAGATCCCTTTTGTAACACCATACATATTCTATACATCTCTTGAACACCCAAATCACCATGCTCATTGTGCAATCTTTAATTTCGCATGACAAACCATGTTCTTATGTCATTACACATTCTACCTTTTTTGGTGTGACAAAAAAAGCAACTTTTATCACATTCACATCAACCTCAATCACTGTCCAATACTCACCAAAAGAAATACAATTGTTATATCATGTCTATACATATGAACAAGTGTCTAAAAAGTTAATAAAAGGTTAATCATATCATTCATACCTAGACAAATGAATTTCTCACACAATTTTCCCACCACACAATCATGGCCATTTTTTCAACATGCTCATTTCGCCATTTCTATGTATACAAATACTAAATATATCATGAAGTTGTTTGTAATTTGGCATTGGTTTCGAAAAATGAATAATTAATAGACAAAATATTAAAATATTATGAGAATGGATAATAAATAGACAAAATTTCAAAATAGCGCTTGTGGTTTCCGAAAAATGGTATTTTGAGGATATCTTTGTAAAATGTTACACCAATGGTCCTTGGGGTTTGAAAATCAAACAATGTTAGCTTTGGCTAACCCTCTTAAAAATAAATGTTAAATGTTTTTAAAATTACCAATTTACCCATCTTTTATCATTTTACCTTTTTTTAATTATTGACACTTAACAAATAACCCTACCCTTTATTCAACTTTACTACTTTCGTCGATCTCAAAATCCACCCAAATCAAATGTAGTCACTGGTGGGATCATATACGGAATCTATTGCCAAGTGCCAATGGATTGACCCAGCATATCCACCCCTCCTACATCACGCACCTCATGTATTGTTCCTCCTGCCATTCTTCTTCATCCACTTACCATGGTCTAATGAATTGAGAGATGAAAATAAAGAGGATCACTTCTTGATATTCACTCAAATGATATCATGATGAAACGAATGTAGATGTTGGGATTAACATTAATATTGTGTTGAGAGATTGGAATGTGATGGGATTACGGATATCGAGCTTGTTCTTGTTCCAGATTCACCATTACATCTAGAGGATGTGGTTGCTTTGTTCTCAATCAAAACTTAGTTTCTAATTTGTTGTAGGTGCATTAAGTTGTATCGGTTTCTCACAAAAATTTCTTGCATTTGTACAATCACATTGCTTCGTTGAGTTCGTACATTTTGTTTCATGCATACAATATGTTCCACATGTCAATATTATATTTTTCTTAGTATCAAAAATGTGAATGATTAAATTTGTATTGTGACTGCACCATGAATATACATACTTATCACAAAAAAATAAATAAATCTGACTAATGAATGTACATATTTGATTTGTGTTTTTAAGGTATTATGGTACCTAAACTTTAATGTTGTTTAGTCATGGTGAAATAATTGATCGAAAAGTAAACCACTTCCAACAAAAATGAGTCAATTGACAACAGTTAAAATATTCGACTAGATATGATGAACGCCCATTGATCAACCTAAAAAGAAAAGAACCTCTAATTAGTTGGCGGTTTCAACAAAATTTTCAATTCCTTATTTCTTTATCATACTTGACAGGTTATAAATCCATTAAAATGATTCAATATTTCTATTTCAGTTTGTTGTCCTGTTCAAAATCAAGACAGTGGAAGAAAAGATCAAAAAGGGTAGGGCAGTAGTGGTGTTTGGTGAAGACGATTAGCCAACTCAAAAGTGACGACAACTGTGAGAGGATCAGTAAGTTACACTACCCATTCTTATTATATGTAACCATAAAATAGAAAATTTATAAAATTAAAAAATTATAGAAGAAGGGTAAATACGCCATTTACCAAGTGTTTAACCCTTACTTCTAATAGAGTTAGTCAAAAAGAACTAAGGCCTGGATTGATAGATATATTTTTACGTCCAAGAACATCTTTATGGTTTAATGGACAGTAAAGACCGTTTTATTTGCACAAAAAAAATGGGTCTTTCCCGCTAAGATATATCTTTCCTAGAAAGCTGTAAAACCATATTTTTCTTGCTGAATGGGTTGGAAAGACAATTGTGCCCCAAACCTCGTATATTTGTTTTTGGATTATTAATATCTTTTAAATAATTTTTTTATAATTTCTTTTTTATTGGATTATTAGTTTTTTGCTAAATTATTATATATCAATAAATATTATTTTTAATATATAATATTTATGTATTTATAAATATTATTTTGTTGCATAATTAATTTCTTTTAAATAAACCTCATATATTTGTTTTTATATTATTAATATCCTTTAAATAATTTTTTTAAATTTCTTTTTTATTGGATTATTACCTTGTTGATAGATTATTATATATCAATAAATATTATTTTTAATATATAATATTTATGCATTAATAAATATTATTTTATTTCATAAGTAATTTCTTTTAAATAATTCTTTTTTTTAATTTCCTTTTTATGGATTAATTCATTTTTATTAGATTATTATATATTAATAAATATTATTTATAATATATAATATTTATATATTAATAAATATTACTTTATTGGATTACTAATTTCTTTTAGTTAAATTTTTTAATTCATTTTTCCTAGAATAATTCTTTTTTTTTACAACACCACCATCATCCTAATTTATTTTTTTTTAAAAAATCACATTCATCCCACAACTATCGGACATATAGCAGGTCAAGAATCGACATTTTATTCGTATTTTAATTGATTTATGTTAAATTACTTTGTACGAACATTTTATATGTATTTTTAAATGATTATTGTGTAATCAAGATTTTATATGACAATTTGTATGTTTTTATAATTATTTAGCAACATCATCCATCACAGTATAGAACAATAGGGTAATATGATCATTTTTCATCATTCAGCTCTGTCAAATATACAATCAAACAACATAGTTTCTATCCCTGTCATAAAACTTTTCTAGACATCACTTTTTCCAGACAACAACTACCAAATAGGACCTCCCTAAAGTTTTCTAGACAACAACTACTAAATAGGACCTCACTGTGCTTGATTTTGAAACCATAAGAACGATCAATGTAACCATTTCCAAAGATATCCTAAAAGTGCCATTTTTCAAAAAACCACAGGACCGTTTCTGAAATTGTCTTTTAACAAAAAAGCATTTAAAAACAAAGATGTCAACCATTCATAAATCATTTGAAACCAAAATACCAAAGATTTTAGACTATTTTTGTGTTCTAAATTCGATCCAAAATGGTCCTAAAAGATTTTAGACTATTTTAGACTATGAAGGGCTTAAATTGTAGCTAGACCTTTCAAGTCTCTAACTTTCTCAATCTTGCATTCATTATATACATAAAATGTTACAAGTTAAACTTAGAAAAATCCATGGATTCATCACCATTCATATCATCTTGTTGACAAAGCTCACAAGACACTTGAAAACTAGGCATTTCTTGCAAGCATTGATCAATATTATTCTCAAGCCACGCCAATAGCCTTTTAAAACTCAATACTGCACCATGCATAATCCTAACATCAAGTCGACCCACTCTCGCATATGATCTTAATAAAATATAATAATCCGCATGCGCAGCAAACGTATAGTTTCCATCGTCTTTTTTCCTTGTATAATGTAAATAATCATCGGCTCTTTTAATTTAGTCCTGAGAGGAATATAACAAAATCTTTTTTTCTTCCATATTTGATATCATTCCTCTTATTGCCATTTCTTTTTGGGTATCGTTGCTAATTTTCGCATCATTGTCATCTTTAGGTTTCTTCACCTTGTTCATGTTCATGATGGTTTTGGAAAAATCATGAGGTCTCTTGTGGGAACCACAATTAGAGCTTGGAGATGATGGCTTGTGATCCTCAAAAAAAAAAACAAACTTATCATGAATTCCATATGTAAACTTCTCCTCAATTCTATCATTTCATACATACCTCTTCTTTATGATAATAATTCCAAAGATCTACTATTATCTGATCTTTTTCATGATCCTCAAATGACACTTCCACACCGGCAAACACCACATTCTTGCAATATTCAAGATACGTTTCAAGATCCTTACCATCAACTACCAAACAAAGTGTTGGAAAAATACTAAGAGTAGGTGTAGTTGGATGGAATAGAATGAACAATTCCAATCCTTTCCTTATTCCATCACTAACCTAAACATATGAAACAACTTGACATATTGTAAAATTTCATGAAAATCAAAGGTTGCAACAATTTATACCATTTCCAGATTAGGGTATAAAGTCTAAATTGAAGTTTATAAGAGCTTACCACTTGTATAAATGAGTTGACTGTATTTTTTACTCGAGCAAAAGTAAAATCTCTCTAGCATCCAAATTCGATGGTTTCGGTAGTCGCTTTTCAAAACTCTCGGAAACAAGATTATTAGAAAGAGACGACATCTTGCATTCTGATTCTGATTCTGATTTATCCAAAATCTGAGATTCCTTTCTGTCTTTTCTCTTCGCGAAACCCTTTTCCCACTTCCCAAAACCATGTATCTTATAAAGAATCCTGATTTAAAAAATAAGTATAGACAACACACAAGCACGTGTAGGAAGCCGGAATTCATTTCCGGACAACCAAAGCTCAGGTCGCATTGACCACTCATAAATTCGGGAAGCATGAGGGAGAATGGTCTCCACTGGTAGAGACAACTGCCTGAGATACCGGGCAGCAATTCCATAGAAGTTGACCGGAAATGAATTATCCAGTGGAATGAGCAATTGAAGCAGCTAATGATTCCAGCTTCTGAATAGAAATATAATGTAATGGTCTGAACATACAGCTTGAACTTAATGGACACGCATTAGTTGGGGATCCGATTTGTTTTTCTATTTCAAGAAAGGCTGTGAAATAAGGGAGTTTTCCTTCATGTATCCATTTTGCTATATCAGTTGACAAAATTGGCTCTTGTGCCAGGTGGCGGAGTAAAAAAGAAATGGCTAAAGAATAGGGTAAGGTTATTGTTTTGCTTACGGATCTATACCATATCATTACGGATCGTTTTCCGAGTATGTTATGAGGTTCGGATTTGTGTTTGGCATTTGGTGCAGTAGCTTCTGTTTCCCCTGAAATAGAATAAGCAAATGTAAGTATTTCACTTTATAAAAACACCAAAAAAACATTAAAACGAATGCCTTGTACTTGATATTCAGATTCATTAATAACCTCGTCATCCCAATAATTACTGAAAAGCTTAGTGGAAGTGACAAATCTTAACCAAATGGGCTCCACCATATCAACAATTATAAGACACACATTAAAAATTTTCAACCAAAGCCTTATCCTGCAACACAATCATGATATGTACTCCCATCACATACCTCATCTTAATTTCTGAATAATAATCTTCATAACTCAATGTTCTTGGCCCTCTCCCAAAATCAATAGGCTCGATGGGACCCACCCCATAATCATCATCAACCTCTAGGGTCCTTAAGGTTTCCCAAAACTGTGAAAGGGGTTGGGATTGAGAGAGAGGTTCAGGTTTAACCACAGCTACACGACTTTACACAATTCCACCAACATTTTCCTTTGTTAAAAGCATCTCATCATCATCAACAGCAATACCCCTGATTCCATCTGCTTGAGAGCCACATCTTTGGCAGTAAAAGAAACCATCAGAGCCATCGTCCAATCCCACAAAGCCACAAACTTGGCATTCCAAACCTAATCCATCTGCCATCTTTGGATTGGATGCCTAATTGCCTATAAAAACACAACATCATGTATGAAATGAGAAGTTGTGGTTCTCTAGCTGATAAGTCATTTTTAGTGTTTGGCACAAAAAAAAAAACTACTTATATGTGTAAAATTACCAAAAATAGCTTCCTTTTATCTTAAGAATATCATTCAAAACAATATGTATGTTCCTGTAATGAATACAATGTATATTTCCTTGGCAGCAATTGAACAATTATGAACAATAGGCAGCAAATGAACGGATACACCATTGCAGTGACAACAGGCAACAAACAAATATGAATACTGAAGCCAGGGAAAAATAGAAAATCCTGAGCAGGAATGCAGTTGAAAGAAAACAGTAGCAATTGAACACATCACACAGATTTCGATTTCAACAAACACATATGATTTCGATTTCAACTCAAATAAGGGGAAAAGAGCAGGCACGGATGAACGAAAGCAAGAAAGGATGAAGAAAATCGCACCTGCGACGGTCACCGGTGCTGTTTGCGTGATTTATAGTAATTGGTAACACACCAAATACAAATTAAAGTAGGCAATGCATCCCCATCGGTTGTAATAAAAACATTGTTCGTTAATCAAGCTTATATAAAGGAAACAGAGGAATGTTGCTTTAGGCTAAACAGAAACGTTGAGAATTTTGTTACATGTGCAGACTGAAAATTTGACTTTTATTTTTGAGGTGTCACTCTTTATTTTTGTGATTAACAACTAAGTATTTATTATTTAAAATGCTTAACATTATTTTAATCGTAACAAAATAAATTTCATACTCTTCTATTTCAGAAAAATAAACGCAACCCGGTAACCCGGTATCGGAACCGGAACCGCCGGTTCCGGGACCGGTTCAAAAAATTTAAGAACCGTCTTGACCGGTTCCGGTTCCGGTTCCAACTTTAGAAGAACCGCTGGTTCCGGTTCTAGTTCCGGTTCTAACCAAACTAGGCGGGTACCGGCCTATGCTCATCCCTATTTTATTATGTTAAAGGGTATATTGGTCACCACCACAGCTACCACCTCACTGCAGCCGCCACCACCACAACTATCGCCATCATCGACACCACTATTGCCCCTTGTCGCCGCCGCCCTCACCCCCACCCTACGACTGCTACTGTTTTCTAAAAATGAAATCTAATAGAAAAATACACATCTAAACACATTTTCTAATTTTCTAAAACCGGAAATGAAAAAGAAATAAGTTTTAATTAAACTTGTTTTCTAAATTTTCCACTGAAAACGGAAAATGAAAACTTAAAAGGGAAAACGAAAAACGGAAAAAAAAATGTTTTTTCTGTAACTAAATATAACCTTAATTAGTGGGGAAAATGAACCGATTTTGGATTTTTTTTTTCCTTCTATTAAGTTAGAGTTTATCAAATACTTTTTTAACTTATTGATATCTTAAAAGTTTAAAAAAAAAAAAGCAATAAGCTAAGAGTATTTTTAATGATAGATTTTTTTATAACCTATTACTATATATATATTTTTTTTAAATGAGCACTTAATATCATTGGTGAACATCGTTTTTTTTTTTTGCTATTTTATATTGACCACTCGATATATATTGAGTGGTAATATGCTTTTACAACTTACACAAATAACTCTTTCTATTTTAACAATATTTCAATTTAGCTTTTTTATTATAATATTTTCAATGTTTTTATTTACTTTTGTAACTATAACATAAAAAAAACTCATTGCTTTAATTACATAAATAATAAACCATTATATCTGTTTTATATATTTGTATTAAATAATTATTTTTGTTAAAAAATAGACTAATTAAATGAAAACGTTTTATAAAACATTTAGAAAGATACGAGTGAATTAATTAAATGAAAACATTTTTTAGAGGTCAAACTTAATAGAATGATGATGTGGCATTTATTTATAATATAATCATTAAAGATGTTCTAATAAGTCATTTTATTTTTTTGTAGGTATAACTAATTTATAAAAATGATTTTTTGGAGGTCTCGGACAACTATAAGCCATTTATAAGAAACAGTCATCTAACATTTTTTAAATTTATACTTATAAAAAAAAAAAGCAAACTTTATATAAGCTTAGCAAAACAGGACCTAAAAAACAAACATAGTCATCTAACATTTTTTAAATTTATACTTATAAAAAAAAAAAGCAAACTTTATATAAGCTTAGCAAAACACCTTTAGGTTGGACCTAAAAAACAAACATAATGGGCCTAACAAAAGACCTTCAAGCCCAATAACTAATTAACATTTATGAGCTAAATTTTATGTCCCTCAAAGATTTTTATCATGGTCGTTCATATATTAAAACTATCTAATGATAGATAACTAAAATACTAAAAATTGGGAAATTGAGTAATCTAACCCTTATAAACATGATTGTTAATAAAATTAATTGTTTTTTTTTTAATAACCACATACTCCAGAATATCATATTCTGGAGCGCGTAATTTCATTCCGAACATGAGATCCGGAATACGATATTCCACAGTATTTATGATGTTGTTTCGGAGATGGAAGTAGGGATTCTGGTCTAGAATCTGACAACTCGTACGTTCTGTATTGATAAAATGTATTTCGGACTACTGTCCGGAACGACTGTATATTCTGGAGATCTAGAATTAGGGTATTGTGACATCCCCATTTTCACGGCCATAAAAGACCGATTTTGTTTATACTTTATTTCAAAATCAGAGTAACATTTTAATAAAAGTGTTGCGGAATTTGTTCCCAAAAATAAAATAAGATAAAGATTTATCAAAAGCATTTTCATAGAAATGTATTTCATTAAAAGACTCGGGATGTCATGTTCGATACAGGTCAAAAGTATAAACAATACAATATAAGCATTACTACATTATTTCATATCTACAGGCCTATATCTGTAATCCTTCATCCAATACATCACATCTATGCTCGAGCGTCACTACCTGTAATACATGAAACTGAGTGGGTCAGGCTTGGGAGCCTGGTGAGCACATAGGGTTGTCAACCCACAATAAATAAGTTTATTAATTTCCACAGACAACAATAACCCGATTACCCGTTCCCATTATCCTCACATTACGTCCCTAAAACATCTATCATAAGGGACCTAGACTAAGGATCAACATCGAGATGGACACTACTGCCAAGGGGTTTCCTTAGCAACAAATGTCCTAAAGGCAACCATGTGGGGGATGGAGTACACCGATGAACACATCGTTCACAAACACCTACAAGTTGCGAGCCTGTCAGCGTTCCACTGGACTGTCTAGAAGAGTCTGTGGTCGTCATACATACTCCGCTAGATGATAGAATCAACAACAACAACAACATCGAGGCATCTCATCATTTTATCACACATCGTCTATTACATCTACCCATGTTTTACCCCAACATTTTTGTAGACATAAAATACATATACAGTTTAAATCATTTAAAACATGTATAAAAATCTTTCATCAGCATAGACAGCAAGTATTCAGATAATATGCACACATAGCACGTAGTTTAGATTAAATACTTCATATCTATGTGTAAGATGAAAGTAACTATGCACTCACCTGAAAGGTGGTGACTTTGCACTCGAACAGTGCTTCACTATCTAAAAATATTTTTCCCTCGACAAAACCTAGTATCAATACCACTAGGTTTTAGTCTAACGATAACCGCGACTAATTAATAGTCTGGCTATTATTACTATTATATAAGCGAGACACAATACTTTTCACCCACTATATACAGACGAGGCAATACAAGAAACACCGGAGGGCGTGATCATTTCGGTATATAAGCACTTCTGAATCCAGCAACCCAAGCAGCCTTCCAAACCGGAACCCCCGTACCGTGACTGATTAAAAAGACATTATAACAACACTTATATAACCCATAATAATAGCCTAAATACTATTATAAGGTCCTAATAACATTACTATATTAAAACATAAGCTATACTAAAGATAGGGTAGGCATAGCTTACTTACAGCGGGTTTCTCGAAAACCGGGCTCTGCCGGAGTAGAGTTTCTGAGCCGGAGGCTCTTCTCGTCAGAGCCTTCAAACGCTCCAGGAGCCTCGGGGCTTCCTTCGGGTGCTAGGGGGTTTACCTAGGCTTTAGGGGGGTTAGGGAGGCTAGAGAGAGAGTTTAGAGAAAGAAAGAAGAAGTTGGGAAGGTGTGAGGAAGTGAGGAATCCGGCACCTCTATTTATAGTCAAAATATCTGATGGACTCGCCGAGTCTTGATTCAGACTCACCGAGTTGGTGCATGTGGCAGCCTTCTAGTGGTGCCACGTGTCCTCCTCTGGTGGTGCCACATCACCCAATATCATGTATCAGCCTCCTGATTTAGAAAAATCATAACTCTCGCATACGAGCTCCCTTTTTGACGTTCTTTTTTTCAACACGTAGGTAAAAAACACGTAGGTAAAAACAAGATCTACAACTTTCATTTACACTCCGTTGGCTAATTCTCGACTGATGTTAAATTTAACAGTAGGAGGAGTTTAGACTGTTAAATGACCACGAATAATTCGTAACTCCTTCATACGGATTCCGTTTTCATCTGTCTTTTTACCGTTGAGTTCCTATTAATGAGATATTCAACTCTCATTTAGGACGCGTAAGTCAAAAACCGCTCGAACTAAAATTCGAGTTTCAGGTCGTGCATGGCTAAGCCAAATCTTAGAAAATTCATAGCTTCCTCATACGAAGTCGGATTTGGGTGTTCTTTTTTTGTATGTTCTTAATTTAACATATTCTACGACTTTCGTTTAGATTGATAAGACCTAAAGTCGCTCCGTTGTAAATTAACTATTTACACTTCCCAGTGTCGTGCCGGTTCCGTCGCGAAACTTCGATGGGTCATAACTTCTTTGTTATAACTCGGATTTCGGCGTTCTTTATATCCCCGGAATCCTTGTTTCAACCACTACAACTTTATGTAAAGATATCAGGCTTATCTCACATTTTAATTTTGACGCTTATTTTTATTCTTTATTTATTATTCATTTATAAATAAGTAATAAGCATATAAATTCACATAATACTCAAATATTTCATCTTTATTACTTCCAAAAGAGTTACAATAGTTGACCTAGACTATTACATCATCTAAAATGCTTATCCCCGAAACTTGGGCGTTACAGGTATTTCTTTGGTTTTGTTCCATATATGAAGTATATTTGTTTTTAAATGCTTTTGAATCATGATACATCTTTGGTACTTTGGTTTGTAATCGTTTGTAAATGGTTTAAATCAGTTCTTTATTATATAATGACGTTAGATTTGTTATGTCAATAGAGATGTCACAAAAATCAATTTTATGAACTAAGATTTAAATGTTGAAGGTCATCACTAGCCCAATAGAATCAATGTTATTGTCTAGAAGAAGTTAGTATGTTCTAGAATGAAGATTCTAGAACATTATGGAAGACTATGGAAAACTCCGGAATATACCGGAAGAGTCTAGAATACTCTAGAATAACATGGAAGACCCTGGAAGGTTATGGATCATTATAGAAGACACTAGAGCAACCTAGACCTCTCTAAAACATGGTAGAACATTCTAGAAACATATGGAAGCTTATAGAGTATGTTAGATAGTTCTAGAGTTATCTAGTAAGTAGTAATTGTATACTAGTATCTAGAAGCTTTCCAAGAGGTCTATAAATAGGTGTGGGGCTCATTTCCTCCAAACCATCCAAGAAAAGCCTCAAATAAATCAAAGTGTAGTAGTTTTTGAAATTGTAAGCTCTTCTTAAGTGTCCTAATAAAAGTATTATTGTTTCTCATACAAAGAGTCGTGTTCAACATTAAAGAGCATAAAATAGCCTCAAAAAATAGTTTTACGAGAAAATTTAAAATAGCCTAAGTAGGCTGTCAAAAATAGGCTGAAATAAATCTATTTTATTAGGATGTTATTCTTGACTATGGACATATTATTTTGGTGTTGTTCACAAGGCCCAAAATTGAATCAAACTTAGATGGTGATGTGACCGTGGTAATGATGTAGGCTAAGATTTAAGACTATTTTTGTGTTCCAAATTCGATCCAAATTGGTCCTAAAAGATTTTAGACTATGAATGGCTTAAATTGTAACCAGGCCTTTCAAGTCTTAACATTCTCAATCTTGCATTATTATATACATAAAATGTTTCAAGTTTAACTTAGAAAAATCCGCGGATTCATCACCATTCATATCATCTTCTTGACAAAGCTCACAAGACACCTGATTACTACTAGGCATTTCTTTCATGCATTGATCAATATTCTTCTCAAGCCATGCCAAATGCCTCTCAAAACTCAACACTGCACCATGCATATTCCTAACATCGAGTCGAACCACTCTCGCATATGATCTTAATAAAATATAATAATCTGCATGTGCAACATACATATAGTTTCAATCGTCTTTTTTCCTTGTATAATGTAAATAATCACCAGTTCTTTTAATTTTAGTCCTTGGAGGATTATAACAAAATCTTTTCTCTTCCATATTTGATATCATTCGTCTTATTGCCTTTTCTTTTTAGGTCTCGTTGCTAACTTTGGCATCATTGTCATCTTTAGGTTTCTTCACCATGTTCATGTTAGTGTTGGTTTCGGAAAAAGCAAGAGGTCTCTTGTGAGAACCACAATTAGAGCTTGGAGATCCTGGCTTGTGATCCTCCTAAAAAAACTTATCATGAATTCCATATGTAAATCTCTCCTCAATTATATCATGTCATACATACCTCTTCGTTATGATAATAATTCCAAAGATCTATTATTATCTTATCTTCTTCATGATCCTCAAATGACAATTCCACACCAGCAAACACTACATTCTTGCAATATTCAAGATACGTTTCAAGATCCCTACCATCAACAACCAAACAAAGAGGACAATTTGTTCGAAAAATAATACGAGTAGGTGTAGTTGGATGGAATGGAATAACCAAGGATCAGAATGTAATGAAAAATTCCATTCCTTTCCTTATTCCATCACTAACCTAAACATATGAAACAACTTGATGTATTATAAATTTCATGAAAATCAAAGGTTGCAACGATTTATACCATATTCAGATTAGGGTATAAAGTCTAAATTAAAATTTGTAAGAGCTTACCACTTGTATCTAGGAGTTGACTGTATTTTGACTCGAGAAAAAGTAAAATCTATGTAGCATCCAAATTCGATTGTTTCGGTAGTCGTTGATCATAACTCTCGAAAACAAGATTATTAGAAAGAGACAACATCACGCATTCTAATTCCGATTCTGATTCTGATTCCGCCTTTGTATACAAAATCTTAGATTCCTTTCCGTCTTTTCTCTTCGCCAAACCCTTTTCCGACTTCCCAAAACCGTGTGTCTTATAAAGAATCCTAATTGAAAAAATAAGTGTATACAAGATAAAAGCAAGTGTAGGAAGTCGAAATTCATTTCCAAACAACCAAAGCTCAGGTGGCATTGACCACTCATAAATCTGGGAAGCATGAGGGAGAATAGTCTCAACTGGAAGAGACAGTTGCTCGAGATACCGGCCAGCAATTCCATAGAAGTTGATCGGACGTTATCCCAATCCAATGGAATGAGCAATTGAAGCAGCTTATGATTCCAACTTCTGAATAGAAATACAATGTAATGATTTGAACATACGGCTTGAACTTAATGGACACACGTTAGTTGGGGATCCGATTTGTTTTTCTATTTTAAGAAAGGCTGTGAAATAAGGGAGTTTTCCTTCAAGTGTCCATTTTACTATATTAGTTAAATAAATTGGCTCTCGTGCCATGTGGCAGAGTAAAATAGAAATGGCTAAAGAATAGGGTAATGGTATTGTTTTTCTTATGGATCTATACCATATCATTACGGATCATTTCCGAGTATGTTATGCGTTTCATATTTGTGTTTGGCATTTGGTGCAATAGCTTCTGTTTCCATTGAAATAGAATAAGTAAATGTAAGTATTTCAGTTTATAAAAATACCAAAAAAAAACATTCAAACGAATACCTTATACTTGATATTCTAATTCATTAATAACATCATCAACCCAATCATCACTAAAAGCTCAGTGTATGCCACAAATCTTAACCAAATGGGCTCCACCATATCAACGATTATAGGACACACATTAAAATTTTCAACCAAAGCCTTAACCTGCAACTCAATCATGATCTGTACTCCCATCACATACCTCATCCCAATTTTTGAATAATAATATTTATAACTAATGTTCTTGTCCCTCTCCCAAAATCAATAGGCTTAGTGGGACCCATCATATCATCATCATCATCAACCTCTTGGGTCCTTAAAGTTTCCCAAAAGTGTGAAGGGGGTTGGGATTGAGATAGAGGTTTAGGTTTGACCACAGGTACACGTCTTTGCAAAATTCCACCAACATTTTCCTTTGTTAAAAGCATCTCATCATCCTCAACAGCAGTATCCCTATTCCATCTGCTTGAGAGCCACATCTTTGGTTACGTCCCGATTTTCAACACAAAATTGTTCATTTTTTTGTTAATATATATATATATATATATATATATATATATATATATATATATATATATATATAACACAAATGCAAAAACTCATCTTTATTAAAAGATCATTGTCATACCTTTATTAAATATAAAAGAGAGTTTTAGCAGAAGTTTAAAAACATTATTAATTTCTTCGAAGAACAACCTGAAAAATAGTTATTCAACAACTGTAAGTCGATGCTTAGTGAGTTTCTCGGGATACCATATATCACAATACATATACATGCATACAAACAATGGCTCATGGCCTTTCGCCGATCCACCAATTGGCTCACGATATTTTGCCGATCCACCAATAATATGTGTATGCAGACTTACGGCCAACCTGCCATTTTTTCATCAACACATGGGTCTATACGCTCCCAACCTGTCGTCGTTCCACCATCAACCCCTAACTTAACCGTAATAACTTAAATATAATAACATTTAAACACATAAAGATTACACTTTCGACACTATTTTACTAATTCTAGTATAGTAACAATAAGCACATAAAGACTATACTTTCGGCTCTACTCAATAATTGAGGTATAATATTATAATGCACATAAAAACTATATTTTTACTCTACTAGCTCTCTCTCTCTCTCTCTCTCTCTCTCTCTCTCTCTATATATATATATATATATATATATATATATATATATATATATATATATATATATATATATATAATAGTTAGATAACTAACCTAAACAGTTTTGAAACTTAGAGTTTTGTTAATTAAATTACAGATCGAGAAATCGAACCGCAAAGACTTGAGATCTCAAGGAAGAGAGATATTTGAAAAATAAAAGGAACGAGTAAATATGAAGCCGTGAAGTTCAATTTATACTAATATTTTCATTCATAAATTTCTATTTGTACGTGCTCAAAACAATTAGTCATTCACACAAAATAAACACGTGTACATTTAATTAATTTTTTATTCATACAGATTACTACACGTATCAATTATTGCTTAAACTCCAGTTCACCTATATTCTTATCTTCATTTTATTATATTAAATTCTTGAATCTTTACATAGCAAATGTGGATCCATTTTGTGTAAGAATATGAATCCATTTTGCTTTACATGCATATACCAACATGTTCTCTTTTATTTCATAAACCTATACTTCAATAACAAACATATTATATACATGTTTATTTTATAATAAGTACTAGTTTAATTTATATATATATATATATATATATATATATATATATATATATATATATATATATATATATATAAGAAATTATTTCATTTTTATATACTTTTTGATATATTTTTGTCGTAATCTGAATTATATCTAATATATTGAAAACACTTTATATCTTTATATTGTTACGCATGATGTCTTCGTAAAATATATCAATAAATTGCGATTTTTAATCAAAATAGAACTTAATATATAATAGATATTATTTACCGACGAATTTAATTTAAAGTTTGATAAATGATGTCGTAAACTATACTTTTTCTTTTTCTTAGTTTCCATGGTCTTCATATAATTATAATATTCAATTTATAATGGGTTAACTTCATAATTATATATATTTTGGTTAAACATATATCAAATATCATCTCTAAATCTAATTTTCATAAATATAATTTTGAATTTATATAAGATCTAAATACGATATATTATCAAAATATCAGGTGTTATTTTACGCCATATCTAAATTTTATGATGTATGATTAATGTCTTAAAATATAACAGGTTAATTGTTTATTGAAAATACGGGTGTTACGTTTCTCTCCCACTTACAAAGATTTCCTCTATGAAATTCTAATCTTAGCGCACCATAAAATAATGCATACACATTATCCTACTAGGGGTTCACGTGATCACTTGGGAGCTAGCCAATTCTCCCCATCGATATGTTCATTTATGCTTAGTAAATCGTAGAATGACATTTTCTACCTTAAATGTATTCTCAAACTCTTTGTGAAGTCTTCCAGAACTGGGAACTCGTTGGTCTGGACCTCTAGAATTTTTACTCTACGACTGAAAATCGCATTTAGACGTAAAATGTTGATTCGTTTTGTGACTAGGAATACCGTCGACTTGTTAAGAAGCGAGTAATTAGGTGAATTTACATATGACATCCTAACGGAATCTTATTTTTGAAACATGTGCCTATAAAAGGCTTATGGTATACCAATATGGCGTTGTGTCTTACAACATCTTTCTATGGCATCCTTTTGAAACACACACGAACCTAGATTGCAAGTGGTCTCTCTACCTATTTCATTTGTTCCAACATCCTGATTTTAATCAAATCTACCATAACTGGTTTGAAAACTCGGGAATCAATACTCTAATATTTGTGACAAACTCATAATAAGGCTTGCTCATCTTTCAATATATTGAATCATAACGAACACTAGACCACCAATAGCCTTCTCGCAAGGCTCTACCTACTCTACCTACATTGGAACAAAACTGACGTTCGATCAATCTCATACACACACATTCGGGATAAGTCATGACATAATCAAACTACTAGTACTACGATACTAGATCATTGTTGTCATCATCCCCCATTGGGTATATAAATCACAACATGCCTTTGCTAATTAGCCTCTTGAGGCTACAACCAATCTGAGACCCTTAACTTATGTAGCATGGATGCTAAAGTCTAATCGTTTCCCTATATTAACCTAGACATTTTATAGATTCGATTATAGTCTTATAATATCTTATTCATTTATCAATAAAAGGAATAAATAAACCAAACACGTAGTATACCCTGAAGTCTAAAATAACATTGTTGCATCACTAGACGCATACGTAATCTCACTCGAACGTGACCTTCAATTGAACATACGTACCTAGGAACTTACTCTAACTTTTTTCAATCTTAGGTGTCCTTTATTGTCAATCTAACTTTTTCATCTAAGAAAAATTGGAGAGCTTAAACAATTTTCTGACGATATCCTGCCGCCTCACTACCATTCTAAGTCCCAGAAGAAATCCTTGGATCCTCTTGTTGCTTGCAGGTTGATTTTTTTTACTACTACAATCACGCTTGCACCGGTGAGGCGTCTCCATGGCTGAATCTTCAGCAACCAAAACTGCTTACATAGGCGTTAACGAACAGTCGTTTCTGAACCTTACTAATCCATTATAGGGGTCCTTAGTTATCCTTACTGCTACTTATAACCTCAAGATTAATTGTTCGCATATGGATTAACGACTTGATTCACCCATCCTATAATGTATACCGTTAATACAGTAGTAAACTTTGGAAGGTATTGCTCCCTCTTTTAATGGACACATCCATTTTCAAACGATCTGTTCCTAGGCTTCTCTTGTCTTACTTATACGCGCCTCAAATGGTGATTCCTAAAGAAAACGAGCTTACTTTTGTCATCGCTTCTACTACCGTCAATCCTAGACGTAATTTTACTAGATGCTTACTGTGGCTTAACTCAAACTCTCTAAGTCTGATATATGTATTGAATGGTCCATCCTTTTTCTACAGAAAGCATTTGACACTCCTTATAGTGAACTATGTGACCTAATGAATTTCTAGCCATATGGCTCCCATGCTATGAGGATAAATCCTATACCCTTGAACGTGGAAATCTATATGGTTTTCTTGGCCATCTGAGTTGAACTAGTGGATTTGGTAACTCCTGGATTCTACCTAATGCTATAAAGGAAAATCTAACCATTCCTTGGGACATATATAATCTAATGGGTATTCTTGTAGAAGACTCCCTTCTTCTTTTAACCGTAATAATTAAAACGAATAATTTCCACCTATTGTGTCACAAATCTCCTGTACTTTTGTCGTTGAAACCAAAATTCAAACTTCCTTTCACTTCAGGGATCGATTCTCCCCCACTTGGGTTCGACCCATCGTCAAATATTTCTCACCACCAATCCAAACTAGCTTTGCTTATGCTATCTGTATCTCCTTTTGACTTTGAAGAAACTCATGTTTGTCATATCCAATGACCTTTGATATTTCCATCATATTACTCCTACTTGTATTTATTGCAAGTGATCTCCTTGTATCATAGATAGAAGTAGATCAATGTTTTTCCAAGCACAAGGTTGTCAAGAAACTCACTGATGCATATATATATATATATATATATATATATATATATATATATATATATATAACTAACGGTATAGGAGGATATGGTTATCTTAGCAAAAAATACTAATAACAACGATGACTCCTAAATCTAATATCCTTTTATTTCTCTCTAGACCAATCGAATTGTCGTGTTCCCACTGATCCTCTCGTAATGGTCATCTCAACCATTTCCGAAACACCCGGATGCAAACGTACGGAAGACACTCGTATGTGTCTTTCTACAATAAACTCCACTTTCCTAATCTCTTGAGCGAGAATCTATTGGTTTGAACCTATTTTCCAATCGATGTGCCTGAATCTACACATGTTCTGTTATCCTCTGCTTCAGTCCCAACTTTTGATCCGTAGAATCAACTTCCAATGAGCACACACATTCCATTCCAACTCGTCTTATGAAGTGGTATCTATCTTAACTACAATAATTAACTTAGCGATCATAAACTAATAACGTTTTGTTACAAAAAGATTCATGGCGAGTTGAATTCTTGTCTCTACGAGATAAACCCTTGTATGGAAGACACCTTCTTTCTCTTATTCTTCTTGTGTCAGAAGCTTGATCCTTCTTCCTTAGGTTATGAGATGTCAACATACAACCACACCAAAAATAGGTAGCAACTCCAGTCGCCAGTTACTTCGCCCCAACGAAGGCTGCAATTCTTTTTTCTCGATCACCATGATCATATCCTTCTTAAATCTCTTGACTAAAGTTGGCACTATGTCGGAAAAGTTTCTCCGAATCCATTCTCTTAAGCATATTTATTTTTTTCGAACTCAGTCTTTTATTCCTACTTAGTCCCGAACTTCAATTCACTCTTCTAAACATCACCGTACAACATGTAATGACAATGCAAAGGAATTTTATAGTGTTAGCTACACTATCTACCAATACCTTAGTAACTTTTTGACACTTCTAGATCCAAGTGTGAGTCATGTGCTTCTGGTAGTGTAGGCATCTACTACCTTTCACACCTACTCATACTTGTCCCAAAAATTGTCCCGAAGTTTCCAAGTCACTTTCCAACACTACACATGACGACCACTAAAGATATATCCATGTGTCTCGACGAGCACATACAAAAGATCTTGTTAGAATCTACAAGGATTTTGCGTTTTTACCGATGCCCTACCGCATGAATATACACCCTAGTAAGCATATATTCAATTTCCTAGACTCTCGTTATAGGAATACTTCCATTTTACCCTACTACTTGTCGAGGAAGAACTTTTACTAATACTAACTAATTATTTGATGAATACAATTGCATGCCTCTAAAATCAAACAGTTCGTCGACAGAATAATCTGGCACTACAATAGTTGGACTCAGACAAGAGCTACGCAATAGCGCCAAATCAGGCAATCTAAAACTATTTAATTTTGGGAGCATGAAACTTATCATATTTGTCACATAACTAATTAATATTAATATGGGTTCTATGTAGCAATTAACAAGCAAATCCTTAGGCTATAAGGCATCTTAAGTATCAGGCGATTCTAACTGGAAATTACTAAAAAGATCACTAGCATGAATTTCTACCATATCATATATCAACAGACATAACAAATATGAATATTTTGGGAATCACTTTCCTTTTATGAGCTCTGGTTGACTGTACGCACTATATTTTTTTTGTTTGAATAAAGTTCTTTTTCTTAAAAAGAATTGTTAAGATATTCAGATCCTCAGTATGAGTCTGGAATCGCACGAATGTGATGGGTTTTATGTTATACATCAATCCTCTGGTACACATGCAAAACCCTAAAACTTTGGATCTAGGTTTATCTAATTGTGCATGCAAAATATCCAAAGTTCAAAAACCCTAGATCTAGCATACGATAATCGAAATCACATATGAAAATAGGGTTAGATCTTACCTTAATTGTTATGTAGCAATAACAATCTCAGTTCTTCCTTAGACTGACTTCTGAAAGCCTAGTGCCTCAAGTGTTACACCTCTAATGGATTCACAAACACCACTTAGCAACAAGATGAACAAGAAAGAGGGAAGAGGCACCAAAAACGTCCAATGGTTTCTCTTAGAAGGTTAGGGATGTTTTTGGCTTACCCAAGGGCTCCTTTTATACTTAGGCTTCTAGGGCTATCA
Organism: Lactuca serriola; assembly: GCF_051521515.1. Classification (NCBI taxonomy): domain Eukaryota; kingdom Viridiplantae; phylum Streptophyta; class Magnoliopsida; order Asterales; family Asteraceae; genus Lactuca; species Lactuca serriola. The sequence goes on from NC_136415.1 coordinate 157,516,034, forward strand.
ACTAGGAAACCCTAATCCAGCTGCTTAGGCCTTAAGAAGCCCATGAACTCCCTCTTTAGTGGTCTTGGACGAAATCTTATGGGCTTCCCCATAAATTTCGTCCACTCCAACTCTATGGAGTCTATCAGCCCATTTAGGCAACTATCAATGATTTGCAATATCAATCCCCTTTATTTAATTAATCTCTTTTGACCACTAAATTAATTCTAAATTAATTCTTGATTAATATTAATTAAATAATATGATTTATCTTTTAATATATTATTCTTATAATATATTAATAAATCATAATTAATACTCTTTCTCCTTAATTCATCCTATAAGTTGCTATGGTGAAGGCAACCAAAAAGGACTATGCTCATAATCGGGTAAGTACATACCAAAATAGTTATGGTCTTAGACACTAATCCAACAGTATCCCACTTGGATAAGTCTAATAACTATTTTGCAGGTACGACTTTAGAACCTGATCAACAATCGTAGCCTTCAAAAACCATTGTCAACTCTGATCTTATCAGATATACATCCTTTAGATAAGGGATCATATAATCCTCATCGAACCTTATGTTGGATTAGATGTCTAAGCCCATAACTATTATTGGTACGTACTTCACCCGAGAGTAGCATGGTCCATTTGGTTTGCATATCATCAGGACAATTTGTTAGGATGGACTCTTGAGAGAAGGTTATATATGATTTATTAATATATTATAAGTAATAATATATTAATATGAAATCATATGGTTTTAATTAGTATTGATCAAGAATTAATTTGGAATTAATTTAGAGATCAAAAGGAGACTAATTAAATCTATGGGGACTAATTATATTAATTAGTTATATTTATATGTGTTGGGCTTATGATCCATGTAGGACCAAGTTTATGTATGGATACATAAAGAGTTGGGCCACATGAACCATGGATCATAAAACCATCGGTATGGATTTGGATTATACCCATGAACCTTGAAATCCAACATATAAATACATGCTCCTAACCTAAAAAACGCCTAGATGTGTATTCTTGGAGATTATGGGTGTTTTTGAGTGCATGGAATTTTCTCTCAAGCACCCCCTTAGTCAATGATGTGTTGTGACTTCATTTTAGGCTTCCACACTATTGGGGCTAAGCTCTTAAGGCTAGATACATCAAGACCTCAAGATCCATCATAAGGTATGTTACCCTAACTAGATTCTTGTGTGGTATATGACAATTGTATGCTAGTTATAGGTTTAATACCTTGGAAAAACCATTGCATGTATAATTAGTGAAAACATAGATCCAAGGTATGTACGGTTGTATGTGCACCATAGGATGTTGTATTATACTAAAACCCAACTACGGTATAGTATCAAAGACATGGGTTGTTTTCAATTATACTTGATGCAAAATGCTGAAAAATCGTTTTTTTTGTTGTCTGGATAGCTGACTCACCGAGTCCATAGAGTGACTCAATGATTCCATGTGTAAACTCATTCAACTCGTCGAGTTGGATCATGAACTTGACGAGTTAGAGCCCCTAACAACATATATTCGAGTTTTTTGGCTGGAATTGGACTACAATCATTACCCTAAGCTATTTTTGAACCTATAAACCTATTTTTGATATGGTAATGATCATTCTAATCCAATTCAAAAGATAATTGTCAAAAGTTTCATGTTTTATATTAGTTTAATGGTTAGGCTAATTACATGAAAATTGTTTGATTTGAATTGTCTTGTTCATGAGTTTAATCCAGATCATAGTTTTTCTTGACATGCTTGTTAGTTGAATTGATGATCTTGATGTTTGTTAATGGATTCCATAAATTGTCCTCAAGTTATGGAAAACCAAAAGTCTTTTTAGTTAAAGTGCCATTAAAACCATAGATTACACATTTGAAGAGTCTTGTTCCTCATAAATAGTTTTATAAACTCCATAACTTGTCCTCAAGTTATGGATGTTCAAGAGTCTCTTCATTAAACGTTTTATTAAACTCATATGTTATGAAATTGAAGAGTTTTGAAAAGTTTCAAAACTTGTACTCAAGTTTTGGAATTTGTAAAAGTTACCTCCCCATGTATACTTTAATTCCAAATTAGACCTTAGAAGTTTAAAAGTTTAAAATTCAACCCTTATACTATTATAGTATTAAAACTTTAATATTTGTATATATATGCGTAAGAGTAAAAGCCAGTCTTACTGTTAGTAGGCCTCATTCACGAAGCCAATCTATAAGGGGGTAAAAGGTTACTGCCTATAAAATGGCAGTTTAATGGGTGTCTACTCTCATCCACCGCTTCCTTGACTGGTGGAGGGTCATTAGCCAAACGGGTAGGACAAGACTATAACTTTCCTTTCATTAAAAGTATAATGATAAACACTAAGTAACTAAACATTTATAAATTCTCAATCTTAGTTACTTAGGAAAATGTGAATTTTGTGCTAACCCATGAAATTGCACTTTGCACATTGTTAAGGCGTTAGTGGAGCGTGTGTGGTTAACCGGCACACTAATATGGGACTGACAACGTGTGGAAAAGGGTAGCTTGATGTTAATCACAGATTGATGGAACGTATGTGGTTAACCGACATATTGATTAGGTGGTTGTAACATTTGGTGTACCAAGCCAATTTGCATGGTTATTCACTCTTTGTTTGTGATCCTCGGCATCCCAATCATAAACTTGAAGGGCACAATCGAGATTTAAACATGCCATTGAAAAGTTCAATGAATCTCAAAGGATCTAGGAGTTTCAATTCACTTAAAACCTAAAATTCATTTTTCATTTTTCATGGTGGAAATTGGTAAATTGTCATTTACCTACCTTCAAATATTTTGTAGCTTGGATTACGGCATCCCTCTTCCAAGTTTTAACATATTGTGTTGGGTCCTAGCCTTAATATTTCATATATATGGTGTTATATTAAGGACTTAAATCAACTAATCTTCAATTTCACCCTCATAGATGTCTAGTTATGACAACTATGGTGTAACAGCCCGGTATTTCAGGTATTGTTTTAAAACTATTTTTGGGGACATTTTAGGAAGGGACTCGGCGAGTTGGTGCCTGACTCGCCGAGTAGGACCACAGGCTTGGTCGCGGATGCGCGACTGGACTCGACGAGTCCAGATATGGACTCGACGAGTCGACGCTGTTCAGCAGAAACCCTAGCCGTTTAGTTTGGAGCGTATATAATGCCTCTTAGGCCGTCACTGTACGTTTTTTTGGCCGATTGTGAAGCACCTAGCATCTGTGGACGATTAGAGGAGAAGGGAAGGCTATTGGGGACCTTGAGGAGATTGTTAGGCAAGAAGAGGCAAGGTTTTGGTCAAAGGAAGATCAAGAGGATTGAGTTCTGAAGGTTGGGGGCACAGAGATCACGTTCTTCAGGTAATACTCGGCCCATTTCTGTTGTTTTGATGGTGAGCACGAATCTAGGGTTTATGAAACCCATTTAGTGATTAGATAGATTATAATGTTGTTACCAAGCGTTTAAATCCCAGTAATAGTATGTTTAGAGGTCCAGGGAGTCCCATGTATATATATATATATATATATATATATATATATATATATATCGGAACCATGCGGATTACAGGAGGCAGTTGATCGACTGCATGGCATGGACTCGCCGAGTCCAATGATCAGACTCGGCGAGTAGCTTGAAGGCTCACTGGGACTCGGCCGAGTTGTTCTTCAGACTCGGCGAGTATCTTGAAGGCTCACTGGGACTCGCCGAGTTGTTCTTTAGACTCGGCGAGTGGAGTCGGGGTGGCCCCGCGATTCTTCCACGAGGATCTCGTCGAGTCAGGAGGGATACTCGACGGGTAGAAAGGGGAACAACAGGGAAGTTGGGGAGGACGTCTAGACTCGCCGAGTCGCCTTTGCACTCGACGAGTCCGGTCAAGTTGACCGTTGACCAGAGTTGACCTGCATGTAATTTCGTAGGGTCAATTGTCTTGTTTGATAAGATTATTAATAAGGGTATGTGGTATTATAGGGAGTCTGCAGTTTGGCGGATTGAGTGCGAGTAGTTTCAAGAGTTCTAGCCTACATACTAAGAGGTGAGTTTTCTCACTATACTCCACCCAGAAGGGTTTGACTGTGAGACCGGAAGGTCGTATATGATATGTGTTATTTATGTTATAAATAGAAAGATAGATGCTATGCATGATATGTATGTTTATGTGGGCCGGAAGGCGATATATTATGTGGCAGAAAGGTCAGGTATGATGTATGTGCTACGTGCTATGTGTGTTAAGTTATATGTACTATGTGTTGTAAATGTCATGGGCCGGAAGGCAATATACTGTGGGCCGGAAGGCAATATGATACGGGCCGGAAGGCGATATGTCATGGGCCGGAAGGCAATTATGTTACGGGCCGGAAGGCAATGTATTGTGGACCGGAAGGTCAGGGCCTGGAAAGGCGTATGTGTGTAAGTCGTATACTGGGGAACTCACTAAGCATTTATGCTTACAAGTTGTATGTATGTGTTTCAGGTACTAGCGAGGACCGTGGGAAGGCGCCGGCGTGACGCGTACACACTGCCATTGTTGGAGATCTTGGGGATCCTTTAAATTGTATTTTGAAATGAAATTTGGAATAAATACCATTGTTGAGTGAAATTGTTTTATTTTAAATGAAAATTTTATTCGAAAATTTGAGCTGTTATATATGGTCTTCCTTATCCTTTGGATAAAGCTTTCCTAATGAAGATGATATCCCACATGGCAATCAAGGTGAAAGATTAATCTCTTTATTGTGAATTAATGGGACTGGAAATCATACTTCACTTCTTCCACCTCCTCTAATAGTTCTCCCTGACCCAAAAGTTCAAGGTCACTCAATCCCTATAGGCAAGCAAAGTCTATATGTGCTTACATATTGGAGATTAAGTCACATATTGACAAGCCGGGAGTGTTGGGTGTCGAAGTCTCGAGGTAGCTGGCTGTTCACTTGGTTCTTCAGTCACTCCCTGATGACAGATCACAACATGACCCTTATCGATCTTACCTATTTGCTTGTTGCTGCTAAATCAGCAATGATTTAGAGCAGTGGTAAAGAAAATTTGATTGGAAGATCTACTTCCCAAGTTTCCATGGACAATAGTGATATTCCAGAAATGATTTCTTCTTCTATGGAGAGAAATTGGCTTAAGTCAGAGAGTTTAAACTTAAGAAAGGTCGGTTTTGGGATTGTTCTTGCCATTTAAAGGGACGTTGGAAGCGATCCTGCCCTGACTACCTGAGATATCTAAAAGATAGTAAAGTCAAAAAGTTTAACTTTATTTCAGGTAAAGTCAACTATCTAACTCTATTAAGTTCCTGTTTAGAGATTCTTAATACATGATGTAATGTAATTACATTATGATTTTTGAAGAATCAAGGAAATGTAAGGAAACTTAAAGAAAGAGTAAGCTGAGTCTGATCGCGAAGAGATGGATTTCAATCGCATGGTTCGATGATTAGAATTTTGAGTGTTGCTGCTTAAGAGTTATGATAGATACCTTGGGAATAGATAACAACATAGTTTTCATTTGCAATTGCATTGTAAGGAAAAGTTTTTCTGCAAAATTTTATAAATAATGAAAAGTTTTTTTTATTTTATCTTATTTTAAGTTTCCTTACAATGGCAATTGTGAAAAAATTGTTGTTTATATGTTTCCATTGATAGCAATATTGCAAAATAGATTTGTTTCTTTCGTTTGTGGTAGTGTCATAATATACCAAATACGGAAAGATTCTCATCACCCAAGTTTCAGTTGGATAGAAACTTGGAATCATGTAACTTATGTTGTATGATGAATGAGAATTTTCATCTTTTAGAAATTAAGACGAAGTCCTTGTTCACATGTATATGTGTGTCAAGTGAAGGACTAAAGGATTGGGTACACTTGGTTGTGCGTTGGTCAAGTCCACCGCAAGTTATGATAAGATTATTCGTCATGATTTACTAAAGTTTAGTAAATATGATTATACTTATAAGTTTAAGTGTAATTCGGAAACATTGGAAAAGTTTCAATTTATGGCAGGACGAATGAGAAGAATAAAATTAGGAAGAAAGATAAAATTTTCTCCAATCTGAACAGATGGGAGAGTGCTTAAGTATCTTGGTTGATCATTATCTTGGTGATTATGAAACCATATTAAATTGATCCTCTAAGGACATATTAGTGCATTTGTATGGCTAAGAAGAGGAATCTGGAATTGTTGAAATGGTTAAATCAAAAGGTGAATCATACTTTCTTCCAAAATCAAATCTTAGAGTTATACTCCAAGATTGTGACTTGAGTGATATAGTCTTAAGGAAGGTTTAATACACTTGTCAAATGTTGAGTAAAATGTTTTCTACTCTTGTACATTTGAAATTGATAAGCTATGATGTCTTAGATAAAACAAAGACCAACTAAGACCAATTGTGTGAAGTGTTTAACTTGATAAGAATCTGCACTAACTCTTGAATATTTGTTTTGTCAAGGATGGTTCTTGACAGAGAATTTTATATGTCAAGAGGTCAGTGGGAGTCATAAAAGATCATGAGATAGTTTCAAGAACTAATCAAGAGTATTACTAATCACTAGCCAACAACTTGAGGTTTCTAACCTATCGTGTTGACATATTCTTATTTCTATGCCCATTCCAGTTGGTTGACTATGCTTGTGAGTTCTATGAGTTCTCAATTGATTGCATAACAACCTGGAAGCAATGGTAGGCCCTTGCGCTGCCAAGAGGCAAGAAATTAAGATTAAACAAGTTCAGCCCATATGAGTTTGGATTTTGTCACTAACCTTGTCTTGTGATTATGGTTATGACAAATTTATATGGATAGGAACACATACACCATAAAAATCTATGTGTCATAAGGTTTCTCTCCGAATCATGAAAATTATGGTGAGGAAACGCTTTCACTAAGTAGATTTTAAGTAGATAGCAATTGTGATATTTTGCATTCTCAAAGTCGTTAGTGGAGCACGTGTGGTTAACAGGCACACTAACATGGAATTGTGAGAAATGAAAAAAATCTAAACAATTGAGACTATGATTACGACATCCCTCTTCATAGTTCTAAAATTGTTTAGACACACATATGAGTTGTCTAAGGAAAGGTGTATGATTTTGGGAAGCTTAGATAAAGTCTTATCGAAGCATCTTGTATCAGAAATCTGAACTTTGGTAAGAAAATCAATAAAGTATTGATTTCCAGAAGTCCAGCTGATTTCTAGATACATGTCAAAGCTAGTGGGAGAATAAGTGTTATGCTAATAATTATCATGTTAGTGGGAGCATGATTATTATGATTTAGTGTTGCAAGTTAGCAATGCTAATTATAGGAAACAAAAGTTTCAAATTCGCTTTGAAAATTTGTTTTGCTATAATTAAGGGAGAGGATTTTCTACTTCATTCCAATTCTAAAAGCTTAGATTGAGATTTTAATCAACTTTAGTCAAGGATATATATGAATGTTATGTTGGAATGGTTCAGCATAAGGAAATGCTATATATGTTGCATTTTCAAAATTCGATTTTGATTACGGCATCCCTCTTCATAGTCCGAATTTTGAAAACATGGCAAATTAAAAAATTTATAGCAAAAGACTGGTAAAGTATCTTGTCTTTATGTAAGACATCATGAATCATGTTCCATATGCTTCAGGTATAGGATCAGTTACATGTGCTATAATATTCATCCATTCTAAATTTTCCAAATGCCTAGGGCATTAAGAGGGAAAAAGGATTAGAACTGGATATGACTAATAAAAATGACTAAGCAGTTTTCGAGGAAAATCTGAGGTTTACCAAAGATTGGTTGCTCATGGACAATTAGAAGTATAGTGTAAATTTTGGAAAGGACCATATTGACATATTCTGGAAAGGATGCAACTCTTGTTCAGAAGTGATAGTCAAAATGGGAATATGGAAATGTTTCCATAAGTGGAAGTTATTATTTGAATCTATGTAATATTAGAGAACTTAATGCAAGAAGGATGTTCAAAGGAATGTACTTTGAATGTGAGACTTCGTTTCCATGGAATTGCTCTCCATTGGAATACTTTGTAATGTATGTTGCCAAGTCTTTGTGACTTATGTGCATAGTCATTATAAGAGGATCGTTGCATATAAGTTTAGAATCTAACAGATTTCAGTAAATGTCTAAGAATCTTGTATTCTTACATTTATCATAAGGATTTGGAATTGTGAAATGAGCATATCATTGAAATTTTGACAATTAATCTATTTCACAAAGGAAGAACCATAGGTAAAGATAGTGTGCATGCTTCGAGCATGGCATAACTATTGTTTTAATTCAAGTATTAAGTTGATTATCCGAAACATTATACATGAATAATAAGTAATCAATATGGTGCTTCGATAAAAGGTGTTTTATTTACACTCAAAAGTTTTGGGGCCATATAGGATTAGTATTATTCTTGTGTTTCACTTTGAATGTTTTAACTTCCCGAATAACTAGGTTATTCAAATCATCCACAGTCGATCATACTTTGCAAGTAAGTATTGAGGCAAGACTGCCATGAATGGGTCTATAGTTTGTCTGGGTGTTTTAGACGTTTAGAAATAGGTTCAGTGTTCATGAGTGCTCCTGGAATAAAATTCAAGTATTGGATTAAACCCACGCTCATCTAACTACTTCATGGATTTTATCACGAGTGATTAGTGAGACGATAATATCTTATATTCTTCAAACTGAGAGATATGAGTTGCAGTCTACAATTCAGTTACACATTGATTATGTGAAAATGGACTAGTAACTTGGTGTTATAAAACGCATTTTTGTATGTGATTTGATGAGTAAATAGAGCAAGCATATGAGTCGAAGTTTATTCATTCCTTTTACCCTTGGAGGGATAAGAGCGATATTTGTGGTCCCCTCGATGATTTAGTGATGACGCCGCTAAGTGCTTGGCCAAGTCTGGACTGATTTGGTTTGTTCAATTAGTTAGTCGTCATAAATCAGAAATCAGGATACAATAGATGGACAGAGAGAATGATTATAATCCATGTCTCAGTCCATATGATATCTAGAATGGAGGAATATATGATCCCTTATCTAATGGACATATCACTGACTAGGTTAGAGTTCGATAGCATCTTTAAGAGCTACGATTGCTAGTCGGGATTTTGGAATCATACTTGCAATAATAGTTTTAGACTTATCGAAGTGGGAGATTGTTGGATTAGATGTCTAAGCCCATAACTATTATTGGTATGTACTTCACCCGAGAGTAGCATGGTCCATTTGGGTTGCATATCATCATGACAATTTGTTAGGATGGACTCTTTAGAGAAGGTTATAAATGATTTATTAATATATTATAAGTTATAATATATTAATATGAAATCATATGGTTTTAATTAGTATAGATCAAGAATTAATTTTCAATTAATTTAGTGATCAAAAAGAGACTAATTAAATCTATGGGGACTAATTATGTTAATTAGTTATATTTATATGTGTAGGGCTTATGATCCATGTTGGACCAAGTTTATGTATGGATACATAAAGAGTTGGGTCACATGAACCATGGATCATAAACCCATGGGTATGGATTTGGGTTATACTCATGACCCTTGAAGTCCAACATATAAATACATGCTCCTAACCTAAAAAATGCCTAGATGTGTATTCTTGGATATTATGGGTGTTCTTGAGTGCATGGAATTCTTTCTCAAGCTCTTCCTTTGTCCATGATGTGTTGTGACTTCATTTGAGGCTTCCACACTATTGGGGCTAAGCTTTAAGGCTAGATACATCAAGATTTCAAGTTCCATCATAAGGTATGTTAACCTAACTAGATTCTTGTGTGGTATATGACAATTGTATGATAGTTATAGGCTTAATACTTTGGATACACCATTGCATGTATAATTAGTGAAAACATAGATCCAAGGTATTTAGGGTTGTATGTGCACCATAGGAAGTTGTATTATACTAAAACCCAACACCTAAGATCGTCCTTGACAGTTTTTTTTAACTATTTTAGTCAGTTCTGGTTTTAGTCCTTTTCTCTCTTAATGCCATAGGCATTTGGAAAATTTTAGAACGGTCAAATATTACAGTAAATGCAATCAATCCTATACCCGAAGCGTATGGGACACGATTCATAATGAAACCGGGATACTTTACCAGTTTCTTACTTTAATATTGTCATATATAGAATTTCCTTATGTTGAATCTTTTCAACATATTATTCATATATGTCTTTTGACTAAATTTTGATTAAAATTTCTCGATCTAAGCTTTTAGATTTGAAATGAAGTATATTATTCTCTCCCTTAATTATAGCAAAACAACCTTTCAACCCCCTCAACTTTGCAAAGTGAAACTTTTGTTTTCTATAATTAATATTGCTAACTTTCAACTCTTAAAATAATAATCATGCTCCCACTAACATGATGATTATATCTTTACCAGCATAACACTTATGCTCCCACTAGCTTTGACATGTATCCAAAAATCAGTTGAACTTCCAGAAAACAATACTTATTGAATTTCTTAACGAAAGTTCATATTTCTGATACGAGATGCTTTGATAAGCCTTTATCTAAGCTTCTCAAACTCGCACACCTTTCCTTAGATGGCTTATATGTGTGTCTAAACGATTCTAGTACTTATAGCAATAAGTCTCAAATGTTCAAACTAAATGCCAAATCTCACAATTCGAACTATGAAGAGGGATGTCGTAATAATAATCGAATTTGAGAATGCAATTTTCACAACTGCTATCTCCTTAAAATCTATCTTAGTTAAAGTATTTCCTCACAATTATTTTCATGAAACGGAGAGAAACCTTATGCCACGTAGATTTTATGTTGTATGTGTTCATATCCATATGAATTTGTCATAATCATAATCATAATCATAAGACAATGTTTGTGACAAATCCAACTCATATGGATTGAACTTGTTCAATTTTAATTTCTTGCATCATGATAGCACGAGTGCCCACCATTGCTTCCAGGTTGTTAAGAAACTCACCTACACATATCAATGTACTTTCCATTGATCAAGGTGCTTTGCTTTTATGTAGTCAGATCAAAACTCATAGAACTCACATACATAGTTAACTTAACGGGAATGGCACAGAAACAAAATTATGCCAACACGATAGGTTATAAACCTCAAGTCATGTGCTAGTGATTAACTATAGGTTTACTCTTGATTAAGTCTTGAGACTTTTCAAGATCATTAAAACTCTCACTGACCTGTTGACATATAATATTTTCTTGTCAAGAAACATTCTTTAACAAAACAAATATTCAAGGGTTAGTGCGAATTCCTATCAAGACAAACATTTCACACAATTGGTTCTAGTTGGTCTTTGTATTATCCAAGACATCACAAATTACTAATTTCAAATGTGCAGGAATAAGAAAACTTTTCCTATTCCACATTTGATGAGTATTACAAACCTACTAAATACGTGTCGCTCAATGTCACAATCTTGACTCTAAGACTCGATATTGGAACGAAGTATGATTGACCTCTTGATTTAACCATTTCAACAATTTTGATCCCTCTTCTTAGCCATAGTAGTGCACTAAGATTTACTTATAGGATTAATTGTGATATGGTTTCACAATCATTAGGACGATCATAAAACATGATACAAAATTACTCTCCCTTCTTCTTAGATTGGAGAAACTTTTATATTTCTGCCTAATTGATTCTTCTTATTCGTTCTGCCATTCATTGAAACTTTCCAATAATTCAGAATTACACTTAATCTTGTAAATATAACCATATTTACTAAACTTTTAGCAAATCATAATGAATAATTTTATCGTTCTTTGTGGTGGACTTTACCAATGAACAACATTGTGTACCAGTTCTCCTAGTCCTTCACTTGACTCTTTGTCAAGGAATTAGTCTTAATTTTCTAAACATGAAGGTTCCCATTCATCATACAATACAAGTTGTATGATTCCAAGTTTCTGTCCAACTAAAACTTGGGCAATAAGAATCTATCCTTATTTGGTAAATTCTCGACATTACCACAAATAACATAATTAAGAATCAAATCCATTCACAATATTGCTAACAATAGAAATATTCAAACACCAATTTTCAAGAAAGCCATTGCATGGAAACATAAATAAGACAAAATCAAAATTTATTTTATCTATAAAATGCGGAAAAATCTTGTCCTTACAATGCGATTACAAATGAAAACTATGTAAATATTCCTTAGCAATCTATTGTAACTCTAAAGTAGTAGCTCAAAAATCCGATCTTCGAACCATACGATCGAAATCCATTTCTTCGCGATCAGATTCAGCTCACCTCTTTATTTACGCTTCCTCTCTTTTCTTCGATCCTAAAAAATATCAAAATGCAATCTTATCACATCATGTATTACGAATCTACAAATAGGAACTTAATAGAGTTAGATAGTGGATTTTACCTGAAGCATAGCCATACATCTTGACTCTCCCATCTCTTAGATCTATCAGGTAGTCAGGCCAACTTCGTAACCAATGCCCCTTCTCTTGGCAATAAAAGAAAATGGATTCCTTTGGAACAGAACATGGAACAATCTCAGACTTAGTCTTTTCTGGACTTCAAATCTTGCCAGTGTCCATTGAAGTGTGGGAGTTTGATTGACTAGTCAAATTTGCTTGACCAGTATGCCAAATCATCGTTGATTCAGCAGCAACAAACAAATAGGTCAAATCAATGAGGGTCACGTCGTGGTCCATCATATTGTACTCTTTAACGAACTCACTATATGAGTCAGGAAGTGACTGAAGAACCCAGTCAACAACCAACTTCCTTAAAACATTGACACCCAACATCCTCAACCTGTCAATGTGTGACTTTATCTCTAAGACATGTGCACACATAGGCTTTCCATCTTCGTGTTTACTTGCCAAAAGAGCTTGAGTGAGTTTGAACTTTTCAATCTTTCGATCATGTGGGTTAGGGAAAACAATAGAAGGAGGTAGAGGAAATGAAGCATGATTTCCATTTCCACGATTCAATCATAGAATAGCATCTTCAGGTGGAAACTTTTTTCCAAAGGATTTAGGAAGACCATGGTTGTCAGAACTAGACATCTAAAAAAGGGAGAAAATTCAAGTTAGTTGATAAAAGTTCTTGATAAAACACTCAAATGAAATATCAAGGCTAGGATCCAACACAATACTCTACAACTCAGAAGAGGGATGTCGTAATCGAGTTGCAAAATATTTGAAGGTAGGTAAATGACGATTTTCCAATTTCCACCATGAAAAACGAAAACGAACATTAAGTTTTAAATGAATTGAAACTCCTAGATCTTTTGAGATTCATTGAAATTTTCAATGGCATGTTTAATCTCAATTATGCCCTTCAAGTTTGTGACTGCGATGCCGATGATCAAAAACAATGTGTGAATACCCATGCAAATATACTTCGTACACCCAATGTTACAAATCATGTAATCAATGTGTCGGTTAGCCACACACGCTCCTTTGATCTATAATAAACATCGAGCTACCCTTTGCCACTCTTGCCAATCCCAGAATAGTGTGTCGGTTAACCACACACGCTCCACTAACGTCTCGGCAAGGTGCAAAGTATAATTTCATGGATTACCACCAAATTCACATTTTTCCTAAAGTAACTAAGATTTGGGAATTTTATAAAACATTTAGTTACTTTGTATTCATTATACTTATAATGGAAGGTTGTGTCCTATCCTACCCGTTCAACTAACAACCCTCCATTGGTCAAGGGTGCGGTGTGTAAAAGTGGATACCTAATGGCGGTCATTTTACATGCCGTTTCTTTAAACACCCCGTATAAACCAGCTTCGTGAATGAGGCCTACTAACGGTAAGACTGACTCTTTACTCATACATATATATAATATTAGACTTTTAATTTTATATAAAGTATAAGGGTGTATTTTACACTTTTAAAATACTAGGTGGTTTAATTTAATAAATTATACTTTTAATTTAATCAAATGTAAACCATATCATTATGGATTTATTAACTTCTTTTTTAATTATACACTTAATTAAATTACTAAAACCAAAAGGGTGTAATTTGAACTGTTCAAAAAAATACTAGGGTTTTTAGAATATTAAATTTCCCAAAATTAAAACTTTTAATTAAACTTTAAATTCCAAAACTTGAGGGTAAATTTTGAAACTTTTCAAAATATTTTTTAGATCAAATTTGAAAAATAGTTAAATATCATATAATTAATATTTATCACAAAATTTGACCTGATCTACTTTCGAGACAAGATAATTCAAATCAATTTATAAATAATCAATCTTTATCTTATAAAACCAAGTAATTATCTTAAATTGACAATTATCCATTAATTTGATTAGGATATCTATTACCATAACAAAAAATCTGATTTTTATTTGAATAAAGCAATTTATGGTAATTATCCAAAGCACATTAAGGCAACAATTTTGAAATCATGTTGTCAGACTGGGTTCATGATATGAACAGCATGTTCACGACGTGAATATGGTTAAATTCGAAAAAACGAAAATTTTCAGCTATGAACGAAAAAAGTTTGCATCAAATACATTAGAATAAACCATCATAGGCTCTGATACCACTGATTGGTTTTATGTTATACATCAATCTTATGGTGCACATGCAAAACCCTAAAACTTTGGATCTAGGTTTATCTATTTGTACATGCAAATTATCCAAAGTTCATAAACCCTAGATCTAGCATCCTATAATTGAAATTACATATGAAAATAGGGTTTAGATCTTACCTTGATTGTTATGTAGCAATATCAATCTCAATTCTTCTTTAGATTGACTTCTAAAAGCCTAGTGCCTCAAGTGTTACACCTCTAATGGAGTCACAAACACCACTTAGCAACAAGATGAACAAGAAAGAGGGAAGAGGCAACAAAAACGTCCAAGGGTTTCTCTTAGAAGGTTAGGGATGTTTTTGGCTTGCCTAAGGGTTCCTTTTATACTTAAGCTTCTAGGGTTATCAACTAGGAAACCCTAATCCAGCTGCTTAGGCCTTATGCAGCCCATGGACTCCCTCCTTAGAGGTCTTGGACGAAATCTTATGGGCTTACCCTTAAATTTTGTCCACTCCAACTCTACGGAGTACATCAACCCATTTATGCAACTATCAATCATTTGCAATATCAGTCCCTTTTATTTAATTAATCTCTTTTAACCACCAAATTAATTCTAAATTAGTTCTTGATCAATATTAATTAACAATATGATTTCTCTTTTAATATATTATTCTTATAAAATTTTAATAAATCATAATTAATCCTCTTTCTCCTCAATTCGTCCTATCAGTTTCTATGGTGCAGGCAATCCAAAAGGACCATGCTCATAATTGGGTCAAGTACATACCAAAATAGTTATGGACTTAGACACTAATCCAACAGAATGTTCATCCAATTCTCTCAAACCAAGGCTCTGATACCAACTTGTTACGTCCCGATTTTCAACACAAACTTGTTCATTTTTTGTTAAAATATATAAAACACAAATCCAAAAGCTCATCTTTATTAAAAGATCATTGTCATACCTTTATTAAATATAAAAAAGTGTTTTAGCAGAAGTCTAAAAACATTATTAATTTCATCGATGTGAGTACAATCACGTTGGAGTCTTTCCATGGTTAGAAGAACAACCTAAAAAATAGTTATTCAACAACTGTAAGCCGAGGCTTAGTAAGTTTCTCAGGATACCATATATCACAATACATATACATGAATACAACCAATGGCTCACGACCTTTCGCCGATCCACCAATTGGCTCACGACCTTTCACCGATCCACCAATAATATGTGTATGTACACTTACGGCCTACCTTCCATTTCGTCGTCAACACATTGGTCTATAGGCTCCTAACATGTCGTCGTTCTGCCATCAACCCCTAACTTAACCGTAATAACTTAAATATAATAACATTTAAACATATAAAGATTCCACTTTCGGCACTATTTTACTAAATTAAGTATAGTAACAATAAGCACATGAAGACTATAATTCCGGCTCTACTCAATAACTCAGGTATAATAACATAAAGCACATAAATAGTATATATTTTTTCTCTACTAGCTCTCTATCCTAACATACATGGATATATATATATATATATATATATATATATATATATATATATATATATCATTATCATTATATATTTATAAAGGAAGCATTTTTCCTTTCACCACATCCATTTGAAACTCTCATTCATTTTTCCTTTCACCACAATCATTTGAAACTCCCATGACTTTTCAATTTCTTTCTAATAATAATTATAAGTTAGTTAATAAGGTTAAATAAATATAAACCTAAAGTGTTATCATATATAAACTAAATTTCAATATTAAGAAAAAAAATTATTTTACTTATAAAGTTATGTTTTTAACTTTTAACATATTATTCTTAATGTATTAGGTCTAATATGTTGTATCTAAACCATTATCATTTTAAAGCTACAAATTTTGAACAATTTGTATAAAATACTTAAATTGTTAATTTAAATATAACGTTACACGATCAACTTAAACAACCTAAGGAATATTTTATAAATAGTTAAAAGTGATAAATTGTAGTGTCTTTCTAATAATGATTTTAAGTTGGTTAATAAGGTTAAATAACTATCAATCCTAAAGTCTAATAATAAATAAACTAAATTTCAATATTAAAATAATATTTTTACTTCTACTTATATAGTTATGTCTTTAACTTTTAACATATTATACTTAATTTATTAGATTTAATATGTTGTTGTATATAAACCATTATTAGTTTAAAGCTACAACTTTTGAACAGTTTGGACAAAATACTTAAATTGTTAATTTAAATTTAACATTACAGGGTCAACTTCAATATGAATTTCAGTTCCACTTAAAAAACCCAAAGAAAATTTTGTGAATAGTTAAAAGTGATAAATTGTAGTGCTAAATGCAAAAGTAAATTGTAATATCAATTAAACTAAAATATTTCCTAAAGATATTTTTATAATTGTTAAAAGTTTTCAAATAAGTAGCTTAAAATAACTTACAATAACAATAGTTAAAAATAACTCTATATAAATGATTATATTGTTACCTTTAAAATCAAAAAAATTGTATGATGTTTTAAATAATTACAATGATAAAAATTAAAACGTCAAGAAAATTAATTTTAAAAAATTAATTAACAAAATAACAACTATAGATAACATTAAACCATATATTATATTTAATATTATTCATGGGTAAGTAACAGGTAGAGGTCATTCAAAAGGTTGAGATTATACAGTTTTTATAGATGTATAATTTATAATATAATTCAAAATAGTTAATATATTATATCAACCTAGTATACGAATTATTATATCAAATTTAACAACAACATTGTTGTTATATTTAAAGAAAACATACATTTGTAAAGATTTCAGGTATATAAATGCTTATGCGCAACGCGCAGGCATTCGCCTAGTATATATATATATATATATATATATATATATATATATATATATATATATATATATATATATATATATATATATATATATATATATATATAGTATAGAAAGACAACTCACCGCAACTTCAGAGTTATGTTAATTAGACTACAGAACGAGAAATCGGACCGCAAGGAACTTGAGATCTCGAAGAAGAGAGATATTTGAAAAATAAAAGGAACGAGTAAATATGAAGTCGTGAAGTTCTATTTATACTAATGTTTTCATTCATAAATTTCTATTCTTACGTACTCAAAACAATTAGTCATTCACACAAAATCAACACGTGTACGTTTAATTAATTCTTATTCATACGGATCACTACACGTATCAATTATTGTTTAAACTCCCGTTCACCTACGTTCTTATCTTCATTTTATTATATTAAATTAGTTTATAATCTGTGAAACCACGGCTACAAAATTAATTAAACTTTAATAGTTAGAACACAAAATTATTAATCAATTATATTCGTTAATTTAAATAAATATGTGAAAGTATATCACCTTATAATTTGTGTTAATTTTATTTTAAATTTTTATTGCATTGTTATTAATTAAAGTGAAAATTTTAAAATTTGAAATAGAGAATTAATAGGTTGACAAGTGTCATACATTAATTAAGAGGTTTAATAGGGTGACACATGGCAAAAAAAAATTTATTAACTAGAAGGCTTAATATAATAACACATGTCAAAAGAAGATTAAAAACTATTTTTTTATTAGAATAGGTATTGTTGAATCTTTACATAGCAAATGTGGATCCTAAGAATATGAATCCATTTTGCTTTTACATGCATATACCAACATGTTTTCTTTTATTTCATAAACTCATACTTCAATAACAAACATATTATATACATGTTTATGTTTATTTTATAATAAGTACTAGTTTAATTTAATCATATATATATATATATATATATATATATATATATATATATATATATATATATATATATATATATTAGAAATTATTTAATTTTTATATACTTTTTGATAAAATTTTGTCGTAATATGAATTATATCTAATATATTCAAAACTCTTTATATCTTTATATTGTTACGCACGATGTCTTCGTAAAATATATCAATAAATTGCGATTTTTAATCAAAATAGAACTTAATATATAATAGATGTTATTTAACGACCAATTTAATTTAAAGTTTGATGAATGATGTTGTAAACTATACTTTTTCTTTTTCTTAGTTTCCATGGTCTTCACATAATTAAAATATTCAATTTATAATTGGTTAACTTCATATTTATACATATTTTGGTTAAACATATATCAAATATCATCGCTCGATATAATTTTCTTAAATATAATGTCGAAATTATATAAGATTTAAATACGATATATTATCAAAATATCGTAGGTGTTATATTACGACATATCTAAATTTTGTAATGTATGATTAATGCCGTAAAATATAACAGGTTAGTTGTTTATTGAAAATACGGGTGTTACATCTTTAGCAGTAAAAGAAACCATCAAAGCCATCGTCCAATCCCACAACGCCATTGTCACACCCCCGAACCAGACGGCATAAACGTCCGAGGGCGGGTGACTTCATTTTCAAATATCATTACAATGCATATAAATTAATCAAAGACAACATCATCATTGTACATGAAATATAACAACCATCAAAGTTTACATAAGTGTGTTGGTTCACAAATTACATCCCAAAATGTTAATTGTATGATGGAAGAAAAAATACAACAAAAGACCACATTTCCTTGACGGCTGACCTGTCAACGAATCCCTAAGAATACAAGTTATTTTAAAAACGTCAACATATACAATGTTGGTGAGTTCATAAGCATGTTTGTATGAAAATTTTTGTATCATTTTGTAAACACCAGAAATCCAATATTTCCGTAAAAATGGTTTGAAAGTTTTGTTTCAAATCTTGTATTAAAGCATGCGTGTTCTTATTTGGTGGTGTATAAAGAGTGTTTCCCATAATATCCGATATTTTCTGTATAATGAAAAATGTAATGTATAGTGTATGTTCCCTTGAAAATCCGATATTTTTTGTTTGTAAAAAAAATGTTGTAGTCTTAAAACCTCAAGACCCGAGTAATGTAGTAACTATATAATCCGTACAATGTATCAAGAGTATAGTATATGTATTCCATAAATTTATTGTGTTTGTTAATCCCTATGTGAGTTGTTATAACCATACTTGATATGACTGATGTGTCTGTCATGACGTTCTTCAGGCGTCGGATAGGTAAGACATTTGTCACCCTAAACTGGTCCCGTCTAGCTATAGCGAACAGCTCAGGTGTAGGGTGTCAACCTTGTATAGATTTATACACAAATTCTCGTTCTCCCTCACTTATGGTGTACACTAGGTAGGTACGGATGAAGGAATGTCTCACAAGAGCCTTAACTAAATCTACTCGAATAGTGTATCTCATTCTTTAACACTTTAAATAATGTTTCGAGTATGTATTTTGACAACAAAGTATCGTTGATAAAACATAATTGTTCATTTCAAAATGTCAATTATTTTTGGATATCGACCTGATTAACATAGGATGTGTTGAAATGGCTCAAAAAGAAAATAATTGGGCAATTAAGGCCTAACTAGGATGTAAATAAGTGTCTAAGGCCCAATAACCATTTTAGTTAGTAATAACCATTTTGGGCCATTCAAACGAAATTTTACAATAAAGGCCGACTTTTGTTGCAAATGACATTTTAGGCCCATGAACGCCGAAAGTTTGAAATAACGCCCATTTTTGTTAAAGATGGCATTTTAGGCCCACTAAAACCGTGAATTGTCAAATAAGGTCCATTTTATCAAAAATGGCATTTTTAGCCCATGAAACCATGAGTTATCAAATAAAGGCCCATTCTAAAAATGACATTTTTAACCCATGAAACCGTGAATTTCCAAATAAAGCTGTTTTAGGAAAAATGACACTTTTGGCCCATAAAACAGTGGGTTGTGAAGTAAGGACCAATTTTTATGAAAGTTTACACTTTTGGCCCATAAAAATGTTGGTTATGAAGTAAGGCCCAATTTTTATGAAAGTTTACACTTTTGGCCCATAAAACCGTGGGTTGTCAAGTAAGGCCCAATTTTTGTGAAAGTTTACACTTTTGGACCATAAAACTGTGGGTTGTGAAATAAGGCCCAATTTTTATGAAAGTTTACACTTTTGGCCTATAAAACCGTGTATTGTCAAGTTAGCCCACTTAAAACCGAAAATGGCACTAAAACCCCATGTTGTTTATCTTTATTGTCAAAAATGGTCCTTTTGTGTTCTTTCTTTGGTTTTTTAGTAAATTTTACCTGTTTAATCTTTTCAACATTTTACAAAGTTACTTCTAATAGTTTGCATACAAATATCACCAATACTTGGAAGATATTTCGAATTTTGTGAGTGTTTAACAAGTTTTCATGACATATTCACACCATATAACATGAAAATACACACATACACGCATAATACCAAGATTAACCACAAAACTAGCTTGTATTCTCCCCCAGAAGATAGTAAAACTTGAAAACAAGGGGTATGAAGCTCACCTTGGTGTTGGATCGGTTTTGAAGAGAATGAAAGGAGGTGTTTTCGGCCTAGCTTGCTCCTTAAGGAAGAGTTTTCGAACTTAAGGGGTTCTAGGAAGCTTGAACACGAAATGGAGTGTTTATGAGTGAAAATCTTAACATGAAATGGAATCAGATCATTTGAGAGTTATAATAACTTACTTATTGGTGATCATACAAACTCATGAAAATTTGATGGGATGAATGGAGGAGTTTTCTTGTGCTAGAGAGGGAGAGAGTTTGATAAATTTGAATTGGAGAGTGAAGAGAGATAGGGTCTTCGGCTGAGAGTTTAAAGAGGAGAAGAGAGTGAGAGATTAGAGGCTATTACTTAGTGGATAATCACCAGTCTTCCGAGATATATTGCATAGATATACAACATGAAAAAAATGAGGTGTCAATAATTTAAATCAACTCAGTTTCTTTTTTTATATAACCGAGAAATAGGAGAGAGAAGGAAAGAAAAATACTATTGGGCTTGGATTTAGGATTCTAGTCCGAGAACACATTAGACCCATAAAGGATTTTTAGCCCAATGAGGCCCAATACGGTTTACGGCCCAAAAAGGGTAAAGGAAATGGATTTTCAGCCCAATGTGATTAAATAAGTGGGTTTTCGGCCCATGTGAACAAATGAGTGGTTTTCGTCCCAATAAGGTCCACGAAGGGTCTTATGGCCCAAAAATACTATTGCTTAATGAATATAGATCCAAATAGGGCCCAAATGTGGGTTCTTGGCCCAAAGGAATAAAGTTGAGGGGTTACTGGCCCATTAGGCCCAATAAGAGAATCTTGATCCAATAAGAGGTTTGAACCGGGAAGTTCGGGTTACAAGCCTAAAGTCGAGTGAATCTAACGTATTTATTTAGGTTTAGAGCTTTCACGAGGGAGTTTTGAATCGAAGTGTAATTTTTTAATCAACAACTTGTATAACATCAAAATTAGGGTTACAAGATACGCTACGAGTTACTTACACATGAACATAATTTCCTAGCCCAAAATTCTAGTTATGACATCATCCCCCCGTTAAAGGAAATTTCCTCTCGAAATTCTTTTGTAGGAACTAGAGAAAAGGTGAGGGTACTTTTGCATCATTTGATCTTCGTGTTTCCATGTGAATTCTGGTCCGCGCTTTGCATTCCATCAAACTTTCACAATCGGAATGTGACTTTGTTTTGTACGCTTCGCTTCCATGTCCATTATTTTAACTGGTTCTTTGATGAACAGGAGATTCTCATTCACCTCAATCTTATCCAAGGGAACAACGATGATTTCATCTGATAAGCACTTTTTCAGATTGGACACGTGGAATACGGGATGTACGTTGCTAAGTTATGAGGGTATTTGTAGCTTATAGGCCACCGGACCGATCCAGGAAAGGATCTCGAATGGTCCGATGTATTGTGGATTTAGTTTTCCCCGCTTCCCAAATCGAATAATTCCTTTTCAGGGAGAGACCTTCAACAACACTCGATCTCATACTTGAAACTCCAGAGGCTTTCGCCTTCTATCAACATAGCTCTTTTTCCGGTCTTGAGATTGTTGGAGTCGTGCCCTGATCTGGAATATCTTCTCAGTTGTTTCCCGGATGATCTCGGGTCCTATGAGAGTGATGTTTGGTGTTTTCCCTTTTGCCAACTATGTGTCTCCCACCTCAGCCTAGAAAAGAGGTGATCTGCATTTTCTACCATACAAGGCCTTGAAAGGAGCAACCATAATGCTTGTGTGATAGTTGTTGTTGTACGAGAACTCGATTAGGGGAAGTGGGTATCCCATGCCTTGCCAAAATAAATCACATGGGCTCGGAGCGTATGTTCTAAAATTTGAATGGTTCGCTCACTTTGGCCGTCAGTTTGGGGTGGTAGGCAGTGCTCATATCCCGTTGTGTTCCCAATGCTTTCTGGAGCGACTGCCAAAATCAAGAGGTGAATCTACAATCTCGATCATAGATAATAGATATCGGCACCCCATGGAATCTCACAATTTCCTTTAGGTAGATCCTCTTTAGCTTTTCCATTTTATATGTCTCCTTTATTGGCAGGAAATGGGCGAATTTGGTTAACCGATTGACAATCACCTAGATAGCATTTAATCCGTCTGTTGTCTTAGGTAATTTGGTTATGAAATCCATTGTAATCCTTTCCCATTTCCACTCAGGTATTACTGGCTATTGTAACAATCCTGAGGGCTTCTGATTCTCTACATTTACATTTGCGCAAGTGAGACACTTGTTCACGTAGGTAGCAATCTCTGCTTTCATGTTCGGCCACCGATATTGTCGTTTCATATCTCGGTACATCTTATCGAAACCCGGATGGACGGAGTATCGCATCTTGTGCGCTTCATTCAGAACTTTGTCTCTGAACCTGCCAAATCTTGGAATCTAGATCTGTTCCATGTAACAGTAAGCTCCGTCTTCCTTGATTTCAAAATTCTTTTCCATCCCATGCAGTGCTTCATCTGCGGGATTCTCTGACTTCAACGCCTCTAATTGAACTTCCTTCATTTGTGAAGTCAAGTGGGAATGGATGGTCGTTGTTAGTGTTTTTACTCGGTGACCCGAGTATTCTTTTCTACTTAAGGCATCGACCACTATGTTAGCCTTTCATGGATGGTACCTGATCTCACATTCGTAGTCGTTTAACAGCTCGACCCATCTCCACTGCCTCATGTTTAGTTCTTTTTTATTCAAAATAAGTTGAAGGCTTTTGTGATCTGTGAAGATGGTGCACTTTGTACCGAAAAGGTAGTGCCTCCAAATTTTTAGAGCAAAGACCACAGCTCCTAGATCGAGATCATGAGTGGTATAGTTTACTTCGTGGGTCTTTAATTGTCTGGACGCATAAGATATCACCTTTCCACGCTGCATAAGAACACGGCCTAACCCTTGGTTTGATACGTCACAATACACCACGAAATCTTCTGTTCCCTCTGGCAGAGATAGCACCGGAGCACTACAGAGGACTCGTTTCAGGGTTCGAAAAGCAGTTTCCTGCTTTTCACCCTAGTTGAAGGGTACACCTTTCTGTTTTAGAGTGGTGTGGGGCTTGGCTATCTTGGGGAAATTATGAATGAACCTTCTGTAGTAGCCAGCAAGGCCCAAGAATTGTCTGATCTCCGTTGGCATTCTCGGGGTTGTCTAGCCCTCAATAGCTTTAATCTTAGAAGGATCTACATATATCCCTTATTCACATATTTACCCTGCGAAACCAAAATTCGCATTTAGAGAGTTCCGCATACAACTTCTCTGCCCTAAGATTTTTCAAGATTTGTCGTACATGTTGACCGTGCTCATCCTTGCTTCAAAAATATATGAGTATGTCATCGATGAAAACAATTACAAAATTGTCAAGGAATGGGCGGCAAACTCGTTTCATGAGGTCCATAAATGTTGCGGGGGCATTTGTCATACCGAAGGGCATAACCACAAATTCATAATGGCGGTATCGAGTTCGGAAAGCAGTTTTGGGGATATCTTCTTCCCGGACCTGCAGCCGATGATAACCGAACCTTAGATCTATTTTGGAAAAATAACTGGCTACTTGAAGTTGGTCGAATAGATCCTCAATCCTAGGGAGTGGATATCGGTTCTTAATAGTAAGCTTATTTAACTCCCGATAATTGATGCACATTCTGAAAGACCCATCTTTCTTCTTAACAAACAAGTCCGGAGCTCCCCAGGGTGAGAAGCTTGGCCTGATGAATCCTTTGTCTAGCAGTTCGTTTAATAGATTGGATAACTCCTGCATTTCGGTGGAGCTAACATGTATGGTGATTTGGCAATTGGAGTTTCTCCAGGTATAAGGTCAATTCGGAATTCGACCTACCGCTCGGGAGGTAATCCTGGAAGATCCTCAATGAATACATTGGGAAAGTCCCAAACTTCCAGAATATCATTGATGTTCGTTTCCTCTTTCGGTTTTTCCACTATGTGGGCGAGAAAGGCATGATTCTTTTTATGTAGGCACTTTTGTGCCTTGATGCACGAGATAAGACGAAGATTGGCGCCAAGTTTATCACCGTATATAATTAGTGTTTCGTTGGTGGGGAGGTGAAGCCGAACGGCCTTCTCGTGACACGTAATATAAGCATGGTGGGGGCTTAACCAGTCCATGCCAATGATCACATCAAAACTTCTAATATTTAAAGGCATCAAGTTTATTTGAAACGAGTGGTTATTAAACATTAGAGTGCACCCTATGAAAATATATTTGGTTGTTTTAGTTTTCCCATTAGCCATTTCCATCGTGAAGGCTTCGCTTAGCTTCTGGGGTTGTTTATTGAGTAGGTGTTTGGATTTATTAGTCACGAAACTCCACTCAGCCCCACTATCAAATAGAATGCATGTGTTAGTGTTGTTGAGGGGAAATGTACCAGTAAGAACTATCGGATCTTAAACCACCTCCCCTTGCCTCATTGTGAGAACTCTGATTGATCCTCATGCACCTTGAGTGTTGGGCTTGGGGAAGTTTCGCCTAAAATGACCAGTTTCTCCACATCCATAGTAGGTATAACTGGCCCCAACATTGTTGTTGTTGGGCTGTTTGTTTGGTTGAGGCTGAGATCTGCAGTACTGGTCGGTGTTCCCCTTGCGATTGCAGTTGGTACACTGCATTTCTTGGGACTCGCCATTATGGTGATAGTTACATTTACCACACTTGGGTAAAGTACAGGCGTAAGGCTTTGTAGGAGTTGGTGTGGTTGAGGCTGGACCGACTGGGGCTGGTGTGACTGGAGTGGTAACAACGTGGACTACTACAGTTTGTTGCTTCTTAGAGGGTCCCTGATTTTGTCGTCCCTTTCGTTTATTCTCCCAACTCTTCTTGTTACCTCCTTCTTTCTTGGCCTCACTCTCTGTAGTTTTGGTATCTTTCTTGTTGCCATGATCATAAAGCTTTTGGGCTAATCGTTTTGCGCTATCAAAAGTTTTAGGGTTTGCTGTAATCATCTTTCCTTGGATTGGAGGCATTAATCACCAAATGAAACGTTCGATCTGATGGGGTTTGAGCATTCTAACACTTCCTAAGTGTACATGCAACCCTAATAACCTTGGATCTATGTTTGTGTAATTCTCATGCAAAGTTGATTTCCAAGGTTATGATCCTATCTAGCATACATGGGGAACAATTTTAACGTAAATGAAAGATAGAACTACATACCTTGTTGTTGATTTTGATCCTTGAAACCTTGTGAGCCTAGCACCCCAAGTGTGATGCCTCAAATGCTTCACAAAACACCAAATGCTATGGAGTAAACTTGGAGAGAAAGTATAACACTCTAAAAATCGGCTCTAGCCCTCAAGCATGCATGTCATAGCCGATTTTGGGAGAAACATGAGCTTTATATAGTGTTGACACATTTAGGGTTACACCATGTAAACCCTAATGTGTCATGACTCTTCATTTCCATGACCCATGGGTTTGTAACTCCCATGGAGCCTCCATGGAGCATCCAATGGGTTCAACCTAACTTGATTATCCATGGAGCCTCTTAGCCCACTATATAAGTTATGGATGATTTACATAATCAACCCATATATTTAATTAGTTATCTTTTGATCACTTAATTAATTCTCAAATTAATTCTTGATCAAACTAATTAAATAATATTATTAATATATTAGAACTTATAATATATTAATAAACCGCAAGTGTTATTTCTCTCATTTAGTCTATCCAATTGCATGGTGCCATGCAACCCAAATGGACCATGCCGGGTCGGGTCAAGTACATACCAGAAATAGTTATGGACTTAGACACCTTATCCAACAGTCTCCCACTTGGATAAGTCTAATAACTATAACTGCAAGTATGACTTCAGGAACCGATCAACAATCGTAGCTCTTTTCAAGGTTTCTCGGAACTGAGAAGATGATGGTACGCCATTTCAGATAAGGGATCATATAATCCTCTATTCTAGATATCAGCCGGACAAACACATGGAACATGGTCTTGCTTATTGTCCAGCAGTTTGTTTCCCGATTTCCAATTTGTTTGACATAGAACTCAATTGAACACATCAACTTAGTTCTGACCGGGCCCGGTACATGAGTCAGAACAAAATCATCGAGGGGCACAGATATCAGCTTCTAATCCAAGAAGGAACAGATAAACTTCGACTCATATGCTTGCTCTACTACTTGTTAAATTACACACAAACGCACGTTTTATAACATCGAGTTACCAATGCGTTTTCGCACGATCAATGCATAACTAAATCATAGTTAACAAGTCATATCTCTAGGTTTGAAGACTTATATGATATTACCGTCTCGCGATCACTCGAAATAAATTCCATGAAGTGATACCAGCGAGCGTGGGTTGAATCCAATACTCAGAACTTATGAGCACTCATGAGTGTTGAGGCCATGTCCAACACCTTAGATCTCTACAACCAACTCATGACAATCTTAATTCATATCTACTCTTGACATATGACCAACTGTGGATAATTTGAATAATATGTAAAAACACAACATAAATATTCGGGAAGTCAAAACATGCAAAAGAAATAATAGTAAATGATTGACACAAGATAGCAACACTTTACTCATGAATAAACACAACTTTTATTCATCATCAAATGTCAAATACATTTTACATATTTCAGAATTATCTAACTACTAAAACTTATATACATATTTCAAAATTATCTAACTACTAAAACTTATATCATCCTTCAGCCCTATGCTCCTAGCATGCTGGAGATGCTTAACCCTACCCAGTCCCTTTGTGAGGAGATCTATCGAGTTCTCATTTGATGATACCCTCTTTTCCACGAGGAGTCCTTCTTCTATACGATGTCTGATGAAATGATATTTTCTGTCAATGTGTCTGGATCTCCCATGATCCCTTGGTTCCTTTGCTATGGCAACTGCACTTTCACTATCACAGAAAATCTCTATGGGCTTCGATATAGCTGGTACAACTCCAAGGTCTCCAATGAAGTTCTTTAGCCATATAGCATCTTTTTCCGCCTCACTTGCCGCTATATACTCTGATTCACAAGTTGAATCAGCCACTGTCTCCTGCTTGGAACTTTTCCAAGAGATTGCTCCTCCATTTAAGGTAAAGACCCAGCCCGACTGAGAGCGGAAATTATCCCTATCAGTCTGGAAGCTAGCATCACTATACCCTACAACTCTCAAGTCATCACTCCCACCAAGGGTAAGGACCCAGTCCTTAGTCCTCCGCATGTACTTGAGAATATTCTTTACCGTTGTCCAGTGAGCCTTACGAGGGTTCCCCTGATACCTGCTAACCATGCTTAAGGCAAAGGCTACATTAGGATGAGTACAGGTCATAGCATACATGATCAAGCCTACTGCCGAAGCATAAGGTATACGACTCATTTCAACTATCTCTACCTCAGTACTCGGGCTCTGAGTCTTACTCAGTCTAGTGTTACTCTGGATGGGTAACTCTCCTTTCTTGGAATCTTGCATGCTGAATCTCTTCAGCACCTTATCCAAGTATGTACTCTGACTAAGTCCAATTAGTCTTTTACTCCGGTCTCTCAAGATCTTTATCCCTAGAATATAGGCAGCTTCTCCTAGGTCCTTCATAGCAAAACACTTCCCAAGCCAGGACTTAACTTCCTGCAGAGTTGGGATGTCATTTCCTATGAGTAGTATGTCATCCACATACAGTACCAAAAAACTAACTATACTCCCACTAGCCTTAACATATACACAAGATTCATCTTCACTTCTCGAAAAGCCAAACCCTTTGACTTTCTCATCAAATCAAAGATTCCATCTGCGAGGTGCTTGCTTTAATCCATAAATGGATTTCTCAAGCTTACACACTCTATTAGGGTACTCTGTGCTGACAAAACACTCTAGCTGATTCATGTAAACATCCTCAGCTAACTTTCCATTAAGGAAAGCGGTTTTGACATCCATTTGCCATATTTCATAGTCATGAAATGCAACTATGGTTAACAATACCCTGATAGACTTAATCTTGGCTACTGGTGAAAAGGTCTCATCATAATCAACTCCTAGAGTTTGAGAAAAGCCCTTTGCAACCAATCGTGCCTTATAGGTGTGTACATTACCATCCATGTTGGTCTTCTTCTTGAAGATCCATTTGCACCCAACCGTCTTACGACCGGGTACATTATCAACCAAGTCCCAGACCTGATTGTTAGGTTCATCCAGACCTATCAGTGTCTCATCACTGATAAGTGTATCACCTTCCATAGTAATATGGAATCCATAGTAATGCTCAGGTACTTACCTAACCCTTGTGGAACGCCTCAGAGGTACAATTGGAGGTACAACAGGAGTTTCGTCCTCAAGTTAGCTGCTAGGGTTTGAGGTTCCTTCACCACTGTCACACCCCAAAACCAAGAACGGCGGAAATGTTCTGGGGCGGAGGACGTCATGTAAAGTATCACAACACAGTAAATGTAAATAAGCAAACAACATCATCCATTGCATTAAATATATAATTTTAATACAAGCGTGTTCTGTACAGTTTTAGACACCAAAAATATAACGTAAATCAAAATAATAATATGATGAGTCTTGAATGCGCTCCATCTTCTCAAAAGCTGGCATCGGTACCTGTCTACTGATGACCTAAGAATACAAGTTATTTTGAAAGAGTTTATCAGCATTAAGCTGGTGAGTTCATAAGTATTTTAGTGTCGGTGTTTGTTATCAAAAACGTTTGAACGTGTCTCAAGTATAAGTTTGTAAAATGTATGTAAGTGTTTGTAAAAGTTTGAATCTCTCAGAAAAACCTATATTTTCTATTAAAGTAACCTTCTACCAAGGCTTAACTGTTTTGCATGTTCGTTTGTTGTAAAAGTGTGTAATTTCCCAAGTGCAACTATCTTTTAACAAAATATAGTTTGTACATTAAAGTTCAAGTGAGGTTATCACTAAAAATAGGTAGTGGGTAAATCATTGTAGTACTGTAGCTTAGTTTTATAGTAACTACTGCTGTACTAACTACCTTAAACCGGATTTATATTAAGGTAAAATGTGATAATTGCACCATGCTATCGACTGGTAACAACGACATACGAATGGTCGTAATAACGGAATGACGTTTGGCACCCGCAGACCTGCAGGTCCGGCTGTAGCTAGCAGCAAGGTGTAGGATAGTCAATCCAGTATAGATCTATACGCAAACTCACGCTCTCCCTCCAAGAGAATTCTGGCTACAACTCGGGCCATGACATTTAAGGCATGCTCCAATACAGTGGATCACAATTGTTAACGTATTAATGTAAGGGTAATGTTTCTCGTTCTAGTATAGTTGTATATGTTCTCTTCCTAGTATAGTTGTATATGTTCTCATAGTATAGTTGTATATGGACTCATGAATGAACTGACTCATTGATCTAGCAGTTGTAATAGTATTATCCTGTGTTACCCCGATGGTAACTTACTAATGGTGTGTCTAGTACATATGAATATGGAAGTACTTTTATGTCTATATATGTATATTTGATATATAATTAATATTGAAACGACCTTCGGATGGTCACCCGAAATCCCACCAGACCACATCCAAATCGAGAAAAAGGAAATAGGGCGGATGGCCTTCCTAAGCCCTTTAAACATTATTTATACATCTATACATATATGGGCATGCAATTTATAATATAAAAGCATAAATAAGTTTTTATAAGACATATGAAACATAATTATTATTTTAAGAAAAGATCGACTTGATGTCAATCTATAAAACAATTTGAAGGCATAGGTTTGATAACACAGTTTAAGTATAAGGAACATTTGTTTGAATCACAGTTGTAAATAAGTTTGAAAAGTAAAAGGGTTTGTAAAACATTTTGAAGTAAAACAGTTTGATAGACAGTTTAAACAGTGATAAAATCACGGGTTTCCCTAGTTATTAATCACATGTGATTAATGCAATCACATGTGATTGAAGCAATAACTATAAGTATTTAACTTGTATTCCCCCCCATAAGTGTTTAAAACATTTAAAATCATTTCAAAGGTTGATTAAAGGGGTATGAACTCACTTGAAAGTTTGAAGATAGCGAGATGGAAAACCGGGCAGAGTTTCATCTTGGGAAACGGATTTTTCTCAGGATTCTCGGGAATCTCGGGAGTAAAATTGACCCTCGGGACTTGAGCAAAAAGACCAGAGCTTCGGGTTTGAACGGGCATGGAAATCGAGGCAAGATCGTGAGAGAAAGGAGAGAAATGGGGTGATTTTCCCGGAACCCTCGCATTTCTATTTATAGGGGGTCTGAGAAGCCTCGGTACGCGGGGCGTACGCTCGTACGCAGCGCGTACGCGTACGTCATGCATGAGCGAGTCCTCGACTGCCTCGGCTTCGGATGGGACGGATCGGATGGGACGGGTCGGATGGGGTGGGTCGGTAGCTTCGCATAGGGGCGACGTGGACGATCCGAGGCCCTTGATTCGAGTACGCGGGGCGTACGAGGGTACGCAGGGCGTACTCCGGTCCTATCTGCTGACTCCCCTTCGGATATTACCAAGAATTTATATTTAAATTTATATTTATTTTAAATAAACTTCTAAAATTCATATCTCCTTCATACGAACTCCGTTTTCGACGTTCTTTATATCCACGCGTAGGTGAGACTAAGATCTACAACTTTCGTTTAGATTCCATTGGCAAATTATAAAATTATTTTTATTATTTATTTATTAAAATGACGTGATTAAGGAATTTCTTCAAAAATTCATAACTTCCTCATCCGAAGTCAGATTTGGACGTTCTTTTTATGTACGCTCATGGTTTAAGGTTATCTATAACTTTCATTTAGATACTTAAGGCTAAAAACTATTGTATTGAAACTTCGCGTTTTTCGTTTAATCGCTGTTGCCGGTTTTGCCGAGAA
The DNA here is from genome assembly GCF_051521515.1 of Lactuca serriola. Lineage (NCBI taxonomy): Eukaryota > Viridiplantae > Streptophyta > Magnoliopsida > Asterales > Asteraceae > Lactuca > Lactuca serriola. The sequence continues at coordinate 157,547,908 of NC_136415.1, forward strand.
TCTTTGGTTGGTCATAACTTCTTCATTATAACTCGGATTTTAGGGTTCTTAATATGTATGAAAACCTTGATACGATTCCTACTACTTTATTTAACCCAAATAAGATTTTAGGAAAGTTATATTTTGACCTAGATTTGATTGGTTTTACATTACATTGTCTCGAAATATCGGGTTGTCACAACCACGTGACTCTTGAAGCTCTTCAAGGTCAATTAGCCTCCCACTGTTTCTTTGGCTTATGAACTCTCTCTCTCTCTCGAAAGACAGCCCTCCTTGCTACAAAGACCACATTTTCACTAGGTCTGTAGAAGAGGTAACCAAAGGATTTTCGTGGGTAGCCGATGAAAATACACCTCTCACTTCGAGGTTCGAGCTTGTCATGAGTCTCGCGTCTCACGAAAACCTCGCAACCCCAAACCTTGATGTGGGCTAGACTAGGAACTTTTCCAGTCCACATCTCGTGAGGTATTTTGGCAACCTTCTTTGTAGGGACCAGATTAAGGATATGGGTGGCAGTCTCTAAGGCATACCCCCAAAATGAGATTGGTAGTGAAGCTCGACTCATCATGGAACGAACCATATCCAACAAGGTTCGATTACGCCTCTCAGCCACACCATTCAACTGCGGTGTCCTGGGAGGTGTCAATTATGAGACAATCCCACATTCCCTAAGATAGTCGAGGAACTCGATACTAAGATACTCACCACCACGATCGGATTGAAGCATCTTAATGTTCCTACCCAATTGATTCTCGACTTCCTATTTAAACTCTTTAAACCTTTCAAAAGTCTCTGACTTATGCTTGATTAAGTAGACATATCCATATCTACTATAATCATCAGTAAAAGTCACATAATAACGATTGGCATCTCTTGTGGCATGTTTGAAGGGTCCACACACATCCGTGTGTACAAGATCCAACAAACCTTCACCCCTCTCACAAGAACCTGTGAAGGGTGACTTTGTCATTTTTCCAAATAAGCATGATTCACAACTATCATCTGACTTTAGGTCAAATGATTCCAAGACTCTGTCCTTTTGGAGTTGGCCTATGCGTTTCTTGCTTATATGTCCAAGACGACAATGCCATAATGATGCTTTATCCAAGTTATTATCATTAGTAGAATCAATACACAATACGTAATTTCCTAGATTATCTACAACAGACACAGTTTCATACACACCATCACAAGGTAATGTTTTAAAATAAAACACATTATTAAAGAAAGCATTTATTCCACCAATTTCATTATCAAAAGAAAAGGTAAAACCTTGTTTATACAAAGCATGAAAGGAAATAACATTTCTTGCCATTTCTGGCGAATAACAACACTTATTCAAATCTAAAGTAAATCCACTACTAAGCAACAAAGTATAAACTCCAATCTTGGTGATAGGTGAAACTTTCTTATTCCCCATGATCAAGTTTATCTTTCCATGCTCCGTATTCTTACTTCTTCTTAGTCCCTGTAATTCAGAACAAATATGAATACCGCAACCGGTATCAAGGGGACCCAAGAGTTAGAATAGAGTGAATTATTAGATGATATAGTGTAAATACCTGCATGGTTGGGTTTCACTTTCCCATCCTTCAAATCTTGCTGGTACTTTGGGTAGTTTCGCTTCCAGTGCGACTTTTCGTGGCAATAGAAGCATTCAGCCTCTTTGGGATCAGAAGAAGGTGTAACGGAACCTTTCTTGGTTCTGCTAGAAGAGGAGCCATCAAGGGTCTTCCCCTTGGTACCCTTCGAGGGGTTCTTCCTCTTCTTCCCTTTCCCTTTCCCGATTTCCAGGACAGTTGAAGAGTTTGGAGTAGGAGTAGGAGTTGTCACAACCGACTTACCTTTAAGACCTGATTCTGCAGTCTTTAGGAGTCCCTGATGTTTGCTAAGTGTAACTTCCTCCTTATTCATGTGGTATGTCATGCGGAATTGATCATAACATGAAGGTAAGGAGTGCAAAATAATATCTATTGCCAACTCCTCAGGGAAGTTCACATTCAACTTCATCAATCGATCCACATACCTTTGCATTTTCTGCATGTGGCTTGTGATGGGTTCACCATCTTTCATTCGGGTTGTGATCATAGAGGAGATGATTTCATATCGCTCTTGACGAGCACTCTGATGCAAGAGGTCCATCAAATCCTGGTGCATCTCAAAAGGATAGTAGTCCTCATAGGACTTTTGGAGCTCGGTTGTCATGGTGGCCATCATGATGCATGCCACTTTTGTAGCATCACTTTCATGAACCTCATATTCAGCAAGCTCCTCAGGAGTAGCAGTTGGCTCAGGCACCTTAAGCTCCTTGTCAAGAACATATTCCTTGTTCTCATAACGAGTGACCATCCTGATGTTTCTGATCCAGTCAGTAAAGTTGGATCCATCAAAGATGACTCTCCCACAAAGGTTCATGAGAGAGAAGGAGCCAATAGGGTTTGGGCCAAAAGTAGAATTATTGGAAGACATCTAAAGAGAAGAAAGATAAGTTTAGTTTAGATATAGAGATAGTCCTTAATAAAACACCCAAATGTAATATTAAGGCTAGGATCCAATAACAATATATTATAACCTAGAAGAGGGATGCCGTAATCCAAGTTATAACATATTTGAAAGGTATGTGAATGACGATTCACCAATTTCCACCATGAAAACGAAATATAAATTATTAGGTTTTATTTGGTTTTTTAGAAATTCCAAGATTCTTTGAGATTCATTGAACTTTTCAATGGCATGTTTCAATCTCAAGTGTGCCCTTCATGTTTTGTGACTGGGATACCGAGGATCACAAAACAAGGTGTGAAGTAACCATGCAAATTACTTGGTACCCATAATGTTTTTCACTTAATCGTAGTGCCGGTAAACCACACGCGCTCCTTCCGACCTCATGAAAAACCTTAAGTCACCCTTTGCCTCCCTTGTTAAGTCCAAGTTATTGTGTCGGTAAACCACACACGCTCCACCAACGACTTAAACAAGGTGCAAAGTGTAATTTCATGGATTAGCACCTTATTCACATTTTTCCTAAAGTAACTAAGATTGGGAATTTATAAAACATTTAGTTACTTTATAATAATCATTATACTTTTAATGAGAAATTTTGAGTCATTGTCCTACCCATTCGGCTAACGACCCTCCACCAGTCAAGCAAGCGGTGGGTGAGAGTGGACACCCATTAAGTTGCCATTTTATAGGCAACAACCTGATACCCACCTTATAGACTGGCTTCATGAATGAGGCGTACTAGCGGTAAGACGACTTTGATCTTATACATATATATATATATATATATATATATATATATATATATATATATATATATATATATATATATATGATTATTAACTTATAATATTATAAGTATAAGGGTTGAATTTTAACTTTTAAAATTCTAAGGGTTGGAACTAAAGTTTTAATCATGACTTTACTTGTTCCAAAACTTAGGGCAAGTTTTGTAAACTTTTAAAACTTTTCATTTCTTATAACTTATGAAGTTAATTGAGTATTAAAATGAAGACTTTTCATTTTTCTAACTCTTGTGTTCTTTTAATGGTTTTAATTCAAGTGTGACTCTTGGTTTTCCATAACTTGAGGACAAGTTATGGACTCCATTAAAACACATTATGACCAAGAATTAAACTACCAAGTAGGTTACAAGTAATTCCTATGATCATCTAAATTCATAAGATCAAGAACATGAATATCCATATCAAAGTTTCAAGACCATATGAACACATATAATCATGAAAAATTGATATTAGCCATTGTAAATGGATTAGAACAAACATTACACCATCTAAAACAAGTTTAACAACACCAAAACAGTTTAGGGTAATGTTTCTAGTCCATTTCCAGCAGCAAAAGTCGAAAATCTGCATCTAAGGCTCCTACTCGTCGAGTGCACGAACCTACTCGGCGAGTAGGATGAAGATACACATGAACTCGGCGAGTTCATCAGGCAGATTGCGCAAAATCGAATTTTTTCAACAATTTTGCATCAAGTATCAAACAAACAAGCCTAGGCTTTAATACCACTGATGGGTTTTGAGCATTCTAACACTTCCTAAGTGTACATGCAACCCTAATAACCTTGGATCTATGTTTGTCTAATTCTCATGCAAAGTTGATTTCCAAGGTTATGATCCTATCTAGCATACATGGGGAACAATTTTAACTTAAATGAAAGATAGAACTACATACCTTGTTGTTGATTTTGATCCTTGGAACCTTGTGAGACTAACACCCCAAGTGTGATGCCTCAAATGCTTCACACAACACCAAATTTTATGGAGTAAACTTGGAGAGAAAGTATAACACTCTAAAAAATCGGCTCTAGCCCTCAAGCATGCATGTCATAGCTGATTTTGGGAGAAACATGAGCTTTATATAGTGTTGACACATTTAGGGTTACACCATGTAAACCCTAATGTGTCATGACTCTTCATTTCCATGACCCATGGGTTTGTAACTCCCATGGAGCCTCCATGGAGCATCCAATGGGTTCAACCCAACTTGATTATCCATGGAGCCTCTTAGCCCACTATATAAGTTATGGATGATTTACATAATCAACCCATATATTTAATTAGTTATCTTTTGATCACTTAATTAATTCTCAAATTAATTCTTGATCAAAATAATTAAATAATATTATTAATATATTAGAACTTATAATATATTAATAAACAACAAGTGTTATTTCTCTCATTTAGTATATCCAATTGCATGGTGTCATGCAACCCAAATGGACCATGCCGAGTCGGGTCAAGTACATACCAGAAATAGTTATGGACTTAGACACCTTATCCAACACGATCTTCTTTCCTTCTAAGGTGATCATACCCGGGCACAAAAGTGCTAACTTACTGAATCTAGAAATGTAAGCTTTGATGTTTGAGTTTTGCACCGTGAGGTTCCATAACTCCTGTTCTAGTTTCTGTACTTCCCCATGGGGATAGTACTCAACCATCCTCATTTCTTTGAGTTCCACCCATGGCATAGCATTAGCAACAGGGACTGTTAAAGCCTCAACGTGACCATTCCACCATGATATTGTCTGGTCAACAAACGTGCAGGCTGCGAATGTCACCTTGCTCTCTTCTGAGCATTCACATATCTCAAAGACTGACTCGATCTTCTCAATCCAATGCTTCAAAGTTATCACACCACCAGTTCCATTGAATGTTCGGGGTTTTGCATTAGAGAAATCTTTGTAAGTGCATAATTTCATAGGCCCTTGATTCATTCCCTGGTTGAAGCTTCATGTTCCTTGTCCATTTCCGCCACCATTATTTCCATTTTGAATGTGAGCTAACATTGCTGTGACATCAGTCGAAACTGTTGCCTAAAAAGTAGCAGAGTTCATCTCTGGCTAGGGCGGTGGTGGTGGTGCAGTCATGTTGTTGTTTCTGCGTACTGGTCTTTGAGGCATCTTCTGTAATGGGACAAAAAGATGATGAGTACATAGCAAATTTTGGTTTCGAGATCCCTTATTAGCTAGCGGTTTCGATGGTTCGGTTATGCATATAAGTGAATTCATACAATATCATGCAATAAGGAAAATAGAACACATAAAAGATAACAATATCACAATAAAAACATAGAATTGTCTCATTAATAATAAACTTCATAGTACAATACATGAAAATTCGTCTTTATAAAGGAATACAGTACATAGAGAGAATATTATCCGTCAGCATAACGTCTCTATGAGTACTGTAGTCACTTAATCATAAAGTTGGTCGTACATACAACAAAAAAATGGAGTCTCATCGATTGTGGTGATGGTGCTCAGATGCCGAAATGACGCACTAGAAGTTCAACCAATTCATTCATCTCTCGAGTGATCTCATCTCTCTCTTGCTCTGCTCGAACTGCTCTAGCTTCTGCTGCAAAGAGTTGTTGCCTGAGAGTGGTTACCTCCTCCTACAAGGAGTGTAGTCGGTCAATGGAGTCTTCTTGTGGTTTGTGTTGATCCGGTATTATTTCCGAAGGGTGGGGATCGCTAGGAATTTCCCCAACGCCCCTCTACCTCATCTGTTTCCTCATCGGATCTCTCATCCTCATAGTCCATATCTTGATATACTTCGGGTCCGATTTTTGGGTCTCCCCCTTGAACCATTTCTAGTTCTTCATCAATCCACCCGTGGGCCATTAGGGCCTGGTAGTAGAGGTCACCTTGCTGAAACTCAGCCATAATGTATACGTGAGAAATGGAGGTGTGAGAAAAGTGTAGGAAGGGTACGTACGAATACTCCTATATTGTTTTAGTTATATGGGTTTGATTCTTTAAACTTTTTGGATAATTAGTTTGTAAGTTGTAGATTCATTGCCCACCACGATCACTCCCGAACACATGTTAGTCGTATTTTGAATAAATATAGTTGATCAGGTTATATTTACCCCCAAGACGATTACATAACTACCCGAGTTTAACCGCGATGTTCAACTCCTCTAAAGAGTTTTATCGTTCCTTATTGTGAAAATTTTCTAGTATGCACACAGATGGATGTATTTATTTTGTTTGGAGTATTTTAGTCCCAATGTATTTATAGTTGCATATCTTGTGTGTTTAGATATGACAGTTCACTTTAAATATTCCTCTAATATCAATCTATCACACCCCAGAACGAGACGACAGAAACGTCCGGGGCGGGTGACTTCATCTTCTAATATCATCACAATGCATATAAATGAATCAAAGACAACATCATCATCATACATGAAATATAACAAACATCATAGTTAACATAAGTGTGTTGGTTCAAAAATTACATCCCAAAATGTTAATTGTACGATGGAAGCAAAAATACAACAAAAGACCACATTTCCTTGACGACCGACCTGTTAAAGAGTCCCTGAGAATACAAGTTATTTTGAAAATGTCAACATATATAATGTTGGTGAGTTCATAAACATGTTTGTATGAAAAGTTTTGTATCATTTTGTAAACACCAGAAATCTGATATTTCCGTAAAAATGGTTTGTAAGTTTTATTTCAAATCTTGTATTAAATCATGTGTGTTCTTATTTGGTGGTGTATAAAGAGTGTTTCCCAGAATATCCTATATTTTCTGAATAATGTAAAAATGTAATGTATAGTGTATGTTCCCCAGAAAATCCGATATTTTATCTTTGTAAAAAAAATGTTGTGGTCTTAAAACCCTAAGACTCGAGTAATGTAGTAACTGTATAATTCGTACAATGTATCAAGAGTATAGTATATGTATTCCGTAAATTTATTGTGTTTGTTAATCCCTATGTGAGTCGTTATAACCATACTTGATATGACCGATGTCTCTGTCATGACATTCTTCAGGCGTCGGTTAGGTAAGACATTTGTCACCCTAAACTGACCCCGTCTAGCTATAGCAAACAGTTCAGGTGTGGGGTGTCAACCCTATATAGATCTATACACAAATTCTCGCTCTCCCTCCAGGAGACTCTGGTTATAACTACAGAACTTATGGTGTACACTAGGTAGGTACAAATGATTGAATGTCTCACAAGATCCTTAACTAAATCTACGCGAATAGTGTATCTCATTCTTTAACACTTTAAATAATGTTTCGAGTATGTATTTTAACTACAAAGCATCAGTGATAAAACATATTTGTTCATTTCAAAATGTCAATTATTTTTGGATATCGACCCGATTAACATAGGATGTGTTGAAATGGCCCAAAAAGAAAATAATTGGGCAATTAAGGCCTAATTAGGATGTAAATGAGTGTCTAAGGCCCAATAAGCATGTAAATGAGTGTATATGGCCCAATAAGCATGTAAATCAGTATATAAGGCCCAATAAGCATGTAAATGTCGTAAATAGTTCGATTGTTATCAAAATGGTCGTTTTAGTCCAAATAATGCTAAAAATGACATAAAAATGCCCTTTTTAGTTAGTAATGACCATTTTGGGCCATTAAAACGAAATTTTACAATAAAGGCCGACTTTTGTTGCAAATGACATTTTAGGCCCATGAAAGCCGAAAGTTTGAAATAACGCCTATTTTTTTTAAAGATGACATTTTAGGCCCACTAAAACCGTGAATTGTCAAATAAGGTCCATTTTATCAAAAATGGCATTTTTAGCCCATGAAACCATGAGTTATCAAATAAAGGCCCATTTTAAAAATGACATTTTTAACCCATGAAACCGTGAATTTCCAAATAAAGCTGTTTTAGGAAAAATGACACTTTTGGCGCATAAAACAGTGGGTTGTGAAGTAAGACCCATTTTTTATGAAAGTTTACACTTTTGGCCCATAAAACAGTGGGTTGTGAAGTAAGGCCCATTTTTACGAAAGTTTACACTTTTGGCCCATAAAACCGTGGGTTGTGAAGTAAGGCCCAATTTTTGTGAAAGTTTACACTTTTGGACCATAAAACTGTGGGTTGTGAAATAAGGCCCAATTTTTATGAAAGGTTACACTTTTGGCCCATAAAACTGTGTATTGTCAAGTTAGCCCACTTAAAATCGAAAATGGCACTAAAACCCCATAACATGAAAATACACACATACACGCATAATACCAATACTTGGAAGATATTTCAAATTTTGTGAGTGTTTAACAAGTTTTCATGACATATTCACACCATATAACATGAAAATACACACATACACGCATAATACCAAGATTAACCACAAAACTAGCTTGTATTTTCCCCCAGAAGATAGTAAAACTTGAAAACAAGGGGTATGAAGCTCACCTTGGTGTTGGATCGGTTTTGAAGAGAATGAAAGGAGGTGTTTTCGGCCTAGATTGCTCCTTAAGGAAGAGTTTTTGAACTTAGGGGGTTCTAGGAAGCTTGAACACGAAATGGAGTGTTTATGAGTGAAAATCTTAACATGAAATGGAATCAGATCATTTGAGAGTGATAATAACTTACTTATTGGTCATCTTTGATGAAGAATTCTTGAAGCACACACATACAAACTCACGAAAATTTGATGGGATGAATGGATGAGTTTTCTTGTGCTAGAGAGGGAGAGAGTTTGATAAATTTGAAGTGGAGAGTGAAGAGAGATAGGGTATTCGGCTGAGAGTTTAAAGAGGAGAAGAGAGTGACAGACTAGAGGCTATAACTTAGTGGATAATCACCAGTCTTCCAAGATATATTGCATAGATATACAACATGAAAAAATGAGGTGTCAGTAATTTAAATCAACTCAATTTCTTTTTTTATATAACCGAGAAATAGGAGAGAGAAGGAAAGAAAAATACTATTGGGCTTGGATTTAGGATTCTAGTCCGAGAACACATTAGCCCCATAAAGGATTTTCAGCCCAATGAGGCCCAATACGGTTTACGGCCCAAAAAGGGTAAAGGAAATGGATTTTCGGCCCAATGTGATTAAATAAGTGGGTTTTCGGCCCATGTGAACAAATGAGTGGTTTTCGTCCCAATAAGGCCCACAAAGGGTCTTATGGCCCAAAAATACTATTGCTTAATGAATATAGATCCAAATAGGGCCCAAATGTGGGTTCTTGGCCCAAAGGAATCAAGTTGAGGGGTTACTGGCTCATTAGGCCCAATAAGAAAATCTTGATCCAATAAGAGGTTTGAACCGGGAAGTTCGAGTTACAAGCCCAAAGTCGAGTAAATGTTGCGTATTGATTTAGGTTTAGAGCTTTCACGTGGGAGTTTTGACTCGAATTGTCATTTTTTAATCAACAACTTGTATAACATCAAAATTAGGGTTACAAGATACGCTAGGAGTTATTTACACATGAACAGAATTTCCTAGCCTAAAATGTTAGTTGTGACAGCCACAAACTTGGCATTCCAAACCTAATCCGTCTGCCATCTTCGGATTGGAAGCCTGATTGCCTATAAAACACAACATCATGTAAGAAATGAGAAGTTGCAGTTCTCTACCTGATAAATCATTTTTAGTATTTGGCAAAAAAACTAGTTATGTGTATAAAATTACCAAAAAGGGCTTCCTTTTATCTTAAGAATATTATTCAAAACAATATGTATGTTCTTGTTAAGAACACAATGTATATTTCCTTGGCAGCAATTAAACAATTATGAACACTAGGCAGCAACAGCAGGCAACAAACACATATGATTACTTAAACTAGGGGAAAATAGAAAATCCAGAGCAGGAATGTAGTTGAAAGAAAACGGTAGCAATTAAACACATCACACAGATTTTGATTTCAACAAACACATATGATTTCAATTTCAACTGAAATCAAGGGAAAAGAGCAGGCACGGTTGAACAAAAGCAGGAAAGGATGAAGAAAATAGCACCTGCGACGGTCACCGGTGTTGTTGGGTGCAACAGTATCCAGCGATGGATGTCAGTGGGGAGCAATCGACGGCGAGCAATTGAGAATCACCTACGGAGGCGACGAGAGAAGAATAGAGGTTGTTGTCTGTTTTTATTGTCTGGTGAATCCATACGAAGAAAAAAAAACCTTTTATTATGTTAAAGGGTATATTGGTCAATTTTTAAACACCTTTGTAAACGTAAGGAGCTACCGACATATTTGGGATTGTATAGCTGCAGAAAAATGGGCCGCTTTTTGGAAAAAATTTCCAAGAAAAATGAGGATTTTGAAATCGCATTTAGTTCTATTTTATTAAATATTTCATGGAAAATGTTTCTAAAATTACAAAGAAGTTTGAAATTTTTGGAAAACCGATAATCATTGTTTTCCACATTTTCCTAATTCCAAAAAAATTTTAAAATATAAACACACACCCACTTCCACCCCACCTACCTCTACCAACCTCCACATTAACACCCCCAACCTACCACACCCCTACCTGCTCACACCCACCCACTCCCAAGCCTAACACCACAAACCCACACACACCCTCGCAAAAACACACACATACGTACACACACCCACCCAACACCACTACCACTTCCACAATCACCCCTACACACCCACACTCATATCAACACCCATCCCCACCCTCACAAACATACACACCCACCCCACTCCCCACAAACACACCCCCACCTCCACCACAATCACCGACCTACCATCACAATCACCATCACCACTACCACTACACCATCACCAGCGCCATCACCACCTCGCTGCAGCCGGCCAGCCGCCACCATCGCTATCATCGACACCACCATTTCCCCTTGTAGTCGTCGCCCCGATCACCACTGTACCACCGCTACCGTTTTCTAAAAATGAAAATTAATAGAAAAATACACATCTAAACATGTTTTTTAATTTTCTAAAACATGAAATGAAAAAAAAAATAAGTTTTAATTAAACACGTTTTCTAAATTTTCCATTGAAAACGAAAAACGGAAAAGAAGAAATGTTTTTTCCGTAAGTAAAAGTAACCTTTATTATTGGGAAAATGAACGGATTTTGGATTTTTTTTTCTACTATAAAGTTAAAGTTTATCAAATACTATTTTAACTTATTGATATTTTAAAAATTAAATAGTTGTTTAATAAAAAAGCAATAAGCTAAGAGTATTTTTAATGATAGATTATATATATATATATATATATATATATATATATATATATATATATATATATATATATAGTTTGTAAAGTTTGTAAAAATCATTCGGCGGTAGCTCGGCGGTCCACTGGCAATAAGCGATTAATCGGACTAGGCGGAGATTAATCGGGGACCCTTAATTATTAATAAAATTATTTAAAATTTTAATATTCCCTAAAAAACCAAGTATTTGAAAATTTAAAATCTTAAATATTTAAAATTTTGAAAATTTTAGGTTAATATTTTAAAATTTGAAAGATTAAAAATTTGAAAATTTAAAGATTTCATGTAATATTTGAAAATTAAATTTTTTTTAATCTTTTTAAAAATTCTCGCCTATGACCGCTGAGCCCACCAAGGGACGCCAAAGACCGCGAAGCCTGACTTTAACTAATTTTAAACAATTTCCGACAAGCATCCTAATCGTAATCGGCTTAAGGCCATCAAGCGTTTAATCGCCGATTAATCGGCCGCCAAGGCCGATTTCTGCAACAGTGATATATATATATATATATATATATATATATATATATATATATATATATATATATATATATATATATATATATATATATATTAAAATGAGCATTTAATATCATTAAAGAACATTGTTTTTTTTTATTTTGACTGCTAAATATATATTGAGTAGTCAATATAGTTTCACAACTTACACAAATAACCCCTTCTATTTTAACAATATTTCAATTTAGATTTTTTTATTATAATATTTAAAATGTTTTTATTTTACTTTTGTAATTATAACATAATAATTTTTCTTGCTTTAATTACATAAATAATGAACCGTTATATTTGTATTTATATATTAGTATTAAATGATTATTTTTGTTCAAAAACACACTAATTAAATGAAAACGTTTTATAAAACATTTTAGAAAAATACGAGTGAATTAACTAAATGAAAATGTTTTATAAAATAAAATATTTTTTTAGAGGTCAAACTTAATAGAATGATGATGTGGCGTTTATTTATAGTATAATCATTAAAGATGTTGTAATAAATCATTTATTTTTGGAGGTATAACTAATTTATAAAAATGACTCTTGAGAGATCTTAGACAACTATAAGCCATTTATAAGAAAATGTCATCCAAACACTCTTTAAATTTATATTTATATTAAATCAAAAAGAATTATTTATATAAACTTAGTTAAACACCTTTAGGTTGGACCTCAAAAAACAAACAAAATGGGCCTAACTAAAGACCATCAAACCCAATAACTAATTTACGTTTATAGGCTAAATTTTATGCCCCTCAAAGATTTATGTCATGGGTCGTCCATATATTAAAACTATCTAATGATAGATAACTAAAATACTAAAATTTGGGAAATTGAGTAATCTAATCGTTATAAACATGGTTGTTAACAAAATTAACTTTTTTTAACTTTTTTTTAATGACCACATACTCCGGACTATCATATTCTGGAGTGCATAATTTCATTCCGGACTTGAGATCCAAAATACGATATTCCGGAGTATTTATGATGTTCCGAAAATGGTGTTGGTTGGTGGTATTTTAGTCCAGAATCTGACAACTCGTACGTTCCGTACTGTTAATAAATTTTTCGGACTACATTCCAAAAAAACTGTATATTTCAGAGATCTAGAATTAGGGTATTTGTCTGGTTTTTTTCCATATATGCAGTATATTTATTAGAGCTTGCAAAAGTCGACCCAATCCACCAACCTAACCCGAACTCAACCAAAAATTAGCATGTTGGGTTGAGATTTTCAAGCTATTTTGGATAAATGGGTTAATCTGCCTAACTCATTTAATTAAATAGGTTGGGGTGGGTAAATGATGTCTACCCGTTTTCAACTCATCAACCCATTTAACTTTAATGTATATTTAATTTAATAAATATTTAAATATTACTATGTATTAATCTAAGTATTAATTTATAAATTAAAATGTTGTATTATTATTTATGTTTTGAAAATGCAATCCTAATTATTATCTTTTTTCTTTACGCCAACAACACTAGTCAATCTTCAAATTCATTATGAAATTACATATCTTTATTGCCATTTGATTAATTTCTTTGTATTTGTGAATTGAGATTGTGCTTTTATTATACTTTGAAAGTTTATTTATGTTTTAAACTAATACAAGTGGTATAATATTTAGTTAATTTATTTACTTTTTAAATTTTAATTGAGTTAACCCAGGTTTAACCCATTTATTTAATAGGTTGGGTTGGAATTACATAAACGGGTCAACCCGATGACAACTCATTTATCTAAAAGGTTGGGCTGGGTTGGAAATATCTATTCATTTAACTAAAAAGGTTGGGTTGGGTTTAAATCTTGACCTCAATTAATAAATGAGTTGAACCCGAACCCATCCCAGGTCGACCCACTGCCAACTCTAATATTTGTGTGTATAACATATTTGTGTGCTTTATACTTTTCAGATATGTTTTGAAATGAGTATGTATACTAGATTTTTTTTTCGAGTGCCAGTTTATAGTGGAGGGCAATGGCAGCATATCGACAGATGTATGTTGTATCTTGCTCGAGACTACACATGATTCGGTGTAGATATAAGCAATGATATCAACTTCATTTGGTTAGTTACGTTGGTTGCTTCCAAGACCAGGATACGCACTAATCAATTTCGTCTAAGAGTACACGTAAAGTTAATGTTTCCCGTAGACTAGTATTAACTTTAGATGACAGTCTACAACCAGACAAACAAATCTATAGATCACTAAGGTTAGCAACATCATATCTACTAGGATACCGATCTAACAGATCATAACAGCATAACAACATCTTATCTACCAGGATACCGACCTAACAGATCACAATAGTACAAAAGCATGCATAACATGATATTGGATTCAAAGGAGCCGGCTTTGGTGCCTTAGACCCATTAGTATAGTGAGGAAAACTCACCTCACAAGCAGCGCAGAATTGATAAGGTCCGACTCTGAATCTTAGCTCCTGACTCAATGCCTACCCAGCTAAAAGACCAATAACCGTCAAAAATCCCAAAATGCCCTCAAAACTCAACTTGATAAACCATGGTCAAAGTCAATAGTCAATAGTATCAATAGTCCATGTTAACCCAACTCGTCGAGTGCACCAATGAACTCGACGAATTCCTACAATATTCAGGAAAATCGGGAAAATCCCAGCCAACACGCATAATTGGCTTGCAAACTCGCCGAGTTTTCTTGAACTTAATACATTAAGCTATTCCTACGATTCCAGGGACTCCAAGGCTCATATCTGACCTCAAATGCTATAAAAAAGGATAAAGTTTCCAACTTTATCTTTTGGGGCTACCCTAAGTGCTCAAAATCCTTTCCACAATGTTGAAGATTCAAAGACTTAACCAATAAACACAACATCCTTGAGATCTGAAAACCAACCTTTCCATAAAAGATACTAGCATCAAAACCAACCCAAAGGTTAGTGCTTTATAGACATGCATGTCCAATGCATGTCTTGAACCCACAATGGCTCAAAATGGGGAAATATTACCTAATCTCCATGCATGGCATCAAAACTCAACCATAAACCAGATCCAACACTCTACAAAGTCACCTTGACCTGAAGATTCATAAAGTTGAAAACTTTATAAGATTCATCCATTCAACATTCAAGAATAAGAAGAAAAAGGTCAAAACTTAACATTTAGCTACATAGAGGAATAAAAATCGAATCTTGGACACGGACAAAGGTCCAAAAGAGTGCCAAACTGAAGAAGAGAACTTTTCTTGCTAGGTCATGTTGGGTTATGAACATTCTAACACTCCTATGGTGTACATGCAACCCTAGAAACCTTGGATCTATGTTTGACTTTTGTAGCTTGGATTCCTTTGAAACCTTGTGAGCCTAGCACCTCAAGTGTGATCCTCAAATGTATCACACAACACCAACTACACTTGGAATGACTTAGAGAGAATTAGAACAATTGCAAAAATCGGTTATTCCCTCTTGTTTCACTAGTTGGCCGATTTTGGTGAATAACAACCTCTTTATATAGTGAGTTACAATTAGGGCTACACCATGTAAACCCTAATTGTCATGACCTTTCATTTCCATGACCCATGGGTTATGTAACCTCCATGGAGCATCCTATGGGCTTAACCCAACTTGATAATCCATGCAGCTTTGGCCCACTATATAAGTTATGAATAATTTACACAATCAACCCATATATTTAATTAGTCTTCTTTTGATCACATAATTAATTCTAAATTAATTCTTTGATCAATACTAACTAAATATTATTATTCTTATTATTAATATATTAGAACTTATAATATATTAATAAACCATAAGTGTCTTATTTCTCTCATTTAGTGTATCCAAGTGCATGATGCCATGCAACCCAAATGGACCATGCCGGGTCGGGTCAAGTACATACCAAATATTGTTATGGACTTAGACAATATATCTAACAGTCTCCCACTTGGATAAGTCTAATAACTATATTTGTAAGTATGACTTCAGGAACCGATCAGCAATCATAGCTCTTTCAAGGTCTCTCGGAACTGAGAAGATAATGGTACACCATTTTAGATAAGTGATCATATAATCCTATGTTCTAGATATCATCCGGACAAATACATGGAACAATGTCTTTCTGTTGTCTAGCAGTTGTTTCCCGATTTCCGATTTGTTTGACATAGAACTTAACTGAACACATCAATTTAGTTCTGACCGGGCATGGTACATTGGTCAAAACAAAATCATTGAGGGACCCAGATATCGCTTCTTATCCAAGAAGGAGCAGATAGACTTCGACTCATATGTTTTTTCTACTACTTGTTGAATTACACACAAAGGTACGTTTTATAACATCGAGTTACCAATGCGTTTTCGTACAATCACTGCATAACCAACTCATAGGTAACAAATCATATCTCTAGGTTTAAAGACTTATATGATATTACCATCTCACGATCACTCGATATAAATTCCATGAAGTGATACCAGTGATCGTGGGTTGAATCCAATACTCAGAACTTATGAGCACTCATGAATGTTGTAGCACCACTTTGTCCAACATCTTGGACTTCTACAAGCCAACCCATGACAGTATTAATTCATATCTACTTCCAACATATGACCGAATGTGGAGAGTTTGAATAATATGATATATATACCATAACATAATTATTCGGGATGTCAAAACATGCAAAAGAAATACTAGTAAATGATTGACAAGAGATAGCAACACTTTACTCATAAATAACAACTTTTATTTATCATCAAAAGTCAATTACAATTTACATATTTCATAATTATCTAACTTCTAAAAACTAATATCATCTCTTAGCCCTATGCTCCTAGCATGCTTAAGATGCTTAACCCTACTCAGTCCCTTCGTGAGGGGATCTGTTGGGTTCTCATCTGATGATACCCTCTTTGCCACGAGGATTCCTTCTTCTATTTGATGTCTGAGGAAATGATATTTTTTGTCAATGTGTCTAGATCTACCATGATCCCTTGGTTCTTTCGCTAAGGCAGCTGCACTTTCACTATCACAGAAAATATCCATGGGCTCCTTAATAGCTGGTAGAACTCCAAGGTCTCCAATGAAGTTCTTTAGCCATACAGCCTCCATTGCTGCCTCGCTTGCTGCTATATACTCTGATTTGCAAGTTGAATCAGCTACTGTATCTTGCTTGGAACTTTTTCAAGTAATTGCTCCTCCGTTCAAGGTAAATACCCAGCCCGACTGAGAGCAGAAATTATCCCTGTCAGTCTGAAAGCTAGCATCACTATACCATGCTACTTTCAAGTCATCACTCCCACCAAGGGTAAGGACCCAGTCCTTAGTCCTCTGCAGGTACTTGAGAATATTCTTTACCGCAGTCCAATGAGCCTTGCCAAGGTTCCCCTGATATCTGCTGACCATGCTTAAAGCAAAGTCAACATCAGGACAAGTACAAGTCATAGCATACATGATCAAGCCTACAGCGGAAGCATATAGTACTCGACTCATCTCAGCTATCTCAGCTTCTGTACTCGGGCTCTGAGTTTTACTCAGTCTAGCATTACACTGGATAGGTAAATCTCCTTTCTCGGAATTCTCCATGTTGAACCTCTTCAGCACCTTTTCCAAGTAGGTACTCTGACTAAGTCCAGTTAGTCTTTTACTCCTGTTTCTCAAAATCCTTATCCTGAGGATATAGGCAGCTTCTCCTAGGTCCTTCATAGCAAAACACTTCCCAAGCCAGGACTTTACTTCTTGCAGGGTTGGGATGTCATTTCCTATGAGTAGTATGTCATCCACATACAACACCAAAAAGCTGACTATACTCCCACTAGCCTTGACATATACACAAGATTAATCTTCGCATCTGGAAAAGCCAAATTCTTTGACTTTCTCATCGAAATAAAGATTCCATCTGCGAGGTGCTTGTTTCAATCCATAGATGGATTTCTCAAGCTTACACACCCTACTAGGGTATTCTGTACTGACAAAACCCTCTGGCTGAACCATGTAAACATCCTCAGCCAACTTTCCATTAAGGAAAGCGATTTTGACATCCATTTGCCATATTTCATAGTCATGAAATGCAGGAATGGCTAACAGAACCCTAATAGACTTAATCTTGGCCACTGGTGAAAAGGTCTCATCATAATCAACTCCTGGAGTTTAAGAGTAACCCTTTGCAACCAGTCGTGCCTTATAAGTGTGTACATTACCATCCATTTCGGTCTTCTTCTTGAAGATCCACTTGCACCCTACTTGTAACACCGTAAAATTTAAAACAATTTTTCACATTTGAAAAGCACGTTTTAATTAAACCATTCATTCATAAACTGTCATAACATCATATTTTAGTTTCACAAATATCTCCCAAGATCAAAATACATCCAATCCCATATGTGTGTACGAATCAAGCCGGCGCCTTCCCGCGGTCATCACTGGTACCTAAAACACATAACACTGAACATTGTAAGCATAAGCTTAGTGAGTTCCCCAAAATACCACAATAATCACATAATAGCCACTTGTGGCTGTAACTCTGTTGACCCTCTGGTCAATGTGTCTCAGTGGGGCCCTCCAGCCCCAACTCTCTGTGGGCCCTCTGGCCATAACTCTAGGGACCCGAAAGTCCCAACTTTGTAACTCTGAATCATGCATATCACATATCACAATAAATCACAACACATAATAACATGCAATCACACTGGCATATAACTCTATAATACTCTGTCTCTTAACTCTATTACCACACTAGGTAAAGTATAGTGAGAAGACTCACCTCGGGTATCTCGGTAAATGCTGTCCTAGCCTCCGTCTAATTATATAAAAATAATACTTTATTTAGTATAATTCTCAAAGGCTAGACTATGTTCTCTTATGACACTCTCAGAAGGGTAAAAGACCATTTTACCCCTCTCATAGCTCAAAGGCCCCACATTAGACCATACTCTAAAAGTCAACCAAAAGTCAACTCTCCAGGTTACGCGGCGCGTACCAGATGTGTACGCTGGGCGTACCCGGCTGCACCACAGAATCGGGGAGCGCCACCCAGTACGCGGCGCGTACTAGGGATTACGCCCGGCGTACTCCCCTGCTTCAGCCCTTTTGCTCTTGAGGTCTTAAACAGTTAAGACCTACATCCATATTTTAGATCTGACCCCTTCTAAGCCCCTTAATCCATAAAGTTGATGACTTTAAGCCTTTGCATGGCTGAACAAGTCACTAACTCCCAAAATGATCCAACCTTCAACTCTAGAAGGCTTAAAACACATGCATGACTCCAAAGTAACATCCAAGATGGGAACTTTATGGCTCTAAATCACTAATAACACTGAAAAGGGACAGATCTCGGACCATGGAGTACTTTACACTCATAAAGTCTCCACCTTTGGGGTTTTTAGCCCTAAAAAGGACACATACAACAACAACCAAAAGAAGAGGAAAGTTTTGAACTTTATACCTCGAAGAGTAGCTCTTTCCTCTGTAGATCTCAGATCCATAATGGCACCTCAAGATTTAGCTTCCAAGATCACCTTTCCTTCTTCTTCACCAAGCCACTAAAGCACCAACAAGCTCAAATCAACACTCTCACACACTAAGAACGATGGGGCTCTCTTTTAGGGTTTCACTCACTGATATGGAGGCTAAGGAATGAGCCATAACACCCTTTAAATAGTGCACAAGGAGGATTAGGGTTTTTTCACCTGGGCCAGGTACGCCCGACGTAACTCTAGTTACGCCCAGCGTACCTTGGCGACTCCGCGTCCAAATTAAGCGCGTGAGTACGCACAGCGTACCCCTTTGGTACGCCCAGCGTACTCACTTGCTACACATCCTCCACTCAAGGACTAAACATGACAATTCAATAAAGAACAAGGATGAAAGATATGCACCTGAATCTCGGTGTGTTACAATTCTCCCCCACTAGAACTAGACTTCGCCATCGAAGTCTCATTCCTCGAACAACTCTGGATGCTGCCCTCGCATCTCCGACTCTGACTCCCAAGTCATCTCGGATCCCTTCCGATGTTGCCACAGAACCAAAACCAAAGGCACCTCCTTGTTCCTCAAAACCTTGATCTTCCGATCTCTGATTGCCACTGGTCTCTCAGCATAATTCAGGCTCGCATCCACCTGAATATCCTCCAATGGTGCCACTGCCGACTCATCGGCTATACACTTCCGCAATTGCGACACGTGGAAAGTGTCATGGATCTGACCTAATTCTGTAGGTAGGTCCAACCGGTAGGCTACCCTGCCTACCCTTGCAATCACCCGAAATGGACCAATATGACGAGGCCCCAACTTGCCCCTCTTCCTGAATCGGATCACTCCTTTCCAAGGAGAGACCTTCAGGAGTACAAAGTCGCCGACCTGGAACTCGAGCTCGGACCGGCGCCTGTCCGCATAACTCTTCTGACGACTCTAAGTGGTCAATAACCTCTGCTTCACCTGTTGTATCTGCTCATTCGTCTGCAGCACAATCTCTGTACTACCCACAACACGCTGCCCGACCTCTCCCCAGCAAATAGGAGTCCGACACCTCCTCCCCTACAACAGCTCAAAGGGTGGCATACCAATGCTCGAATGATGGCTGTTGTTGTAGGAAAACTCTGCCAAGGGCAAATACGTGTCCCAACTCCCCCCGAAATCCAACACACACGCCCGGAGCATATCCTCGAGCGTCTGAATTATCCGCTCACTCTGTCCGTCAGTCTGGGGGTGATATGCGGTACTAAAATGCAGCCTAGTACCCAACTCCTCATGAAAGTTCTTCTAGAATCTGGAAGTGAAACGCACATCCTGGTCTGAGACAATCGAGATCGGCACTCCATGCCGAGATACCACTTCCCTCACGTACATCTCTGCCAACCTCTCTGCGGAAGAGCTCTCATTGATAGCAAGGAAATGGGCGCTCTTTGTCAACCTGTCCACAATCACCCAAATTGCATCGACTCCCCTAGCAGTCCTTGGCAATTTGGTGATAAAATCCATGGTAATCTGTTGCCACTTCCATTCGGGAACCTCCAATGGCTGCAACTTACCATGCGGTCTCTGGTGCTCGGCATTAACCCTACGGCAGGTTAAGCACCTCTCAACAAACCACGCGACATCCCTCTTCATACAGGGCCACCAATACTCTCTTCAGGTCTAAATACATCTTAGTGGCCCCAGGATGGATCGAGAATTTCGACCGATGAGCCTCTTCCGTCAAAATAGTACGCGTACCTCCCACAAACGGTACCCAAATACGCCCCTGAAATGACATAAGCCCCCGGCCATTGGTAACGAACTCCGATACCAACCCAACAACTCGCTCTTTCTTCTGCATCTCAGGATGCACAGCCTCCGCCTGTGCCCCACGAATGGCATCCAACACCGGAGCTATCACGGTCAATCTCAAACATACATCTCGCAACGGGGTGCTCTCCGCCCTGCGGCTCAGTGCATCGGCTACAACATTAGCCTTGCCCGGGTGGTACAGGATCTTACAATCATAATCCTTGACCACGTCCAACCACCTACTCTGACGCATGTTTAGGTTGGGCTGATCCATCAAATACTTTAGGCTCTTGTGGTCCGTGTATATCGTACACCGAACCCCGTACAGATAGTGACGCCAAATCTTGAGGGCGAACACCACCGACCCCAACTCAAGATCATGGGTGGGATACCTTGACTCATGAGGCTTCAGTTGCCTCGATGCGTATGCTATCACATGCCCTCTCTGCATCAGCACCGCTCCCAACCCCAAGATCGATGCATCACAATACACCACAAAGTCCTCCATCCCCTCCGGGAGGGCTAACACTGGGGCTTCACATAGCCTCTGGCGAAGCGTCTCAAAGGAGGTCTGCTGCTCTGGTCCCCATGAAAAAGTAACACCCTTCCGGGTTAACCTGGTGAGTGGCACGGCGATCTTGGAGAAATCCCTGATAAATCTCCGATAATAGCCTGCCAACCCCAAGAAACTCCTGATCTCGGACGGTAACCTCGGCACCTCCCAACTCATCACTACCTCCACTTTGGCTGGGTCGACCAATATCCCCTTCTGGTTTACGAGGTGCCCTAGGAACTGGACCTCTCGCAACCAGAAATCACACATGGAGAATTTGGCATAAAGCCTCTCTGATCTCAGTACTCCGAGGATCTCCCGCAAATGCTCCTCATGCTGCTCTCTGGATCTCGAATACACCAAAATATCATCGATGAACACGATCACCGACCGATCCAACATCGGCCTGCACACTCTGTTCATGAGGTCCATGAACATTTCCGGGGCATTGGTGAGTCCGAAAGGCATCACCACAAACTCATAATGCCCATAGCGATTCCTGAATGCTGTCTTCTGAATGTCCTCATCTCGCACCCTCACCTGATAATACCCCGACTTCAAATCGATCTTGGAGAACCAAGATGCTCCCTACAACTGATCGAACAAATCTTCGATCCTCGACAACGGGTAACGGTTCTTGAACGTCAGCTTGTTCAACTCCCGGTAATCAATGCACATCCGGTGTGAACCATCCTTCTTCTTGACAAAAAGGATAGGCGCTCCCCACAGCGAGCTGCTTGGCCGAATAAATCCCTTTCCCAACAGCTCCTGAAGCTGCGAGGATAACTCTTGCATCTCTGGAGGTGCAAGACGATAGGGCACCTTGGCAATAGGTGCGGCCCCCGGAACCAAATCGATACTGAACTCCACTTGCCTCACGGGAGGCACACCCGGCAACTCCTCTGGAAATACGTCCGGGAACTCACGCACTATCGGAACTTCCTCAACTGACCTCGGTCTCTCTGAATCAACCCGCATATCCATCATATACGCCACAAAGCCCTTACAACCCTGCTGTAGACACTGCCTCACTCTAGCGGCCGAACAAAACGCTGACCCAGAACGTGTACCCTCGCCATACACCGTAAGAACTCCCCCACTAGGGTCTCGTATGGTCACCAGCTGTCGCTCGCAGTCGATAACCGCACTGAATCTACTCAACCAGTCCATGCCCACAATGACACAGACATCACCCATCGCAATAGGAACCAAATCAATCGGGAACTCAACACCAAAAACCTCGAATACACACCCTCGGATCACCTCTGTGGCATAAATCACCCTCTCGTCAGCTATGGAAACTCTCAGAGGCCGACTCAATGCCTCACGACTAACACTGATATGCTGACTAAAAGCCAAAGATACAAAAGACCAACTCGCACCCGAGTCAAATAACACCAAGGCAGGTATAGAATTCACAAGAAAAGTACCTACGCATAACATAATATAAGCACAATATCTCAACATCAAAATAAATACACGAAAGAATACATACCAGCCACGACATCGGGCGCTGCGCGGACCTCCTCCGCGGTCAACTGAAAGGCTCTCCCTCGTGCCCTCGGTGCATCGGCCTTCACTGGCCGACTCTCGGTAGCTCTGATGGCGGCAGGGGTAGATCCCTAAGGTGCTCCCTGTGCTGATCCCCATAACTGCGGACACTCTGCCTTCCGGTGTCCGGTCTGGTTGCAGTGAAAACATACTGCAAACCCCTTGGGGTAGTCCTTGGCCATATGCCCCTCCTTGCCACATTTGTATCAAGACCCTGCTCTGCACACTCCGTCGTGGCTCTTGCCGCACTTGCCATAAGTGTGGCCCCTCTGGTTCCCTGATCTCGAATCGGCGGGCTTGGCCCGCTTAGCTACCGGCTGGGACTACGCCGGTCGCCAATCCCTACCCTGAGACTCAGCCTCCTCCCTAGCCTGAGTCTCCAGCTCTATCTCCCTCTTCCGAGCATTTGCCTGAAGCTCGGAAAATGTCCGGTACGTCGAGTTCGCCACGAACTCATGTATGTCCCTCCTCAGAATGCTCAAATATCGACTCATACGTGCCTGCTCGGAGGACACATGCTCTGGGCAGAACATCGCCCGCTCATGAAACATCCTCGTGATCATAGTAACAGACTCAGTACCCTGCTTGAGGGTCAGAAACTCCTGGGCCAAACGCTACCTCTCCACCTGGGGAACGTACTCATCTCAGAACATAACAGTGTACCTCTCCCAGGTCATTGCTGCAAGCTCAGCAGGCATATAGTGCGCCGTCACAAATTTCCACCAGTCCTTCGCCCCCAAGAGAAGCTGGTTCAGCGCGAACCGGACTCTCAAATGCTCAGGAGATGAGCAAGTAAAGAAACACCCCTCTATGTCTGAAATCCACCTCATCGCCGCAATCGGGTCCTGGGTCCCGTCAAACTCCGGTGGTTTTGTGTTGCTGAACTCTCGGAATAGCAACGCATCACCACCCTACGGCCTCGTCGCAGCTATAGTTGCGGTGGCTGCAGCAACAACAGCCTCAGAAAGAGCAGCGTACTTCTCATCAAATGTCTCTATCAATGTGGTCTTGATAGACCCGAACATCTCTGGTATCTCTGCCCTGATGGCCGCAGCCATCTCCTCCTGGATGATCCTACGGATCTCCTCATCCCTTGTGTCACTGGTCCCTGATGTTTGGCGTGTCCCAACCATGATCTCTCTCTCTCTGAAATAAAACATAAGAATAATATCAGGGACTCGCTCAAGTATACTTACACTCGAGTACTCCATCCTACTTGTTCCTTGGTACTCCAAAGATTCTTACTTGGGCTGTGCACTGACCCGGTGTCTTCAGTAGTACGGGCCCAATACTATCGTCCACACTGCATCAGCATCCACCCCAAGTCCTCCTCTTAGAGTCCAAAGTCCCAAGCACTCTACTATCTCTAATCATACGATACTCACAAACAGATCTCTCACAGTCTCCTCGCTGCTACCTAACCACCCTGAAATATTCATAGCAGCAAGACCCCTAGACTCAGGCATCACATATTAGGCCACTCTAGTCCTAATAAGAACACCTAGTCTACTCTAGCATGCATATCATAGCTCATCATATAACATATCACATCATATCTCATAACACTTCTAATAATGGTATTTCGGGAAATCACCGTTCGGGCGCTGGCTGTTCGTACACACGACTCTGCTCTGTTTGTCTCGCAAGTTCTTCTTTTGAAAACTTATTTTATAAAAAATTTTCTCAAATCCTCAGTTTGAGTTTAGATACGCCCGAAGGTGCACCCGAATCCCTCAAACCTAGGCTCTGATACCAACTTGTAACACCGTAAAATTTAAAACAATTTTTCACATTTGAAAAACACATTTTAATTAAACCATTCATTCATAAACTGTCATAACATCATATTTTAGTTTCACAAATATCTCCCAAGATCAAAATACATCCAATCCCATATGTGTGTACGAATCAAGCCGGCGCCTTCCCGCGGTCATCACTGGTACCTAAAACACATAACACTGAACATTGTAAGCATAAGCTTAGTGAGTTCCCCAAAATACCACAATAATCACATAATAGCCACTCGTGGCTGTAACTCTGTTGACCCTCTGGTCAATGTGTCTCAGTGGGGCCCTCCAGCCCCAACTCTCTGTGGGCCCTCTGGCCATAACTCTAGGGACCCGAAAGTCCCAACTTTGTAACTCTGAATCATGCATATCACATATCACAATAAATCACAACACATAATAACATGCAATCACACTGGCATATAACTCTATAATACTTTGTCTCTTAACTCTATTACCACACTAGGTAAAGTATAGTGAGAAGACTCACCTCGGGTATCTCGGTAAATCTCTGACTCGGTAAATGCTGGCCTAGCCTCCGTCTAATCATATAAAAATAATACTCTATTTAGTATAACTCTCAAAGGCTAGACTATGTTCTCTTATGACACTCTCAGAAGGGTAAAAGACCATTTTACCCCTCTCATAGCTCAAAGGCCCCACATTAGACCATACCCTAAAAGTCAACCAAAAATCAACACACCGGGTTACGCGGCGCGTACCAGATGTGTACGCTGGGCGTACCCGGCTGCACCACAGAATCAAGGAGCGCCACCCAGTATGCAGCACGTACTAGGGATTACGCCCGACGTACTCCCCTGCTTCAGCCCTTTTGCTCTTGAGGTCTTAAACAGTTAAGACCTATGTCCATATTTTAGATCTGACCCCTTCTAAGCCCCTTAATCCATAAAGTTGATGACTTTAAGCCTTTGCATGGCTGAACAAGTCACTAACTCCCAAAATGATCCAACCTTCAACTCTAGAAGGCTTAAAACACATGCATGATTCCAAAGTAACATCCAAGATGGGAACTTTATGGCTCTACATCACTAATAACACTGAAAAGGGACAGATCTCGGACCATGGAGTACTTTACACTCATAAAGTCTCCACCTTTCGAGTTTTTAGCCCTAAAAAGGACACATACAACAATAACCAAAAGAAGAGGAAAGTTTTGAACTTTATATCTCCAAGAGTAGCTCTTTCCTCTGTAGATCTCAGATCTAAAATGGCACCTCAAGCTTTAGCCTCCAAGAACTCCTTTCCTTCTTCTTCACCAAGCCACTAAAGCACCAACAAGCTCAAATTAGCACTCTCACACACTAAGAACGATGGGGCTCTCTTTTAGGGTTTCACTCACTGATATGGAGGCTAAGGAATGAACCATAACACCCTTTAAATAGTGCACAAGTAGGATTAGGGTTTTTGCACCTGGGCCGGGTACGCCCGGCGTAACTCTAGGTACGCCCAGCGTACCTCGGCGACTCCGCGTCCAAATTAAGCGCGTGAGTAAGCGCAGCGTACCCCTTTGGTACGCCCAGCGTACTCACTTGCTACACATCCTCCACTCAAGGACTAAACATGACAATTCAATAAAGAACAAGGATGAAAGATATGCACCTGAATCTCGGGGTGTTACACTACTGTCTTACGACTTGGTACACTGTCAACCAAGTTCCAAACTTGATTGTCATACATGGACTGTGATGTGTCTAAAACCAACTAGTTTTAATCCTACTAACTTAGACACAAAATAAACACACGAAAGGCAGTGTACCTATCGATTAGTAATATAGTTCAAGCAAGTAAGGTATCAAACACCGGGAACGGTAAACAATTAAAATAAATGCTAATATTATCTAAATGAAACAAGTAAGTGGGTTTTCTCTAGTTTTGCAAGACTAGAAACTTAAACAATTAAATAATACTCAAACTAAGCAACTAACAGCTAAGCAAACAAAAATCAACTAAATCCAATAATTGAAGAGACATATGTTTAGGTTTGAATAATTTATTCCTATGGTTGATTTTATGACGAGTGCAATGGATTAATTGACATTGGCTACCGATAAGTGTGATTAGGTTCACGTTCGCTATTACTAATCCTTAGAAAACATATCAATTCAAGTAGTGATCAAGTGATTAAACTAATAGATTTCCTAGTTTATTAATTCGGGTTAAGTAAGACTTGTAATAAGCTAATCAAATATGCTAATTCAATTAACTCCTTGTTGACGGTTCGTCACACAAGCTCACACATTAACTTACCCATTTTCTAGTTAACCCTAGTTTCACATTCGTTATTCCTAGGCATATAACTATGTGTTCACATAAATCATATGAGATTAGCAATTAAGAGATGTTCATACAACTTAATTACTAATTTATTAATAGAAAATAGTTATTATTAACATATAAGGTTCTTTAACAAGCTTAACAAAACAATATTACCAAATAAAATTAATCCTAACCATAAAATCATACCATAATCATAAAGTCATCTATCCTAAACAGAAGTGTAACAACCAAAAATACGACCCAAAAATTTTCGTTTTAATAATAATAAAAATCAGGTACTGATTGTCACATCATAAAACCATGTGTCAAATATCTCAACTCATAATAAAATGTCATGAACATTTGTATCAAATCAAACTATGAATCAACAAACTCCCAGGAATAAGACTGAAGATGTGGTGTGTGCAATGCCATCATCCCGAGTTCTTCCCTTTGCTTGCGGAAGTTCCTGAAACCAAACTGAAACTGTAAGCACAAAGCTTAGTGAGCTCCCCCAAACTACCACATACCACACAATAACATATAACACATACTGGGCCCTTGCCCACTGCATCTAACCGAAGTCCGGAACTATCCAGGGCCTTGCCCTCTGCATCGGACCGAAGCCCGGAAACTGCATCGGATCAAAGTCCGGAACTGACTGGGACCTCATCCTCTGCATCGGACCGAAGTGCGGAACTAACTGCATCAGGCCGAAGTCCGGAACTAACCAGGGCCTTGCCCTCTGCATCGGACCGAAGTCTGGAAACTGACTGAGCATAACATAGCATAGCATAAACATATCATCTAGCATGAACACATAACTGCATACTGCATCGGACCGTAGCCCGGAACACCTCACACATAAATCCTGTCTGTGCCACGAAGGCATCAAACATATTATCTACTGCATCGGACCGAAGTCCGGAAACTATTGCTAGCTAAACAGGCCGACATTGTGGCCTTAGACCCGTTCCTACTGAAAAGGGAACTCACCTCGTAGCCTAGCTGCTGAAAGAACTGCTCCGGAAACTGTCTGCTGCTGCTCCGGTTTCACCCCGGCTACAATTTCCATAACTACCATCAATCAAACACTGATAATAACACTGAGGGTAAAATGACTATCTTACCCCTGGCCACAGTCAACCTATTGGTTAAAGTCAACTTTCAGTTGACCTGACTCGTCGAGTTGGGTCACCAACTCGTCGAGTCCTTACTCTCACTTTCTTGCTTCTACTCGCTACTACTCGTCGAGTTTTGGCACAAACTCGACGAGTTCCTCTTTGATATTAACACTCAGACAATCTGCATCCAACTCGCCGAGTTGTATGAACAACTCGTCGAGTTCTCCTTCAACGGATGAACACTCTAGTTGTGACTCGCCGAGTTGTATGAACAACTCGTCGAGTCTGTTCTTGAGGCATGAAGATTGCCTTGGACTCGCCGAGTCAGGGCATTGACTCGCCGAGTTCTTCCACGAATGAGTTTAACACTCTAGCTCACCGAGTCCTTCTCTCACTCACTGGTTCCACTCGGCATAACTCGAAACGGGGAAAACAGGGGACTCGCGACTCGACTCGCCGAGTCTGAAGAACGACTCGCCGAGTTGTATGCATGCAAACACTATATACTCGATTCTGCTTGAAACCAGTCCATTGCATTCATAGATCTGGGTTCTAGGGCCTTGATTAACACGTTAAGTTTCCAACTTTACGTGTAAATAACATCAAATGAAGGTTTTAGGGTTCGACGCACACTATAAGAGTAGATCTAGAGTTTTCATGCAAAATGGCTCCATAAAGGTACTAGATCTAAGCTTCTAGAACTCGAACCTAGCTAGATCCGAAGGATAAACATCTCAATGAGTCCTCTATGCTACTACCAAACCAAGAAATGGTTCAAGAATAGCTTTAATGTCTTTAAAAGGGGGATTTAAGCATGGAAATAGAAAAGAGCCAAGATATACCTTACTAAACTCTGTAATTCCACAAGGATCTAGGATCTCCTTCTTCTCCTCTTGATCTACCTTCCTTCTTCTCTCAAAATCTTCAAAGAAACACACCAAATCACACAAAATGCTAAGAGGGTTCTAGGGTTTCGAGGATGGTGCTCTGAGGGGTGATGGGGGCTGACTTGAGGCCCCAAAAGTTGTTTAAATAGGGTGCAAACCCTTGAATTTAGGGTTTCATCCAGACTGGCGGACTCGCCGATTCTGGAATATGGACTCGTCGAGTCGCCAACTTAAACGTGCTCGAAATCCCAACTCAACTCGACGAGTCTGGCTACTGACTCATCGAGTCCCTTCAGAAACTTGAAAAATAATAAATATAAATATCATACCATAATTGGGGTGATACAAGAAGATAATAGTTTTAGCTCATGATTACAGTAAAACTAAGATCAAAAACGAAATCAAACAACTCAAACATATTTCAACTTAAAGAATAAGTAAGAATGGGCTTGAATTTGCCTTGATTCTTCTCAAAATTGGATCTAGTGTTGATTCTTTGGCTTCCAGCACCTTGGCAGGTCTTCTAATCGCAGCTTTACCCCCAAGGGTTTCTCTTCATGCCAGGGTATCGATCTGAAAGTCCCTTTATATAGAATTTCACAAAAAAGAGGTGACTCGTCGAGTCCAGTGACCGACTCGGAGAGTCCGTCACTTAAAACCCATGCACGGCAAGTCAGCACGTCCAAAATCGCGAAAGTTCGATGTGACACGTCGAGTTTATGGCCTATTCGTCAAGTCTGTTTGGAATCAACATTTTCTCAAAACATGAAAGTCGTCCGAAATTGTGTTTAGTTCTCAGAACATTTAGAATCACATTAATCGGAGTTACGGTTCATGAGATATGGCCAAAACACTAACAAGGGGTCAAGCTTTCCAGCAACATCCTTCTTTCTTCAAAATCCAAGATCCAAGCTTCAAATCGCTTGTTCCACTTCCTTTTCCACCCGAGCATGTCATTGTTGCTGAAAAATGAAATTCTAAACTAATTAAGCACCCTTTGTTCATTAAATGAGACAAAAACAACATAAAGCATTAAGATAATGCATGAATTTTATAACTAAATATGTCCATATAAGACTGTATCTCGCTGTCCATAGCCTCTTTCCATTTAGCAGCCTCAGGGCCTGCCATGGCTTCTGTGTAGCTGTTAGGCTCTTCCAGAGTTACCAGTGTGTTATCACTAATAAGGGTATCACCTTCTGCAGTAATATGGAAACCATAGTAATGTTCAGGTGCATTCCTAACTCTGATGGAACACCTCAGAGGTACGGAATCTTCAGTTGACTCAACATGAGTTTCCTTCTCAGGTTGAGGACTAGGGTTTGAGGTTCCTTCACCACTTGACTCTTGAATTTCTTCAAGGTCAATTTGCCTCCCACTGTCTCCTTGGCTTATGAATTCTCTCTCTCGAAAGACTCTTCTTCTTGCTACAAAGACCACATTATCACTGGGTCTGTAGAAGATGTAACCAAAGGATTTCTGTGGGTAGCTGATGAAAATACACCTCTCGCTTCGAGGTTCGAGCTTGTCATGAGTCTCGCGTCTCACGAAATCCTCAGAGCCCCAAATCTTAATGTAGTCTAGATTGGGAACTTTTCCAGTCCACATCTCATGAGGTGATTTGGAAACCTTCTTTGTAGGGACTAGATTAAGGATATGGGCGGCAGTCTCTAAGGCATACCCCCAGAATGATATTGGTAGCGAAGCTCGACTCATCATGGGACGAACCATGTCCAACAAGGTCCGATTGCGCCTCTCAGCTACACCATTCAACTGAGGTGTCCTGGGAGGTGTCAATTATGATATAATCCCACATTCCTTAAGAAAGTCAAGGAACTCGGTACTAAGATACTCACCACCTCGATCGGATCGAAGCATCTTAATGTTCCTGCCCAATTGATTCTCCACTTCTTGCTTAAACTCTTTGAACTTATAAAAGGTTTCTGACTTATGCTTGATTAAGTAGATATATCCATATCTACTATAATCATCAATAAAAGTCACATAGAAATGATTAGCATCCCTTGTGGCGGTTCCGAAGGGACCACACACATCTGTGTGTATAAGGTCCAACAAACCCTCACCCCTAGCACAAGTGCTAGTAAAAGGTGACTTTGTCATTTTGGCAAGCAAACAAGATTCACAACTACCATCTGATTTTAAGTCAAATGATTCCAAGACTACATCCTTTTGGAGTTGGTCTATGTGTTTCTTGCTTACATGTCCAAGACGATAATGCCAAAAGGATGCTTTATCTAAGCTAGTAGAAGAATCAATACACAATACATTATTTCTTAGGTTGTCTACAACAAACACAGTTTCATACACATCATCACAAGGTAATGCTTTAAAATAAAGAACATTATTAAAGAAAGCATCAATACCAACAATTTTATTATCAAAATAAAAGGTAAAACCTTGTTTGTACAATGCATGAAAGGAAATAACATTGTTTGCCATTTCTGGCGAATAACAATATTTAATCAAGTCTAATGTAAACCCATTATCTAGTAACAAGGAATAAACTCCAATCTTGGTGATAGGTGAAACCTTCCTATTCGCCATGATTAGGTTTATCTTTCCATGCTCCACATTCTCACTTCTTCTTAGTCCCTGCAAATCAATACATATGTGAATACTACAACCTGTTCAAGGACCCAAGACTTAGAATGATATGAGTTATTAGACAATATAGTGTATATACCTGCATGGTTGGGTTTTACTTTCCCATCCTTAACATCTTGCTGGTACTTTGGGCAGTTTCGCTTCCAGTGCGACTGTAACGACCAAAAAATTCCAACCAATTTAATTTTTTCAAAAACAACCCGATTCCATTAAGTTATTACAAAAAGGTTTTCAATACAATTTATTTAGAGTATTCCCATAATCACATCACAACATAAGCATGAGGAGCGGTACGATCACGCCTTCACCTTGCCACGGTCTTCTGAAGAACCTGAAAAAAACATTAAACCACAACTGTAAGCCCGAAAGCTTAGTGAGATATCCCCAAAATACCAACCACATATACCATACACGCATAACATGCCATAACATATCCGATCACAGAACAGCCATGCACTTCGGGTCTACTGTATGACTGGTCCGCCGCACCGGCCAACAGTCCACCTGGTCCACCCTCCGAGTCTAGCCATATACCTCAAGTCTGCAGTGTGATTGGTCCGCCCGCACCAGGCCTTCAATCCACCTAGTCCACTCTCCGAATCTAACCACATACATCGAGTCTGCAGTGTGATTGGTCCGCCCGCACCGGGCCTTCAATCCATCTGGTCCACTCTCTGAGTCTACAGTATGACTGGTCCGCCCGCACCGGGCCTTCAGTCGGCCTGGTCCACTCTCCGAGCCTCGGCACATCTGGTCCGCCCTCTTGGGGCCTACAGCCTATCCGGACCGCTCGCTGGGCCTTCGGAACAACCGGTCCGCCCTGGGTTTCTTGGCCTACAGAATAAAGCAAGACCCGCCTCAACCCAACTCTAGTCCAAACAACCATGTGCACATAAACATACAATCATATAACAATTCACAGTCAACAAGCCGATCAAACAGATCACATAACATATCATCATCCTAACCAGGATACCGACCTAACCGGTCACTAGCATAGCATCACCCTACATCTCAGGATACCGATCTCAACCAGGTCTCTAACATATACCATCCTGGCTACTAGGATGCAACATATCAAAGCAATAACATACAACAAATACCCGGATCTCAATCCGATAAAGGGCCGGTCTTGGTGCCTTAGACCCTGTTGATATAGTGAGGATAACTCACCTCGAAACTGCCGACTGAACAGATAACCCAAGCTGCTCCGATCACTGATACGATCTCCACCACTAGACAACCACCAAGGCACTGAACTCAAAACAATATCCAACAATTACCAAAATGCCCCTGGAAATCAATGGTCAACCCTTGATCAAAGTCAAAGTCAACCCCTGACTGACTCTACTCGCTGAGTCAACCCGATGACTCGCCGAGTCCCCATGCTCAGAATTTCCCCAATCTGTGACTCAACTTGCCGAGTCACCCCGAGACTCGCCGAGTTCAACAACTTTGAGTCCACTCGTACACAACTCATCGAGTCATCCCTTGACTCACCGATTCTTGGCTCAACCAGAAAAGATTAGGACTTCTCGACAAGACCCGCCGAGTCCAAGAACAGACTCGTCGAGTCTAAGGCTATCTTCATCAAACTCGCCGAGTCGTTCTTCCAACTCGCCGAGTTCCAGCTTAACTTCAAACAACTCGCCGAGTCCACCCATGTGACTCGCCGAGCACCACCGGGTCTGAATCCATATCGAGGCTTTCCAAGCCATGCAGATGATCCAAACCATAGATCTACCCTTCCTAAGGCCATCCATCACATAAAGTGGCAAGCTTTACGTGAATCCAAGGAGATCTAGGCATTTTCACTCTAGGGTTTGGGCTTGGGACAAGATAGCTCCATCAATCACTCACAAACAGGGACTTTTATGCATTCTAACCCTTCTCCATTCCAGATCTGAGGTAGCAACCTCAGATCTAACCTCTAAACTCCACTACATCAAAAGATATGATCTCAAACACCCCCAAAAATGATGAATCTAGACAATAGCAGCTCAAACAATGAAATAATACCTCAAAAGGAAGCTCCAAGAGAAGATTAATCCGGATCCTTGCAAAGCCCTTTGATCCAAGTCTCTTCTCCTTCAAGATTTCTTCAACAACCACTTCTCCAAGCTCCAAATGCACTTTAATCCCTCAAAATCGCGCCTCAGGGCTTTCTGGACTTCTACAGGGGGTAAAGAGGTTGGGGAGAGGGTATAATGTTCTTTATATAGGGCTCATCCTCCGGATTTAGGGTTTTCTCCACTCAGCGCCTACTCGCCAAGTCCATCCGCTGACTCGCCGAGTCGGCCACTTAACACGCGACCCTACTCGCCGAGTCCACCCATGGACTCGCCGAGTTCCCCTTCCCAATTTACTCTTTTAGCCCTTCAACTTTACTCTTGATATTCCGGGATGTTACAATTGTCCCCCACTTAAATTAGGCTTCGCCCTCGAAGCCTGCGACAACTCAACTCTAGAAATACTCCTACAACGCGCCACCTGGCATTAACCAGACCAGGTTCCTCAAGGCACAACCATCAAAACTCGAACTCACTTTCTCCTTTCTTACGGTGTCCCGACCACCGTCTCAAGCCGGCTACCAGCTTTACCCTCTGATAACCCCACTTAACAGCTGAGTACTACTCATGATGCAACACTGCTCCAAATCGCAACCATCACTCGACCCATATGAGCCAAAAAAATAACCATACACCACCGGATTCCCAATCTGAGTCCAACTCTATCCATTCCGCCGACAGAAGGACACATTCTTCAGAGCAACTCCCATGAGTTCTCCTCTTGCAATCACATACACATGCTGAACTAGCTCTAGCACCCTCAGGTTGGGAAAACCCGTCACACTGACGACATCTCCAAACATCCCCCAGGATGAACCACTACTACATACACAATTCCCTGATTAGAATCACACTGAGAGCCCAAGACTCCCTCCCTGCATCCCTTCCGAGCCTCTTAGCTCTACACCCACGGAATTCCTTCCGCGACCTCAGCAGACATCCCAAACCGGATGTGATTCCATTCCACTGCCGCAAACACGCTGCTCAATGACCATACTTTGATTATTCCAAACATAACTCTGCGTTGTTGCTTTCACTTCTGTGAATTTACACTCCCTCTCGGAGTTACATTCCTCTCTCTTTCCCTTATGAAGGAAATCCACTTGGCCGCCTTGTCACTACGAAAAGTGTCACGGTGCTCGCCCAATGCTACACCACTCCTTCATAGCGTAACCGCTATCCATCCAACACACATGCTATGACTCTACTCGCAAGGACTCTCGAGTCCATGCACCATCTCCACTAATCAAGATCAATACCCGGGACCAGACCTTCTAATGCTATCACACCGCAACATACACAATCCATATCCTCGAACCGATCTAACAATACCTGCAGAGTCTTCAGCATGACTGGACCGCCTCACCAGGACTTCAGCCAATCTGGACCACTCTCAGAACCTTCAGCCAATCTGGACCGCCCTCCAGTGCCTTCAGTCTGGCTGGACCGTTCTCTGAGCCTTCGACCAGACTGGTACGTCGACCGGACTTCAGTCTATCCGGACCGCTCAACTAGCATTCCTCATTCCGAGTTATCTCTCTGGAAAATCCTCCCATGCATACTGTTCTAGCCCTCTAGGGGTTCCGAACTCTATCTCCATCATACAAACTCGGTCTCGGCCTGATCCCAGGCCCTCCACAATCAAATGCCCTAGGTTTGTATCCCGCCCCGCATGCCCGACACTTACTCATACCAGCCTACACTCTGGGCTGACAGAACACTGCTGAATCCCAAACAGCTAAGCAACCTCACATGCTCATCGATCTTCCGGAGAATTTTCCAATTCTCCCCCACTTATAGCACTGATTATCAACCACCAGTCGCTATCACCGACCTCACAAAACAACCCTGCACAAAACCAACACTTACACGTTGACTGATTTCCACTAGCACTAACAACCTTCACAAAAATCACATTTCCACACTGATCATCTCGCTCCAAAGAAACTCAATCTGCAGCTAACCACTCCTCAGAAAGCAGATGCTACCCGGCCTTCAGACCAATTCCAGGTTTCCACTAACAACCCCTCATGAAAGATAACCAACAAAATTCCCATCACTAACCCATAACCGTACCATAATTCTCAAAGAACAACGAATATCACACCGAAAACCACACAATGAGACTAGCAGATAAACAATACCCACAATAATCACAAGATAATAAAGACATCAAGAAAGAAACGTACCCGCGACTGCATCCGGCACTGCTCTGACCTCCTCCGCTGCAAGCTGAAAGGCACGACCCTGAGCCCTTGGGGGCTCCGCTCCACCCTGACCTCCATCTGTGATCCTCAAAGTGGCCGGTGCTGGAGCCTGCACCGGTCCTGAAGCAAGCTGTGGACAGTTGACCCTCAAATGTCCAACCTGATGACAATGATAACAAATCCTCAAATCCCGAACCAGCGCTGACTGCCGACAATCCCTCGCATAGTGCCCCTCCTTTCCGCACTTGCAACATGCACCACCGGACCTACAAACTCCGGTGTGACTCCTCCCACACTTCCTACAAGTGTGGCTACTCAGATCTCCCATCCTAGAATCAACGGTCTTGGACCGTTTCGGCGCCGGCTGCGACTGCACCGGAGCCTGCCTCAGCTCACGCAACTGCAAATCAATCTCTAACTCGCGCCGCCTGGCGGCCTCTTGCAACTCCAACAAAGTCTCGCACCTCTGCGTAGACACAAACTGCCTGATATCCCTCTTGAGCATGTTCAGATATCGAGACATCTGAGCCTGCTCCGAAGCGAACTCAGGGCAGAACATCGCCCTCTCTGTGAACATCCTGGTGATCTCAGTCACTGACTCCGAACCCTGCTTCAGCTCCAAGAACTCCTGAGCCAATCTCTCTCTCTCAACCCGCGGAACATAACGAGTGTTGAACATCTCTCTAAACTGATCCCATGAAACTGCAGCCCTCTGCGCATCCGAATATGACCCCGTGGTCAATCTCCACCAATCCTTCGCCCCGAGCCTCAACGGGTTCAGAGCACACCTCACCCTCTGATCAGCAGGGCATGAACACGTGAAGAAACACCCCTCCACGTCCGATAACCACCTCATAGCAACAATCGGGTCCTGAACTCCATCGAAGGTGGGAGGCTTCGTATTATCGAAGTCCCGATACTGAAAACCCCGACCAGCTCCTACCCCTGCCGCTGCTACAGCCGTTGTAGCCGCTACGGCATCCGTCTCTGTGAGAGCTGCATAGCGCTCATCAAAATACTCAACCATGGCGGTCTTGATCGACCCAAACAGTTCCGGCAACTCAGCCCGGAACAACGCAACAATCTCATCACGCAGGATCTCACGAATCCTCGCATGTGTTCATCTGACCAATAACCTCGGGCGGTATTGATCCGCCCGGAACTCCCTCTCTTGTTCCCGATCCTAACTCGGATCCACTTCCAGCATGCCTCGGAATCTCCATACTGAAAAACACCACAAAATCTCAAATTCTTCCCACTATCCCGGGAACCAACTCTCAATCCAACCCTAGAGGTCATGGTTTCCCTGATACGCGTATGGGTCCTATGCTTTTAGTAGTACGGGCCCATACTACCTTCCACACCTACCCATATTTGTATGAAGTACTACCACAACACCCTAGTGAAAACATACATAACAATCGCTCAACCCTCACCACTAGAGGAACACTGGAAATCTCCCACAAGGAAACCCTAGGCTACAGGCATCACAAATCAGGCAGCATTATCATGAAATCCTGAAGATCCCTAGCCTAGCACTAGCATGCTGTTCTAACAAAGCTCAAAAACAAATATCATGTATGGCATTTTGGGGTTACTTACTGGCTCCGGCTGATCGTACCTCCGCGTCCTCCTTTACTCATTTTGAAAACCATTTTAAATTCTCTTTTGAAAACTCTCCTCGATTTGAGACTGGAGTCACACGAGTGTTCCTCCAATTCACTCAAACCAAGGCTCTGATACCAACTTGTAACGACCGAAAAATTCCAACCAATTTAAATTTTTCAAAAACAACCCGATTCCATTAAGTTATTACAAAAAGGTTTTCAATACAATTTATTTAGAGTATTCCCATAATCACATCACAACATAAGCATGAGGAGCGGTACGATCACGCCTTCGCCTTGCCACGGTCTCCTGAAGAACCTGAAAAAAAAAACATTAAACCACAACTGTAAGCCCGAAAGCTTAGTGAGATATCCCCAAAATACCAACCACATATACCATACATGCATAACATGCCATAACATATCTGATCACAGAACAGCCATGCACTTCGGGTCTACTGTGTGACTGGTCTGCCGCACCGGCCAACAGTCCACCTGGTCCACCCTCCGAGTCTAGCCATATACCTTGAGTCTGCAGTGTGATTGGTCCGCCCGCACCGGGCCTTCAATCCACCTGGTCCACTCTCTGAATCTAACCACATACATCGAGTCTGCAGTGTGATTGGTCCGCCCGCACCGGGCCTTCAATCCACCTGGTCCACTCTCTGAGTCTACAGTATGACTGGTCCGCCCACACCGGGCCTTCAGTCGGCCTGGTCCACTCTCCGAGCCTCGGCACGTCTAGTCCGCCCTCTTAGGGCCTACAGCCTATCCGGACCGCTCGCTGGGCCTTCGGGACAACCGGTCCGCCCTGGGTTTCTTGGCCTACAGGATAAAGCAGGACCCGCCTCAACCCAACTCCAGTCCAAACAACCATGTGCACATAAACATACAATCATATAACAATTCACAGTCAACAAACCGATCAAACAGATCACATAACATATCATCATCCTAACCAGGATACCGACCTAACCGGTCACTAGCATATCATTGTTTTGGCCATATGAACATTCCTATGTACACATGCAAACCCTAATGCTTGGATCTAGGTTTCTCTAATTAAACATGCTTTGAATCCAAGACTTCTAATGACTAATTAAGTATAAGAACAATACAAAATCAGATCTAGAATTTTACCTTTGAATCTCTTGTTTTGATCTTGTTGTCTGCTTGGAGCTCTAAAGTCACAATTGTCACTCCTCTAATGGCTTACAAACACCAACTATCAAGGAGGATGATTTGATAGAGAGTTTAGGGATTAGAAATCGGCCAGGGTTTCTTTGCTTTAGCAGAGGTGCCGATTTCCCTTGCCCTAGGGGTCTATCTATACTTGTAAGGCTCCTAGGGTTTCACCCTTAAACCCTAGTTGGATAATCTTTCCTTAAAGCAATCCAAATCCTTTCCAAGGATAAGCCTTGGACGAATTTGAGGCTATCTCAAGCCCTAGAATCGTCCAACCTCTATCCAAGAAGAATTTACAGCCCAAAGTGTAGCTATCAAATAATTGACAGTTTATACCCTCTTATTTAATTAATCTCTTTAAGTCACCAAATTAATACTAATTAATCTATGACTTATATTAATCAAATAACAATATTATTATTCCTTATATTATTCTCATAATATATTAATAATATCTATTCTCTCATAATAAATCATCCTATCAAGTTGCTATGGTGAAGGCAACCCAAAAGGACCATGCACAATCGGGTCAAATACTTGCCTAATATAGTTGCAGCCTTAGACACTATTCCAACAGTCTCCCACTTGGATAAGTCTAGTAACTATATGCACAAGTACAATCCGATTCGCAATCGTAGCTCTCAAAGACGTTGTCAAACTCTGATCTAATCAATCTTGTCCTTTAGATAAGGGATCGTACAGTCCTCTGTAAGATATCATGCTGACAATTCTATGGAATAATTAGTCTAGCATTTTGGTTTCTTGATCTCCGATTTATTCGACATAGAACTTAATCGAACACATCAATTCAGTTCTGACCGGGCCCGGCACATAAGTCAAATCAAATCATCGAGCGGCCGAGATATCGCTTTTACCCTCTTGGGATAAAAGTTACAGATAAACTTCGACTTATATGCATTTACTTATTCATTAATCAACTATACACAACAATGCATTTTATAACATCGAGTTACTGATGCGTTTTCGCATTATCAATGTACAATCAATTAACAAATAACAAACCATATATCTAGGTTTTAAGACAATATGATATTATCGTCTTGCGATCACCCCTTTCATCACATTCCATAAGGTGATTCTAGCAAGCGCGGGTTTGTTCCAATGCTCAAAACTAGTTCATAAGCACTCATGAACGTTGCAGCAAACTTTTGCTATGTCTAATACCATTTAGACAATCTACACACCAATTCATGACAATCTTCATTCATATCTACTTCCAACATATGAACGATTGTGGACAATTTGAACAATTCGATTATTCTTAATAAACTCAATTATTCTGGAAGTCAAAACATGCAAAATGAAACAATAGTTAAACAATTAACATAAGACAGTAACATTACTCATAAACAATGCTCTTTTATTTAATCATCAAATGTTAATTACATATATCTATTACACGTTTCTACTATTATCTAATCTATACTAATATCATCCTTCAGCCCAATACGCCTAGCATACTGCAAATGCTTAACCCTACTCAGTCCCTTCGTAAGCGGATATGTTGGGTTATCTTCTGATGATATCCTCTTCACTACGAGTTGTCCTTCTTCTACACGATGTCTAATAAAGTGATATTTTCTGTCGATATGTCTAGATCTACCATGATCCCTCGGTTCCTTGGTCAAGGCAACCGCTCCTTCATTATCACAGAAAATCTCCATGGGCTCCTTTATGGCGGGTACAACTCCAAGATCACCGATGAAGTTCTTTAACCATATTGCCTCCTTCGACGCTTCGCTCGCTGCAATGTACTCTGATTCGCACGTTGAATCAGCTATGGTTTCATGCTTGGAACTTTGCCAAGTCACTGCACCTCCATTCAGGGTAAAGACCCAGCCCGACTGCGAACGGTAGTTGTCCCTGTCAGTCTGAAAGTTGGCGTCACTATACCCTCGCACCTTCAAGTCATCACTCCCTCCGAGAACTAAGAACCATTCCTTCGTCCTCCGAAGGTATTTAAGGATATTCTTAACCGCAATCCAATGAGCTCTGCCAGGGTTCCCTTGATATCTACTGACCATGCTCAAAGCAAAGGCTACATCAAAGCGAGTACAAGTCATAGCATACATGATTGAGCCAACTGCGAAAGCGTATGGTACTCGGCTCATTTCTGCTATTTCAGCTTCGGTACTCGGACTTTGAATCTTACTCAACTTGGACATACTTTGTATCGGTAATTCTCCCTTCTTCGAGTTTTCCATACTAAAACGTTTTAGTACCTTATCTAAGTAAGTGTTCTGACTA
Organism: Lactuca serriola; assembly: GCF_051521515.1. Taxonomy (NCBI): domain Eukaryota; kingdom Viridiplantae; phylum Streptophyta; class Magnoliopsida; order Asterales; family Asteraceae; genus Lactuca; species Lactuca serriola. The sequence goes on from NC_136415.1 coordinate 157,589,294, forward strand.
AGTCCTATTAGTCTCTTACATCTTTCTCTCACTATCCTTATTCCTAAAATATAGGAAGCCTCTCCGAGGTCCTTCATAGCGAAGCACTTCCCGAGCCAGGACTTAACCTCCTGCAGAGTCGGGACGTCGTTTCCTATGAGAAATATGTCATCGACATATAGAACGAGGAAGCTTACTATACTCCCACTGGCTTTGACATATACACACAATTCATCTTCGCTTCATACAAATCAAAACTCTTTGACTTTCTCATCGAAGCAGAGATTCCATCTGCGAGATGCTTGCTTAAGTCCATAAATGGACTTCTCAAGCTTACACACTCTATTCGGATGCTTTAGATTCACAAACCCCTCTGGCTGAGCCATGTAAACATCCTCAGCCAACTTCCCGTTAAGGAAAGCGGTCTTGACATCCATTTGCCAAATCTCATAATCATGAAATGCCGCAATAGCTAGCATCACTCTAATAGACTTTATCTTCGCAACTGGTGAGAAGGTCTCACCATAGTCAACTCCGGGAGTTTGAGTAAAGCCCTTCGCAACCAATCGTGCCTTATACGTGTGTACTTTTCCATCCACGTCGGTCTTCTTCTTGAAGATCCATTTCCACCCAACGGTCTTACCTCCGGGCACATTATCAACCAAATTCCAAACTTGGTTATCATACATGGATTGGATCTCGCTATCCATTGCCTCTTTCCATTTCGCAGACTCCGGGCCTGCCATGGCTTCTATATAGCTATCAGGTTCATCAAGGTTTATTAGTGTACTATCACTAATATACGTGTCCCTTTCGGTAGTAATATGAAAACCATAAAACTGGGGATGAACTCTAACTCTTTCGGAACGTCTAAGAGGTAAGGATTCCTCAATCGGTTCAACCGGAGTTTCCTCCTCGGGTTGAGTGCCAGCGGTAGAGGTTCCTTCATCTATCGATTCTTGAATCTCTTCAAGCTCGATTTGCCTCCCACTGTCTCCTTGGCCTATGAGTTCTCGCTCTCGGAAAACTCCTATCCTTGCAACAAAGACAACATTGTCCTTCGGTCTATAGAAGAGATATCCAAAGGATTTCTGCGGGTAGCCGATGAAAATACATCGCTCACTACGAGGTTCGAGCTTGTCGTGAGTATCTCCTCTTACGAAAGCCTCGCAACCCCAAACCTTGATATGTGCCAACGAGGGAGCTTTCCCTGTCCACATCTCGTGAGGTGTTTTGGCAACCTTCTTAGTAGGGACTCGGTTAAGGATATGGGCGGCAGTCTCTAAGGCATACCCCCAAAAAGAGATTGATAGTAAAGCACGAATCATCATAGAGAGAACCATATCCAATAAGGTTCGATTATGCCTTTCTGCCACACCATTCAACTGCGGTGTCCTAGGAGGCGTCAATTGTGAAACTATTCCACACTCCTTGAGATAATCGTGGAATTCAAGACTTAGGTACTCTCCTCCTCGATCGGATCGAAGCATCTTGATTTTCCTGCCCAATTGATTCTCCACTTCATTCTTGAACTCTTTGAACTTTTCAAAAGTTTCTGACTTTTGCTTGATTAAATAGATATACCCATATCTACTATAGTCATCGGTAAAAGTCACGTAGAAGCGGTTCCCATCCTTCGTGGTCGATCTAAATGGTCCACATACATCGGTATGTATTAGGTCCAATAGACCCTCACCCCTTTCACACGTACTTGTGAAGGGTGACTTAGTCATCTTTCCAAGCAAACAAGACTCGCATGTGTCATCTTCCCTAAGGTCGAATGACTCCAACACTCCATCCTTTTGGAGTTGGGCTATGTGCTTCTTGTTGACATGTCCAAGACGACAATGCCACAAGAATGCTCTATCCATACTATTGGAAGAATCCATGCATAAAACATCATTTCCTAAGTTATCTACAATCATAACGGTTTCATAAATTCCATTACATGGTATAGCTTCAAAATAAAAGACACCATTTAGATAAGCCAAAATAGAACCATTCTCATTATTAAAAGAAAATCTAAAACCTTGTCTAAACAAACCATGAAATGAAATGATGTTTCTAGCCATTTCTGGCGAATAGCAACAATTGTTCAAATCTAAACATAAACCATTCCTAAGCACTAAAGAATACACTCCAATCTTGGTTACAGGCGACGATCTTCTGTTCCCCACGATTAGATTTATCCTTCCATGCTCCACATCCCTATTTCTTTTTAGTCCCTACAATTCAAAACAAATATGGTAACCACAACCGGTATCAAGGACCCAAGAAATAGCATGAGATGAATCGTTAGATTTAATTGTATATATACCTGCGAAAGATGGCTTGATCTTTCCTTCCCTTATGGCTTGCAGGTAGTCTGGGCAGCTTCTCTTCCAATGCCCTATTTTATGGCAGTGATGGCACTCTGCCTCCTTAGGGTTAGGACAGGGTTTAGCAGGATCAACTTTGGTCCCACTAGAAGAGGAACCATCTCGGGATTTTCCCTTGCGGTGGCTCTTAGATGGAGCCTTCCTCTTCTTGCCTCTTCCTTGCCCAATGGCCAAAACAGGAGCAGCGGGTGGATTGGGAGTTGGTGCAACAGACTTGTCCTTGAAGTTGCTCTCAGCGACCCTCAAGAGACCTTGGAGTTTGCTTAGGGTGACCTCCTCTTTGTTCATGTGGTAGGTCATCCTAAATTGATTGTAGCTCGGAGGCAAAGAGTGAAGCACCATGTCGATTGCCAAGTCTTCCCCAAAGTCAACATTCAACTTGCGAAGACGGTCGACATACCTTTGCATCTTTTGCAGGTGCACGGTAAGAGACTCTCCATGACCCATCTTAGCGGAAATCATGTTAGTGAAAATCTCATTACGCTCTTGTCTCGCGTTTTGGTGGTATCTCTCCAATAAGTCTTGATGCATCTCGTACGGGTACATGTCCTCATAGGACTTTTGGAATTCGGAGTTCATAGTGGCTATCATGATGCAATGTACCTTCGTTGCATCTCGCTCGTGAGTTTCAAAAGCGGTCATTTCAGCCGGAGTAGCGATTTCAGGGTTGATTTTCTCGAGCTTCTCATCGAGGACATACTCCTTATCCCATAGCGAGCAATAGTACGAATGTATCTTATCCATTCGCTAAAGTTCGTCCCATCGAAAGTGACCTTTTGACAAAGGTTTATCAATGTGAAAGAACTAGCAGCAGCGTTGTTCGCGTTCGACATCTACAAATAGAAAGGACAAAGATAGATTAGAATATGAATCCCTAATTATCACCCAATAAGAAAATTAGGGCTAGGATCCAACAACAATATTTACATATTAGAAAAGGGATGCCGTAATCTAACATGCAAACAATTTGAAGGTAAGTGAATGACGATTCACTAATTCTCCACCATAAAAACCTAACTATAAGTTCTAAATGAATTTGAGAATTCCTAGGTTTAGATGAGATTCATTGAAACATTTCAATGGCATGTTTAAATCTCGATATGCCCTTCTCGTTTGTGACTGGGATACCGAGGATCACAAAGCGGGTGTGAACTACCATGCAAATTCACATGGTGCCTTCATTGTAATGATCACCTATTCGATGTGCCAGTAAACCACACACGCTCCATCGAACTATGATAAACAATGAATCACCCTTTGTCACCTTTGCTTAGAACCAATTAGTGTGCCGGTAAACCACACACGCTCCACTAACTTCTTAGCAAGGGTGCAAAGTGTAATTTCATGGGATTGCATCAATTCACTTTTCCTAAAGTAACTAAGATTGGGAAATTTTAAAAAACATGTAGTTACTTTGTATTTCATATTATACTTTTAATGAGAGGATGAGGTTGCCCTATCCTACCCGTTCGGCTAACGACCCTCCACCGATCAAGCAAGCGGTGGGTGTGAGTGTACACCCATTAAGCGCCATTTTATAGGCCGCAACCTTATACCCACCTTATAGATCGGCTTCGTGAATGAGGCCTACTAACGGTAAGACTAGCATTTTAGTTATACATACATATATATATATATATATATATATATATATATATATATATTTATATATATTAATCTTGTAATATTATATTAGTATAGAGTTGTATTTTAAACTTGTAAAATTCTAGGGTTTGAAATTTAAATTTTCTAAATTAAACTTTTAATCACAAATCATTAATTTCAAAAACTTGAGGACATGTTTTAAACATTTAAAACATGGAGGACCAAATAACAAATAATCTTAATTAACAATTAATTCCATAATTATCCATATTTGATTTATTTAAGATTTCTTGCATAATAATTTACCAATTTAATCAAAATAATTAATTAATTATCACATAAGGAAATTAAATATTTTATTAATTGATAAATCTCTTTAATTAGATCAAGATTATAGTCATATATATCAAAAAATCGGATTAGGGTTGATCTAATATGATAAAGGCAAGTTTCCATAAGATAAATATCAAAAAATCCCGAATCTGGCCCTTACTAACGCTCGGACTCGCCGAGTGCACCATGGGACTCGCCGAGTCAGGCCAACTCGCCGAGTCCACAATGGGACTCGCCGAGTCCATGACTCATAAACATAAAATTCGAATTTTTCAAGCAAGATTCAAACAAACAAGCAAAAATTTAATAGAAACCAATCTAGGCTCTGATACCACTGATGGGTTTTGGCCATATGAACATTCCTATGTGCACATGCAAACCCTAATGCTTGGATCTAGGTTTCTCTAATTAAACATGCTTTGAATCCAAGACTTCTAATGACTAATTAAGTATAAGAACAATACAAAATCAGATCTAGAAGTTTACCTTTGAATCTCTTGTTTTGATCTTGTTGTCTTGGAGCTCTAGAGTCACAATTGTCACTCCTCTAATGGCTTACAAACACCAACTAGCAAGGAGGATGATTTGAGAGAGAGGTTAAGGATTAGAAATCAGCCAGGGTTTCTTTACTTTAGCAGAGGTGCCAATTTCCCTTGTCCTAGGGGTCTATTTATACTTGTAAGGCTCCTAGGGTTTCACCCTTAAACCCTAGTTGGATAATATTTCCTTAAAGCAATCTAAATCCTTTCCAAAGATAAGCCTTGGACGAATTTGAGGCTATCTCAAGCCCTAGAATCGTCCAACCTATATCTAAGAAGGATTTACAGCCTAAAGTGTAACTATCAAACAATTGACAGTTTATACCCTCTTATTTAATTAATCTCTTTAAGTCACCAAATTAATACTAATTAATCTATGACTTATATTAATCAAATACCAATATTATTATTCCTTATATTATTCTGATAATATATTAATAATATCTATTCTCTCATAATAAATCATCCTATCAAGTTTCTATGGTGAAGGCAACCCAAAAGGACCATGCACAATCGGGTCAAATACTTGCCTAATATAGTTGCAGCCTTAGACACTATTCCAACACACCCTACATCTCAGGATACCGATCTCAACCAGGTCTCTAACATATACCATCCTGGCTACCAGGATGCAACATATCAAAGCAATAACATACAACAAATAACCGGATCTCAATCCGATAAAGGGCCGGCCTTGGTGCCTTAGACCCTGTTGATATAGTGAGGATAACTCACCTCGAAACTGCCGACTGAACAGATAACCCAAGCTGCTCCGATCACTGATACGATCTCCACCACTAGACAACCACCAAGGCACTGAACTCAAAACAATATCCAACAATTACCAAAATGCCCCTAGAAATCACTAGTCAACCCTTGGTCAAAGTCAAAGGCAACCCCTGACTGACTCTACTCGCCGAGTCAACCCGATGACTCGCCGAGCCCCCATGCTCAGAATTTCCCCAATCCGCGACTCAACTTGCCGAGTCACCCCGAGACTCGCCGAGTTCAACAACTCTGAGTCCACTCGTACACAACTCACCGAGTCATCCCTTGATTCACCGATTCTCGGCTCAACCAGAAAAGATTGGGACTTCTCGACAAGACTCGCCGAGTCCAAGAACAGACTCGTCGAGTCTAAGGTTATCTTCAACTTACTCTCCGAGTTGTTCTTCCAACTCGCCGAGTTCCAGGCCATCTTCATCCAACTCGCCGAGTTGTTCTTCCAACTCGCCGAGTTCCAGCTTATCTTCAAACAACTCGCCGAGTCCACCCATGTGACTCGCCGAGTACCACCGGGTCTGAATCCATACCGAGGCTTTCCAAGCCATGCAGATGATCCAAACCATAGATCTACCCTTCCTAAGGCCATCCATCACGTAAAGTGGCAAACTTTACGTGAATCCAAGGAGATCTAGGCATTTTCACTCTAGGGTTTGGGCTTGGGACAAGATAGCTCCATCAATCACTCACAAATAGGGACTTTTATGCATTCTAACCCTTCTCCATTCCAGATCTGAGGTAGCAACCTCAGATCTAACCTCTAAACTCCACTACATCAAAAGATATGATCTCAAACACCCCCAAAAATGATGAATCTAGACAATAGCAGCTCAAACAATGAAATAATACCTCAAAAAGAAGCTCCAAGAGAAGATTAATCCAGATCCTTGCAAAGCCCTTTGATCCAAGTCTCTTCTCCTTCAAGATTTCTTCAACAACCACTTCTCCAAGCTCCAAATGCACTTTAATCCCTCAAAATCGTGCCTCAGGGCTTTCTGGACTTCTACAGGGGGTAAAGAGGCTGGGGAGAGGGTATAATGTTCTTTATATAGGGCTCATCCTCCGGATTTAGGGTTTTCTCCACTCAGCGCCTACTTACCGAGTCCATCCGCTGACTCGCCGAGTCGGCCACTTAACACGCGACCCTACTCGCCGAGTCCACCCATGGACTCGCCGAGTTCCCCTTCCCAATTTACTCTTTTAGCCCTTCAACTTTACTCTTGATATTCCGGGATGTTACAGCGACTTTTCATGACAATAGAAGCATTCAGCCTCATTAGGGTTTGCAGAAGGAGTGAAAAAACCTTTCTTGGTTTTGTTTGAAGAGGAGCCTTCAAGGGTCTTACTCTTGGTACCCTTAGAGGGACTTTTCCTCTTCCTTCCTTTGCCTTTCCCGATTGTCAAGACAGGCGCGACGGTAGGAGTATAAGTGGTAACAACCGACTTTCCTTTAAGACCATTTTTCGCGGTCTTCAGAAGGCTTTGAAGTTTACTGAGTGTAACTTCCTCCTTGTCCATGTGGTATGTCATACGGAACTGATCATAACATGAAGGTAAGGAGTGAAAAATGATATCTATTGCTAACACCTCAGGAAAGTCAACATTCAGTTTCTTCAAACGATGCACAAACCTTTGAATTTTCTATAAGTGGGACGTGAGGGGCTCATTGTCCTTCATTTGGGTTGTTATCATGGAGGAGATGATTTCATACCTCTCTTGACAAGCACTTTGATGGTATCGCTCCATCAAATCCATGTGCATCTCAAAAGGGTAATAGTCCTCATTGGAATTTTGGAGCTCAGCTATCATTTTGGTGGTCATGATGCATGCTACTTTGGTAGCATCCCTTTCATGTGCCCTAAATTCAGCGATCTCCTCGAGAGTAGCAGTTGACTCATCAATCTCCCTAAGCTCCTTGTCAAGGACATATTCCTTGTCCTCGTAACGAGTGACCATCCTGATGTTTCCGATCCAATCCATAAAGTTGGATCCATCAAAGATGACTCTCCCACAAAGATTCATGAGAGAGAAGGAGCTAGTAGGGTTTGAGCCAGAAGCAGAATTGTTGGTTAACATCTGAAAGAAAGGACAAGTTTAGATGAGATTTCAGGATAGTCCTTAATAAAGCACCCCAAATGCTATATTAAGGCTAGGACCCAACACAATATTTTATAATTTAGAAGAGGGATGTCGTAATCCAAGCTATAAAATATTTGAAGGTATGTGAATGACGATTCACCAATTTCCACCATAAAACGGAATAAATATTATTAGGTTTTAATTGGTTTAGAAACTCCTAGATTCTTTGAGATTCAATGAACTTTTCAATGGCATGTTTCAATCTCGAGTGTGCCTTTCAGGTTTTGTGATTCGGATGCCGAAGATCACAAAACAAGGTGTGAAGTAACCATGCAAATTACTTGGTACCCTTAATGTATTACCCCTCAATCGATGGGTCGGTTAACCACACACGCTCCATCAATACTATGATAAACATTAAGTTACCCTTTACCTACCTTGTTAAGTCTAGGTTAGTGTGCCGGTTAACCATACACGCTCCACTAACGGCTTTAACAAAGTGCAAAGTGTAATTTCATGGATTAGCACCTTTATCACATTTTCCTAAAGTAACTAAGATTGGGGATTACTAAAAGGTTTAGTTACTTTAGTATATTCATAATACTTTTATGAGAATTATAGTCCTTGTCCTACCTTTTTCGGCTAATGATCCTCCACCGATCAAGGAAGCGGTGGGTGAGAATGGACACCCATTAAGTTGTCATTTTATAGGCAACAACCTTATACCCCCCCCCCCCCGGTTATAGACTGGCTTCGTGAATGAGGCCTACTAATGGTAAGACGACTTTGTTCTTATACATATATAATAATTAATAACTTACAATATTATAAAGTATAAGGGTTGAATTTTAATTCTTTAAAATTCTAAGGGTTGGAACTAAAGTTTTAATATGACTTTACTTGTTCCAAAACTTGAGGGCAAGTTTTGTAAACTTTCAAAACTTTTCATTTCTCATAACTTATGAGTTAATTGAGTATCAAAATGAAGCTCTTCATTTTTATAACTCATGTGTTCTTATAATGGTTTTTAATTAAAGTGTAACCTTTGGTTTTCCATAACTTGAGGACAAGTTATGGACTCCATTAAAACACATAATGATCAAGAATTAAACTACCAAGTAGGTTACAAACAATTCCTATGATCATCTAAGCTCATAAGTTCAAGAACATGAATATGAACAATTTCAAGAATCATAAATTACACTTAAAAAACTTATAATTTTGATAACTGCCATTGTAAATGGATTAGTATAAACATTACACCATCTAAAACAAGTTTTATAACACCAAAACAGTTTAGGGTAATGTTTCTAGTCCATTCCCAGCAGCTAATCTCGAAGATCTGGACACTGCAGCCTCTACTCGTCGAGTGCATGAACAAACTCAACGAGTAGCATGCTTTTCTTCATGGACTCGTCGACTCTCCCCATGGACTCGGCGATTTCATACGAGCAGTGAACAAAAAACTGCAATTTTCAGGCATTTTGCATCAAGTATCAAACAAACAAGCCTAGGCTCTAATACCACTGTTGGGTTTTGAGCATTCTAACACTCCTATGGTGTACATGCAACCCTAGAAACCTTGGATCTATGTTTGACTTTTGTAGCTTTGATTCCTTTGAAACCTTATCACACAACACCAACTACACTTGGAATGACTTAGAGAGAATTAGAACAATTGCAAAAATCGGTTATGCCCTCTTGTTTCACTAGTTGGCCGATTTTGGTGAATAATAGCCTCTTTATATAGTGAGTTACAATTAGGGTTACACCATGTAAACCCTAATTGTCATGACCTTTCATTTCCATGACCCATGGGTTATGTAACCTCCATGGAGCATCCTATGGGTTTAACCCAACTTGATAATCCATGGAGCTTTAGCCCACTATATAAGTTATAGATGATTTACACAATCAACCCATATATTTAATTAGTCTTCTTTTGATCACATAATTAATTCTAAATTAATTCTTTGATCCATACTAACTAAATATTATTATTCTTATTATTAATATATTAGAACTTATAATATATTAATAAACCATAAGTGTCTTATTTCTCTCATTTAGTCTATCCAAGTGCATGATGCCATGTAACCCAAATCGACCATGTCGGGTCGGGTCAAGTACATACCAAATATTGTTATGGACTTAGACACTATATCCAACAGGTCCTTGCTTCCTTCTTCCAAATATCTTCTTCTTTTGCTTCAGCAATATCATACTAGCTCACAAATAAGAGGGAAGGATGCTTAGGGTTCTCAAGAGCCGATATGGGGGTTTGGATGCTGATAAAGGATCAGCCCAAGGGACTTAAGGAGATTAAATAGGGTGAAAACCCCTAAAATTTAGGGTTTCCCAACCATCCGCAACCTCGCCGAGTTTCCTCCTACCGACTCGTCGGTTTGGCCCAAGAAAGATCCGCGACCTAAAGTCCTTCAACACGCCAAGTTGAGGCTACCAACTCGTCGAGTTCAAATGAAGAAATCATACTAAAGAAGATAATTCTTATACCTGGAAGTCAGGATGTTACATACGGGGTCCCACAGGACTTTTTAACATTCCTAGGGTTGAGAGATTTGAGGAGAAGAAATAGTGTTTCATGGTGAAAGATTGCAGATCCGACAAAGGTGAGGTAATGTGAGAGAGGAAGGAGACTGAAGCCTTATTTTATAGGTGGGCCATATATATTTTTTTTTACAAATTTTAAATAATTAAAATAATTGTAAATTAAATATTAAGGGTATTATAGTCATTTCCAACCGGGAAGGGACTAACATCGTAACAGAATCAAAAGACATGGACGATCCGAGTGCAAAAAAAAAAGATAAGGACCAAATGTGAAATTTTTGTAAGCCATAGTGACGATTTCAATAATTTTTCTAGAAAATATAGAATAAGGTATTTCTTTTGTGGAGAGCCTTTTGTTCTGGCTGTCAAAAAAGAATACAAGTAATATCTTACAGTGAGTGATCAGATTACAAGCGCAATTTAGCATTATATGACTGTAATTTTCTTACTGGTAATAAAATCATCTCTATGGTTGGTCAGATTAGACTGAACCACTTTAAATATTGTGTTCTTATTTAAAGTTTATTAGTGTTGCAGTTTTTCAGTCATGTGTGTTACCGAAATTAGTTATCGTTTTGTCTTAAGTTGCATAACTATTTTTGTTGTATACCCAACAAACCAATATTAGAGTTATGGTTGAAGATAGGAAAGTTAAGATTGATAAATTCGATGGTCAAGATTTCGGTTTCTATAAAATGCAAATCGAAGATTATCTCTGTTAGAAGAAGTTACACCTACCATTATCCGAAAGAAAATCAAAAGAGTTTGAACAGAAGGAATGGGATTTGTTAGATCGTCAGGCTCTTGTTGTAGTCAGGTTGTCATTGGCAAAGAACGTTGCTTACAACATTGTCAATGAAAGAACAAAATTTAGGTTGCTCAAGGTGTTGTCTAACATGTTTGAAAAACCCTCAACGACGAATAAGGTTTTCTTGATCCGACAATTGGTGAATTTGAAGATGGAGGGTAGCTCGGTGACTAATCATGTTAACGAATTCAATTCAATCATCTCAAGGTTGATTTTAGTTGATATTGGATTTGAAGATGAAGTCATGGCGTTACTACTATTATCATCGTTGCTCGATAGTTGTTCTGGTACAGTGACGACAATTAGCAGTTCAGATGGAGGTGCCAAGCTAATATTCGAAGGTATTTGCGATTTAATCCTTGGTGAGGATGTACGTAGACGGAGTGTCGAAGAAGCTTCTAAGTACTCAAGATAGAGGAAGAGGGTCCAAAAGAGGAGGCGTGTGGTAGAGGAAGATCGAAGTCAAGAAAAGGAAGGATATTTTACATGTTGTAACTGCAAAGAGAAAGGTCATTTCAGAAATCAATGCCCAAAGCCTTCAGAAGATAAAGGCAAAAAGGAAATAAATATGACAGTAGATTCTAAAGATGATTTGCTCATTTGTTGTGTTGAAAACTCGATGGAATCCTGGATCATGGATTCTGATGCGTTGTTTCATGTTAGTGATTCCAAAGAAGTAATGCAAAATTCCAGGCAGTACATAGGCAATGTCAGATTAGCAGACAACAAGAGCCTTGATATTACTGGTGTTGAGGATGTAGTCCTCAAGACTACTTTAGGTATGAAATTGACTTTGAAGAACGTCAAGTTCATTCCAGACTTGAAAATGATGTTAATATATGTGGGGCAGCTTGATAATGAAGGTCGCCACGTTACAATTGTTGATCATCAATGGAAGGTGAAAAATAGAAATTTAGTTGTTGCTAGAGGTCAGAAGCAGTGTACACTTTATATCGTGGAAGTTTTGGGCGTTGAAGCGACTGCCATTGAAGAAGTTGGGGCATCCGCTCTATGGCACCAAAGACTTGGGCATATAAATGAGAAGGAAATGAAGATGCTAGTCTTGAAAGGAAAAATATCAGATTTGAAGACTGTGACAGTCGATTTCTGAGTCATGTGTTCATGGTAAACAGAAAAAGGTTACTTTCACGAAGATAGGTCATCCGCCTAAGTTCAGGAAAGTTGCAGTTAGTTCATTTACTTGTTTATGGGCCCACTTCAGTTTCTTAAGTGGGATGATGCTGGTACTATGTTACTTTCAGCGAAGATTGCATGCAAAAAGTTTAGATTTATTTCTTGAAGCATAAGTCTAAGTTTTCAACACATTTAAGAAATGGAAAGGTATTGTAAAGAATGAAACGAACTTGAAAATCAAGTGTTTCAAATCAGACAATAGGGTAAAAAAGTAGTAGTGAATAATTTGTTGATTATTGTGCTGACTAGGGAATCAGAATGCAAAAGACGGTTCCGTAGACACCTCAGGAATGGAGTAGCTGAAAGGATGAACCGAACATTGAACGAGAGGGCTAAAAGGATGATACTACATGTAGGTTTACCAAAATTGTTCTAGGTAGATTCGGTCAACATAACTACATATTTAATCAACAAAGGACCCTCAGTCCCCATAGGGTTCAAAAATCCAGAAAAGGAATGGCAAAATTGAGAGATTTCGCTCAAACACTTGCATATATTCGGTTATGTCTCATATGTCAAAGTCAAAGACTCGGAGAGAGACAAGGTAGAGGCGAAGGCAAGGAAGTTCACCTTTATAGGTTACAGGTTGAATAACATGGGGTGTCGTTTTGGGGATAACAAGAATAAGAAGGTTATCAGAAGTCGAGATGTGGTGTTCAACGAGTGTGCTCTATAAAAGGATGAACTTGCAAAGAGCTCTGGCAGTGACAAACAACCAAAAAAAAATATCAAGTTAAGTTACAAGAAATCTTAGATGACGACGTTGTAAAACCTATCAAATACTCCAGAGATAGGTGAACGTTTAGGAAGTAGTATGAGCTCAGGTGTATCATAGGGTAGTTGTTCATAGGATGAGGTTGTAGATCAAGCAAAGATTGTTGCTCCTGATGTTCGTAGATCTATTAGAATATAAAGACCTACGGTCATGTATGTGTTCACGATCGGAGGTATGGCAGTTATTTGGATGTCTAGGTTATAGAAGAGTGTTGCTCTCTCAACTACAGATGCAAAGTAAATGGTTATTGCAAAAGAAGCCAAAGAGCTTATATGGTTGAAGAACTTCCTATCAGAACTTGGGATACAACAGGAGGATTGTGTACCGCATTGTGACAACTAGAGTGTAGTTTACTTGTCAAAGAATATGGTGTCTCATAGTAGAACGAAACACATTCAGATGATGTACCATTTCATTCGAGAGTTAATTAATGATGAATCTCTGAATCTGAAGAAAATCCTTGTAACAAAGAATCCAACAAATATTTTCACCAATGTGGTTACCATGGAGAGAGAGAGAGAGAGAGAGAGAGAGAGAGAGAAAGAGAGATAGAGAGAGAGAGAGAATGTTGCAATAGTTGGATGGCAGAGAAATATTAAGTTGTTCAAACCTCCAAACGGAGATTGTTAAGATCTATGGAGTCATGAACTAAATGACAATTTCCTTATAGTCCAGGAGGGACTATAAGTGTAACTTGGCATGTTTGGTAGAAGTCATGAATGACGGATGCACATTACTTCACTTCCATAAATAGATGGTGGTTGTATATTTATTGATGATCTTAAAAGTCAAGTGTTGCTTTATTTGTTTTGCACCCTACCAGGTGTACTCTCTTATACACAGGCAACCAAATAATTACTATCTCTCATGAATCACTTTGATGATTTTAATTAATCTTTAATACTCTTAAAGCTCTAATCCACATATACCAATAAATTTATTCTAACATACACATGACCACCATTTTTAATATGCTTTGTGGCATTAAATGATCTCATCATCATGCATTCATAACCTATGATGCAAATCATATTTATTATATGTATTTTCCTTAATGACAATACCATGGAGACATTAATCATAGCTTTAAATTTCTTGGGAAATTTTCATTTATCTTTGTATTGTTACATTTCCATTTGTTTGAGGAAAAATATTGTTCATGCATAAAGAAATACCCTAATACACTAAATATTCATTTAATGGCTTTAACTTTATTACTAGGCACGTGAGACTCAATTCCTCATGACATGCTTCATATCAAAATTGATTTCCTTGTTAACGACTTCTTCACTTTGCACAAAAACCATACCAACACATGCCTTCTTTTGACAGATAAGACAACTATTGTTCGTAATACCAAATATAGCATGCATATCACAGTGCAACCACCAAAAGTACTATGCCATATACTCCACCACTAAACAAAAAAAAAAAAAAAAAAAAAAAAAAAAGTTACTCAATTTTCTCTGTGTCACGTGATATATCATGTTTCATATATATATATATATATATATATATATATATATATATATATATATATATATATATATATATATATATATATATATATATATATATATATATATATATATCAAAAATAAAGAGAAATCCATAATAGATAGCAGCTTTAATTCCATCATAAAGAAGGAATTCTTTTTTCTTAATGCAATACCATATATACATGTACTTGAGGAGATCGACATGGTCGACATGTGATTGTGTCGTTGTCTTCACTCTATATTTGACACTCATAAAGAATCATGTGAACACACTACATAACAAAGGAGATGGCATGTCACATAATAGGAGCAAGCATCTTTCCAATACATTGAACAACTATAAACATTGTGTCATGCATCCTTACTTTCTTGAATATAAATTCTTTCTTTGAACAATTCAGAGCTAAATACCCTTAAATTGACAATCAAATCTACTTTTCCTGATGGCATTGCGTTTATAAAGGAATAATGAGGTCTGACTTGGGTAGGGTCTCATAGTGTAGAGCTAAAGAGAGTCGAGAAAATATAGAGGCTAAAGTGCCATATGAGAAAGAAAAGAAAAGTGGAGTCAACATTTCTCTTTATCTTTTGTGCTGGCCTTTCTTTTATCTGTATAGAGAGAGATCATGGACTGGATTTTCTTAGCACCAAAACAAAATTGAGTCATAGAACTCACATGTCACTTTCATTTTGATATCTTTCTGGATGACTTGAACAAGACACCATAGCTATGATGTTCACTTACTAATGTCATCTTTTATTGAACAAATGGCCAGCTCTTATGAAAGAGAGTTCACATGCCTCATATCTCAATTTCTTTCCAACAATATTATTGTTCTACCTATTCAAAAGACCAAAATGAATAATCACAACAAACATCTTGCTTCTTCATAGATAGCCACCAGACCATTATCATGCTTTCTATAATCTCATGGAGCAAATCCTCCTTAATAAATGAAAGTTTTTTTTGCCACATATCAATATCTCATGAGTTTTGACACTAGTCATTTTGTGGTATTTTTGAAATAAACATTATCCACTTGTCAATTTCTGGTTTGTTTCAATTTTTAAAATTAAAGTCATATACTTATATATGTAAAGTATTAAATTGCAATAAATACATTTCTTTCTTTCTTATTTTAAAGTTGTACATTAAAAAATATTTTTTGTTTACACTTTAATGTTTCATTTTTTAAATCAACTCGTGTAATACACGGGTCTCACACCTAGTGTTTTGTATCACGCTAGCATAGACTTACCTTTCAAAAGAGTCGCCACATCTTCGGATACAATTTTACACACCAAATCTTCCAAAAATCTTATATGATCAGAAAGAATAACCACATAGACACAAGTTTTCATAACAACATACTCATTTTTTTTACCAATAATAGCAATGTAGTTACAAATCCTTAATAGCAACTTACTTACATTTCTTTACTGATAAAAGCAATATAGGTTGCTTTTATCTCTGAAGATATGTAAGTATGTTGGTATTATGGGTAAAAAGTAAAGTATATTGCCTACATTGATAAAAAGAAGGATGTTGCTATTTCCTGAAATTTACCATATATAAAAAATTACCGCTTCAGCCTTGTTGACCATAACTTTGACTTTGACCATGAACATTAACAAGAGAGAATTTTTTTTTATAACATTAACAATGTAAAGCAACATGAACTGATTAAGTGAAAGTACAATGCTAAAATTGGTGGATTTTTTTGCCTAGATAAGATAAAAAAATGTGAAGATTCTTTAAAGTTAAAATGTTGTCACAGAAGAAAGCTAAAAATTGCAATGTTATAAACCGGTTGAATTTTCAAACAGAAACATGCTTTTAAAAATAAAATTCAAACTGCAATGCTATAATTGGTAGATTTTTCAAAGTAAAATGCCTTGATATGAATAAAAAATCACAAAGTTACAATCTTTTAACATATAAACTGAAAAATGAGATGGGTTTATTTTTCAAAGGAAAATATGCATATAATAAGAAAACTGAAAGTGCAATGCTAAATTTGGTGGATTTTTTAAAGTAAAACGGTTTGGTTGGGATATTTTTGAAAGTTAGGATGTTTTAAACAAAAGAAAACTGAAAAGCGCATTCCATGCCTGGACAAAGTCAAGCATTCTAGACAAGGGTAAAAGGGCAACTCACCAAATAAAAGAGCATCATTGGTAATGGAAGGGTAATTTAGGCATTTTTTTGCTTTTATTTCTGTTAGAAGGGTAAGCTAGTCATTTTTGTGCCTTGGTTGTTACGTGAGTGGAAGGAGAGCACATTAGTTACATTGTCAAAGAAGAAAGAAATAGAAAAAGAAAGTTAAATTGCACTCCGTGTTGGGAACTCTGAAATGAGTAAATAAAATAAAAAGTTACAAGACCCCCAACAAAGATAAATACTTACCTTCCATTGATGTGTATAATTGTATCATATGTTCTATGGCTTATTCAACATTGTACACTACTTCCATAATGGTATGTATTTGCCAGAAAATCGGACTTTACATATAAAAAAAAACAACATAAATCCATCTAAATTTTTGTACAAGATCCAATTTAACAATTATTATATAAATCTTTCCTTTCTTTAAAGGAACTAATTGTTTCAAATTTACCTAGAATATTATGACTCGCCGAATAAGTGATGAAAACCAACCAAGAATCAAAAGTAATTACATCTACAAGAGGAGTCTTATATAACATCCTGTATTAAATAAAAATAAAATAATTATTATAAATTTATACCTCAAGAAATACAGAAACTTGGAAACAAAAGTGACATGAGAACTTTGTTTATGCATGCTTGCTCTTCTTCCTCAATAGCCCGAATCAACTCTGCAACCCTAAACATCAGCTTGAGTTCATCTTCTGTCATTGGTGCAAAATTCAATTGCAAATCATTAAGTTAAATGAGATTCAAAGTATTTAAGTTTTAACCCAAGAATTTTAAGCACTCCAATGATTTTTTTCTTTTTCCTTTTAGGAGGTAACCCAAATGCATACCCATTTATCAGTACCTCAGATAGCTTGACTCGTAAATTACAGAAACACCCTTCGTTTCTATCATCTACCAAGGGTCTTCATCTGGGCTCAAAAGAAAGTATTTGATTATCGAAACTGCAAAAAGATTGATGATGGGTCCCAAAAGAAATTTAAAGGTTCAAACTTTATAATAGATTTAACAGATACGACTAACAAGGTTACAAGGGTATTATGTACTTGAATACTATTCAAATCTTGTCTGATAATGAAGACGATTCAAGAAAATGCGGGATCAAACTGTGTTTCCATGGCTTAAATCTGAACTGGGTATCTGTAAAAATGGTGATAAAGATAATAAAAAACTATTAGGGTTTCCAACAGAAAAAAGAGGGATCGACATCCACGTAGCTTGGGATGATGTGATTGATGGGGGAAGAAACAGATGCATAAATCAAGAATTTCAAGAATCATTTTGATTTGAATTCGTGGATGATGAACTGTTAGTTGGTTACAGTTACAACAAATTGAAGGGGTTTGCAAGAAGAAATGAACTCCCAAATGGAGATATGATGAATGATGATGTAGATGGTGTTCTTCAATCTTGTCAAGTGGTTATCCGTATATTTAATGCATCCACCATGTTTCAAGTTAACCAATTATTTAAGTCATGTATGGATGAAGGGACTGAATGGGTAATGACTTTTGCTGGATCAAATAATCATTCCAACTAACAATTTTCACACTGTCCAGATTAAGTAAGCTCATTAAGTCAGAAAGAAACTACTCCTAAAATGCATTGCAAGTTGCAACAGATTGACAAAAATGAAATTGCAAAGAAAATTTTCATGTCCATACATTAACTTTATTTTTACAGGAAAAAAAAATTACATCTCAATAGCAGAAAACCCCTAGAGAAATAAAGTAGAATAGAGAATATATATATATATATATATATATATATATATATATATATATATATATATATATATATATATATATATATATATATATATATATATATATATATATATATATATATATATATATATATATATAAGAATGAATAGATGAAGAAGAAAAACCCCCAACACCAAGAATACCAAGGAAAAGAACAATAAAATGCAGTTTCCTTTTTAAATTGTAATGTATCTGGTGCAGTTGGTTAAACAAACAAAATCAGAGTTTACAGAAAAACCTACCAGCGAATAGATGAAGAAGGCATTTATCCCAACGAGCAAACAGAAAATAAAATCAGATTAAGAAAATAACACCTGACCTTTGATTCTTTCTTATTCAAACATCAATTTTAATTTTACAAGGACAATATCGTAAACACAAAAAAATAAAATAAAATAACTAACAAAAACTTACATTCGATACTTTCTTACATTTGTTTTTAAATGCTTTTGAATCACCATCTAATTTAAACCATTCATAAAGATGTATCATGATTCAAAAGCATTTAAAAACAAAGATGTAAACCAATCATAAACCATTCCAAACCAAAATACCAAAGATTTTAGACTATTTTTGTATTCCAAACTCGATCCAAAATGGTCCTAAAAGATTTTAGACTATTTTAGACTATGAAGGGCTTAAATTGTAGCTAGACCTTTCAAGTCTCTAACTTTCTCAATCTTGCATTCATTATATACATAAAATGTTAAGTTTAACTTAGAAAATCCATGGATTCATCACCATTCATATCATCTTGTTGACAAAGCTCACAAGACACTTGAAAACTAGGCATTTCTTTCAAGCATTGATCAATATTCTTCTCAAGCCATGCCAATCGCCTTTCAAAACTCAACACTGCACCATGCATAATCCTAACATCGAGTCGACCCACTCTCGCACATGATCTTAATAAAATATAATAATCCGCATGTGCAGCATACGTATAGTTTCCATCATCTTTTTTCCTTGTATAATGTAAATAATCATCGGCTCTTTTAATTTTAGTCCTTGGAGGAATATAACAAAATCTTTTTTCTTCCATATTTGATATCATTCCTCTTATTGCCTTTTCTTTTTGGGTCTCGTTGCTAATTTTCGCATCATTTTCATCTTTAGGTTTCTTCACCTTGTTCATGTTCATGTTGTTTTCGGAAAAATCAAGAGGTCTCTTGTGGGAACCACAATTAGAGCTTGGAGATGATGGCTTGTGATCCTCCTAACAAAAAAAAACAAACTTATCATGAATTCCATATGTAAATCTCTTCTCAATTATATCATGTCATACATACCTCTTCTTTATGATAATAATTCCAAAGATCTACTATTATCTGATCTTCTTCATGATCCTCAAATGACAATTCCACACCAGCAAACACCACATTCTTGCAATATTCAAGATACGTTTCAAGATCCCTACCATCAACTATCAAACAAAGACAGAACAATCTTTTAGAAAAATACTAAATTGGATGGAATGGAATAACAAAGGAGCAGAATGGAATGAACAATTCCATTTCTTTCCTTATTCCATCACTAACTTAAACATACGAAACAACTTGACGTATTGTAAATTTCATGAAAATCAAAGGTTGCAACGATTTATACCATTTTCAGATTAGGGTATAAAGTCTAAATTGAAATTTGTAAGAGCTTACCACTTGTATCAATGAGTTGACTGTATTTTGACTCGAGCAAAAGTAAAATCTTTGTAGCATCCAAATTCGATTGTTTCGGTAGTAGCTTATCATAACTCTCGGAAACAAGATTATTAGAAAGGGACGACATCTTGCATTCTGATTCCGATTCCGCCTTTTTATCCAAAATCTTAGATTCCTTTCCGTCTTTTCTTTTCGTCAAACCCTTTTCCCACTTCCCAAAACCGTGTATCTTATAAAGAATCCTGATTGAAAATATAAGTATAGACAACACACAAGCACGTGTAGGAAGCCGGAATTCATTTCCAGACAACCAAAGCTCAGATGGCATTGACCACTCATAAATCCGGGAAGCATGAGGAAGAATGGTCTCCACTGGAAGAGACAACTGCCAGAGATACCGGGTAGCAATTCCATAGAAGTTGACCGGAGGTAATTCCAATCCAATGGAATGAGCAATTGAAGCAGCTAATGATTCCAACTTCTGAATAGAAATACAATGTAATGGTCTGAACATACGGTTTGAACTTAATGGACACGCGTTAGTTGGGGATCCGATTTGTTTTTCTATTTCAAGAAAGGCTGTGAAATAAGGGAGTTTTCCTTCAAGCGTCCATTTTGCTATATCAGTTGATAAAATTGGCTCTCTTGCCAGGTGGCAGAGTAAAAAAGAAATGGCTAAAGAATAAGGTAAGGGTATTGTTTTGCTTACGGATCTATACCATATCATTACGGATCGTTTTCCTAGTATGTTATGAGGTTCGGATTTGTGTTTGGCATTCGGTACAACAGCTTCTGTTTCCCCTGAAATAGAATGAGAAAATATTAGTATTTCACTTTATAAAAACACCAAAAAAAAAAAAACATTAAAACAAATACCTTGTACTTGAGATTCTGATTCATTAATAACCTCATCAGCCCAATCATCACTGAAAAGCTTAGTGGATGCCACAAATCTTAACCAAATGGGCTCGACCATATCAACAATTATAGGACACACATTAAATTTTTCAACCAAAGCCTTAACCTGCAACTCAATCATGATCTGTACTCCCATCACATATCTCATCCGAATTTCTGAATAATAATCTTCATAACTCAATGTTCTTGGCCTTCTCCCAAAATCAATAGGCTCAGTGGGACCCACCCCATCATCATCATCAACCTCTTGGGTCCTTAAAGTTTCCCAAAACTGTGAAGGGGGTTGGGATTGAGAGAGAGGTTCAGGTTTGACCACAGCTACACGTCTTTGCACAATTCCACCAACATTTTCCTTTGTTAAAAGGATCTCATCATCATCAACAGCAGTATCCCTGATTCCATCTGCTTGAGAGCCACATCTTTGGCAGTAAAAGAAACCATCAGAGCCATCGTCCATGCCCACAAAACCACAAACTTGGCATTCCAAACCTAATCTATCTGTCATCTTTGGACAATGTGTATTTTCTTATATGTGTATTTCCTGTTATGTTCCTGTTATGAACACAATGTGTATTTCATGTTATGGACAGTAGCAATTGAACAATTATGAACAGAGCAATTGAAAAATTATGAACACCAGGCAGAAAAACAGATACACCAGTGACAACAGGCAATAACCACATATGATTTCGATTACTGAAATCAGGGGGAAAAGGAAAATCGAGAGCATGCAATTGAATGCAGTTGAACGAAAAAAGTAACGCATACTTCTAAAATTTGCAGACATCATACAGATTCGATATCAACAAACACATATGATTTCGGTTTCAACTGAAATCAGGGGAAAGGGAAAATCTAGAGCAGGCACACTTAAACGAAAGCAGGATGAAGAAAATCGCACCTGAATCGAATAGAATCTGTGGTATGCAACGGTCGCCGGTGCTGTTGGGTGCGACGGTATCCGGCGATAGAAGTCGGCGGCGAGCTATCGACGGCAGGTAATCGGGAATCGCCTGAGGAGGCGACGAGAGAAGAAGGGAGGCTGCTGCGAGTTTTTCTTTTCTGAAAGCATAGGAACGAAAAGTTTTTATTATGTTAAAAAGGATATTTTGGTCAATTCTTAAATGTAGTGAAATAAGCTTGTCTTATATAAAAATGGCTTATTGGATTTTAAAAAAATTGTAATCCAGACATTATTTATATTTGTGAAACTATTAAAACTATCTAACGATAGATAACCAAAAATTTGTTGATTGGTAAATCATAATTTTCCAAGTTTAACTCAAATTATCATATTTGTTACTTGTTGGTTATCCGGTGATATAAGTGATTTGGCCATGGTTGTCAAAATCGCGATTCTGATCGTAGGATCGTACGATCCTAGGTATGAAAAACGATCCGGATCGTAAAAGAATCGTATTTGGGGTAGGATCGTAGGATCGAGATCCGATCCGATCCTACCTTCCTTTGATTTTTTTTCTTTTTTTTTGTAAATGAATTTTTTTTACCGCTTTATGTCTTTTACCCTTTACCAATCTATCATTTATCATTTTTTATTGTGACTTATGACTAATATTTTGAAGTTTTTATAATTTTTGAACGAAAAATTAAATGTTTGAAATATTTTTCATGATTAAATATTATAAATTAAAATTATATTATATTTTGTGGGATCTTAGGATCTCGATCCCGATCTTACAAACCCAAAAACGATCCTAGATAGGATCCCGATCTTGACAACCTTGGATTTGGCAACTTTTTTTTTGTAATATCTGTTTTTCTTTTGAAGAATTATGTTTTTATATAATTAAATATTTCACTTTATTACATTGTAAACATTTTTTCTCAAGAAAAAAATGTTTGGATTGTGTTTTGATGTACAACATTATTGATTTATTAGCTTTTTGATATCAAGAAAAAAAAAATTAAAACATAACTTCAAGTTGAAAAAGTTAGGAAAATTTGGCTTTCTAAATTAAGCATATCATTTTCCAAATTAAACTTGTTTTCAAGCTTTTTACAAAACTATGGTTTGAGTTGGCTTGTAACATAGGCAATTTGGGATGAAAATGGTTTTGGAACCGGACATACTGACTTGGAAACGAAAAGCGGAAATTCAAAAACCTAATAGAGTTTGATTCAGTATTTTATATTTCTTTGATTTAGGCAACCCGGAGTGGAGGGGGAAAAACGCGTGGAAGCTGACGTGTCAGCCCCCACGACGCGTGAACACCGCGTTCACGCCCCCACTTCCGGTGGTTGGGTGTGGCGTGAAGTTGGAGACGGAAGAAGACGCACGATGTGATTGGTTATTCTCTTTTTGACCCTGACCGTTTGCATGTGAACGTTATATATTAAAAAATATATATGATTAATTTACTCTATCTCTCTATATATACATCCACTTTAAACATTTTTTTCAAAACAAAACCCACAAACTCTTTCAACTCAAAAACACACATTCAACAAAAAAAAAATAGATAATTCATAGGGCGATTCTGATGATGAATTGGTATTGCACACACTGGTGTCTGCGGCACAAGACATGGTTCGTGAGAGAGAGAAAAGTTCACACGGCGAGAAGAAACATAGAAAATAGATCAATCGGGATTGAGAGGCGGCAAATGAACTTTTGGTACGTGATTATTTTATCCCTGATAGTTTATATAACCTATCGAAATTTGAAAAATGTTTTCGTATTAGTAGAAATTTATTCTTACGTATAACTAGAGATTTGGAACGTAATTATGAGTTTTTCCAATTACGATGGGATGCTAGAGGTAAACGTGATTTTACTATAATACAAAAATATACGGCCGCTCTTAGACAATTGGGATATGATATAACCACAGACGCATCAGATGAGTATCTGAAAATGTCTAAGAGGACGGATCGAGAATGTACATATCTTTTCCGTGAGTATGTTATAGAGATTTACTGTGACATATACTTATGACATCTGACTAAAAGTGATGTTGAACAGTTGTATGTCGTGCATCAAGCTAAACATGGTTTTCCATGGATGCTTGGTAGTATTAATTATACACATTGGGAGTGGCAAAATTGTCTTAATGTGTGGCGCAGACAATTCACTCGAGGAGATCATGGGGTCCCGACTGTTATATTGGAGGTGGTTATTTCACATGACCTATGGTTTTGGCATGCATTCTTTGGTATAGTAGGGTCCAACAATGACCAGAATGTGCTTCAAGCGTATCCGTTATTTAACAATATTTTGCAGGGTAGAGCACCAGACATGTCATACGTTGTGAATGGAAATGAATATAAGTATGGGCATGGTTGTAGAACTCGCTACTCGGTACCTGTTCGGCCAACTACCGAGTAGTGAGTACTTGGGAGTACTCGGATTTGGTAATTCATGTAGACATATTTTTAGGGAAATTATATATGTCAAAATCATAAATTAAAACCATAAGTTGATTGAAATATATAACAAAACTAGATACATGTGAATACACAGAGACTAAAAACACACAATGGTCCCATTGATGGGTTTTGAACACTACATCAATCATATGGTGCACATGCAACCCTAATGCTTTGGATCTAGGTTTTTCTCATGTTATACATGCAATACTAATCATCCACAACATGAACCCTAATCTAGCATACAATTTCGAGATTCATAACATAAAAACAAGTTAGATGAATACCTCTTTGTTGTAGCTTGTAGATCTTTACCTTCAAGAGCTTAGTGCCTCAAATGTGATACCTCTGATAAGTCACAAACACCAAAAGCAATGGAGGATTATGAGAGGGGGAGAGAGAGAGAGAGAGAGAGAGAGAGAGAGAGAGAAAGAGAGAGGTGGAGAGAGAGAGAGAGGGAAGGAGGGATGGGAAGCACTAAAATCAGCAAGGCTTTCTTTCTTAGAAGCATAGGCTGATTTTGGGAGTGTTAGGGGCTCCTTATATAGCTGAGCTTCTAGGGATTCATCCTTCAGCCCAATACTCCTAGCATATTGCGAGTGCTTAACCCTACTCAGTCCCTTCGTAAGGGGATCTGATGGGTTCTGCTCTGACAATACCCTCTTTACTACGAGGAGTCCTTCTTATACTCGATGTCTAATGAAATGATATTTCCTTTCGATGTGCCTGGATCTACCATGATCCCTTGGTTCCTTGGTTAAGGCGACTGCACCCTCGTTATCACAGAAAATCTCCATAGGCTCCTTTATGGTGGCTGGTACAACTCCAAGGTCTCCAATGAAGTTCTTTAGCCATATTGCCTCCTTCGACGCTTTGCTCGCTGCTATGTACTCTGATTCACACGTTGAATCAACCACAGTCTCCTACTTGGAACTTTTCCATGTTACTACTCCTCCATTAAGGGTATATACCCAGCCCGACTGAGAGCGAAAATTATCTCGGTTGGTCTAAAAGTTGGCATCACTATACCCTGTCACTCTCAAGTCATCACTCCCACCAAGGGTAAGGACCCAATCCTTAGTCCTTCGTAGGTACTTAAGAATGTTCTTAACTGTCGTCTAGTGAGCTCTACCAGGATTCCCTTGATATCTACCAACCATGCTTAAAGCAAAGGCTACATTAGGATGAGTACATGTCATAGCATACATGATCGAGCCAACGGCGGAAGCATATAGTACTCGACTCATTTTTTCTATCTCGTCATCGGTACTCGGACTCTGAGTCTTACTCAATTTGGTGTTGCTTTGGATAGCCAATTCTCTTTTCTTGGAATTCTCCATGTTGAAACGTTTCAACACCTTGTCCAAGTAGGTACTTTGACTAAGTCCTATTAATCTTTTACTGATATTTCTCAAAATCCTTATACCCAAAATGTAAGCACCTTCCCCGAGATCTTTCATAGCGAAACACTTCCCAAGCTATGACTTAACCTCCTACAAGGTTGGGACGTCGTTTCCTATGAGAAGTATGTCATCCACATATAACACCAGAAAGCTAACTATACTCCCACTAGCTTTTACATATATGCAGGACTCATCCTCGCTTATCGAAACCCAAACTCTTTGACTTTCTCATCAAAACAAAGATTCCATTTGCGAGATGCTTGCTTTAATCCATAAGTGGGTTTCTTAAGCTTACACACTCTATTCGGGTACTTTGCATCTACAAAACCCTCTGGCTGACACATGTAAACATCTTCAACCAACTTCCCATTAAGGAAAGCGGTTTTGACATCCATTTGCCATATTTCATAATCATGAAATGCAGTTATGGCTAATATAACGCTTATAGACTTGATATTCACTACTGGTGAGAATGTCTCATCATAGTCAACTCCAGGAGTTTGAGTAAAGCCCCTTACAACCAATCGCGTCTTATAAGTGTGTACATTTCCATCTATGTCGGTCTTCTTCTTAAAGATCCATTTACACTCGACCGTCTTACGACCTAGTACATTGTCAACCAAGTTCCAAACTTGATTGTCATACATGGAGTGAATCTCGTTGTCCATCGCCTCTTTCCACTTTGCAGACTCTTGGCCCACCATGGCTTCCTTGTAGTTGTTAGGTTCATCCAAATTTACCAATTATACTATCACTAATAAACGTATCACCTTCAGTTGTTATATGGAAACCATATAACACAGGTAGAACACTAACTCTACTGGAAAGTCTAAGAGGTAAGGACTCATCAACTTGTTCAACAGGAATCTCATCCTCGGATTGAGCGCTAGTGTTAGAGGTTCCTTCATCACTTAACTCTTGAAGCTCTTCAAGGTCAATTTGCCTCCTACTATCCTATTGACATATAAGTTCTCTTTCACGAAAGATACACCTTCGTGCTACAAAGACCACATTCTCACTAGGTCTATAGAACAAATATCCAAAGGATTTTTGTGGGTGGCCGATTAAGATACAACGCTCACTACGAGGTTCGAGCTTGTCGTGAGTCTCTCGTCTTACGAAAGCCTTGCAACCCCAAACCTTGATATGTGCTAATAAGGGAACCTTCCCTGTCCACATCTCGTGAAGTATTTTGGCAACCTTCTTAGTTGGGACTAGATTAAGGATATGGGTGGCAGTCTCTAAGGCATACCCCCAGAATTAGATAGGCAACGAAGCTTGACTCATCATGGAACGAACCATGTCCAGCAAGGTCCGATTGCGCCTCTCATCCACACCATTAAGTTGTGGTGTCCTAGGTGGCGTCATTTGTGAAACAATTCCACATTCCTTAAGATACTCGTGGAACTCGACACTAAGATACTCACCACCCCTATCGGATCGTAACATCTTTATCTTCTGGCCCAATTGGTTCTCCACTTCTTGCTTAAACTCTTTGAACTTTTCAAAAGTTTCTGACTTATGCTTGATTAAGTAGATATACCCATATCTGCTATAATCATCAGTAAAAGTCACGTAGAAGCGATTCGCATCTCTTGTGGTGGATCTGAAGGGTCCACACACATCTGTATGTATGAGATCCAAAATTTACTCACCTCTTTCCCAAGAACCAGTGAAAGGTGATTTAGTCATCTTTCCTAGCAAACAAGACTCGTACGTGTCATCTGACCTAAGGTTAAATGACTCCAACACTCCATCCTTTCGGATTTGGGCTATGTGCTTCTTGTTGACATGTCCAAGATGACAATGCCACAAACATGATTTATCTAAACCATTAAATGAACATATATGCAACACATTATTTCCTAAGTTATCTACAACCATCACAATTTCATATACTCCATTACTGGGCAATGCTTCAAAATAAAGAGTACCATTATAGAAAACATTAATAGAACCAATTTCGTTATTAAACGAAAATCCAAAACCTTGTCTGTACAAACCATGAAAGGAAATGATATTCCTTGTCATCTCTGACGAGTAGCAATAATTATTCAATTCTAATCCTAACCCACTACTAAGCACTAAAGAATAAACTCCAATCTTGGTGACAGGCGACGCTTTCCTATTCCCCATGATCAAGTTCATATTCCCATGCTCCACATCCCTACTTATTCTTAGACCCTGCAAATTAGAACAAATGTGAAAACCATATCCCGTATCGAGGACCCAAGAACTAGCATGTGATGAGTTATTAGATAGAATAGTGTAAATACCTACGAAGGTGGGCTTTATCTTCTCATTCTTGATATCCTGCAGATACTTCGGGCAACTTTGTTTCCCAATGCCTTTTTCATGACAATGGAAGCACTCTGCATCCTTTGGATTGGAAGAGGGAGTAGCAGAACTACTTTTGGATCCACTCGAAGAAGAACCATCATGGGACTTTCCCTTGTGGTTCTTAGATGGAGCTTTCCTCTTCTTCCCCTTCCCATGTCCAATTTCCAGGACTGGGGCAACAGTAGTAGGAGTGGGCACAACTACCTTACCTTTCAAACCACTCTCAACATTTGTTAGTAGACCTTGAAGTTTGCTTAAAGTAACTTCCTCCTTATTTATATGATAAGTCATTTTGAACTGATCATAACAAGGAGGCAAAGAGTGTATGATAATATCAATAGCCAACTCTTCGTCAAAGTTAACATTCAACTTAAGCAATCGGTCCACATACCTTTGCATCATTTGCAAGTGGGCCGTGATGGACTCTCCATCCTTCATCTTGGTTGTTATCATGGAGTTAACAACTTCATACCTTTCTAGACGAGCACTTTAATGGTACCTTTCCATCAAATCTTGGTGCATCTCAAAAGGCCAGAAGTCCTCATAGGACCTATGAATCTTAGGAGTCATAGTTGCAATCATGATACACGACACCTTTGTTCCGTCCTTCTCATGGGCCCTATACTCAGCCAGTTGCTCAGGAGTAACAGTTTCTTCATTGATTTCCTTTAGCTCTTTGTCAAGGACATATTCTTTGTCCTCGTATCGAAGGGTCATGCGAATGTTACGAATCCAATCGTTGAAGTTCGACCCATCGAAGATTACCCTCCCACATAAATTCCTGAGGGAAAACGAGCCAGAGGAGTTGGAGCCAGAAACGTTAGAGGTAGACATATGAAAAAGAAGAACAAGTTTTATTAGATAAAAATTCATTAATATAACACCCAAATGAAATATCAAGGCTAGGACCCAAACACAATAATTCACAATTCAAAAAAGGGATGTCATAATCTAATCGCAAATTATTTGAATGGAGATAAATGCGATTCAGAAAAGAGATGTCGTAATCTAATCGCAAATTATTTTAAATAATTCTTTTTTTTATTTCTTTTTTATGGATTTATTATTTTTTATTGGATTACTATATATTAATAAATATTATTTATAATATATAATAGTTATATATTAATAAATTTTACTTAATTGGATTATTAATTTCTTTTAGTTAAATTTTTTAATTCATTTTTACGGAATGGTTCTTTTTTTCTTTGGACAACACCACCATCATCCTAATTTATTTAAAAAAATCTCATCCATCACACCACTATCAAACATAAACCAGGTCAAAATCACACGAGTTATAAAAAAACTAAAATTCCTTTAAAAAAATAACAACGGAACATCAACTTGAAAAACAATAAACTAAAAACAACTTAATCGACATTCTACTTGGATTTTAATTGATTTATGTTAAATTACTTTGTATGAACATTTTATTTGTATTTTTAAATTATTATTGTGTAATTTTGATTTTGTATGACAATTTATATGTTTTTATAATTATTTAGCAACTTCATCTATCACAGTATAAAACAATAGGATAATATGATCATTTTTCATCATTTACCTCAGTCGAATATATAATCAAACAATATGGTTTTTTTCCAGTTATAAAATTTTCCCAGACAACTCTTTCCCAAATAGCAACGACCAAATAGACCTCACTGTGCTTGATTTTTAAACTATAACAACCATCAATGTAACTATTTCCAGAGATATCCAGAAAGTGCCACATTTCGGAAAACCAAAGGACCATTTGTGAAATTTTGTCTTTTAAGGGATTATGGTATCTAAACTTTAATGTTATTTAGCCCTGGTGAAATAATGGATCTAAAAGTAAACCACCTCTAACAATAACCAGTCAATTGATCAACAGTTAAAAAAATCGACCGTAAACCACCTCTAACAATAACGAGTCAATTGATCAACAGTTAACAAATTCGACCAAATATGATGGACGCCCATTGATCAACCGTAAAAGAACTTTAATTAGTTGGCGGCTTCAACAAAATTTTCAATTCCTTATTTCTTTATCATATTTCACAGGTTATAATTCCATTATAATGATTCAATATTTGTATTTCAGTTTGTTGTCCTGTTCAAAATCAAGACAGTGGGTGAGCATGGTGCGGTTTTAGGGTCAAACCGAACCGCAAACCGCAATGTGCGGGTTTTGCATTTTAGAAACCGTTGGGTGCGGTTTTTAATGGTTTGGTTTTGCGGTTTTCAAATGCAGTTTCGGTTTGTATCGGTTCCGTGTCAGTTTTAAACTGTGTCAAGCATATGGTTATGTTTTTTATGTTCACTGGTGCGTTTTTTTAACAGTGATATTCATATAAAGATTTATAATTGTACGTCATGGTTTAGAAACCACACTTTTATGTTTTTAACGTTGATTACTTGATCATTTCATTTACAACCTCATATTCTCACTTGATTATTTCATTTGCAACCAATAATCCTAAACTCATTAAATTTGCACCTGCAAGCATGAAAGTTGTATCCTACGTACTCTTTACACATAGTTACTAAGTTACAAACACAAAGTATAACTATTATTATGATAAAGTAAAAATAAATAACTAAGGTAAATTACTACCAAACATGTTTTTAACAAAAATAAAAAGAACAAATATAAATTCATTTTTCTAAGTAGTATATATTATATAATATCATCCACCAAATATTATGTATAATTGTATATAATAAAAATTTAAGATTTATTTTATTGTTTATATAGTAGAATTTATTTTTTTAAAATAATATGTATAATTGTATATAATATAAATTAGTGATTTGTTTTATTGTTCATACACTTGCGGTGTGGTTCAGTTTTGGTGGACCGGTTTCTAGATAAAAACCGCACCGCACCAGTAAATTCGGTTTTTGTGAAAATAAAATCCGCATCATCGATTTTTGCATCGGTTTCGGTTTCTCAGATGTGGTTTATTGCGGTTCGGTTTTTGCTCACCCCTAGAAGAAGCGATCAGAAAGGGTAGGGAAGTGGCAGTGTTTGGGGAAGACGATCAAACGAGTAAGAAGTGATGACAACTGTGAGAGGAAGAGTAAGTTACATTACCCATCCTTGTTATATGTAACCATAAAATAGAAAATTTATAAAATTAGAAAATTATAGAAGAAGGGTAAATAGGTCATTTACCAAGTGTTTAACCCTTACTTCTAGTAGAGTTAGTAAAAAGAACTAAGAACCGGTTTGATAGACATCTTTTCAAATCCAAACAGATATTTATGGCTGAATGGCCGGAAATACCGTTTTATTTGCACAAAAAATGGGTCTTTCCCGGTAACAAATATATTTCTTAGAAAGCCGCAAAATCATATTGTTCTTGTTGAATGAGTCGGAGAGACAATTGTGTCCCAAACCTCATATATTTGTTTTTGGATTATTAATATCTTTTAAATGTTTTTTTTTTCAATTTCGTTTTTTTTGGGTTACTACTTTTTTGCTGGATTATTATATATCTAAAATATTATTTTTAATATATAATATTTATGTATTTATAAAAAATTTATTTTATTGCATAATTAAGTTCTTTTAAATAAACCTCGTATATTTGTTTTTAGATTATTAATATCCTTTAAATAATTTTTTTTAAATTTCTTTTTTATTGGATGATTACCTTGTTGTTGGATTATTATATATCAATAAGTATTATTTTAATATATAATATTTATGTATTAATAAATATTATTTTATTGGATAAGTAATTTCTTTTTTATGGATTAATTCTTTTTTATTGGATTATTATATATTAATACATATTATTTATAATATATAATATTTATATATTAATAAATTTGACTTTATTGGATTATTAATTTATTTTAATTAAATTTTTTAATTCATTTTTATATGAATAATTCTTTTTTTACAACACCACCATCATCCTAATACATTTATTTTTTAAAATCACATCGATCCCACAACTATCGGACATATAGCAGGTCAAGAATCACACGAGTTATATAAAAAATAAGAATGGAACATCAACTTGGAAAACAATAAACTAAAACAACTTAATCGATATTCTATCTGGATTTTAATTGATTTATGTTAAGTTACTTTGTATGAACATTTTATATGTATTTTTAAATAACTATTGTGTAATTTTAATTTTGTATGACAATTTGTATGTTTTTATAATTATTTAGCAATTCCATCCATCACACTATACAACAATAGGGTAATATAGTCATTTTCATCATTCAGCTCGTTTAGATATACAATCAAACAACATAGTTTCTTTCCCAATCATAAAACTTTTTCAGACAACAACTACCAAATAAGATCTCACTGTGCTTGATTTGGAAACCATAAGAACCATCAATGTAACTATTTCCAAAGATATTCTGAAAGTACCACTTTTCGGAAAACCACATGACCATTTGTGAAATTTTGTTTTTTAATAATTTTGGTACAAAGGCTCAAAAGTCATTTTACATAAGTCATAGAGAGAATTTCTAACGGGGTTAATGAAGATGACCAACCTTACAAGATTTTCATACCACAAGGACCAGTAGTGTACCATCTTTCAACATTATCCTTAGGGTTCCATTTTTTAGAAACCACAAGTTGTAATAGCATTATTTTTTTCTATGAATACATGTTTTTTTTGACAATCTTCTAGGATTTCTACAACTATAAATAGAAATCCTCTTGTGCGGTATTCTTTGCCCAGGTCTTCGATCTCTCTCCGCTCTCCTTCGATTTTGCAATAATAAAATTCTAGTTCTTCCGATTTCTGAGCAATCAAATATGTGTATATCGGTTCTTCCATAGTTGTTTGAACGAATGATAATCGGAAAACCACAAGGACCATTGGTGAAATTTTGTCTTTTAATAATTTTGGTACAAAGGCACAAAAATCTTTTTACATAAGACTTAACAAAAGGACCAACCTTGCAAGATTTTAAAACCACAAGGACCGGTAGTGGTATCATCTTTCAACGTTGTCCTTAGGTTGCCATTTTTTAGAAACCACAAGTACTAATCACATTATTTTTGCTATCAATACAACTGTTTTTGTAGGTTGGCTTATAGGATTTCTGCAACTATAAATACAACTCCTTTTGTGTTGTATTCTTTACCCCAGATCATTCGATCGCTCTTCGCTCTCCTTTCTCTCCGATTTTGCAACAACAAAATTTCAGTTCTTCCGGTTTCTGAGTAATCAACTACATTTACTGGTTCTTCCATAGTTGTTGGAACGAACGATTATCTACCTTAAATCTTGGGATTTTACGTTGGAGCTTACAACCTAAAGTGACGTAAAAATCTTTAAGGACACGAGTCTTTTTTCAACATATCAGCGAACATCACATTAGGATGGTTTTAATTTTTTGTCTCGTTTTTAATTCGTCCGACAGTGGGACAATCTTCACTCTACCTTTCTTACAATGAGATCTGATCGATCTGATCGTGAAGGATCAAACTTAAATTGATTTTCGGACGAAATTTGGTAATTATTTAATAATTGAATTTATTATTCGCGACTAATTGACATATAATTTTCAATATTATTTGTTGATTTGATTATTTATGTGTTTACAACAACTTGATCCCGCGAAAGATCATCATATCATATGCTCTATCATGCTATTTCAAATAAATATATCTAAATAAATTATCTATGAAGGATGATTCCATCAAGACCCCATCCACATGATGCTATTATTTTGGTTTCCTATCCATTTAATTAAATGGTTTAACCGGTTAGTTTAATTTATTAAATGAGTTGGGTTAGGGTTGAAATTTTCAACTTGATTTTAATCTGCCAACCCATTTAAGATTTTTAAATAATTTTGATTTGTATTTATTTAGTATTACTTTGTAATTAATTATTTTACAATTTATAAGTTTTGGAAAGAATAAAAATATACATGATACAACTAAGTACTAATCCAAGTTACGTACATCTCTGGTCAATTAGTTGTATGCTCTAGTACTCTTATTGTCTCACATAACCCTAATTGCTACTATCCGCCTCGAAGCAATTGTAGATTTATTTTAGCCTTGTAGTTTTGGTAAATTAAATATTTGAAAACTTTTATACCCTCACGTTAGGAGCTTAGTGGTTGAGGTGCGGAATTTCACAAAGGATGTTTATGGTTTAAACCCTGGCACACCCAAAATATCTCTTGTTTTTTTGTGATTGGCCACCAATGTGGACTTTGGGGTAGGTGGACATGGGCTACTCAGATGGAGATGGAGATGATTACCATTTTTTTACTATCGGCCTCTTCCATAACTTAATGTCCTAAACCTAATATTAACAAAGTCACACAAGGTAACTAAAACTTAGTCTAATCTCGAACCCTAATCGCTACTAGTTATCATTCTCTTTCATCTTACTCTTGGCCCCTACTTAGTCACGACTCAAGATCTCAAAAACCCTAGCAATCATGTTTGTTAGACCTACTTTGACATTCTTGTATCCGATGAAAATGGTGTTATTACAAGAAATATCATCAAATCTAAAAGTAGAAGTCGAGTTGGTGAAATTGAAAATCAAGTTGCATACAATTTAGTAATAAAACATTTATCATGTTTTGTAACACTTGAGTTGCGTTTGTGTCATGGTAATATTATTTTCAAACTTGAACACTTATTGTTGTTTGTAAGTTTTATGAAATTTTATTTAAATTATTATTGGATTTTTAAGGTTTTTTGGAAATTTGTTAAACATGTTGGGTTAAAAAAATAAAATAAACAAGTCAACCCATTTTCAACTCAATGGAAAATCTCAAAACCGTTTACATAAACACATAGGGTTAGAATGACTTGACACTTCACATAGGGTTAGAATGACATGATATTTTCAACTCATTTAATTAAACAAACAGATCACCAAAAATTGACTCAACCCAATCCACCTTTATTTTTCTATATCTTTTGTATTTTTTTCCTTACTATTATTAAATTAAACAAACAGATCACCAAAAAATGACTCAACCCAATCCATCTTTATTTTTCTATATCTCTTGTATTTTTTTCCTTACTATTATTAATTGAGGGGGTGTTTGGCTTAGCTTTTCACAGCCCAAAAGTCCTTTTTGGAAAAGAAAAAAAAGCAAAAGATGTTTGGCAAAACTAGTTTTAAAAGCTACTTTTGGAGTTTTTATACAAGGAAAATGAACTTTTTGGAAAAGTCAGGAAATCCCGACTTTTTGTAACTTTTTGAAAAAGGACTTTTGGGCTATAAAAAGCT
This sequence comes from Lactuca serriola, assembly GCF_051521515.1. Classification (NCBI taxonomy): domain Eukaryota; kingdom Viridiplantae; phylum Streptophyta; class Magnoliopsida; order Asterales; family Asteraceae; genus Lactuca; species Lactuca serriola. The sequence goes on from NC_136415.1 coordinate 157,624,714, forward strand.
AAGTCAAACACCCCCTGAATATCGATTTAGAATCGGATAAAAGAATGATAAATGATTTGTGTCTAAAAATAAAATACCAAATAAATCTCAAATAAGAATTACTCATTCAAACAAAACATATTAGTACAAACAAAGTACATTTAAACTTAACTACCAAGAATATCATATCAACTATTTCCCTTTTCATACAACACCAATCATCTCCCTCACTAGTAAATACAATCAATAATATTAAGAAGTCAAATTCGGTGAGAAGCCAACCACTCTCGTGCCGCCACAAGGTCCGGCAACACGGTGGCACCGGATTTCTTCCAGTCCAAGGCATCCGGAGTTTTAAAGCGGTCCAACAACAATGCATGCATTCCAATACTCTTAGCGGGTAAATAGTCTTTTCGCATGCTATCTCCAATGTGCAAAGCTTCTTCGGGTGCTATATTTCCCGCCCTTTCTAAAGCAATTTTGTATAATTTCGGATCCGGTTTTTCAATTCCCTCAAGGCCCGAAAATACACCAAAATCCCATTCCGATCCCTGAGTTCCAAACGCTAACAAAATTATTTTATTGTATCACGTCGTTTTGTTAAAATGTAAACCTATATATGAGTGCGTCTTTTTAACTTTTTTAAAAATTCTCAAATATTTTTTAAATATCATTTATCATGACCACATTTTCACTATGGGGAAAAAGAAGGGATAATATACTTTCATTTCTTTCTATTACAGTATTTTTCTTTTGAAGGCATTCTACTTTAAAAAAATCTACCAAAATATAGCATTGTACTTCTAGTTTTTTTTTTTCTTATTAAGTAATTTTACTTTGAAAAATCTTCCTAGTTATAGCAGTGAAAATTGTTTTCTTTTTGGATATCATTGCTATATTTGGTAAGATTAACTAAAGTACAATGTTGTAATAAGAAAAAATGAAAGTAAGTCGCCATTTTTTGTATTCACTCCCAAAAACATGACTGAGTCACAGTATTACTATTAGAACCCTAAAGTTCATTCAAATTTCATGGTATTTGCTTCTAAGTTTTCTACATTGACCAAAATATGATGGAATTGACTATGTTAAAAGCTATATTTCAATAGGAAACAAAACAACTAACCTCATGTAAGCCTAGAGCTGGAAGAATTACATCTGGATACCTGTATTCTGCATTGCTAACAATTCCAACTGTCACACCTTGTGAACGAATCCATCTTAAAAACGGTTGAGAATCAGGGAATACTGTGTAAGGTGCAGCAGAACCAAAGGTGGAGTATATACGCCTGAATACTTTCTCAAATGTCTCTTCATCGAAATCATATCCTGCCTAAACAAACATTCCAAACAAAAGGGTAAAATAGTCATTTACTCCCAAGTCCCATTCCACCTTTTTTAGTGGGACGAAAGTCTTTTGTCATGTCATGTCAAAGAGATGAATGAAAGAAGTGATTAAAAAGTTCATAAAAGGTACCTTGATAAATGAATTTTTCACACAAGTTTTCCACCATACAATGTTGGGCATTTTCTCAGCATGTCCAAAACATGGATATTTTTTTGCCATTTCTGTGTATGCGATTTTAAATCCATCATGAACCCTTTTGTAATCTGGACATGGAAGCCCTACAGATTTAGCAGCCATACAATAGTAGTCACCAAGCTCTCCCTTGTAAGCCATTAAAGTGCCAGTAACATCCACAGTGATGCATCTCAACTTTGTTATGATCGACATATTTGAAGCCGAAAGTTTGGGTTTTTTTTCTTTTAATCGAGATGATAGAACAAGAGCATTTAGATGATTATGTTCCACAAATCAAGAAGTTCCTGCATTTGAATGGAATGGAGCATTATGAAATAGTGAAAGATCTTGTTTGTTTGCCATGTAAGAAAGGAATCTGATTCTACTTTTTCATCCCCTGATGGAATGGACAAATAAAATGACGAACAAAATCAAATTTAATGATCTAGTCAAAACACATCGTTTCATCCCAGGTCAAACCAGAATCGATCGAATGCAAATGCAATAAACTATAAACCCTTCTTCCTCAAAATCAAATTCAAGTAAATTTTCAAATCGAGCAACAGTAACAATAAAAAAAAACATAGATAGCTACCGATCAATCGATGTTCGTGCTTGAAGTTAGCTCGAATAGTCAAAAACCCATAAAAGAATAGAGAGATGAAATTGAGAAAAGATGGAGTTAAGTTGAGTAAATACCAAGAAGTTGAAATGGAGGAAGAGAGAATCTCAGTTGCTTCGTTTAAATCGCCATTGAAGGAAGCGAAAGAGCTTTGGTTGTTTTTTTCAAACAAGGCACATCGAGTTAAATAATGATAATGATTCGATGCACTTCTTTTCGATTCCTTCAACAGTAGTACTCTTGGACGCTTTCCCGCGGCGCCCGGAGGTGAAACGAGGGGTGGTGATGGTGGTGGTGATGTTTTCCCGAGAGATAGAATTCGCTGTTGCCCGAGAGATAGAATTTCCTCTTGCTGGCTATGGAGGTAAGGTTGTTACATAAAAGGTCCCTATGATTTCAATTTGTTTCTGTTTTTACCCACTTTTACTTCTGCTTTTCATGCTACACCATGGTCTTGCTTCATGCGGATAAAAAATGAATAAGGAAAAAAGGTATAAGAAAATAAATTAAGTTAATTTATTTTTTCGTTAAGGTTATTAAGTTAAATAAAAATCACCTAAATCTGTTAAAATAAAAATGTACAAGTTGACTATTTTGTGGTTAATTTTATCATGTTTGATATTATTGTCAATTAATGGAAGTTGGGGGGCTCCAGTGTATTTTCAGAGTTTATTTGAGAAAACCGTGGACGCAATCCATGCCTCCGGTTTTGTTTAAAAATCACAATAATGACTAATGAGCGTCAAGTTTTAGGCTCAAAGTAAACTTAAAACAGCACGTTTCTAGGTGAGGTGGATTAAGATGTAAAACAAATTTTATTATTTTAATAATTTTAATAATTTTGCTACATATAGACATGCTATAATTGATTTAAAGCATAATGTAACAAAAGGCTTATACTAATTAAATGCAATAACATATTCAATAAGACAAAATTAATTTTTTTTATTGAACATTATTCGTTTTAATATTCTAGAGTAAATTACACGACTGGTCCCTATGGTTTGGGGTAATTTGCGCATTTGGTCGCTAATTTATTTTTTTAATTTGGAAAGTCCCTAATGTTTGTTTTTGTTACGCGCTTGGTCCCTATTTTTGTTTTTGTTTCGCGTTTGGTCCATGTCTTACCTAAAAAGACTATTATTTAAATAGGAAAAAATGGTATGATAGATAAGGTAATGTGAGGGGGTTGGGGTTGGGGTGTGTTTATTTAAATAAGTTAAAAAATCAAGGGCAAAATAGTCTTTTTAGGTGAGACAGTGACCAGGCGCGTAACAAAAACAAATAGTAGGGATCTTCCGAGTTAAAAAAATAAATTAGGGACCTAACACGCAAATTACCATAAATCATAGGGACCATTCGTGTAATTTACTCAATATTCTATAATGATTGGTAAAATATGATAGTTTAGTCCGATTGTTAAAATATGATTGTTTAGTCCGATTGTTAAAATATCAAAGGGAAGCAATTCAGTAAATGATTTTGTCTCTTCGAAATTATTGTTTGGATAACCGACCTGAAGCATCGTGTTTATATTCAAACATAAAATTGTACATTCACCCCATAATCTTGATGAATGCAATGATGCTTGGACAATATCTGAACGATTTACTATTTGTGTTACTGGAAGAATCTGTCGAAAGCCACCTCTAAATACATTGGAATTGCCTCTAAATGGTTTATTCATATCCGATGAAAGGATAACGTCTCTAAGTGTCCTATCAACTTGTAACATCCCAAAAATCATGACCAAAATTTTCATTTTTAATTATTAAGTAAAACCATAGTTATCAAAATCATCTCATCAGAACATAAGTAATAGTATCTCATTGTTGGAATAGTGTCTAAGGCTGCAACTATATTAGGCAAGTATTTGACCCGGTTGTGCATGGTCCTTTTGGGTTGCCTTCACCATAGCAACTTGACAGGATGATTTATTATGAGAGAATAAATATTATTAATATATTATGAGAATAATATAAGGAATAATAATATTGTTATTTGATTAATATAAGTCATAAATTAATTAGTATTAATTTGGTGACTTAAAGAGATTAATTAAATAAGAGGGTATAAACTGTCAATTGTTTGATAGTTACACTTTAGACTGTAAATCCTTATTGGATAGAGGATGGACGAATTCTAGAAGCTAGGGATAGCTTAAAATCGTCCAAGGTTATCTAAGGAATGGATTTGGATTGCTTTAAGGAAAGATTATCCAACTAGGGTTAAAGCTGAAACCCTTAAGGAGTCTACAAGTATAAATAGACCCTCTGGCCAAGGGAATTCGGCATCTCATCTCAAGTAGAGAACCCCTAGCCGAATTTCCTCCCCTCTCCTCTCTCTCAAATCATCCTCCTTGCTAGTTGGTGTTTGTAAGCCATTAGAGGAGTGACAATTGTGACTCTAGAGCTCCAAGACAACAAGATCAAACAAGAGATTCAAAGGTAAACTTCTAGATCCGTTTTGTATTGTTCTTATACCTAATTAGTCATTAGAAGTCTTGGATTCAAAGCATGTTTAATTAGAAAGCCTAGATCCAAGCATTAGGGTTTTGCATGCGCACATAGGAAAGTTCTTATGGCTAAAACCCATCACTCATATCAAAACATCTGTCAAATATATCAGAGTAAACATCCCAGGTTAAAAAAAAACATCATGGTGTGTGCAATGTAGTCATCCCGAACTCTTCCCTTTACTACCGGAAGTACCTGAAACCAAAACTGAAAACTGTAAGCACGAAGCTTAACAAGTCTCCCCAAACTACCACATACCATACATGCAAGGTTCTAAATGGCGTGAGGTGTGGCGTGGCGGCAAGGCCAAGCCTCAAGCTTCACGAGCCATGGCGAGCCACGGCGTTTTTCAAGGCGTGATGTAAGGCGGCGATTTTGTATTAATTTAAAATTATATTACCACATAAATATAAATTTATATTAAATATAACTACTTATTAGAAGTGTTAGATCAATAACTAATAGCAAAAAGTTAACAAAAACCACAATACTTGTATCTTCGATTTGAAAAGACATAACGAAGCGAAAAAAAACTGTGTCTCAAACGAAAAAACACGCGCCATAACACGCCATAACGCGCCATGGCGCGCCATATCACGCCTTGCCACGCGTTACGCCTAACAGCAACGTTATGAAGCTTTTCGTAACAGCGAAGCCACGCCTCACGCCATGGTGCGCCTTGGCGCGCGCCATGGCGCGCCTTTTAGAACATTGCATACATGTAATCACATAATCACATAATGACATATCGTAGGCCCCGCCCGGCATCAGGTCCCGCCCGGCATCGAGCAAAGCTCTGTATACATATAAACATATCAACATATACACATAGATAATCACATAACATAAACATATAAACATTCATCGGGCACCGCCCGACATTGGACCGAAATCTGGAAGCATACAAACATTCATCGGGCATTGTCTGGCATCAGACCGTAATCTGGAAACATACAAATACGAACACATGCAAGAATCACGAAGACATCAAGCATACAAACATTCCTCGGGCATCGCCCGACATCGGATCGAAACCCGGAAACATATAAACCTACATCGTGCACTGCCCGACATCGGACCTTAGTCCAGAACATACTATCATAACTATACGGGCCAGCATTGGTGCCTTCGACCCGTTCATACAATAGGAAACTCACCTCGAATGTCGGATGATAGCTAAAATGTCTCTGTCCGAAAATCGGCTCTACTCACTCCCAGAACCAAGTGATCAATCCATTAAAATCCCGAAATACCCCAAATGCCCTCAGAAGTCAAACTTTTTCAATCGTGGTCAAAGTCAAGGTCAACAATTCATGTTGACCCAACTCGTCGATTGCATCTATCAACTCGTCGAGTTCCTTCAGTTTTCAAAAAACTAAGAAAACCCTAGCCAACTTGCACTAAGTCTGGGTAATTTGGTTATATTTAACTTACTTCCATCATTATCCTTTTTAATTTGAAACATATTTCCCCGGTTTATGGTAAGTTGATCATTTTGATCTCTATTAGGGGTGTAAGTGAGCCGAGCTACTCGTGAGCTACTCGGGATCGACTCGTTAAAAGCTCGACTCGAGATCGAATTAAACGAGCCCGATCCGAGCTCGAGCCGAGATTCAATTAGTGGGTCTCGAGACTAAACGAGCTTAAACGAGCCTACACACACACACACACACACACACACATATATATATATATATATATATATATATATATATAGAGAGAGAGAGAGAGAGAGGCTCGATTAGGCTCGCGAGCCCATTAACTTTTTCACGAGCCGAGCTCGAGCTTCATTTTAAGGCTCGAATCGAGCTCGAGCTCGAGCTCAAGTTTCCTCAAAATTAAACGAGTCGAGCTCGAGCTTGGTCAGGCTCAGGCTCGGTTCAGCTCGTTTACACCCCTTTATCTCTATTCATTTATTATTATCGCTATATATATATTATTTTTTTTACTAATGTTATATTATTTTTCTCTTAAGGAACGAAAATTCAAGTGAAAGTGTTAAAAAATAACTTGTCAATTTTAAGAAATATTAACAATAAAATAAGTCACTTTGGTTTGGAAAAAGAGAATTTGGCTTCTATATCTTGCAACTTAACATTTATATTATACCATAACATTTTAAATTTATGAAATTTTGTTAGATACATAATTTTGCAAGTTCTTTGTTAGATATTTGTGATTTGAGGGATATAATGGTAAATTTATCAAATTGATCAAATTTAATGACTAAAAAGTCATTCGTTGAAAAGATAACATATTAAATTAACTTAATAATACGTTTCATTATACTTCATTTATACATCCAAAACACAGTTGCAGTGTAGAATGCAAACATCCAAAAGTTTAATCTGGATTTTGATTCTAATCATTTGGTGTTAGATTAGCATTAGTCAAAAAGTACACTAATATTAGAAGTTAAACTAAGCTAAAAAGGCTTATTATGGATATAATGGTAAAAATAACAACATGATCAAATCAAATATCTAAAATGACAATATTTAAACAGAAAGAACATATACTTAATATAATTTTTCCATTTACTCAACTTCATTTAAACATCTAAAAGACAATTCTAGTGTTAGACTACATACATCCAAAAGAAAGCCCATAGCATGGACTTTAAAGCAAAAGAAGATTTACATACGAAAAAGAAGGAAAAGTAGATTGACTAAGGGTGCTGATGAATAGGACTTATAGGTAGTCCTCGGGGAGGTTCTTCATCAGGTCCTTGTAGTGCTTGATCCTTTTCTAGTAGCCTCGAGAATGGAAGATATGTTGTTCTCGACAGAAAGGTCTTGAGAAATCCTTTCTGTGAGGGTTTTCTCTGCAATGAGGAAGTTGTGGTAGTGTACATGGACGGTATTCTAGGGTGGAGTCAAGCTTAAACATCATTTTTGTGACCTCGTCAATCTTGCTTTGCAGTGCTTGAATGATTGCAATAACTTTGCGAAAGTGGATGATCAGGTTGTAGAACATGGATTCAAATTATTGGCTTTTCATGGTGAGAGTGTTTCATAAGTAGATGGTTACGTGTGTGTGTGTGTGTGTGTTTATTGAATGGGTGGAAAATGTTTTATAGGGTGACGACTGTAATTGGTAGTTGTGGCAATTTATTAATGCATTTAAGCCAATAACCTCTGAATTTAGAGGACACACAACGATTGATATGGTTTTAAATGTTAGAGATTTATTGCTTTAATTAATCTTTTCACTATCCATTTAGACGTTTAATTTTTTTTTTTGTCAAAAATGAATATTCAATAACATGGAAACAGGATCATGGACGATCTTTTAAAGTTCTAAACCACTCGTTATATTCTTAATTTATAGAAAGTAAATAGTTAAAATATATATTAATTGCCAATATAAACTATGTATATGCATATTTTAATTTTCCTATTTAAAATATATTAATGTGTTATATTAATAGTATTGTGATTTAATAATACATGTCTCTCAGCCAGATCCACAGCACTTTCCATGTCTCTCAGCTGCGAAAGTGCTTAGTGGACGATTCAGCGGTAGTGCCGTTGGAGCATATTCAGGTTGATGACTGCCTGAATTACATTAAGCGCCCAGTCGCAATCCTCGACAGGAAGTCGAAGGATTTGAGGAACAAGAGGGTGGAGCTAGTGAAGGTGCAATGGCAGCACCGCAAGGGTTCGGAATGGACTTGGGAGCCGGTGGACGAGATGATGGAGCACTATCCCGAGCTGTTTCAGGATCGAGCAGCAGACTTCGAGGACGAAGTCTAAAATAAGTGGGGGAGATTTGTAACACCTGATTCCTGGTATGTATTCGTGGTTATTAAATCTCTTTATTTTGCATAATTAGCCTTGGACTCGGCGAGTTGAAGGACTGACTCACCGAGTAGAAGCGGGACTAGACGCGGGATCTACTCGGTCTACTCGGCGAGTAGGTCCGATGGTCTCGGCGAGTAGACCCTGTTTGGACTTAAACCCTAACCCGGGTGTTTGCACCCTATTTAATCGATCTAACCCAGCCTCCACTTCCCTTAGCACTCCCAGAGACCTGTAGAACGAAACCCTAGCCTCCTTTGTGTCCTTGTGGGTGATTGTTAGCATTTTGAAGGTGATTTGGGGCTTGGGAGAAGAAGGAGAAGATTGAAGAGTGCAAGAAGGGAAGAAGATCCGGAATCTACTCTGTGAAGGGCTTCTATTCAGGTAGAAAAGACCCTAACTTGATCTTTAGCTCGTTAGTCCCCTTTTGTCCCTAAGAAAAGAGGTTTTAAGCCCTAAGAACCTAAATCTCTATGTGTTTATGGCTAATGTTCTGCAAGGACTTCGGATTTGGACCTTTTGGACTTCATAGTAGCATAAAGTCTCTGTGGTTGAGGTAGTGGAAGTCCCCATTGAGTATAGGACCTCTTGTATAGCTTGGAAGTGCATGTTTGAGTTCATAGGGCCATGCATGCACGTAAAGTTTACAACTTTACGTGGTAAATGAGCCCTAGGACCATGGATCTGTGGTATGGAAGTGTTGCATGTCCCAGATCTGGCCTACTCAGGAAATGGGCCGAAGGACTCGGCGAGTTCTATGAAGATGGTCGTCGACTCGGCGAGTTGGATGAACAAACTGGGCGAGACCTATGAAGATTGCCTGGAACTCGCCGAGTAGTTCTTCAAACTCGGCGAGTAATATGAACATCCACAGAACACGAGGGGTTTAAGCGTCGAAGGCTCAACCCTTCGTACCTGTGCACGGAATTAACCGTATAACGTAGTCCCGAAACCCCCAAACCCTCAAATGGGGCGTTTTGGTGTGGATTGGAAGCGATCAGGGGATCTGCTCGAGGAACTCGGCGAGTTGCTCGCAAGACTCGACGAGTTGGGATTCGATTCGGCCCCAAAGTCCCGGGTAGCGAGTCAAGGGTGACTCAGTGAGTGAAAAGAGGGACCTGGTGAGTGGGACCGGATCAGTGAGGGATGGACTCGGCGAGTTGCTCGCAGGACTCGGCGAGTCCAGTCAACTGGAAGTTGACTTTGACCTGGTTTTGACTTGGTAAGGGGTAAAAGGGTCATTTTACCCTAAGAACATCTAGCGGTGTTTGACTGATCGTTTTGTGGGAATTATAGTCGGGGGACGTTAGCAGCAGCAGCAGTAGACAGTTAATTCCCACACATACCAGCAGCCTATTCGAGGTGAGTTACCTTCCAGTAGCGGTGGGTCTACGGCCACAATGCCGGCCCACCAGTAGGAGTCGTATGTTAGATGATTGTCTTTGTGATATCATCTAAGTTGCTACTACCTAATATGCTATATGCTAGCATGATATGTTATATGTGATAGTAGTAGAGTTCGGTTGTTAGGACCGGAGGGTAGTCAGACACCCCAGAAATGTCTGACAGTACGTGATGATATGTTTGCATGCTGGCCCGTTATGTTATATGCGATAATGGTAGTAGGAGGGGACTAGTCCCCGAGGATCGGTCGTTAGGACCAATGGGTAGTCAGCACCCCAGAATGGCTTGACACGGGTAGTCAGCACCCCAGAATGGCTTGACACGGGTAGTTGGCACCCCAGAATGGCCGTACCGGGTAGTCAGGCACCCAGAATAGCCTGGCAGTATGCGTGTTATGTGTTTGTATGGTATGTGGTACGATGGGGGAACTCACTAAGCTTTGTGCTTACAGTTTATAGTTTTGGTTTCAGGTACCTCTTCGTCGAAGGGGAAGGAGCCGGCGCGGTAGCGGCACATCATGCACACACACGGGTTTCCGTACTTACGAGATTCTCTGGGATTTATACTTTGATATTTTGATGATTGTATGATTTGACTTTTAGACATGGCTTACGTTTTGTTATGGTTTGATCAAACAATGTTTTTAACTATTAATGTTTTTCTAAAGTAATGTTTTTTTAAAATGAAATTTTTGGACGTGAAATTTGGGTCGTTACACACCATGTATGGGTTGTTTTTGTAACTATGCTTCAAAAGCATGACTACTTGAACACGAATATTTCATGTTTCCTTCGGCACATCAATGTCAGCCAGACAATCAAAGACGATTTCATTGTCAATGTTATGTGTCATTCCACCTTCTGTAAAAACATAATATAATTGTATTTATGATTCAGAAGTACACTGCTATAAGGGGATAATGGTCAAACCACTTTGAAGAACAATTGAAAGTAGAATGTTATTTTGATATTATATAACAATTACAAAAAATGGTCCATGTAAACTGAATTGTTTAAAAATGGTAATTTATCAAATCAAATGATTAACAATAAACACAAAGAAAACACATAATAACATTATTATTTAAAGAAATGGTCATGTAAATTGAAATTTTAAAAAATGGTCATTTGTTCTGTTAATAGCATTGTAATCATAATAATTACATAAATAATCCTTGTAAATCAGAAAATATAAATGCACAAATTCAAAACATTAAAGATTAAAATCAAAGTATACTGTTATTAACTAGATCTGTTAAAAACAAAATAGAAAGTACAACTCACTTCGTATCCACTTTATAAGAAGCAAAAGATGTAAAACTTAATAGTCATATCAATAAGCCACTATAAGTATGAAATTGTCTAAAACAACACGAATACCGTCGTAGCAATGATGGACAAACCGATGATAGTAGTAATGATGGACAAACCTATTTCCAGGTTCAAAAATCATAAAAATAATATATAAAAAATAATATCTTATATATATTCGTTGTGTTATGCGTTTAAAAATTTTAAAAATTAATGGAAAATATTAATATTGTTAAATATAGCTCATTATAATCTGGAATATCATCAATGCTCTTGATTGGAAAACGGATGTAGTAATCTTTTACCTTGTCCACAACAGTATCGGTATTAAGTTGTGAAGTATTAATGGATGACTCAACCTTCACATCCATATCAGCAATACTACATAAAAGAAGAACAAAAAAATTTAACAACATAAATAATTAATGATTATGAATAACGAAAAACAAAACATTAAGCTATTATTTATTGAGAGAAAAATACGCTTTTTTGAATTCTAAAATGTGAGGCATATCATCATTGATCTGCAATCTCGACCCAAACAAACAGATACGGACTTGAGGTTGGCTTGGAAATAAAAATTAAACTAATAAATTAGCATATCTTATTAAAAAATATTAATGTAATGACATGGACATATAAAATAAAAAATGGTCTTATAACCCCAAGTCTTGAGCTTTGCTATATGTAGGAGGAAGATAACAAGGGCATTATCATTTTGATGTTCAAATATGTAGCTGTTCAACTTCAATGCAAAACCATCCAACAAAGCAACTTGAATTTTCTTACCACTATAAATGAATGATTGGGTTATATGGAGATAAATATTAAACATGGTAAATAAATAAATAAATAATGAGAGGTTAAAAGTACCTTAAATCTGGAGCAACCACATTCATTAACCTTTTTTTCACTTCTTTTGTCCATGATCACTCTCATGGGATCAGTAGAAACAACTTGAACAATAAAATCTACAAAAGTTAATATGTAAGGAAATATATTATTATTATATTAAAAATTTATTCTAAAAGTAATATATATATATATATATATATATATATATATATATATATGTGTGTGTGTGTGTGTGTGTTGTGTGAAGATGTTAAGAGAAAAAACTTACTAACTGCAACAAGGGTGTCAAAATTTATGGCAATCAAATCTTGGAAAGTCACAAAATTAAAAAGATCGATCCTATCAACAAAAGGAGCCGATAAACGAACTGTCGTTTTTTAGAAATTTATCTTATGCATGTGATCAACCATGTAATCTCCTTCGTTTCTAGCCATACCAAATTTAGTGATTTCCCTGACAGCTCCTTCATCGAACAAGGCTTGAAATACATTGATGAAAATTTTTTTATTGTTGCTTGTATTTTGGTGCCCTGTAGGTTATAACCCATGTTGTATTATTAAACATAATATATTAAAATATTAGTTTATTTTAATTTAGGAAAATTAGTACCTGCTAGTCCATTAAAATCATTTCCAAGCTGCTCAACATGTTTGGTTTGTTTTTGTAAGTCTGCTTCCAAAGCATGACTACTTGGACATGAATATTCCATGTTTCCTTCGACGCATCAATGTCAGCAAGACTATCAAAGATGATTTCATCACCACTATTATGTGTCATTCCGCCTTCTGCAAAAACATAATATAATTGTATTTATGATTCAAAAGTACACTGCAATAAGGGCATAATGGTCAAATCGATTTGAAGAACAATTGAAAGTAGGATGTTATTTTGTCAAATGTCATCAGGGTTTAAAATGGTCCCTTTAAAATATTATATAACAATTAAAAAAATGGTACATGTAAACTGAATTGTTTAAAAATGGTAAACTGAAATTTTTAAAAAATGGTCATGTAAACTGAAATTTTTAAAAAATGATCCTTAATTCTGTTAATAGCATTGTAATCATAATAATTACATAAATGATCCATGTAAAATAGAGAATAGAAATGCACAAATTCAAAACATTACAGGTCAAAGTCAAAGTATATTGTTATTAACTAAATATGTTAAAAACAAAATAGAAACTACAATCCACTTTGTATCCACTGAACACAACTATAAAAACTCAAAAAATTTTGAAACATATAAGAGCACAATGGTCAAATCAATTTGAAGGACAATTGAAAGTAGTTTTTTACAATTAATAGAAAGTAAGAACATCATATTAAAGAAGGGTCCTAAATGACGAATGTGATGATGCAAAGGGTGATGTTGTTCGAACGTGATTCTGCAAATGGTCTGAATAAAACATAATGGATGAACAACAACACATGATTTATACAACAATTTCAACAATGATTATGGGAAGGGTATCAAATTTCAAATTCTTTGATTCTTTAAATTTTTGCGACGATATTCTTTAATCTTGTAGATACGTTTCATATAATAGATATGAATTATTAAAAGAATATAAAAAAGGTAAGTGCTAAGAACGTGTTTTTAATAAGGAACGAAATTTACTTTCAAAAATGATTATGAGGTTTAAATGTGTTGAATACATTCTTTTTATAAATGACGTTAATATTAAATCATTTAGTCAAGCTTTCAAATGTAGTGAATATTAATTTAATTTAATTTAATTTTATTTTATATTAACAGAAAAACGAAAAAAAAATGATGATTTGCCAAGTATAATAAAAGTAAATGTGAAAAAAAATTCAATTTTACCATTAAATTTGTTTATAAAATTCATCCATTTAATATTGAATAAAAGATCAATAAAAAAAAGTAGGATGCTAACATGTGTATATATGAAAGTAGGATGCTACCATGGTCCCTATGAAAAATATAATTCAAGAAATGGTCCATGCTTTTACAAACAACACCTAAAATAAACAGAGTCGATAAACTTCTTTTAACTCCCTAAAACCATTTTAATATGCATTAATAGAAATATAAAATCATTCACATGACATGAGGGTTATATTATTCTAAAAGATGAATGTCAAAATGGTTTTGAGTGAACATTATAAAAAGAAATCAAATAAGATTATGATATGATTCATAAAATACAAAAAGAACTTATACAGGAGACATTCATGTTGACCTTTATATAATCATATCAAGCATAAACACTTTTAGTTATAATTTAACATAATGATACAAATGTAACCAAGCATAATTAATAATGTAACAGAAGTACAATACAAAACTAGAATATAAGGTTTTTTTGGTCAGATTTGTAGCTTTTCTTGAAAATTACAAAATACTAAAAAAGTAAAATACAATATATCACGATATACTTCAGCTGTAATACCTGCGTTGCTAATTTTGTAGATATTATTGATCCAACAAACTGGCTATAATTTTCTAGAATATAAGGTTTTTTCGGTTTTTTGGGTTGGGTTTATGGGTTTTCGGTTTTAAACCGTGGGTTTATGAGCTCCTTTTTTTCTAGTTTTTTGGTTCAAACCCAATAAAAGTACGTTGCAATAAATAATATTGTATCTATTTTAAATATAATAAAATAAAGAGTATGGATACTAATATCCTAAAAGCATAAAAGTGTTCAAATGATCAAAGTTTAACAACATTAACAGTTTGTTGAAAATTAACATAAGGTACTAAAGGGATAAAGTCTAAACTCTAAAACTAAAAGTCTAAAACATAATAAATAATATATATGTGGGTCGGTTCGGTTTTTATGGGTGGTTTTATACATCAAAACCGAACCAAACCGTTATTTTTCAGTTTTTGTAAAATTCAAACCTAAACCGTCGGTTATTGCGTTGGTTTCGGTTATGTCGGTTTTTTTTTTTGGTTTTTCGGTTTTCGGTTCTGTTTTTGCTCATCCCTAATTGGAAGTATAATGTAAACTTTGGAAATGACCATATTGACATATTCTGAAAAAGGCAACTCCTGTTCAGAAGTCATAGTAAAAAATGGTAATATGGAATTGTTTCCATGGGTGGAAGTTATTCTCTGAATCTGTGTAAGATTAGAAAACTTAAGGCAAAGAAGGATGTTCAAAGGAATGTACTTTGAATATGAGGCTTCGTTTCCATGGAATTGATCTCCATTGGAATACTTTGTAATGTCTGTTGCCAAGTCTTTGTGACTTTTGTGCATAGTCATTACAAGAGAATCATTGCATATAACTATATAAGTTTAGAATCTAACAGATTACAGTAAATGGCAAGAGTTTGGTATTCTTACATTTACAAAATGGATTGGGATTGTGAATTGAGCATCATTGGAGTCATGTTCAATTGATCTATTTCACAAAAGAAAGGACCATAGATAAACATAGTATGCATGCTTGGTGCATGGCATGATTATTGTTTCAATTCAAGTATTAAGTTGATAAATCGAAACAATGAATAATGAGTAATCAATATGGTGCTTAGATAAAAGGGTTTTTATTTACACTCAAGAGTTTGGGGCCATATGGGATTAAATATTATTCTTGTGTTTCACTTTGCATGTTTTGACTTCCAGAATAACTAGGGTGTTCTTCTTGAATGACTAACCATCCACAGTCGATCATATGTTGGAAGTAGATATTGTTGGATTAATGTCTAAGTCCATAACTATAATTGGTAAGACTTGACCCGACCCGGCATGGTCCATTTGGGTTGCATACCATCATGCACTTGGATAGACTATAATGAGAGAAATAAGACACTTATGGTTATTAATATATTATAAGTTCTAGTATATTAATAATAAGAATAATAAGATTATTTAATTAGTATTGATCAAGAATTAATCTAGGATTAATTAAGTGATCAAAAGAAGACTAATTAAATATATGGGTTGATTGTGTAAATCATCCATACTTGTATAGTAGGCTAATGCTCCATGGATAATCAAGTTGGGCTAAAACCCATAGGATGGTCCATGGATGCTCCATGGTGTATTTGTACCCATGGATCATGGAAATGAAAGGCCATGTCAATTAGGGTTTACATGGTGTAACCCTAACTATATAAGCATCTTATTCTTGACCAAAATCGACTACTAGTGTGTGAAAAGAAAGGGCTAGCCGATTTCATGAGTTGTAGAATTCTCTCAAGTTATTCTAAGTGTTTTGGTGATTGTGATTCCATTTGAGGTGTCACACTTGGGGCACTAGGCACTCAAGCTTCATGAAGACTTTCTACATCAAAAAGGTATGTATTCTATCTTGTTACACTCATTGTTTTATATGCTAGATTAGGATAATACCTTGGAAGTTCTTATTTGCATGTATAATAGAGAAAACATAGATCCAAGGTATTTAGGGTTGCATGTACACTTAGGAGTGTTAGAATGCTCATAACCCAACAGTGGTATCAGAGCCTAGGCTTGTTTTCTTGTTATACTTGCAAAACTGCTTGAAAAATCGAATTTCTTGCTGTCTGGTCATCAGACTCGGCGAGTCCATCAGGAGACTCGGCGAGTCCATGCCTAAAAAGTGATGAATTCGATCCAACTCGCCGAGTTGGTTCATGCACTCGACGAGTTGGACCCCCAGACAGCATAAACTCGACTGTTTTGGCTAGAAATGGACTAGGAACATTACCCTAAGTTGTTTTTGAACTTATAAACTTGTTTTTGATGTGATAATGTTCATGCTAATCCATTTTCAAAGATAATTGTCAATAGATTCATGTTTTGTATTAGTTTAAGGTTTAGACTAATTACATGAAAAAGTTTGATTTGAATTATCTTGTTCTTATGAGTTGCTTAGATTAATAGAAATGTTGAGTGAAATAGTTGTTTTCAATCCATTTTAATCTAAGAGTTGAGTATAAAATGTGTTTGTGTAACTTGTCCTCAAGTTACATGAAGAGTCACATTAAAGACTCATAAAATTCATAAGAGTTGGCAATGGTTACAAAATGAAGAGTCTTGTGTCATTGAATAATTTTTATGACTCCATAACTTGTCCTCAAGTTATGGAAGTTCAAGAGTCACTTCATTAAAGAAAAATATGTAACCATAATTAAATCCATAAATTATAAAATAAAGAAAAAGTTAGTTCTTTTATTAGTTTAAAGTCTCCCATAACTTGTCCTCAAGTTATGGAACTTGAAGAGTTTTTGGATTAAAACTACTTTAAACACATAAGTTATGGAATTAATTAGTTTTGAATAGTTTCAAAACTTGCCCTCAAGTTTTGGAATTTGAAAAGTTTTCACTTATGAATACTTTAATTCCAAGTTAGCCCTTAGAATTTTAAAAGTTAAAATTCAACCCTTATACTTTATAATATTATAAGTTAATAATATATATATATATATATATATATATATATATATATATATATGTATGTATAAGAGTAAAGTTAGTCTTACCGCTAGTACGCCTCATTCACGAAGCCGGTCTATAAGGTGGGTATAAGGTTGTTGCCTATAAAATGGCGACTTAATGGGTGTCCACTCTCACCCACCGCTTGCTTGACTGGTGGAGGGTCGTTAGCCGAACGGGTTTGACAGGACTATAATTCTCCCTTCATTAAAAGTATTAATGATAATACTAAGTAACTAAACTCTTAATAATACCCAATCTTAGTTACTTAGGAAAAATGTGAATAAGGTGCTAATCCATGAAATTACACTTTGCACTTTGTCTAAGTCGTTAGTGGAGCGTGTGTGGTTAACCGACACACTAACTTGGACTTAACAAGGTAGGTAAAGGGTGACTTAATATTTATCATAGTATCGATGGAGCGTGTGTGGTTAACCGGCACATCGATTGAGGGGTAATTTATTAAGGGTACCAAGTGATTTGCATGGTTACTTCACACCTTGTTTTGTGATCCTCGGCATCCCAGTCACAAAACCTGAAGGGCACACTCGAGATTGAAACATGCCTTTGAACAGTTCAATGAATCTCAAAGATCTAGGAGTTTCAAAACCAATTAAAACCTAATAATACATTTCGTTTATCTTGGTGGAAATTGGTGAATCGTCATTCACCTACCTTCAAATATTTTATAGCTTGGATTACGGCATACCTCTTCTAAGTTATAAAATAGTTTGTCGGGTCCTAGCCTTAATATTTCATATTGGGTGTCATATTAAGGACTTTAAATCAACTATCTTGAATATCTCCCAAAAGTTGTCTGGTTTAGGCACCTATGATCTTCCCAAATCTCTTGAAACAAGGTTTCCTAATGAAGATGATGTCCCATGGATATCATACTTCTTTCTCCTGCTTTCAATTATTCTCCCCAACCCACAAGTTCTTGAAAAGTTTAAGGTCACTCAAGCCCTATTGGCAAGGCAAGGTCTAGGTGTGATCACATCTTGGAGATGTAGTCACATATTGACAAGCCGGGAAAGTTGGGTGTCAAAGTCTTGAGAAAGTTGGTGGTTCAACTACTTTCTAAGTCACATAGTGAGTTCTTTTGGAACACCTATGAAACAGACTATGACAAGACCCTTAATGATCTTATCTATTTGCTAAGATCAACTTCCTAAAACCTTATGGTCATTGACAATGATGACATTGGATATCTAGTAAAGTTCTCTCTTCCCAGTGGAAAGGGATCGGCCATAATCAACTCGGTTGACCAAATGGTAAAGAGAAAAGCTAAGTCTGTGATAGTCTCGTGTACCATTATCAAAGGGTCCATATGTTTGTATTGCCAAAGGAAGGGGCATTGGTCACGAAGCTACCAAATTTACCTAAGGATGTTAAAGTCAATAAGTTTGACTCTACTTCAGATAAAGTCCACTATCTAACTCTGTTAAGTTTCTATTCTGAGATTCTTGATACATGATGTGACTGGGTCACATGGTGATGTTTAAGAATCAAAGAAAAGTGAAGAAACTTAAAGAAAGAATATGCTGAATCTGATCGCGTAGATGGATTTCTATCGCATAGCTTGAAAAAATCGGATTCTTGAGCTACTTCTTAGGAGTTATGAGATATTGCTTAAGGAATAGATAACAACAAGTTTTCATATGGATTGTAAGGATAAGTTTTTCTGCAAAGTTTTAAAATAAAAGAAAAAATTTTGATTTTATTTATTTTAAAATATCCTTACAATGGCATTTGAGGAAAAAATTGTTGCTTATAAGATTCCATTAAGAGCAAGAGTGGAAATATGAAATTGACTCTTTCATTTGTGGTAATGTCTAGATTTACCAAATAAGGAAAGATTCTCATCACCTAAGTTTCAATTGGACCGGAACTTGGAATCATGCAAGTTGTAAAGCATGATGGATGACAACTTTCAAGTTTTGGAAAATTAAGACTAATTACTTGTTCACATGGATGTGTGAGTCAAGTAAAGGACTAAGGGATCGAGTACACATTCTTGAGCACTGATTAAGTCCACCACAAAAGATTGATAAGACTATTCGTCATAGTTTACTAAAGCTCAGTAAATATGATTATACTTACAAGCTTAAGTGTAACTCTGAGACATTGGAAAAGGTTCCAATGTATGGAAGAGCGAATAAGAAGAATCAAATTAGGCAGAAGGATAAAAGTTTCTCAAATCTGAAAAGATGGGAGAGTACTTTAGTATCATTTTTGTGATCATCTTAATGATTAAGAAACCATATCACAATTAGTTCTCTAAGGAAAATCTTAGTGCATTCTTATGACTAAGAAGAGGAACTTGAATTGTTGAAGTGGTTAAATCAAGAAGATGAGTCATACTTCGTTCCAATAGAAGTCTTAGAGTCATACTCCAAGATTGTAACTTGAGTGACATGTCTTAAAGAAGGTTTAAAACACTTGTCAAATGTAAGAGTAAAAGTTTTCTACTCTTGTACATTTGAAATTGGTAAGTTGTGATGTTTTGGATAAAACAAAGACCAACTAAGGCCAATGTTGTGAAGTGTTTGTCTTGATTAGAATCTGCACTATCTCTTGGATGTTTGACAAGGGAGTCTTATAGGTCAAGAGGACAGTGGGAGTCTTAAAGGTCTTGAAAGTCTCAAGAACTAATCAAGAATAAAACCTGAAGTTCTTCACTAGCACACGACTTGAGGTTTATAACCTATCGTGTTGACTTATTCTATGCCCATTCCAGTTAAAGTTGGCTTTGCATATGAGTTCTTAGAGTTCTCAATTTGTTGCACAGCAACTTGGAAGCAATGGCAGGCCCTTGAGCTGCCAGGTGGCAAGAAGTTAAGATTGAGTTCAATCCATATGAGTTTGGATTTGTCATTATCCTTGTCTTGTGACTATGGTTTTGACAAATTCATATGGGTAGGAACTCATACACCATTAAATCTAAGTGTCATAAGGTTTCTCTCTGATTCATGAAAATGATGGTGAGGAAACACTTTCACTAAGTAGATTTTATCTAGATAGCAATTGTGATATTTGCATTCTCAAAGTCGTTAGTGGAGCGCGTGTGGTTAACCGGCACACTAATATGGACTTGTGAGAAGTGGCAAAAAGGTCTAACCATTATGATTACGGCATACCTCTTCATAATTGTTTAGATACACAAGTGTGCTATCTAAGGGAAGGTGTATGATTTTGATAAAGTCTTATCAAAACAATCTACTATCAGAAATCTGAACTTTGGAAGAAAGTCAGCTGATTTCTGAATACATGTCAGAGCTAGTGGGAGCATAAGTGTTATGCTAATAATCATCATGTTAGTGGGAGCATGATAATTATGATAAGTATTGCAAGTTAGCAATGTTAATTATAGAAAACAAAAGTTTCAATTGGGAAAGAGTTGTTTTGCTATAATTAAGGGAGAGGAAATTATACTTCATCTCAAATCTATAAGCTTAGATCGTGAGGTTTTAATCATTTAGTCAAGGATATATATATGAATTTCGTGTTGGAATGGCTCAACATAAGGAAATTCTGTATATGGGTCCATTATTTGCGTTCTAAAATTCGATTATGATTACGGCATCCCTTTTCATAATCTGAACTTGGCAAATTGAAATGGAAATGTTATAGCAAAAGACTGGTTTAGTATTTATGTGAGACATCATGAATCGATTCCCATATACTTCGGATATAGGATCGATTACATGTGCTATATTCATCCTTTCTAAAATTTTCCAAATGCCTGGGGCATTAAGAAGGGAAAAGGTTTAGAACTGGATATGACTAAAAGGATTAAACAATTGTCGAGGACAATCTAAGGTTTACCAAAGATTGGTTGCTCAAGGACAGTTGGAAGTATAGTGATAATTCTGGAAGGACCATATTGACATAATCTGTAAGGAGGCAACTCTTGTTCAGAACTGATAGTCAAAATGAAATCTGGAAATGGTTCAAAGTTAGAATTTTCAATCTGTGTAAGATTAAGGAAACTTAATGAAAGAAGGATGTTTCCAAGGAGCTGATTTCCTTTGGAATACTCTATAATGATTGTTGTCAAGTCTTTCTGATTTTGTACATAATCATTGCGAGAGGATCAATGCATATAAGTTTAGAATCTAACAGATTTTAGTAAATGGCATGAATTTGGAATTCTTGCATTTGCAGTAAGGATTTGGAGTGTGAAAAAGAGAATCATTGAAGTAATGTTCAATTGATCTAGTTCACAAAGTAAAGATCATAGACAAACATAGTATGCATACTTGGTGTATGGCATGACTAGTGTTTAGAAAACATAGTGTACATGCTTGGAGCATGGGACAACTATTGTGTTAAATTCAAGAATAAAGTTGATAGCTGAAACAGTATACAATGAATAATGTGTAATCATATGGTGATAAATAAAAGGTGTTTTATTTATATTCATAAGTTCTGAGACCATATTGGATTCAATTATTATTGTGTTTCATTTTGCATGTTTTGACTTCCCGAATAAACCAGGTTATTCTTTCGGAATGACTAAGTTATTCAAACCATCCACAGTCGGTCATATGTTGGAAGTAGATATGAATTAAGACTGTCATGGGTTGGCTTGTAGAGGTCTAAGGTATTGGACAAAGGGCTACAACACTCATGAGTGCTCATAAGTTCTGAGTATTGGATTCAACCCGCGCTCATTGGAATCATTTCATGGATTTTATCACGAGTGATCATGAGACGATAATATCTTATATTCTTCAAACCTAGAGATATGATTTGTTACTATGAGTTGATAGTAAATTGATTGCACGAAACCGCATTTGGTAACTCGGTGCTATAAAACGTGCCTTTGTGTATGATTCAACAAGTAGTAGAACAAGCCATATGAGTCGAAGTTTATCCGTTCCTTTTACCTTCGGGATAAAAGCGATATCTGTGGGCCCCTCGATGATTTGATGATGACAAATGGAAGTGCTCGGCTGGGCCAGGACTGATTTGATTTGTTCAATTAGTCAGTCGTCATAAATCGCAAATCGGGAAACAACAAATGGACAGAGAGAATGATTATAATCCATGTCTCAGTCCATATGATATCTAGAATGGAGGAATATATGATCCCTTATCTAATGGACAAGTCATTGACAAAGGTCAGAGTTCATCTACAAGGTCAGAGTTCGACAGAAGCTTTTGAGAGCTACGATTGCCAGTTGGTTCCTGAAGTCATACGCAATAATAGTTTTAGACTTATCCAAGTGGGAGACTGTTGGATTAATGTCTAAGTCCATAACTATAATTGGTAAAACTTGACCCGACCCGGCATGGTCCATTTGGGTTGCATACCATCATGCACTTGGATAGACTATAATGAGAGAAATAAGACACTTATGGTTATTAATATATTATAAGTTCTAGTATATTAATAATAAGAATAATAAGATTATTTAATTAGTATTGATCAAGAATTAATCTAGGATTAATTAAGTGATCAAAAGAAGACTAATTAAATATATGGGTTGATTGTGTAAATCATCCATACTTGTATAGTGGGCTAATGCTCCATGGATAATCAAGTTGGGCTAAAACCCATAGGATGGTCCATGGATGCTCCATGGTGTATTTGTACCCATGGATCATGGAAATGAAAGGCCATGTCAATTAGGGTTTACATGGTGTAACCCTAACTATATAAGCATCTTATTCTTGACCAAAATCGACTACTTGTGTGTGAAAAGAAAGGGCTAGCCGATTTCATGAGTTGTAGAATTCTCTCAAGTTATTCTAAGTGTTTTGGTGATTGTGATTCCATTTGAGGTGTCACACTTGGGGCACTAGGCACTCAAGCTTCATGAAGACTTTCTACATCAAAAAGGTATGTATTCTATCTTGTTACACTCATTGTTTTATATGCTAGATTAGGATAATACCTTGGAAGTTCTTATTTGCATGTATAATAGAGAAAACATAGATCCAAGGTATTTAGGGTTGCATGTACACTTAGGAGTGTTAGAATGCTCATAACCCAACATATATGAATCAAGACTGTAATGAATTTGGCTTGTAAGATTTGTCTAAGGTACATTAGACATAGCAATGGTTGCTACAACATTCATGAGTGCTCATAAGTTCTGAGTATTGGATTAAACCCACGCTCATTTGAATCACTTCATGGATTTTATCACGAGTGAATCATGAGAAGATAATATCTTATATTCTTCAAACCTATAGATATGAGTTGTTGACTATAAGTTGGTTATACATTGATGGTACGAAAACGCATCAGTAACTTGATGTTATAAAACGTACCTTTGTGTATGATTCAACAAGTAGTTAGTACAAGCATATGAGTTGAAGTTTATCCATTCCTTGTACCTCATAAGGATAAAAGCGATATATGTGGGCCCCTCAATGATTTAGTGATGACACCCCTAAGTGCTTGGCCAAGCCTGGACTGATTTGATTTGTTCAACTAGTCAGTTGTCATAAATCGAAAATCGGGAAACAACAAATGGACCGAGAGAATGACTATAATCCATGTCTCAGTCCATATGATATATAGAATGGAGGAATATATGATCACTTATCTAATGGACGCGTCATTTGATTTGTTCAGAGTTTGACATCGGCTTTAAGAGCTACGATTGCTAGTCGGGTTATGAAGTCGTACTTGCAATAATAGTTTTAGACTTATCCAAGTGAGAGACTGTTGGATTAGATGTCAAAGCTCATAACTATTATTGGTATGTACTTGACCCGAGAGTAGCATGGTCCATTTGGGTTACATATCATCAAGACAATTTGTTAGGATGGATTTTTGAGAGAAGATGTTATATATGATTTATTAATATATTATAAGATATAATATATTAATATGAAATCATATGAGTTAATTAGTATTGATCAAAAATTAATTTGGAATTAATTTAGTGATCAAAAGAGACTAATTAAATCTATGGGGACTAATTATGTTAATTAGTTATATTTATATGTGTTGGGCTTATGATCCATGTTGGACCAAGTTTATGTATGGATACATAAAGAGTTGGGCCACATGAACCATGGATCATAAAACCCATGGGTATGGATTTGGGTTATACCCATGACCCTTGAAATCCAACATATAAATAGATGCTCTTAACCTAAAAAAACGCTTACATGATGATTCTTGGAGTTCATGGTGTTTTTGGGTGCATGGAATTCTCTCTCAAGTTCATCCTTTGTCCATGGTGTATTGTGATTCCACTTGAGGCTTCCACACTATTGGGGATAAGCTCTTTAAGGCCAAATACATCAAGACTTCAAGCCCCATCAAAAGGTATGTTATCCTAACTAGTATTTTATATGGTTTATATCAAATGCATGCTAGTTGTAGGTTTAATACCTTGGAAACCATTTGCATGTATAATTAGTGAAAACATAGATCCAAGGTATTTAGGGTTGTATGTGCACCATAGGATGTTGTAGTATACTAAAACCCAACAGATGAAATAGATGATGTGTGATAAAATGATGAGAGCCCTCGATGTTTACGATGTTTAAGAAGATCCAGTCATCTAGTAGAGTATAGATGACGACCACAAACTTTTCTAGGAAGTCCAGTGGAATGCTAGCAGGCTCGCAACCTGTAGGTGTTTTTGAAGACGTACTCCACCCCCCCCCCCCATCGTTGCCTTTCTATGACATGTATTTCTAAGGAATCCCCTAAGCAATGTTGTCACCCCGAAAAAGAATCCTTAGGCTAGGTCCCTTTTTTAGGGACGTAAAGTGAGGATAACGGGAACGGGTAATCAGGTTAATGATTTGATGAAACAATAATAAACTTATTTATTGTGGGTTGAAAACCTTATATGCTTATCAGGCTCCCCATCCTAACCCACTCAGTTTCTTGTATTACAGGTAGTGGCAAAAGCATAGTTGGATAATCGGACGAGAGATTGTTGATTTATAGAAAATGATTAGAATGATGTAAGGCTTATGATGTTTTGAGGCCAATTTTGTTTTGTGGCCATGATGTTTTGTTTATGCTTTTGTTCTGTATCGATGATGACATCCCGAGTTTTGTAATATAATGATAATATATTTATTTAAGAAATGCTTTGATAACTTTTATCATATTTCGTTTTGGGAACAAATTCCGCAACACTTTTTTTTGAAAGATTACTCTGATTTTATTATAAAATCATAAACGAGATCTGTCTTTTCTGGCCGTGTAAAATGGGGATGTCACATCCAACTTTTAGGATCCCTTTCCACGAGGTGTTCATAAGCTAAATGTTCATTTTTTTATTTCATTAATTTATGCCTCAAATTTAGGCTCAGTAGTACTACCAGTAGTAGCCCAAAAAAACTTCATGTAATGTTCACCTTTGATTTTTTTTTTTTTGAAGTTTGCATATATGTGCCTAACACATTGTCTATGCTTTGTTGTTGGAACCCTTTCTTTGACAGCCTCTAGTGATTGTAATCACTGGAATAAAACATAACACAAAATAGGGTTGAGTAAAAGATTATATAACACAAAATAGGGTTGAGTAAAAGATTATATACCTTGCGTTGGTCTGATATGAGGGTCAATCCATGACCAAGTCCCATTTTCAATGCCATCCAACATGAGGTGAAGAAACCACTTCCATGTTTTCTTATTTTCAACTGTCACCATAGCCCATGAAATAGGGTAGATGCGGTTGTTTGCATCCCTACCCATAGCTGCTAATAGTTGACCTCTACATATACCCTTTAAAAAACAACCATGTACCCCTATTACCCTTCTATAGCATGCAATCCACCCATCCTTTACACCCTTAATATAAACATACATTTTAGAAAAATAAGTGGTGGAATCAGGCATGACATCCACATCTATCTTTATTGTTTACCCAAGATTTATTCTCATTATTTCTTATCCATAACTCCATACTTTACCATAATGTTCTACCAAACCACCCTCTATCCCATCCAAAGCAAATCTCATAGCATTTCTACATTGACCCACACTAACACTCAAGTTAAACTTTGTTGTTACCTTGGTTTTAATTTTCCTTATGCTTATTTTGGGGTTCTGCAAAAGCTGGTTCTTAAAATGCTTTCCAATCCATTTGTATGTTACAATGGAACCCAATCTGAAGACTCTTGAACAATTATGCTCATCAATTAAGGACTTAATCTAGAATGACCTTTCACTGCTCATCTAAGAAGCCCACAATCTAAAAGGACAAGATAGGTTATTGTTATCTTTACGACATGTGACATCCCCAAAATCACGGCCAGAAAAGACCAGTTTAATTTATGCTTTAAAAATGATTTTAGAGTAATCCTTTGATTAAAACAATTGCGGAATTTTTTCCCAAAAACAAAACGTGATAAAATAATATTTACCAAAGCATTTCATAAAGAAATGTATTTTCATCATATAATCAAAACTCGGGATGTCATGTTCCGATACAGACCATAAAACATAAACGATAACATTACAAGTCATTCAACAAATATATACATATACAAACTTGTAAACAAAACAACTTGATGATTCATCCATCTTATGCCCTTGCGCCACTTCCTGTAATACAAATAAACTGAGTGGGTCAGGCTTGGGAGCTTGGTGAGCATATAGGGTTTTCAACCCACAATAAATAATTATATTTAATTCCACCAACCAACAATAACCCAATTACCCATTCCCGTTATTCTCACTTTACATCCCTAAAACAACTAACACAAGGGACCTAGTCTTAGAATATTTCATCGGGGTGACAACACATGCATTCGGGGGTTTCCCGGCAATATATGTCAAATAAGGCAACCATGAGGGGGGTGGAGTACAGCGAATGAACAACCAAGTTCATTAACACCTACAGTGGCGAACCTGCTAGCGTTCCACAGGACTGTCTAGAAAAGTCTGTGGTCGTCATATAAACTCCGCTAGATGACTGAATCAAAAACAACATCGAGGCCTCTCATCTGTTTATCACAAAACTATCTACCCATGTTCTACCCGACATATTAGTAGATATATATATATATATATATATATATATATATATATATATATACATAGTTTAAAACCTGTATAGCATTCTCATTCAATACATATTCCAAACAACAGATGAGACACATACACATAACACGTATTTCATAGAGACTAAATCATATCTATGAGATAGAAGAAAGTGAATATACATTCACACATATAACAACAAAATATACACATAACACGTATTTTGAATAAAATACTTCATAATTATGCGTTAGAAGAAAGTAACCACACACTCACTTGATCAGAAGATGATCGGACAACACTACGGCTTGTAGAAGTAGTATTCTTTGGTAGATCTGGAAGATCTTCACAAAAACCGGACTCCTCGCGGGCAGAGCTTCGGCTCGGGAATTGCACTGCTCGGGATCTTCGGGGCCTCGGTACTTGCTTCGGGGCTCGGGAATGATACCGGGGCTTCGGGATAATTCTTGCACGAAAAACGATGCAAAAACGCGAGAGAAAGGGAAGAAATGAGCAAAGAACTCGGCTGCCCTCGACATCCTTTTATAGGGGGCTGGAAACCCAAATTACGCTGGGCATAAATTACATTACGCTGGGCGTAATGGGGATAAGACCGCTGACTCCCTCCCTTTGGATAATATTGGTATTTTATATTTAAATTAAATACCGAAAATATTTAATAAACTTCAAAAATTCATATCTTCCTCATACGAACTCCGTTTTCGACGTTCTTTATATCCCCACGTAGGTGAGACTACGCTCTACAACTTTCGTTTAGACTCCGTCGGCTAATTTTGACTTTATTTTTATTATTTATTTTTAGTAGGCCGGGACAGGAAAACTCCGTTATAAATTCATAACTTCTTCTTCCGACGTCCGTTTTCGCCTATCTTTTCATCGTTTCACTACTATTAACGAGATCTTTGATTCTCGTTTAGATTGTTTCGGCTAAAAACCGCTCGATCTCAAATCGAGTATTCGGGCTGCATACTGCTAAGTCGAAACTTCGAAAAATCATAACTTCCTCATACGAAGTCAGATTTGGGCGTTCTTTTTATGCACGCTCTCGGTTTAACGAACTCTACGAATTTCGTTTAGATCGCTAAGGCTAAATATTGCTCTAACGTAAATTTCACCTTTTACGTCATTCAACGTTGTCGGTTCTGTCGCGAAACTTCGACGGGTCATAACTTCTTCGTTATAACTCGGATTTCGGCATTCTTTATATCTTCGGAATCCTTGTTTCGACCAGTACAGCTTTATGTAAAGATATCGGGCTTATCTCACACTTTAATTTTGACGCTTATTTTTATCCTTTATTAATTATATATTTATAATTAAGTAATAAGCACACAAATACACATAATTCACATAATACTCAAATATTTCATCATTAATACTTCAAAAAAGTTACAAGGGTTAACCTGGACTATTACATCAACGAAAATGCCTTGCCTGGAAATGCGGGCGTTACACAACATCTTACTAACAACCTGTTACTATCATTTTTCTCATATTATAGGTTATAGCCATTCTTTACTGCATAGTAGTCACACAATTTTTCAATTCCACAGGGTTAGAGAATCTCATACCTAAAATTGGCACCATTTTGTCCCATTTCTGGTTCTAGTTATGGATAGGGTACACTAATTTCTCATCCCGTCATTGGTTTCAACCTCATCATTTGTATCCCTACAAATACCTGACACCTGGTGCAAAACGTCATCACCAACAGTCTTGTTAAGAGATGGAACCTCGCCATCTAGTTCATGATCATATGATATATCATTAGAAAGTTGTGAATTGTTGTCATCATCTAGGTCTTGCTCAGAATCTTGCCATTCATCATCTTCTACTACTTCCATATCAGCCCAATCAAGTACAACTTCATTTTCGTGGTCAATATACACACTCATTCTTAGACCATTTTCATCATTATACCAAGTTTCAATAAACTCAAAGTAGTCAGCATCATTCCCAATTCTCCTAATACCCTTTACCAATGATTCATTTCTAGTGAAGTAATAGACATTATCACAACTATCTTTAGTTAACTTTTGAAGGAACAAAAGAAACCGTTTAAGATACATTGCACCAAAATCGACATCATGGATCGAAACGACAATAACATTCAAGTACACTAACGGTTTTGGTGCGAAAAAAAAACATTATAATGTACATCAACTGTCAAATACCTTTTGGTGTTGAATCAGAGGCCATCTTCTTCACAATAACAGTCACATTCAATACTTGTCTTCAATTTCGTAACCTTAATTTAATGAGAAAGGGTTGTATCAATTATGTCTACTAACCCTAATTTAATGAGAAATGGATGAAATGTGTTCTAATTCCACGTAATATGACATGTCAGTCTTAATTAAACGATTTAAAATAGAGAAACCGGCAAAATAGGTGATACGGTCGTAAGGGTTATGGTGAAGACGAACCACAAGTTCAACGGTATAATGAGTAAAAAAATCAAATATGGACGGATTTTCGTTTTAAATATGTTCATTTCAAATAGACGTGACAATTCCAGACATGAATACATGAATCTGTGAGCGACATAAATACACTACATGAATACATTTTAAAAATTGAGATAAAGCTTATTTATCATCGTGTAATCGTATCGTGTCAAATTCGTGGTTGACACGTTTTCATGACATGAATACACGGATTGTCAGGTTTAATTTCAAAGACTTAGGGGGTGTTTGGATAGGGAAAAAATAGGTTGTTTATTGCTTATTGCTTATTGCTTAATCCCACCGCAATAAGCAAATTTAAATGTTTGGATAGGAGTATTTAAAAATCAGCTTATTACGGTAGGAATAAACTAAATAAACTGATTTTAATAAGCAAGAGAGGGAATGATTATTGCTTATTGATCATTTTACTCATATAAATTGTTTTGTTTGCTAAATACTTAAAATGTTTATTGCTTATTAAGTAATCTCACCACAATAAGCTAATCCAAACACATTTAAAAAAAAATGTTTCCACCTATAAACACAGTTAATAAGCTAAAAAAATATTTATCCCAAATACCAAATGCTGATTGTGCTTTTACCTCCAACTCACAACATATTCTTATAAGAAATCTTTGATTCAAAATTGGAAGTCCTTACTTGAGGAATTGAGGTTATTTCTTGCAATTTACCTATTTGACATCGAACAGGCGGGGAACAGCAAACCAGTTATCAAGGACGACCTATTCGGCGACCATCAGTTAGCTTACGACTTATGGAAATCGACGATGAAATGATCAAATCTAAAGGTATCCTTGTAGTTTTTGCCAAAATAGTTGTTCCTGTTCTTTATAGGCTGTGTTTCTTTTAACAATTTTTCATTTGTGAATTCTTGAATCTCTATGTCAAACCCATGTTCCTATCCTTTTTGGGTTTTGTTTTACAGGGGAAGAAGAAGATAAGAAAAAGCCTATAGTGGTAATACTAGTCGGCGCACCTGGAAGTGGCAAATCGACCTTCTGTGATCACGTTATGCGGGTTTCTACCCGACCCTGGGTCCGCGTCTGTCAGGTCTTTCTCTTTCGCATTCCAAGTGTTCGATGAAATGTCACATTGATTTTATGTTCATTATCTGGCACCCTGCTTTGGTATCACATTGATTTTAGGGCATTACACATAACTACCAATTTCCATCACTTAATGTAATCTCATACAGGACACAATTGGAAATGGCAAAGCTGGAACAAAAGCACAATGTCTAGCTATCTCCAACACCTTGTTAAAAGAAGGAAAAAACATACTAATCGACAGGTGTAATCTTGATAAAGAACAACGTGCAGATTTTGTCAACCTTAAAAACTCTCATCAAGTAGACATACACGCCATTGTTCTTGATCTTCCTGCAAAGCTTTGTATCTCTCGATGTGTAAATCGAACTGGACATGAAGGAAACTTACAAGGTGGAAGAGCTGCAGCTGTGGTCAATCGTATGCTTCAAAAGAAAGAATCACCCAAAATCAACGAAGGGTTTACACGAATAACATTTTGTTACAATGAAAACGATGTTCAATCTGCCATGGATACTTATGGATCACTTTCTTCCATAAATACCCTTCCATCCGGCTGTTTTGGAGAGAAAAAGACAGATTCTAAAGTTCAAGTTGGGATTATGAAATTCTTGAAAAGAGTAGATGCTCCAAGTAAACTAGCATCCGACAAAACTGACAAAATTTACAAAACTGACAAAACTACCCCTGGGCCATCAAATGATAATACCACTCAAGAAAACCATCCTGTTAATGAAGGTAAAGAGAAAAAAATACCCTTTGAGAGTGGGGCCCATGATGGGGTCCCAACTTTGGCATTTCCTTCTATATCCACGTCAGATTTTCAATTTAATATTGAAAAGGCTTCGGAAATAATAGTTGAAACAGTTGAGGAATTTGTGAACAAGATTGGAAATGGGAGGCTTGTTTTGGTGGATTTGTCTCATGGATCAAAGATATTGTCTTTGGTGAAAACTAAAGCTGCTAAGAAGAATATCGACTCAAAAAAGTTTTTTACTTTTGTGGGAGATATTACAAAGCTTCACTCAGGAGGCTTAAAGTGCAATGTGATAGCTAATGCTGCAAACTGGTAAGTTTTCACAAGTTTTCTAGGGTTGTTTTTCAACAATGAAAATAAGGAGGGCATTTATGTCTTTTGCAGGAGACTAAAACCTGGTGGTGGAGGTGTAAATGCTGCCATATTTGATGCTGCGGGACCCGATTTAGATACTGCAACTAAACAACGAGCTGGATCTCTTACCCCTGGAAAAGCAATCACTATTCCTCTTCCTTCAACATCTCCTTTGTTTTCTAAAGAAGGTGTGACACATGTCATACATGTTCTTGGGCCCAATATGAATCCAAAAAGACCAAATTGCCTCAAAGATGACTATCAAAAGGGATGTAAAGTTCTTAAGGAGGCTTACGTGTCTCTTTTTGGAAACTTTGAATCTATTGTGAGAAATCAAGAGAAATTATGTGAACATTTTGATGGTGTTTTGAATAGTGGTGTTGAGAAGGTTAGGAGAGAGGATGATGGCATATGTGGCACTGAGAAAAACAAGAAATTTAAAGGTTTTGTCGAAGAAAAGGAGATATGTGGAAAGGTGAATAAGGATTGGGGTTCGTGGGCTCAAGTACTTTATAAAATCGCTATGAATCCTGAGAAACATGGGAATGATGTTATTGAAATATTGGATGATGTTGTGGTTTTGAATGATGTTTACCCAAAGGTTGTTTTTTATCTCTTAAGACACGACAGAATGAATTTGTACTATGTTTGATGTGCATTGGACTGGTACTTTGTACTTGAATTGGGACTGATGTCCCAAAAAAGTGGGACAAAAGCTACAACTTTTTGTCCCACCTAAAAAATTACTTGGTACTTGAATTGAGACCGGTGTCAATTCAAGTACCAAGCAACTTTTTGTCCTGGCTAGCTTTTTGGATGGACCATTCTGTCCCAAACCCAAAAAGCTACCTAGGACAAAGTGAGGACAAAGGTTGAAATTTTTTGTCCCATCCAAAAAGGTGGGACTAGGGTGCGTCTGACTTTTTGTTTGTGCAAAAGACGTTAATGCCCTCTCAAACTCATGATAAGGTTGAAAATACAGGCACAAAAGCATGTTTTGGTGGTTGCTCGAGTTAAAGGTCTTGAGAGTCTTTCAGATGTAGGTGAGGAACACCTTCCTATATTAAGGACAATGCATGATGTGGGTTTAAAGTGGGCTCAAACATTTTTAAAGGAAAATGAATCATTGGTATTTCGCCTTGGATACCATTCGGTATGTGGTGCTTTCATTTCTTTCTATTACAATTTTTTTTTAAAGATGAGGTGTATTTTGATTCCGATTGTGGTTGGTTTGTTTGTTTTAGGCGCCTTCAATGAGACAACTACACCTTCATGTAATAAGTCAAGATTTTGACTCCAAACATCTCAAGAACAAGAAGCATTGGAACTCATTCAATTCTTCATTTTTTCGGGATTCTGTGGATGTGATTGAAGAAGTGAGAAAAGAGGGGAAACCTAAATTAAACGATGATGAGAAATTCATGTCGATGGAGTTGAGATGCAACCGGTGTAGAAGCGCACACCCTAACATTCCTCGCCTCAAATCACATATTGCTATTTGTAAATCACCCTTTCCTGAAAATTTACTTCAAAATGGTCGCTTGTTGCATGCTCCTACAAAAGTGTAATCTCCTTCCCCCAAGTTTTGTGTTATAAACTTGTACTTGAACTTGTTCAAAGTTCCTTTTTCCTACTTATGGTAGATGTATGAGGAAAGATTTGCATGATGTGCTTAGTTCAAGTTTAAATATTATGACACTTTTGCATGACATTATCATCATGCTAATGAAAAGTCGCATGAATAGACATGAAATAACATAAACAAGTTATGTGCATTACATTGGATCGAGACTGAAGTCAAATTAACAAAATTTACAAGTTTTCCCACCAAAACAGGAAAAGAACTCTCTTGAATAGATAACACCATTTCAATAATTTTATCAATTTTGATTAGGAGATATTCAATTTTAGCAAGAATGTTGTCTGAAGTAACTTTTGGATTACAAATACTTTTAAACAAAAAACAGTTTTTCTTTAATTCGAGTGTTTTTCAAAATCTAAAAGCTAAAATCTACTAAACAAGTTCAAAACCTCGCTTACCCACATACCTTTTTTCGCTAATGTGGATTTCATACTATTTCTGTTAGATATATATATTTCTATAAAAGCTTGTTTATTCATGGTGAAGCACCTAAAACATGAAACAATAATAAAGCAACTAAAAATCATATATCAATATCTAATATTGCTTTTAGACAATCAACTTTTAGATGTTTGTTTTTTCTAAGACAAAATGTCCGCAATTTGTAAACGTCTACAGTATAAGAGGTGGATTAAACGTCTGCAGTCAGAAAGAAGAAGATTTTTTTTAACAGACTGCTAGAATAAACTAAAATTGAATTAAACTGTTTTTTTTTTAACTTACAAGATTTTTTTCTATAATTTTATGATTTTATTATAGATAATTAATAAATGTAGATCAACTTTTATGTATTATTATATAAAAAGTGAGAATAAAATAGTACGAATTAATGTATATATTTGATAAAAACCAATAAATTTTGGTCGCAAAGATATATCTAAACATTGTAATTAAAAATAAAAGAATTTAACATGTAAAATAGATTGAAATAAATTTTGATTTTAAATGAAATCTTCAAATTCATTTTACCATTTCAATTAAATCAATTAAAAACTGATCATAAATATTTATCTCAAGAAATAAATAATATTTACATTAAATAATGTTTTATAAATTTGACACAATATATATAAGATAATATTACGATTTATATATATATATATATATATATATATATATATATATATATATATATATATATATATATATATATATGTGTGTGTGTAACAACGTAAATTTTAAAACAAAATTTTCATTTTCAAAACATTCAGTTATTCACAAATAACACCAACATATTGTATCAAATGTGTTTATCACAAAAACATTTCCCCAGAATCCCAAAACATAAACTCCTCCTGTGTTTACGACTCATGCCGACGCCTTCCCGCGCTCATCACTGGTACCTGAAACACATCACACAACAACTGTAAGCATAAATGCTTAGTGAGTTCCCCAAAATACCGCATACAACACATACGCCACTCAAGGCTATAATATGACCCTCCGGTCGATGTGTCTCAGTGGGACCCTCCAGTCCCGTAGCTCGTTGGACCCTCTGGTCCGGTCATAGCTCGTTGGGCCCTTCGGCCTGGTCTGTATCGTTGGACCCTTCGGTCCGGTCTATAACAACATACAACATACACATAGCACATAACACATAATCTCATACATAACACATAAGACCCTCTGGTATGCACAATATACCACTCTAGGTAATGTATAGTGAGAAGACTCACCTCGATGTCTCGATAAATATCTGACTCGGAATAAGTGTGATCTAGCCTCCGCCTAATCACATAAAGTAATACACTCATAAATACAAATGTACTCAACCCTAAAAGTCAACAAGGTCAACGGTCAACTTTGACCGGACTCGGCGAGTGCACTGGGGCGACTCGGCGAGTCTACACGTGTCCACTGACTCTCTTAGATCATTTCTTGACACGCCGAGTACCTCCCTGACTCGACGAGTTCCACCTGGCATGAATCGCGGGGCCACCACGACTCAACTCGCCGAGTCTCAAGAACAACTCGGCGAGTTCCAACTTGAACTCAGTCCCCCTGACTCACACTGACTCACAGAGTCGTTCCCTCAACTCGACAAGTCCACTCACTGAGTGATTACGGGCAAACTTCATACTACTCGTCGAGTTTGTTCTTCAGACTCGGCGAGTTCATGCCATGCATAAACTCAAAACCACTTCTGAGGTCAGATCTGTTCCATTCAATCATAGATCTGGCCTCCCCAAGCATGATAATCACGTAAAGTCCAAACCTTGATGCTCAAACAACATCTATTTGCTCCTATATGATGTTTTAGCCCCATATTTCATAACCCATGGTCAAAACTCCCATGAATCCTCATAAAGCTTGAGGAATAAAGCTTATCTGGACCTCTATGGATCCCATTCCAAGCCTCATCACAAATAGGGATGAAATGGACATCAAATCTAACCAATAAAGGGGTCAAGAAAAGGGAGCCAAAATGTTACCTCCAAAGTGATGCTTTGAGCTCCAAATTCGAAGAATGTCCACCTCCCTTGCTTCCTCTTAGCTAGAATCTCCTTTGCCTTGCCAAATAATGCTTCAAAAGTTAACAATGGCCTCCTCTCTCTCCCAAAACGCTCAAGATCTCTTTAGGGTTTCTCTCTGGGGTTGGTGGCCGCAAATGACGACCATAAGCCCCTTTAAATAGGTCTCAAACCCTGGAAATTAGGGTTTCATTAAATAACGTGGACTCGCCGAGTCCACCCCTTGGACTCGCCGAGTCCAGATGCGAACCCGCTTGCAAAACCGCAATCCTACTCGACGAGTTTAGACTCTAACTCGCCGAGTCTCCTCACCACACCCAAAAAGATAAAAGAATAAAATAATACATGGGAGTCCAGATGTTACAATATATATATATATATATATATATATATATATATATATATATATATATATAAGTTACAATACTTAAAGAAAAAAGATCCGACGACACAATCATGACTTTTGTGATAAATTTATAAATAAAGATTTGATTGCAATAATGATCGTTAGAGCTGTTTATATATATATATATATATATATATATATATATATATATATATATATATATATATATATATATATATATATAAACAGCTCTAACGATCATTATTGCAATCAAATCTTTATTTATAAATTTATCACAAAAGTCATGATTGTGTCGTCGGATTTTTTTTCTTTAAGTATTGTAACTTTTTTTTTCCAAATTGTTTATAATAGATAAAGTTTGAATATATATATATATATATATATATATATATATATATATATAAAGAGAGAGAGAGAGAGAGAGAGGAGGGAGGAGGGTTCAATTGAGAAAAAAAATTAAGAATGAGAGAAGACAAAATTACACAGATGGTCCCTGTGGTTGGCACGAGAGACCAAAGATAGTCCTTATGAGGAATTTTGGACGAGTATGGTCCCTGTGGTTCCAAATTGTTGCACGAATAGTCCTTATGACATACTCCGTTTAATTGTTGCCGTTTATCTAAATCACGTGACCCTCACACGAGGGTATTTTCGTCATTTGCTTATCCCTTCCCTCTCATGATCTGCAAAAGATAGTCCCTTTCCCTATAAAAATTAAACCCCCGTCACTTCCTTCTTTAATTTTTCGTCTCCTCTATTCTCCCTTCTCTCTTCTCTCTTCTCTCTTCTGTGTGTTTGTAAGAAAATTTGCATAAGAATAGTAAATTGTTTTTGTGGAAGGCAAGCGGTGATAGTGACATCATGGACGGATCTCAACCCAGGGCGTAGGTTTTGGAAATGTCCTAGCAGTTGCGGTTTCATTGCATGGTTTGATGAACCCATGTGTCAAAGGGCTGTGGCTGTCATTCCAGGTTTGCTAAGATCCAAGAACAAGCTTCAAGAATCTCTGCTGCAAGCAAGTTTTGAAGCAAAAAAAGTGAAGATGATGCTAGTTTTTAGTTGGGTTTTCTTTTTCATGTATGTGTACAAAAGATGCTAATAGTATTAGTCTGGAGATGATGGTTCTTTTGCTTGTGGGTAGATAGATGATGGTTCTTTTGCTTGTGGGTAGAATCAGATAGTACTATTAATTTGAAGATGATTTCGTTTTTTTGTTTGTGATGTAAGAAATGTTCGTATGTATGAATGGAATGCTTTTTATTTGGGAAACTTTTAGTCTGCAACCATTGACAAATATTGGTCTGTAACGTAATGAGTGTAAAATATTGGTTTGCTTAATGAACTATCCAGATCCATTAAAGTATAAAAAATGAAAGTGAAAGGTTTTTATAGGGTTTAGACCATTGTAGTATAATGTGTGAACCATTGTAAAGCCATAACAACATTAGAAATGTTCAAAAATAAAATGCAAACTTTTGCATAGTCATAAAGTTCATTACATAACCTTAAAGTGCAAAGTCATAATACCAAAAAAATATCAAAAGAGCTTGCAGACTAATGTATCATAACCAAAAGAACCATCTTAGTCTAGCACCCTGTGTGAACCATAATACCAACAAAAGATAAAGACACACAATAACCAACTTAGTCTGACCTTTCTAAGGTACCAAAACAAACAACACAAAAGACCTTTCTAAGGTTCCATAACAAACAACACAAAAGACAACAAATCAAACTTTTTCCTTCATTTTGGATTTATCCTTAAGTTTGGTTTTCTCCTTCATTTTGGGTTTCTCCTTTTTTCCATCTCCCTGCTTCTTTGCCTTGCTAAGCTTCTTGCCCCCTGCCACCACATTTCTAACTTCAGTTTGTCCCCCTTGTCCCTTGCAACTCCTAGAGTTGTGACCCTTGTTCTTGCATTTGCTACAAGTAACTGTAAGGAACTTCCTGGTCAAACTTTTACCTTGATTATTTGGTTCTTCAGTTTGAGCTCTCTTTCTCTTCTTTTTTGGTCTCCCCACCTGCATAATTAATAAATTATAAAACAATATAAACGTATACTAACTTGTAAATTGAAAATTATTTACCTGTGTAGTATGTTTGGGGGGTGTTAGTGTTGTGGGGCAATCTGACTTTGGCCACATACTTCTTCCATTGATTGGTTGAACTTTGTACTTGTACATTTCATTCCATGTGCTTAACCTATAACATGGATGTACCCACTCCTCAAGAGGTGGGACATTTTTTGCCCCATGCTCAACCTTATCCCAAATGGCACTAACAAGATGAGAGCATGGTATCCCAGTGATCTCTGTATGCCTGCAACTACAGTTCCTGTCCCTCCAATTAACCACAAATTGTTCCCCCATTGTCCCAGTAACTTGAGTCTTCTCAGCACCATTAAATATGCAAGTGTATTGAGAAGCATCTTTCTTAACTCCATCTAAAAGTTTTGTGGCTGTTGGGGTAAGAGGCCCTTGAGACTTATCTATCACATTTTGCATAATACAAATTCGTTTCATTAAGTATTCCCTAATATATTCTAAATATGTAATTATAGGTTTGTCTCGAGCATCTAACAACTTTGAGTTGAAAACTTCACATAAATTATTCAACAAAATATCTGTATGTGCTCTTCCTGTACAATGCAACAAAATATCTTATAAGAATCTGTCAAAGTGTAAATCTTCCTTGAATATGTCAAGGTGTCTAACTGTTATATAAGGGTAAATATACCTGACATATGTGCTCTGGCCCAATGTTTGGGTGGAATTTTCTTTAACCAATCACATGCCTTTGAATTGAACTTGTTAAAATCTTCCATGAATCTGTCAAAGTGTCTAACTGTTGTTGCTGTTGCACATTCCCATAAATGATCTCTGTGCTCCTTCCCCCTCCATTGTAGCTTCATGTTTTCGTGAATATGTCTTAAACAAAACCTGTGTTCAGCGCTAGGGAATAGGTTGGCAATAGCAGGTAAAATCCCCTAATAAACAAGTAACAAAAATGTTATTTTTTAAAGGTAGCAGACAAAATTACACAGATGTCATGAACAAGTATCATAAGAAGACTAACCTTTTGCCTGTCAGAAATAAATGTGAAGTTTGAATTTGTAGACAGCTCCAAATCTTCACCTAGACACTCTAGAAACCAACTCCATGAGCTTTTGTTCTCGGCTTCAACTATGGCATATGCTAGTGGGTAGATCCCATTATTGGAATCAAGACCCACAACAGTGAGAACCTGTCCAGGGTAAGGTCCCTTCATGAAAGCCCCATCGAATCCTAAGAAATCTCTTAAACCTGCCTTAAAACCCAGTTTTAATGCACCTAAACAGACATAAATTCTCTTAAACATCCTAGTTTCCAAGTTTGCATTTGGTTCACTGTATACATCAATCTTCACAGTTGTTCCTGGGTTGCACTGTTGTAATTCTAGTACATAATCCCTGAGAAGGCTGTATTGCTTTTCATAATCTCCGTGAACATGTTTCTGTGCAAGCTGTTTAGCCCTAAAGACCTTCATTCTTGACATCCCCACCTCGTATGTCTTTTGTAACTCTACACGCAAAGCTTTGACTGGGATAGTTGGGTTTCCTTCCACTTGTTGAAGAATGGTGGTTGCAAGAAACTTAGAAGTACACGCTTTAATAGATCTTGACTGCACACATCTATGCTCATGAACCAAAGTTTTCACCATCCAATCGCTTTCTTCATCAGATCTAGAAATTAATACCACCCAAGGGCATGTTGCTTTTTGTGAACTTACTGTTTTGTCCTTGCATTTGATTCTACTTTTTGTCCATGGCCCACCTGTCATTTCTGGGACCACACCCCTGCATTTTGCCCTAATTCTTTGTTTATCATTTTTTGCAAAATAAATGTTTCTCCTAGTTCGAATTGAATGCATTTTAATGTAGTCCTTTGCTTCTGATGAGGACTTAAATATTTGACCCAGATAGAATGCAGTTTCATGTACTACTCCTGATGAACACGTGGTTGGTTTGTTTAACCTTCTCATTAACTTCTTCCTCTCATCTTCTTCTACACCAGCTGATTCAAACAACTGTGTATCTATCACCTCCAAATCGTCATCAACTGTGACATCAGGTGCATTGAATGATTGGTGGTTATCTAGATTTGGAAAAGAATAAACACCACTGTGGAAGTCTTTCATATTCACTTCGACATCCTCCACCATATTAAGTTCATCCACTAAAAAGTCACTATCCTCGCTTATACTTCCATTGGTACTAGTCTCATCACTAATAGCATCTCCAATTTCTTCATTGTCCCCCATCTGTTGGTAATCATCGTCCCCCATCTGTTGGTAATCATTATGATCCATATAAAAGAAAGGATCAAAGTCTTCTGAAGGTCCAACATCTTGGGCTTTGTTAAGCTCCTCACTTGCAGGCTGAACTCCAACATCTTTCAATACATATCTATCAAAATGTCCAAAAGGTACAACAGACCTAGAAAAGTCATAGTTCTCATTCAAGTCCAATTTTCTACTACATGATCCTACCTCTGTACTTGTAAACTTTTTTCGATTGAGTTCCGGAGAAATAGGCTCATTGATTTCTTCCAATACGACCTTATTTGGAGACATAAAGTATGTATGGAGTCTAGTAGTTTCATGTTCAGTATACACCATAATCTCTTTATGATTAGCGACATGCTTACTTAACAAAAGTACGTCTGAGTCATTACCTAAAGGAAGTAACCCATAATCGATTTCAATCTCTGGAATCAAGAAGTGGTAGTAGATAGGCTCACCGTTGATATAACCTATCTCCTTCATCATATCGTCTAACTCATGTACGGAGAACACGTCCATGTCTACGTAGTCAACATAGTCAATACTCCCACCAACGTAACGTCTTCCTGGGTATTTTGTGAACATACCCCCATGGTGAATCTTGAATGTGCAAAAACTACTTAACTCAACTGAAAAACAAATAAATAATGATATGAGGAAAGAATGAAGTCTCAAAATTGAATGTGCATAAATTACTTAACAAAATTGGAAGTTGTTAACTGATCACTCACCATAAGCTTTGATCAGGTCAGGATTTTCTGAGAATTTTGAACGGACATGCCACAAAGTTAGAACCATTGCAAATGATGAAGATGAAAACCCTAGTTTCCGTTTGATGTTTTGCAGTGACGAAGATGACAAACCAGAGGAGAAAAGAAAGGGACGATTTCTTGGGGCAACGTAAATGGCAGCTGGATGTAAGGATCATTTATGTATATGATCATTTCGTGTAACAAAGCAAATGACGAAAATACCCTCGTGTGAGGGTCACGTGATTTAGATAAACGGCAACAATTAAACGGAGTATGTCATAAGGACTATTCGTGCAACAATTTGGAACCACAGGGACCATACTCGTCCAAAATTCCTCATAAGGACTATCTTTGGTCTCTCGTGCCAACCACAGGGACCATCTGTGTAATTTTGTCATGAGAGAATCATTCTCAACCAATCATTTAATCTAAGCATAAAAAGACACGGTGGCAAACTTGTAAATATGATAACAACTTTCAATCTCAAATACGTAACTGTAGAGAATTAGATAACAGTTCAAACTCATTCCTAATCAATCGTTCATCATCCAAATTTCTTCTCCAACCTTCAACAATCATCCAAATTTCTTCAATTAAATCATCATCAACGTCATCCAGTGTTTAATCAATCATCGATCTTCGTCAATAACACGTTTATCAACACCATTCAACAGTTGACAACAAAAATTCGTTTTTGGTTCTTTTAATCCAACCTTCAATTCTACTTGAATACGATTATATCTTCAACATCTACGGTTAATTATACTCCCAGCATCATTAGATCAAAATCATCAATAATCAACAAAAAATTCACTTCATATCATTCATTCAATTGAACTAGTACAGGTACCGACGGAACCGGTACCAACCCGTATCGTTCCCGATTTCCCGAATACCGAAGTTGATTGAAAGTTAATCTCAAGTACCGAACCGAATTAACATCACCGGTATCGGTACCGGGAATGGTACCGGTACTCGATACTAGTACAGGTACCGACGGTACCGATTCCGATACGGTACCAGTACGAGATCGGTATTTAGGACAAACTGCTCATCCCTAATTTTATCAATTGAACTTACCTCTCTCTCTCTCTCTCTCTCTCTCTCTCTCTATATATATATATATATATATATATATATATATATATATATATATATATATATATATAGAGAGAGAGAGAGAGAGAGAGAGAGAAAGAGAGTTCAATTGAGAAAAATAAAAGGTTGAGAATATGGGAAATCATTCTCAACCACTCCTTGTTTCCTATATAAACAAGGAGTGGTTAAGAATGGTTTCCTATATTCTCAACCTTTTTAATTTTCTCAATTGAACTCTCTCTCTCTCTCTCTCTCTCTCTCTCTCTCTCTCTCTTTATATATATATATATATATATATATATATATATATATATATATATATATATATAATACTTTTTAAGCTAAAAGATGTCTGAAAAAGTTTAAACACTCTCATCCACATCCGTAAAAAAAAAAAGACACGCGGTCTTCAGAAAAAAACTTACAATCTATGAAGCCTTGAAGTCTAAAGGGTGCAGACAAAAAACAAAAAACAAATAGCACCCTAAAATGTTTATAATTTAGATCTAGCCTGAATGACTCTTAAACTAAAGGTTTTCATTATATCTAAAGTGTGCAGTGAGGGATCTTTATATTATAGGTAGCCAGTTTTTACTTCACTCGACCCAAGCTATGCCCAAAGAGTCCCATGCCTTTCTTGGTCGGACCAAGCCAACTGGCAATTTCCGACAAGTCTTTCCTAATTTTTAGAGCAAGAAGTGGAACTACAGGAAAGCTTTCTTTATCTTTATGGATAACCAATTCATTTTCAAAAAACAAAAAACAAAAAACAAATAGCAACCTAAAATGTTTATAGTTTCCTTTTCCAATCATGTGAAACAAATAATCAGATTTGGAACATTAGATTTCATTTTGTACCTATAAGGGACTTTTTGGTATCCCCAAATCATAACCATAACATTTCACATTTACAATATAAAGGCCAAATGCCCAATGTCCTATACACTCTTTCTCCAAAAACTATCATTAAAAAAGAAAACCCAAAAATGTTCACTTAAGCGTAGGTTTTTGCCTTGTCTTACTAAACTGAACATCCCCATTAAGAACCGACCCCACAAATCTCTCCACTTCCTCAAAAGTCACATCCCCTGTAAAAGCTGAAAACTTTGACTTACGTGATTTATACGCCACCAATAACATGTCCAATGATTTAAACCCTGATTTATCAAAAGCATATAAAAACGACGACTGATTTGAAGCATCCAAAAGAGCATAAGAAACCGAATCCCTTGGACCCGAAGCTGGATTTTGTCTCCTCAATAACGACTTCTGTGACACCTAAATTCACATTAACAAAAAAAATATTAACTTATTGCAATTTGACCTTTCGAAAAAACAAAGACAACTTACAGATGAGAGTATCTTGTGAAGCTTTTCCCTTCCTTTAGCCGATTTAAAAACACCAATAACACAAACCGGTGTTTTTTCCCCACAAATCAGATCAAAATTTGTAGCTCTCAACAAAGGGATCCCTTCATTATCTGAATTTGAACCTAACTTCTTGTTTTTCTTCTCAAATCCATCAAACAACAAACCAAGTTCCTTAATTGTTGATTTCATATCTTTTACATGAATCCCACTTTTCAAAACCTTCATCTCTCCATTCGATAGCAAACCAATCACAGCCGGAAGTTTATCCACTCCTAGGTTTTCCACCAACGGATCAGAAACATCTTTCACTTGTGTGTCATAGAAGATGAAACGCTTCCGGAACATTCCGGAAAGTGCACGCCATATAACGGGAGTGTCTTTTTTGGTAGAAAGAAGGATGAGTTTTGGTAAAGATTCAATGGTGTTAAACTTGGTCTCGAATTCAGTCAATGTGACACGTTTTGAGAATTTTGGGAAATGATCTTGAACAAATGATTTCAAATCTTTTAGGGTTCCATCACCAGTGTACTCGATTAATGAACCAATTTCTATTGATTTATATGAATAAATGTAGACACGTGGTTTATTCTTAGGGCGAATACCGAGTTCTTTACAAAAAGATGATTCCACTTCACAATTCACACTTCCCACCTAGAATTTTCACATGTTGAAATTTTTAACCTTTTTTTTTTTTTCAAAAAATGTTTAAAGCAAAAGATTTGATTGTAGTAAAATAATAAATTACCTCCAATGCCCCTTTGAGTGAGTTTCCAATTTCCTCTATGATTGATTCAAAGTGTTGTGTACCCTTCATTGATGGGGTATAAGATAACAAAAGCCATGTGACTCCTTTTTCAGTTACCTCTTTTTTATACAATTGAGAATTAATTGAAACCATGTTTTTAGGA
Source organism: Lactuca serriola (assembly GCF_051521515.1). Lineage (NCBI taxonomy): Eukaryota > Viridiplantae > Streptophyta > Magnoliopsida > Asterales > Asteraceae > Lactuca > Lactuca serriola. Next base: position 157,669,658 of record NC_136415.1, read on the forward strand.
GAACTCCTAGCACCACCACCAAATCCGCCAAACTGACTCCCACTGCCACCCATGCCGCCGCCCATGCCGCCACCAAAGAAGTTGGAAAAAACGTCGCCGACATCGAAACCGAATGGACTATCGCCGCCACTTCCGCCAAAGGAAAATGAATATGATTTTGACCCGCCGCTTTGACCGCCCATTGTCTGCCATTCATCCGGTGAGAATGTGAACCCGCCGCCGTGCCCTGGCCCACCGCCGCTTCGGAAGTAGGTATGGCCGCCATGGGCTCCGCCATCGAATCCCGGGTTCCCCCTTGCGTCCCCGTACATATCGTAATTTTTTCTCTTTTCTTCATCGGATAAAATTTCATATGCTGATGAAAAAAGTAAAAAAAAAAAAAAAGGTAAATTTCATTGCTATATTTATTTATTTATTTATTTGAGGGATCACCATACCGTTATTTATTTCTTCAAACTTTTCCTGAGCGCCTTTATTTTTGTTCTTATCGGGATGATATTGAAGAGAGAGCCTAAAAAAGAAAAATGATAATTTTAGTATGTAGAATCATTGATGTGTAGCTAAATAATAAAAGGGGGTAGTGTTATCAATTATCAAATATCAAGAAAAAAACATACTTGTGGAAAGCTTTTTGAATTTGCCTCGAACTTGCATCCTTTTCTACTCCTAGTACCTGGTCATTTAAAAGTCAAATAAACATGTTAAAAACCTTAAGACAATACAAACATATTCAAGCATAAATTATGGATGTTAAATCAAAGATCAAGAAACCGCTTAATTGTATAAATCTACTTCCCAACAGATAACATATTTAGCATGCTCAACATATCTGGATGTAAGAAATTCATGATTCATATCGAATATGTTACTATTCTAACATAAAGTAATTTGAATTGTATGGTGGATGAATTCAGAGGAAGAACAGTGCCAATTATATGGGTGTCATGTTCAAAAAGGTTTTGGGCATGTAAAATCAGAAAAATTTACCCTCCCAATTGCAATATTTCCATGTTCAAACTTCCATCTGACTTACTAGTAGCTAAATCCGAATACATACCCCCGTAAACACCCCAAATTTGGATCAGTTGAAGAAATTCGCAACCCAAATTAGCATATCATGATAAAACCTAAACCTAAACCATAAACCACATTTCAATCCAGTATTTAGTTATAAAATGCAACCTAGAACCCAAACACAAATAACCTACCAAAACATCGCTTTCTTGCGACAACAAAACGGTGATGCTGCTTTATATGCACACAACAGGAAACATATATCAAAAGGGGAAAACCTAATTAAACACAAGGGAATTGAGAGGGAGATAGATAATTACCTTATACGGGTCAAGAGATTTTGACTCTACGGAGGCGTATAACAACAGAGAACATGTAAAGAATATCATCGATATGGTCCAGGTGTTCTTCATTGTTTTTTTTTTCAAGACAATCGAATCCAAATCCCTAGAAGAATGTTCTGCGTTCACAAGAGAATCAAGATCGCTAAATCCCACCCAAAAAAAAATTGTTATTCGAGTTATCGAGAGTGGTTGCGTTACAACTTATAGCTTCGTTAAGGAGAGGGATCGAGAGGGTTCGGAGCTTTTAAGAGGAGGGAAACGTGGCGTTTGTAGGCGGTGCCACGAGTATTGACCAATAGAAATTCAGGATTTTCTGTCCGTGACCTCATCACTCATCAACTCCCTTCGTGCCAAAAGTTGTTTCCGAGTAAATTTTAGTAAATTTTAGTTTGGTCCCTATGGTATACATGAATATGCAGGTTTAGTCCTAGTTTTGAAAACTTTGACACCACTTATTCTTATGCTAGCAAATGTATCAGCTTTGGTTATTTATGAATCCTTAATCTGCTACCATCCATAAGTACCTTCACAATTATACACCTTTTTTTGTCTTTTATGTTTTTGACATTACAACAAACTTTAAAGACCAATTATGCATAAATGAATTATATATCCTTGAAGTCATCAACTCCTAGTGGCGGACCCAGCCTAGAACCCAAGTGGGGTGCCCTGTTGACCGTTGACCGGTCTATTGACTGTTGACCAATCTAATTCCATCCAATCTTTGGCAACGGAAGTAGAAGCATGGTAAATGAATGACTATGTTTAAGGAAGATGAAAGAAGAGGGATAATATTGGTGTGACATCCCCAAAAATCTCGGCCAGAAAAGACCGATTTTCATTTATGCTTTTAAATATTTTTAGAGTAAATCCTTTTGATTTGAAAGAGTTGCGGAATTTGTTCCCAAAAATAAAACATGATAAAACATTGTTTACCGAAGCATTTCATAAAAGAAATGTATTTTCATTATAATCAAAACTCGGGGTGTCATGTTCCGATACAGACCAATAAGCATAAACGAATACATTACAAGTCATATAACAAATATAAACATATGCAGACTTGTAAACAAAACAACTTGATGGTTCATCCATCTCATGCCCTTCCACCACTACCTGTAATACAATTTAAAACTGAGTGGGTCAGGCTTGAGAGCCTGGTGAGCATATAGGGTTTTCAACCCACAATAAATATCATATTTAATTTTCACCAACCAACAATAACCCAATTACCCATTCCCGTTATTCTCACTTTAATGTCCCTAAAACAACTAACATAAGGGACCTAGTATAAGAATATTTCATCGGGGCGACAACACATGCTTCGGGGGTACCTCAGCAATATAAGTCAAATAAGGCAACCATGAGGGGGATGGAGTACAGCGAATGAACACCCAAGTTCATTAACACCTACAGGTGGCGAACCTGCTAATGTTTCCACAAGACTGTCTAGAATAGCCAGTGGTCGTCATCTAAACTCCGCTAGATGACTCAATCAAACAACAACGAGGCCTCTCATCTATTTATTACACACCAACGGTCTACCCATGTTCTACCCAACATATTAGTAGATAAAAATATACATTTGTATACATAGTTTAAAGAAAACCTGTATAGCATGCTTTAATCAACACATATATCACATAACAGATGAGGCACACACACACACATAACACGTATCTCATAAAGAAATAAGCAGATCTATAAGATAGAAGAGAGTGAATACTCATTCACACATAACACAACCAAATATATACACATAGCACGTATTTTTATATAAAATACTTCGTATTATTGTATTAGAAGAAAATAACTACACACTCACTTGATCAGAAGATGATCCGACAGCACTACGGCTTATAGAAGTAGTAATCCACAGCAGATCTGGAAGATCTTCACAAAAATCGAACTTCTCGCGGGCAGAGCTTCGACTCGGGAACCGCACTTCTCGGGATCTTCGGGGTCTCGGGACTTGCCTCGGGGCTAGAGTATGATACCGGGACTTCGGGATAGCTTCGGCACGAAAAACGATGCAAAAGACTAGAGAGAAGAGAAGAAATTGAACAACAAAGAAGGCTGTCTTCGGATCCTTTATATAGAGGTTGGAGCCTCGGAGTACGCGGGGCGTACTGCCCAAAACGTCATTGCTTACGTATCCGAAGTGCTCGAGTGCGAGTGTCGACATCCCTCGGAGTACGCGGGGCGTACTCGAGTACGCGGGGCGTACCTCGGATCAGATCGGTGACTCCTTCGGATAATGCTTCCGAATTTTGATTTAAATATAAATACAAAATGATTAATAAACTTCGGAAATTCATAACTTCTTCATACGAACTCCGTTTTCGACGTTCTTTATATCCACGCGAAGGTGAGACCACGCTCTACGACTTTCGTTTAGACTCCGTCGGCTAATTTTGACTTTATTTTTATTAATTATTTTTAATAGGCCGGGACAGAAACTTTCGTTATAAATTCATAACTTCTTCGTTTGACGTCCGTTCTCGCCTAACTTTTTATCGTTTCAATACCAACAATGAGATCTTCGATTCTCATTTAGATTGCTTTGGCTAACAACCGCTCGATCTCAAATCGAGTAAAACAGGTTGTATATCGCTAAGCCGGAACTTCGATAAATCATAACTTCCTCATACGAAGTCAGATTTGGGCGTTCTATATATATTCGGAAACCTCGTTTCAATTACTACAACATTAATCAAATATATTAAGTTTATTTTACACTTAAATTTTGACGCTTATTTTTATTCTTAATTAATCAAACCACATAATTAAGCAATTAAGCACAAAACACATAATACTCAAATAATACAATCTTATTATTTCAAAACGGGTTACAGAGGTTAACCTAGACTATTACATTGCTAAAAATGGCAAGTCCGGAAACACAGGCGTTACAATTGGTGAATATTAAACAACAAAATAAGCTACTAAGCTTCTGAGTATTCAAATGGGAGGTAAGTGGGTGCAGATGAATTTTCAGTGGGGACAATGCACTTGAAAATTTTCTATTTTTCTTTTTTTATGTATATAACTGGTGGGACCCACATTTAAGTGGGGTCCATGCACCCCACTAGTAATGCATTGGCTCCGCCCACTGTTAACTCCCCATGAATCTATATATTTGTTGTCTATTTTGTTAATATAGAGTGACAAATCTATCTTTCAAACTTAGAAGTGTCTAACTTGAATGAGATGAAGAAATAAACAGGTCAAAAAATTAATTATCTGATCAAATTGTCAATGATACAATTAATATTAAGTTCAATGTCATAAGGTTTTCAATAAACAAATGAGTAGGATAAATGTTTGTTACTAATTATAAACAATAATCAAATCAAACAAAGCAATATCTTAGAAACAGGAAAATGAAGTCTCCATTACATATTTCCAATATTTATAACCATGTGTTATGATGTAAAAAAAAAAAAAATACCAAAGTGGTTTTACTCACTCTATAGACTTTCACTTATATATACTTTTCAAAATACAAAACTAACCTAAATGAAGGAGAGAATCTGAATGTGGTCGCACAACACTAAGAACAAACCAGACCACAAGTTATAGATAAACAGGCTGTCGTCGGTTGTCGAATAAGAGAAAATGGAGGTGGAGATGGATAGAGTCACAACGAGCATTGAAAAGTAGACCGATGATACAATTACGTTATTTTGAAGATATGAGTCAAACTTGATTTAATGAGTCAAAAGTTATCATTGCAAATGACGTTACCACTGTAGGTATTAACATGTCTTGTCGTTGACTACATCAGATTATGCTTAAAGATCTTAAGCGTAAAGAACTTTTGTTGTACCGTCGTGATTTTCATCAACGCTTAAAGCTTCTCCATGCGCAATATGTCTAACACTTCTCGTAAATACCTATGATGATCGCCAACAGTCTAGACTTTGGAAGGGTCTACGTGTTATAGAACTGTATGGCCTGTGTTGTGTTTGTCAAGTGTTATGAGGGATGTTGATCGGTTTCTACAAGTCGGTGGGATGATGGTCATGTGCATATAGGCCCATTAAGGTGTTGGTCATGAGTATTCGGCCCGTGGTTGGATTATGGCAAGAGCGGTGTTTGTCGTCGACTTTTTTACCAGTTTGACTTTTGGTCAAACTTGGGTAAAATTTAGTATTTGGCTA